>NC_080795.1:32412846-33712013 GCF_028018385.1 Neofelis nebulosa
AGGGAATAAACAAATAAATAACAAGAGAAATGATCATACACAAGCAAAAATGTTAACATATAAATATATGTACACATATGTATTTGATACATATATTGGTATATATTATGTACACATAAGTATTTGATACATATATGTACACATATGTATTTGATACATATATTGATATATATTATACTTTTAATCTATTTGTAATGTTTTCTAGGCATACAAGATAATGATCTTTGCAAATAATGATCAGTTAAATGAAAACTATATCAAAAATAAACAAAAAACTATTATAAACAATAAAGGAATTTAGCAATAAAATAAAATTTTCTATTCATAAACAAGATTTTTAAAATATAGAATGGTAGAAAAGACTCCTTTCAGTCTACTAGTGAAACCACAATACTGTACATAAACCTCTAGAAACGTACAAGACCTATATGAAGGTTATGCTATGTACTTGTAAGATTGAATTTACGAAAGAGGACTGATTAGCTGTAAATTTCTGAAATTCCATGAGCCCAGTAAAATACCATGGAGGTTGTTTTAGTAACTGATGACATTATTTCTAAATAATAAAAACAGAATGAAGAGCTAAAAGAAAAAGTCTGAAAATGAAGAGTAGTGAGAGGAAACTAGCTTTACTAGATATGGAGATTTGTTATAAAGTTTCAGTCATCTGAGAAATGTAGTTTTGTATATACGTGTAGAGACTGATGGAACAATAGCAAAAATAAAACAAAGAAATAGGGCAAATACATGTAAGAATTTACTATAAAATGAAAATGATATTCAAATCTGGTGGATTGTACAATGAATGACGTTGGCACAATCTTGTGTCCACCTGAAAAAAATTAAATTTGGAATGATATATAATACCTTAAACCCTCAACATTCTGATTTGAGCAAAAATAACACATGATTAAAAGAAAAGAGAAGCCAGAGAAAGAAGAAAAGTTATTGTGTGTGTATGTGTGTGTATATATATACATATATATATATATATATATATATATATATATATATATAACATATAAATGTTATAAGGCTTTTGTAAATATGCTACAAAACTTGAACCCAATTAAAAAATAATATGTAAAGACTTTTTAAAAATTTTATTTATTTATCTATCTATCTATCTATCTATCTATCTATCTATCTATTTATTTATTTAGTGCAGGGGATGGACAGAGGGAGTGGGGGAGAGAGAATCTTAAGCAGGCTCCATACTCAGTGCAGGGCTCCGTCTCAAGACCATGAGATCATGACCTGAGCTGAAATCAATAGTCAGATGCTTAACTGACTGAGCCACTCAGGCACCCATAAATTTTTTTTTATGTTTATTTATTTATTTGGAGATAGAGAGACCACGTAGGTGCACACACTGGCAAGTGGGGAAAGGCAGAGAGAAGGAGAGAGAGAATCCTGTGCATGTTCTGCTGTGTCAGTGCAGAGCCCAACTCAGGGTTCTAACCCATCAACTGTGAGATCATGACCTAAGCCAAAATCAAAAGTCAGAGGTTTAGCCTACTGAGCCACCCAGGTACCCCCCAAAATTGTTTTTAAAAGACATGGTGCAATAAGCAGAATGCAAGACAAAAATGACAGACTGTGATATATTTTTCCTAAGATACATATAAAGAGCTCATGTGATTTAGTAAGAGAAAGATGAATAAATTAATAGAGGAATAGGCTAAATATACGAACAAAGAGTTCACAAAAATAAAAAGGTCTTAAGCATATCAAATGGCTTTAAAACCTTTCTCTGGTGTGTGGCTTTGGAGAAGCAGATGCACAACTGGAAAGCATTTTGGCAGTCATTACTGAAATTACCATCCACATCTAAGATTTTTCCCATAGGTACATTCTCATATGTGTAACAGGATATAGATTAAAATTTATTTACCTAATATTACTTGTGCTAACATTGGAAACAAACTAAATGTCCTGCGAGAAGAAAGTAAACTACATTCTATCCACACAATCTATCTAAGAATTTTTCTGTATGTGTATTCCCATATGTACAAGAGAACAGTGGTTAAATAACTTCTGTTTGTCCACATCATAGAACAATAGGCACCTTTAAAAAGAACTAAGTAAGTCTTTATGTAGTGATGTGGGGGTTATATTAAGTGATATGCCAAAAGTGTGTATACTAGTTTTATACCAACCATATAGAATTGTTTGTATAAAAGAGGGCAAGGAATATTTATACATATTTGTTGAATATGCAAGAATATATACTTAAGTTTATATGGAAGAGACTGATACAATTTGCAACTCATGGAAAGAGACTTGGTTGCAGGTCTGAGGGAGAATCTTACGTTAGGAGACTTTTGAATAAGTGCCTTTTTTGTACATCCTGAATTTTGAACCATGGCATTGCCTTACCTTAAGCAAAATAATGAAGATTATTGATTTCAGAGGAATCTGCATATTGGTCAAAATTGGCTGAATTAAAATTGTTTTTAATTGATGCCCAATTTCTTGTTAATTTAAGCCTACTTAAATAGACTGCCTGTGAAACAATGAGGATTCCTGTCGCCTCTCTGTGGAACGTAACCCAAGGACATAGAATAGCCCACTGACTGCATGCTTTATAGCCAATTCTGAATATTTAATCTGAGTGGGAAATTGCTTACATTCTGCTATCCTACTGTCTGGCAATTTTTTTCTGAATCAAAGACACAAATATTAAAATTATATAGAATATCTCCTGAATTTTTAAATTTAATGAAAATTATAGGTTGCCTTGATAATAATAGTTCATTAAAGTTGGGGTAAGACTTAACGGTTAACACAAGTGATACTGTTCTGTCCAGTTACTTGACTAAAATACAAAGAATCTTAGCATTTTATAAAATTATTTTCAGTTTGGGAAATTGCGCATGCATGTGGTTACTGATGTATATAAAACTATGACAAAAAGTGTGCTTTAATTTTTGTTAACTTAGACCCTGATAATCAATTTAGAAAGCTGTTTAACTTATTTTTTTAATTTTAATTTAATTTAATTTAATTTAATCTTATTTTATCTTATTTTATTTTATTTTTTAGAGAGAGAGAGTGCAAGTGGGGAGAGGGGCAGTGGGAGAGAGAGAATCTTAAGCTGACTCCATGCTCAGTAGAGAGCCTAACACAGGGCTTGAACCCAGGACCCTGCAATCATGACCTGAACTGAAATCAAGAGTGAGACACTCAACTGACTGAGCCACGCACATACCCCTAGAAAGCGGTTTAAACTCATGTCTCTATCATGACTTTACCAAAGACATCTTTACTCTGATTGCTCAGAAATTATTATTACTTCTGTTGCTAATCAGTTTCCTCTCTGGCATCTCCTAAATCTGTTTAAATGCCTGGTTTGCAATTTACATTTACAATCTATAGACATTCAGGCTAAGAAAGACATGGAAAAGTACTGTTGGTGTTCTCTTCTATAACCATGTTTCATGTATTCTAAATAATTTATTGGACTTCTCTCAAAAAGTATTTGTGTAGTATTATGCTCAAGAATGAAAAAAGATAGGGGCGCCTGGGTGGCGCAGTCGGTTAAGCGTCCGACTTCAGCCAGGTCACGATCTCGCGGTCCGTGAGTTCGAGCCCCGCGTCAGGCTCTGGGCTGATGGCTCGGAGCCTGGAGCCTGTTTCCGATTCTGTGTCTCCCTCTCTCTCTGCCCCTCCCCCGTTCATGCTCTGTCTCTCTCTGTCCCAAAAATAAATAAAAAACGTTGAAAAAAAATTAAAAAAAAAAAAGAATGAAAAAAGATAGATTATTTTAGTTCCATAAGTTTTGCCAAGTTATTAATACTTGTGTTTACATTTGTATCCGTTGATATAGAAAATTAGAAAAGTAAGAAAGGTTTTTGTTACCCATTACACACTCATTCTGGCAAGTATGGTTAGAATAAAAGCAAAATCTTAGTAATTTGTCATTTTGTCCTGTATTCTTTCTCCTATCTGCTTAAACACTGTTAAATTTAACTGTAGTTGTTTTCTGGTGGATCTGTTTATATTTTGTATTAGCATGCTCAAATCTTTATTCTCACTCTGCATCCATAAATTTAATGATTTAAGCTCAGCATTTCTCAAGAATTTGAAATTTAAGAGACTGAGACTATCCTTCTTTACATGTAGAATCTTTCTCAGTTGCTATTCTGACTAGGTAAAAAGTCAGCACAGATAGGGGGCTCTCTATTTCAGTAGAAAAAATAATATAGCAAACGCTTTCAAAATAAAACTTAATTTGAAGTTACTAGAGAGCTTCATTTGTGTGTGTGTGTGTGAGAGAGAGAGAGAGAGAGAGACAGAGAGAGACCATTTAGTATGATTTTAGTTATGTATCTGATTAATTTTGAGTAGCACGTGTTAATTAAAATTTAATAACACTTCATTTAATTAGGTTAGGTATTCTCAAAAGTACTCCAAAGCTAGATTTTATTATTTATAGAAGCAAAAATACCCACTTCTTATTCGACATAATGATCCCATGTTAAATGGAAGGTAGAACAGCAGGAATGAAGCACATGTAAATCAGTACCAAATATTATTTTGTGATATTTTAGCTACACGTAATCCTTAGATCCTAAATTAACTCATCTTGCGTAACATAACCACAGCCTGGAGATCGAAAACACTGTGCTGCATGCTAGGGGCAAAGTAAAGATGAATAAAACAGCCTCTGACCTCAAGGATATTAAATCTAGTAGGATTAAATGAAAGAAATTTTATGATTGCGCATTAGACATTAGAATTTCCAAAGTAGGTGCTCAGAGGCTCTGTAATTCAGCAGCCGAATGTGAGTTTTTACCATCTTACTTCCCTGTTACCCTGAGTTTACTGTCTCTTTCCTCACGATGTCAAGATGGCTGCCTTAATTGTAGGGTCATGTGCTGGGATCAAGTGGAAGAGGTGAGGAGGAGACATTCTGCATGCTTCTTTAGCAATGAGGAAAGTTCTCCAGCCCATTTCTCATCATATCCTTGGTCGGAATTGTGCCACACCCACTGATAACCAACCAAGGGAATGGATTTGTCCTGACTGGCTTACCAAAGCACACGGTCCTGTAAAGAAGGGTTTCAACTGAAGGAAAGCAGGCCTCTGCTAGCAAGGAGGACAAGGAAAGGGGGCAGGTTTTGTTTAGGCAACTATCAGTGTCTGCTGTATTATTGAAAATCTTTGAGGAAAGACGTGTCATGAGCAGAGCTGTGCTTTTTCTCTTGGTAAGTGAAATGTAATTTGCCATGGTTAGAAAAGCACAATATTAGGTTTCATGAAAACTGACTATTTTATGCTTTGCCTTTCTTCTTTCCTTCCTCTTCTTCCTTCTTTCCCTTTCTTTGTTCTTTATTATTTCAATCATTATTGAAATTATTAAATATTTATAGCTGTCACCAGCACTTACCTTTTTCTTCTTAAATACCATTTCCCTCCATCTTCAGTTTACTCTGTTACCATTTGTGTGTGTGTGTGTGTGTGTGTGTGTGTGTAGACAACTAAGATAGCCATGAAACATGTCTACCTTAATCCACTATTAACTCCCTGCAGTAGGATAGGCTATGTCATTTGTTAGGCCTAGTGCAAAATGAAGGTGCAAAGCTTTTTCCTGAAATTTGTTAAAACTTTAATATGATAATAGCAGAGCATTAAACCAAGTAAGTGTCTTTGTGGAACAGCACGGAGATCTTTTCTGTTGTTTTTAGGATGAAGTTCTACATCCTTAATATGAACTAAATGTTACCAGCTTAATTTTCTGCCTACATCTACAATGTATTAGCCTGCTATTCATTCTCTATTTTCCAGCCATAGTAGTTTTCTATCACTGCCCTTCACATCACTATGCCACTGGCCATTTACACATGCTGTTTTCTCTGACTGCCCCTCCTTTCCTGTATGTCTTTCAATTCAAATCCCTCATCACATCCTCCTAAAATCTTCATTGACTTTATAACTGTGGCAAACTTCATGTGGTAGGTTTTGTTGTTGTAGTTGTTGTTGTTGTTGTTGTTGTGTGTGTGTGTGTGTGTGTGGGTGTGTTTGTAGTAATTATAACACTTATAAATTCTTTTCATGCACACTTCTTTAATTTTCTTTTTCCCGCATTACTGGCCATTTGGTAACGAACATCAGGAGTTTTATTTGTTGATTAAAACCTTGCTGCTTAGCACAGTGCCACATATATAGAAAGGTCCCAATAAATACTCAGCAATTGAATGGCAATATGGAGCATGATAAGAATAGAGTGGAGAATAGGACAAATATAATCTTGGCCATTATAATATTTATAGTATAGGCAAATTAACAGTGAGGTGTTATGGTGCTAATGCATCAGTTTTGTTATCTGTAAAATTTTACGTATTTTGAATCAAATGAATGAAAGGTGGCTCATTAACATTTTACTTGTTAAATTCTTTTAGGTTTTTTTTTTTTTTTGGCAGGGGAGGGGGATATAGAATGGCCTGCCAATACATACTCGTTTTGATATGGATAAACCTTTTGCTTAGGAATGGCCATTAACAGAGTTAAGTGAATTAAAGTGCTTAACACGCTCTGCATTGATACTCAGCCAAGATTATTTTAAGTGAATCTGAATACAATTGACCCTTGTATTTTCCCACCCCTATTCAGTCAAAACCCATGTCTGGGGGCACCTGGGTGGCTCCATTGATTGAGTGTCCAACTTCAGTTCAGGTCATGATCTCGCAGTTCCTGAATTCGAGCCCTGCATTGGGCTTGCTGCTGTCAGCTTGCTTCAGATCCTCTGTCCTACTCTCTCTGTCTCTCCCCCTCCCTGGCTCTTGCTCTCTCTCAAAAATAAATAAAAAATTCTTAAAAAAACCCCTACATGTCTAACTTTCAACTTTCAACTCTCCATTAGTAGTTAATAGCCAATGGTTGACCAGACGCCTTACCCATAACATAAACAACACATATTTTGTATGTTGTATGTATTATATACTGTATTTTTATAATATGTTAGAGAAAAAAAATGTTATTAAGAAAATCTTAAGGAAGAGAAAATCTATTTAAAATACTACTGTGTTGGGGCGCCTGGGTGGCTCAGTCGGTTGAGCGTCCACCTTCGGCTCAGGTCATGATCTTGCGGTCCGTGTGTTTGAGCCCCGCGTCGGGCTCTGTGCTGACAGCTCAGAGCCTGGAGCCTGCTTCAGATTCTGTGTCTCCTCCTCTCTCTGCCCCTCCCCTGCTCGTGCTCTGTCTCTGTCTCTCAGTAATAAAAAAAATAAACGTTAAAAAAATACTGTGTTTATTGATAAAAGTCTATGTATAAGTGGACTTGCACAGTTCAAACCTGAGTTGTTCAACGGTCAGTTATATACATCAGCTTCTTCCTGTGACAGAGTCTCAGCCAGTTATGTGGTTGTGTCAGGACCTGGAACGTAGTGTTTGAGGGGGTATCTTGAAGAAGGTTCATCTCCATTCTACATCTATAGAATAAATAGATTGATTCCACTTCTATATAAAATGGAGGGACCGTTGTATTTATTCATGCTAAGTAAGACTAAGTCAGCTGGAAAGAATTTCTCAATATTTTGTCATAGTGCTCACTGTCTTCATAGTGAATATAGATGGTAAAGTGTTTTTTTAAGAAATGTTTGACTTTTACAAAGGGTCAAATTTGCCCTTGGTGTGACAGTAGTTTTAATACATCTATTAGAATCTAAACTGCATTTATGTTATGAATAGCTGACCAAATGCATAACCTTCTCTCCTGCTGAGAAGAGGGAACTGAACCGTTGTTCCTTTTCATTGTCTGAACTAACACAGTAGAGGGAGGGCTTCCTTAACTTCTTAAGGTTGTTGCAGATATCAGCTGACATGCTCAGAAGTGCTTTGCTGGTTGTCTTTTTAACTTCACATTCCTTTAATCATAGCTAGAAAAGAGGTCTTTTAGGAAGCTTCAGTATTTTCCAAATGTAAGTAAAGCTTTTATTAACAGTGTTTGAGTCATTGATGCATAGAAGAAGTTAGGAAAGATGGAGCTATTTGAGGTGAAGAAACATATTTTTTCCATCCTTTCATCATTTAAATATATTAGAATGTGTTCCTATTAAACTTCCAAGGAAGATGTATCTTTTGAACTGTGTGAGTCATAAAAGAATTTTTTTTCAAAAGGTACAAATTCTCTAAAGTAATTTGTGAAAATGGAATTCAATTATATAACTAGTATTGTTCTTTTTCTTATTCTACAACTTATTTTTAAATATATATGCAAAATCCTTGCATTATACTTAAAATACATAAATGGCGTCAGTGTACATAAGTTTTTAAGTAAAATATTTTTCATTTTAAAACATGAGCTGGGTAAATATTTCTCCACATTCTAATTTCAACATTTGGAATTGAGATTCCAAATTTTTGCAGTAGTAGTGATTTTACAGGAAAGCACACACATCTATCAAAATGAGAATAATGACGTTAGATTTACTATATATTTCATGAAGGGTTTTCGTGAAGCAAATAATACCAACTGTTGGTCTGTGTTACTAAAGTAATATGAAATCTAGGTAGGGATATGACGGGCATTCTAAACTTGATGTTTTCCCTATGCATGTTTGTCATTTCATTCCCCCCTTTTCCTTTATTTATATATATGTGTATGTGGTATGTATGCATATATATATGTGTGTATGTGTATATATATATGCATACACATACATGTATGTATACGCACATGCACACACACACACACACACACACACACACAAAATCACCCTCAATTTATTTCACTGTAATAAAGTCTCACGCCGGGGCACCTGGGCAGCTCAGTCGCTTAAGTGTACAACTTCAGCTCAGGTCATGATCTCATGGTTTACGGGTTCGAGTCCTGTGTCAGGCTCTGTACTGACAGCTCAGAGCCTGGAACCTGCTTCGGATTCTGTGTCTCCCTCTTTCCCTGCCCCTCCCCAGTTCACGCTCTGTTTCTCTCACTCTCTTAAATAAATAAACATTAAAATTTTTTTAAAAAAGTTGCACTCCATATATAATTATAGATTTATATACATACACATTTTACTTGTTGTCTACATAACACAAATAAATGTAAATACCAAATATACAGACCTTAATATTTATTTGTAGTTGCTTTTGAAGTTAAAATGAAATGGAGTCATTTATTCATTCACTCAGCAAATGTTACCTAGTATCTGCTGTATATCAGAACACAAAAACATTGTTCCAAGGTGTAGGTATAAAGGCTTCTCCTAATGCCCTTTGTATGCTTCATTTTTTGTTTGACTCAAGTAAACTGGAGTTAGAAAACTAAAACAGGATTTTAGATTCCTGATGGTTCCAGCTAAAATTGTCAGGAAGCTTTTGTCACTTTCTACAAAGTGATTATTAGCTAACTCTGATTATTGGCTAACTTATGAACTAACAGGAGTCAGAGAAAAACTGGTACCCTGGAGTTTTCCATGACAGCAATTCTTACTTAGATTTGATGAGTTACCATGGCACATTTTTCAACTTCTTTTCATTTTTTGAAATATATAAATTTGCTAATGGAAAGTCATTTATTAAGGAAGACTATTATTTGCATGGTGATGAAAAGCCTTTTCTGGGTACAGTAGTAGAAAGAAAAGGGGGAAGAAAGACAATTGTTGGAAAAGTACAGAAGAAATGAAGAGATTTAAAAGCAGGAGTGGGACTTGTGATTTTAATTTTGACAGGTAATGATCTCGGAAGTTTTCATTCCCGCCCTTACAAGAAAAGCCAAACATACTGAAAAAAAAATCAGTGACTTTTCTTGGACACATCAGAGAATTGAGATGTCAAGGCAAACTACCATGCTGAAATGTAGAAAGATAGGCTAGTCCAGAGAGGCGCATCCAAATCTGCTTACCTGGAGCAGAAGCCACTGGAGCCATAAACTGGTTAAGGAACACCAAAGTGGTAATTTCGATGAATTTCCAGAGGGAACAGAGTAATGTGATTGTGAAAAACCCTTTAGGGGTATAGTGTTAGAGGATATTCCCATACTGTCATGGATTTTGCTCCCTGAGGAACTGAGAAAGACCCTCTCATTGTTCTAGAAGCGGGAGGGGAAGAGTAATCATTGTAAAATATGTCCCGAGCATTCTCCACGACAAAGACCTGTTCTCCAGGAGAAAAGATCTTCCCAGAGCCTTATCCCAATTGCAAGGGGATTTCTCCCCCTACAGCCCCTTTAGTCTTCTTGTGTCATTTGGATTGGGTGGTAACTAAAAAGCTCTTTTGAAAGTCACAGCCCAGGGGCATAGAGCCTCTGAAAACCTGAGACTTAATCATAAGATTATGAGCTCTTCCTGTTCTTCATACATGACCACCAACCATCCATCTGAACTCCACTATAGTCATACATATATATTAACATATACAGTAATATACAGTAACATATGTAGTAATATATAGTAACAATAGCAATAATATATAGCAATATATGTAACATGAATAATAATATAGAGAGTAATATATATTATAATATACAAATAGTTGTGTATATAGTTATATAAGGTAACATAGTATATATTTCTATATGGTAATATATTTATATGTACTATATATATATATATATATATATATATATATATGTGCATAAGTAAAGATCATAGCTGAAAGGGCTTCAAGACACAGACTTGGATATAAAGGGCTAGGTAAGATTGAGATACCATGCTCAAAGAAAGCTGAAGGCTGAAGTAGCTATTTTAGTTTCAGATAAAGCAGACAGAACAAGGAAAATTATATCAAGGGTAAAGAGAGTCACTGTTTGATGACAAAGGGGTCAACTTTATGCAAAGACATAACAATCCTAACTTCATTTTGCCTAACAACAGAGTATCAAAATATATGATGGAAAAACTGATAGAAATTAAAGGAAAAAAATAGACAAATTCACCGTTATGGTTGGAGTGTTTAACACCCCTCTTTCAGTAACTGACAGATCAAACAGACAAAAATTCAGTAAGGAATTAGCTGACTTGAGTAGCATTATCAACTTGATCTAACTAGCAAGTTTAGAATTCTCCCTACAACAGCATCAGAGTACACATTCTTCTCAAGCTCCCGTGAAACATTCTCCACCATAGCTCAAGATTCTGGGCCCATAAAAGGACAGGAAGAAGGAATAAAATGGAGAAAGAAAAGAAATGATAGAGGATGAAAATTACCTGGAAATAATTTTAGCAGGAAGAAAAATTATAGGCAGAAGAAAAGTGAAGAAAACTAGAAAAAGAGAAAAATAAATAATAAGTTATCCCTTACTGAGCTTTTGCTGTATGTGTACAGGTTCTGTGCCAAACTCAGTACGTACATTATGTCATTTAATTCTGACACATTCTGATTTGGCCTTTGATCATCATTTGCAGATGAAGAAACAGAGACTCAAGGTCAATAATTTATAAGTGACAGAGCCAAGATTGAAAGCCAGAGACCCTACTTCAACCAAGACTTGACTTTGTTGATATGTGGTTAAGATGACCTTTTGTGAAGTTGCATTGGATGGCTCAATCTAGAATGGATCCATTCATCCATAATTGTTTTACGGGATGACTGGTGCCTTGATAGTGTATTCCCATTTTTTCCCAGTTCTTTTCCTAATCAAACTCGAGTCTTCCAGACTGCAGCCAGCCTTCTTGGCAATCAGCTCTTCCTCCCCTTTGGTATGTATTTTGTTTTGCTTTGCAGGTCAGTTAAGCACTTTCAGGGATGTGTTCATCAGTACTCTACAGACATCACTTCATACTATTTAATGTAGTGAAAAGGCTGTTTTAGTAAAGTTGGTGCCTCTGTCTACAACTAGAAGTTCCAAGTATCAGTTATTCTTGGGTAATGGGACCAGGATTGTTATAGAAGCATGATAGAAGAGATGGTTAAAACCAGAAAGTCTTTTCCCCTCTAAGCGGTGACATAATGTTCCTCAAAGCAAAGATACACTGCAGTATATTGCATGATTCTTAAGGGCAAGGACCATAGCTTATTCATCTTTGTTTCCTCCAACTTGGGATTTTATAAATCGAAGTTGTTTTAATAAATGTTACATGAATGGTAAGCCTTCGTAATCACTTAAAATAGTAAAACGTGCCTCAAGTTTTAGGAAAAGCTCATAAATATATCCTAAATATATTGCATGCAAAATTAAATGTATTTTATACAAAGGAATGCAGTGCACTATTCATATAACACATAAATAATAAAGCTGCATTGTATCATAAATTTGGCCTACATCTAACAAGCTAGCTATAAAAAAAAGCATTTCCATTTTTTTTTACTCCTTTACATTTAAAAGAGTTTGTTAGAAGGTTTTAGACAGCCTAGATTTCTAAAAGAGGCTGCCCTTGGAACTTTCAGTAATATTTTCCTTTGATCTCAACATATATACCTTAACAAAAAGTCATTTTATTTTTTGGCCTAGAGCTGAGCTCTTTTTTTTAAAAAAAAATCTGTTTTCCTCTTTGCAATTCAGTGTACAGTGTTAAATTAGTAAACCAGCACGTTAGTAGGTAAAAGCACTTCAAATGTAATTCTAAATTAAATATCTTCAAATAAACCAAGTGAGGAAAATGGGGGATTGTTTATGTGACCACCCATACTAAATTTCAGGGACTTACTGTAAAGGGGAGTTTCTTTTGTATTCTGATTTCCATCATCCATCATCAAACAAGCGTTTTGTCAGTTAAAATTTTTAAACATGCCATCTTGCAACAGACGAGTGCTACAATGTGACTCAGTGCAGCAATTATTCTGGTAATCACAGGGTTGGAATACTAGAATGCGTTAACAGAGATTGGAATGTCACTACAGCAGTTATGTAATCAACATTTTAAATATTTTCTTTTTGAGTCTCTGGTGTTCTGTAGTTGGATCATGTAATGTAGTTAATAGCACATATGAAACGATAGAACTGTGGTGCAGTGAATTTTGAAGCGTGTGTGTGTGTACATGTTTATGTTAGTGTCTGGATTGTGAATAAGGATACTTTAATAAACATTTTGTAAATAGAAGTTGTTTTGGGGCGCCTGGGTGGCGCAGTCGGTTAAGCGTCCGACTTCAGCCAGGTCACGATCTCGCGGTCCGTGAGTTCGAGCCCCGCGTCAGGCTCTGGGCTGATGGCTCAGAGCCTGGAGCCTGTTTCCGATTCTGTGTCTCCCTCTCTCTCTGCCCCTCCCCCGTTCATGCTCTGTCTCTCTCTGTCCCAAAAATAAATTAAAAATGTTGAAAAAAAAAAAAATTAAAAAAAAAAAAAAGAAGTTGTTTTAATAAATACTACATAAATTATAATCATTATCTTTTAAAATAGTAAAACATACCCCAAGTTTTTTGGAAAAGCCATAAATATATAATAAAAATATTGTGTACAAGATTAAATAAATATATTTTGTACAAGAATTTAATGAATTAAAAGGACTTTCTTTTCACTGAGTGCTTTAAAGATTAGTAGATCAGTGGTTTGATATAGACTAACGATTTGACTATTGAATATCTTGGTGGTTTTACTGTTCAATCAATCATGTGTTTTAATATCATGTATAGTTAATATTCCTACATATCTCTCTTCTTCCCTTCCTCCCTTTCTTCCTTCCACTGTGGATAACATTAACTTCAGTTTGTATTTCAAACAAGATGAACTTTGAGTGATACTTTGATGAGCCATTTACTAGTGATCTTTCTTAACCATTCCATGACTCAGTTCCCTTATTTAGAGCCCACTTCATCTAGTTTTGTTGAAGAGTGCCTGAAACATATTAAAATTTCCAATATAGTGAGAACCAATTCAGTGGAATTTCATTACAAGGATGGTATTACGTTTGGAATTTTTCAAGTCCCTATTATTTTTTCAATGAATATTTTATTTGTAAAAAGCATTAAGTTTTGGTTACTGGTATGAGCTTTTGTTTTTACATCATTTAGTATTAACTGTTCCAGAATTACGAATGCCTCTCTAGACCCTGCTGTCTGTACTCCTACAGATCAGTGAAGGTGAACTTCTGTGATAATTCTCACTAGGGGAAACTGGTGGTAGCCAGTTTACCTCCTAACTTTGTCCTGAAGTTGCTAGATTCAGAATTCTGTCACTAACATTTGCCTCCTGCATAACCCATAATAATGTTTTTATCAGAAAACGTTCCAAAATAGGTCATGCTCTCTACCTCCCGCACTGTAAATTACCTCTAGTACTCTAATTCTGTGAAGCTTGAATTAAACTGTATATACATAGTTCATCCCTACCCAATTTTCCAATAACCTTTCTTTCTTTTTTTAAGTATTTTTTAAATTTATTTGGAGACAGAGACAGTACAGGACGGGCAGAGAGAGGGAATTTCAAGCAAGCCCCATACCTGCAATGCAGAACTGGACATGGGGCTCAAACTCACAAACCTTGAGATCATGACCTGAGCTGAAATCAGGACTCGAATGCTTGACCAACTGAGCCACCCAGGTGCCCCTCTAATAACCTTTCTCGTTGTGACGTAAGATTTGCTGTGCTATTGGGAAAAGAGTGACATTACCCTTTACAAGTCCTATGTCCTTATTTCTATAGAAATTTTCACTGGAGGTCATCAGGTCCACTTTTATAGATTCTTTGTTACAGGGAGAGAGCACCTTACAGCTGTTGGGTACTACCTTTGTTATTCATTGTCGTCACACAATAAGTATTCTTTTAATCACCATTCTTGATGTCCTAGTCAGTTTCACTCACTGATTTAAGATTTCTGCTTTCCTGGATAAATTCATTAATTACACTGTCCTCCTGACAGACCGTGCAGTGACTACAGAATCACTCTTCATCACTGATGAAATATCTTGAGCTGGTAGTTCTTTGATATCTTCAACTCCTCTGGCTTTTGACCTTCCTTCCTTTTAGCCATGTAGTGGCAATGCCAAGTCTTGAAAAGTGTCATCCTTCAGAAGTACTTCACCTTCAAGTTGAGAGCCTCAGAGATAGATGACTATTGTGTATTTCTTCATGTTCTTGAAAACTAACAAATACTGAACTGACAGTCGGAAAATGTGAACCCAAATTTGACCCTTCTGTATATTCTTCTTCATTTATCCACCTCTAGTCCTGAACTAGAGATGAAGATAATTTGTTTCAACATCAACCAGTTACTATCCCAACATGGCTTGCCTCTTGACCCTCAAAGGTTCTACTTTGCTAGCACCATCCTATATGGATAGCAGATAACTTCTGGTCTGTGCCTCTTGTGGAAAAGTACAAACAAGAAAAACATTTGTGCCGTTTGTTTATTTAAAAACAAGAAGTAGTTAATGCTTATAAACTCCTAGATTTATTTCATATTAACAATTTTAATGTATGTATATGATTGCAAACATTGTAGTGTTACATATGATTATATCACTTATGGTGCCTGAATTTCAGTGAAAATTCTGTTTACTTACGAGTCTTATCCTTAGTATACGGTTTTAGGTAATGTGTTTCTTGTGGTCCATTTTAAACTGTATCAGATTCTAGTCTTTCTGATTGCTTCTCTACTAATGACCACTTACTGTCCTAATTGGACTGTTCACTCTTTTTCTAAGAGATAAAAGTAGTGTCTTTTCTCTTTGCACTTAGCTAATTGCTTAACTTTCCTCATTGAAATAATCTCTACAATAAGTGGACAGTTACAAATTTTACTTTTTTGCTTTATGCCTTGAACTTTTAGCTGTTTTTATTTTAAAATAATGTCATAATAGCAAAGAGTATTTTAAAATAACGTGCCAGGCCAATTAAAATATTTTCATAATTCTATAGAAATATAGTGTTAGATCAAAACATTGGCATTAAGTATATTAATTATAACTACTTTAGTTTGTTTTTGTGTACTTAAGGTAAAAATGTTATCATTTTGTATACTTAAGATAAAAATGTAATCAATCGTCAAACAATGAAATGAAGGTGATTAAAAACGTGTTGTTGTTTTTTTCTCGCATAAAATTCTATGACCTTTTCTGTTAAGGGCATGACCCAGAATTTGCATACATTACTTCAGTGTTGATCCCATTGGACAGAACTTGTAAGGGAAGTTTTAAATTGTTATTTTCCTAGCAGCCATGAGTTTGACTTAAATTGTGAGTCTAATACTAAGGACCAAAATGTTAATGTATATTGAGAGGCAACTAATAGTCTCCACCTCTGATGTTAGTAAGATTTCTTCAGTTATATTTCAAAAAAAATTGGTGGAGCTTCCATCGTATGCTTGGTGCAGAGGATTTAAAAATGAATGAAATATCTTTAACGTGAAGATTCTAAGAAGTAGTTGTGAAAGAAGTGGTAGGCATAGGAGTACAATGTATATTACAATGTACATTACATACAGTACATTACTAGGTAATGTCAGCTCAGGGATGGGTGTCATTAACTCAGTTTGGGATGAGAAGGGCCTTGAGAAACACTTGAGAGAAGATTTGGCATTAGAGGAAGTGGTAAGAGATGAGGCATTAGAACTACCTTTTGGTGTGATGTGAAGGACTGTGTATGTTTGAATTTCATTAAATAGATGAAGGGTCCACAAACTAGGGTTTATGGGCCAAATCCTTCTTGCCACCTGTTTTTGTAAATACAGTTTTATTGGAACACAGTTACACACACTTGTTTATCTGAAGTGTTATGTTGTCTTCCTGCTACAGTGGCAGAGTTGAGTAGTTGTGACAGATACAGTAGGGTTCAAAATCTAAAATATTTTATTTTTCAAAATTTATTTATTTTGAGAGTGGTTGAGAGTGTGGGAAGGGGAGGGGCAGAGAGAGAGGAAAGAAAGAGAATCCTAACCAAGCTTTGCACTGTCAGTGCAGAGCCTGATACAGGGCTCAATCCCCTGGACTGTGGGATCATGACCTGAACCAAAATCAAGAGTCTGATGCTTAACCGACTGAGCTACCCAGGCACCCCTTAAAATATTTTCTATCTCACCCTTCACAAAAAAATACTGCCAAACCCTGAGATGTAGACAGTGATTTCTCTTTGGAAGTTGTAAAGCAGTAGAAACCTATTAATGAGAGCTTTTTTATGAGAGTGTAGAACAACAACTTATTTCATTTGGATATCTTGATAAAATACTTTTTGTTTTGCTTTGTTTTTGTTTTATTGTTAATGTAGACTATGCTTAGAGACTAGGATACAAAGGAATTGGAAGATAATGCACTATAAATAGCTTGTTTACTGCCACTGGGGAAAGCAATTCAAAAAAAGATTAAAGAGTTTACCAAAAAGGTATTAGAGTTTGCTTTAAGAAGGACCAGAACTTTTACACTGAAAAAAGTGGATGGGCTTTGGTTGCTATTTTAATTAATACTTGAGTTTGTCTCTCATTGAGAACTTGCACAGTAACGTTAATTACTGGGAATTATCTTGGGTACGTTCATTGTCATACCAACACAATAGGAGCTGTTATAATAAAGCAGTTCTGGGTCATGACAAATCCCAAACAACTGCAAAGAGCATTTGGGTTAGCTCACCATCTCTAGACCTAGAAATCTGTCAGTTTTCCGAATGACTTCTTTCAAAGACAAGCCTTCCCCAGGTTTTCCTACACTTGAAAATTTTCAAGAGCTCTTCATGAAGTTGTCATATGGTATTAATGCACAATGAGCATCATTCATTAAATCTACATTAAGCTGACAGACATTATACTTTAAACAATTGCTGCCTACTGCATTACCTTTGTCCTTTGTGAGCTTTAATTTCACATGTCAACAGTAATCACTTTGGAGTGTGATATTTGTAGATACAAAAACGTCTTGCCTTGGCAAATGTGTACTTGAAAGGTAATGCCTTAAGCTAGGAACTCTTGCAATTTTGCTTGCTTCATGTATTACCACTTTTTAATTAAGTTTTTAGGTTTAATGTCCCTTATGTAATTTTTTGTTCCATTTTTTTTAAATAAAAACATTTTCTCTTTTATTAATGCAGTATAAATCACTGTGGCCTATTATTCAACAAGCAAATTCTGTTAGAACTCTTGTATTCTTCACGGTAATATGATATCCCTTGGATTTTAAATGACAACCATGCTATAGAATTGACTTTTGTTTTTTATAGTAAAGATATAGATTAGTATCATGCCTTTAAATTGTTTTTAGTGAAACTCTGCCTTATTGGGAAAAAAAATGTTGGGTGAATCCTTTTAAGACTTATTTAAAAAGCATTATTTCATAGTTAAAACATTAAAAACAAACTGGCAAATAAGAGAAAAGTGTATTACGAATATGTAAAGAACTAATAAAATAATAAAAACTCATTTCTTAATAGAAATTAAACAAAAATGTGCACATTCAGTTTGCAATGTTGATACAAATGGCAAATAAATATATGAAGAAATGCACAACCTCACTGGATTAAAAGGAATGCGTATTAAAAACATAATAAAATACTGGTATTTCCACTTATCGGAGAGTAAAGGTGAATAAAATATTAGCTCTCAAGTTACCAGTGTAACAAGTACATAAAGACAAACACTCTAATCTTCTGTTTACAAGAGTATAGTTTTTAGTTTTTCTGGAAATGAGTTTGGCTGTATATACCACATTTTAAGTGTTACACTGTTTACCTACCCATTTTAGTAATTACATAAGAATTTATGCTAAGGATATAGTAGATTAGGGGCATAAAGATGCATGCATAACACTGCTCATCACAGCATTGTTCATACTGAGAATAAACTAGAAACAACCAAGGTATCATTCTCTGGGAGTTGGCAGAATGCCATATGGTACACTCATAAATGGGTTATTATTTACCTAGTATAAATGAGGAATAAAAGTAAAGTTTCTTTTTCAAATATTTTTGTCTTTGCTTCCCTTACAGTATACCTATATTTTCCTCTAATGTTTCTGGATTTTGCCTCTCTTTGAAGGTTCATTCTTCCCAAACTAGGAGATAAATTTTGGATCTCACAAAACTCTACCCAAGATTCACTTCCCTTTTCATACTCTCTCCCTTGATCATATTTTTTTTTCAAACTGTGGGTGCTGACCCAATCTTGAGGCATGAAATCAACATAAGGAATAATAACCAACATTTTAAACATTTATGGCAAAGGATATAGCATGGACAAAGGTACAGAAATGGTGGTTTGTTTGAGGAATTTCAAGTAAAACTCAACTGTTACATTCATTTGGACAAGTTGTAGGATGTAAGCCTGCTGAGAAAGGCCATGGAGGGCATGGTATGCTGTGCAAAATAGTATTTTATCTTGAAAATGATGAAGAGAGAGTGATATTTTAAACTGCATTTTATTGAGGAATTTATACACTTACTCTCTTTAAGCAGGAAGAATAGTGCATATATATTCCATTTACCAGAAATGTAAATAAGACATTCTAACATATCTTGATGGCTAGGGTGATATCCAGGCTCACCAAAACATCTCTGCCGAGACTGAGCTTATATCAATAATCTATTAGGACCTATTCTGGCAGCTAGTCACCATAATATTCATCATTGTACTTGTAGGGTGTTGCATTTGTAACACCTGTCTGTGATCTTTACTGTTAAATCAGAATCCCAGAGCTTGTGTGTCTGAGTCACAGAAAGAAGAGTATTCATCTTATCCTGTACAGTTATGATATGTGTTAACTCTGAAGCCACAGCATCCAATTATTATGGTAATCTTCATTTTATTTGGATTCAGTCAAGTCCAATGTTACCTTTTAAAGCAGTTGCTCTTTTGGACTGGTTAGAAGACTCTGTGAACTTAGACTTCACATTTTTCTTGAAGCCATCTTTAGAAACCTCATAAAAAGTTGTTCTTCGTTATGCACCCTTAAGTTTGGGTCAGTACTATGCTCATAGTGAGTCCACAGCATAGATGAAGGAAGGCTTTCTAAAAAAGAAAAACCTGGGGTGCCTGGAGGGCTCAGCTGGTTAAGCGTCCGACTGGCTCAGGTCATGATCTCACGGTTCCTGAGTTCAAGCCCTGTGTCAGACTCGGTGCTGACAGCTGGGAGCCTGGAGCCTGCTAAGGATTCTGTGATTCCCCTCTCTCTGCCCCCGCCCTCTGCTCACTCTCTGCTTCTCAAAGAATATCATTAAAAAAAAAAAAAAGAAAAAAGAAAAACCTATCTAAAAAGCCTATGCAAATTATATTTCTGCCAAAATGTTTGTCATACAAGTAAATTTAGCTCTGACTAAGCAGTGCAGAAATAGAGTTTGTTGCTTTATCAGTGTCTTATTTTTTCATATCAGTAACAACGTTTGAATAAATTCTAAAATGTGCTATACATGCCCCAACTTATTAAGCATAATATTCTGTAGTCAAACACATAGCTTCCATCTCTTCTTGATGATTCAGTCACCATTACCGTTTTGCAAATCCTAATAATTCCTTAAGTTTATGTAGTGCATTGTAGTAAATAGGTGTATATTCAAATCTTAAATAATGTGAAATTACATGTTTATGTTATCAAGTTCATAAAATAGGTGAAGCTGTTTAAGTCTACACTTAATAGCCCCATCCTTTAACATTTTGAGTAGGCAATGTGGCTTTCTCAAATAATGCTTTTCCTTGTAAGAAAAAGCCGATGACTTGTGTGTGTAATACAAAAGGGCATTTTATTAAAATGTCAGTATGAAGTGTCATCTCACTTGTTTTTTGTTTTTTTTTGTTTTTGTTTTGAGACTTATGGGTCTGGTTGCCTAACACATACCTTTTTTTTTTTTTTTTTTTTTATTTAAGTCTTATCTTCAGGGTCTGATTATTAAGAAAATATAGCAGGCACATGGGAAGGGAAAGAGTCCCCAGTTTGAAAGAGGGAAATGAAAGGATTATACAGGGTTTGGTCCAGTGCCTATCATACTTATAGGTGTATAGTCTGATACCAAAGATAAGACAAGACAAAGGGGAAGGAGAAGACTCAAAGCTTGAGAGACGGAAATTCAAAGATTATAGGAGGTGTGATCCTATGGGGGGGGGGGGGGGGAGGAACAAGCAACCAGTCAATGAAAGAACAAGCTAATAAAAAGCAATCTTAACTCCATATTTATTAAACACCATTGATAATAATTTTTAGGTTTTTAAGGACTTACCCTTAAAATGTCTCTAAGTTTATTATTTTTAAACTCCCACATACTTCCCTATTATTGCTGGCTGCTGTGTCTGTCTTCCTAGTGACCTTTAAAAGAGGATCTGAGAGCTGAGAAAGACTCAAATGGAAGTATGCCCAGATAATGGCAGCAAAGATGAGTCCCCAGAGGCCATTCTTTGGATTCAAAGAAGAGCCGGAGGGGAGGAGGGGTGACCTGGAAACTAAACTAAGATCCAGAAGTGAACCGGACAATTAAATCTTGCAGAAGGTCCCTGGGTGATTTGCCTAAAAATATATCAGCAGTCCTCTGTTATTTTAAGCCACTTAGGCACGAAAGCAGACTGTATTCTACTACCTTCCTGAGCTAAGGAATAAAATTTCCAGAAGGGGAGAGGAAAACAGAATCACTCTTAAATATTTTACAGCGGAGTAATCATAGGTACCTTAGATTCTATTTGCCTTTGGTTAATTATGTGCTACTATTTTTTTTATTTTTGATTTTGCTTTTATTTTCCTTTTTCCTCCAGAAGAATAGTGTCATCAACCTTTGAATTAATGTTATCTTTTTTAAAGTTACTATGGTAAGAACACTTAACATGAAATCCGTTCTGTCAACAAAACTTAAGTGTATAATACATTATTGTTGGCTGTAGGTGCAGTGTTTTACAGCAGATTTCTAGAACTTATTCATCTTACTTTCCTGAAACTTTATGCCCAGTGATTAATAAATCCCCATTTTCTCCTTCCCCTTGACTTCACATGTTTTTTTAATGTTTATTTATTTTGAGAGAGAGAGAGAGAGAGAGAGAGAGAGAGACAGAACATGAGCAGGGGAGGGGCACAGAGAGAGGGAGACACAGAATCCGAAGTAGGCTCCAGGCTCTGAGCTGTCAGTACAGAGCCTGACAGGGTGCTTGAAGTCACAGAAGTGAGATCATGACCTGAGCCGAAGTCGGACACAACAGACTGAGCCACCCAGGTGACCCTGGATTCACATTTTAAGTAAACAATTCATAGCTTTGCTTTGTGTGTTAATGTTGGATACCTAACTTAATTGTTTTAATTGTTTGATCAATCTTTCATGAGTATCGGATAACTTATAAAAGTACCCAGTAAAAACCTGAGAGGTTATCCGTGGCCTTCAATATTGGTGGTCTTCTTGTAAATAAAATACCCTCTTTTAGATACTATAAACACTATTAACATGCATTAAAAACAAAGTCTATCCTCAGAAACTTTTCAGTCTAATAAGAAAAAAATAATGCATGCATAGTAAAAACAGCTAAAATAGGAAAATATTAGGAGGGGATCATAGAAAGTCTTTTGACATTTGACCATCCGTTGTCAATGCTCATTTTCCTAATAGCAGATCATAGGAATTTTCCTTATCTTCTTTATATGGCTAGGTCAACAATGATCACCTCCCTGATACAGGTGATTTGATCCAGAAAGCTTGCTGACTCCTTTATTTCCATAAAAAGTTCAGACATGATCTGGCTTGGATCAGATGAGTTTCACTTTCTACAGTTGAGTCCAACAGCTTATGTGGGAATTGGAAGCTGTGATTGCTATCTTTGGAAAAGTCAATGGTTGCATACTTTTGAATCTAGTTAATCTCTGGAGTATATACCTCAATAATAAATGCCATTTTTAGAATTAGACCAGAAAGACTAACTCTGTGGAATGTGTTTTCTTTTTTTTTTTCTTAATAGATTTTAGCACTTTAGCTCACCATAGTCAACATTTTAAATCATTTGTATTTTTGATCATCAGAAAAAAACAATATTGGCAGGTAGAAAGTTGAAGCCATCTGCCTTATCATTGTCTACCTCAATGGAGCTGCTAGCCAACTCTCTAATATTCACATTGGGGAAATCTCATTTCCTGATTGCACTTGGTCCCCATTAAGTTGAATATGCTTTCATTTTAATACCTACATTCTGTTTTTTATTTTATTTATTTATTTATTTATTTATTTATTTATTTATTTAACATTTATTTATTTTTGAGACAGAGAGAGACAGAGCATGAACGGGGGAGGGTCAGAGAGAGGGAGACACAGAATCTGAAACAGGCTCCAGGCTCTGAGCTGTCAGCACAGAGCCCAACGCGGGGCTGGAACTCACGGACCGTGAGATCATGACCTGAGCCGAAGTCGGCCGCTCAACCGACTGAGCCACCCAGGCGCCCCCTACATTCTGCTTTTTAAATTTCATGCTATATGCATGGAGATATATATATATATATATATATATATATATATATATATATATGAAATCTTTGACTTACCCTACCCACCCTATTGTGAAATTAATTATCTCTGCATTGGCTCTGGGTACAATGGGGGCATTGGGATTTTGAGGAAAGAAAATTATTTTTAGGCCATTCTTTTACAGTTGAAAGCAGTAGTCATGATAGAAAATTTCCTTTTAGATTTATATTTAAATAATCTGACATTGATGAATAGTAGCATGTGGGATAAATGTAGAAGAAATTCTTACAGTGTTTTCATCCTGGAGGCCATCATCATAGAATATATTTTAATTAGCTTTTCTGTACTTATACTGCCTTCTAAATAATACCCTAGTCCACATAAAACATGCCTTTCTCATTTTTGGTGTAGCTGTCCTCCAATCTGGTTTGATTTACAGAATTAGAGTTAAGCTTTTCTATTCAAGGAACATAGTAACAAAAGAAAACAAATCTAACTCACGTGTCTTGAGGAACAAGTTTTCCCTCTTTCTCTTTTCACTGAATGTTTTACCTATATCCAGAAAATGTAGACTTAAACCCTCTAATTTCTGATTTGTTAAAATATTAAGAGGTGCAGATGACATTTAAAAAAAGTCCTTCTCAGGTTAGTGACGTCACATGCAAAATAAAAATCAGAAGTGGTTACCTCGGGTCAATATTAAAAGAAAAGCTGGCTACAAAAATATCATTGTGTGGATAGAGTCATATATAATACATCATTGTTGTAAGATAAGGGTGAATCCTTAGTTTGTGGTAATGAAATTATGACAAACCACTTGATTTGAATTCCATCCCTCGAGGTATGAATTTCGTGAGTGGGGTGTAGATTTTCAGATTCTCATTGACTAATGAAACATATTTTTTTCCTCTAGCTTTACATTCCAAAGTCAGCTGCCTTGAACTTGTGGACTACAAGCT
The DNA here is from genome assembly GCF_028018385.1 of Neofelis nebulosa. Classification (NCBI taxonomy): domain Eukaryota; kingdom Metazoa; phylum Chordata; class Mammalia; order Carnivora; family Felidae; genus Neofelis; species Neofelis nebulosa. The sequence goes on from NC_080795.1 coordinate 32,437,024, forward strand.
GTCACTCTGATCTCTCCTTCATACCACACAGTTGATTAAGCTTCATGCTAAATAAAAATGTGCTGTCTCTAGAACACTTCAAGTACCACTCAATCCCATAAATTTCTGTCATAGCTAATACTTTCCTCTATTAACTTTACTAGAATGGTCCTCTTTGGTGAGACTCTTTTTTAAAAAAGAATTAACTGCTCTTTCCCCCCAAATTATAGATCTAGCTTAACAACATAACATTATGTTATTTCCTACATAAAAAGAAGACTGACACAAAATATACCTTTTCCATCTCTCATCAGATTTATTCCACTTACGGAGAAAGCCAAAAGTAACATTGTTTATGATGCATTCCAAAATGACCTGGCTCTTTTTCTTTGGATAGGAACCTATTGGAGCTAAGGATTTTGAAATTAGTATAGAACTCAGATTATTCATGTTTTCTTTGCACCAACCTCTCAGTTCTACTACAAAATCCAATATTATAAATATATAAAGGTGCCTAGTCCTCTTCAACTTTAGATCATCCCCCCCTTACCTTTGCTATTAAGTTTTCAGTCACATGGGCCTTGTTTCAAATTCTTACACTCATTCGTCACTTCATTCGTGCATTCTGCTTCTTGGTCTTTGTATTTACTCTTCCCTCTTCCTGGATTATCACACCCCAGTTGTTTGAATAGCTGCTTTTTCCATCTTATTTAGAACTAGACTCAAATGTAACCTTTTTGCAACATATTCCCACCTTGTAAGCACTTAGCATTGTCTAGAACTGTGCTGTCCATTATGGTAGCCAGTAGCCGCATGTAACTACTTAAATTTGAAATTGTTAACATTAAATGAAATTGAAAATGAAGTTGCTCAGTCACATTTGCCATATTTCAGGTGCTTGGGAGCCACATGTAGCCAGTGCTACTGTATTGCATAGTGCAAATCTGGAACTGTAATGTTCAGTTATTCTTTTATTGTTCTGTAATCTGTTTCCTCTCCACGTACACTTCTCCTTCCTCTCGTTTTGTTTCTCTCAACTGACATATAAACCTCAGGAAAACTGAACTTGTTTATCTCCTTCACTGGTGTTTCTCCAAGCCAGGAACAGTGTGGCAAATAATAGATTCCTGGTGAACATTTGCTCAATAAATAATGAATATTAAAGATCAGAATGAATGGCTTTTAGATGTGCTGTTCCAGAATAGCACATTTAGAAGGACGTTTCTTATTATTCAACTGATGTAACAGGAAACAAACAAACACAAATGCTATACTGTAGGTCTCCTTGTTTAGTTTAGTTTTGACTTGTCTTGGAGGAGTCATTAGAAAGTAACATTTCCTAAGTAGATGTTCTGTGGATGTTTTACTGAGTTTGTTTATTTATCTTTAATACCATATCCACTTATAAAGCATTATAACAACATCCCTTTCCAAGCAAAAATCTTTTCAAAGTATCTTGGTGTTTTGTTATTGTCATTTGTTTGGTTTAGTTTGGCTTTTGATCCTTTTCTGCTTTAAGTAAGGCTGGGCATCTTATATTTGTTATTTATTTGTAATTTCCCCTGTCTAGTTTGACTTCATTAACTCCTTCCAAAGATTCCTGTTAGCCTGGGAAAGGAGTTTTTGTTGTTGTTGTTTTTTAAGGAAACCAAGAATAGAATACTGTTGGGTGTTACAGACTGAATGTTTTTGTTTCTTCAAAATTCTTATGTTGAAGCCCTAACCCATCATTCAATGGTGTTTGGAGTTGGGGCCTTTGGGAGGTAATCAGGGATAGATGAGGTCATGAGGGTAAATCCTCATGATGAGATTTGTGCCCTTACAGGAAGAGACAGAGGGCTTTTTTGATCTTGCTTTCTATGCGCAGACACAAAGAAGGGAGCATGTTAGCATATAGTGAGGTGGTAGACAACTACAAACCAAGAGAAGAGACCTCAGAATGACATCTACCTCATTGACACCTTGATCTTAGACTCCTAGCCTCTGGAAGTATGGGAAAATAGGTTTCTGTTGCTTATGCCACCCAGTCTATGGTATTTCCTTAAGCAGACTGAGCTGAATTGTAAGACATTGGAGAAAGAAGGAGAAATAGAAGGAAAAGAAGAAGAAAAAGAAGGAAAGAGGAAGCCCCCAGGCCCATATTCCCAAACCCAACGTGATCATCTTCCTTTCTCTAGAAACACTTTCCTCGTGCTCCTCCCTCCTTAGAGCCAAATCTGTTGTTTTAGGGTGACACTTCTTTCCTGAGGAAAGTTAACCTTCCTTTAATCATCATATCTAGAGAAACATAACCTAGAGTAGAGAATCTGTGGTCCTGACCTTGAACCTCTTTGGTAGCAGACTTGAAGACAAAGGGTAGAAGAAGATAGTACTCCTTCCTCACTTCCTTGTAACTTTTTATTTTGATATGATTGCACACTTTGAAAGGTGCAAATCTCATACAAAGAATCTCATGTGCCCTTTACCTAGGATCACCAGTCTACATTTTCTCTCATTTACTTTATCATTCTCTCTCCACATGCATATATTAATATTAAAATTTTTGGGGGGCGCCTGGGTGGCTCAGTCGGTTGAGTGTCCGACTTCGGCTCAGGTCACGATCTCACGGTCCGTGAGTTCGAGCTCTGCGTCGGGCTCTGTGCTGACAGCTCAGAGCCCGGAGCCTGTTTCAGATTCTGTGTCTCCTTCTCTCTCTGCTCCTCCCCCGTTCATGCTCTGTCTCTCTCTGTCTCAAAAAATAAATAAACGTTAAAAAAAATTAAAAAGAAAATTAAAATTTTTGAGATAATATAATTTAAAGTTAATTGGGAGTAATTTGCGAACATCGTGTTCTTTTACATATAAATGCTTTGGTTTATTCTTCCTAAGAACAAGGACATTTTCTCATACATAAATAGAAAATTATAAACAGAATGGTATAATTTAACATATATAGTATCTTAATTTTTAATTTAAAAGCTTAATTTAACATTTAATACTAAATTAAATTATATACTGTTGACCCTTGAACAACATGGGTTTGATCTATGTGGGTCCACTTACATGCAGATTTTTTACAGTCCAGTACTATAAATGTATTTTCTCTTCCTTATTATTTTCTTTTTTAAAATTTTTTAATGTTTATTTATTTTTGAGAGAGATAGAGACCAAATGGGAGCGAGGGAGGGGCAGAGAGAGAGGGAGACACAGAATCCGAAGCAGGCTCCAGGCTCTAATCTGTCAGCACAGAGACTGACACGGAGCTCAAACCCACAGACTGCAAGATCACGACCTGAGCCAAAGTTGGACGCTCAACATACTGAGCCACCCAGGTGCCCCTTCCTTATGATTTTCTTAATAACATTTCTTTTCCTCTAGCTTGCTTTATGTAGGAATATAGTATATAATACATGTAACATACAAAAATATGTGTTAGTGAACTGTTTATGTTGCCAGTAATGCTTCTGGTCAACCGTATGCTGTTAGTCATTAAGTTTTGGGTGAGTCAGTAGTTATACATGGATTTCTAACTATGTGGGGTGTCAGTACCTCTAACCCCCACATTGTTTAAGGGTCAACTTTTTACAACTTATATGATAATAAAATAATTGTATAATTATAAAAATCGAGAAGTTTAACATTGGTACAGCAGTATTAGCTAGTCCACAGTCTATATGTAAATTCCACCAATTTTACCTTGAATGTGCCTTATGCTTTTTTCCCCAAATCTACCATCTAGTCCAGGATCATGCATTGTAGTTGGTTGTCATGTCTCTGTATTTTATCTTAATCTGGAACATTTCCTCAAGTCTTATTTGTATTTCTTGACCTTGACATTTTAGGCATTATGAAGAATAAATTCTAAAATGTTTGACATTTTGTTCTATTAGTGCATTCACTAGTCCATTTGCATTACAGTCAAAATTCCAAACCTCTCCTAAGTTCAGCTTCCTCTTATCCAGCTCAGGTCTATTTTTGACTAGATGCAGATAGTGGGAAAGGGACACAAGGTCAGCTCATTTTCTGCTCTCCTCTCTGTTCTTCTTTAGTCTTCTTGTCACTGCCTCTTCCTTACCCAACTGCCTCTTGTTCTTGACTTACCTCGGGTTAGCGGTGGGGAAAGGTGTAGGGTGAGCAGAAGCAAAAGCCATACTTCACCGCCCTTGCTGTGGTTGGCGTTGCCCTTCCTCAAGCCCTGCTGATTTCAGAGCAGACTCTAATGTGGTATATCCATGGCCTTCAGAGATTCTTCACTAGAGCTTCTGACTACAGCAACATCTCTCCTCTTGCTGGCCATCTAGAACATATTCCCAGCTACTGAATGTGATGAATACATGTCTTTCTTCTCTCTCTGATGACTCCTTGGTCCTGGATGAAGTTATCTTAGTCCAGTATTGTTTTTGCATGGCTGACATTTGTTTACTCCATGGAAAAAAGAATCTTCTCTGTTGATTTGGAAGCATAGCTGGTTTCTTTTATTTATTTATTTATTTATTTATTCATTCATTTATTTATTTTAATGTTTATTTATTTTTGAAAGAGAGAAAGAGCAAGACAGAGCGCATACACACGCATGAGCAGGGGAGGGGCAGAGAGAGGGGGAGACACAGAAACTGAAGCAGGCTTCAGGCTCTCAGCTGTCAGCACAGAGCCTGACACGGGGATTGAACTCACGAACCGGGAGATCATGACCTGAGTTGAAGTCAGACACTTAACCGACTGAACCACCCAGGCACCCATCATAGCTGGTTTCTAGTATAGTTGCTTATGCTTCCCGTGTAGCTGAGCAGGCAATTGCATTAAGTTTCTCTTAACATATTTTGGGGCTGTGAGTGGGAAACATAATCCCGAAACTCCAAGGGGGTACATATTAAGCTTTCAGTGTGTCTCATTGAATTCTCTCTCACCTGACTAGAGATGAAGGGAAGTCATTCTCTCCCTTCCTTTCTCCATTGGGAGCAGAGAAAAAAACAAAAACACGGCACTCCAACTACTCCAAAGAAAAGAGTGGTTTAATATTTCTGACATCTATCTTTTCTAATCTTCTTTAACCTATACAGAGCACTGGCCTGAGTGTCTTGAGACCCAATTTGGCCACGCACTTTGCTCGTTCTGCCTAGGTGGTTGAACATTGCACTTCGGAATGTGGAAGTACGTGTCCTGTTTTCTAGTTCACTGCTTTGGGGGGCTTTAGTAAAAATTGAGATAGATGCCCATGTAACATCCGGTATAGCGATTAGTTCTTCCAAAGGCAATTAAGTAAACCATTGTAGCTCCTGTCTTCCTAGACAGAAAAACAAACATGAAGTTTAACCTTCTAATGGGATATCCTTGTACACGAGTAAGAACACTAAGACTAATAACCGTTCTAGTGTGGTGTACAACGTATGTGCACTTTAAGTGAAAGTGTAAAAATGTCCTGCGAGACTTTTAGTAATTTTAGAGATTGGTTCCACTGCTCTCTACATTATAGTGACTTCTCTGCATAGACTACAGGAGAATTTTCTCTCAGTCTTTTGTTCCCAAAATAATTATATTTCACCTTAGTAGCAGATTTTTTTCTTTAGTTTTTTTTCAACGTTTTTTATTTATTTTTGGGACAGAGAGAGACAGAGCATGAACGGGGGAGGGGCAGAGAGAGAGGGAGACACAGAATCGAAAACAGGCTCCAGGCTCCGAGCCATCAGCCCAGAGCCCGACGCGGGGCTCGAACTGACAGACCGCGAGATCGTGACCTGGCTGAAGTTGGACGCTTAACCGACTGCGCCACCCAGGCGCCCCAACAGATTTTTTTTTTAATATGATGGACACTCCAATCAAATGTTTGTCACTTGTGATAACCAATGTACTCACTGGAGCTAATATGGATGTGCATCTCTAGAATATGTGCAAAACTGCAAGATACATGTTTTGTCTCTAGTTATAATCCAGGCTTGTATTATTCTCCTTTCCTTCTTTTATCTTTCTTTGAATTACTTCACTTTTTCTTCACTTACAGTCTGACATTTAAAAATACCCTTTTGCAACAAAGTATGCATACATTTATTGGAAGGATAGATATTAATATTTTATTTCATGTCAGAGAAAGACCTTATTTCCATTTTATGCATGCTTTAGGTGACAGGATAGGATAATTTTAAAGTATATAAACCTAAGTGTTGTCGAATATCTTTTAGAGTGGTTGGGGAATCATTTAAAAATTTGACAAGGAAATCTAATTACTAAGAAATTTGTATATGTTTCTTTAGATGACAAAATCTAAAGAAACAAGCATTATTTCTTTTTCATGTTTTTAAGTTTTTTTAATGTTTATTAATTTTTTAGAGAGAGAGGAAGAAAGATACAGACTGTGAGTGGAGGAGGGGCAGAGAGACGGGGAGACACAGAATCTGAAGTAGGCTCCAGGCTGTGAGCTGTCAGCACAGAGCCCGATGCAGGGCTCGAACTCGTGAACCATGAGATCATGACCTGAGCCAAAGTCAGACACTCAGCCAGTTGAGCTACCCAGACGCCCCTCTTTTTCATGGTTTTCAAAACAGCTTCTGTTAGTAATTTAAGTAGAGCCACAACCATAACTGAGGGTGACACTGAAAGCTGAAAGTGAGGGCACCCATTTTTTTTTATTTGTAATTTTTTTTTTAACGTTTATTTATTTTTGAGACAGAGAGAGACAGGGCATGAACAGGAGAGGGGCAGAGAGAGAGGGAGACACAGAATCTGAAACAGGCTCCGGGCTCTGAGCTGTCAGCACAGAGCCCGACGCAGAGCTCGAACTCACGGACCGTGAGATCATGACCTGAGCCGAAGTCGGACGCTTAACCGACCAAGCCACTAGGGCACCTATTTAAGAGGTCCACGGCTGAACCATGTGCAGTGCCGTGGAGCAGAAGCTGAGTCACTGCACACTTACCTGAGCCTGGGAGAGAAGAACCCTCCCTAGACTAGTCTGAACACCACTAAATTTACAATGAATTATATAGAAGACTGAAACCTACACGTGGATTATTGTTTGCTCTTTTTTTTTAGTTTTGCTGATAATTATACCTTTCAGGTTTGTGTGTGTGTTTGCACGTGTTTGTGGTTGCGTTAGTAGGATTGCTGTTGGGCTTTTCAAAGCAGGGTTAGCAATTGATTGTGGTCTGGTGTCTGATAATCTTTGAAAAGGGTTAATTCAATTATTACATTTTTACTTGAAGCCAACCTCACAGAATTACACACAGTGGAAAGCTAGACTATGACTATTTTATTTTCAGTGTTTGAGTGCATATCTGATTCGTTTCAGTGTTGTTAGAAAATTAATATGGCATTATGTTTTGGATGATGTTTCCCATTGTAGTCACTACAGAAATGGGGCTATTAATGCCAGCTCATTCAAAGAATATAGCTTCAGGAATGAATGTGGGTTTTTTTTTCCTTTATATTAAAATGGTAGTTTCCTAATAGAGATACTGAATGTTGTGTATTCAAATATCTTTAAAGGAATAGTTAATTCAGAATTGAGTTCAAAGAAGCTGCAGAAGATTATTCATCCATGCAGATACAATTATATTGTGGTAGATAATGGATTTGTGTTATTCTTAATGTCTATACATGGCTAGAGTGGAGACTAAAGTTGTTTTCATAACTTTTCAGTACATTGAACGAAAGAAAAGTATGACAGTAGAAAGCGTCTGATAAATTAAATGTGACATGTTTTTTATCCATATAAAATGGTTTCTGAGCAGTTGGTAATTGTGAATATTTTAGCAGTCTTTTTTGATGTGGAATACTTCTTCTGTGTTCAACACTAATGAATTGTGAGTTGTACTTCATCAAACTGACAGTTTCCTTACTTTTGTAAACAGGAATGTGATACACCTTGTAAAAACTGGTAAAAGATACTCAACTCACCATGTAAGCACATGACATTTTCTCTTTTTTCTTTTTCTTTCTATGTTTTATCATTAACTTTCCTCTAAAAGGAGATAATATAAAGGCTCCCATTCACAGGGTGCTTAATAAATTTCAGCATCATGGTAGGTACCATAATGTATATGCTTTCCATTGGATAATTATTATAGCTCAAATCAGCTAAAAGAAAAAAAAATGAAAGTATGAATTAGCTAACATAGTAAATGAGTGCACCAGGAAATTACAGATTCCTTAAAGTGTTTTCATATGAAATACCTGTCTTTGTTGTTGTTTATATAAATTTTTTTTCTCAAAATTTGTTTATTTATTTTGGGGGAGAGGGGGAGAGAAAGAGAGAGAGAGAGAGAGAGAGAGAGAGAGAGAGAGAGAGAGAGATTCCCAAACAGGCTCTGCACTGCCAGCACAGAGTCCAGTGAGGAGCTCAAACCCATGAGATCATGACCTGAGCTGAGGTTGGATGCTTAAGCAACTGAGCCACCCAGGTGCCCCTAAATTGTTTTTACAAAATAAAAGATATCTTACATTCCTCCAGCTTCTAAAAACTTGAAAGAATATTTTGAAGTGCTCATCTTTGTAAAGATCCTGTGAAATAGGAAGCTTATGCATTATTCTCATTTTATACATGAGGGAAGTTAACTGAAAGATGAGTATTAGTCACAGAGGGGACCATAATGCAGATTCTCGTGCTTTGATATATAGTACTATTTTCACTAAGTGGTAGAACAAAATTAATGTAACTGTACTAGGAACATGGCCACTCCTAGGATAAGAATTATCCAAGAAAATTAAGATGTTAAGATCAATTAATCAGGAAGTATTTTTTAACAGTATAACAACCTGAAATTGGCTATGGTACTGGATTAAAAAAAATCTTGGAAATGATTATTATTATTTGCAATATTAACTCAACTCACTCTCTAGGGTAACATTATAAATTAAGACTTCTATTAAAACAAGCATAATATTGTAAACTCTGAGTGGGGCTGAAACTCAGTGTGCAGCTTGTACAACTGAGCTAGTACAGCTGCCGCCAGCCTTTAACAGAAACCCATGGGGGAGGGGAAGGGAAAAAAAAAAAAAAAGAGGTTAGAGTGGGAGAGAGTCAAATCAACTCTTTAATCTGTTTTATATTTCAGGATTCTACAGAATATTTCCATGAAAAAAAAGAGGTCCAGTGCTGACGAACCCATTGTCTGACCACTGATTAATGATCTTCAGGAAAAGTTCCAATAATAATAATTAAGACTCTCACTAATAGACATAATAAAGATGATACCTTATGCTTTCAGAGAAGATGACTATTTTCTAAGGAATTTCACTTGGATTCTTCTAGAAATATGTCAAAATTGGTAACTTCAAAATCCTTTCCAACACTGGAGCCTCAAAATTCTAAATAATATCTAAGAAACCTCTTTTAAAAAGATGTAGATGAGCTCACAAATAATTAAGGTACATTCTCAGAAGCTAAATACCAAAAAACTAGGGTGGGTCAGGTGGGGTTAATCCGGCTAAGGTAGACTGATTTGGGATCAGTCTCAGTCCAGAGGCTTGTGATTTCTCATTTGCCCACGTGAACAAAATTGCAGCTTAGTCAGCTGCATAAATTTGAACCACCAAAAGAGTGTAACCTAGATAAACTAGAAAACAATTTCTCCATCAGCACAAGGAAATGACAAGGAAACTTACAGGTGCCAGAAATCTACCTTTGGCGCTTCCAAGTCCTGCTTGCAGAAGACCTGATGCAAGTCTTGTGCTTCTCCATTAAGTCACTACTTGATGAGACAAGTATCCTGTCTCTGCTAAGCCTTGGCTTTTCTGGACTAAACATTACCATTTTCTTCAAACACATTTATGCCGCATAGTCTTTAGTAACCTGCGTGATTAAACATGCAGGCTAACATGTAGAAATTCTGTGTTCAAATTCTGGCTCTTTGAGCCCAGTTTCCCTTGGCTCTAAAATTGAGATGATTGTGTGAGACATAAATGAGGTTAGTAGATATGTAAACCAGTTGTAAAGAAAACTGTTCTATAGGTACACTACATTTACCTTAAAGTCACTGTTCACATAACTATAGCATAATAATAAACATCTATCATTTGAAAGTTGTTGAAAATAGAGTTTTTGGAGTCAGCCTTTGGTGGTTGAGGTCCAGCTCTTAACACTAATGTCTATGGGAACCTGGAAAATTCACTTAACATCTTTTTTCTGTTTTCCCATGTGTGAAATATGGTAGACAAGACTAGGTCATACCTCATACAATTGTAATGAGGACTTTACTAAGTTACATATGTAAATTAATTAATACAGAGCATGTCACATAGCTATTGTTGTCATCATTATGATTATGCAGGTGACAAAAATACTGTTAATCGGATTGAACTGACAAATGATATCTGAACATAATACACATACACATATTAAAGTTGACATAATTTACTTAGGGGGAACTCTATTGTTACTCAGGAAACCATTGCACAGAAATTAACAAAAAGACAAAAAGAGAAGAAGGGCATCTGGGGGGTTCAGTCGGTTAAACATCTGACTCTTGGTTTTGGCTCAGGTCATGATGTTGTGGTTCGTGATTTTGAGTCCCACACCAGGCTCCATAGTGACAGCGCAGAGCCTGCTTGGGATTCTCTCTCTCCTTCTCTCTCTCTGCCCCTTCCCTCCTCCCTCTCTCTGTCATTCAAAATAAGTAAATAAACTTTAAAAAAAGAGAGAGAAGTCAACTGCAAGCCAAGAAAATCTACAGTAGCAAAAATTGTCAACAATGCCTTCACAGTGAGTGAGGCTACAAAACCTTGTTTAAAATATATTTTACATATATCTCAAAAAGCATAGTCCTTCCAAGTCATTTAGTGTGAGAATACCCAGGCCTATACATGTTAATCTGTGAAGGCATCAGCACAAGATGACAGAGAAATATTTAATACATTTCACATAAAGTGAAAATTAAACAAACCAAAAGCTTTAGTGTTTAGAGGAGTGAGTTTCCATTATCTAAAGAAATCACTGAAGTAGGTGTTTATTTCCAAATGATGATGGATAAGCAAAGGGTTTCTGTAATTGCTTACTGAACAGACAAATGGTTGACCTAGGCTTCATATGTCAGTTACTCTTAAATGTGGTACAGCGGGATCCAGCTAGCCAAGGTGATGCAGATTCATCTCATGTCACTTCTGTGTGCCTGGGTAATATTTTGTTTAGTCAAGTTGTGCTTTGCTTTGGCTTTCTTTGGTGTATCAGTATGGTACAGAAAAAGAAATGGCCTGGGGTCGGGGTGGGGGGGGAATCTGATGAAGCAGGTGTTTTGTCCCATCTATAATTACTGTATATAATGTGTGGGTAAGCAAAAACCCAGTTCGGCCTTTAGCCTTTTCTGCTGTTCAGAATTTGAAACAAGGGTCACAATGGAAGTATGCAGATCTCTCTAATGCATAGTATTCTGCAAACTGATACAAAACGTTTAGCCATTGATTATTTGGTAAGGATCACAGGAGTAAAGAATGAAATCATTCTACATTCGAAGTGGATCACAAATTCAGAGCTGTGAGTCTGGCATTGAAGAATAATTTCTATCAAAGTGGTGTATTTTAAAGATTTAATTCTATAGGTTACCTCTTGATGAAAATTCATGGGAAAATCCTCTCACAGAAAGGGATGAAGGATATTTACTGCCAGTAGGTTTATACTATTAACGAGTTATATTCACAGTTGTATGAAATATTAGTTCTGTCAGCTTCTTAAATTTATGGGACTTTGGCAGACCTTCGGCAATGCAGATAAGCATTGCTGTGCTCACGTGGAATATCGGATGCATCCTCCTTGCACTCTGAAAAGCAAATAGAGTACATACATTTATCAATCCTGACATTGATCCTCGTCTACCTGGCTCAGCAAAGAATCACCTAAATAATACAATATTGAGAAACTGGAAGGCCAAACAGAACAAGCAGTCTTACATTTTATAATTGAAATATTTAAAAGTGTAAGTGAATTAAGGAATATATTCTTATTTAAAGTACTTATTTTTCTTTTCTAAATGCCCCCTCTCTGAAAGAACTGCAGGCAAACAGATGACTAACTGTAACTTGGGATTTTGTTTACTGTTGAAAATAAAGCAAAAACAACTTACCTAAAAAGTTAAATATCATTGTATAGATCCTACATTGAGACGTGGCAATTGGTTTATTGATCATGCTTAGGAAAATTGCCAGTGTGTCTAATTTCATGTTAAAATGGCCCATACTTCTTAAAGTTATTATGTATCATAAGAATGTGATCTTATGGGGGCGCCTGGGTGGCGCAGTCGGTTAAGCGTCCGACTTCAGCCAGGTCACGATCTCGCGGTCCGTGAGTTCGAGCCCCGAGTCGGGCTCTGGGCTGATGGCTCGGAGCCTGGAGCCTGTTTCCGATTCTGTGTCTCCCTCTCTCTCTCTCTGCTCCTCCCCCGTTCATGCTCTGTCTCTCTCTGTCCCAAAAATAAATAAAAAACGTTGGAAAAAAAAAATTAAAAAAAAAAAAAAGAATGTGATCTTATGTAACTGGAATTTCATTTTTTTTTATGTAGGCATTTGCCACAGTGGGAGGGGACTTTGATACGGAATTTACTTCCTCTTCAGTTTGAATTTTACAGCACTTGCATCCCGTGATCTCACAGAAGAGTATATGATTGAGTATAATACAAATTAACCTATTAAGAAAAGCTTATGATTCTGACAGTTAATCAGGAAAAAACAGTTTTCGTTCCATAAAATTTAGAGAACTAGATTGTTCTTCAAAAGAAATATTCTGTAACCATGCTTTTAAATTATGCAATTTTCTTTTTCTTCCTTAAAAAAAAAGATTAACTTGTTTAAAGTAGGGTAGGATGCTGGGACACCTGGATGGTTCAGTCGGTTAAGCGTCTGACTTTGGCTCAGGTCATGATCTCACGGTTCTTGGGTTCAAGCTCCGCGTTGGGCTCTGTGCTGACAGCTCAGAGCCTGGAGCCTGTTTCAGATTCTGTGTTTCCCTCTCTCTCTCTGCCCCTCCCCCACTCGTGCTCTGTCTCTCTCTGTCTCAAAAATAAATAAACATTAAAAAAATTTTTTTTAAAGTAGGGTAGGATGCTTAAATACTTTCAGGAGCCAGGCAGTGACATAAGTGAGTAAGTGACTCAGGTGGGGAATGTGTAAGATGTTGGTACTAACTCGGTTGTGGTTTGCCCTCTGTAACACTTGCCTCGTTATGTTTCTATTAAAATTATTTGGAAGACATTATTTGAGAATAGGTTTGTGGGATATACTGGGTGGTGTAGAGCCACCAGCTAGAGCTTCCTGTTCAGTAGTGTTACTCAGGAAGCTGCACCTAGACCCTGTTATATCAATAGTACAATGGTACTTGTATTCTTTAGGAAATATTAGCCTTTTTCTCACAAAGACAGTTTGGAAAAACGTCATCATAGAAGTGAAATAAAACACTATCATAATTTTTCTACTAACGGATGTTTATCTCAGTCTCTTCCTGAGCCATCCATACATACCTTATATTTACTCAATATTATCTTTTGGATGTGTGAGTGTTTTCCTGTCTTTTGTAAGTAGTTAATGAACTTAATTGGTTGAAATGATATCACCTTCAAAGTAGTCTAAACTGTTTCTGAACATTACCAAAACCCCCTTTTAAAACACCCTGCAGCATCTCCCTCTCATTCCCACTTCTTCCTGTCTGTCCGCCTGCCATGTTCTAGAATGTGGAAGCACATTCATTCACTTCTCCATGACTGGAAATTTGACACCAACAGAGAGCCATACACTGTGTTAGATGTGGTGTTAAATATCAGTGAACCAGAAAGACCAATCCTGCTTTTGGGGAGCTTTATAGAAGCTAGTGAGGCTAGCTAATAATTGTAATTAATGTATTAATTAATCAATTAATACGTTAATAATGCAATATATTAATTATAATTACTAATACAATTATAATTACGGTGCATGCTCTGCAGGCACTATGTGTAGCTCTCCCATTTACCTGTTACTACCCGCTTTTCCCTCTGTGAAGTCTTCTCTCAGCCTTCCAACCTGAATTAATTTTTTCTTATTTGGGGCTACCATTGTACCTTCTATGCATTTCTATTTCTATTTCACTTATCCGTAATTACTCTGAATGCAAGGGTTTAATGGTTTGGGTATTTCCACCCTGGACTGGAGTTTGTTAAAGGCGAGTGTTCTATTGTATCTCCCTTGGTAGCCACAGGCCTTCGTGAGGTGCCTGGCTCTACAATAAGTATTGAATGAATGTTTACGTCATAAGTAAATATCACACTGGTTAATTAAAAAACAAAACATATAGGGGCACCTGGGTGGCTCGGTTGGTTAAACATCTGACTTTGGCTCAGGTCATGATCTCACAGTTTGTGGGTTTGAGCCATGCATTGGGCTCTGTGCTGACAGCTCAGAGCCTGGAGCCTGCTTCGCATTTCGTGTCTCCCTCTCTTCTCTGCCCCTCCCCCGCTCACACTCTGTCTCTATCTCTCAGAAATAAACATTAAAAAAATTAAAAATATATATGTAAATATTTAAACAAATTGACTTCCCGCATCTGACTAGATTTGCCAAGTTCAGATGATTTTACAACCTCAGATGTTTCAATTAATAGTGTCAATGATTGGTTGACAGGCTGTCCTTTTTTATTTATTTTTTTTTTTTAATTTTTTTTTCAACGTTTTTTATTTATTTTTGGGACAGAGAGAGACAGAGCATGAACGGGGGAGGGGCAGAGAGAGAGGGAGACACAGAATCGGAAACAGGCTCCAGGCTCCGAGCCATCAGCCCAGAGCCTGACGCGGGGCTCGAACTCACGGACCGCGAGATCGTGACCTGGCTGAAGTCGGACGCTTAACCGACTGCGCCACCCAGGCGCCCCCAGGCTGTCCTTTTTTAAACAAAATTTTATTACTCATGTTGATTTTTGTATTGTAAATTATTACTGTTTATCATGTTATTGTAAATAGTTACATGTCATCATATTATAGTAGTGATTTAACAAATATGGATTATACAAATGAATGAATGGTTATTCTTGTTTTAGGGGAAAATGATAAATGAAAGTTTCTAATGTTCCTTCAGGCTTGGAATTTTTATGCCAAAATATTGATTTTATAGGAAACTTGCAAATACAGTCCATGGCTTGAAAGCAAACGTGTCAGAATACATGAGTCCACACAAATAGAAATTATAATAAGGAATTGACATTTATGAGAATGACATTTATGAGCTATTTTTATGAAATGAGCATGTTTACTGCTGTAGTATATTTTACCCCCTCCATGTTACTATTATTAAGAACTGTAAGCTCTTGGCTTTTTTCTTTCCTGTCCTATCCATTTCTTTTTCATTTTTTCATCTTTCATCTTTCTATACTCTGCCATTCTTTGCCACCCCATCATGTCTGTGGTACCTTTAACCTTTAAGGTTTCTCCTTCCTCCCCTAACCATTGGTAACTTTTTTCTTCTGTCTATTCCTGCATTGTCTTTGATTCCAGGCTTCAGATCAGCCATCCTAATCATCCTAATGTTCGATAGGGTAGACTATCCTGTCCCTTTTGATTAATTAGAATCTGTTCCTGGGGTGCTTGGGTGGCTTGGTCTTTTAAGCGTCCCCCTCTTGATTTTGGTCCAGGTCACGGTCTCACCGTTCATGAGTTCGAGACCCGTGTCAGGCTCTGTGCTGATAGCGTGGAGCCTGCTTGGGTTTCTCTCTCTGCCCCTTCCCTATTTGTGCACACACACCATCTCTCTCTCTCTCAAAATAAATAAATAAACATTTAAAAACTTAGAATCTGCCCCTATTTAATTTTGATCTAACTCATCCTTCTTTCCTCCAAAACTACTGTTTATCTGTAGGTTTACCTTTGTCCTAATCAAGGCAAAGGCATAGGTCTCTATTGGCTATTGTTTCAGCAGAAAAAGTCTGCATAAACTGCATCTCAGTATTTTAGTCCTCTTATCATTTGTGTTGCTTGGCTTTGACCAGAATCGGCAACTCTAGCTTCTCTGCAGATGGTTAGTGTCTGCTGATTTGGCTTCTTAAGCTTTGATGCCAAAATTACTTCTGAATAAAGAACTCATCATTTGATATTTTTGTGTCAGGCCATCTTGTCAAAGGCTGTGGCATTCCCAAAGATCAACTCTGCTGTTTGATGCTATGACTGAACTTGAAATTGTCTTATATGCATTTTCCTATATCTTTTGTTTATTGTTGATCCATTTCAGCTCCTCTTGCAAGAACTCATTGAATGTCCCATTGACATCCATTCTTCCCAGGCCATTTGGTGGCTAGATTGCCATGAGCCTAACTTTACAAAGCTGGTTATTCTACTCAGTGAATTGTCCACATAACATACAGAATTGTCTGGGTAGCACTGATCAAATCATTGCACAATGCCAGGCAACTGACCGTCAGGAGCTATTCCTCTTTTATCAACTTTCAACATTTTTGCAGAGCTCAAAATAACAAGAAGACCATGTTCCAGTATCTTCTCAGAGGTATTTAATTTACACATTTAATCCAATCTTACAAATATTTAATGAGAACAAACTTGTTTACTGGTTCCAAGTCAATGACAGAAAGTTGCAAGTAAAGGTTTGCGTTGTGTGTATGTGTGTGTGTAAATTAAGATAAGTGGGGAGTTATGACGTTTCTGGCCCGCTTACCTATGGTTAAAGTTGTCCTTACTTGCAGAGTGAATCCTGCCCAGTTTTTCAGGCAACCCTGGCACAGGCAGGTTAGGGAAGAGCAGCTTAACACCATTGGCTTAGATTTTCTACTCTATGCCTTGATATTGCTGTGTCTGAGATTAGTCTCTAGATACTCCCAGGTCCAAGAAGCAACCATTCAGAGGCTGTATTTCCTGACTTTTCCTGGGTTTGTCTTCTTACCTAAGTTTGATCATATTTTCAGAATACATCTAGAACTGGAACCAGGACCTCAAACAAATATTATTTTGCTAGGATTCCAGGTACTCTATTTAGTACTTACTAACTGCTCCTCTCTGAGGCTAGATCCACAAATTGGGTGATTTATTAGAGCTATACTGTTGCCCTTTTCTTGTCTGTATAACCACAGCTTGTACTGAGAACGCTGCTGATAACTTTACATAGATTATATCCAGTTCTCACAATAACATTGCATATTACAGTTTAAGAAAATGAACAAGTAGAATAGCTGAGATCTAAAGACTCTGACTTGATTTTGGGTACCATAAACTCCCTAGAGCTTCTGCTGTAACACCTTCCTAAAGAAGAATGGACATCTCTGGTAGCAGATCAATCCCATGTAGTTACCTGATCTTCAGATTCTGGAGTCTGCCCTGATATCTTCTCTCCCAATTCAGTCTTGTTTCCAATCAATCAGTCATTGTTCTTAATTGCAATCAACGGTTCCAGATTCTAAATAGCAGAGGTTTAATTATAAGGTATTTGGTAGTTCATAGTATTCATGGGCTTGGGAAACATTGACGTGAAAACCAAGCTTGAGTGAGGGTAAGTCTTCAGGAGATAAGCTTAGAAGCATGCTGTAAGACTGGCCTTGTAAGAGCATTTGCCCAGTGGCTACTATGCAATAAAAGGGAGGGGTGCCTACCATCACAGTAAGGTTAGGTCTGAGCAGAGAACTTGATCTTGCATCATTGGGTCCTTACTACCTCTGATGATGTCTCCAGGAGTATCCAGACACTACTGCAGAATCCCGAAACTGTGCACAGAGGCTGAAGCTTCTTTTTGACTTTATTCCTATTCAAATGCATGTATCTCTTGATTTCTGCATTTATTATTATTATTTGGAGCTGAGATCACTTGCCTGCTTCCCAACTGTAAGGAAATCTAGGAATTTCAGTTTGGGCTTCTGAACTGGAATAGTGAAACTCATATTTTGAAATAACCTTTAAACACTAAAGGGTTTTTCAAAAGACATTGTGCAGGCCCATGGATGATGATGCCCACCACAGAAGGCTAGCCTACAGCTTCATTGCTCACATATATCCCTTCCTCTCAAATATCTCTTCTGGGCGATCATTTCATAGTGATCCAAAACACAGATCAGGCCCCACCTGCCAACTTTAATAATCATTTGCTATACTGCAAAACTATTGCAGAAGTAATTGTGGTTAAGTGCTATTTTGCAAGGCTGTTTTGTAAAATAAAGGATTTGTTTCCCAATATTTGCTTATGAATTCAAGTTTTACATTCATTTTTCTTGGTTTTATAATGTGCTTTTGAAATCTGTATATATATATACTGTCCATGGCTCACTCAGTTCTATACTGGTCTTCCTGGGGCTCCCCCGGAGATGAGATAAATAAGCCAATAAGCCAGTAAGTAAGTAAGTAAGTGAATAAAAGCATGGCATGGGTACGTTGCTTCAGAATCAGGGCAGTAGTAAACTTCACAAAGGCAAATTAATCAGTGTCCTGCACCATTCACAATGACAAGTGGCCCCTCTCATTATTATTGTAACAATATTGCTAAATAAGCACAACACAAATAAAACTCTCCGGTGGGAAAGTGGCTAAGAATAATTAGGGGCAAGTGGCTTTGTGGGGACTAAAATCCTGTAATTAGAAGGGAGGATTTGGAATACTGTTTGAAGGAGAAGGATCAATAGAAGACTTATTTTCTCTGCTCAGAAAAGCAACTCTCTTTGTTTGGTGGTAAAATGGAGTTATTTTGGAATAGAAAATGACCCAAGGCTCTACGGACCTGGGACCACCTTGTAACGGGTAGAGGTTTGTGTGTGTGTGTCGGGGGGGGGGAGGCAGTGTTGTATTATGGCATGATTTTTTGAAATCATATTGTTAATAACAAAACAAACTTACTAAAAGTAATGATAATTTATTCTCTTCTGCTTGGTCAGGATTACTCTTCCTTTAAACTTTAAATATCATGTGATGTTATGTTAAAGTAAAATGTGTATTTATGATAACCCATTAAAACCGTTGCCATACTGAATAATAATTTTCTGTCACCTTGAATCTGGTTAAGTAGAAATTTTGTTTGGAATGTTCTAAACTCTCTTAACTATAGAGAACACACTGAAGATTACTGGAGGGGAGGTGGGCAGGGGGATGGGCTAGATGGGTATTAAGGATGGCACTTGTGATGAGCACTGGGTGTTACATGTGTAAGTGATGAATCGCCAAATCCTACACCTGAAACTAATATTACAATGTATGTTAACTAACTGGAATTTAAATAAAAACTTGGAAGAAGAAAAATTTTAAAAACAAAAATAAAAGAATGGAAAAAATACAGTGTTCTAAATGGAGCAATAATTAAGAGGAAACTTGAACTCCGAATTCATTTTCCCACACTCCTTTTCTAAAAGTGATCTTAATACTGTGTTGTTTTATTCACATTTTTCCCCTCAGGCTATTTCTTTTTTAAAAAAATGTTTTAATGTTTATTTATTTACTTTTGATAGAGAAAGAGCACAAATAGGGGAGTGACATAAAGAGAGAAGGAGACACAGAATCCGAAGCAGGCTCCAGGCTCTGAGCCTTCGGCACAGAGTCTGATGCAGAGCTTGAACCCACAAACCTTGAGATCATGACCTGAGCCAAAGTCGGATGCCTAACCGACTGAGCCATCCAGGTGCGCCTCCTTCAGGCTATTTCTTAATGTGATTTATTTTGAATGTGAATTTTGTATTAGGGTATCCATTTTAAAAGGTGGTTGAGTCTGTTATTTGTACTTAGCATTAAAAAAAATCCTATGATACAAAGGGACTTTTCCACCTATCAGAGGTGACTTGAGTTTCCTTCTATTACATTGCTGTCCAGTGGATAATGGACTTACTTCTACCGTATCCTTGGAATGTAGCCACCTAGCCACTCTTGAATGTAGCCCACTTTATCTATGGACTGTTGTCTCTTTGATAAACTCTCCTGTTATTAATCCGAAATTCTTCTCTAGGTAACATCTGTCCTAACTAGGTAACATTTGTCCTAGTTAGTTTTCTTAAGATTGGTGATTTTTATTTCTGTTTTGTCACTGTCCATCAATGGTGTAATATGGTTGCTCCTTGAATATATTAGTAGGTTTATAAAGTACTTGGTATTGCAGAGTATATTGAAATACACATTGTGCTTATACATTCATAATAATAAATCTTTTGGCATTTTAAATACACTGGTTGTATTATCAGTTTATGAAAAAAAAGAATTATGTTCATACACACCGAATGGGATGGGAGTGAGATTTTGCAAGGTGACCTAGAGAAGCTAATTTCACAGCATGCAATAATTGTTCATTTTTATATGGACATATGAATGTGTATTTTTGACTCCTACTCTGCAGTAGAGAGGGAGATGCAGAGAACATTGCTCTCCTAACCTTAAAGCAAGTTGATAGGGAGAGCCTCCAGTTAAGAAAGTTTTGTACTAATATCTTTTAAATTTAATTCTTACTTTATTAGTAGAGATACTGGAAAGGTTTTTTCCTTTCAATTTGTTATTACAGGGCTTGCATTACGAATCCTCCTGTGCTAAGTCCAGAGAGAAAGATCCTCCACGGTCTCGTTTTATCTAGTTCCTTCTCTGGTTATACTCTTAAGTAATGAGATCTTCTAAAAGGCTGAGGCCCCTTCAGCAGATTACTGTTTTTTTATTATATTCACTTCATTTATATGAATTTCACCAAAATTAATGAGGAATAAGAAATTAATAATGAAAGCTAATCAACAGGAGATACAGAAATGATAAATACTGAGAGGAAATACATTTTCAAAAATCCCAGTGAGTTTGAATATTAGAATATTTGAAAGGCCAATTGGTACTTTTGTTATACCTGTGGGTGAGTATCATTTCAATCCCCATTTTATAAACGAGGAAACTGAGGATCAGACAGTTTAATTCATTTCCCCCCAGCCACACAACTAGCAGATGGTGGACACTAGATAATTTGTTTAAATGTGGCATTAGGCTGCTTTTAAAAACCACTAGGGAAATGGACAGGGTATCTGTTGAATGCAAACTATTTGACAAATAATCTGCTGTGAGCTGATGCTCAATTATTTCTCATTGCCACCTGTGGATTAGATAGACAAGGTTGGAATGGTTAAGCCATTTTCACACTGGTTGCCCACTGGGTAGCAGCCAGGACTGGCATTTGAACATTGAGCTATTGCTGCAAAACCTATGCCTTTTCTGCTCTACAAAGAAAAGAAAAAAAAAGTAAACTCTTTTAAGCAGGAAAATATTCAAACTATTTCACAAAAACTCAAGGTAGGTAAGGTGGCAGTCTCCTTTGTCTCCTTGTTGGGCCATCCCCAGACTTTGCCAGGGAAGCTAGGGATTTGAAAGTGCCCAGACTGTCATGCTGATTCAAGCCATTCCAGTCTGTTAAGAGTTTACAATTACAAATAATCTTATAGGCACATTCATATTAACACGTATATACACAGTTCTTCCTATAATTGTTGTTGATTCAACAAGTATTTATTGAGCACCTATTATGTGCCAGGCTTTCTTCTAGATGTTGATGAATGTAAAGACCAAATCTGGACCTTCATAGAGCTTCTGTTGTTTTGCTATTATCACTACTTTGATGAGTCATTTAACATACTGTCTTGATTATATGTGCACACATTTCATCTCCTACTAGATTTTATGCATCTGCGGGACAGAAAGTGTGTCTTACTTCCTTTTATATCTCCCCCAGACAATTACTACAGCAGTATCTCCAGTGTATTCCTTCTTTTATGCTTTTTCAGCACAGACATATGACATACAGTTTCATAAAATCCATCCCTCCATTTAAATAGATTCCTGGTGTGACAATGTTCATCATTTCCCTGTAGCCTGAACTTTTATCAAATTTCTACTTTTAGAAATGCACATTTGCAAAAAATCAATGAATCACTCAGAAAGTATGATTCGTTCATTAGTTGTAGGGCACACTGATTTGTTGCAACATGTAAGATTAAACATTGACTGACTTTCTAACTTAGAAATAATATTTCAACCACCTAAAAAGAACAGATTCATAGGCATTTGTTAGACATCTAGAAGTTGTTCCTCTGAGTGGGGTTATCAGTACTGAGTAAATATTTCTTTTTTAATACTCATCTAAAATGAAATATAAATATTTTCATTTGTATTTGATAGTGTAATAAAATATCTTAGTTCATTTGAAAGCTATTATATTACAGAATAATTATATTTTATTATATAAATTATATTAATTATATATATTTTGTATAAGAGGTTTTTAGTTTCAAACACAGATATATTTGTTATTAAACACCCTAGGTTATTTTTTGAAAATCTGACAATGACTTCCCATGGCAATGTGGTTTTGTATAGGTCTTTATTTACAAGCCTGAGTTAATTATAATTTTTTAAATAAAATGTATTACAGCCTTCTTGTCAGGACTTATTTATTTTTCTAGCTTTATTGAGGTTTACTTGAAAAAATACATATAATATTTAAAGTGTACAACTTGATGATTTTATAGATAGATCGGTCGATAGGTAAGATTTCCCCCCCATTGAGTAAATTAACAAATCCATCACCTCCCATATTTTCCTTTATTATTATTTTTGTGCCAATATTTAAGTTCTCTTTTAGCACATTTCAATCTTACAATCCAGTGTGACCAACTGTACTCATCATGTTATACATGACCCTCAGATCTTGCTCATCTTACAACTGAGACCTTGTATCCTTTTATCTACTTCTCTCTACTTCCCCTATCCCTTATCCCCTGGCAAGTACATTTCTACTCTCTTTTTCTATGAGTTGAACTTGTTATTATTACTATTTTTAGATTTCACATATAAATGATACCATGCAGTATTTGTCTCTCTCTGTCTGGCTTGCTTTACTTAGAATAATAGCCTCGAGGTACATTCTTGTTGTTGCAAATGACGGGATTTCCTTTTTTTTTTTTTAAGTTTATTTATTTATTTTGAGGGAGAGAGCCTGAGCAGGGAGGGGCAGAGAGAGAGGGAGAGAGAGAGAATCGCAAGCAGGCTCTGCACTGCCAGCACAAAGCTTGATGCGGGGCTTGAACCAATCAACCGCAAAGTCATGACCTGAACCAAAACCAAGAGTTGGATGCTTAACTGACTGAGCCACCCAGGTGCCCAGTTGGTCCTTATTTTTGAAGGCTGAGTAGTATTTCTTTGTGTGTGTGTGTGTGTGTGTGTGTGTGTGTGTTTATCACATTTCTTTATCCATTCAATTGTCAGCTCACAGGTTGTTGCCATACCTTGGGTACTGTGAATAATGCTGCTATAAACAGGGGAGTATGTGTGTCTCTTTAAGTTAATGATTTCATTTCCTTTAGATCTATATCCAGAAGTAAGATTATTGGATCATGGTAGTGCTATTTTCAATTTTTTTTTTTAAGGAACCTCCATACTGTTTTCCATAGTGGCCATATGAGTTTATAGTCTCACTAAGAGTATGCAAGGGTTTCTTTTTCTCCACATCCTCATTAGCATGTATCTCTTGCCTTTTTAATAACAGATATCCTAACAGGGTGACGTGATACCTCACTGTAGTTTTGATTTGCGGTTTCCTGCTGATTAGTGATGTTGAGCACCTCTTCAGATATCTGTAGGTCATTTGTATGTCTTTCTTAGAAAAAATGTCTACTTAGACCCTATGTCAGTATTTTAATTGGGTTACTTGTTTTATTATTTTTCTTTTTGCTTTGAGTTGTATGAGTTCCTTGTAAATTTGGGTATTAAATACTCAATATGTGATTTTCAGATAGCTCCTCCACTCCATAGGTTGTCTTCTCGTTGGTTGATGGTTTCCTTTGCTGTTTGGGAGCTTTTTAGTTTCATGTTGTTCCACTTGTTTATTTTTGCTTTCGTTTCCTTTGCTTTTGGTGTCAAACCCAAAAAATCATTGCCAATACCAATGTCAAGTAGCTTCCTCCCTATACTTTATTCTAGAAGTTTTACATTTGCAGATCCTGTGTTCAAGGTAAGCCTTATTTTCAAGTCTTTGAGTTGACTTTTGTGTATGATGTAAGATGGGGTCCAGTTTCATTCTTTTTTTTTTTAAATGTTTATTTGTTTTTGAGACAGAGAGAGAGCATGAACGGGGGAGGATCAGAGAGAGGGAGACACAGAATCTGAAACAGGCTCCAGGCTCTGAACTGTCAGCACAGAGCCTGACGCGGGGCTCGAAGTCACAGACCGTGAGATCATGACCTGAGCCGAAGTCGGCCGCTTAACCAACTGAGCCATCCAGGCGCCCCAGTTTCATTCTTTTTAATGTGATTGTCCAGTTTTCCCATCATCTTTTATTGAACAGACTGCCCTTCCTCCTTTGTACATTCTAGGCCCTTTTACTCATCATTGATCTGTTCAGAATTTCTATTTCTTCATGAGTCAGGCTTGTGAAGTTGTATTGTTTCCAGGAATCTACCTGTTTCTTTTAAGTTACCCAAATTTTTGGTACATAATTGTTTATAATATTCTCTTATAATCTTTTGTATTTGTGTGATACCAGTTGTAATGTCTTCACTTTACTTCTAATTTTATTTCTTTGCACCTTCTCTCATTTTTTTTCTCAGTGAGCTTAGAAGGTTTGTCTATGTCGTTTATCTTTTCAGAAAAAAAGCTCTTACTTTCATTGATCTTTTCTACTGTCTTTTTAGTCTCTTTTTCACTTATTTCCACTCTTAATATTTTACATGGTCCTTTAAAAGAGAATTTATTGTGGCTACCTGAAGAAATTATTGGAAGCAATGTTAAGGATTCTATTTTATATGATAATTTTTCCTTTAACTCAACTTAGTGAAAGCCATCCTGAATGAAGATGGTGTGCTAGAATTTTCTAGTTTCTGAAGGCATTTCACTAAATTTATCGGACAAACTTTGTAATCCTATACTCCTTCCCTAAGGCATGATCTCCCTTAAAATAAAATATAAAACAAACTCTGGACACTTCTTAGAAGATTTTGCTCAGTGATTGTGTGTATAGCGGGATTCAAATTATAGACCACACACCAAGAAATCCTAAGAAATTCCTAAGAAATCTTTTTCCTACCTTTCTTTCTCTCCAGAGTCAGATCCATCTAAGAGAGTTCACAGCTAACTCAATTTCTCCTCTGTCTGTTTTCCAAATTCCACCTCTAGCTCCAGGTCTTTGTCATTCTAGTTTGACCCCCTTCTCCCACATTCTTAACTTTCTTCCTCTGTGGCATGTGATGCATTCTTGTGTAAATCAATTTAGTCTCTCAAGCCTTCTTCTAATTTTTCTCTGCGTTAAATCCCTAAATCAGCACCAGAGTCCTTGGCACCAAGCTGAGCAGTAGAAGAATCCTCCTCAGAAGGAGGAGAACTATTTATAGTTTGGTATTTTTGTCCTTATCACAGTGAGAGTCCAAGATTTAAATTTACTTTTGGTTAATAGTCCTTTTGGAAGGCTACACCAGTAGGGCCTCACAAGATGGCTTTACTTGGAGAAATTTACTACCTTCTAGGGAAAAGCCTTCAGCTTTGTAATGAATCTTGATTTTTGTCTGCATACCAAGAGTGCTTCTGTCTCATACTAATCACAATTATGTGAGTCCAGTGTGTAGATCAGAATAATTAATTTATATTGGCAAATACAGTTGTTTTTTTTTTTTTTTAAATTTTTTTTTTTCTTAACATTTATTTATTTTTGAGACAGAGACAGAGCATGAACAGGGGAGGGGCAGAGAGAGAGGGAGACACAGAATCTGAAACAGGCTCCAGGCTCTGAGCTGTCAGCACAGAGCCCGACGCGGGACTCGAACTCACGGACCGTGAGATCATGACCTGAGCCGAAGTCGAACGCTTAACCGACCAAGCCACCCAGGCGCCCGGCAAATACAGTTTTTAAGAGGACCACACTCTTTATTTGATATGCCTAGTTGATTTCCTCCCTGAGGAAGATCTAGGGAGAGAGCCAAAGTTTATCCTAGGAAAATTGTTTGCTCTGTCTTGAATCAGAATAGGAGGGACTAAATAGTTCATTCTTCTATTCATTCTAGCAGTATCATTTGATCACTTTGACTTTGGGGCCCTGCAGGGAACTTAGACTACAGTGACAAATACGTCATATCAACTACCCTCATGTTGTTGAGTTTAGTGGAGAAGCCAGAACTAAATTAAGAACTACAAAAACTAATTTTGAAGGAAAATCAGAGTGTTCAGTGAGAGTGAGTAACTTCTGACTGACTGAATTTGTGGGTTAGAAAAGGCTTTTCCAGGGAAGTGATGGTTTAAGCTGACTTTACCTGAAAAAGTCTATGACTTAGGGATGAAAAGTGAGTTTGTGTGTGTGGGTGGTGGTGGTGGTGGTGGTGGTGGTGGTGGGAGTACAATTTTTCAGGCAAGGGGAACATCGGGAACATCATGGCTGGTGTATAGATCATGGGGTTCATGTTATACATCTGGTTAAGGATTTGGGAATCTGTTCTACGGTAAGAAGAAGCTGCTTTTTCTGAGAAGACTAATATGATTAATTGTTTTTGTTTTAGAAAAGGAAGTCTTTTATGGGTAAACAAAGTGGTAGAGTATGAGAGAGACTCAGTGAGGCCAATTAGAAGGCTGTAGCAAAAAGTGCAGATAGAATGATATGGTCATTTAACTTAAGATATTGAAGGTTGAAAATGAGAAATATAAATGGATGTCACATATTTATGAGGTCAGATCAACAGTATTTAAGATTGAGTAGATATCTCAGGGGGATGGGTAGTGATAAAAGTTCTGGGGAAATAATGGCATGAAATAATGGATGACAACCAGATTTGAAGGTAAGATATTAAATTCAGTTTTTACCACATAAATATGATTTAGGTTGCATGAAATCCAAATAAGAGTAATTTAAAACCATGTAAGCTCCCTTACTCACACATATCAAGAAGATTGAGAGAATAGTTCAAGGTGGTCCATTTCTTCAGTGGCGTTTGCCCTTTTATTCCAAGCTTTGTTACCTCATTGTCACAAAATGACTACAACAAACATGTACCTGTTGAAGGTGTGAGGATGGAAATGTAAAGTATTCACAAGCTGTCCTCTTCTTCCTTTCATTTTTAGAGTAAGCAATAAGCACACATTTTCCCCCAAGACCATCAGAAGACTTCCTCATACATCTCCTTCACCTTAGCTTTTCCCAACTGGTAAGGATATTGAACGTTTGGTAAGAGAAAGAGATGATCACAATTGGCTTAGAACAGTGGTTCTTAACTCTATTAGACACCAAGGCCCTTTAGAAATCTGAAATGAAAGTCATAGACAATATAAATTACCTCCCTATATAACCTCACAAGAAAAAACAGATAGTGCTTTATTGGTCATAAAATTAGAAAAAAATTAAGGAATATGTAAATGGTTGGAGCAGATTCAAAATGAGGTATGAGGTTGTTTGCAGCTGTATATGGAATAATGGGGCAAATGATGTCTGTAATAAATATGGAGAATATCACCACAACCCAGCAGTGGTGATGCAGACTGACACATATTTGCTATATTGGTGTCATAAACAGAATGAGTGGTGTTGCTGTCAATTTTTCTAAAATGTTAAACGACTCTTGGTTACTGGTAAGGTTACTGGTAAGGATACTGTGAATAAAACAAACTCTGAAGTTTTCTTGATGCTAGTTGTAATCCTGGTGGCACATTAAAGAGTGAGTGGAATGCAGAACAATTCTCTGATAAGGCAGGAAGACACTTCCTGGACCCCACCCATTTAGGCCAGTAGTGCTTCTAGTCATTGTTACAAGTAAATTTCCAGGAAAAAAAAATGCAGTCGACACACTGTAGATCAGAGTAGAAATGTAAGATCAATTGAAGGCAAAGATTGATTTCCCTGATTTTCAGTGTCCTCTCATAGATTCCCACATACTGCCTATAGCTCTTACAGACATTCACTACAAAGTTAAATTAAAGGTTGCCCTGAACTAATTCCTGTGTGTCTAGCCCTGAGGAGTCTTGATTATTTCAGTCCACTAAAACGCTAATTGTAAGGTTAAGGTTTCCTTGGGAGATCTTTCTCTCAGTCCCTTAGGCACTGGGAAAATGAATGCGAGTGACTTCAAACTACATTAAAAAAAAAAAAAAAAGCAGAAACTTTTAATCATTTTTTTCTGGACTTGCAATGAAATTCTTAATTTGTATTTTTGGATATCTAGAAAAATTTGTCATTATTTTAAGATGTTTCCTTTTAAGTTATTGGCACTTATAGTATACCATCCTGTATTGAATGAGCCAGATTTGATTTTTTTTTCAATATATGAAATTTATTGTCAAATTGGTTTCCATACAACACCCAGTGCTCATCCCAAAAGGTGCCCTCCTCAATACCCATCACCCTCCCTCCTCCCTCCCACCCCCCATCAATCCTCAGTTTGTTCTCAGTTTTTAAGAGATTTGATTTTTTAAAAATTATTCATTCTAGTCTAATTTGCTATACTTTTTTTGCTAATGGCTATTTTCCCATTAGAAATCAAAGTTAAAAGTAGTTAATCTGGAAAATGGTTAACTGAGAAACCAAAAGAAACTTAATTACTCTAATGAAAGTTACCTTTATGAAAGTTTAAATGACTTTTTTTCCTATGTCACATGAAGGAAATAAGTATTTTTTGCTCTGATATGATTCTCTATCTCCACAGCCTGATAACAGTAGGGAAAATAATTTTACAAAACACATTAGTGTTCTTATAAGCTGCTCATATTACATGTTGCATTTAAGGTAAATTAGAATTATTCCACCAAGTCAACTAATTTCATGTAGTGAATTAAAAAAATGTTGAAGAAGGAATTAAACATGATAAATCATATTTTATAATTGTTCTTTATTTTGAATTTTTTATTTAAGTCATTGGACTTAAAATTTCTTAATCCTTTTAAAATTTAGAGTAGATGAGATATGGTCATTTTATTAATTCATCAAGGAAAAATGAAACATTTTGGGAATAGAATTTTATAAAGAAATTTGTAGAATACCCTAGAATTATAGCTTTTAGGCAGGAGGAAGACATAACTCTGTGTGTGTGTGTGTGTGTGTGTGTGTGTGTATGAATGTGAATGCCATGGTGTTGCATAAAACCACAAAGCATATGCCTCTATGAGTATGTGAAATTATGTAGCTTATTGCTATGAGGTTTGAGATAAGGGAACTATAAGGTAGGATTGATTAGCCAAAGATTAAAGATGAGAAAAGTGAATGATAGATTAGCAAATGTTGAGCATAGTTTTTAGGGGGCTGAAAGGAAATGATGGATCTGTGGTGATGAAGATACTGATCTGGAGTTTCAGGCTGAGAAACATTTGGAGAAAATAAGGCACTCCAATAGTTTGTTTGTACTGGTGAAACTTTGTTAATGAGGAATTGAAAAGTGCTTAAAATTCTGAACTATGAGACAATGAGGAGATTGTTGATTTTATGTCCTAAGAATTCAGGAGATAAAAATGGAAAAATCTTCCAGAAATGGTGTAGGTAAGAGGGTGGTAAGGCAAGAGCTATATGTGAAGTAGTTTTTTTGGTATCTTGTCGGAGAAGGGCTAGGTTAAAGGGAACAGATACAAATTTGTTGAAGTAATTCAATTATAAGGTGACCAAGAACTGGGTGATTAGACTGGTGGCAAAAAAAAAAAAAAAAAAAAAAAAAAAAAAAAAAAAATACATGAATGCTAGAAATAGAATCTGACAATGAAAAAATGAAAAAAAAAGTATATATAATGTTTGTGTGAATATATATATGTACATCTATTTAGCCACATTAATCAATTTTAATAAATGTAAATTAAAGTGAATATTATTTTCCCCATTATTTCACAATGTATAACCCTAATTTTATTTTGGGGGGAAGGGAATGGAGGTGAAGTATTCTGAATTATAAAATAAAGATCTTTAAATTGTTTTTGGAAAATGGTTTTAAAAGTGCAAACAAATCCAGGCAAAAATTTCCATAATTTAATGCTATTGACTTACAGATTTCTACTGAATCAGCATAAACCACATTTGTTAAGTTAACCATACACCCTTGTGAAGTCAATAGAATAAAGAATTGAATTAGCTACTGCATTAGCAATCATTTGTTTGCAGATTCAAAGAGTAAAATTTACTGTTGGAAAGTAAGAAAACATTTATTATACTTATTTATATGTGGATTTAATATATTTTTTAAAATTTTATTTATTCTGAGAGACAGAGACAGTGCAAGTGGGGGAGGGGCAAAGAGAGAGGAAGACAGAGAATCCCAAGCAGGCTCCTCACTGTCAGCACGGAGCCTGATGTGGGGCTCAAACCCATGAAACCATGAGATCATGACCTGAGCTGAAAACCAAGAGTCAGTCACTTAACTGACTGAGCCACCCAGGTGCCCTTATTTGGACTTAATATTTAAATTGTCAGGTCCCTTAACTATCTGCAGGAATCATTTATTTTAATTTAAAAAAGAAGTGTTTTAGTCATAGCTAATAATCATAACTGTACATTTTCATATTTTGTCTGATCACTTTGAAAATACTAATTTCATGAAAATAACTATATAATAAAATAAATACCAGACCCTCTCAGTTTGCATGTAATAAACTGATCACTTAAAAAATTTTTTTAATGTTTATTTATTTTTCAGAGAGAGAGAGAGAGCTAGCATGAGCAGGGGAGGGGCAGAGAGAGAGGGAGACAGAGAATACAAAGCAGGCTTCAGGCTCTGAGCTGTCAACACAGACATGAACCGTGAAACCATGACCTGAGCTGAACCCAGATACCTAACTGACTGAGCCACCCAGGCACCCCTAAACTGATCACTTTTAATCTAAATTAATTCCTATAGTAACAAGGTGTGCTCTGAGAGAAAAAAAAAGAAAAAAAACCCCTCACTTTCCTAAAATTGAATAATTTGCAAATAAAACTCTAATACACAATTTTATAGGTATATTTACTAGACCTGCACTGTGCAATCCATTAGCCACCAGCCACATATGGTTCATTAAATTTAAACTAATGAAAATTAAATACAGTTAAAGGTAGTATGCATTCATTTCTTGCTATGGAGCACAAGAATATTATTTGAATACTATTTAATCTTTTTTTAGAGTTTACTTGTTGAAGCTACTGTAGAATTTTGAAACCCCATATCATACCCTTGTCAACTATCAAATATTTTCTAAGATCCTCCCAGGCTCTTAGCACTTGTGCTGGACAGTAAAAGTGAATATTTTGTATTAACTCAACAAATGGTGTTGTGAATCTTATAAGACAGCGTGTATTCATTTAAAACCTTCTTGTAAAAGTTGTTGAAGTATTCAGGAACTTTCTAGTGGAAGAGACACTGAAATGGTCAAGCAAGTTTTAATGAGTTATTCATTCCAAAGAAGATTGAAGGTCAATAAATAAGACAGTACAGGAAGCATTCATTCTGAATCTTGACTACAAATAGGACAAGAGGAAGCAGAGGGCACAAAGATACTATTGAATACGAGATTTTAGTTAGATGTAAAGAAATGTTTCCTGGTGTGGAAAGTAATTGTACATTGCAAGGATTTATTGAGTGAGGTTGTGGGATTTTTGGAAATCTTTAAAAATAGAATACATTTCGATCTCTCTAGGGACGTATGTGATATGCCTGCAGGCATTGAGTGTGGGGATGAATTAGATTCATTGCCATGGTTTTTTCACACCAACAATTCTATGAATCTGTTGAGGACAATAAAATTGGATAATTCTCACTTGTGTTCTTCAGGGAGTCAGGTTTCCAGACTGCTTTTTCTAACAGTGAATCAGTGCCAAAATATTACCTTACATTCAACAACTTTTCAAATACAAAAAAGAAAAAAAACCCTGAAAAATATGAAATGCTAGTGTTTTGCCATTTTAAGAAGCAATGTTTCTTGATGTGGATTAGCATTTCCTCTCCTCTAAGAAGAATAACATGATTTGGGTCCTAGTAGAAGCACTACTATTGGAAAATCTTGAATTCTTATTATGCCACTGAGTTGAAGGAAGATTGTATTTACTGTGATTTGAAAATGCATGTGAAATACTGATCTGTGCCTTTGGTCTGAATAATGAAATTAGTTACACACGTGATAAGCTCCATTCGTCGCTTTTTGTGAAAGATCCCATCAGAATTACACAAGTTTGGTGTTCTAGCCACCTGAAATTTTTTCCAGCGTTCCGATATTCAAGCCTCAGGCTGTGCTGGAAAGGAGGCAGCAGGTGCCCAGGTCAGAGCCACAGAGAACCAGGAAGTTGGGAAGTAGCCCAAGTACACGCACTAGGGAAGCATTGGAAGAAATTGGACGGAAAGGAAACTGGGACAAGAGAGCTGAGCTCGCTGCCACAGAGGGTGACGTGGCTGCATCAGAGTCGCAGTGAATCTAGTCATATATTAAGTACATCAAAGAAGAAATGCAAAGCCACAACTCACCTGAAAAGCTAATGACTATTTTTTCTCATCCCTTGATGAGGTTTAGCTAGGTTTAAAATGGAAAGCAGAAGCAGGTCAAGCTGAGTCATACTCATGAGGCAAAATTTGGGGGAAGCAGGAGTCAAAGGCTGGAGGCAGATGGCATTCTAAATCTGCCGAAGACAGTTTGAGAATAGCTAGCAAATAAACAAAGAAAGATAAGAAAACTGGCACTGGAAGTCCACTCTCAAGGGAGGTGGACGGGTGAAGAAGTCGAGTAGATTTTGTGAATCTTCACCAAAGAGAATGTTCTTTTGATAGGCAGCCTGGTGTAACAGAACAAGCCCCAGCTTTGGGGTGAGATAGACACAGTTTATTCTCACACACTGTGTGATTCTGAGCAAGACGCTTAATCTCTGTTTCTTCATTTGTACAATTCGGTAATAATTCTTACCTTCCAGGTTGTTGTATTTAAAGTCAAACAATTACGATGCCTGAAAATGCAGTAGAGAATCAGTGTTATTCTGTTGAAGTTTCAGTGGGTGGAAACTTCATTCGTTCAGTCAGTAATTGCTTCATTCCTTCAATTCATTCAGTAAATATTTCTTGAATATACACAGAATGCCAGAGAGTGCCTGAGGTAGAGGATACAACCAGGACCTAGTTTATTATTTCTTAGAGTGCCTGATCATGGTTAAACTTTCCTTAGAATATGGATGGTTAGTAGCAAATTTGGCATGGTGCTAGCTATAGAGGGGATGGCACCAAGGTTTACATGAGGTTCAGATGTTTTATTGGGATCATAATGGTTTCGGGCATCTCGTATCTCATGTGTCCTTAATTATTCCCTCTACAGGGATCTCTTTTCTGGTAATAGCAGTTGGTAATAGCAGTTTAGCAGTTTAGAAATTCCTACAGGAATTGGAAGCCACTGAAGACTTTCATATTATATGTGAAATATATATGTGATATATACGTATATATCAGACATATACATATATACCTACATGCATATGTATCATACACACACGCACACATATCAGAATTTGTGGGGACATCTGGGTGGCCGAGTCGGTTAAGCTTCTAACTCTTGGTTTTGGCTCAGGTCATGATCTTACAGTTGTAAGATCGAGCCCCGTATTGGGCTCCATGCTGACAGTGAAGAGCCTGCTTGAGATTCTCCCTCTCTCTCTCTCTCTGTCTTCTCTCTCTCTCAAAATAAATACTGTTTTTTTACAAAATAATTTGTGGGAGCGCCTGAGTGGCTCAGTCGATTAAGCGTCTGACTTCAGTTCAGGTCATGATCTCATGGTTCATAGGGTCAAGCCCTACGTCGGGCTCTGTGCTGACAGCTCAGAGCCTGGAGCCTGCTTCGGATTCTGTGTCTCCCTCTCTTTTTCTGCCCCCCTCTGCTGGTGCTCTGTCTCTCTGTCTGTCTCAAATAAATAGCACACAGGAGAGAGAATCCTGGGAAATTAAGTTTCAGCCTTGCTAAATTCGTACAGTGCAAACCACCCTTGAGAAGAGGGGAGACCTTTGGCATCATTTCCCTCACAGAGCAGCTCTGTGCACTGTGATTTTGTTTCACCATTTCTGCATACTGGTGATTCACAATAGGAGGTGTGAGGACGAGTTGGGAAGGGTAGAGCCGGTTGAATAGGGGAGGTATCCAAGAATCACTTGGGGAACATTTTCTAACTGCTTATGTTTGTTTCTGTTTCTTTACTTCCCAACACCCTGAGATTTTAATTACAGATTTTGATTTAGAGGAAGAGAATTCATTCTGCTGCTGCTAAAAAATCACAGTATGGCAAGTTAGCAATACTGGCGTAAATGTGCTCCGTTCATTGCGTATATCTATATGGAATGAAGCTTTGAACCACTGTTTTAGATTCTATAGTAGTATTTTTTTTTAGTAATGGATTCTTGGCTCCTAAAAGACAGGAAGAGAGTCTTGTATAGCTTTTCTTCTGTTCTGTATGCTCCCCTACAATTTATGTGTAATCTCATTAGGCAATAACTCTCAGCTCTCGAGCTCAGGTGCCTTCAGGGAGCTAGACATGCAACTCAAATGTGAGATTGAAAAGGATGGTGAGGGCTGGGTGCTAGAAATAGAGTAGGCATTGCCTAACCTAACATCATTCAGTGAGATGGGGGGAGGGAAGGGGAAGGAGATGGAGAGTGAGAGAGATTGGTAGAGGGAGAGACCAAAACAAAACAAAACAAAACAAAAAAAGTATATGCTGTTACTACTTGTCCCACCCCTAGTATGGTTACAGTTGGGAACTTCTACACACCATTTGCCATCATGGCTGGGAAAGTGGTGAAGGTTGCCATTTTCATAGTATGGAGTTTACTTTTGTAAGAACATAAGGTCCACTCAATGTGACTTGTATTAAGGAATCAATTATTGTGGATTGTACTGTGACCAGCAAATGATGTTCTTAAGCAATACAGACATCTGACAGCTTTGACAATAACCTAGTAATGGAAAGTAAAATAAAAATGTTTTATTATTTCATAATTTTTAAGTTATTTATTTATTTATTTTGAGAGAGTTAGCACGAGCTAGAGAGAGTCTGCATGAGCAGGGGAGAGGCAGAGAGAGGGAGAGAGAGAGAATCCCAAGCAGGCTCTGTACTCTCAGTGCAGAGCCTGATGCGGTGCTCGAACTCACAAACTGAGATCATGACCTGAGCCGAAATCAAGAGTCATCAATGAATCCATTGAGCCACCCAGGCACCCCTGTTTTTATATTTCAGTGAAGTGGCATATGACCTACTGAAAAAGTCCATTATTGCAACATATTGATATAAGGTGGAAGAAAAATGAGAAGTGTGTTAATACATAACTTTGGCTTATTCTTTTCCCCCAACTAACAAATTATTAGGGTTTTAACAACACTAAAAGTGTGATTGTGATTTGGTATTAAACAAAGTGTCATCTACTATTATGATTAAGTTAAGTTACGAAAGAGTAAATGATTCAGACTTATTTATGCTAGTGTAAATTATGTTGTGATGAGACTTATGTTTCATGAATGCTAACTTATAAAACATCGCATTGCATTTCTTTTTTACAAACAATATTTATGAAGAAAGTATATTCTATACTTGTTCCTTAATTCACATTTTTTTCTAGTTCAGATGAAGCATTTCCAATGTTGCTAAGGTATTACATCAGAAAAATAAATTAACACATTTTATGTGAAAGTAATGTATGATTCAGAAAGGTCTGCCATACCTGGGATACAGAAATTCAGAGAACACCTTACTTTCAGCTCTAGGAAATAGTTTTGAATTTCTTTTTAACTTGCTACAGGTCCGTCCCATGCATTTCATTGTGCAAATCTCCTCTGGCAGTGACAGACATTATTAAACTTTAGTAAGTAATAAACCAGGGATGACAACTGGCACAAGGTTAGTGCTTTGAAACTGTTTGCTGATGATGGGGTCCCTGGGTGGCTCAGTCGGCCAAGTGTCCGACTTTGGCTCAGGTCATGATCTCATGGTCTGTGAGTTCAAGCCCCGCATTGGGATCTGTGCTGACAGCTCAGAGCCTGGAGCCTGTTTCAGATTCTGTCTCTCTCTCTCTCTTTCTATCTCTGCCCCTCCTCCACTCAACACTCTGTCTCTCTGTCTCTGAGAAATGAATAAGCCTTAAAAAAAATTGAAACTGTTTGCTGATGAACAAATAAATGAATGAATAAAAAAAGAAGTGACCGATTTCTACCCTTTGATTATTTACCTGGTATTCCTTTCAATGGTAAATTACTTACCAGTCAGTCATGAAAATAAACAACTGGGAGTTCTGAGATCTATACACATGCTACACTTTGTACTTAACATAAAGTTCAACTAGTCTGTTCTTATATATCGAAGACACAAATATTTCACTCATATATTCATTCAGTATTTTTCTCATTTCCAGCTAGACACTACCTGTTTTTCCTTGTCAAATTGCGTTAATAACCTATAAATCAGTCCTCTTCTGTAGGAAGAAGCAGATTTACTGTGTTACAAAACTAATGTTGTCCACGAAAGTCAATATACTACCTTGGGTCTATAAACTATTTATATAAAAATTGATAGCAGTAGTGATAACCCAACTTATATCATAAATAAATGAATAAAAAATTGAACAACTAAAAAAAAAAGACTATGGGCAGTGAAACCTACCATTGACAGTGTCTAGAACATGAAAGTGAATGACTTTAGAAAGCAGTGAGGTACATACAGTGGAAGAAGAATTAAGCTTTAAGGGTCAGTAAGCTTGTGTGCTAACTCAGTACTGACATTATATTAATCAGTGTTCTTGGAGGCAAACAACGGAAAGCAATGATGGGTTTTAAACATAAAAGGAAATTTTTGGAAGACAATGGTTAGCTCATAGAATTGAATGAAAGACTGGAAAATTGGCTAAAACCACAGACTTAGAAATGGTTAGGAAACTAAGGCATCTGGCTGGTACAATCATGCCTTTGAAAGAGTGGCTAGATTGTTCCTGCTGCTGATACTGGAGCCCCCACAGCCCCCACTGACACTGTTAGCGTGAACGTAACGTGGACACGCACCACGGCTTCTGCTGTAGTCAGTTCTTCACTGCCCTTAATTATTTATATTACCTGCTCTGGAGTCATAGTCCTACTTGATGTCTTGCAGTTGGTGACTAGAGTCACATGTTTATGCTCTGATATCCGGAGTCAGAGAAAGCTGTTAACTGGAATTTTCAGGTTCTGCTGTGAGAGGGAAGACCCTACCTCTCATCAGAACATGTAGGAAGGCGGCATCTCCAGAATTGAAAAGGAATATGAAAATGATTAGCAGTAGAGCCATTGAAAAGCAGTGTGATCCAAGAGGACAAATGTTTCAATTTTTGTGGATATAATTTTCAAACCAGCAAAGTAAAGCCTGAGAAATTGGTATAATCTACCTTAAAACAGCAAAGGTTTTAGTTCAGTTAGATAAAGCAAACACACACTGCAA
This sequence comes from Neofelis nebulosa, assembly GCF_028018385.1. Classification (NCBI taxonomy): domain Eukaryota; kingdom Metazoa; phylum Chordata; class Mammalia; order Carnivora; family Felidae; genus Neofelis; species Neofelis nebulosa. The sequence continues at coordinate 32,474,260 of NC_080795.1, forward strand.
ACAACAATGAATAAGGATCTGAATGGGGGTTGGGGTGAAAATGACAGAGGTAAGGGAAATTTTTACACAATTTGATAACTAATGATATCAGAGATGGAAGAGGATGCTTATGAGATGTCTGGCCGGAGTAACTTGGGGGTTGGTTAGTCAGCTGTGTTCCTGCATCGGGTATGCTATTCACCATATCCATGCACACCATAATAACAGCTAGATTTAATTTTTGTGTTTATTTTTTTTACCATTTATTCATTTTTGAGAGACAGAGAGAGACATAGTAGGAGTTGGGGATGGCAGAGAGAGAGGGAGTCACAGAATCTGAAGCAGGGTCCAAGCTCTGAGCTGTCAGCACAGAGCCTGATGCAGGGCTCAAACTCCTGGATCGTGAGATCATGACCTGAGCTGAAGTCTGATGCTTAACCAACTGAGCCACCCAGGAGCTCCGAGATTTAACTATTTTGAAAGCAAATTTTCACAAAGGTGGAGAGTAGGATGAGAAAATTGGGAAATAACAGGAAACAGATTATTTGTGGCATCACATAGTAATCTTTTGAGGTTATCTACAACAGAAAATGGCACAAATTATATTGTGGAGTTTGGGGGGAAGCACTGCATAGAAATTCTCTTTAAAAAAAAAAGAAATTCTCTTGAAAATAAAGCCACTTGTATAGCAATTTGGGAGAAATGTATTTCATTTTCTCACAATACCATTATATGTTTCATAATTTTTCATATCTTTCAATATATTTACATCTGTCAAAAAATACCATTTTTCAGATGCCTTAAAAAGTCAAAAGGTTAGGATCAGCATAGAAGTACTCCAGTATTTTTCAGAATCTTTTGATTTTAGCAAATTGCATTATCATACATAACAATTCTCCCACACTTTTCTCCTGATGAGAAATAACACTTCTATACATCTCTCATTCCAGACTACTTGAATTTTATTATGATTTCCCCCTATCCTTTTGGTTTATCTCATCTTTTAGCCAAGCAAATAACTAATATTGAGAAGACTCCTACCATACTGGGCTAGAATTAAAAAAAAAAAAAAAAAAACAAAAACATGTTTCACTGATTGAAAATTAAAAAAAAAAATTCTAGATCCAGATCCATGCTATTTGGGAAAGTCACATTTTTCCTTCCTTTTCCAATTTTCTCATGTGGCAATGAGGAAATGTCCTAAATATTTCTAAGGTAACTCTCGTCTCTAATATGTGTGATTCTATCATACCCCTCCTTACTTCAACAAGTCACAAACTTGCACTATATGCACAAGTTGCACTGAGTTGATGTTTCTTGACATACTTAACTTTCTTGTTAAGAACTTTTAACTGAGCGGCACCTGGGTGGCTCAGTTGGTTAAGCGTCCAACTCTTGATCTTGGCTTAGGTCATGATCTCACAGTTCGTGGGATCAAGCCCTGTGTCGGGCTTTGCATTGACAGGGTGGAACCTACTTGGGGCTCTCTCTCTCCGTTTCTCACCTGCCCCTCTAAATGAAGAAATACATATTAAAAAAAAAAGAATTTGTAGCTGAAATCAGGAAGTTAAATGTGTAAGAAACACAAATGTTTATGACTCTACTTGGAGACATGCTCTTTCACTGTCTCTTTCAGAAAGAGAAATGCAGATATAGATGGATCTCTGAGTATAATACACATGTATTCTTAAATTATGGTAAACATAATTAATTTTTATGGATTTTATATTTGTACTAGTATAATTCTAATACACCGTCTCTTCTCTAAAACCCTTAGAAACATGTTCTGGAATTTATAAATAGGAAAGTAATATAATGCATATACCATATTTTGTATAATACCCCAGAATCATTTGGCCAGCAACCCATAATCAAATATTTTTAATTGAAATGTATTTGGCATTCACAGGTAAACATTGCATTTGAATTTCTGCCATGTATGTATTACACTTAAAAATAAAATCAAAATACAAATCAAAATAATAATAAAGTAGAATATTTTGTTTAGAAAATAAAACTTTGATGTTTAAAAAAATAAATAAATGCAGTAGTTTCACATCAAGTTAATGCCAAATTTGTTTGCCAGATTAGTTCAGACTAGGTCCATTTTTGCCATCAAACGAATGAGAAAACAAAATTGTTTTTTAACTTTAGCTATGTACATAATGGATTTTGAACATGGATGTTTTGTCTGAACAGAAACCCCCTTGCTTTGGAAACAACTTTTGGGTTTGCTTCTATTTCAACTATATGTTTCTCATTGAAACTTAATGGTGTCTACAGGCCACATCCTTTGCTGGACAGTTGCTTGGCCCACCTGGGAAAATTTAACTCTAGGGTGGACCATCATATTCTTCCTTGAGATTGTTAAATTAGAGCAAAAAGGCGTGAATACATTTCTCACTTTTTCTCTATGGCAGAGGTTTGAGAACCATCAGAAGCCATGTTTCTTGGCTTGTGGAAAGAGTTTGGCTGTATGGAGAGAGAATGAAGGGCACCTGTATGGAGATGCAGTGATGACACATGAAGAGTGCCTTGCCAACATTTCACCCCCTGGTTCTTGCTCCTGAAGCATCCCATCTTCAAACCTCTCCTTTCCAACAGGTTTCTGTGGATTTAACAAACCAATGTATTTCCATTTAGTTATAATAATTTGAGCTGTTTTTCAATTGTTTGAAATCAAAGATTCCTCACCAAGAATGGAAATTTTTGTTTGAGCTACAAATACTCATTTTGCTATCTGAATACTTTCATTTATCTTAGAGTCCTGGAGAGTACGCCAGGTGCCCATTAGTGTTCTCCATCTCTAAGTGGCATTCCTGTTTAATCACAGGTAGTGTTGTGGTGACAAATTAATTCTGAAATCTCCTTTGCTTAGCACAGTAAAAGTTTATTTCTGGTTTACAGTAAATCTAAGTGAGTTTTCAGAGAGCTCTGCTTCACATGGTCACCCATGGACCAGATAGACTCGGTCCCACCATCTTTTACCTGCACCATCTGGGGAGCATGGCCACCTAGTCACCATGGAGAAAAGGAACTGAGGGGTCCAGTACTGGCATTGAAATGCTTGTGCCACAAGGGACACGCACCAGTCCTGTTCTGTTGTTTTCCTTAGAGCTGCTCATCTAGAATTAAAGGGTAGATGAAGGGAATTTGGGGAAGGGGAGTAGACTATGGAAACATATCCAGTACGATTTCTTTCTCCCGTAATCGCTAGTTTGATTTCACCTTAAGCGTGTTACTAGAGTATAATTATATTGAATCTTTTACACTGCAAATAAACTAGCTGAGTTTCATATTATAAAAGAACAAGGAAAATAAGTCTTACAAGTGAACAGAAAATACCAATATCTCACAGAATGCTTTAGTTTAAGTAGTTATAGGAAGGCGCTCTCCTATTAGGATACATTAGCCTATAGCAAACCATTAAAAAAATTCTAATGAGTCTTTCTGTTCCTAAAGAAAACTATTTAAGCATTCAATCAATTAATATCATGGTTTAAAATAGAACATCATTTTGGTGGCACAGTTTCAAAACCAAAGGATTAGAGGCATTCAGATACTGAACATTCAACACAAGCTATGATTTCAGCAGGAAATCTTGTTTGGCCTTTCTTCATTTTAATTCCATCAATCTCAAATTTTATTAACAGCAATGGTACACATAAAATTCCAACAGTGATGCTTTACAAAATCCCACAAATTTTGAATAATTTTGGTCTTTGTCAACCATTTTGTTTCCAAGGGTATATGTTTATATATACTTTTGCTAAGATGAGTGACTCAATATTTCTCCCAGTGGGCATTGAAATATTAAATTTTAAAACGGTGATTATTTAGTTTCACTGTATAAAAGGGAAATACCACTTTTTTAACTTGGTTATGAATACTAAATTTAAGTAAATAAGAAGATGAAGATGAGTTACTTAGTCTTCTGAACCCACTGCTGAAATAATAGGATTGTCAGGAATCAGAAGTTTTTACTTTCACGTATATGAATACGTGACTATACTTTCAGAATAGTTCGGATATGAGAAATTACACACACATGCACACAAAGTCGTGTTTTGTGTTTGAGCGTGTACCAGTCATGAGTCTTGTGAGGGACAAAGACAGGAACACGGAAACCAAAGAGAGTTACAATCTGGGAAACAGGAAGTGTGCTATAGAGGAACATGAGTGGAGAATCTTCTGTATAGCTAGATGTGGGTGATTAGCTCTATGTGTTAGAACTTGAATAATCGCACAAAGTTCAGATGGAAAGGTGGTCGGAAATATTTTCAGTACTGGAAATACGCAAACATGCATAAGCCTGGCAGAAGGATGAGGGCAATACTATTTGTTTACTTCATGGGATAGGAAGTGAGGGTTGCTAGATGGGACAATTGGTATGGAAAACCAGATTATCAGAGATCACAGATTTGCCTTGTTCCAGAGAAATGAGAGCAAGACAGTTTCACTAATGAGGTGATTATTATTTTCTGGGTAAAAACCCTCAAAATGTGCTAGTACAGAAAGATTAAATAACACGATCTGGTCCATGATGTTGGGAATAAGGATTAATTGTGCTACTCTCTTTTCCTCATGATTCATTTCTCTCACGCCTCCTCACAGAGAAGCCCATTGATCTTGCATTATGTGTAGTTTCTGAAAAGTCTCCAGAATCTCTGTACCTACTGTCTTCTATTTCCCTGTTAAAGGAAACTTTTCAATTCTCATTATTCAATATTTACTATGTGCTAAGAGCTTGGCTAAACGCATTGATGTATTTTATATTACCCAATTAAGAAAATTTGTGATATCAGGCATTGATATTATTTTATACCTCACCATGACATGTATCTGTGGACAATATCCTAAAAGGGAGATATTTAGAAATTCTTAGTGTCAGGTATTTAGTGACATTTACTGGCATTTTATACCTTCCATTCTTCTTTCCCCCAACCAACAAAACAAAATAAAAATTACAAAACTAGTTATAACTTACTATTTTCTCATTATATCTCTATATTGGATTTTTTATGATTGTGACAGCAACTATAGAGAAATATAAGTACTGTATGATCCCTGGAGCTCAAATGTAGGAAAAATGGAGAACACATTTGTAGTAATCATACATATATGTATAGAGGACATTTTTGACATCTTCTTTAAGTGAGCTTACTGGACACTTAAATCCAAAATCCTAAAGAGGCTAAGTTCGGAACACTGTCTGATAACATAAAAAAATCACTAGAGGTGAAAAAAACCTTTAAGTTCGTCAGAAGTTTGGAGAACTCTTCCTTATGCTACACCGTTTGAAGATACTTGTACCAATGGACAACATTCTTGAAAAAAATTAATATTGGCGAATTTTAATTTTGGTGAATTCTGAAAACACAGTCAGTGATAATTCAGTGCTGTGGAAGGTGATAATGACACTGAACGCATCCAGCTTACAAGATACCTAACAGCTGTGATTAGCAGTAGAAAAGTCTTTTCTATGAATTTTAAAAACATAAAAAGAAAAAACAAACAAAACCCCAAAATGCTTAAAGTATGTGGCAGCAACTAAAGTAAGTTATATATGAATCATACAAGAGATTTTAGGATTAAAGGAAGAATAACGGTGGAGACCTGCCACCTCCTGATTGTAGTGGAGGAAGCCCAGTATTCCTTTTCAGATCCACAACATCCAGTAAAATTTACTGGACCCCTCTCTGTGAGCATCCATGACTGGAATCTACCACTATGGAAAAAAGAAGGGCCACTTATTTGTTTTCTGAGAATCCTGGCAGATGGGGGGAAGATAGTGAGCTACACTCACCCAATCATAAGCATCCTCCTGGTGTTTATTTTTATTCTGATATATCCTTGAGAAATAGGAATGGTTTAAAATCTTTTTGCATGTGGCAACAGCAACAGCAGGCTTCATACAGTAGTGGTCATGGGAGCAAAGGAACCAGAAGAGTTTGAAAACACAGCCTTCGTGTGGTCATCTTGGCTGTGACCCAGCAGGCTTCCTTTGATTTTTGAACGTGTTCAAGACAGAATCACCCTCATTCCCGTTGATTCTCTGAGCTACCCATCACCTATCCATTAAGGTCATTTTCTCCTCAAGATATCCGGAGTAATTTTCTATTCTTTATCATCAAGAATCTTGACTACAACCCACATAAAATACCCAAATATTATAATGGATACAAATTGTCCTGATACCCTCTTTGAGCCAAATCTCTAATTAAACATATGAGTCTTTATTACTGTGAGCTTCTTCAAGTTTAAAATGATAACTTAACCATATTTTTACTATTTACAATCTGGAAGAAACCCATAGTAATGTTTTAGAAATACTTCTCCAATGAAAAAATGAAGTAGGCATTTTATGCATAATTCAGTGGAAGTTTAATCCTTACTGAATCAAAGACCGAAAGCTATTTTTATAGAACACACTAAAGCCAGTAACAGGAAGCTATAGAGAACATTACTTGATCACATTTTTCTGAAAATTGAGCACAGGGGGCAAGAGTAGTATGCAAATTTATGCCACATGCTTTACCAAGGACTATTCATTTCTTATGATCTTGAATCACTTTGCTAATAAATTTTGTAATAAACAGTAATGGACATTCAACTTAATTTGCTAAAGAAGATGTAAATAGCTCATAAAGATAATACAATCCAACAAACGGTGTTGAAAATATGTAAAGGTAAAATGTGAAGTCCTTAGCCAAAATGTATCCAGTATTCTGTACAGTGGTCAGTGCACCAGAGTCCTGGCTGGTTAAGCAACGTGACTGCCAGCCAAAAGGGCTCCAAAAAAGACTAGTGATTTGCACTTTTTTATCTTGCAAACTGGTGTACTAAAACAAACAGTAGATTGAGGAAAAGTAACAGTTTCAGAGACGAGAAAGCTGCTAGAATCCTTTAAAGGAATAAGTAAATATGTTTACAAGGAAAATTACCATGTATGTAATGTATATAATGTATTTTCAGCTGTAGGAAGCCTTTTTTAAGGCCACACACCAAAGACCACTTAAAATCAAGTCACTGTAGGATGGCTTATTTTGTCATGGGTAGAGAATTGACTTATAGGCAAGAAACAAGGGATAAAAGAGGCACTTCTTTGCACAGAAAAATGTGAACTAAAGCTCAGTGCTGAGGATAGGTTTATTTTACATTTTCACAAAAGATTTGATGAGTGTGTGTGTGTCCAGCATAATTCATAATTTGGCAGATAGATTTCCAAGTATGGCAGAAATATTTCAGGTGGATCTGAGTGAAAAAAAAAAGGTATATGAATGTTATTGTCGACAAATACAAACTAATTCTCTGGAAGCAGGCAATATGTGTAAGTCCAGAAGATTACTGCTTAGCTGCCTGCAATTACAAGTACATACTGGGGCCTATGGCAAAAAGTAAGACAAAGAAATCCAGGTCATGGGGAGGGTGGCCTATATAAGGCATTGCCTTTCCTGTTGAGGAAGCAGGGTACTTGGTAAGGTGTCAAAATTGAGCATCAAATGACTGGAATAGAAGAAATTTAATTAATGGAACTTGGATACAACAGAATAGCGAAATCAGTGAAGAAATGGGCCAAGGTTGGAACAGAACTTTCTGCAGATTCACTCCACTCTGATCTTCATGAATTTATTCATTTCTTATTCATTGAGGGCATCTTCCTTTCTTTCTGATTAAAGTTCTTGGGGGCCAACTGGATTCTGTCTTCAGCATCATTGATCCTGGATAAGAATAGAGTTGTCTAATGGGGAGAGGCATCCAAGCAAGTCAGTTTACCCTGCTTGGAATACTATAACAGCCTTAGACCTTAGAGATGGAAAAAAAAAATAGTACAGTGAAACTGCAAAAGAGCCACCGAAATGAAAAGAGTGGTTTTCAAATGAGGAAAGAATGCAAAAATAATCTAAAATATAGTATTTTAGGATTAAGAAGTAGATAGTTAATGAAATTATAGCTAATACTGATATGCTGAACACAGACATATTTTCCAAATCCTAGAATCATTTGTGAGAAAAGAATACATCAATGGATTCTAGACCCTTTCTTTTTGAGTCTTATGAGTGGTATGTTAAAGTGCCCTTTGATAAAGGGCCTCGAAGTTTGAATCAAATGCCTTAAGTGAGTCCCATGAGCAGCAAGTTTAAGACACAGTGACATACAGAGTGTGTGTTAATTTGTGGATCTCATGACCCTCAAAATGTGGCGCGGGCTGAACGATAGGTAGAATCTTGAAGAGTTTAAATTAATGGATGGCATAGTTATATCCATAATGGATTATTAAGAGAAGGTGCATATATTGCTTTGGCAAACAGCCTAAACGTTTTGAGGTGACATCATTAAGAGCAACTGTGTTTTTCCACAAACCATTTTTCTTTGTAGGTAACACCACCTTTCATATTGTCAACCTTAAAAATAAGGCAGCCGGTTATTTTACTAACAAACTGAATTTCTTTGGGAATAACAGAAGAACTGCAATTTGGGACATGCAAGCTGTGGTAAACCATTGGCAAGTCCAAAGAGACAAAGGGAAGGTCAGCTTTTATTAGGTTTTAGAAGGAAATTGGGAGGGTTGTCTTAAAATTTCACCGGAGATGAACAAGAGACTTTGACGCTGTGGCGGTTTCTTGTTGGCAGCAGGTTGTGGTTAGTGCATTGTTGCTAGGCAGAGAGGCATCTTGCCTCTTCTTCTTTACAGTGGGAGATGAAATTCCTATGTGAAAAATGCCTTCTTTGTCAACAATTCTTACCTTCCCTCTTTCTGCTGGTTCTCCAGGCTGCGATGAGTGGTACATGCATGAGAGTACCCTCCTTCAGAGCTTCCTAAATCCATTTTTTAAAAATAAGGTTTATGTATTTATTTAAATATTTTTATTCGAGTATAATTGGAATACAGTGTTACATCAGTGTCAGGCTTACAGCATAGTGATTCAACTCTTCTCTATGTTGTGTTATGATCGCCACAAGTGTAGCTACCGTCTTTCACCATATAATGCTATTTCGACATCATTGACTGTATTTCCTCTGCTGTGCCTTTTATTCCCATGACTTATTCATACCATAACTGGAAGCCTGTATCCCCCACTCCCCTTCATCCATCTTGCCCTTCCCATTGGCAACCATCGGTTTGTTCTCTGTATTTATAGGTCTGATTTTACTTTTTGTTTGTTTATTCATTTGTTTTGATTTTTAGATTTCACATGTGAATGAAATTGTATGGTATTTGTCTTTCTCTGACTTATTTCACTTAGTCTAATACCCTCTAGGTCCATCCATGTTATTGCAGATGACAAGATCTCATGTTTTTTATGGCTGAATAATATTCCATAGTGTGTGTGTGTGTGTGTGTGTGTGTGTGTGTGTACATATATATCACATCTTGCTTACCGTTCTTCTATCCCAACTTCATTTTAAATGAGGTTTACTTTATTTTCACAACAGTCTCAGGCAGTAAGAATTTGTACTCCTCTGTTCTCAGGTTGGTGTGGAACCTTACATCTTCAGGGATAGATTTAGTTTCAGCTTTCTAGAACATTTGAGGCAATCCTTTTCCATACTAATGCTTCTTGAAACATTCTTGTATTTTATCCATCCACTTCTCAGATATATCCCACTCATCTTAGAAACTAATGAAATGGGATTATTTTCATGTGAACAGTTGCAAATGTACACCTTTCCAAGCAAACGACAAATCGATAAACCAACATTGGCTGACCTTGTGCTTAACCCAGAGCCCCCCCAAATTTTCCAGATAGAAATAAATTATAATTACTGATATTACCAAAGTTGTCACTGTACACCATCTTGAAGAAGAAATAAATGGTGGTTGAGTATCTTCCTATGTTTTATTTCGAAATTTAACAAAGTGATAAGATTATTGACAGGTAATGCTATTCACTTGGTGCCTTTGAAGAAGTGTTCATTATGGTAGCCTGTTTCTAGAGCATGTTAGTTTGAGAAGTTCTTATTTGAAAAGGTGAACTGTGCTTTTTTTCCTAATTATCTTGAAACAACTGAGATCAAAAATAGATTTGCACTTAATAGTTTTACCTTCAAGGTAATTATATTTGTGCTTATATCCCTTAACTGTTTATTTCTCTGTAAACTGCAAAATAAATTTTAGTGTTATTTAAATAAGTTATATCTTAAAGGCAGCCATTAAATACTGTCTCTGGTGCTTTGAACTCAAAGTATTCAAATGATATTGGTCATGTCTTGACACATTTAACTCTTAACACATATAGTCTGTGAATTAAACATTCTTATTTTTGAAAATAAATGTGCATCTGAGAGTTTAATTTGTTTCTTTAGTAGTTTGTGTCTTTTTAGACATATGAAAAGAAATAAAATATATACATTTAACATTCAGTTTCATAGACCCCAGCATCCCTCTGAGAAGAATAAATGAGTTTGGGAGAATTGGCCTTTGTAAAATCTCACTGTGGTTGTGGCTGAGTAAGTTATTTATAAAATGAACAAAATGCATTACTCATAAACCATAGCTTTTCACAGTTGTGAGCAGAGTCTAGAATTATGATAGTCATATGGTACCCACAGGGTCTAGCTGACATGCCACGTCTAGATGGTAACTTCTGTTTTTGAGACACTTCATGTGGCTTTTTTTAAAGTTTATTTTATTTATTCTGAGAGAGAGATATAGAGAGAAAGCAGGGGAAGGGGTAGAGAGAGAGGGAGACAGAATCCCAAGCAGCTCCATGCTGCCAGCACAGAGCCCGATGTGAAGTTTGAACTCACGAATCATGAGATCATGACCTGAGCTGAAACCCAAGAGTCAGATGCTCAACCTACTGAGCCACTGAGCCACCCAGGTGCCCCTCATTGGCTTTTTTTTTTTTTACTGATCTCCAGAGCAAATTAAGGCTCCTTACCCTGCATTGAATTTGCTATAATACAAGATATGATTCCTTTTGCCTCATATTTTCTTGCTTCAGGTGAATTCATACTGTTCGTTCGTTTGTTGAGTGCTTACCACATACCAAATCAGGTGCTCTGGCTCTGTATTTCTAGTTTTTGACCTGTTACATCAAACTGCTGGTGGTCTGTGAACTTGGCTTTCAAGTTCAGTTTTGCTCTTGGAAGCTGCCTGGTTTTTCAGTATCTGTTCTGCTGTTGGTTGCTGACTGTTTTCTCAGACTCAGCTCCATGCTCTGTGAGTATGTCCCGAATCACTTTCTCATTTAGATCAGGCTTCAGCGTGAACAAGGAAATTTACATTTGAGCATGACATAAAAAAAAAAAAAAAGAAAAGAAGAAAGAAAGAAAGAAAGAAAGAAAGAAAGAAAGAAAGAAAGAAAGAAAGAAAGAAAGAAAAGAAAATTCTAATTGCTTCCATGGGCAGTCTCACTCTAGGAGGCATTGGAAAGATATAATTTTAGTAATCCTCATGGATTGGTTAATGATGATTATTTAATTATGCTGATTGTTGATAATTACAGTGATGAGAGAGGTAACCAAATTAGGACTAAAGTGTTTTTCACTGGTTTAAAAACAATGGTTTATGTCACCTTGACTAATTGTACAACTTTCACTCCCATACATAAGAGGTCAATAGTTATTAAACCTATACACGCAAGTACTTGTAAATAAAAAGTAAAACTTCCTAGCATTCATATTACTCTGATAGTGTATTTATATATATATTCCTGATATCAGCTATAATAAAAAATACAACTTTAAATAAATATAATGATAATATAATAAATATATCATAATAAATGATAATTTAAAACATTTCCCACAGGTGCCAGCTTGTAAAAGAAAAGATTTTCATTTAAATGATCCTTTCCTTCAAGATCTATGAAAATATGCCTTTTACTTGCTTTAATACTGGTTGATTAATGCTAGAAGGTTTATGTTGAGAATGTTCATGAATAACATGATTTCATAAGATGTTTAGCTAATTGCGTTTCATCCATTACTCCATCAAGTGATAAGAAATTTGAATGCTGGTAGTCCATATGCTCGTCAAAGTATCAGGTAATTTTTTACTATAGAAAACATGCATTTTGTTGTCAAGTCCTGGTTAGAATTCTGATTTTGCTCCATTTGATGTTGTGCAGATTATTACTTCATTTCTCCAAAGCACTGGCTTATTCATCTACAAAATGGAAAGAATAATGCCTGTTTCATAGACTCCCTCATTCCTCGCTTCCAATCCGTATGTAACTTCTTCCTCTACAACATATATGAGGCATCATATGTCTGAAATATAAACCAATGTGTTTTCTTCATTGGTAATGTCTAGTCCCTGCTTGTCCATGTTCTGTATCAAGAGTCATCCCCCTGGTGGACTTTGATTATAGAGAAGATAATCTTTCCACCTGAGTTCACTAGGCCATGAGGCTTCTGTGCCCCTAAGAATGGGGATCAGATGATGTAAGATAAATTTAGATCAGATGGGAAGAAAAATAGGAGAGCTTTGCTCCTTTAGAGCGTAGGGAAAAAAAGAAGCCAGCAGCCAAGTACATGCCTCTTCCTGTTTAAAATCCTGTAAGTGGAAAGGGATGTGGGGAAGCCAAAGGCGGCTGCAGGTACTTGTGTCTCCTGTTATAAACTGGGGAGAAGACTGCAGATGCGTAAGATAGGCTGGCATTAATGGCAGGGGCTCAAACAGAGTAGAGTACTTGTATCACAAAATGTTAAGAAAAGAGGGGGATCTAAATTAGCCCTTCCTCAGTGACCTAGAGAGATGTAGAAGTTTCTGCTTGCTTTGTGGTGGGAGGTGTGATATGTGCATTAACAAGCAGTGTACTTACATCAAAGCCTCCATAACTGAACATGAGGTGTTTCACCTACAGAAGCCGACTGCTTGGGTAGCTTTAGCAAGAGCTGATGAAAGACGTGGTTGATTTCAGAAGGTCCACCAAAGCCACTAGGAGTCAAGGTGAGGCCGAATGAGCAAATCAGTCATACATTAGCCCAAAATTCCATTAGGAATCCCAGCTGGAGATTCCAGCTCGAGAAGCCAGGAAGATTTCCACGACCAAGAAGTAAAGGGAATTCATCCAAACAAAAGGCAAGACCCAGGCCCTCTCTTCTCTTCATGAGAGCATTTAAGTATCCTTCTCCACTAAAGTTAGATTCTCCTATAATACTTTCTGTACTTTTAAAGTTTTACTGTTTATATCTTGGTCTTTAATCCACTGTGATTTGTGTATGTGTGCGTATCTGTGTGAAGCGTATTCAGGATCTACTATTACATTTTCCGTGTGGATAATAACTTCTTGTTCCAGCAGTGTTTATTAACAACTCATTTCTTTCCATATTGAATTATAATACTACCATTATTAAATAGTATTTCTCTCTAAATATGGATGTACGTATCTCTCTCTCCTCTATCTTTTATCCATCTATGGATTCTAATCTATTCCAGTGACCTGCTTGTCCATCGCCATGTAACTCAGTATGCTATGTTTGTTTATTTATTGCCACAGTTTTAAAAATTAATCTTGGATATCTGGTAGGGAATGAGCCTTAACTTCTTTCATTTCTTCCAAGTTGAAAAGTGTTTCAACTCCTCTTGGCAGTCTACTCTTTTATAAATTTTAGGATCAGATTCTCTCATTTTGTGGGAAACTTTGCTAAGGTTTTGATTAAAATTGATGTCAGTGTGTAGATAAATTCAGGAACAATGGGCCTATTTGCAATATTGAGTGCACTTCTCCAACAACATTGCACACCACACTCACGTTCTTCTTTTTCTGGTGTGCTCAAGTACCTCCTTAATATTTTGTGAATTTCCAAATGACAGCTGGCACATCTTTGATTGGACATTCCTGGGAACCTTATTATTTTGTTGCTGTTGTGAAAGGGATGGGGTTTTATCCAACTTATTCCTTCGAATCACTTATTTCTGGTGTAAAGGCACCCTACTGATTTTGTAGGGTGATAGTACAAAAGGATCAGGCATCCTTGCAGCGGTCTCATTAGTTCTGATAATTTTCCTGACTCCCTGGGTTTTCATGTGTAAGCACGCTTGTCGTTTACAAATACAGTTTCTTCTCTTCTTTACCAATTTTAATATTAATAGAAATTTTGATGGATGGATCTTTTTTATATTCCTAGTTTTATCGGAGTAGTTTTAAATGCCTCCATTAAGTATTATGTTTACATTTATTTTATTTTATTACATTTATTTATTTTTGAGAGACAAAGAGAGACAGAACGTGAGCAGGGGAGAGGCAGAGAGAGAGAGCATCTGAAGCGGGCTCTGTGCTGACCGCAGTGAACCCAGTGGGGGGCTCAAACTCACGACCTGAGCTGAAGTTGGACGCTCTACTGGCTGAGCCACCCAAGTGCCCCTCACTTTATCATTTTTTTACATTCCTGTTTTCATGCTCTATAATTGTTGGTATGATCTTTTAAAATTGTTTCCGTTTCCCCATTTCTCAGCATTTGACCTTGTTCTCAACCTGTTCCTCTCTTAACAATGAACACATGCATCTCTTCCTTCTTCCAGTCCTCCTTCTAATTTAAAGTCTCCTTCCCTGAACTCTTCCACCTGTTCTCTGTTTCCCCATCTCCCCACTGTCTTAAAGATCATATGCATATGCCCTAGTTCCCTGCAGTTCCTTCAACCTGTATTTACACTTGAGGTGGGCAGCTGTTTTTTTATTTACATCAGATCTCTTGAAGGGTCAGGACCTCAACTTCCTCCTCATTTACTAAACTGGACTAAGTTTACCTATGACCTAATTTCTCAGTCAATTACCCAGTTTCCATCCTTCATTCCATGTAATCTTGATGCCTTCTTGATCTGATTTTCTTTGTTAGTTTCTGTGACACTGTTTTTCTTTCATTTTCTTTTTACCTACTTTATCATTATTTCTGTGGCTTTTTTTTTTCTTGCTCTTCTCTAAACACTAATGAATTTGTATATAGGAAAAAACTAGAAATCATCTTTTAAAACATTAAAGATCTATTGATTACATAAATTCCATAGATGTTTGGAAATAAAATCTTTGTCTAATGTGATTTTTAAATGCCTCTAAATCATAGATTATATGACCAAATTAATATCAACAGAATTTTTTTTTTGCATTAGAGATGTTTTCACTCTTCATTTTTGTCTGTGTAATGATTGGGGAAAATTGTAAGAATAACAAAATGAACATGGGTTCATTAAAATATTTACACTTGGAATAGGGATTAAATATAGTATATTTTACCAACATTAAACCAGCACAAGGATAAAAGAATACTGTAGTGAAGTTTTTTTATAATTGAAATAGACTGGCATAACTCTTGTGAAATAGTTATTCTTAAGATTGTCTTTGATTTTTTTTTTTCCCCATGGTTTCACATCCTCAAATAAGTCTTCATCTTGCAAAAATCTGTACATAATACATACTGATGCATAAAGAAAATGCATCAACTAAGCAGAATGTTCTAGGATGGCTTGGATTATCAGACATTTGCAAGTTAGATTCAATATTACTGTATAAATTTAAAGAATTAACCGAAATTAACATAATTTATTTGTTCCTTTAGTGAATAACCAAAAATATAAAGTTCTTCAAGCTATTTTATATTCTTATTAGGATAATTGTAATTATTCATTTTTATTTAAAAATTAAGCAATGTTAAGTATACAGTGTTTGATGAATATGAAAATATATATCATTGAATTATAAATGATTTTGCCTCCAGCTGCCAACTTGAAATGCCAGGCATTTCCCTAATCTTCATATTTCATGTAACGTTGAACCATTTATGGTCCTTGTGCTGCCATATGGGAAATAGCAATATTCATCAACCCTTTATGCTTCATGAAGCAAAAGGTGTTATTTCATTTGTGAGCTTCTTTCATAATAAAGAGTGATTGAATCTCCTCTTTTATTTATTCATTTTATTTTTTTGTAACTTTAAATGATGGTAAACAGTCAGAATTCCCCATTGAGGGTATTTATTAATTTTCACCCTCGTAGTAGACCACAAGCTCAGTGAGGGTAGCCAGCAGTTGGTTTTTTTTTTGTTTTTTTGTTTGTTTTTAAGTTTATTTTTATTTGAGAAAGAGACAGCACAAGTGGGGGAGGGGCATAAAGAGAGGGAGATAGAGAATCCCAAGCAAACTCCACAACACAGGGCTCGAACTCATGAAACCATGAGATCATGACCTGAGCCGAAACCAAGAGTCAGATGCTCAACTGACTGAGCCACCCAGGCACCCCAGCAGCAGGTTTATTTATTCGCCATCATATTCTCAGCACTTAACATAATGCATGGTTAGGATGAATGAATGCATTTGTTTTCAGATTAAAAAATTTTTTTGATATAATTATTAATGTAATTGTCCACCCCTATGTCCTCATCATGACTTGGTACCTAAGGGTGTCACAGGAATATTAATATATGTTGCCTCCTGTCAGAGCTTTTCAGTATAACCTAAGATACAGATTAAGGAATATGGATCAGTAGAAGACATTATGTGGATATTCATAAAAGAGGGCCTTCCGCAGAGGTCCAGAATCATAGAAGTGATAGTTGGGTAAAGCTTAGAGAAGAAATATTTGCAACAAACAGGGAAACTTTGCTTTCCACGTGAAAACCAAGATATCAAGGGCTTGAGGAAGGAAAGACCATAAAACATTGGAGGGGCTAGGAGGACCCAGGGTTCATTAAATATGAAATTGGGATGTTTGGAAATTGAGTGGCATTTGTTTCTTGATAATAAAAGATTCTGAAAGGCAGGTAAAGTAGGTTTTACTTTAGAGAGGACAAAAAATAAGGATCTAATGAATATTTTGTGAGGAAAAGAATCACCTAACGGTATATCACAGTAGCTTATAATTGGATACACCAAGATACAGTGTGAAACTGAGTGCATGGTGGAGACGGCAGGAATGAAGGCAGGAAAAAGATGGGGTGGTTGATTTCAGTTAGTAAAAAGGAAGAGGCAAACTAAAACCAATTTGTCAAATTTGGGATGTTTCATAGTTAGAGATAGGGAAAGTGAGAGATGAGGGTTAGTTTTTGACACATGAAACTTGAAATGGTAGCCAGATAGTTAAATGGAAATGTCGCAAACATAAGGAAGCTACTTAAATTGTATTATTCAAAAAAATTTCTCTGTGCCACCTTTCGTATCTAATATACATATATGTTCACACAGTTTGTTCTTTTTAATTGTGCCTGTTTCTTCTAGAACATTTTCATCTTACAAAATTTAGTTTTCAGAAACTCTCATTTTTGTAATTTATTTTATAAATGCCTAAGTACTTCAGTAGGCTAGTGCAGATATCAAGAAGAGTGAAATGTTATATAATCATTTTAACACAATTACCTATTTGAGAAAGATATAAAGTTTCCTTTCCTTTAAAATGGGGATGATAATTCTTGCCCTACCTAGCTCGAAGGGTTGTTGTAAGGATCAGAAGAGACGACGGGTATGAAAGCTCTTTGAAAACGAAAATCCTTTCCAAATGCAAGCTATCATCATCGTGATTATACAGTGCCCTCCATATGAACCTGAAACAATTTTCATCTATCATGTCACTCTTCTAATTCCTGTAGAGCATGTCCCACAAGATTTTTATCACAGGACTCTATTTTAATCAACGACAATGCATTTTCATGAAAGCATAATATTGTTTCTATAATAGATATTCTTTGAACTCTGGATGAAGACTAATACACATTTCAAGGACCATTATACTTCTGAGAATTTTTTCCTATCTCTTTCATTTTATAGCTTCCTTTTCCCCGTATTACATGGGTGCAATAAAATGACTTCATCAGGTAAAGTATCCTATAAAAACTTAACTGTCAATCTCATCCTCCTTTCCCCTAACTTCATCTTTTCCCACTCTGTGAGTTTGAATTCTCTGATAAGCACCAGCCATGGGATTTACCCATTGGCACCAGTCCAGCCTAGTGATCAAACCAGGCATTGAAGGTGTAGAATATAGCCCTGTCAGCCTCAGGATTTAGTGCAGGTTGGAACCGAGGCCTGGCACCAACCCCAAAAGTGTTGTGCCAAAGAGAGTTCTGATTTTTTTTTAGTTTCTCTATGTGTCTCTCTATCCTTTTATCAAATTAGTACAGCCCTGATGCTTGCTTGCCATTCCGAAGGGCTTCTCCCTAGCTTCCTAGGTCGTGGGAGGAATATCCACATGGTTCTGGACTATTTCATAACTTTCTGTCTTGATACCCATTTCCTGGAATCTTCCACATGCTCTTTTTCAAGATTGACCCTGTTTGTATCAGAACTTGACCAAACAGTTCTTAGGTTAATGAAGCCCTTTGGCCTCTACATTGTGGCTGTGCTAGCTGCACCTGTCAGGGCCAGTCTTTGGTATTAGATAAATCTCAGACATCCTTCAGACTGCTCCCATAAGCTGGTCTGTGGCTAGCCCTGAGTTCGACGGCTCACCCACTTCATCTAAGTTTGGTAGCCAGTTCCATCATGCTCTCTATCCAGGAGGGCATTAGTGTCCGAGACAAGAGGCCCCATTCTTCCCACAGTATCATTCTGCTGCTTCACAAAATTCCCTCATTATCAAAATTTCACCTGGATAATGTTAATTCTCTCTCTCTCTCTCTCTCTCTCTCTCTCTCTCTCTCTCTCTCTCTCTCTATTTTTCTTGGCACTTGTACAAGAAGCACAAACATCTACTTAGGGAAGAGGGCATGCTGTCAGAGCTGGGTCTTTTCTGATACTTGGATTAGGTCACGGAGTCGCTGCAGATTTATAGTGGAGAGAGAAACACTACACTTGAGAATTTGCTATAATTGCAAGAAGCACCAAACCTGTAATTACTGTTGCCACTCTGGGAACTTCAAGGGAAGCCTCCATAGTTAGCCTCTGCCCTTATCCATCCTGACTTTCCTGCCATGTTTTTCTGCTTTTGCCTTTGTTAGAATTTATAGTAGAAATAGAAATTTAAAAACCCAGCTGAAGATTCTTAGACTAGTACAAAGAATGTATTTTTAAATTTATTTGATGCTTACTGTGCACCAGAGTGCAGAGGAATTTAATTGGCAGTGATGTAATTAATTGTTTATTTTAACAAAAATCAGGGTGAGTTGGCTAACACTTTCAGTGTTTGAGCTCATAATGTTAAGACATATGTAGCACTTCCTAACTTAGCATTTCAGTATAGCTCCACCAGGTAGGTGTTATCTTTACTCTATTTAAAAATGAGGATCTTGGGGCGCCTGGGTGGCTCAGTCAGTTCAGCGCCTGACTTCGGCTCAGGTCATGATTTCGCGGTTCGTGAGTTTGAGCCCCTTTTCAGGCTCTGTGCTGACAGCTCAGAGCCTGGACCCTGCTTCAGATTCTGTGTCTCCCTCTCTCTTTCTGCCCCTCCACCGTTCATGCTCTGTCTCTCTCTCCTTCAAAGATAAATAAACATTAAAAAAATAAAATAAAAAATAAAAATGAGGACCTTAATGGGCATTGCACATGAGGATATTAGAGGTCAGAGAGCTCATGCGTTTGCTTAATTCAGCAATGGAGGACTGTCATATGGCAACACCATACTTCTGGGTTCCATGCAGAGATCCCTACTCACCAGTGAATACTTCCTTTCTTGTCTTCAGAGTAAATGACAAAGGAGGGTCACAAAGCCTTCTGTTATATCATGCCATCCTATAGCTCAGTTCCCTTCTTTCCTTCCTATATTTCATCCATTCCGAACCTCTTGTAGAGCCAATATCTGGAAATCTCGTCCCTTCTTTTTACTGACTTCTATTTTTTGGGCCGGATCCATTGGGTAACTGACTCCTGTTTTGGGGGGGCAGATCCATTGGGTAACTGTCTCCTATTTGGGGGGGCAGATGCATTGGGTAACTGACTCCTATTTTGGAGGAAAGATCCATTGGGTAACTGACTCCTATTTTGGGGGGCAGATGCATTGGGTAACTGACTCCTATTTTGGGGGGCAGATGCATTGGGTAACTGACTCCTATTTGGGGGGCATATTCACTGGGTAACTGACTCCTATTTTGGAGGAAAGATCCATTGGGAAAGCTTATGTGTGGTCTGAGTTGGCCTCCGACGACATCCTGTGCAGTCTCTGTTTGAGCCATTAGTATCATCAATGTACCACTCTGGTTCCCTTAGATTAAGCTTCCGAGGGTACAGACTGCCTCTTTCATTCTTGTTTCCTCTTTTTCTTCATCTATAAAATAAATATAATAGTAGCTACCTTGTAGATTTATTGGGAGGATTAGAGGTAATGTATATAAGTAAAGTAACTAACAGTGCCAGAGACATGGTAATAAAACTAACAATAACTCATATTTATTAAACTCATTTTCTGTGTGCCAGGTACTATGGTAGGCATTTAACGTGTATTATCTGTAATCCTTATGTAATGATTTTATTCAATGGCCTGAACTCAAAGCCAGTAGAAGCAGAACACACTTTTACTTTTTCTCTTCAACAATATTATCAAATCTTATGACCCTGCAGTTTGATACATGCCAGGCAGGGGCCGTAGTTGCAGACTATCAGTTATGAACACAAGTTAATTTCAATAATTGAAATTTATGTTCCGTTATTAACATTTCTAGGCTGTTTGTTCTTAATTCAGATGAAATTCACGACGTCTCCCTCTCCCTCAGCTGAAGCCTGACACTGGCTCTAGCTCTGCCTTGTGAAATAGTTGTTGACTTGACTGGGGTTTTTCTAGTCATTCTCAGTAATCAGTACCTCCGGCATTGGCAGGAGCTGGCTACCTTGTGGGCTGTGCTGGTAGGCTCTTTAGAGTCCTGCCTTTCCCCCCATACCACCACAGTCTGGGAACCCCAGCTTTCTGACGAGGGACATAAGCATTTTAGCCGTCACCCAGCTCTAGCGCACGGCAGCCAATCCCACAACCTCCTTCCGCCAGGGTTCTCTTACTTTGGCAGGGGGTTCTTCTCAGTGGGATCCCATGAAGATGGCAGATTACTCTGCACTGAGTCAATAGGAAATGCAGGCATTGCTGGCATGCCAGGTAATGGAAAGTAGATGTGTCTGCCCGTCTGCTGTCCTCTCTTCTTGCTCTGCCTGTGTGGATGTTGCAGCCGGCCTCCTGCTTTCTGAATTCTCCAGGAGAGAAAGGGGCAGTCATCAGTGTTCACACGTGCCTCCAAACTCTCGGGACCACATGTGAGCTTGTCGCTGCTGCTTCTCATCACAGTGGTCTTGCAGCAGTTGGCCTGCTCATTTCCACAGCTCGGCAACCTGTGGTCAGAATGGACTCCCTGGTCTTTTGTCTCAGAAGTGTGGCACTCACTACTCTTAGATCTTGTAGCACTGTCCCCTTGGATATGTGTATAGAATGTGTCTCCATGAGAGGAGATAAGCCAAAACCCCTCCTAAGATAACGTCTCATTGCCTCCCTGACTTTCTCTTAATGCACTCCGTAATTATGCTTCCGACAGGGCAGAGGACTTGCCATGTTAGGGGCCAGTTTGGCTGCTTATTAGGAAACCCCAGGAGAGGTACTAGCTGCTGCTCTTCACAGTCCTTTATTGTTTTCAATGTAGGGCTTTTGCTGAAATATTTGAAGCAACAGGAAGAACCCTGCCCCATATCTTTATATATAAACAGCACCCATTTATATCTGAAGAAACTGACTCTAGAAGTCAGGTTATTTTTCCGATGGCCCTTAAACTTATTTAGTGCAAGTCCAAACCTAATTTGCATCTAGATTAGTGAAGTCCCAAACTGACTGTTCTGTTCACTGTACTGTTTACTTCAGTATGTGAGTGTTCGATTGTAAATGGTTACCAGAGGGCGTCTCTAAGTTGAGATAGACAGCATTGGCACTCTTGGGGATTTATTTAGATAACTTACAGTGTAAAATGGAGCTTTGATGCTGTAGACATATCAACACTTATCCAACTTAATTGACTCCTGTATTTGTGCTAGTAACTATTAGTCATTTTCTGCCAGTTGAAGAAATACTTGGTAGAGCTAAAGCAGTACCTAGCCCATTGTGAGATTTCAATAAATATTTGTTAAATGAAAGACTGCAGGAATTCAAAGTCAGCTGATACAACTACTCCTAGCAAATGGTGACGAGTGCTGAGTTTTGTGGAGTGCTTTGATGGTGTATGTCTCACTGGTATTCATCCATCCATCATCAACCCTTATATTCAAGGAAATGTCTTTAGCATTTTTATTAGATGATTGCATGTCTCTTACAGGCAACTAGGAGAAATACCAAGCTTTCAAAAGAAGCCTGATTGTGTCAGAGTTGAAAATTCAATCAGCAAGAACCAATTTAAAAGAGCCAAGTTATAGCAAAATCTAGAGAATTTTCTAACTTTAAATAAAATCCTTTCCTGCTTCACGATAGCCTCAACTTTCTTTTAGCTTTTAAATAAAAAAGTGCTGATAAATGGCCACTGAAGAATAGCTTAATATAGTACAACAGTTCTTTTTTTCTCAATGTTCACAGGGAAAGAAAATCTGGATAAATCAAAGGGGTCTTTGAGAAATTTTGTAAACTGTCCTCTCAGTCAGGTTAATTTATTAAAGATCGATCAGTAAAAATACCATTGGAAAAGTTTAGTCCTTTTCATATAGATAATATTATTTATTTGCAGAGGGAATTTATTGAAGAGATTTACACATAAAATTATTAATGAAAACCAAAAATATAAAGACAGCTACAAGTGTTTTATATAGTCTGATATCTTTGCACCTAGTGATGTGTAGCACACATTAAACACTTAAAAACAATATTTTGTATATGAGATTCTTGAAAATGTGAAACTATAGTGAGGGAAGGCTGATCAGTAGTTGTATGAGAGGAAGAAGGTTGATTGCAGAGGGGCACTAGGAAGCTTTTTCAGGAGTTGAAAATGCTGTATATCTTGATGTGAATATCTTTCACTCCCTAAATTTATCAAGTAATCTAATTATAATGAGTGAATCTCTTGTATCTACATTATATTTCAATAAGCCTGGAGGAGTGAAAGAGGAAAAAAAATCTTTATTATTGAATTTAGACTATTTCACTTGTAATGTTTTTTTTTTCTGATACAGTGAGTAGGACCATGGTAAATAGACTACTATAATTATGTTCCATGTGGAATAATAAAATCTCAAGTTTCAAATTATCTTAAAGATCATTTAATCTAATCCTTCTTTCCTTCATTCACTCTTCACTTAGTTGACATTAATGGACTGCTTTCTGTGTTTGAGCAATTATGCTTGTTGCTGGATAGTAAAGTCAAATAGAGCATAATCCTTGCCTTGGGGAAGTGTATTACTTATCTATTACTGTATAACAAATTGCCCTGAAATTTAGTGACTTAAAACAACACATTTATCCCACCACAGTTTCTGTAGGTCAGAAATCCAGATGGCTTACCTGGGTCTTCTATTTCAGGTTGTCTTACATGGGTGCCATCACAATGTGCACCAGGCCTGGGATTTCTCATATGGAAGCTCAACTGGTAAAAAGTCTGCTTCCAAACTCACTAAAGTTGTTGGCAGAATACAGTGCATTGAGTGCTGTTAACCTAGGCCTCAGTACTTGCTGGCTGTTGATGGGTAGCTACTCTCAGTTCCTTGGCAAGTGACCCTCTCCAATATGACCCCTCCTCCATCAACGAATGTGCACCGAGAAGCCGATAGAATCAGCTTGGAAATCGAAGTCACAATCTTTTATAACTCACTCACAGTAATGACATCTCCTCAACATTGCCCACATACCCTCGGTTAGGAACAACTTACTCATGAGAAAGGAATTAACGAGGACATCAATACCAGGAAGCAGACATCTTAAAAGCTACTTCACACACAAGCCTAGTCGATTCAGCTATCTGGGCTTGATGCTTCAAGAGATGACCCAGCAAGTGCTTTAATCTTTTTTATTTTACAAAAAAAAAAATATGTAAGAATGGGGTTTTATAAC
Organism: Neofelis nebulosa; assembly: GCF_028018385.1. Taxonomy (NCBI): domain Eukaryota; kingdom Metazoa; phylum Chordata; class Mammalia; order Carnivora; family Felidae; genus Neofelis; species Neofelis nebulosa. Next base: position 32,498,112 of record NC_080795.1, read on the forward strand.
CAGACTCTTTTTGTTTAATTTCTGGTTCTACGACTTACTAGTCATACATCTGGGAATTAATTAAACATTTATTAAGCATTAATTAGTCCTCTCACCACAAAATAGTGCATATGTGATTAAGTTGCTGTGAAAATTAAACACAATAATGAATGTAAAGTTCCAAGCGTGGTACCTGGCAAGTAATAGGCTTTCAATAAGTTCCATAAATGAATATCTGTTATCATCCTTGTACAAATCTTATTCCTGACCTGAAATCTACATCTCTGAAACTTCTTCCTGTTGAAAAACTTGAGGCTTACTAATCAAGTCCTATTCATTTCCAAATGCTAACCCTGCCTTTAATTTACATTGGAAGACAATGTATGTGCTGCCTTCCTTTTCTTCCCTCCCTGCACATTCCGGGCTTCTTTCTCTCCAGATAATGTTCCTTATATAACATGACCACAAGCCTCCCAAGCCTCTCTTCTTGACATGTTTGTTAGATTGTAAGTCATCACACAAAACTGAAAAACCATAAAACAAGTCAGTAATCAGGAGGGAAAATTTTCAAATGAAAATGATCCGTAGTTATTATTCTTACCTCAAGTTAATTCAAAAGCATCCTGATCTAGGACCTAATCTAGTTGCATATGACAAGCTCAAACATGTTTCTCAGAACTCGCTAACAAATCCGTAAGCAGTTAGTACATTTCTTGCAAAAGTTAATGTCAAAGCACAAAAGAAGTATTTTAATTGATAAATAACTAATCTCTATACAACAAAGCAATAATTAAATAAGAGTATATTTACAACTAAAAACACATTTACTTCTAAAACTGTTTAACCAACTTTCAAATTAAAACATGATCATATTAAGAATTGAATACTTATTTTAGAAGCAAGAATATTCTAGCCATTGACCTATAAATTAGGATGAGTATTTTTAAATATCATGTTATAGGTCAATTATACTTCAATAAAAAATTAAAAGAAAAAATTAATACACTTAAACTTATATCCTTGAGAAAAGATGTATGAAGTAATGTTCTTGCTGGTATGCTTAATTTTTAAGAATTTCATCATCCATATTTCTCATTCTAAGAATTTTTACTTCACAGTTTCAAAAAGGAAAGAGAATGCATTCCAATAAAATAATTTGTCCTCATATGAATGTTCTCTATTATTAGATTCTACTTCAGGAGACAATGTGCACTTTAACTTCGTCAGTATTTATAAGGTATATTGGTGATCATGTTAACATTTTTAATGTGTTAAATGTGTTTCAATAGAAAAATAATACAGTGACATTTATTTGAATTTCCATTGTAATCTAAAGAAAAGCACAGGTGTAGATGGTAAATTATTTCATTTACAGATTATTTTGAAGAGCTTTTAGAACTAATTATATTGGCATTTCTTCTTACAAAGAGAAAACAAGTATAAATATTTGGTCACAGGAATCCTCAAGTATTTTCAACTTCAAATTCCAAGTTATTGAAACTAACTCCACTCCAAAAATTCATTAGTAAAATACATAGAAATTTATATTTTTAAAATTTTATTCTGTCTTCTGTTGGAAATGCAGCTGTAGTTGCAGTGGAAATAAAATATGACAATGAAGACAGAAACAAAGCATACATAAAGCCTAAATTTCCACTGTATGCATGTGTCTATGTATATATATCAAACACATTTTAAAAATCATTATATAAAATACTGATATCCCAATAAAAAACATGGGCTTATGATAGCAGTCTGAAAGAATATGTATTAAATGGACAGTGGTTGTCTGTGTGTTATGATTTTTATTTTCTTCTTTTTATCTTCGGTGTTTCTGAATGTTTTGCCAGAAACACGTATTACTTTAACAAGCAGAATTAAACCAAGTTCAACTTTCCATTAAAATATATATTTTGTGCTTAATCTGTCAACCAAATTAAAAATGAACTTAGTTTCATTATGATTTTTAAGGAGAATATTTAGAAAATGCTTTGGTTTTTGAAAAATAGTACTTCCTATTTCTTTGTGAACCTGTAAGAATATTTCACTTAGGGAAAAATATAGTATTTGGACTTCCTTTTATTATATTTTTTGTGGAAATCCATTGCAGCTAATGGTGAATTATCAAAGAAAGTATATCTCCTTATTAAGTCATTAAAATTCAGAGTCAAAATATTTATAGGTTTATTTTCAATAAATAAGCATCATATTTATATCTGGTAAAGATTTCATTATAGCATATCAATAAACACTGCATACTTATAACTATAAGAAAACCATCTATCTGGGCAGTCTGTTAAATGCTTTTGTTTGGTGCCATATTTTATTCAAAAGATAAGAAATATCTCTTTCTTTGCAGAAGGGAGTAAATTACAGTGTAACTTCAGGGGTTGCTTTTAGACTTGCATTAATATAGTACACTGATAGAGGTGGTGATTTTTATCTAAGTATCCTGATTATGTTATTGCTAAATCATCTAACACATGTTAAATGATGTATATAAAGGAGCCATGAGGTACCAAAACTATATTCCTATACTTTGCTTTCAGTTTGAATTTCATGTCTATTTTGATCAATCTTTGTGAAAGGTAGTAGAGTTAAATAATATTAAAGTCATCATTAGAGCATTTGTAAACTATCATTTTCAAGAATGACATTCATGAATATTGTGCTAGTTAAAAACTAACTTCTTAAAACTGTTCAATAATTATGGAATGTCCATGCCATTAATATTTATTTATTCATTTTCCCTTTTGCATGGATTACACTGTACCTGAAATTTATTATTCAGTTTTTGTGTAATGACTTAAAAAATACTATTATATATTTGAAATGAGGCTTGTCTAAAAAAGCATTTATATAGTTAGTTTTTTTTTAAGAATTTGTTTTTAAGTATTCTCTACACACAACATGGTATGCAAACTCACAGCCCCTAGATCAAGAGCCGCATGCTGTACCAACTGACCCAGCCAGGAGCCCCTGATTCTTAGAAAATGATTGAATCTCAGGTCTACATTTAATATTTCAACCAGCAATGTTATTTTACTTTAAAAAATCTGGAATGATAAAGTTGATTTTTGCCTTTTAACATATGGCCATCTGAAATAATTTCATTCATTCACTCATTAATTTATTTATCCATTCAGCAAACATTATTTGTGTTCTAAGTACTGGGTATCCAAGCACTTGCAGACCAGAAGGGGAAATAACAGACAAACAGACAAATACGCACACTCACACACACACACACACACACACACACACACACGCACACACACACACACACACACACACAAAAGAAAATCGCTTTCTTTCTTTTTTTTTTTTTTATTTATTTTTGGGACAGAGAGAGACAGAGCATGAACGGGGGAGGGGCAGAGAGAGAGGGAGACACAGAATCGGGAACAGGCTCCAGGCTCCGGGCCATCAGCCCAGAGCCCGACGCGGGGCTCGAACTCACGGACCGCGAGATCGTGACCTGGCTGAAGTCGGACGCTTAACCGACTGCGCCACCCAGGCGCCCCGAAAATCGCTTTCTTTGATGTAGACATTTTGATTGTACCTATATTTTAAATGCCCAGTTCTATCTCTTTTTTTATTGAAATACACTTGAACTGCAGTGTTACATTAGTTTCAGGTATACAAGACAGTGAGTGATTCAACAAACTGTATACGCTATGCTATGCTCACCACAATTGTAGCTACCATCGGTTGCCATACAAGACTCTTACAATACCATTGACTATTCCCCATGCTGTACCTTTCATCCCCATCACTTACTCATTCCAATACTGGAAACCTGTACTTCCTACTCCTCTTCGCTCATTTTGCTCATTCCCCCATTCACCTCCCCTCTAGCAATCACCTATTTATTCTCTGTATTTATAGATTTGTTTTTTGTTTCTTAGATTCCACATACAAGTGAAATCATATGGTGTTTGTCTTTCTGTTTGACTTACTTAACTTAGCATAATACTCTCTAAGTCCATTTATGTTGTTGCAAATGGCAAGATCTCATTCCTTTTTGTGGCTGAGTAATATTTCATCGTGTCTCTATATATCCCATCTTCTTTATCCATTCATCTATCAATGGTTTATCTATCAAGGTTGCTTCCTTATCTTGGCTATTGCAAATAATACCATAACATAGGGGTACATTTACTTTTAGAATTAACATTTTCATTTTCTTAAGTACTTGGTAGTGGAATTACTGAATCATATGGTATTTGTATTTTTAACTTTCAAAGAACCCCCTACTGTTTTTCACAGTGGGTTTACCAATATACATTCCCACCAGCAGTACACAGGTGTTCCTTTTTTTTCCACATCCTCCCCAACACTTGTGATTTCTTGTCTTTTTGATACCAGCCAAGTCTAACTGGTATAAAGTGATATCATGATTTGCGTCCATTATTCTTAATTAACAGAGAGTAGCAACTCTGAAATTTATATATACTTATTATATGTATTTTTAAAGTTTGTCAGTAAGCTTTTTAGAGTTCTATGAAACATAGTTTTAGAAAATATTACTTTGAAAAAAATTGGTCCTGTTACAATTACTGAGATTGTTTTGTTTTTGTTTATAATCAGCCATATGGGGTTTGTTACCTAATATGTACATTTATTTCCATTAAACATTTAACGTATTACAACCTAATTGTAGACAGATAATGGCCTCCTAAAGACGTCTACCTCCTAATTCCAAGCACTTGTAAATAGGTTACCTTACATAGCACAGAGACTTTGCTGATATGATTAAATTAAGGATCTTGAGATGGAAAATAATCCTGGATTATCCAGTTGGGTCCAGTGTAATCACAGGGTCCTTATAAGAGGGGAACAAGAGGATCAAAGGTGGAAGAAGATGGCATGGAGAAGCAGGGATTGGAATGACAGGCTTTGAAAACAGAGGAGAGGGCTCCAGCCAGGGCATGTGGACAGCCTCTCCAGGGTGGAAAAGTCAAGGAAAGGAATTTTCCTCAGCGTCTCCACAAGGAATGCAGTAGTGTCTATGCCTTAATTTTAGCTCCAATAAGACTTGATTTGGGCTTTTGACCCCTAGAATTGTACAGAATAAATTTGTGTTGTTTTAAAAAAGTTACCAAGTTTGTGATAATTTGTTACAGCAGCAATAGGAGACTAATACAGACCTACACAGCACTAACACTTCAAACAGCCTCTGTTCTTTTTTTTCAATTTGATAAAAATCCTAGGTTCATTCGCCAAATGAATCACTGAAGAGATGCTTATCTATTAGAGGAGAATGTGAGGCCTTTTTTTATGATTTCCAAGGAAACATCGGTGGGATCGCTGCTAACCCTAACCCTGCCCATCAGGCCAAATAAGTCTTCAAGGGTAGAAGAGCCACGTAAAAGCAGGTGCTGGTGTAACATAGGCCAGAGCCACTATACGTCTTGATTTTCATAGTTTCTTTTTAACTGAGACTCCAGATACCACTGGAATTTTAAGAAACAGCATAAAAATAAAACATTTGAATATGAATACTTTAGATGCTTCCTCGACTGTCACACACTCAAAAAGAGCCTCCCCTGGTGATAATCTGTGTGGTGCTGTTAGTATATCAATTGCAGACAAGCAGAAAGCTGAACCTTTTATTGCTCCTTCTGTTTTCTGGAAGTATTCAGTATTAGAGTGACTGATACTCTGTTTTCCAGAGTGAGGGGAAAAGCTGTAATAACTTCTGTGCCATTATTTTTGAAACTCTAGAGTTCATTAAAACTCTCTTTGGCTTTCTTGCCTACCATCTTTCTTCTTTCTTATGAATTATTCAAGGCAGATTTCAGTTGAGGTAAATAGTTTGACTTGAAGGTTTTTGTATCTGGATTTAGATGCAACAAGAAGTGTTAAATGCTCAGAATTTTAAGTGCACAGAATGGCACAGACTCAGCTATTAAGATGGAAGACATTTGCTGTTAACGCTCTGGGGCTGCTGTTTGCGACTTCAGCGTGGTACTATTTGTCATTCTGAAGTAGGTAGGCATTATGATGCTTGTAGTATAAATCAGACTTTACAGAATGCTTGGTCCCCAAGCGCTCTGAACATTCTAATCCACTTCTCAGTTTACAGAACATTTTTTGGTTTTACAAGGTAAAGTTTCCCTTTCTTATTTAACCTTGCCAATGCATTATTAATCTCTATTATTTTTCAGGTATTGTATACCAAACAACAACCAAAAAAAAAACCCCAAAAAACAAAAAAACCCTTTAGCCTGCATGTTTCTCTTGGATAAAATGAGGTTGTAAGTTTGAGTTCTTCTTTCGACAAATAATGTGAAAGCTAAGAGGACCTAGGAAACATTTCATTGTTATAAAACTCAAGGTAAGCCTGATTTCTTCTTTCGTAGTAGTCCTCTCACCCTTGGATTCTGTGCCTTATATTATTAATTTTTAAACACTTAGTTCATGAAGTTACTTACCTGAAAGAGTGATATATGAAACACATGGCTGGAAACTACATTGCTTTGAAACTCATGTTCAGAACTGGTTGCATGGGAGCCCATTTAAAAACCACTCCAAAGAAATCTTATTATAGTTCTGTCATCTGCTAAAATTCACTTCCTTAATGTCAGTTTCTGTTAAGGCAGTCTACATAAAAATATGTTTCTGACATTAGGCTCAGGTGGTACTGCTTTTAGGCAAAGCATTTTATTCACGTACTTGCTCTAACGTGATTTTATTAGCAGCAGGAGTTCCATTTACTAAAGAACAATAGGAACTAATATTTAACAATTAGTATGTGTTAGAGTGTGTGCTAGGGACTGTACATTCGTTATCTATGTTAATGCTCACAATACATCTATGATGTAGTAGTTTCTGTTAGCATCCCATCTTCCGGCTGGAAAGTTTCTTGCAGAGCACAGTCTTGAATCTGTCTGACCTTAAAGTCCATGCTTTTAAGTACTCTGTTAGTGATTGCAAATTCAAACATGTGTAAGGACATAGATTTATAATTTTTTTAATGTTTATTTATTTTTGATAGAGAGAGACAGAGAGTGAGAGGGGGAAGGGCAGAGAGAGAAGGAGACACAGAATCCAAAGCAGGCTCCAGGCTCTGAGCTGTCAGCACAGAGTCTGACATGGGGCCCGAACTCAGGAACCGTGAGATCATGACCTGAGCTCAAGTAGGAGGCTCAGCCGACTGAGCCACCCAGGCGCCCCAAGAACATAGATTTATAATGTCACTCAGTATAATGAATGCATTTAAATTTATTTATATTTAAACCATACGCTAAGCAACCTTTACAAATTTGTGGTCTGTATTCAGCTTTCAGCCTCAGGTTTGAAACTCTACACAAAGCCACATTGCTTTCAAAAATATTAATTTATATGCATAATTATTCCTTTATTCATTTCCATCTTATTCAGGTTTTATCAGGGAATATAAGTGTGCAGAGAACAGAACTGCATTGTCCAATTGCCCTTTCATGCCAAATGCCTGCCTGTTAACCCAGTCATGTGGTCTGTCTGGTGTCAGGACTTTTGTCCAGCTAGGAAGGAGCTTCCTATCTGAGTCTGGGGGAGATATTGACATCAGAAGAATGTTCAGACTCAAAAGCCAAGGGAAAAGTTGAGTTCTGAGGAGGTCACATAAACTGAAGAGGCTTTAGAAGAATGTATTAAGATCTAGCCTATAGCACTAGTGGTCTTATGGCCATGAATATGAGAGTGATGGCAGCTGGTGAAGGGAGCTGTGGCAAAACTTCTAAATCAGCTCTGTATTTTGTCTGTGATTGTATCAACCATACTGTAAGGCAGAAATGGATCATTTTTAAGGGACGTGGGATGAAGTGTATGTCAGTATTACACATAAAAATTTAAAGATAAACAAGGTGCTTAAATCCTGTAAGAAAAAGCTATGGAAAAGCTGTGTAGGTGCGATTAGCTTTTTTAAGTGTGGAAGTTCCCCTAAGGGATTTTCATTGCTCAGATGTCAGCCAACAGAGAAAGGTAGGGAAATGTTTTCCATTTGATTACTTAAGGAAATATAGTTTTGTGAATTAATAACAATTTCTGGCTATATTGACTTAAGCTGTCCTTTCTCAAAAATCTGTAATAACACCTCATTTTAGTTATAGCAGACCTTCTTAATTTGATAAATTACATAAGTTCTCTGGTCTTTAATTTCCATGAAACTGGGTGTGTGATTTTTAAACTTTTTTTCAGTGTATGTGCTGATAAAATATGAAACTTGAAAATCACTGAAATTCTGTGCTCAATCAGAACTCTGTCATCTCTAAAATTCAACAGGTCAGCAGCAGTCAGTTATGACAAGGTCCTTTATTACTTAAACCCTTTCTACTACAATGTACTTAGTGCCCTTCCATCCTTTCTCTCTTCCCTCCTTCCTTCCATTCTTCCTTCCTTCCTTCCTTCTTTCCTTCCATTCTATTAGAAAATGAACTTCATAGATTTCTTGACTCAGTGGTTGGATATAGTGAAGATTTACCACTAGGAGGCATTTAAGAACATAAGAGGGAATTTTGGGTTTTCTTCATAACTAAAAGAATAAAGGGGACCTTGTCACTAACATTTAGTAGGTAGAGGGCAAGGATGTTAAATATCTTGTTGTAGATGGGAAAAATTCTCATGTAAAAGGTCAATAGCACCCTTTGTGAGAAATATTTATTTATTTATTTATTTATTTATTTATTTATTTCTTATTTTTTTTTAATGTATGTTTATTTTTGAGAGAGAGACAGAGACAGAGTATGAGCAGGGGAAGGGCAGAGAGAGAGGGAGACACAGAATTCGAAGCAGGCTCTAGGCTCTGAGCTGCCAGCACAGAGCCTGAAGCAGGGTTTGAACCCATGAACCGGGAGATCATGACCTGAGCTGAAGTCGGAGGCTTAACCGACTGAGACACCCAGGTGCCCTGAGAAATATTTTAATGGATCGTGTCCTTGAAGTTTGCAAAACATTGTAGTAAAATTAATTACCTTTTTGATTAGAATTTTCATTCTTCTTTAAAAATTTTTAAATTCCAGTATAATTAATATACCTAGTAGGATTTTCATTCTTGGCTTGCTCATGCTCTTTCTCCCTTGAACACTTTTCCCAATTATTCTGTCGAAATCCTGGTTGTTTTTTAAGGTTCAGCTCAAATCTTTTCTCCTTTATGAAGTCAATTTTGTAAACTTCTCACTTTACTTTAGGCTCAGAGATCTTCCTTCTTCTTGATGGCCCTTATGTAATCTCTCTCTTGAATACAAACTTCGATCATCTCCAAAGCCAGTGCCAACTTGAGAAAAATGATGCTTGCTTTTCCATTTCTGCTTTTCACATCAGGTTTGGCAAAGGGCCTTGAAAATAGTGAAGAGATAAGGCTGTTGTTTTGTTTTATTTATAGTAAAATGATTCTCCTATAGAGAAGTAGATCATAAATAATGAAATAGGAATGACTTATCCTCACAAAAACATTACCATGATAAACATGCTACTTGAGATAAAATAAGCTTAAGATTTCAACCTAACTTTACTTATTTTTTATTAATTCATGTTAGGAGCTCCATTAAACGTAGACTGCCTAATCTGTAAAATTCCTTGTTGTTGGGTGTGTCTTGAATCCATGACTTAAATTTCAGTATATAGACTACCCAGTGGTAAGAAAGATTCTTCTAGAAATAAAAGGAGCTTTCAGAGCTTCTCTAAAAAAAAGTTTTAAATATATGATCAACTGCCTACCAGTTGCCTGGAACAAGATCAGGTATCATTGGCCCACTGCCCTAGTTCAAACACAATGAAGGAATCAACACTATCCTGCAGCCTGATGATCCTGGCTTTAAGAAAGATGAGTGAGTACTTGACTCCTGCTAGATGTTGGTATTAAAAGCAGCTGTTGCCAATATCATGTCCAAGACTTAAGTCTGGAACCCACAGGCATTTTGAGACTTTCAACTCATCTCAAAAGATTCATATTTCCTTTGGGCTGTAGTTTTAAAGATGGGTTTGAGGTTAAAGTTTTAATAAGAGAAGAGAATTGTTTCTTTGAATCTACTATTCTATTTTTGTAGGCTATTATTTGAAACGATATTGATTTTAAGTTACTGTTTAATGATCCACGTGTGTTTTCATTCTTGCTGGGTAATGGCTATAAGCTAGAAAAACAATGCGAGAGGATTATAGGTTTTTACTAAATATGAAGGAAACAAGATGATTTCATGCCATTTAGAACCTAGAAGAAAAGGAAAAAAAATACTAAAGGTTCAATTAGCTATACCATCTATTTTATTCTAAATTTGGGCTACAGTATATTGTTTAAGTAAGCACTATCAGATATATGTTAATGTATCTTTAGGACATTGCTTTTCTGCATTCTTCTTAAAAATTTTTTTAAACATTTATTCATCTTTGAGAGAGACAGAGAGAGACAGAGTGTGAGTGGGGAAGGAGCAGAGAGAGAGGGAGACACAGAATCTGAAGCAGGCTCCAGGCTCTGAGCTGTCAGCACAGAGCCTGATGTGGGACTTGAATTCACTGACTGCGAGATCATGACCTGATCTGAAGTCGGACAATCAACCGCCTGAGCCACCCAGGCACCGCTGCTTTTTCTGTATTCTTAAATGACTACACAAATACTGTCAGTGTTGAATAGCTAAATTAACGCTTTTGGAATTCTGTATGTATATCTAAGTGTTACGTATGTATGTGTGTCTAAGTGCTTATTATTTCTTCTTCCAGTTAGAGTGTGAATTCCTAGGATTTAGGAAGTCCAGTTATATTTCTTCTTGTGACCTTGGGTTGTACTCCCATTCTCATAATCAGTTTGGCAATATAAAGTCATGTGGGGGTGGTGATAAGGGTGGAGGTGGTGATGAAAATAAATGAAAAAAAAAATCCCCTTACCTTTTTCTTGGTTTACTAAGTACCATTTGAGAATGTAATGTTAGGTAAATGTATTCAAATATATTCTGGATTGGAAAGTGCTGGGTAAGTGGAAAATAAGAGGTGGCACTTCTGGGCATTTTCTTTTGATATAATATCACCATTTTGAATAAACCATTTACACAAACATATGCATACAACCTCTTACCCAGGAACATCAAAACTGAATACTTAAATTAAGTTTGTGTAACCAGGAAACATTTCAACTACCATGGTCTTAGAGTCTAAGGCATGTTGAAATAAATAAAATACCAGTGCTTTCTAGAAGCATTATAGAACCCCGTGCATTCAGGATTTGCTGGAGTTGTCCTTTGTGGCATTGAAAGGAGATGATGGGTGATTACACTGTCAAAGCTTTTAGTTCTCAAATATAATCTTCAAAGGCTTGCTGGTGCAGACATAGAATAATTTTAATGGACTTTGGAACATCTAAAAACAGAGAAGAAAGCTTGTGTAATAACACAAGAATATTGTCAACATTATTTCTTCTGTCTCTCTCTTTCTCTCTCTCTGTCTCTGTGTAGACACACATATGTGCTTCATTGTATGCATAGGTAATAGAATCATCCTCTTCCACAATATTGGTTATATTCTTTTCCTCAAATGTTATTAGATACATTTCAAATTATATTTTATTCTCTATTTTAAGTTTTGAAAGCTTCCTCCAACACATATAATTCATATATGGAATTCACTTATTTAAAATATGTAATCCCATGTTTTTAATATTTCACAGAGTTATACATTTATCACCAAAATCAAATTTAGGCCATTTTCATTACCTGAAAAAAGAAATTCTAAGCCCTTTATGGTATCCCCCAACCATTCCCATCCCCATCCCTTTCACCCCCCACAACTATTCTGTAATCTGTCTTTACAGAGTTGTCTTTTCTACACATTTCCTACAAATGGAATTATATAATATGTTGTCCTTTGTGCCTGGCTTTTTTCACTTAACATAATGTTTTAAGATTCATTCATATTGTGGCACGGATCAGTAATTAAGTACTGACAATTAAGTACAGTAATTAAGTACTGATTTCTCTTTATTGCTAAACAAAATTAAACTACATTGTATAAATATATTTTATCCATTAATCAAATAATGGATATCTGGATTGTTTTCATCTTTGGCTATTATATATAATGCTGCCATAAACATTTGTGTACAGGTTTTTGTGTGAACATATGTTATTACTTGAGTGTATATTTAGAAGTGGAATTGCTGGATAGCATAGTAATTTTGTTTAACTTTTTTTATGTTTATTTTGGGGGGGGGCGCAGAGAAAGAGAGAGGGATAGAGAGGGACAGAGGATCCAAAGTGGGCTCTGTGCTGACATTAGAGAGCCTGATGTGGGGCTTAGACCCACGAACTGTGAGATCATGACCTGAGCAGAAGTCAGACACTTAACTGACTGAGCCACCCAGGCACCCCTGTGTTTAACTTTTTGAAGGAACTTCCAGACGGTTTTCCAAAGTGTCTGCAACATTTTACATTTTCATTACAAGTATATGAGGATTCCAATTTCTCCATATCCCTAATAATACTTGTTATTATCTCTTTTTTAATTATTATTATAGTCATCTTAGTAGGTATGGAGTGGTATCTCATTGTGGCTATAATTTGCATCTCCCTGATAGTTAACAATCTATCAAGATTTTGAGCATCTTCTTATGTTTATTGACCAGGTATATATCTTCTTTGGAAAAACAATGATTTGGATCCTTTGGCCATTACCAAAAATCATTTTGATAAAATAAATATATAATTAAAATTTACCCTCTGAGCCATTTTTAATTCTACAGTTAAGTAGTGTCAAGTATATTCATGTTGCTGTAAAACAGATCTCCAGAACTTTTTGTCTTGCAAAACTGAAACTCTGTATTCATTAGGTAACAGCTCCTGATTTCTCCCACGTGCCAGTCTTTGGTAACCACCACTCCACTTTCTGTTTCTATGAATGTGACTACTTTAGGTACCTCATATAAGTGGAATCACACAGCATTTGTCTTTTTTGTGACTGGCTTCTTTCACTTAGTGTAATATCCTAAGGTTCATCCTGGGTTAGCATGGCATGGCATTCCATCATATGTTTTTACCATATTGTTTAGCCTTTTATCTGTTAATAAACATCTGTGTTTTGGCTATTGTGAGTAGTGCTTCTAAGAACATGGGTATGCAAATGTCTGTTTGAGACCTTGTTTTCAGTTCTTTTGGGTATATACCCAGAAGTGGGATTTCTGAATCATATGGTAGTTCTATTTTTAACTTGTTGAGGACCACCAAACTTTAAAGCAGTTGTACCATTTTAAAATCCCACCAGTAGTGGGCAAGGGTTTCCTTTGAACATTTTTAATTGGGTTATTTATCTGTTTGTTATTAAGTTGGGAGAGTTTTTTTTTTAACGTTATCTCCAGCACATTTCTAAATGAGGCCACTGCATAGACTGATACAGTATTTAGCTATGTTGTGTGTAAGGGTGTTCTAGAACCAGAATATAAGCTGTGTGGCCTTGGATGAGCTATGCAACCCCTCTATTTCTCCATTTCCTTTTCTGTAGAATAGGTATGATAATAACACACACAGCATAGGCTTTGTTTGGAAGTGAAATCAGGCATTGCTTGAATGGCATGCAAAACAATGTCTGACAAATGATAAATGCTCAGTACTAGTTAGTGGCTCTTTCAGATAGTGTATTAGATTGTTGTTACAACTTGATCTCTGTAGTATATTCATATTTCTTCAGTGTATATTTGTATATATTTTATGTATTTTTTTGTATATTTTCAGTGGTAAATGCCTTTTGGGGTTTTGGTTCTCATTGTTAGCATGGCTGTTGGCAGGAAGACCGCACACTGCACAGCTTGATGCCTCTCATCATGGCTAATAGTTCTAGAGTTCCAAAGAATGAAAAAGCAGGAACGGAGTGTTACTTTTAAAAAGAAACAAAAACAAAAAAACCCCACCCACTTTATTTTGGTAAGTTTAAAGCATTCAAAAGTAAAGATAATGATTGAAGGAATCCTATGTAACTATCACCCACATTCAACAATGATCAACAGTGGCAAACTGTGTTAGTAGACAAATAATTCGCAGAGGTAATGCAAATATCTTGACTCAAGACTGAACAGATTTAGTGTCTCATGCATTTTACTTGCCTCTTGATATATTAACTTCCCTGTGTCTTTGTCACTGTGTGTGTGTATGTTTGCTTATGCTGTTCTATTTTTAGATAGAAATGTGGAGTCTGAATGTAGAGTCAACTTTAAGAGGAAAATGAAATTTTAAGTGGGGCTCCTGGGTGATTAAATGTCTGACTCTTGGTTTCTGCTCAGGTCCTGATGTCATGGTTCATTGTGCTAGCACAGGGTGGGTAAAATAGGAGCCCGTAGCAGATCTCCTCCATCCAGACACCCAGGCAGGTTGAGGCTCTTCTGTCGTCATCACCTGGCTTTTTGATAGGAATTGGTTTGCAGCGGGTCTGTAATGCATAATCTACCTCACTGGGGGAATCCCCCAAAAGAAAGAAAGGTGAACAAGTCTGACTTCCTTTAAATAGGCCGATTAGTGGCCAGCCTCGTGGAAAACACTATATTGATGATTTATCATCAGGGAATTTTTTTTAATCTATGAAATGTTCCCGATCTGATCAGGATTGCAGGAAAATCTATACATTTATGGAGCATGCCTTGCTGGAAGATGTCATATAAACTACATATCAGTTGAAATATAAAAGGGAGGCGTTTCATGAGAGAAGCTGTCTTTTATATAAGTGATGGCTGCATTTATCTCTTAAGACCCCATGTTAGGGGCACCCTGAGCACATCAGTAGGTTAAACGTCTAACTCTTGATTTTGGCTCAGGTTGTGATCTCAGTTTGTGAGTTCCAGCCCTGTGTGGGCTCTGCACTGACAGTATGGAGCCTGCTTGGGATTCTGTCTGTCTGTCTGTCTCTCTCTCTCTCTCTGTGTGTGTGCCTACCCCACTTGTGCACACACACTCTCTCTTTCTCTTTGAAAATAAATAAACTATAAAAAATGAAAAAAAAAGTTAAATTTGGGCAAGAGCGAGTCCTCGTTTGGTCCTAGACTTCACTCTGCTTTGCCTTGCCTTATAATTATTGCTATTCTGAAAAATTATCAGTAAAACTTGACATTGGATAAGATCTGTGATTTTTTTTAGTCTGATTTGACAGTCTAAGGCTTGCAAAGTTGACCTGGTAGGTGTTGGAGGGAGTCTCCATTCCAGCTAGTGTAAACAACAAAAAGTCCACTCATGAAAAAATCGTATGATACTGGCCTGGAAATGGTGCACAGTACTTTCTCTGGCATTTCATGTCTGGGACTCAGCTGTGAGGAACCATACTCAATTGCAAGAAAACCAGGGAAATATATTTCAGCTATGGTACCCAGAAAAAAGAGGAGAATATGGATTTTGGTGAGTTTGTTAAAACTCATTCTGGAAAAATGACAAAAATATTTCGTGTATCTTTCTTTAAAATAATATAATTATCACTCATAGTCTTTACTATGGAGTAGACACATCATCACATTTAATCTTCTCCATAGCTCTGTGACTTAGAGCCCAATGTTGTCACTTTATCGATGTGGATTCTGTGTCCTAATATGGTTACATACATTTCTTAAGGGCACAGAGCCAATATCTGGCATGGACGTAATCTGGTTCTTTTCAAAGTACTTGTAACCATCAGTCAAGAAATCTAGGAATGGTAATTTCATGTAGGTAGTGTTTCCAGATAAAATATCGGACATCCATGCTATATTTGGACATAATTTGTGCTCAGAACTTATTCAGTGTTCATCTAAATTTAAATTTAACTGAACGTCCTATATTTTTATTTGCTAATTCTAGCAACCCCACATATAGCATTACTGTCTAGGAGAAAAGACAGAAACTAGTAAATCATGCATTAAACTTTTCTATTAATGTTTGGAATAATGTCACCCTTGAATGTTTAGCAAAGTGATATAATTAACCATAGCCATCCTCACATGGAAAAACTAGCAGCATAATTCCATATTGATTATATTATGGGGAAAAAAATGTAGGTTTGACTTCCCTAAGGGAGTATATGATTAGGATTAAAAGCCAAGTCTACCCATCACTAGATCATGTATAATCCTATATAAACTAACTTTAATAGCAAATATTTTAATATTAGAAATTGTATTAAATGTATATAAGGGCAGATTTTTACAGTTTCTTTGCATTTACTCTTGTATATTATGCATTATTTTATTCATTATATATACAAAATTATTTGAATAATATACTAACTAGTATAGGATAAATATGTGAGAATTAACACTAATATATCTCTGTTTCTCTACATTGTGAATAATTTAGTATCTAAACTAGATAGTATTGAGAGGAAGGGATGCTTTTAATAATTCCTCAAGGGCAACAGGTCAGAAAGTGGGATAGTTTCAAGCAAAGCGGGATGAATGGTCCCTCCACGGGGCTGCATATGTTAAGGTTTGGGATCATAGAGTTTTAGAGGAGAGAGTTGTCATAGAGCTCATTTAATATAGTCTTATTTTATAGACTAAGAAATCTAAGGCCCAGTGAAAATAAACAATATTTTCTATAGATTAATGATTCTTACTCATTGATGACACTTTTTCATAAGGAGTGATTGATATGACACTTGTCCCCTCCTTCACTTTCCCTATATTGTACCTAAGATTGTCACTTGCTACGATATTCACTTCACCTAAATGTCTAAAGGGCAGAACTAAATCATCCAGTTACAACAGGTATCTGTATTCATTCTTTTCAAACATAAAGTCACTGTTTTGAACCTATTAAGAATTAAGTATGTGTTCCATGAAGTTTCATCTTGCAGTCCAGACTATCTCTTTTATATTTTAATGACTCTATAAGGCTGGAGAACAAAGTGCATGTCATTCTTTTACTGTGGAACTGAACTGAGAAATGGCCAAGCCAAGGAACCTCAGAATCTCCCATTAATATGGTCTCTGGAAAACAAAAGAGCAAAACCACATCTATATTGATATTTTTTGAAGTAGTTAAATATTATTTTTATATAAAATTACTGATAATTCCTTCAGTGCCTGCTATATGCCAGACACAGGTTTTTAATCATTAAACAGGAAAAAAAATGTTCTGATAATTTATTTACTCCAAAATTTACATATGTTTAAGCATTCTCTTTTGTTCTCAAAAGGAGAGGTGGTATTAAATGATATGAAGAATTTCTAGACAGCTGGGGTTAAAATCTTAATTCTAACACTCCCTAGATTGTGAAACATGGACCTGTTAGTGGTTTCCCCTAACCACCCTACTTTTTAGTGTTCTAATCCGTAAAATGGAATTATAATATTAATGACTGCATAATTTTCTTTGAATAGGTAAATGATTTTATCTACTGTTTTAATGTAAAATACTTAAAAGAATGTTCTGTCATCTATTAAGCACACAATAGATAAGCTCTCATCATTGCACTATTTCTTTTCAACAAAACAGAACACTCTTTTCATTGCCCTTTATTTTTGGTTTCTTTTTTTCAGGTATAAACATGTAAACAAGAAGCCAGTTAAAATAGCAAGACATTGTTTGCAATATGTAGTTTTTTAAATTAATTGTTGAGATCAAATTCCAAAATAAAATGACCCTTTTAACATACTATGGTGATACTATGTTAACTTCTTGAACATTTTATAAATTAATTAAAAAATGATTTAATAATAGCCATTTACTATGTTTGAGAAAAGTTCCTCTATTTTATCATTGTCTTCTTTTTGAGTCTCAAAGAAAATATCACACAATTATTTAAGTTGGAATTTAAAAGGTATATTATGGAGAATGAAGTAGTAGAATGTAGTTATTCTCTGCTTGAATTCCCAGCTTATGATATACGTATAAAATGAGAAGGGAAATAAACTCTAGGAGAATCCTGTTTCAGTAAGTTATAGTTTTTTTTTTTTTTTTTTTTTTTTTTTTTTTACCGAAAGTGAAAGATACTTCTTTTTTCAAAAGCACCCAAGATTAATAAATGATCTTATTCTAGATTTAGAAAGTAAGATAACACGTTTTCCCCCCAAAATTTTGCTTAAAATGAAATAAACACCATATGGGCAGGAATTTGCAATAATCAGAATTTTTTTTTCCCAAAAACATATCTTCCTTGCAAAATCAGCAAATCAAATATTTTATACTTGACTTTTTCTCATGCTCTTGTCTGCCTTTTCCACTCCTAGGCCTGAAATGCAGAGCATTATTGGAAAAAATAACCTCCTGATGAGGGGGTTCATGAAGCTTCAGATTAGCTATGAGTTGGTTATTTCACTATCTACCTATCTTTCTTTCCTCCCTTCCTTCCTTCCTCCTTCCCTCCCCTCCTTCCTTCCTTCCTTTTTACTTTCATTTTTTGGTGACTTCATGTTGTTTCAATATTTCACTGATCCCTTCAGTTTCCCTACACTGTTTCTGTTACCCCTCCCTCTGACCAGCTGATCTCAATTGCTCAATATGGGGAACATTGAACTCCTTTCACTTTATTCCTGTTTTTTGTTCTTTAGAACAAGCAATTCCATCAACAGTTTTCTACCAAGTGTCTGTCTGTAAGTTACTTTGGCAAGTGGGGCCCCCATAACAGGAGGACTAAATGAGATAATCCATGTAAAGCACTTAGCGCAATGCCAGGCACATAATAATGGTAACTGTTACTTCTCTTTTTCCCTGTTAAATAGTGGGTGAAGATTCAACCAGGGTTATTTATTTAAATACCTTCTTCCAGTAAAATTACATGCCTTTGAAGACAAGATATTTTTCCAACTGTTGGAAATTGTCGTATGTCTTCTAATATCTAAAAATAACTGCATAAAATAATGGTTAGGAGCCAATGGGGCAGACTCCTTGATTCCCTGTGCTCAAATCTCACCTCTGCCATTTTATAAGCTGGGTGACAAATATCCAGAGACTTAAACCTGCCCCTGTAAATTTGCCCTGGTAAATTGAGGATTATCAGAGAATCTATTGCCAGTATGGGAAAAAGGAAGTCCATTAACATGTATAAAGTGCTTGGAAGTGCCTGACATATGCTTGCACTCAAAAAATGTTAATTACTAGTTTGATTGTATTCAACATTCATCATTTCAACAAATATTTATTGAAACCCTATTAATTTTTTTTTAATATATGAAATTTATTGTCAAATTGGTTTCCATACAACACCCAGTGCTCATCCCAAAAGGTGCCCTCCTCAATACCCATCACCCACCCTCCCCTCCCTCCCACCCCCCATCAACCCTCAGTTTGTTCTCAGTTTTTAACAGTCTCTTATGCTTAGGCTCTCTCCCACTGTAACCTCTTTTTTTTTTTTTTCCTTCCCCTCCCCCATGGGTTTCTGTTAAGTTTCTCAGGATCCACATAAGAGTGAAAACATATGGTATCTGTCTTTCTCTGTATGGCTTATTTCACTTAGCATCACACTCTCCAGTTCCATCCACGTTGCTACAAAAGTCCATATTTCATTCTTTCTCATTGCCACGTAGTATTCCATTGTGTATATAAACCACAATTTCTTTATCCATTCATCAGTTGATGGACATTTAGGCTCTTTCCATAATTTGGCTATTGTTGAGAGTGCTGCTATAAACATTGGGGTCCAAGTGCCCCTGTGCATCAGTACTCCTGTATCCCTTGGGTAAATTCCTAGCAGTGCTATTGCTGGGTCATAGGGTAGGTCTATTTTTAATTTTCTGAGGAACCTCCACACTGCTTTCCAGAGCGGCTGCACCAATTTGCATTCCCACCAACAGTGCAAGAGGGTTCCCGTTTCTCCACATCCTCTCCAGCATCTATAGTCTCCTGATTTGTTCATTTTGGCCACTCTGACTGGCGTGAGGTGATATCTGAGTGTGAAACCCTATTAATTCTTAATCGCCATGATTCGTTTTATAGTACAAAGGCAATTAAAAATTTAAAAATTTATTGAAGTCAACAGAGGAACAAGTATTAATAAAAGAAATACAAAAATATAAGTAAAACTGCAAACTACGTTAAGTGGAATGAAAGTGGATGGAAGGGGTGTAATCAAATTTGGGAAATAAAGCAAGTCTGAGACCCTGTGGATGAGTAGGCATGCGCTAGAATTTTATTTTATTTTTTCTGATAGCAGTAATGTTTTATTTTCTGAATATTATAAAAGACAAAGCCTTCTATCTGTTCTTTACCAGGAAATTCACTTAGATTTTCCTTCTGATATGGACACCTTATTAAGTAAAGGAAGACATTTTGGTCTAGGGAGATTTTACTGTGGGTTTCATTTATATATTACAAGTGAATTGCTAATCCCAAAGGCTTTTACATGGTAAAATGTTATCAGTAGTTGGGAAACTAAGGTCTCATTTTTACTTCTTTAATAAGCTTCTAATTATAGATTCCTTTTCCTTTAATTTCAGCCTTTATATTAATGATAAAAGTAAACTGCAATCTCTCTCAAATAATTTTTATGCTAAAAGCAATTAGGTAGATATCTTCTTGGCTCCTTAGAGAGAAAATAGATTTAGACATGTAGGGAAAACTTTGTCATTAAAGGCCTAAGTAACTATATGCTCCTCTTAGAGTTGATGGTGTGAGCAGTTGGGCACAAATAGAGGCATATAGTACAAAGTCAAAATACTTGACCCCAAATTCCAAGGTGTACTCAGTAATTGGTGAGCTTAACAGGAGGTTATGAAAGCAAAGCCCTGCAGACTTTGGGGGATAGATGGCAAGTTCACTGAAGAGGAAACAAAATGAAAAAAATAAGAAAGAATGCAACAGAGACAGAATAAGGATTAATAAAGATTTTCCTAAATGAATATTTACTATAATTCCTTTCTCACTGCTCTTATAATACCAATATTAATTATATGTATATATGTATGTGTATATACATATATATATACATATATATACATATATATATATACATATATATACATATATATGTATATATATATAACTTTATCAGTACTAAGTATATACTTGTATACATGACTGAAATGAAATTTTTCTAATTCTTCAAAATGTGTTGTCAAAATTACAAGCCTAAATTAAAAGTGGTTATTTTAAGACCACTAAGAGCAAGTTCTGGGAATTTAAATAGATTTAGGTACTTTCTAAAGTTTTAATATTTTTCAGTTTTCTGTTTCTTACTTACCTTTATATCTTATGCAACATCTTTATTAAAGAATTATAAATGAATAATATATAAAATATATATATATAAATATATAAATATATAAATATATATATATAAAATATATATATATAAATATATAAATATATATATAATATATATATTATATATATTTATATATATATATATATATATATAAAATATATATAGAAATATTCAGTTTTCTTGGGGAAAAAAGGTATTATCCTGACTGGACACTATATGTTTCCAGACAGAGGGAAAAGTACCTCCCTTCTCTTATCAGACACAGCTATATCAAATACTAAATTCAGTATATTTAAACTATTTTTTTAAAGTTTATTTATTTTGAGAGAAAGAGAGCAAGGGAGGGACAGAAAGAGAGAGAGAGGGAGAATCCCAAGCAGGCTCTGTGCTGTCAGCACAGAGCCGGATGCAGGGCTCAGACTCACAAACTGTGAGATCATGACCTGAACTGAAACCAAGAGTCAGACACTTAACCGTCTGAGCCACCCAGGTGCCCCTATATTCAGTATATTTACATATGCTTTTGAATGGGCAGCTTAAATTAGTTAGACAATATCCTTCCAATATCTTTCATTATACGTTTTGCATATAACAAGACAGAATTTCTCTCACTTTGCCTTATTTTTCAATGCTTCTCTGGAATGTATTCCTTGTAGAAAGCCTTATATTTAGAGTTGTCAAACACAGTTAATATTCAGTTAGAACATGCATAAAAGTGCAAATTGTTACAACTTTTACCTTATGCATTACTCAAAGTGAAGGAGAAATGCATAAGGTTTTACTTGAATTGACTAGATAATCTTCATTTTGCAAACGATTTACATATAGAATGAATGTTATTATAGGGAGCTCCTAATGTAATCAAGATCAGTTTCTTGTTTCCTATTTTAAGTCATGAACCAAATCCTTCATCATTAAGTCTGTAGCCTAGAGTGTGCTTGCTGGCATATATTATCATTTCTAACCTTATCTTTCTTTGAATGCCATATAGGTCAGAGAGGTTTTATATTTGCTGAAAATCACATACACTATGCTAGTTTTTTTTTAATTAATGTAACTTCAAATCCTTTTTCAATATGAATTAATAAAAGCATATACTTAAACAGAATTTCTAGTGTATTCCAAAGAAAAATGGACTCACAATGTTCATGTCTTTTTGCCTCCCATGAGATTTATCATTTTCTCATAATCTCTTAATAACGTTTTATTAATTTGTAAATTTTCTTAAAAATTATATTCATCTCTGTTAATATAAAATCTTTATCAATGGTCATCTTTGTTGAAAAGCCAATAACATTTTTGCTATGTTTATTCACTTTTGGCCTCTTCCTGATGGTCATACTTCTTTTTTGTTCATAGTTCATTAATGTGAATTCCCTAGAAGAAAGTTTGCCAAAAATAGCCTCTCTTACCATATCTGAGTGTGGCTTAGAAAGTTTACTTACATCTGTGTTTCAAATGACTAAATATCTTTGGTTTCTATAATGGCAGGTGAAGGAAAGTAAATGAAAAGGCAGACCAAATGTGTCAGTTGACTTGTACACAGCATCTTTAGATACTCTATTATTCCTATGTTTTATGCCTTCCACTATGATTTCATTGTATTTCAAATAACTGATTTTGAACATAGTTGATGTGAAAATGCATTTAAGATTCAGCTGTCAACATTTACATTATAATTAACAATCTAATAGTTTTTAAAAAGTGCAGGTGCCATTTTATTGCTACAGGTGAAGTTTCCTGAACATCTGAATACCCAAAAGGAAGCCATTTTCATTTCTTTGCATTTTTCTTCATGGGTTGTTGGTGTTTATACTTTATTTTCCCTCCAAATAATAAAAATATTGTTGTGGGAGAGACCATAGAGGTCTGTGCTGGAACCTGCCTGGACTGCCTGAGTCATATTGAGGAAGAGTAGTATGGGACCACTTATGTCACTTCGCGTCCTTATGCCTGTACTGTCCTGGGTCACCTGGAGCTCTGGAGACACGGGAATAGGCCCACACCTTTAGAAAAGTCCGTAAGTGATTGTAATGGACTATCAACACTGAAAACATTTATTTTGCGCATGTAGTCTGCCAGAAAGGTAATAAGGGTTCACATGATTTCTTACTTGCAGAACTGGAATCAGATTTAAGCCAATTGGTACCATTCACTATATCATATTGTCTTTGTTTTTTTTTTTTTTAAGTTTTCTTGCCTGGATCCAGCAGCCCATGCTGAAATTCTAAAATTCTAAAATTCTGACTAAATTCTTAAATTAATCTGTGTCATACAGGTACTGTGGCCTTATGTACAGACCACATCTAGACACGAAAAATTAATATTTTTGTATAATTAGCAAACATAAGTTACTCTGTTGCCATGGCAGTATTACTTACTTAATTTTGATATGTGTGTATAGAATTTTTGTGTGTATATTTATAGAAAGTCATCAATTCTGTTATTACCACACTTCCTTCTCATTTTTTCATTTATTCAAAAAGTGCTATACCACTAACATACCTGTTAATACTCTAGGATACCAAGGTCAGACTTGTTTAATGCCAGCAAAAGTGAATGATTAAAGGGGCGCCTGGGGGGCGCCTGGGTGGCGCAGTCGGTTAAGCGTCCGACTTCAGCCAGGTCACGATCTCACGGTCCGTGAGTTCGAGCCCCGCGTCGGGCTCTGGGCTGATGGCTGGGAGCCTGGAGCCTGTTTCCGATTCTGTGTCTCCCTCTCTCTCTGCCCCTCCCCCGTTCATGCTCTGTCTCTCTCTGTCCCAAAAATAAATAAAAAAAAAAAAAAAAAAAAAAAAAAAAAAACGTTGGAAAAAAATAAAGGGGCGCCTGGGTGGCGCAGTCGGTTGAGCGTCCGACTTCAGCCAGGTCACAATCTCGCGGTCCGTGAGTTCGAGCCCCGCGTCAGGCTCTGGGCTGATGGCTCGGAGTCTGGAGCCTGTTTCCGATTCTGTGTCTCCCTCTCTCTCTGCCCCTCCCCCGTTCATGCTCTGTCTCTCTCTGTCCCAAAAATAAATAAAAATTTAAAAAAAAAGTGAATGATTATGTATCATTTAAAGATGAATTAAATAATTTTTTAGGTATCTTTGTATCCTATACGTTTACTGCTTATAGGCACTTTGAGATTTCTTATGTAATTATCCCCCTTTGATAATGAAAGAAACTCCTATTCTTCATTTATCCACTTAACTTTTTATTGAGTCGGTATTTATTAAGTATTGGTGAACCAAAATGCAACTTAGGAGCTGGCAATACAAAGATAAGCAAAGTTATACCTCATTGTATAGTTATAAAAATTATACCTCATGGTCCTCATTACACATAAGAACTACTGGTAAAGACTGACGTTAAATATTACGAAAATAAAAATAGAATTCGGCCTGTGATAAGTGCAATAACCAAGAGAGCCAATGTGGTCTGTGGCAGGAGTGGGGCTGGATGGAGGACCAGGGGCACGTATGGCTTCCCTGAGAAGATGGCTTTTAAGCAAGTTCCAAATGATAGACATTAAATAGGCAGAGAGGATAGGTGATGGTTGTTGCCTGAAGAGATAAGAATGAATGCAAAGACTTGGTATTCTTAACGATCTAAAAGAAAAAAAGGGAAAGTGGCAAGTGGATTTTTGTAAGTATTAACTGGAACCATGTTTCATATATTTAAATTATTTTTGTTTATTTTTTGAGAGAGAGAGAGAGAGAGGAAGAGAGAGCAGGGGAGAGACAGAGAGAGAATCCCAAGCAGGTTTTGCACTGTCAGTGCAAGGCCCAAGGCAGGGCTCAAACCCATAAACATTGAGACCATGACCTGAGCTGAAATCAAGAGTCAGTCGTTTAACCAACTGAGCTACCCAGGTGCCCTTCATATATTTTATTACAGGATTACTCTTACCTCTGTGTAGGAGATATATTGAATTTGTAAGAGTTCAGTTTTGTTGAAGGTCCTCAAAAACTAAGGTGACCATTCACCTAATTCGCCCTAGTGTAACAGTCCCAGTGTGCACTTAGCTTTTTTTTTAACGTAATTTCTTCTTATTTTTTCCAAGTTTTTATTTAAATTCCAGCTAGTTAACATACAATACAGTATTAGTTTCATGTGTTGAATTTAGTGATTTGTCACTAATATATAATACCCTGTGCTCATCACAATTACCCTTCTTGATACCCACCACTTATTTAACCCATCCCTGTGCCCACCTCCCCTCCGGCAACCCTCAGTTTGTTCTCTATCATTAAGAATCTATTTTATGGTTTGCCTCTCTTTTTTTTTCCCTATATTTATCTGTTTTGTTTCTTTTTTTATTTAATTTTTTAAAAAAATTTTTAACGTTTATTTATTTTTGAGACAGAGAGAGACAGAGCATGAACGGGGGAGGGTCAGAGAGAGAGGGAGACCCAGAATCTGAAACAGGCTCCAGGCTCTGAGCTGTCAGCACAGAGCCTGACGCGGGGCTCAAACTCACGGACTGTGAGATCATTACCTGAACCGAAGTTGGACGCTTAACCGACTGAGCCACCCAGGCGCCCCTCCTTTTTTATTTAAAAAAAATTTTATGTTTATTCATTTTTGAAAGACAGAGAAAGACAGAGCACAAGCAGGGTTGGGGCGGAGAGAGAGGGGACACATAATCTGAAGCAGGCTCCAGGCCCTGAGCCGTCGGCATGGAGCCTGACGTGGGGCTCAAACTCACGGACTATGAGCCAGAGTCGGCTGGTCAACCGACTGAGCCACCCAGGCACCCCTGTTTTGTTTCTTAAATTCCACATATGAGTGAAATCATATGGCATTTGTCATTCTCTGACTGACTTATTTCACTTAACATAACACTCTAGTACTCTATAGCTCTATCCGTGTTGTTGCAAATGGCAACATTTCGTTCTTTTTGGTGGCTGAGTAACATTCCAGTGTGTGTGTGTGTGTGTGTGTGTGTGTGTGTGTGTGTGTGTACTGCATCTCCTTTATCCATTCATCAGTTGATGGACATTGGGCTTTTTCCATAATTTGGCTATTGTTGATAACGTTGCTATAAATATTTGGGTGCTATAGTTGTCTAGACTAAAGTATTAGCAGTCATCTTTTTACTCTTAAATGTGTTCTAGCTTGGATGATAAATTTTATGGCCTGCCTATCTAAAATGAAAGTCAATACTGTTTACTCAATTCTTAGACCAAGTACAGAGAAAATTCTTTTGAATACATACTTTAGGAGAGCACAGCCTTCTTTGATACTGTTTTGCACAATTTCTTGCTATAGAGCAATAAGCTATCAAGTAACCAGCCAACATTTTTACTACTTCTCTTTCTCTCTTATTCCTTTTCAAAGTGGAAATAATATTTATAGATTATCTATGCTATGTCTGGCTGAATGATAGGTAATTAGTGTACAAAAACTAGAACAAAAAAAGAGGAAACAAGATGCATTTGAGGCGGCTTCTGAGAGAGTGTAGGAATAGCTGTAATATGTGTATTGGTTAGGAGATGGGGGTGGCGGTGGGAAGAACATTTTTAGAAGTACTGTTGGAGACTCTTGAAGTCCTTTTGTTGATGTTCCAAAAATATGAAGTAAGTCTGTTCTTCCTGATTCTTCTTGCCCAAAGCCTGAAATCGAGAACGACTTTGGCAAAGCAAGGACCTCTTTGGAGGGTAGAAATTGAAAAGTCAAAGTTAGGATCCTCAGTATTTGGTAGATAGAGAAAAACATGCTGGCAACACCTTCTTATAGAGCATGAGCTAATTTCTTTTGATGTTGACACTATTTTTCTCTGGGGTTGCAGCTAAATTTAAGAGGTTAACATAGTGTCATAAAAGCACATGGAGACAGTCAGTCTTCCATTGTCTTGTTTTTTTTTCTCTATGGTGTACTTTCCTGAGTGGACTAAGTTTTTCACAGTCCTCATTGCCACGACTATAGTCATCTCTATTATTCTCACTGCATAGTTGAGTAGGGCACATACCAAATTGCGAAGGGGGTAGGATTCCCTCTATGCTGGACAGTTAAATATCATAACATTACCTTAGGAGAGAGGACACGAGCACAACATAGGTTCCACATTAGATACACATCTCATATTTATATTGATATAGCTCCCCTCTCCAATTCTTTCTTTTATTCCCTATTACAGACAACTCCCAGTACTTTTCAACTAGTAGAATATTAAAATCCGAACACTGTTTTAAAAATTCTGTTGATTATCTCAGAACCTAAGCTTTTGGAAATCAAAAGCCCAGAACTTTCTTTTTCCATTCTGTTATTTCCCTCCCTCTCTCTATGTATTTCTCTGTATCTCTTTTTTTGCAATAAAAGCACCTTCTTGAAGACATAAAGACCTCTTTTTTCCCTAAGTGGCTGAACAGGGGAATGACCAAACGGTCTAAAGAAAATATAGGAATGGAAATTTATCGTGTAATGCATCCTTTAGTTTTCCTGGCACAAAGTAATTGCTGACCTCTCCATATTCTGATTACAGTCCCATAAGTGCTCACACTTGACAAGATCTATAGTGTCTGATAGAGACATCCTCATACAGCATGGTGATTAAAAATATGGAGTCTGGAGTCAGATGGTTGGGTTTGAATTTCGACTCTGTGACTTACTGATTGTGGGACTTTTGAGCACATTATTTAACCTCTTCCTATATATCTGCTTTCTCATCTAGGAGATGGAAGTAATAGTAAAGCTTTTGTCATAGGTTTCTTGTGGGAATAAAATTTTGTAATCTCTATGAAACACAGCACAATCCTTGGCACATATTAGACACTCAATAAGTGTTAGTTACTATTGTAAATGCTTAATAACAACTTAATTTGCATGCTGTCCAGAACTGCTGGTGTCCAACTAGAATAATTTTAGTAGAACAGGGAAAATTCTGATCCCAAGTCTCCCTTCCCCAATAGAAATGAATCATTCTGTTGCTAGAATTCAGTTGAGTCTATAAACCCCACATTTAGTACTTAACTAAAACCTACATTCACATCAATATAAGTAGGACCCTGAATTTAGTTTTCTAGTTTTGATGTAATTCCATTAAAATTTAGTGAATTCGATGTCTTTCTGTCTCCCTGCAGAAACCAAGCACTTGCCTCCTTCATCTCCTTACCTCTCTCATACTACTAGTATCTTTTAGCCTTTCCATTTTATCACCTGCAACCTCCTTCAATCTTAAGTAGGCCTCCCTTCCATTGCCTTAAAATCTTATTAAAAATTTTTTTAATGTTTGGTTTTTTTTGAGAGAGAGAAAGAGAGACAGAGTGCAAGTGGGGGAGAGGCAGAGAGAGACTGAGATACAGAATCTGAAGTAGACTTCAGGCTCTGAGCTGTCAGCACAGAGCCTAACACAGGGCTCAAACCCACGAGCTGTGAGATTATGACCTGAGTTGAAGTTGGACGCCTAACCGACTGAGCCACACAGGCATATGTCTTCTTGACAATTTCCAACGTTCTTTTGAGCCAGGTACAACCTGGGTCTCTCCTTTATACATCATTTCCTTCACTGCCTCATCTATGATTTCTGATTTCTGATATCTCCACATGTGGAAATGTTGAAGTGCAAAGAAGATTTCGTGAGCATCTCAATTCCCATTGCTATTTTCCAGCTTTTTAGTCCAGCCCCCACCCCCTTCTCTGTGGCTAATGCTCACCAGCCATGTTGTTTTACTTATTCTTGTGGCTCTCTTATAGATTCATGGACAACTTTGCTTTGTGCCTCCTTGTTTTTCTGTTGACCATAATTTACACCATCACTAGGGCCCCTTACACTTCCTTGACCCCTTTAGTACAAATGTCCATTAACTCCATTGTGCTTTACAAACTTACTCTTTGTCATCATTTCTGAATTTGCTTCCTTTGTTCTGTCCGGAATTCAGTGTCTGTCTAGTACTTTTAACTCCTTTACTCTGTTCTGCTCCTATACCGTTGTTTTTCAGACCTGCCTGAATCTAATAATTTACTTTTCTGGTCCCATTGTGAGAGGCCCATTAGAACCACTAACACAAATTTATGATATTAACTTTTATATGTTCTTCGAATAGCTCCTTGCCTAATTTTGCAAAGTAGCAAACAATTCTAAACTTTTCTTTCCAGGTAATTATCAAAGTTGATATCTAATCCTAACTCCATTGGACCATTGTCACTCCAAAGGATCTCTAGAAACTTGATCAGCCCAACAGGATCTAATTGCAGCATCAGTTGTTAGGAAGCAAGGTGTGTTTGTGTGTGTGTGTGTGTGTGTGTGTGTGTGTGTGGTGCTTGTCAGTAACTGACAGAATTTCAGGTGACAGTTAATCTGGATTTGGTTGCTACCATTGCAACATCTATGCCGTGTCTCTGGGGACACTGGATATAGGAAAAACATGTACATATATTACCCAAAGTATAAAGAAAGCCAGTATATCCTTTTACTTCATCTTTGGCTGAAAATCTCCCCAAATATGTCCTTGAACTGAGATTCAGGGTCATTTTACTAATTTTAAAGGCCGATTTAGTAAGTTAAAACCAAAGAAGGGGTATCGACTCAGAAATGCAAAATGGAAAAGAACCATGAGTATATGGAGAAGACCTAGTGTCAAAAAAGCATTTTAACACAAGGCCATATATCATCATTTGCCTTAGCTCTGGGATAGCCTCTCAACTAGACTTCCAGCTTTTTGCCTCAGCCTCTCTAGTCTATTCTCACTGACTCCAGTCTTCTTTGTATAGAGCAGAACCGATGATGCTGTGTCCCTGTTATGCTTTATCTGGGAGAGGCTCTCAAATGTAAACATCTGGGGAACTTGGAAAAATAATGATTTCTAGAATACATTCTACAAATTTAGATTCTGAGCTTGCCCCATAGTTTGCATTTTAATTAAGCACTCTGTGTTTCTCTATTGCCACTGCTCCAAAAACCTTATTTTGAGGTAACACTGACCTTACAGAATGATGCCCAACATATTTACACAAAAGACTTTTCACAGTCAAGTCTTTAATGTCATTTTCTGCTCTCTGCTCTTACATATCCTGTGCTTCAGCCTTATTTATTATTTGTCTTCCCAGGTTTTCTCTCCACTTTGTATGTACATATATGTATGTATGTATTTAAATGTATATAAAAGCATACATATAAATATATAATATATTAATATATATAAATATATACACACATAAAGCAGTTCAATATATTTTAAGTTAATATTGACATTATTTTGCGAAGAGTTCTGTAGAATATATAAATTCTTAATTTATTAATTATAGTCTCTTAATTATTTTAACATATTTTTCTTTCCCAAAGCTAATGTCAGACTAAAAAGATTTCCAGGTGGCCAGATGGTCATTGATCATAAGGGCTTTTTACTCTGTGTTCAGAAGATTTCCATCACTTCCACACGTGTCTTGGCTTCCTTCTAACTTGGGCTTTGAAAAATTGGTTTCAGTTCATATTTAGAGTTTAGATGATTTACATTCTTTTGTCTTTTTTAGAGTACAGCTGGTCAGAAATGGCTCATGGTTAAAGGAAATCTTAAACACAGAGTTCTTGTTCTAAATGGATTTAGTCAGCCTTAATTCATTAAAGATTTATCTCCTTCCTTGACCTTTTGTCAGTGCCTTTTCCTATTGCTTCCAGAAATTAACTTAGAAATTTTACTATAATATCTCTATCATTTTCTATCCTTTATTTTCTCACACATACAAGCTCACATAGAAACACACATACAATATATTCGTGAGATGAATGAACTTAGAACAAAAACATACATAAATAGGAAATTATCTTTTATTATATAATTACCATGGGACCCTCTACTTTAAATTTCCTCATTTATCTGACAAACTAGAAGTAAAATGTGGAAGAAGTTACTTACGCTTATTAATACATTGCAATTTATAATCCATAAACCACCTTTAAGGTAAGATAGACAAACACTGTTTTAAACGAGAAACAACTTATTGTTTATTTTTTCTTCTTTTATATATTCCCTTGGACTTATTTCCACATGAAGGATTTATGCTTTTTTTTTTTTCTGTTTGTTTTAAGGTAATTTATGGCCACTTTTCCTTATCCAAAGAAAGCCTAGCAAAGCGAAACAAAACCAAAACCTTTTTTGATAGGAAAATGCAGAGTTCTTGAGTGAGAGGTGTAAGGAAGGGGCAAGAGGAAGCATATTCTATGGTTTAATGCTCCGGGCTTACAAAAGCGTGGTGTTGGAATGGTAATTGGATTTCTGAGCATTGCTTTGGAGAATAGACTGCTTAAATCATTGAAAGGGAAATCATTGCAGAAAAGAAGCAGTGAAGAATTGCACAGGCTGTTTGAGTACTTACAAAATAAGAATAACATAAGGAACAATGAAGAACCGGTTTAGTGCTGTTGAGATTTGACATCTTTAAAAACCTGATATTGTAGCTGTAGTTTTGATCTTTATTCTTTTGTTGAATAAAGTCCCAGTGCATTTTGGACCAATATCCTAAATGAGGACTGAAATAAATGAGACCTTTTAAATGCTTTTAGAGGAAAAGAAGACAACATTTTCCCCCAAAGGCTACATTATACTTCTGTATGGAAAATAGATGTGGACAGGTATACATCTCTATTTTTAGTTTGTTTCACATGTGTACCTCTAAGGCAGTTGAATCGCCAGTCTTAAATGTTAGAAGATATCTGTGTCCCCAAACCTTCATGTAAATAGAGTGGCTGATGCACAGCAAGCATTTAAACACTATTTTGATGTGATAGGAGAGGCTTGGGTATCTGAGGTGGGGGGGGGGGGAGAAGGCTGACTATTAGCCTCTTAAAATCTCCAGTTAAATTTCCCATAGCAACTTGTAAGTAAAACATTGTATTTGCAGGCAAATAGATTTTCAGACATGTGCCCTAGCCTTCTTTTCAACAGTACCTACCCACTATTCTTATATGTCATGAACATGGGCAAAACTATTACCTTCGTTCGGTATTTACCTTCAGGTAAATAACATATATTGTCCTCACCCCAAATTTTAGGGTTTTGCTCTAAAAAAAGCAGGAGGAAACAACCAAAGACAGAACATAGATTTCCAGGAGAGTTCACTAAACAAATTGTCCCAGTTTTCACGGAGATTTACAACATAGATTTCCACTTACCCTTGTTAGATTTGCCACAGAAGGAACATGTTTTGAGTGCGTTCTTTGTGCTGGACAATTCACTAGTTACCTTAATCATAAATTTAATGTATTCTTCACAATAACCTTTTCCTTATTTTTACAATGAGAGAATAGAAAACCCAGATAGTGATAAAAAAATTTCTCAGGGACACTATAGCTAGGATTTCAATCCAGTTCTGTGACTCAAAATCATTTCTATCCCTTTGTCATACAGTCATATGTTTTAAGCATTAGTTATATTTGAAGACAATTTTGTCTTGGGGGAATATTCATTGCTTTCTGGAGATTCTTTTCATTTCTATACTCTGTTGTTGAGTTCAAATGCAAATGAACTCTTCTTTTTGTTCAAAGAGAGGAAAGAAAGTCACTTACAAAGTGGTAATATGTAAAGACTAGAAAATCATTCTTCTTCTCCACCTGAGACCTAGCTTTTTATAGAGACAATAAGAACCACTGTGAGAAGACCAGTGTATGTCAGTGGTTTACTCCAGTGTAAAATTTGAATTTATCTCATGAAAGGATTTTCAGAAAAGAAATTTTTAGAAATTAAAAGCTTCATGTTTTATCTATGAACTGTCATTCCAGGTCAGGGTTCGGGTGCATAAATAACCAGCATTAGAGAGTTACTCATTTGAAGCAAACATTCAAATACAGTTTCTCTTTTTCTCAAAGAATATGCTTGTGCTTTCTTATCTATCAAAAAAAAATCTGAGGTTATAAAATAATAATCTGGCTATGGAAAAAGCCATGTTAACACAAGACATGGATGTCCTTTTTAAAATAAAATTATGAATAATCATTTTGAATTTTTTAATATTGCAAGCTTACTTATTTTAAAATTTCCTCATTAGATAGATTTAGAATATATGGATAAAAATGTGTAAATTGCTTGCTAACTTTCAAAGCATGTTACGGTGATGTGGAAAATATTCCTCTAACGTAACCTTCTGTAACTTATTTCTTACTATCTCCTGGGATGGGACAATGCCTGCCACACCATCGAGGTAACATGCAACAGCAGGTAGTGTGTGAGCTCCAGAGTCACCCAGCTGGATTCCAAGATGTCCCATTAACTTCCTGTGTGATGTTAGGCCTGTCAGCTACCCTCCCTGAGTATGAGTTTCTCTTCCATAAAGTAAGGCATTACATTAACACTCAGCTCATAAAAATGACTGGGAGAATTAACCTACCAATATAGTAATGTAATAAGGGTAGCTGGCTTATACTGAGTGCTTAACAATATGTCCACTATCTTCTCATCTTTACAGGCATTGGCATAATTAGTCATCACAGCAGCCTTATAAACTACGGCTATATGGCCACCCCTTGTACAGATGAGGAAGCGGATGGGCACCCATCCACTAGGGATAGATAACCCAGCAAAAACAGTGTCAGAACCAGTGTTGGAAGCCGGACATTTTTGTTCCACAAAATGAAATGTTCCGGGATTTTTTTTTTTACCACAATACCTGGGAGTCATTGTCTTGCCACTTCAAAGAATGAAGAGGTGGACACAAAATGAGCAGCAGGCAAAAGTTTATTAGAGTATAATAAGAATAGTAGGAAACATGTCTTTACAGAGAGGGGGCATTGGAAAATGAATGCCCAAGGACTATAGGCAAGGGTCCTTGTTTTATAAGGTTCTGGTCAGCCCTTCTCCATCCCTCCCCTTCCCCCTTGTTCCTTCTCAGGGTCTTCCCTTATTGGCTGGATAACTCTAGGTTCTCGGTTGTCCATTCCTGATTGGCTCATTTCCATTGTGTGAGGGATGGTCTATGGCCATTCCTAGGTCTTATGTCAAATTCCTGAGGGAAACTACCCTTGAAGAGGGGTAGGTGATGTCTGTTACATTCTTAAGAGGAACCTTCAGCCTGAGGGGGGTTGCTGTGGTCAGACACCCCCAGCATTGTTCCAAAATATGTGTTTTTCCCCACCCAAGGACCTTAGGTCTGCCTATTTTATCCTATCTTTTCCCATTATAAAAGTACTGTATATACTTGACCAATATAATATACCTTATACCCACCACCTATAACACACTAAAATTCTTTAAAAATCAATTAAAAAAACCCTATCATCTGTCACCTATCTATCCAATTGAATTGTGTTGAACTATATGTTGAATCATGTCTCCCAAAGTGACATGTTGAAATCCTAATTCCCAGTACCTCAGAATGTGACCTTATTTAGGAATGGGGTCATTGCAGATATAGTTAGTTTAAATGATGTCATAGTGGAGTAGATTGGACCCTAAATCAAATACAACTATCTTTAATAAGAAGGTGATGTGAGCATACAAGGGAAAATGCCGTGTGAAGGTGGAGGCAGAGATGGAGTTACAAAGCAGATTGTGGCTCACCACCAGAAGCGAAAAAGAGAAAAACAGAGGCTCAGAGTCTCAAAGGGAGCATGGCCCTGCTGACATGTTGATTTGGACTTCTAACATCCAGAACTGAGGCAATAAATTTCTGTTGTTTTAAGCCACCCTAGATTTGTTGGTTTGTGGAGTTTTGTTGTTGTTGTTAAGGTGACTTCAGTAAACTAATATACTTACATGATATTTACATAAAATTGTGAGAAAAGTGTCAGGTGCAATAACCACTCAGTAAATATTTGGTCTAATCTTTTTAGAGTTTAGTAGCATAGGAATCTGTGTTTATGGAAATCTTTAAAAACAAACAAACTCTTCCTATATAGCATTTTCTAAAGCTAAAACTCTATAAAACCTTGGATTTTGTATACTCCCATCAGGAGACAGATATTTATCTCTGTAGACATAGGTGTTTCTTTTCCTTTCAGTCAAGTAGCAAATGTACCCAGAACTTGCCATTCATAATTCCTATAGCACTTATAATTGATAGCACACAGGTGAGCACTTAGGTCTGTAACTGCCGTGTAGTATTTATTTTTATTTCATAGATGTTACTTTCTGTCTGTGTTTAGATCATAAATTCTTACAGTGAAGGTATTATATTTTATACTTCTGTGTAATACGTAACACCTAAAAAAGGATGATGATTATACATGGTGCAAAATACATATTTTTTAAATTTTATATCATGACAAGAACAATTTTTTTTTCGATCTGTGGTGTTCATATCAGGTATTTGTACATGGGGACCTCCATTGTTCAGCTTAATGGTGTCTTCTGTTCTCAAGAACGTTGCCAGAAGGTATATTAGTTTGCTAGGGCTGCCATAACAAACTACCAGACTGCGTGGCCTAAAATAACAGAAATTTATCGCCTCATGGTTCTGGAGGCCAGAACTCTGAGATCAGCATGTTGGCAGGAGGATTGGTTTCTTCTTCCTAGGCTTCTCTGCTTGGCTGATAGATGAACAACTTCTGTGTTCTTACATTTCCTCTTTTCATAAGGACACCAATCATACTGGATTAGGGACCACCCAAATGACCTCATTTTAATTGAATTATCTCTGTGATGACCTAGTCTCCAAATGTAGTCCCATTTTGAAGTCCTGGGTGTTAAGTCTTTAATGCATGAATGGGTGGCACCATTCAGCTCAAAACTGAAGATGTTGGAAAAAGCTTGTGTCTGTACAGATTTTTAGCTGAGGATCTACCTAACTAGAAAGCCCTGTGAAACATTTGAATGTAGGATCTATATGGGTAGCTAACATATTTTTTTTAAATGAATGTACCATTCCAATAAGAGTCAAAGTATATTAACAATAGAATTGTTTCTTTACCTGATAATTTTCTTAAGTTAAGAAAAGAACATGTATACTTATTTGAGAGATCTGAGATTTTGTTTTTGTTGTTTATTTTGTTGAAATACCTGACCTGACACTGGAAATATATATTTTGATTTCATGCTGGTAATCTCTAATATGTCAAGAAATAATATTTAGAAAGTAACGAATGGGAAGAAAATGAACTGATATTCTGAAGACACTAATACAGCTATTCCAAGAATATGACATGACCTCTTCAATTGCCCCAATTGGATTTTAGATGGATTGAAAGGATATTAGTCTCTTAAAGGATGCACAGTTCCCATCTGAGGAACTTAGAAGAGTAAGAAAAACGGCTAGAAAAAGAAAGCTTTTACATTCTTTGATGTTTAGGATTCTGTGATTCTAGGAATCTGTGATTATTTCTCTCTGTACTATAGCTTAGTAGCCCACACAGATATTAGAATTCATAGCTATATGTAACTCAAAGTTATTTCTGTATGTGAGAAGAGATGTGATTCCCTTCTTTAAAAAATACCTAGTATAGACATAACATTATCACTCTTAGTAGTAGAGATGTTACAAGTCTTAGATGAAATTTTTTTTCCTCAAAGTACAGATTTATGGCGGTAAGTATATTGATGCCTATCAGACATTATCTGAAAAGAAGGATATGAAATAATTTGTATTTTTCAGAATTTTCAGAGAAAATAGAATAAAGTCTCTTTTTAAACGGGATTTTTAATTGACTCCAGATACATATGTACATTAATATAAATAAATCAGTCAGGTACTGTAATTACTTTATACAATTCCCCCCCACCCCCCATAATATGAGATCAGGTCATACGACGTGCCTTACTTAGATCTTGCTATTTTTATCTCAGCATATCATAGACCCTACGTTTTCTTTGTTCCTCAGGAATAGGATATTCAGAAATATTTCCATCATACTCACCAGAGAGACTGAGGCCAGCCTGTCTTTCCTGAAACCTATTAGTCCATAGTTCTAGGACTGGTCTTTTCTTCACTCCTGAAAACTTGGCATTGAACTGTGTTTTCAGTCCAGGAGCCAGTCTTTTCTACTTCCTCTTTGCACAGTATCCCCCAGACTCACTCCTTTAGAGCCGTCCTTCTCATGGAGATGTAGGATTGGTTAGAAAGGGTGATTCCTTCTCTGAAGTATGGATTAATAATGTCCTTCCAGCAGTAATAGGAGTCATTTTTATTCCAACTTGCTCTTTTTTCTCTAATGTGTCCTCCACACTGTCCTGGTAAGGATGTCCTTGTTTTATATGACATAGGGGATATGTCTAGAGGTGACCAACTTGATTAAATGCTAATTTCAAGCCTAGGTTACATATAGTACAAGCAGTTGCACCATGCTATAAGACTGTCTCAATGTGCATGTTGATCTAAGTGTTGTTTTAGTTTATTTTTTAATATCATCCTTTATGAGGGGTTCTGGTACCTATAAGCTATTTTTGTCATCTGTAGTTCTGATTTCAGAACTTTCACCTATTTCATTCTGCACCATGGAGGCTAGACTGGGACTGGTATCTTGTTTTTCATATATATATGTGATTTTGTTTTGATTATAGCTTCCATTTGATTCATGTTTATGATTTTAATGATAAGACACAGAGAACTATACTAGTATTTTCTTCAACCACATTTAATAACTTGTCAGATTCTTATGGTCACACCTAAGATAAATGTGTTTGAAAATGTGTTAATATTTGGATTTCTTTGAAATTAAAAAATCATTTGATTGGCTATGTGGGATTTATACTTGGTAATCCTTCACTCATGTGTACCAATAATCTTCACTGGCCAAATTTCAAACTTTCTAATGTAGTGTAAAGCATAATGATATGTGCAGTCATAATTACTTTCAGAAATAAATTTTAAATCAGTACAATAATATTGGAGTATTCAGTTGGCCAACACTAATGAAATTTATTTTTATACCTTTGTATGCATACTTTCTTTGAGGGTTAAAAAAAATGTATTTGTTAATGGTCACAGTAATCTCTGTCTTATGACTTCTAAAATTTTGATATGTCCCTCCTCTGAGAGAGACAGAATAGTTAATTGATTAACAGCAAGAGCCTGACTTCAAATTCTGGCTTTTTTAAACCTCCATGTCTTCTGAGAAAAGGAGATAAAGATAGTTTCAACCTCATATAGGATTGTTTTCGAGGGGTTGAATAGTGTAGTTTGTAGGAGTGCTTACAATACTGATTCCATCTTTGGCCCTCCATCTTGTTCATGTCCAGTCCACCATGATCTCCCTCTGGACTGCCAGCTCTAGGCCCCATGGAGGTTAATATATGCCCTGATTGGAATCCCGGAAGGCTTGTTCTGATATCCTTTCTGGCACACACAGATGGTGCCACTTTAGATAACTACCCTTCACTGTATAAGACTGTGGGTTAATTTCTGGACTTTGTAGAGGACTCTGGTGTTCATCTGATCCCCCTGTCAGTTTTTACCCTAAATAAAATTATGTAAATTATGGTGTGGCTTTATTTGTTTTTCAGTCTCAAAGTGCTTTCTCAGTCTGAGGGATACTTTACTGTCCCTCTTTCACCTTCTAACATAGCGGAACATGGCAAGCACTTGTATGTATCGACTCTCATGTAGCGACTCTCATAATTAATTTACTCTATTTACAAGCCCCTGGCAAAGACAAATCAATTTTATGGCCTTATAGTATTACATATGTAGTCTTTTTTAAGGCTTGCTTCTTCTTTCACTTAACATTTGAGACTGATTCATTTAGTTCCATGTATCAAAAGTCCCTTCCTTTTCTTTTTTAACATTTATTCATTTTTTTTGGGGGGGGG
The DNA here is from genome assembly GCF_028018385.1 of Neofelis nebulosa. NCBI lineage: Eukaryota > Metazoa > Chordata > Mammalia > Carnivora > Felidae > Neofelis > Neofelis nebulosa. Next base: position 32,536,859 of record NC_080795.1, read on the forward strand.
GGTTGGGTGGAGGGGCAGAAAGAGGAAGACAGAGGGTCCAAAGTGGGCTCTGGGATATAAGCACAGAGCTGGATGTGGGTCTTTAACTCACCAACCCAGAGATCATGACCTAAGCTGAACTCAAGAGTCAGGCACTTATGAGCCACCGAGGCGCCCCAAGAATCCCTTCCTTTTTATGTTGAGTAGCATTCCACTCTATGGATATGCCACAGCGTGTTTATACATTCCTGACTGAGGGATATTTGAGTTTTTTCCAGTTTTGAGCAATTATGAACAAAGGTACTATAAATATGTACATATAGGCTTTTAGGTGAACAGAGGTTTCATTTAACTTGCTTAAATCTCTAAGAGTGGGGTGACTGGGTCATGTGGTGAGTGTATGTTAACAGTATAAAAAAACACACTTTCTGGGGTGCCTGGGTAGCTCAGTCAGTTAACCGTCTGCCTCTTGATTTTGGCTCAGGTTACGACCTCATAGTTTGTGAGTTTGAACCCCTCATCGGGCTTGGTGCTGACGGCACAGACCCTGCTTAGGATTCTCTCTCTTTCTCTCTCTCAACTTTGCCTGTGCTCTCTCTCTCTCTAAAAATAAACAAATAAACATTAAAACACACACACACACAAACTATTTTCTAAAATACTTTTGTCATTTTGCATTTTCACTAAATGTAAATGAGTTTTAATTGCTCCACGTTTTTTATCATCCACTTAGTATTATCAGGACTTTGTCTATTTGTTTACATGCTTTGAAATTCTTATAATTATCTATGTGATGATTTTTTTAAGTAAGAAAAAAATATTTTTTCTTCAAGCATTTTTTCTTTAAGCATATAAAACAGTCTTCAAACTAAGTTGGAATTATAAATTTATACATTTTAAGAGAATTTTATATTTTCTCCTTTCTTCAGACTTTTCAGGGGAAGAAGCTTTGTTTAATTTCATTTTCTAGGGGTTTTATAAGGCACTGTGAGATCTCTGAAAAGTCAAACTTTTATAAGAAATGTCCCTGTCTTCATGTTGCTCATAATTTATCGGAGTTGCTGAGGTGGACCCCTGAATTCAAGCCTAGGTGTATTTAGGAGAGAGGCCATAGTCCAATCTGGCAATTGAATGAGTGAATTTTGTAGTTGACCAATACAGGTTACAAAAGTGGTTGTGATGTTTATGACAATAGAGCAGAAGAGGGCTTTGAAGGATCTGATGTGGAGATTCAAAATTACCTCATTTTTGAGCTAACTGCAATAATATTTATTCTTTTCTAGTTTGTTTTAGAACCCTTAAACATGGACACTAATATAATCAGATCTATGGAGTAGGTAGAATGGTGAGCTGCAGAAAATAGAAAAACTGAGAAAAGAGAAAAAAAAGCAGTGCACACTGAATAAAACTTTAGATTTATGCCATCTTAAATTGGCATTTTTTCATATTATGATTTAAGTATCCAGAATATTAATAAAATTTTAGGGGTTTATTTGAATTCAAAAAATAAGATTTTTCTGGTATTTTCTTTTAATGTCTTCGAATTCAGGCCCCCACCTCATGGCCCTTCACAATTCACATTACCTTATAAGCATTGGAGCCTTTCAGGATAAATGAGATTTCGCCTGTGACTAGAGTCCTTAAAGTGTTGACTTTTGTCCTTATAATTTTCCTGCAGTCATTTGTGTGGGTTCTTAAAATGCTAAGGCATAAACAGCAATTTCCAGCTAACTTTGAAAATTGTTGTCTGGATCAAAATACACCCAAATGTTTTTCTCACCGCCAGATATAGGTATATGCTTCTCTGAGCACTGCTTCAAAATGAACTGAATGTAAACATTAAGTTAAAATAATGAGGGAAAAAATTATTTTATAAACATTTGCCATTTAAAATTTTCTTTTTAAGGTTATTTGTTCTTGAGAGACCCTTAGAGAGTAAGCAAGGGAGGGGCAGAGAAAGAGGGAGATCAAATCCCAAGCAGGCTCCGCGCTGTCAGCTGAGAGCCCAATGTGGGGCTCGAACTCGCAAACTATGAGATCATAGCCTGAGCCAAAAGTCAAGAGTCGGGTGCTTAACCAACTGAGCCACCCAGATGCCCCAACACTTGCCATTTAAAACAGAAGAGAATATCACTGAATGTGTAGATATTAGCAGCAAGAAGGCAAAAAGAAAGAAAAGTAGGAAAAGCTATAGAAATGCATTTGAGATGTTTGTTACTCTTATGTGGTTTTACTTTTCAAACTCTTCTAAATTTAAATTTTTTCCACACTCTTTTTGTATAAATATGAAAAAAAAAGCTATAAATACACATTATTGTGATGACACAGCTAAATTTAAGTGATAAAATATTTTATGGATACTCTGCTTTTAAATTAGGATCAGTTTATTTTAGCACTTGCAATTTGATTCTAATTAAATGCTTCAAATTTAAATGCTGCACATAGAATCTATTTTCCTCGGTATCAAAACCTTTATAAGGCTTGTATTATTTGTTCATTGCCTTATTCCTCATATGACAACATTTCTGCTTGCTTTCTACATATCAAGAGCTATAAAATGCCCTGAGGACATAAAACTGAATAAGATCCTAACTCCAAGATGCTTACCTGTCAAAGGTGGGGTAGTTTCCATGGAAGCTCCTGTAGAAGGAGAGAGACAGAGGTTGACTCAGTAATTTCTGGGCTACTTTGAAAGATGAATAGGAGACTTTCCTGTTATAGGAGAGCATTTGCAGAGGCAAGAAGTGCTGAGCTGCGTGTTTGCATGTAGGCTTGGGAGGTGGATACTCTATGCATGTTTTTGTATTGCAAAGATCAAGGCAGGGAATAACAGAAAACAGCCAATGTTTGGTCATTAAGGAACTTGTATGTCATGCTACAGACATACCTAAAACCTACCGCTTACCGAGTGGGAGTCCGGATATTATTTTGGTCAAGTGTATAGTATTTGGGTTTGTGGAGTCAAAATGCTGGCTTCTAGTACTGGTTCTGACTCCTCTGCTGTGTGACCTTCCTCTCTGCCCATAAGTTTCCTCATCTGTAAGGGGAGGTGGCCATACATATACTTTATAAGGCTGCTGTGAGGGCTAATCATGCTAATACTTACAAAGATAAGAAGATCATGGACACATGGTTAAGTACTTAGTATATGCTGGCTAACATTATTACGTTACAGGTCTATGTTGGAAATACTGTGTGTTCAGTTTCCTATAACTGCAATAAATCAAATACTGGGGCACCTGGGTGGCTCAGTCGGTTGAGCATCCGACTTTGGCTCAGGTCATGATCTCACAGTTCCTGGGTTCAAACCCCGTGTCCGGCTGTGTGCTGACAGCCTGTTTTGGATTCTGTCTCCCTCTCTCTTTGCCCCTCCCCTGCTAATGCTTTCTCTCTCTCTTTCTCTCAAAATTAAATAAATGTTAAAAAAAAGTACTTTATTGCTAAAAACTGCTAACCATTATCTGAGCTTTTAGCGAGTCATAATCTTTTTGCTGGTAGGGAGTATTGATGGCTACTGTCTGATTAGAGTAGTGGTTCCTGAAGGTTGGGGTGGCTGTGTCAATTTCTTCAAATAGAAAACAATGAAGTTTGCTGCATTGATTGACTCTTCCTTTCCTTGAACATTTAGAGGCCATTGTAGCATTATTCATTGACCTGGTTTCAATATTGTTGTGTCTCAGGGAATAGGGAGACCTGAAGAGAGGGAGAGTGACAGGGAAATAGCCGGTCAGTGAGGCAGTGAGGACACACACACTAATCCATTAAGTTTGCCATCTTGTATGGGTGCAATTTGTGGCACTTCAAAACAGTTACAATAGTAATATCAAAGATCACTGATCACAGTGGCCCCTGGGTGGCTCAGTCGGTTAAGCATCTGACTTTGGCTCAGGTCATGATCTCGCAGTCTGTGAGTTTGAGCCCCACGTTGGGCTCTGTGCTGTCAGCTCAGAGCCTGGAGCCTGCTTCAGATTCTGTCTCCCTCTCTCTCTGCCCCTTCCCCACTCACACTCTGCTCTCACTCTCTCTCTCTCTCAAAAATAAACATTAAAAAAAAAATCGCTGATTACAGATCATCATAACAAATACAAAGTTGAAAAATTTTCGAATATTGTGAGAATTACCATAACATGACACAAAGACAAAATGAGCAAAAGTTGTGGGGAAAATGACACTAGTAGACCCATTCAACGCAGGGTTGCCAGAAACCTTTAATTTGTTAGAAGAAACAATATCTTTGAAGCACCATAAAGCAAAGTGTCGTAAAACAAGGTATGCCTGTACTACAGTATGTGGTTAGTTCTCCCTGCAACTTTTATGAGATGGACATTAATACCCTCCTTTAAAGAAGAGAAACCCATAGTTAGGGAGGTTCGCTGAGAAGCCTAACATCGCAGAGGAAGCAAATGGTACCACCTAATAAAGCACATTAGAGGATCTTCTACAATAAGGAAATAACTTCAAGGAATATTTCCTCTATGACTTTATAAATTGGGGAATCATTAATGCTACTTAGTTAAATAGCCCAAAATGAAGACAAGAACAACTAGCATGTCCTGGTATTTTTATTTTCAGTTAATGTTTGGGAACTTACCTCTCATAATGTGCAGCCTCTGTCTGATCCATTGGTAAATCAGCACAGCTGGTTGGTTGCCTTGTGGTGAAACATGGAGTGAGAATCCCATCACAGATGAAGATCTTAGGATACAAGGAGCTTCATGCATATTCCCTCAATGTCTGCATATAAAACCCTTCATTCCCTGCTGAACAGAGTGGGTGCTCAGGCTATGCTCTGTGATCATAATCTCAATGAGAACCAGGCCAACACTGAATGAAGCAGTTGGCTTAATCCCCTAACGGTTGATTCTTTGGACACAAAACATCTTTCTTTGAATTTTTCTTGAATTGCACAGCCCTGTGTTTAGTTCTGTTTTTCCATTTTTGTAATTGACTTGGATATGAAAACTGCTTTACCTTCTCCTTAATTCTGTCCTACTAAATCAAATAACTCAAATTTGATGATGAGTAGTGACCTCCAATTCCAGCAACTTGGTAAAGTATGCTGAGGATGCTGGTGAACTGGGGGAAATGGACCACACCTAAGCAAACATGCTGTGTAGGTTGGCTTCATTGCTGATGGTGAGAAGCCAGTAGTTTCATTTTTTTTTTTTAGTTTTGCAACAGAAGCTAGAGAAGTCGAATTTTATATTTTATCTTACCTTTTTGTGGATAAGTAATTAAAATTATATATATATATATGTATGTGTGTGTGTGTGTGTATATATATATATATATATATATATATATATATATATATATCAAACACCACATGAGCCAACAATAAGTGAGCCAGCCAAGACAAACTGGGAGAATTTTTGGCAAAAAAGAGAAATGGGTTAGATTTGGATGCTAGATAGACCCATGGGTCATTCTAGCAGACCCATTTGTCTACCTGTGTTATCTTCCTAGAGGTTGTAGTGAAACTGTGAAAGAAGATGAGATTTCTGGAGACATAGATAAAATGAAACAATCAAGGAGTCCATGGTTGAACCCTGGATATAACCAATCATCAGAAAGGAGCTTATGGAAGAAACAGAAAGAATAATCAGAGAGAAGAAGTAAGTTTAAGAAGGAAGAAGCCTGATAAGCTTCAGAAAGACCTAGCAAAATAAAAACTGAAAAAAGTTCCTTAGTTTTGGTAGATTGAATTTACCAGGAAGTTAATGCAAGTGGTTTTGGTAGAGTGAAGAATTATAGTGGCCAATGGATGCTAATCTTTTGAAAAATTAAGACTGAAAAAGAATAGGTGCTGAAAGTCAGTGGGTAGCAAGGAATTGGGTATCAGGAAAGGGTTTATTTTTATGAAAGAGACTTAAACATGTTTATTATCAAGGAACTTTGTATAATATTTACTCAAAGTGTAGAGGGAAACTTTTTTATTAAGTTACCAAATGCCAGTTCCTAAAGTTTTCAGGCTATCTCATTAATTCTTACAACTCTGCTAGAAGATAGCTAAATGTCCTTCTGTTTACAGATGTTACAGTTTGATGGGAGTTAAGTATCTTTCAGGAACGTACATGACTTGATAATCAGTAATTTTCCTTTTGTTTGCTATCCACCCACCAGCTGTTCTAGAAAGATTTAAGATAATCTAGAAGGATATTTAGTACATAATTATGAACCAAGAATGACTGGTCTCTACCCTTTTTAGCACACTACCTGAACAATATATTTGAAGTTTTAATTTTGTATTAAAGCTATGTGTAGTACAGACTTAATTTGCGCTTATATATCATAAATCTTGTTTTATTTGGGAAATAATTCATTAAGTGTTATTTTTTTCATCCTTCAGCCAAATAAACTGAAATGAAGAAGAGATGATAATTTTATATTAATTTGTACTTTGTTATCAATAATGGATTATGCTATAAAATTTATAGCTACATATTTAATCAGGCTCAAATTATCTTCATTTCATTTATTCACAATGTGTTTGAATTAATTGAAAAACATGGGCTCCCTCTTGTGACAAAATCAATGATTCTAAGTGTTTTTTTGTGCCAAACTAAATCACACATCCATGCCCTTTTGTTTTCAAATAATGTTATATATACAATTATTTAATAATTTAATGTTTCTCTTTTTTCTGATAATTAATTCTTTCAGCTTCTTGAAAAAGATGAATCCAATCAGTATTTATTCTGATGTGTTTTAAAACTGTATATGCTACTTTAAAATATTGAATTTCAAAGTTGTGTTGAAAATGTCAAAGAAAAGAGGAAAGACCAAATTTGGCTTTTGTTCTTTTGCATTTTATGTGTGCTGTTAGATGTTTTTGAAACCTCTTTGGAGAAATTAAATTAGTCCTTGTAATATTTTAATTGTCTGTCCCTCCAAGCTATGCACACAATTAACTTTATATTCTGTGTGTTCCTCGTGTTTGATAGCTGTGCTTGTACTTTCTAAAATGTGTGGTTTTTCTCTGTTTTGCTCTGCAAACTCTTTGTGTGTATTGTTTCTATATTCCTTAGGGAAGCAGCATGCATATTGGACTATTGGAAATGCCCACAATGAGAAGGTCTAACCAAGAAAGAATAAAAATTACAGTCATTTTAATTTTTTTAATGTTTATTTCTTTTTGAAGGAGAGAGAGACAGAGCATAAACAGTGGAGGAGCAGAGAGAAAGAGGGAAACACAGAATCTGAAGCAGGCTCCAGGCTCTGAGCTGTCAGCAAAGAGCCTGACGCAGGCTCAAACTCACAAGCTGTGAGATCATGACCTGAGCCAAAGTTGAACACTTAACCGACTGAGCCACCCAGGTGCCCCTTACAGTCATTTTTAGAATAAAAAGTTATATGCTTATATGTGTCTATGTGCCTGTGTGTTAGTGTGTGTATACATGAAAGAGTGTAGAGAAAGAAAGAAAGAAAGAAAGAAAGAAAGAAAGAAAGAAAGAAAGAAAGAAAGAAAGAAAGAAAGAAAGAAAAACGGGAGGGGAGGGAGGGAAGAGGAGAGGAGAGGAGAGAAGAAAAACCCTTAATAGTTATATTCATGGACATATCTCTGAAAGGGTCTTTTAAGGTCATCTTAATACAAGGCTGTGAATTAAAAGAACTGAATTTAGTTGTGACTCTGTCATGAACTACCTACATAGCCTTGGGCAAGTCATTTTCTTTCTTGGAATACCTATTTTGTTACCTGCATAATTAGGTAATTAGTCTAAATCTGTGCTTTTCAACTTATTCTCTGCAGGACCGTATCTGTGGGAAATAACAGATTTCCTTGACTCACTTGAATATTAATTATTAAGGCTATGTTTGTGGAGTGACAGAACAGGGACTTTGGTGGCAGCAGGGTATGAATAGCAGACCTCAGGAGTGAGGGCTGTCAAAGCACAACCACAGAGGAGTATGATGCTGGGGAGCTGAGTGGAGCCACATAGGGAGCATTTCCTACTGATGAATAATCAATAAGCTAGAATCCCACTTTTGTCTTCCATGATTCCGTAAAGACTAAACCAGTTTGGCAATGCCATACTGGAAGTTAGTATGGGAACCAGAACTGGAATTTTACTCTCCCACTCATATTATTTCATATTATTATCATTGTTAAATTTCTATAATTCAAAAATAGTCTGGCATTTTTTTTTGTTTTTGTTTCTGTTTTTTTTCTGGAGTCATAAACTGTAGGCTGTAAAAACTTAAAATTGAGGGCACAAGCTTTTCTTCCCATCAGGGTCCCGTCAGTCTACATTTACTTGCACGAGCCTCCTTCAGTCAGGTACATTACTTGTGCGACTCCAAGGCATTTCAATTTGTGGCTCTAATTGACATATCAGTAGCTGTTTTTTATTACCTATGTGACTGGTGTTGCATTTTGCCCTGAGAACTTGTGTACCATCTGCCCCTACTTGGGTTGAGCCACAGGCTCCTGTAGGGTACAGCTGCCACATTCTCTACCTTCTCAGAAGGCACTCTGGCTGGGAACACTCTTGCCTGGATCCTGGCTCTCCTCTTTTTATCCCTTTCCTGGGTGTCTCTCTTTTTTTGAGTGATATTTGTATGGATGACTTGCTTTGCCTTTGGGTTTCCTTTTATTTCTGACTTGTAGCTCAGAGCATACACAGGTCCACACTTTGTGGCCCCCAGCCCAATCTTCCCCTTTCCCCTACATTTTATCCAAGTCCTGATTCATTTAAGAGAGTAGGTAGGTCAAGCGAAGAATGAGCAACAGCAGTGGTTGGCTGCAACCTGGTGAATAACACACTTGTCATTCATTCATTCTTCAGTGAGACCGATAATATTTACTGAGTGACTATAATGTAGTAATTAGATGAAGACCCTTTGTGGGAATCTTAGGACAGAGAATTGCTTCAGATTGTGAAGGAGAGATGAAAAAAGAAGATGAATATGGATGTATATTAATGCAGACAGCCAGAACTAAAAATGCCTGCATGTTTTTGTTCCTTCAGGAACACCTGAGGTTTGCCTCCTTTGTGTTGAACACTGTTTTAAGATTTGCAACAACATGGACGGATCTACAGGGTATCATGTTAAGTAAAATAAGTCATTCCAAGAAAGACAGAAACCATATGATTTCACTCTTATGTGGGATTTAGGAAACAAAACAAAACCAAACAAAGGAAAAAAAGAGACAAGAGGAAAAACAGACTCTTAACTATAGAAAACAAACTGATGTTATCAGAGGGGAGAGAGATGGGGGGATGGGTGAAATAGGTGAAGGGGACCAAGAGTACACTTATCACAATGAGCACTGAGCAATGTATGGAATTCCTGAATCCTCATATTGTATACCTGAAATTGATATAACACTGTATGTTAACTATACTGGGGGAAAAAAAAGATTCCACAGAGAAGGACACGAAGAAAGCAAATACATTATAATGTGCCTTAGATCATGGGTAGTGGTGGTAGGACATACAAAAATTTTGTGATAAGCACCATTTTGTACTGAGAGAAGGATTTTGTATGGTTTAATATGTAAATGTGATTATACATAAGTAACCAGAGTCGACATCAATTTTTGGTTGTTACAAGAGGTAAATTGCTAGGAAGGAAGGTGGAAGGAGGGACCTTCCATTTATTACCGACTACCCCCCAGCTCATCTACCCTACTACATTGTCTAGTTTTATATCCTAAGTGTTCTATGGTTTTGTGTTTGTGTCCATGTGGATGACTGTGTGCATATATATGTGGTAGGCAGGATTTAAGGCTTTTGTGGTTTGGTTGTTGGCTGTTTGAATTGATGAACAATCCATAGATTTTCCATTTGGCTTGTTAAAAATAATTTTAATTAAAAAAAAGATTTTTTTGCCTCAAGTCAGTTCCTGGCTCCTTGCATAGCGCACAGGTTATGAAGAGAGATGACGAACAACCTTCACACAAGATTATTCACACTCTAGAATTTGTTCTCACCTAACAAAAGCCCTGCTAGAAGCTGCTGCTTTTTTCTGCAGTCAGGAAATAACTTCAGATATTGCCTCTGTAACTCTGTGAATTGGGGAACCATTGACCGTGGTTAGGTAACAAGCCCAAAATGAAGGCCAGGAGAACACCTGGCATGTCTTTCCTGAGTCTTGGGGGTTCGTACTTTCAGTCAATGTCTGGGGACTCACCTCTCACAGCCTGAAGCTTCTGTCTGATCCATCAGTGAGCAGTGGAGCCAGTTGGTTGTCTTATGGTGAAACATGGACTGAGAATCTCATCACAGATGGAAATCTTGGGATATAGGAGTTTGATGCATGCTTAGTCTCTGCATTTAAAGTGCTTTCGTGGGGCGCCTGGGTGGCTCAGTCGGTTGGGCGGCCGACTTCGACTCAGGTCATGATCTTGCAGTCCGTGAGTTCGAGCCCCGCGTCCAGCTCTGTGCCGACAGCTCAGAGCCTGGAGCCTGTTTCAGATTCTGTGTCTCCCTCTCTCTGACCCTCCCCGTTCATGCTCTGTCTCTCTCTGTCTCAAAAATAAATAAACCTTAAAAAAAAATTAAAAAAAAAAAAATAAAGTGCTTTCGTATTGTGCTTGCTCCATCGTGGATGCTGGAGTCATGGTGACTTCTTTCCCTCTGTGTTGTTCCAAACATGTTCAGAATTTGAAGCACTATAATGGGCCACTTGTCTCTTCAAGTGTAATGACAGTATGCCAGTATCCAGCAGACGTGTGATCCAATCTATCCAAATAATGGAACCGGGGTATTCGGGTCTTGTGAACTGTTTAATTTTCTGCCTTGTCTTACTGTTTCTATGCTAATGGCAGAATGATCTCCTCTGATGATGTTAAAAAAGAAGTCCTTAAAGAACAGAACTTTGCTTCTCCTAAATTATGTCTATATTTCTATCAGTCTTTCTTTTTGTTCTTATTCGTTGCTGTTTTAGTTCAGACAGAACAGGACTGTAGGAGATGCAGTCCTCTCCCCAAATGCAAAAGTGGTGGGCTTTGAAGCACTTCGCACCCTCCTCAGCAGAGACAGAAAGGGATTCTGTGTTCCTTGATGGTTTATGGACAATAAAAGCATCAGATCTTCTTTGAGTGCTGCTTGCAAAGCTCATTCTCATTATTCAAAACCCTTTCTTTCCTTTATAGTTGTACTCTGTCTTCTACCATAAATGTCCCCATGCGTTCTTTGGCTAAACCGAGGGACTGAGCAACGGATTTGCCACTTTTTACTGTTTGGGGCCTTCGTGCAGTGGTTCCCAGCCCTGGCTCCCCAACTCTGCTCCACCTGAGAATTTCTGATCAGTAACTTGGAACATTAACTTTTTGAAGCTAAGGTTCAGAACCAATGCATTTTCATATCATGGGTGTTTAATAAATTTCAACTGAATAAAAAAATGGACTGCATTAAATTTTAATTTTTTTTCTCAAAAATCAACTCTCTCCCCTAATTGACTTGCATTATCAATTTTATTCTTCCATCTAATCTTTTAAATTTGCTGGTAATCTGAGGAGACACTGCAGGCAAGGGACATAGGATAGCATGTTATTACAAACGGTTGCTCTTATTTGCCTCATTTTTTTCCTTTAGCACAATCTAGTGCAAATATTCTAGTACGTATCTCTCTTTAGTAGACTGTGTGATGCGTGATTCAGGGACCATATCTTACTCATTTTCATGTCTCAGGACGCACGCTTGAGTCTGAACTTTCAGAAGGTGTTCAGGAAAACGTGAACAAATGAATGAGTTAGAGCACTGTTTATAATTTTGTCTAAAAAGGCATAGGAAAATTTTTGCAGGATTTTAATTTATACATATAAATAAAACTTTGGGTATTACTCCAGAAAATACCATTTAAAATGAGATAGCGTAAGTTACTAAATCCGAATTCATTAAAACCAACAAAGGAAATCCACAATTGGGTTCCTATGCAGTTTACATATATATTAAGAAATGATTACTAAGGAGATGACTGCTTTTAAAGAACCTGGGAGAACAGGGAAACTTTTGACGGGGGAAATCAGAAATGTGCAGTCCAGTGAAGAATTAAACTTCTGGGAGTAATAATATGGGCTGATGCACTCAATATAGCAGTAATGCCCTCTGAGAAGGATAGGAAATAATTCAGTTCCTCCAGGCTGCATGGAAGCTAAATACAGTATGACAAGAAATAGAAGCAGTACTCATTATGTCTGATTGCTAATTACCCCTTTGAATGATTCAGTTATGCCTGCTACTAGATAATTAGTTTAGTAATTTATGGCTGCGGTGCAAACTAGTATTTTAATTTTCGCAGCACAATTTTCACAATACCTACAGTTCAGATAATATCTTTCTGTTTTATTCAATTTTAAATTGCTTTTTTGAAGGCCTATAAAAGAGCAAAAATCCTTGCATTTTTTCCACATGTATTTCATGCAAAAGTTAGGCACTTTATGGAATTTTATTTAACTTTAAACTGCAGGAAAATAACATCTTATTAAGTCCCGTTTCATTATGCTTTATTTTTCCAATTTTGTGGGCAAAAGGGGTGAAAATTTTTTAAAGATTCTATCAAGTGACTCAATTTAACAGCTGCCAAATTTCATGTTCTAAAAAGACATTGAGCATTTGATAATCTACTTTCCCTTTTTATACATTTCGACTCCAGGCATGAGTTCTGTTTATGTGGTGCACAAACAATTCAAGAACTATCAGACCTTAGAAAAATTCTGACATCATCTCCTCCTTTTCCTGTTTGAGTAAATGTTGATTAATTCTAGCCAAAGAAAGTAGAAGTGAGCCCCTATGGGGGAATTGTGGCCTTGGATCTGTTCCCTCTTGAATCCACTTTCAGTCCTCCAGTATTTCAGCAACCTAGCTGGGTTTTGTGGTAAAATGATGGTTATTGTCTTTAAATATTTGGTCTTCTTTTATCAGCCTTTATTTTTGGTTCATTGTTCCCATCAACCTTTAAGTTATTTCTTAAATTCAGATAGTGGTAAGAAAGTAAATCCAAGACAGGGAGAGGGAGAGGGAAATGTTGATATGGTATGCAAAAAAAATTTTTATGACTCCAAAATGATTGCTGGGAGCCCAAGGGCAACATTGAACAATTAAATTCACATGACAGTTTCAATTTAATCACATTTATTTTATTTGTGTACATAGTGGACATACTTGCCAAATCGTTGAGTGATATTATGAATTAGGATTTGATTTCAATAATGCCTTATTCAGATTTTGGATTATGAAACGTGAATTCTGAGTAGCTGATAGAAAAATTGCAACCTTAAGATCATTGTAATTAGGACTAGGTAATTTTTGCAATGAGAGGGAGCATTGAAATGCTTGAAATAACAAAAATTTTTCAATTTCACTAAGTATTTGGTTTTGCCAACCCTAATATATTAAAATGAGTGCTTGTAACATTAACTGATGCTACCAGACACGTTTGCCTTATGGCTAAGAGTTTTTCGCTAGCATTTCAAAATTAAGAATATTTGGCAATGACTCTTGACTTCTTTTAGTTTTCTATTTGGTACTTTTTTTTTTTTTTTGGTAATACAATTAAAAAACGCCCATGGTTTTTACTTGCCATATTGTTCTTGTATCTGATATGTGCTAGTGCTGGATCAGTGTTCTAAAGGGCAGCCCTGACAGTGTTATTTCAGTGAGAATCAGGCTGATGTTTATTATAGGCTGAATCTATGCCCTTTATTGCCAACAGTCCTTCTTGAAATATGTGTTCCTTGACCCATTTAATAAATGGTTCCCCATAGATATGGCAGTGCAATTCTTCCTTTTTTCTATAGATATATTTTTTTAAAAAGTTTCTTACCCATAAGGCAGTCTTTCTACCCATCAAAGCATCATATTGACCTTTCCAACTTTGTTCAGGGTGACAGTTGGCTGGTTGTTGACACTTGTTTTTTTTCCTAAGTTGCTAACTAGAGCTCTGAGTTTTATGCTGCCAGAGTCTGAGGCCCATCACCTGTCTTCATATTTGTTGTTCATTCCTCTTCACATATTTCAATAATAGTTATTTATATCCTAAAATAAAATGGACTGTTACAAAGTATATAAATGCATCAGTAATAAGTTAGAGACAGAATTTACTGTGGTTAGATTGTTGCCAATGTTATGAAGCTGAGTAGTGCATTTTTTGTTTGTATTATGAAATTACTTTGGTTCTACTCCCACTGGTAAAAATCAAAGAAAACATTGGTTATTAATATAGATATGGTATGTTGAAATAAATCAGTGTTTGGTAGCACTCTTTAGAAGGAAGATACTATATGGCCATGTGTTTATATGAGTCTCAGTCAGCTGAAAATTTCTTCAAGAGTTCAAGAAATTCGGCCATGGCTCTCAGGATTGTGTTGTTCACAGACTATCATTGTATTTGGCATTGAACTTTTCAAGTGTTTTTCTACACTTCTTTCTTGACCTTTATTTTTCTAAATATAAATGTAATAGATCATTAGATAAGAATATCCAAAAGGAAAATTTTTATTCTTTGCATTCCCAGACGCGCATATACTTAACAATTAAGATATTTTTGGACATTTTTCCTCAGAGGAAAGTTAATCAATTTCCTGATCTTACAAATTTAATTTAAAGGGACCACGTTTATCTTATACTGCTTCAAATAGGTGCTATACAGAATTACCTACTACGTCTCATCATATCTTTTGGAGAATTAGACTATTACAGAATTTGATACTTCTGACTGCTAAGAATTCTCTTAATTCCTTGGTATGTGATATTATATTACATTATTTGAATAAGTAATATTTTTACACACACAGAGGTGTGTGTGTGTGTGTGTGTGTGTGTGTGTGAGGGTGTGTGTACATATACAATTGGAGTTATTGGCTATTTACAAGTACAACATCCAGAGTTTCCTAAACTAGAGATTATTTTGAATTGCCACTTCAGGCATAATATCTACAAAAGTAACACAGTGAGAGAGCCGTGAACATGGTTATGATGATTGGTAAGGAAGCAACATTTTATCATACAATTTATTTATCCTGTTAAGTTGATCGAGCTGCATACCAAGAATCCATTTTAAGGGTAAGGAATGTAAACAAGAGCAAGACAGAGTCCAGACCCATGAAGACTATGAGAGCTAACAAGATGGATAAATGAACACATACGATCTACATATAGTCAAAACAAGAGACTGCAGTCAGAGAAATATACTCAGAAGTGCTAAGGCAGCCCAGAGAAAGGAAAGGACAATTAATTCAGTCTTGAACAATTGTCTCAGACTGTTGGTGATATTGTCCTTACTCAGGGGCACAGTGTCAATGACATGAGCAACTCTTATTCAGAAATGAGTTAAAAAGCCTGCTAGTTTCATTAATATTATCTCAGATGAGTTTCATTGTTTAAAAAAAAAATCTTGTGTACTTTGGGAGCATGTAAGTATAAGCAGACAAAGACCATTTTAGAGCTTTAGGTGGAAGTGAAACTTTGCCTTTCTCTTTTGCAAAATCTTTCTTTTTTTCAGTTTATTTATTTATTTTTAGAGAGAGAGTGCACAAGCAGAAGAGGGACAGAGAGAGAGAGGAAGAGAATCCTAAGGAGGCTTTGCACTGTCAGCACAGAGTCTGATATGGGGCTCGAACCCGTGAACCATGAGATCTGCCACACAGGCACCCCTCTCTTTAATAAAATCTTGTACCATTGTAATTGTTTGTTTGTTTTTGCCAAACCCGGCTGTAGGCTAACTCAGTCTTAAATATAAAAGCCTGGCAGCGGTTACGATTTGGGTATAAACTCATGCTTAGGATTAGATGTAATAAATGGACTTCATGTAGTTCCAGAATTCCATTGTCAAAAGCAGTGTAATTCTGGTCTCAGGGCAGGTCTCAGAGCCTCTGATGTGAGGCTCCTGCCAGGTGGTTACCAGATGTATAGAGAACTCCTTCCAGGTAGGGAAGGCAGAATGGAGAGAATGCCTATCCAGACAGAGTCATATTCTACAGGTGCAAGATTGGGGTGATGGTAGCCAGCATCAGGTAGACACATAATTAAAGGTCTAGAAGTTCCTGTTTTTACAGGGAGGTGGGGCAAACCTTTATGAAAACTTGGTGTGAGCTTTTGAGGTCTTCCCAGAAGTTTGCACATACAGACAGACTGCTGTATATAACTTCATGGGCTTCACAGACAACCTGAAACCTTTGCCAGGTTAAGGGCCAGTGGTTTAAGTGGAAGCAGGGATGATGGAAATAGTGTTTTCCTGCACTTGATAAGGACCTCACGTTTCAAATCAGCCTGACTGGTGTTCAAGTTGATGTCCTTATCCCAGATGGCAACTGGAGTTAAAACCGTGACCCAGAGGCGTGGGACTGGTAATCATTCTACTGACTGGACCACATGTCCTGGCTGAATCATTGATGGAACCTGTTTGTTTCTTCCCTCACATGGCATATTCTTTCCCATATAGTTTAAGAACTGCTTCATGTATCTAATCCTTCAGGAAGCTCTTCCTTAACATTTAGTCTTTGGTACCTTTTTAATCCCTCAATTCTCTCTCATAATAGAGTTATAGCCTTTTCAGAGACTGGATTATATTTCATTCATTTCTGAATCCCTGTTCCCAGCACAGTGCCAGGCACGTGGGAGATACTCGGGAAATCTTTATTTTATTAATGAATAAAAGCCAGCAGTTGTGTATAGCAGGTTTTTGCTCTGCTAGAAACGAGGATACACAACTTCAGAAAGACCAAAGTAATGCGTAAAAGATGCATATTATCTGAAACAAGTTATTTTATATGGATTCAATTGGGAAAGCTATACATAGTATAATATAAAATGCACTGCCATGCCAAGGGGAAAAAAATGAGCCAAGCATCAAACAAATTTGGGAATATTGATTAGGAAACAATTCTGAAGTAGAGGCCTATTATGTGAGTAAAATTTCTGACTGAGTTAATTGGTCCTCCCTGATTGTTCAGCTAATGTCACTTCAAAACAGACTGTGCTTTCCTTCATGTTAACCCTTTTTTAGTTATTGAAATTGTTCAGGGTTTTAGGACTGGATAAGGCAGACCTTGAGTCTGGTGTAAAAGATAAGGCATTCACTGTGGAATACAAAACCAGAAGAGTGGGATTATTTTTTTCCAACAGGAAAAAAAAGAGGACATTATGAGAGAAGAAGAAACCTTTAATCAGAGCAAGGGAAAACAATTTCAAATATAATAAATCTGTGATTTAGCCATCTTCCAAAAGAACTGATTTTTGCCCAAATAAGTACCTCCCATTGCTCAGATTTTTGTATTTGTAGAGAAAATATAGTATTTTATGGGATTCTGGACCATTTTCTTCATATCAAAGAATTATGTCATCCAGGATTTAAGTGTCAAAACGAGATAACCTAAATCTGACAGAACACAGAATCAGCCACAGAAACGTTTATGGCAATCAAATATCAAAAGCTTCCTTATATTTGCTTATTTACTTAACTATGAGTTATGAGTTCAATTACTCAATTTCTTGCTTTTAGGAGCTCTAAATTAACTGAGCTGAAATCATGCTTAAGTCAACTTCTATATGTAAATTTCCACATCTGTCTTATCATTGTGCTTGCAATCTTAGAAATTTATTTGTCAACACTCCAAAATGTATGTGAGTTTAACCTGATCAGTTAATATAGTTTGACTTCCTAAATTCTTTCTAGTGGCATCTCTGCTCCAACTTGTCTGCACCCATGCTGCGTCCTCTGCTTACGTCCCTAACCTCAACCTCACTTTTGTCTGATAACTTTGTATTCCTTACTCATCCTTTAGAACTCAAGTATACCTTGTCTCCTCTTTCAGTCTGTTTTAGATATGTCTCCTCTTTTCTTGAGCACAATGTACACAGTTGTAAAATACAGTTGTCTCTCTGGCTCGTTTTGGTGGCTCAAGACAGAGACTGTGTGAGGGGCTACCCCAGCCTGCGTAGCACAGATGTTTGGACCATTATAGGTTCTCACATGTTTTTCGGTACATTAATGGATGACCTTTCAAGCTCCAGTCTTAAGCTTTTATAAGCACTTTACATTTATTTACTCATTTAACACAACATCCATCTGAACTTGGCTATCGCTGTTATACCAAAGAGGAAGCCAGAGGTTGCTAAGATTTAGAGAGGTTAATTCTTTTCTTGAGGTCAGACAACTAGTAAGTGGCACAATCACAATTCTGACCCTAGACATCTGGCTGCAGAGCCCATACGCTTCCCTGTTAAGCTTCATTCCCTGACTTGATTCTATCTTTGAAGGTGTTGGATTGTTGACCTTGTTCTAAAGAGAATGATGAATGATTTATTGCTTATCATGCATACTCTAAGTATTTATTAATCTCTTTCTAGTCATTAATTCAATATTTATTGCATCCTATTATGAGCCAGGAATATACAAATGGAAAAGATACTCAATGACTTACAGGTGACTGAGATTCATAAGGGCAAAGCATGTTATTAATAATCTGTCTTTTCTTAACATCAAATCATAGGAACTTTTGGTCTGTGTTACTTCATCGTAGAATAAGTGCAGTTACATTAGTCATAAAATTCTTAACAATTTCACTCTCTGTCATTTAGGTATTTGACTCTGACAAGGATATTAAAGTACATTTCATAGTGAATTATCATAATTGCCCTCTATAGATGCTCAATTGTAGGAATTGCTTTGAGCGTCCATACATTCTCTGCAATACCCAGAGTTTATAAAACTATCAGAAAATAAAAGGGCTGATCTAAAATTCAGAATCTCTATTTTATATTTGTACTCACAATGCAAATCTCTATTTTATTTTGTACTGACAATGCAAATGTTTATCTTTTAAAAAAATCTTATTTTATTCCCTTTTCATGGCCAAGCACAACTTTAACACTTCTAGAATCTTAGTTTCCATCCCAATTGTCATTGTGAAGAATAAATGTAATACAGGGTTTGGAAGTTGTATTTGCTCTGCATTAATAAAAGCAGCAAAAGCTGTTTTCTTCCATCCCTAAATTATGTAGCAATGATTCATAGAGCAGATAAGGGGATATTACAAGATGTCATTTTCACAGTATTTTTCTAAACCCTGCTATGGATAATATAAACATTGGGGTACACTTTAAAATTTTTAAATGCTCCTTGATGACAGCAGTGGTTTTCATGGATAACATTTTCCTTTCCTGAATTAACTGTTATCTAGTTAGGCATTTCACTCTTTACCAAATGTCCTGAGAAGTTCTAACTACATAGGACATGCTGTTATGCAGTATTCCAGAAAAAGGACTTACTAACATTTAGAAACATTTCTTTACAAGAACAGAATCACTTTATAATTTTGCTGTAGTGTGACATCATTGTAGATTTATAGAACTTTGTAGCTTGTGTGTGTATCTGCATTGTCTCATATTTTATGCCTTGTCTTACGTCATTACACCACTTATGGGGATCACTCAGCTATTGCTTATTCCTAATGTCCTTTTATCTCACCATTAATCTCACTCTTTGATTTTTTATTGATAACAAACACAACATTATGCCAAAATGCAGTGACAATTCTTTAATAATTTAGCAGTCATGCAATCTTTTAAGAAAAAATATTTTTAAAGTAAATCCTTTAAGAGTCTTGGCTGCATTGTATTGCTTTAAATCATTTATGGAGGCACTGATTAATAATGCACAAATGGTTATATTTTGAGGTTATGGGTGGTAACTAGCAAGGCAAGAGGTAAGATGTAATGCTTTGTTCAGTATTTTACTGTTGAAAATGTGACTGATGAGTGTATTTGTGCTGTCACTCTAAAGTTAACTTCTTTAAGCTTCTGAGATATGCAGCAGTCCATCTTACCTTCCAGATAGAATGAGTAATATAGTAAGTTAAAGGTCAGATACATATCACAGTGCCTGGCACTTGGAAACAATAAAGAGTAACTAAAAGTAATTCTAGCTTAATTTGTCCCTTTTAAATACGTATATCATGGATGATGGTTGACTTACAATGCTTATGGATACCTGTATTTGATTTGGACACCAAATTTAAACTCTTCTAAGCCTGTCTTGTTATTTGCACATACCTGTCCCCTTTCTATTCATCTTCAACTAGAGAACTTAAATTACTTACCCCTTCAAACTGAATTTTAGGTCAGACAACATTACATATTCCTTCCTGGATGTTTCTGTGACTTGTTTTGCTCTCTTATATTATTAACCTCTTAACCACATTGTATTGAACTTATTTAGTTAAGTGCCTTCTGAATTACGTAATGACATCCACAAGATATCGAATTCTATCTTATTTATACTTTTAGCCCAGTGCCAAGAAGTGTCTGCCATATACCAGTTTCTTATTAAGTAGTTTTTAAACTGTCAAATAATAAATAGTATAAAAAACCTTAAGGGAGCCTCGATGGCTCAGTTGGTTGAGCGTTCAACTCTTGGTTTCAGCTCGGGTTGTGATCCCAGAGACATGGCATCCAGCCCCACATTGGGTTCTGAGGTGAGTGTGGAGCCTGTTTGGGATTCTCTCTCTCTCTTTCTCCTCCCCCCCTTTCTCCCCCACTTGCCTCTCTCCCCTGCTCACATGCTCTTTCCCTAAACAAACAAACAAGCAAAAAACCTTAGACATCTGCTCAAAATTTGATTTTGATAGCCAAATAAATTAATATCCTGTTAACCTAAACTTAATTCTTTATTAGGATACAATGTTTGAATTGCTTTAAATAATCAATTTCAACTGTATTTTAATAGTTCCTTGCATGTGTCAATTGATTTTTTGGCTATATAAATGATATTGCAAATGTCAAAGATGATAACTTATACTCCTGTATATTCATATCCTGATCCAGAATGGATAGTTATAGAAATGTCCATATTAGTTAAACCATAAGGTCAAAAAAGTACAGTTCTATATTCCCAAACATGATGGAAAATTAAATCTTTTTACAACTCCTTTTAGAGGACATTGTTAAGGTTCTATTCCAAATCTAAAATTGTTCTTATTTTTATTGTTGATTGCATCAAGTCTTGAATCTTGGGACAGAAATTCATTTCTGTTTCCAAATTTGGCTTCTCATGACACTGTTTTATGCTTTCTTCTAGTATAGAGCTGCTCTGTTATCCTTCCTTTTTTCTTCTTAAGAAAAAAAATGCAATGAGGTATTTGTTTTGAGGAGGAAAAAAAGCATTTCACACATATAAAATATATTATATTTTATATATCCTATAAAAGAAAAGGTGGGGGGCTCACATGGGTAGCTCAGTCAGTTAAGTGTCCGACTTTGGCTCAGGTCATGATCTCACAGTTCCTGGGTTTGAGCCCCATGTCGGGCTCTGTGCTGACAGCTCAGAGCCTGGAGCCTGCTTTGGATTCTGTGTGTGTGTCTCTCTCTGTTCCTCTCCCACTCATTCTCTCTCTCTCTCTTAAAAATAAATAAGAATTAAAAAAATTTAAAAAAAAAGTAAAGGTAGGTCAGAGTTGGAACCTACTCATCTTTATAATGCTACCTTAAGTTTATGATTGATAGGAAGAACGTTGTATTACATAAATAATATTTTTGTTACCTTGAAAAAATAAATACAGAATTTTATATGTTATACCATTTAAAATATAAAATCAAAAAACATTAGTGTTGATAAATGGTTATTTATGAAGCTATTTTATATTATAAGCAGATGATTTTTAGCAAGTCAGCTTCCATCTCAAATGCAGTATATATGTTTTTCTTAACATGAAGTAAGAGAGCATGAGAACAGAGAATTCTTTGGCGACAAAAAATCATGTGGTCAGTTAATTTGATTATATTTTCAATTGAAAGCATTTGTTATTAGAAACTCTGAAACATACTGAGAGTAAGATACAAAAATTGTTTTAAAAGATAAGCCGCAGGACCCTGGGTGGCTCAGTTGGTTAAGTGTCCGTCTTCAACTCAGGTCATGATCTCACAGTTTGTGGGCTTGAGCCCCATGCCGGGCTCTGTGCTGATAGCTCAGAGCCTGGAGCCTGCTTCAGATTCTGTGTCTTCTTCTCTCTCTCTGCCTCTCTCTCTCTCTCTCTCTTTCTCAAAAATAAATAAACCTAATTTTTTTTTTAAAAAAAGATAATAAGCCAAACAAATACAAGCCAGTGTATTCATTAATTATTTTATATTTATGAAGCTTCTACTCTGTATGTAAAAGCCGAAGGAATAGATGTCTATGTACAGGTGATTGTATATAGTGTGATAAATGCTACGATTAAAGTCTAACTGGGGCACCTGGGTGGCTCAGTCGGTTAAGCATCAGACTTCTGGTCAGGTCATGATCTCACAGTCTGTGAGTTTGCTGACAGCTCAGAGCCTGGAGCCTGCTTTGGATTCTGTATCTCCCTCTCTCTCTCTACTCATGACCTCCTACTCATGCTCTGTCTCTCTCTGCCTCTGAAAAATGAATAAACCTTAAAAAAATTTTTTTAAGCCTAGCAAAAGGGTCCATGAGACCATCTAGAAGAGACATCAAAAGAGAATTGCATGGGAGTATAAGCTGTAAATGGAAGTGAAGAGACATAAAAATGAGACAGTAAAGGCTCAAATCACCAAGAGCACTTTAGGTCACTTTAAGGTGTTGATCTTAAAAACAGTGTAGCGTCATTCAAAGAAGTTAAGCAGAAGTGCCAATGTCAGCCTTACACCCTTTTGCACTGAAGGAATGGAGACAAAGATGTTTCTTTTTTCAACATTTTTTATTTATTTTTGGGACAGAGAGAGACAGAGCATGAACGGGGGAGGGGCAGAGAGAGAGGGAGACACAGAATCGGAAACAGGCTCCAGGCTCCGAGCCATCGGCCCAGAGCCTGACGCGGGGCTCGAACTCACGGACCGCGAGATCGTGACCTGGCTGAAGCCGGACGCTTAACCGACTGCGCCACCCAGGCGCCCCAAGATGTTTCTAACCAAGGGGAGGGAAAGCCTGGAGAGAAGGGAGGTGATCCTCCCCCACCCCCCCCCTTAATGGCTACTATTATCTCTATAAATTCCTGAAATCGTCTCCTGTGAGTGAGGAAGAGGAGAGTGGAATAGTGTGTTTATGCAATGTGGTAGAAGACTGAAAATACCATCTCCGGGGAAATAGGACAGAGAACAGACCGGGGAAACTGTAAGAAGGGATTGTTTCACAGTGTAGAACTACCACGTTAGTATGTCTTCACACTGGCTGGCATACTTTTTCTCCTTGCTGGGAAATCTGTAGGAAAGGCCAGAAAACACTGCCAGCTAAGCCCAACAGCATAGAAATTTCTTTGTTAGGTGGATCTGAAATTTAGGTTTTACTAGATATAGGAGGTAGGAACAAGGGTGAGGATGTTGGATTTTGGAGAGCAGCCAAGATAATGAATTATGGGTTCTTGACTAAATCCAGGAGGGAGTGAAGCAAAGTGGGGCAGATAGATGGATGGATACGTAAAGCTGTATAGGTTAGAATGTGTGTAGAAGGAGTGAGGGTATGAGAATCTTGAAAGGTTAGAAGGGTGTGTTGCAAGTATTGACTATTGGAGTTTAAAACTCTAAGGGTGGAAGAATTGTGGAAAAGTTCAAGAGATTCACCTGAAAAACTATTAGACACAATGATATAATTTTGTAAGAGAGCACAGTGAAAATTCATTTGAAGAATCAATAATCTTAAAGAATCCCATCATTTATTCATCTAGGATTTATTCACCAGGAAATAATTTAGGATGATACAAATATTATTAACAACCTGGGATGTTCATGAGAGCCTTGGAAGTAATAGCAAATGACTGCAGACAGCTTAGAAGTGCAGTAACAGAGGACGGCTTAAATAAATTATGATAAATCAAAATATTTGCGGAAGTATAAATTGGTTGAACCTTTATGGAAGCAGTTTGACCTTGTCCATCAGTTTTACATACAAATGCCACTCAATCAGGAAATCCTGATTGAAACTTCTAAAAATGTACCCTGCAGATATATTTATACACGTGTAAAATCAAGAATGCACAGGAACTTTGTTGCCACATTGTTTGTAACATAAGGTGCCAATCAGAAGGGAATTGCCTGGGCACATGGTACTACATCCATTAAATGAGATATTATGAAACTATAAAAACTAATGGGAAAAATCTTTACTGATGTGAACTGCTTTGCACAAATCAGAACAGAGTGTGTGGTACAATGCCATCTTATAAAAAGTGGGGAAGTCCATACATGTATTTACATATATATGTATAAGTTATTTTTAGATAAATTCATGAGAAAATAATAGCATTAGTTGCTGGTGAGAAGAGAATTCAGGTGGCGAGGGGGACAGCAATGGAGAAAGAACTTTCATCGCCATTTTATCATCTATCTTTTCATTCCGTTTGAATTTTGAACCATATGGATAGAATAAGACAGACTGAGAAAGACAAATGTGATATGATTTCACTCCTATGTGGAATCTATATAAACAAAAGAAATGAATAAACAAAAAGCAGAATCAGATCTATAAAACACAGAGAACAAATTGATGGTTGCCAGAGGGAAGAAGGGTTGGGGGATGGGCAAAACAGGTGAAAGGGAGTAGGAGATACAGGCTTTCAGTTATGAAATCAGTAAGTCATGGAAATAAAAGATACAAAATAGGGAGTGTGGTCAGTGACATTGTAATAGTGTTATTTGGTGACAGATGGTAGCTACAGTTGTGAACATAGTATAAAGTAAAGAGAAGTTGAATCATTATGTTGTACATCTGAAACTAATATAACATTGTGTGGTAAGTATACTCAAACAAAAAAATTAAAAAGAAAAAAAAGAATGTATTACCATTTGGAAATTTAAAAAAACAAACTATTGAGGTAACAAATCTAAGTATAAATTTAAAATCTTAGGGGTGCTTGGGTAGTTCAGCAGGTTAAGCGTCTGAATCTTGATCTCAGCTCAGGTCTTGATCTCAGGGTCGTGAGTTCAAGCCCCGTGTTAGGCTTCAAACAAACAAACAAAGTAAAATTTTATTTTAGTGACCTAGAAATATATTCAAAATAATGAGCTTGCAGTCAGGGGAATAATTATAAAAGTGTATGTATGCACATACACATTATACATACATATATATGTATGTATATATAAATACATAATAAAGGCATTGTAAAATGATAAGAAAGTACACTCCAATATATATTTAGTGGATATAACAGCTTACAGGATTGGATTACAAGCAGTTTTTATTCTCTTTTCGTATGTATTTTGAATATATCTCAGTGCATGTACATTATTTACATATGGCTTAATTGGAGCAGTGTACCATGGATTTCATTACTGAAGGGGAAAGTATTTTTTATTTTTTATCAATTTCTTATTTTTTATTTAATTTTTATTTAATTTTTTTTAACGTTTATTTATTTTTGAGACAGAGAGAGACAGAGCATGAACGGGGGAGGGTCAGAGAGAGGGAGACACAGAATCTGAAACAGGCTCCAGGCTCCGAGCTGTCAGTACAGAACCCGACGCGGGGCTCGAACTCACGGACCGCGAGATCATGACCCGAGCCAAAGTTGGCCGCTTAACCAACTGAGCCACCCAAGCATCCCAACTTATTTTTTATTTAAAATTTTTTTTTAACGTTTATTTATTTTTGAGACAGAGAGAGACAGAGCATGAACGGGGGAGGGTCAGAGAGAGCGGGAGACACAGAATCGGAAGCAGACTCCAGGCTCTGAGCCATCAGCCCAGAGCCTGATGCGGGGCTCGAACTCACGGACCGCGAGATCGTGACCTGAGCTGAAGTTGGACGCTTAACCGACTGAGCCACCCAGGCGCCCCTTATTTTTTATTTTAGAGAGAGAGTGAAAGCAGGGGAGAAGGGGAGAGAGAGAGAAAGAGAGAGAGAGAGAGAGAGAGAGAGACTGAATCTTAAGCCAACTCCACACTCAGTGTGGAAACCAACACGGGCTCAATCCCACAACCCCAGGATCATGACCTGAGCCGTAATCAAGAGTTGGACATTCAACTGACTGAGCCACCCAGGAACCTAGGGGGAAAGTATTTTTTAAAAACACTTTTAGATAATCCCTGAAACTCCATCCTTTCAAACATAGAAACCATGTTTTAGATAGTTTGCAATAAAATTTAATAAAGATAAATGTGTGATCTATAACATCTTTCATTTGAATAAAAGACCAATCTTGACAGATGTACCTACTAAGAACTTTTATATGTTATCATAAATAAAATATATTCACTGATATAAATTAAGAGAATATTGTAAGAATGAGTCTTCCAAAAGAAATCTAATGAAGAATAATATAGATTGTTAGAAGACCCACATAATTCAAAACTAAAATGAATGGCTATTCTGTTTTACATCTTCAGCATAATTGACAATAAAGAAATAACTTACGTTAGACATTTAGATAAATGAGCATATCCTATAAGTGCAGTGTCTGCAAAATCTTGGTCTTGCAGGAAGCTAGGAATTTTAGTAAAATTTTAAAATAAAATTTGAAATAACAATCTATTTTTCCACTTGCTAATTCACAAGTCTATTAAATGTATAGTCCTGAAAGAGATCAAATGCAGAAATTAGACTTGTCCATGGCACAACATAATTATTTTTTAAGTTTGTATTTAGTACATCTGTTATAATTTGAATTATATTCTTTGTATCTAATATCCTTTAATTGAATGTTTTTAGAAACTTTTGTTAACGCCTAAACACTAAGATTATATAAGCTTTTATTCCCCCCCTCCCCATCTTCCCTGTTACTAGCATCTTGCATTAGGGTGGTACATTTGTTAGACTGATGAAACAATATTGATATTGATATTAACTAAACTCCATAGTTTATATTAGGGTTCTCTTTATGTTTTATATTTTATGAGTTTTGACAAATGTATAATGACAGGTATCTACCATTATGGTATCATATAGAATATTTTCACTGCCCGAGTAATACATTTGCCCAATTACAACACCATTTTCTGTTCCTGCCAGCAATGAAAGAAAAGTTCCTGTTGCTTCACTTCCTTGCTAGCATTTAGTGCTGTATTTTGGATTTTAGCTATTGTAATAGTTGTGTAGTGGTATATCACTATTGTTTTAATTTCCAATCCCCTGTTGACATATAAAGTTGAACATCTTTTCACATTCTTACTGGTCATTTGTATATCTGCTTTGGTAAGTGACTATTCAGGTTTTCCCATTTTTAGATTGGATTATTTGTTTTTTTATTATTGAGTTGTAAGAGTTCTTTGCGTAGTTTGGATACCAATCATCTTTCAGATATACATGTTGGAAATATTTTCTTCGATTTTGTGACTCATCATTCTATTTTCTGAAGAGAGCCTTTTCCAAAGCAGAAGTTTTATTTTTAATAAAAGTCCAACCTATTTTTTTTCTTTCATGGACTATGCTATTAGTTTTGTATCTAGAAAATTACCACCAATCCTAGATTTTCAAACAGTGTTATCTGCCAGGAATTCTAGAGTCTCGTATTTTACATTTCAGTTTTGTATCTGAGAAGTCATCAGTAAACTAGATTTCCAGCTATGTTGTTGTCTAGGAATTGTATAGTTTTGCATAATTTTACATTTAGGTCTATGATCTATTTTGAATTAATTTTTGTGTAAGATCTGTGTTTAGATTCATTTTTTTTGCATGTGGATCTAGTTTTTCCTGTATCATTTGTTTAAGAGCCTTCGTTTAAAAAATTAGTATTTTTTTCTATTTTCTGACTTTTTAGTCCCACTCACAAGTTGCATGGATTCAAGCTCATCTCTACTCTCACTCCAGGTTTTTCTCCCACCATACCATAGTTAATAAAAAAATCTTTCGTGTCTTTCTAACCACCTGTCCAATGGAGGAAACTCTTCCATAGAAACCCTGCAAATCCTCATAGTGTAGATGACAACCTCATAAAGCAAGCCATCTTTGTGTTGAATAACTCAAGTTATAATTCATTCATTCAACATATATTGCATACTCATTGTTGTCAGATACTGATTCAAGAAGTTGTATTTTATGTAGCCTACAATTACAAGATCTTGGCTCCATACTCTTGAGCAATATACAAACATCCATTTCCTTTTTTAGATCTTTGAGTTTTATATGTATTAGAGTGCTTTTCACTCCTTGCATCAGTTTAACACTGTCCTTTTCTTTCAAACATCCCTAATAACATTGATATATTGATATCAGGGTGAAATTTGATTTTTTGTGCTTCTCTCAAAATACTATTTACTGAGAGATAAACATATCTCTCTAGAAGTCATCCATCTGATAAAATGCACAATGGTCTGTTTATTCTCTGTGACCTGGACAACATCCCTAATTAATTAAGCCTTAAATCACTGGTATTTTTGCTGCCAAAATGGCATAATGCACCATTATATTAAATTCATTATGAAATTAACTTTTGCCTGGCAGTCATATTCAATACTGTTTTGTAAGTATGGAAAATCTCAATAGGAAATGCCTTGAGGAGGAAATGTAAGAGTAGGGGACTAATTTTACTTGACTAATTTTAATTGAATTGAACATTATTCTAGGGTATACAAAGAAGGAGTGTACTCTAATAGGAAAAATGCTGGATTTGACATTGGGAAGACCCAGGCTTAGAATATATCTGGTACATATTAGTGTCTTGTCCTCAAGTAAGTCATTTAACTTCTTTGAGCATCAAGTTACTCCTCTTTAAGATAATGAAGATATAAATATTCTTGTCCCATCCATCTTCTATTGAGTTTTGAGAAGTTAATATGGAAACATAAATGAAAATACTTTTGTTAAATTTTTTTAATGTTTATTTTTATTTTTGAGAGAGAGGGAGAGAGAGAGCACGAGCAGGGCAGGGGCAGAGAGAAAGGGAGACACAGAATCTGAAGCAGGCTCCAGGCTCTGAGCTGTCAGCACAGAACCTGATGGGGGGCTCGAACTCACGATCCACAAGATCATGACCTGGGCCAAAGCCAGACGCTTAACCGACTGAGCTACCCAGGTGCCCCAGTGAAAATAATTTTTAAGTTAGGTTCCCCGAGGAATCATTTACATACAATAACAATCACACTTTTTAGTGTACAGTTCTCTTGGCTTTGACAACTCATAGACTTACATACACACTACCACAGTCTTGGTATACAACAATTCCATCACCTCACGTATTCCCACTGGCCTCTTTGTAGCCTACCTTTACCGACTACTAGTCTACTTTGTGCCTATAGTTTTGCCTTTTCCAGAATGTTGTATAAATAAAATCATACCAATGTGGCTTCCTTCACTTTTCCTAATACTTTTTGAGACTCGGTCATGCTGTTGTATTTATCAGCAGTTTGTTCCTTTTTCTTGATATATGAAGACATTTTTTTAATTGTCTTAAAATCCAATTAATCTATTTTAAGAAAAAAATTAAAATCATCTTTTTTTATAAAAGACGTGATTGAATTAAATCACTTGATTGAATAAAGATCTACATCCCTAGCATAGAATATAGACAATAGCATTTTAATAGTTCTCTTAAGCCCTGCACCAGGATTTTGGAAATATTTATCTCTTTCTTTTCAGATGAACACTGAATTCCCAAGGGCATAGTTTTCAAGAAATATAACTTTGTAATGTTTGTAGTCATCTGGTTTGAGATGAAATTAAAAACAGGAGGTGGTTTTCTTGAAACATGTGGGATTGAAAGGCCAAGGTGTGACTTATTGTGAGGGTTTTTTTCCTGTTGCCAAAAAAAAAGCCTTTTTGAGCTGAACAAGAAAGGTATAAAATTAAAGTAATTGCATGCTTCAGATTTTAGTAGCAACATGAAATCTCGCTGGCAATTTGATGTTTTACTGACATTGTGGCCTGCTGGCCTGTTGTGAGATACATCAGATGTGAATGCCACTTACTTTTCCAATAATTCTCTGAATGATCTTGTGGAGTAGTTCTTATGATACACCAGCAGTGTGCCAGCAGAATGCCAGCTTGCGTTCCAGAGCCTGCCTCTTGAAAGCTGAATGTTATTCCATGTCCTTTTTTGTTGTTGTTTTTCCTAATTCACTAGTCATTGTGTATAATTATACGTTAGAGGGATGATTACACACCAATGAATTACAATCAAACTTGGCTTGTTAGTATAGAAAGCTTTGGTTGTTAATCACGATCATTTACAAGGAGTCACCCTCCGAAATGCAGATGTCATGGTAGACTTCCTCAAATCAAACCATGTTGATGTCTCAGAAAGGGTGTTTCCTTGCTGTGAGTTCATCATTGTCAGTTTTCTGTAACATGGGGCATTGCCTCTTGACTTTGAGATTCTTTTGTGAAACTAGGATAAGTAATATAGGCGTTGTATCAGAAAGTATGTTTTCTCCTAAAAGGTAAATTTATATCCCAATTTTTTTTATATAGAAAATCAAATTACACCACACCTGGTTAAAAAAATGTGTTGAATTAGTATATCAAAAAGTTATTGATGTAAAAAGAAATATGGATTTTAAAACATAGGTTTTTTTATTTAAAGTTTTTTAAACTAAAACATAATAACAACAAGGATTAGAAGTTTCTCAGTCTCCCAAATGCCACATTACCATAAATTTGGACACAGGATTGTAATACAGCTAACATTCTACAAAAATAAACAAACAGGCATTTTATAGGGCAAACCTATTTGAAAGATGCAGGATAGACATTATATATCCTAAATGTGACTTGGGGCAAATTTCTTAACCTTTGTTAGTATCACTTCTGCATCTGTAAAATGGGGGTACTAGCCTTTCTCAACAGATTTTATAAGGATAAAATCAATTATATTGGTAAAGTTGTTAAGGTATTTACTTGGCTGTTTAAAAAAATACTATGGGAACATTAGTTATATAAAATAAATCTCGTAATTTGGGGAGTATATTGAATTACAATACTTGGACAATGACTTACACATAGAAACTAGTGTGTCTGTTATATGAAATTGCAAACTTCTCGGTAGAAACACTTTTATGGCTTTATTAATGATTGGTACTTTAATCTTTAGCCTTTTCTAAAAAAATATTCTAATAGTTTACCCTGGATTGGCTAATTTCTTTCTACTGAGCAGTCATGTATATATGACTTGGAAAAATAGCTTTTTCCAATTCATTCCTTCATTTGATAATTCAAATCATTTACCATTTATTCAGTCATTCAGAACCTCTTGGGTCTTTGGCTACATAATATCTCTATGTGTAAGGTTTGCTGCCTCACATTTTCTTTGTTTTAAGTTTATTTATTTTTGAGAGAGAGAGAGAGAGAGAGAGAGAGTACGAGCATGAGTAGTGGAGGGGAGGGGGGGAGAGAGAGAATCTCAAACAGGTTCTGCGTGTCAGTGCAGAGCCCCATGTGGGGCTCAAACCGATGAACCTTGAAATCATGACCTGAACCGAAATCAAGAGTTAGACCCTTAACCAACTGAGCCACCGAGGTGTCCCTCATTTTCTCTTTTAAGAGAGATAAATACATGAAGTTTTAATAACACAAGGGAAAAAATGATGGCAAAAGAACGATGAAGATAAAAGTCCCAAGGGAGTTCAGAAAAGGAGCTAATTTCTGAGTTTGGGAAAGGCTTTAAATTGAGCTGAAGAAGCGGTAGGTTTGGGACACAAGGAGAATTCCAGTCAAAGAGAACTATGAAATCTTAGAGGTCAAGAAAAGTATTCAGTGTTTTGGAACCTAGTCCATTTGACTAGAATACAAAAAATACATAAAAGAACTGGGAGAAATAAGTTGGAAAGACATCAAATCATAGAGAGATTGGCATGCAAGTGAGGTGGAGAGGGCAGAGAGGAGCCTTCCCGTCATGTGTGGTCAAATCTGAAAAGAAAGTAGATGTGTTCGATCATTTAGTGGAATCAATCTGGCCACTATTTAGAGCTTGGATGAGAAAGAAAAATATATTTTGACTTCTACATTCTATCCCCAAATCTCTCCTTTATTCTGACAGCTCCAAAAACTTTATTTTATTCAGAAAATCTTTTATGTTGATTACCTACTAGTTTCCACACTTTCAATGATTTATTTTAATGGAATTGTCTTTGAAACAGTGCTGCAGATTCTTCTCATGACATACCACAATCCCTGACCTTGGTGAGTCACAGCTTTTGTCCTTTTTCAGCCCAAAATGAAGGAACAAGTTAGGAAGCTTTAAATTAATTTCTTGTAGTTCTGTACATTCTTGCACATATCTACGAGGCTGTAGAGGTGGGAGGAGAGGAGTGGTCAGGTTCCTTTAGAATAATCTGTATATTAATAGCTTGATTTATTTTTGTCCCCTTCTGCCTTTTGAAAATGCCTTATTCAGGATTTTTTTAAGAGTTAAACCCTCTGGGCACCTGGCTGGCACAGTTGGTGGAGTATGTGGCTCTTGGTCTCACGTTGGTCAGTTCAAGCCCCATGCTGGGCATAGAGCTTATTTAAAAAACAAAAAAAGAATTACACTGTCAGTGTGTAATGTAATATTTATGCTACAAGTTCTTAAGAAGAATCTAATTTAGGGGCACCTCGGTGGCTCAGTTGGTTAAGCATCTGGCTTTGGCTCAGGTCATGATCTCGTGGTTTATGAGTTCTCGTGGTGTATGAGTTTGAGCCACACATCTAGGCTCTGTGCTGACCGTTCAGAGCCTGGAGACTCCTTTGGATTCTGTGCCTCCCTCTCTTTCTGACCCTCCCCAGCTTGCACTCTGTATCTCTCTCTCAAAAATAAATAAACATTAAAAAAATTTAAAAACAGAAGAATCTAACTTATTTTAACAAGTTTTTTTTTAATTTTAACTCCAATATCAGAAGCATACAGTGTTACATTAGTTTCAGCTGTACAGTGTAGTGAGTCAACACTTCTATACATTACTCAGTGCTCATCATGATAAGAAGAGTCTAATTTGAATTCTGCACTTGAAAATCAAAGAATGTCAAAGAAGAAGTTTTGCATTTAGTAGATAATCCAGTTAAGTTAATAATGTTAGAATACATTTGAGTCTGCTAGAAGGGATGCCTTAGATCCTAAAAGCTAGTAAGAATAATAATAGTAAGAATAGCATTTAATAGTCTTAAAATACTTTTATCAAGAGCTAAGTGAAACTGTGAAAGTAAATATATGCAGTTAGCAATATTTAGTACAAAATACCCAAATGCAAATTATATTTATTTATTACTTTTAATAACAGGTCTTTAAACTGTCTTTTAAACTTTGAATGTTTTAAAGAATGAAATTTTCCACTTTATGTAGTCTTTTTGCTCTTTAGAAGACTAGTCATTACATGATAAAGTATTTTAAATATAACATCCAGCATTCTATGTATTTAATTCTTTCGTGTGTATTCATTTGGTATACAATTCTTTTAAGAGTGTCCTTTGAGTTTACATTAACTACTATAAATCATTTTAAATTGAGAACATCTCAACATTTTAGCCTATTCTATGAAATCATTGCCACTTCAAGACATGAAATTTTATATATTTATAGGCTGTAAACAATCATTATTTATCTTACATTTATTATATTGATCTAACACATGAAGCCTGCATATTATTCAAAGAAGTTCCTTTTCTATGGACTGTTTAGGTTATTGGTATTAATATTACAAATAATATTATCACCTTTAAGCTATTACAGTAAAATTAATTTAAAAAATCTCTGCTTAAAAGAATAAAATGAGGGGCGCCTGGGTGGCGCAGTCGGTTAAGCGTCCGACTTCAGCCAGGTCACGATCTCGCGGTCCGTGAGTTCGAGCCCTGCGTCGGGCTCTGTGCTGACAGCTCAGAGCCTGGAGCCTGTTTCAGATTCTGTGTGTCCCTCTCTCTCTGACCCTCCCCCGTTCATGCTCTGTCTCTCAAATAAATAAACGTTAAAAAAAAATTTTAAATGGGGAAGAAATGGAGAGTTAGGAGTAATTTCAACTATTGGCTAGAGATTATTTCAAAGTAGAAAGGTTAAATCACCTGGGAACAGAATTTTACCTGACAGTACTACCCACTTCAGGAGTTTCATGCTTGTGCCCATAAAAAGTACTATTGTTATTTGCCCAAAAGTTTGGAAATCCTTGAAATTGTTTGAGAAAAACAAAACAAAACAAAAAACCCTTTTAACAAAAGTGTTAAGAATCCTTTAGGGAAAGTAAATTTCTAATTCATTTTCCCTACTAGCAACGTTCATTAATTAGTAATAATCTATTGTTATTACCAGGAAATTGGGTAAGTGCACATTTATGAGTAAATTGAATGGTGCTCAGTGCATTTTCTATCTCTTTAAAAGATTGTATATGTGGAATAAGTGCCTCCGATGAAATTTCAAATTCCATAGTTACTACTTATGAAGTATCTTTGCAGTTGTAGTATATAATAATCTCTCAGGCTTTATCTTGGTTTTAGTTTATCTTGATTTC
Organism: Neofelis nebulosa; assembly: GCF_028018385.1. Taxonomy (NCBI): domain Eukaryota; kingdom Metazoa; phylum Chordata; class Mammalia; order Carnivora; family Felidae; genus Neofelis; species Neofelis nebulosa. Next base: position 32,571,118 of record NC_080795.1, read on the forward strand.
TTGATTTTTGAAGATGGCAAGTCCAGTCTGGACTTGACATTCTCCAGATGGCAATCTCCAGAACATTCTGCAGATGTTCTTCCTACAAGTGCTGCTTGCTGAGGAAACTTTGATTTTTGAAAGTATCTTTGTTCATTTAAACTAAGTCCTGTCTAATGATTGTGATATACACTGTGCTCTGCTATCTTTCCTTGAAGTAAGGAAATAGAAAAACTACTGATACAAGGGTAGCTGCTTTTTGAAAACATTTAAAAATGTATAAAACGAGTTTAGACAGATTGTAAAGGTATCTAATATAAAATTTCTGAGGGCAAATAGCTCTAGCTTAGTGAAGAGCTAGAAAGATAGAGAAGTGTTTCGACATATAAAAAATCAGTTTCTTTTATGAGAATTGTGAATTGTGATAAATTGTTAGCTGGTAATTTAGATAATTAGCGTGAAAAGCAATTTCTGGTAAAGAACAGGTTTTTTTGTACCTTGTAGCTAAAGAAATTATTGGAGATAAGGTCTCTAGGATTTTTTCAATTTTTTTAAATGTTTATTTACTTTTTGGGAGAGAGAAAGAGACAGAGTGTGAGCAGAGGAGGGGCAGAGAGAGAGGGAGACATAGAATCCGAAGCAGGCTCCAAGCTTTGAGCCATCAGCACAGAGCCTGATGTGGGGCTCAAACCCACAAACCGTGAGATCATGACCTGAGCTGAAGTTGGATGCGTAACCGACTAAGCCACCCAGGCACCCCAGGGTCTCTAGGATTTTTTAAAAACTTCACCACAATTGCTGTTGTCTCATTACTTTCAAGTGGATCAAGTCAGTTACATTAATGAATAAACACTTTCAAGAAAGTATATTAGGTTGGCATCTTCTCGGTTAAATGCATGATATATAGAAATACTAAGTATTTAGTCAAAGGAGTCACAATACAGAGGATTTTCAATTTGGCATTAAGGCTAATTATACAAGGTAAAATATAAATCAGTTTAAAAGCTCAGAAAGATTATGCTAATAACAAGCATTCATTCAACAAATATTTGAGTTATTACTACTGTGTGTCAGTAGTGAAATGGTGGACAGCAATGGATACAGTCTCTGCCTTCCTGCATCTGACAGTCTTGAGGTCAAGGTAGTTGTGAGGGGAGACATATGAATATATGAAACAGTCCATAATGTAATTGACACTGAGGAGAAGTAAATGGCATAAAGGAGCCTGGGGTGGAGATTTTTGACCTGGATGGAGTGGTCCGAGTCTATGCTGATGAGAATGTGACAGGAATGATATTCTATTTCCTATGTACAATTGATTATGTTTATCAAGGGTAGGTTAACACTGAATTATTTCTAGATAAAACTTTTATCAACCTATTAAATAGTCAGAAAACACTTTTCAAGCATCCACCTCCATACACAATGTCTTAACTCTTTTGTAGAAAATCGGTCTTGCTTTCCAAAAAGATCAAAATCAGGAAAGTTGAAGTATTTTACTCTTCGGCTTTTAAAAAATCTCATCAAATTGCTATTCCTTCAGCTCTTTTATCATTCTTCCCTGAGGTTAACAGAGATGTTTACTCGATAATAATCTCTAAAGATTTTGAGCCAATGTCTTATTTCCCCCAATACCTGAAGATTCTTGTCTCACATTACTATCTTTTCCGACCCATATCTATCTACAACAGTATCTTTATTCCCTCCTTGCTTCATTTCGCAAATGCATTTACTCTAGTTACAAAGATATCCACAGAACCAGAGCAAACACATTTGTTGTGCTCTCCCAGGCTTCTGATGTGTTACTGATTTGGAGAAAATTTTGGAGCTACGTGATGATGTAGCAACTGCAGAAAGGAGTACAACTTTAGAACGAAGTTTTAATTCAGTTTGAAACATTTTCAGTTTGAAAAGATCTGGTAGGTAACTGCCATAACTCCGCCTGGACTTCAGGTGTAAATACATCTGTAGCAGAACCAATTCTGCAGCATTTGATTTTCACGTGGTGAATATTAAGCCATGGTTTTGGAAGGTGAGGTGATTCAGAAAGATAATAGACAATAAAAGGAACACCGGAAGGGCTTCCTATTCCATACACAGAGTAAAACATTGTGATAAAAGCTTTGGAATCATTCTTTGCTTCTCTCTGATTCCCTTATCCCTTTGGAAGGTACAAATTGTACTTATACTTTATTTTCCTGATTAAGTCTCAACTCTTTCTATTCTCATTGTCTACATGATGGCTGTATTTGTCATTTTAATCTAACTCACACATGGCCTTCTATTTCTTTACATTGTTCACGTATCCACATCTATTTTTTTAACCACATTGTTAGTGTGGGGAGACTGTGTATCTTCTGCAGCATCTAACCCTGTGTCTTTCTCACCATAAACACTCTCTATCTATGTCTAAATTTAATAATAGGGGCCTCCAGTTCCCTGGCATAATCACTTTATGCAGTGGCAAAAATAGTAAGCAGTTTTTGAAAGTTGGATTTCAGTGAAAGAATTGGATTACAGCTTCACGGAAAGGGATTTTAGCATTTCATCTTGATTCTCAGAGCAAAGACAATATTTCTTGCATTATTTCTTATAAAATGACTATCAGCAATATCCTTAACTCCCATCAGGATTCAGAGGAAGATATGACACCTGTCAAATAGGCTTAAACAATAATTGTATCTGACCAAGCAAGTACAAGTATATAAGAATTGAAAATCCTTGTTTTCATAGATGAGGAATAATTTTCATTAATTTTTTATTGTTTCCAACTACAATGTTCATTGAACTTTTAAAAAATTTCACAGATAAAACTTTTTTTTTCTTTTTACTATTTTAAGACTCCCTTCTGATTTCTTTGAAGCGTGAAGTCTTGGTGACAAAGGTTAAAACCTTTGTCAATACAGAATACGCATTAATGTTGTCAATTACAAATTTGATTTAAAAACCCAAGATTTTATACATGTTAATATGTGTGTAAGTTATTTTTCATAATAAAATCCACGACTATGTCCCCTCAGAATATACTGACAAAGGCCATAAAGACATCCTGATTAAGGTAGTAAAAATACTGCCTCCAATGGTGAAAATTGATTGCCAAATGGAGGAAAGACAATGATGAATAAATTAAAAATACAAAGCAGTATAAGATGTGCTCTGACAGAGGGAAGCAACTGAGTGGCATAAGAGGATAGAAAAGGAAATCTAATTAAATGTCTAAATGAAAATAACCTAAAATAACTTTAATATCCAGGTTCTATGATAACCACTTTCTGCACAAGCCAAAATGCTAAGTAGTCCATCAATATCCCTACATTTGGGAATTGTCTATTTTTGCCTTTGAAGTTACAAATGTTTGCCCTTAACCTTAATAAGACAAATCAGAATCCTTAAGGATAAAAACTGTTCCTCTGGATCACTTTTGCACTGCTGGTGGGAATGCAAACTGGTGCAGCCATTCTGGAAAACAGGATGGAGTTTCCTCAAAAAAATTAAAAATAGAACTACCTTACGACCCAGCAATTGCACTACTAGGTATTTATCCAGGGGATACAGGTATCCTGTTTTGAAGGGGCACATTCACTCCAATGATTATAGCAATACTATCAACAATAGCCAAAGTATGGAAAGAGTCCAAATGTCCATTGATGGATGAATGGATAAAGAAGATGTGGTATGTATACACAATGGAGTATTACTCGGCAATCCAAAAGAATGAAATCTTGCCATTTGCAACTACGTGGATGCAACTAGAGGGTATTATGCTAAGTGAAATTAGTCAGAGAAAGACAAATATATAACTTCACCCATATGAGGACTTGAAGATACAAAAGAGATGAACATAAAGGAAGGGAAGCAAAAATAATATAAAAATAGGGAAGGGGGGAAACATAAGAGACTTTTAAATGTGGAGAACAAACAGAGGGTTACTGGAGGGTTGTGGGAGGAGGGATGGGCTAAATGGGTGAGGGGCATTAAGGAATCTACTCCTGAAATCATTGTTGCACTATATGATAACTAGGATGTAAATTTAAAAAAATTAAATAAAAAAAACTGTTCCTCTGTAACTTTAAAAAATCTCTTGATATTATTTTAAGGAGTTTTCTAATTAAAGTGACCATGCACCTGTTTGACCAAGACCGTCTTGGCCCTCTCTCATGTGCGCTTTCCTGCTGTCTCTCTCTCTCTCTCTCTTTCTCTTTCTCTTTCTGGCACAGTTTCTGCCTTGAGGCTCTCTTCTTCAGATACTCTCTGCAAGCTGTGTTCCCACGGCCTCCCTATGTCCTTTCAGACACTATACACAGAGCTGTGCATGTCCCTTGTGGATCCCCCTTAATCTCATACACTTTTGTAAATGATCCTTTATTAAACTCTCCTAAATTACCCCCAATTATGTGTATCATCTTTTTCCTGGAGATCCTGACTGTCCATTAACATTATATACCAATATTACATGATGATTGGATGCTTAAAATAAGGTTCCTATTTTGAATGCAGAAATCAAGATCTCATGCTTCCTCCCATAGACACTGTAATCAAAGAGGACAACATAGCATAAACATTTGTATATTAAAAGGAAAGTATGGACCAATCATTTTATTCACTGCAAAGCAGGTACAGGTTTATTTTCCTAGAATGACTGGAATCTACGTTTAGGATTTAAATACTGCCTGACATTCAGAAATTAAGGGTTAGTTGCACTTTGGGAATGATGAGTGTAGTTATTTTCAAACCATTTTGTTTCATATCTTTAAGATAGTTGATCAGTTGACAGTTTTTGGTGTCTTTGTTCTGGAAACTAGTATATTGTTGGTATAATGAATGATTATTCCTGAGAGAAGAAATGTAATGCAGCATGAAGTACACTTACTCTTTTTCAGATTACTTGGCTACTGCTTATATTGTTGCCCTCTCAAGTCCGATTTCTAGATGTTGAAGACAATGTGTGTCTTAATCATAATCCTAATGTATTCTCTTAGTAAAAATCCAGCTGTTTTCCATTTGGGTCAATATTTTCAGAGTAGATTACTGAATCTGCTGACAATTTGGAAACATTAACCACTTCAGATGGTGAGGGCATCATTTAATGTCAAGCAGTTTTTATAGACTAAGTGTGACTGAAGTTGGAAAAAGCATCTTAATATTTGGAATTCAGGGCTGAGTTGAAAAAAATTCATACTGATCCATAATAGCATTATGAACTAATCTTACTGAAAAGAGGGAGGGAGAGAAGGAGGAGGGAGGGAGGGAGGGAGAGAGGGAGAGAGAGAGAGAGAGAGTGAGAGAGAGAGAGAGAGAAGGGAGAGTGCAAGAGCACGCACACATACTGGGAACTGTTTTTGTTTCCAAAGGGGTTGATATCAAGTAATTCACAGATATTTACTGAGCACCTAGGATATGCCCTGTTTGCAATACTTAACAATGTTTTCTAGTTTAATTGTCTAACACATACGAACTCGTAGATTGGGGAGCCTAACTTCTTGATGCCTAGCTCTTATTGTTTTCAAATAAATAGGCTTTGATTATTAATTATATTTAAAGCTGTGTAAATAACAACATTATCTTGAACTGTTTAAGGGCCATCCATCTAACATACATTCCAAATTGGAACATTGAAAATAGCTGGAAAAGATAAAATAGAAAGGTGCACTTTAATTGTGAATAACTCATGACTATGACTCATCATCAGTATCTAAAGGAAACTAAAATGGGTTAATGATCTTGAGTTGTGCATTGTACTTACAATGATCTTGCATCAGTGAGGGAAAAAAATGCTTACTCTAAGTCTGTCTACAGGATTCCCTTAGGAAGACAACTGTCTTTGTTTAGGAATGCACCTTAATGATTGCCTTTGGCTTTGTAATTAAGGACCTGTGTGCACATCCTAAATTGGATAGAGTTAGAAAAACAACTTAAAACCTTGGTAGGAGAAACTACTCTGTAGAAAAATATACAGGGAATTTTGGAGGATGTAGGCAAATGAGTTCAAGAGGAGATGGGGAGAAGAAAGTCAAAAAAAGTAGTGATAGGCTAGGGGTTCAAAATAGCGGGAGAATGGTGGAGTCCTTACTGGTCTTAAAAGAGATGGCATTTTCTGGAGATCTTACTAGAAGTTACAAGGACCAGTGACAGCAGAAATGACTTTTATATCCCTACAGATTGCTGATTCTGAGCAATAAAGCACAACCATGAAAGTGTGCCCAAGGTAGATTTAATAATCTTGGTTGTAATTAGTTTCTTCTGCAGCTGATGGATGGTCTTATAAAGTGAGGAGCTAGTAAAATAAAAGTATTCAGTGAAGAAGGTTTAAAGGAAGTTGAATATTTCCATATTTCTTTAATTCTTTATATTATTGTAATGTTTAATATCATCTGAATTTATAGCTCTCTGAGCATATTTGCTACAGAATACATGCCAACTATTATGAAGAGCAGAAATAGATCTCAGTGTTCCAACAGGAGGAGGTGTAGAAGTCTTGGCCAGGGAAGGACAATTAGAATTTGAGAACAATCCATTTTTAAGAAGTTATTTGTGCCATAAACATTCCATCATATCTAAATGTGTCTTCCTACTCTCTTTATTCATTATACTTATTATGATATGCCTTAAATATATACAGATTTTTATAGATTTTTGTGTCAATTATACCTCAATAAAATGGCTTTTAAGGAGAGATACGGCTTTTGTAAATTGTATTTTTCTAAATCTCCTTTTTCAATTGTTCATTAGGCAATATAGAAATTTAATTGTTTTTGTATATTGACCTTATATCCTATAATATTACAAAATTGAAGTATTATTTTTCTAGATGTTTTGTAACATTTAGAAGGATATTTTCTATGAATAGTGATGTTATCTGCGATTAATGACCATTTTACTTCTTCCTTTCTAATCTTTATGCCTCTTATTTATTTTTCTTAGAGTATTGTACTAGCTAGATACTTCAGTGTTTGAAATGGAAATGGTAATATAAGACCTCTTTTTTTTTGGTTTCTTAGGGAAATAAGGATTGATATTTCACCATTATGTGTGATATAAAATGTAGGTTTTTCATAAATATCCTTTATGAGATTGAGCATGTCCCTTTCTATTCCTATTTTTAATCTTACCATAAGGATGTTTTCACCAATGTTCACAAAAGTCCTATTTATAATAAACAAAGCCTGGAAACAATCCAAATATACGTCTACAAGAGAATGGCTGAAATTGAATTAATAAAAATAGTGATATATTCATATAGCAAAATACTCAACAATAGATGTACCAACATGGATACATTTTATAGACATTATACAAAGCATAAGAAGCTAGAGAGATAAGAGTTAATATAGCATTCTATTTGTATGATGACCTAGAAAAGTAAAACCAATTTATGTAATGAGAAATTAAAAAGATTGTCTAAAGAAATAACAAGTATTGGCAAGGTTATGGAGAAAAGGGAACTCTCTACACTTTTGATGGGAATGTAAATTGTTATAACCACTGTAGAAAACATGGAAGTTCTTCAAATATTAAATAATATAAATGCCATATTATCCAATAATCCCACTACTTGGTATTTACTCAAAATAACAAAAACAATAATTTGAAAAGATAAATGCACTCCTGTGTTTATTGTGGCATTATTTACAATAGCCAAATTATGAAAGCAACCTAAATGTCCATCTACAGGTGAGTGGATAAAGAAGATATGATACACACTCACATGCACACACACACACACACACACACACACACACACACACACAGAGGGATATTACATAGCTATAAAAAAAATAGGAGGCGGCGCCTGGGTGGCTCAGTCGGTTAAGCGTCCGACTTCAGCTCAGGTCACGATCTTGCGGTCCGGTCCGTGAGTTCGAGCCCCGCGTCGGGCTCTGGGTTGATGGCTCAGAGCCTGGAGCCTGCTTCCGATTCTGTGTCTCCCTCTCTCTCTGCCCCTCCCCGGTTCATGCTCTGTCTCTCTCTGTCTCAAAAATAAATAAACGTTAAAAAAAAAATTAAAAAAATGAGATTTTTGCTATTTGCAACAACATGAATGGACCTAAAGGGGTATTATGCTAAGTGAAATAAGTCAGAGAAAGACAAATAAATACTGTATGATTTCACTTATATGTGGAATCTAAGGCAAAACAAATAAACAAAAAGCAGAATCAGACCTATAAACACATAGACCAAATGGATGGCTGCCAAAGGGAAGGGGGTTAAGGAATGGGCAAAAGAGATGAAGGGGAGTAGGAGATACAAGCTTCCAGTTATCAAATCAACAAGTCATGGGAATAAAAGGCACAGTATAGGGAATATATAGTAATACTGCAGTAGCATTGTGGTGGATATATGGTAGTTACACTTCTGGTGAGCATAGCATAACATATAGAGAAGTTGAATCACTGTGTTCTACACCTGAAACCTAATGTAAAGTTGTGTGTCAACACACTGAAATTAAAAAAAAATAATTTATAGATCCCCCCACAAAAAAAGGGAAGATAGTGGAATTTGGGAATTAATAAGGAAAGAAATAAGTGAACTGTTTTTTTTTTAAATTAAATAAAAAAATAGACAATGACCTCCATAAATACATACATACATACGTAGATACCTGAGTATAACTTGATTAATCCAAATTTCCAGTAATATTCAAGTTAGGTTATTTATACATTTGCGAATTTTCAAGTTCTAATTAAAAATGTGCTTAATTGTTTAAAGAAAAATTTTAAGAATCTGAATTTTTCACCACATTATTCAATTTACTAATACTTGAATTTGAAACTAATACAATTATATATCCTTAGATAATTTCTAATGCACTTTAAAGTAAATCATAGTAAATACCTGAGGATTAGCCAAAATGGTGATTCTAGGACTTAAAATCTTTGCCTAAATATAGTATCAACAAAATGAGTCCATTAAGTAAAACTGTTCCTTTGATTTAAAAAGGCAGTGGTCTATTCAACAACTGCTTTGTTTTTCTATACGGAGTAAACAAACATTTAATGTTGACTAAAGTATAGACTTAACAAAGATAAGAAGGACCAGAATCTAGTCTTGTTTTTTTAGGACACACTTCATGGAAGAATCTCATACTTCCTCATTGAGAATCCCGATATTGGTCACAGTCTAGTTCCTTGGAGGTTTCTATTAAAAAAAAAAAAAAGATGAAAGAATATTCTAGGGTGTTAGAAATGCCTTATATCTTAATTGAGCAGTGTTGTATAAATGTATACAGTTGTCAATCCTCATAATATTGAATATTTAAGTCTGATTTTTAATGCATGTAAGTAATACCTAATTTAAGTGGTGGGTGGAAGCCCTGAAATTTTAAAAAGGAGCTATGTTCTAATATTGTTCTAGAAACTTATATCCACAACTTTATAGGGAAAATTGGTAAGCTTACTAATAAGTGGATTTTCTTTAGTTAATGTTTATGCTTTATTTTATCACTTAACCACTGAAACTAACAAATACACAAAATTAAAAATAAATTGATTGAATCATGTTATGGAGAACAAAGGAATAACATCTTCCCCCCCCCCCACCTTTTCTTAAATTTCCAAGTGAGGATAAGATAGTTTCCCATATTAGATTGCATTTTTTAAAATGTATTTATTTATTTTGAGAGAGGATGCAAGCTGGGGATGGGCAGAGAGAGAGTGAGAGAGGACAGGGCCTGATGTGGGGCTCGAAACCATGAACCATAAGATCATGACCTGAGATGAAATCAAGAGTCAGATGCTTGACTGACTGAGCCACCCAGGTACCCCAAGATAGCATTTTTGAAAAAAAAATTATGTGTAACCAAGTTATTTCTATCTTTAATCCTATGATCTATGGCAAATAACTATTTAGCACAGCCAGTGTTATAATAACTATTAAGCACAACCAGTGATATTCTGTTTGTGACTTTTTCTCATGGAGACTCAATGAATAGATTTGGTTTTTACTTAAGTGATTGAACTTTTTATCTGTACCCTTCAGCACCAAGTATCCACTCTTAGGTTCCATTCAAGTTTTAGCAACCTAAAAATCTCCATCAGTCTGTAATTGCTACACTCAAGGAGCTAACTCATGAAATGAGACCAACAGAACATAGATTTTGTACAACAAAGGGTTGTACATATCAAGGAGTATATTTTCAGTAGTGCTTCACAGCACTTGCCTTTATTTTTAAAATTGCTGTAGGGAACTGTGTGTCTGTTTCACCTTCATTTTTGTAGATATAGGATGATCTCCGCTAAAGCATTCATGATGAAAAGGATTGCATCATAAGAATAATTTGGTATGCCATGTTTAATAGTGGTGTTTAATAGCATTTGCACTTTTATCAGAAAAAAAATGACACTTGTAGGTCACTGATTTACTGTTAGTAAATGAAAGTTTTCAGCAGGTTTGCCCAGGTAAAATAGCTCTTTTGATTTTGTGCTTAGATTGGTGATATACATAATATATTATTTTTCTGTATTGTGTCTAAGTTAACCTCGTTATGTAATTGCTAATTTTGTGATTCTTTATTGTACAGTATACTTTTTTTAAAATTTTTTTTAAGGTTTATTTATTTTTGAGACAGAGAGAGACAGAGCATGAACGGGGGAGGGTCAGAGAGAGAGGGAGACACAGAATTGGAAGCAGGCTCCATCCAGGCTCTGAGCTGTCAGTGCAGAGCCCGACGTGGGGCTCAAACTCACGGACCGCGAGATCGTGACCTGAGCTGAAGTCGGACGCTTAACTGACTGAGCCACCCAGGCGCCCCTAGTATACTTTTTAAAAAGATATGAGACAACATAAACCAGAGAATTAGAATAAAACCAACATGAAATTTAATATTCATAGAGGTTTAGCATTTAAAATAAAGATAAAATTATTTCCATTTTCTAATTGGATACATCTAAATGTTCTTATTTTCCTTTAATTTACATACATACCTAACATGGCATGATGCTTTGCTAATGCTCTAACAAAGTAGACCTTAAAATTGTTGCTTTGGAGGTTAGAGATCAGATTTTCAAGCACTGGTGTTGGTATACACTTTTTCTTCTTCATTTTCTTCTTGGGATGTAGATTATTAATTACTCTTGCAGTGTGTACCCTGTGAAGTCACTGAAGACCTCTGAGTGCTTGTGGTCAATCAGACCATGAGGCTGTGACTGATTGGTAACTTTCTTAGGATGCCAATACTCTGAAAACTTTAAAGTCAGTTTAACAGTCCTCTGCTTTCTGTTTAATAATAACACAAATGAGGGGCATCTGGGTAGCTCAGTTGATTAAACATCTGGCTTTGGCTCAGGTCATGATCTCACAGCTTGTGAGTTCCGGCCCCACATGAGGCTCTGTGCTGACAGCTCAGAACCTGGAACCTGCTTTAGATTCTGTCTCTCTCTCTCTGCGCCCCTCCTCCACTCGCACTCTGTCTCTCTCTCCTTCAAAAATAAATAAACATTAAACAATTTTGTTTTGATTGAAGAGTAACACAAATGATTGCAAATCACCAAAACAATGTTCCTTTGCCCTTAAGCTTAATTCTGCCTGTATGTAACTACACAAGGACGTCATCAACTGGAGGGTGGGAATGTAATAATTGATGAAAGCATGAGATGACTAATTGTGAGGGCAGTTATCACCAAGAAAGAACAGAGAGATAGAAGCTGTTATATTTTTGTAAAATTGTTAAGAGGCAAAACAGATGGGATTGGCATATAAAACCATTTCTGAACAAAAGCCTGCCGATTTTATATGCAGTGTCATCTTCCAAGATAGAATATGGTTTTACTTTGGAATATTTTATATCTTCTTTTATTTATTCATTTCATGCATTGTCTGTGTTTTAATGTTTAGATTGCCTTTTGAATAGACATTACTGAACTACGTCAATTCAGAAATGTAAATAATTTTTCCATTTTAATATTTCTTAAATTAAGATGTATTTTTAAATTGGCATCTGTTGAATTCAGCTTCTCTTTCCAGAAAAACTTTCATTGAGTTGACAGGTTTTCTTGAAACAGATAGCACCTTACCAATCAATAAACTCATTCATTTAACAAATATTTATCAAGTGCCTTCTCTGCCAGGAATAAGAGTAGAGGCTAAAAAGCTGTAACAGGACAGACAAGGTTTCAATCTTCTTAGAGTTCTTGAAGGTAAAGTAAATATATAAACAATTAAATAGAATACAATCTAGTAAAGTACCACTGCAGCATAATGCAGATATATTTAAAATGCTATAAGATATCCAAAGAGGAAGTTAATAATTCTGGATGTGCTATTCAGAAGAGAAATAACTCATCAAGTGGAAGGATACCAGGCACGGGAAAGAACATAAGCCAAGGGAGGAAAGTGTGAAATGTCAGGGTGTGTACAGGGAATGATGAGTAGTCTAGTAGAACTGTTTCTCTTAAACATGACTAATGAGAGAGCACTTTAAAAGGAAAGAATTATCTTGCTAATCTGTAGTATTAACTCAAATTATTTTTATATTTTTATATATATGATAGTTCTTTTATTCTACACCAATAAAAATCCCAAACATGTTTATTCATGAGATGGGAACAAAATTATGAAACCAAGTAAAACCTAATTATCAACATGAATTTAAAGTGATGTGTGAGTGTTATTTTGGAGCATGGTGAGCTCCAGTGAAGCAATGAACTAATTGTTTAACTAGTTCATTCAATAATCTGTGAATTGGATAGGCTAATCCATTTAAGTAGATCTTAAAATATAACATTATTATAATTATAACTAAAAGTGGACAGTATTTTTGAATGTATGTTTTGAGTTGTATATACCAACTTTTTCAGGCAATGACTTAACTCTTGAAATCAAGTAGCTTTGCATACATTGAATGGATGACTTCTTCCTGTCTGGTTGCCCCCTTTCAGGATCTTTGCTGATTTATCCTCTTCTCCTAACTTTCCTAATGTTGGGGTGCTTAAGAATTCCATCCTTAGTTCTACATGGTAACCTCACTTAGTCCAATGCATTTCATTTTTCTCTATATCTAGGAACAATTACGTTTTTATATCCTCCAGACTTCTCTCCCATACTCCAAACTCATATATTAAACTACTTGCTTGACATCACCACTTGCAGGGGCCAGTAGACATATCATACTGAACACATCCAAATCTGAATTTCTGATCTTCTCACCAATGTTGCTCCTTTTACTGGCTTCATCCTCTCAGTTAATGACAATTCCATTCTTAAGTATTATTCAGGAGATCCTCAGAGTTTTCTTATTTTTTTTCTCATCTCAGATCCAGAAACTTAAAGGACATTAAATGGGTTTAGTTTCAAAGTATATCCAAAATGAAGTGTGCTCTTATAGCTGTCACTGTTACTACTCTTGTCCAAGCCACCATTATGTCTTGTCTATAGTTTTGCAGTACCCTCCTATTCAGTTTCCATTCTTCTACGCTTACTCCCCTATAATCCATTATAAGATATTCTCAAGAAAGCTACCAGTGTGTTTATTTTATTATGTAAGTTGTATCATGCCATTCTTCTAAATGGGGAAAAAAAAGCTTTTTTTTCCCCTTTTTTCCTGAGTAAGAGTCAAAATTGTGACTTACAGGGTCCCACATGATCTGCTTCCTAACTCTTCATGTGATAGAGTGTATCAGCAGCGTGCCTAGTATATTTGAAATACAGAGTGGAGTATTAAGACTCCCCTCCTCTGTTCAACAAAACATGCTTAGTAATAATTTTGAAATGAAACAAGTAATCATAATGGCCAAAAAATAAACCAAAAGAGTGAAATTTTTCTACTATTGAACTTCATGTGCGTGTGCATGCATAGATGTGTGTGTATATGTATATATATGTATATGTATACATATATATATGTATACATATATATATGTATATATATATCATGCCAGCATATATAAAGAATTGAAAAAATAAAAAAAGTGTTCATTACCATAAAGCATTACTTCTAAATTGTAATAATACATTTTTTGGAAAAAAAAGGAGAAAAATGTAAACAAACATTTTAGTTACCACAATGAGTAGTAAAATTCTGTTTTCTAGTTTTAATTTCTACAGATTTTTCAATGACTTGACCCAAGTTAGTTTTCTTTGTATATTTATGCTCAGTTGACCATATGAATGTATTTGTTAGTCTATCCATGCCAATATTTGGTGAAAGAACACTTTTTATTAGTTTTGATTACAAAAAGTTTCACACAAAACAAAAGATAAATACAAAAACAGAAAAAAATCTTAGCATAAGGCTAAGCCTGAAAGAGATGCATAAAAATCCCATTTCGCAATAAATTCGAGAAAATTTACAAATACATGGAAACAGCAAGTAGTTAATTGAAATGACAGAGTTATGAATGACAGAAGTAACAGATTTGGTTTATTTTTATATGTGTATCATTCTTGTTGATATGTAACCTACTCTTTATGCACAGGGATATATAGTACCATAGGGGTTAGAGATATGAACTGTTCCTCAAGTGGGTTCAAATAATCTAAAACTTCACAAATGGAAATGAACTCTCTTGAAGGGAATACTTATGGATGTCTTGGAGACTGACCGTATAACAAAATTGTTTAAACTAATGTAGAATGCAGTGGTTCCTTTTTTCTTTTTAAGGACAAATTATAAAACATGACAATTTGAAATAATAAAACATTAAAATTCAAAATAACCAAAGCAATTGTTTAGAACTTAGGCAGAAAGAATTTTCTCAGGGAAAGTAATTTTAACCAGCACTGGTTGGAACTGTCTGTGCCCTAGTATATTGGTCCCACTGCGCTAACCTTGTCAGGCTACTGGTTATAGGATAATGATAAGAAAACCGAGATAAATATACTTTAGTAGAATTCTTTGGATACATTTGCAGAAATCAAGTTCTCCACTGCACTTCCACTTTTGGCTGAATCTTTGATATACAATAAGTACACTCTGTAACTGGTGATTGGTTAACAGAAAAAGACATTTAAAGTGTGAAATTAGGGGCACCTGGGTGGCTCAGTCGGTTAAGCGTCCGACTTCGGCTCAGGTCATGATCTCACAGTTCGTGGGTTTGAGCCCCGCGTCGGGCTCTGTGCTGACAGCTCAGAGCCTGGAGCCTGCTTCACATTCTGTGTCTCCCTCTCTCTCTGCCCCTTCCCTGCTCAACTGTGTCTCTCTGTCTCAAAAATAAATAAACATTTAAAAAAAACTTTTTAAAGTGTGAAATTATTTCCCAGCTTTTTTTTCAATATATGAAATTTATTGTCAAATTGGTTTCCATACAACACCCAGTGCTCATCCCAAAAGGTGCCCTCCTCAATACCCATCACCCACCCTCCCCTCCCTCCCACCCCCCATCAACCCTCAGTTTGTTCTCAGTTTTTAAGAGTCTCTTATGCTTTGGCTCTCTCCCACTCTAACCTCTTTTTTTTTTTTTTTTTTTTTCCCCTTCCCCTCCCCCATGGGTTTCTGTTACGTTTCTCAGGATCCACATAAGAGTGAAACCATATGGTATCTGTCTTTCTCTGTATGGCTTATTTCACTTAGCATCACACTCTCCAGTTCCATCCACGTTGCTACAAAAGGCCATATTTCATTTTTTCTCATTGCCACGTAGTATTCCATTGTGTATATAAACCACAATTTCTTTATCCATTCATCAGTTGATGGACATTTAGGCTCTTTCCATAATTTGGCTATTGTTGAGAGTGCTGCTATAAACATTGGGGTACAAGTGCCCCTATGCATCAGTACTCCTGTATCCCTTGGATAAATTCCTAGCAGTGCTATTGCTGGGTCATAGGGTAGGTCTATTTTTAATTTTCTGAGGAACCTCCACACTGTTTTCCAGAGTGGCTGCACCAGTTTGCATTCCCACCAACAGTGCAAGAGGGTTCCCGTTTCTCCACATCCCCTCCAGCATCTATAGTCTCCTGATTTGTTCATTTTGGCCACTCTGACTGGCGTGAGGTGATATCTGAGTGTGGTTTTGATTTGTATTTCCCTGATAAGGAGCGATGTTGAACATCTTTTCATGTGCCTGTTGGCCATCCGGATGTCTTCTTTAGAGAAGTGTCTATTCATGTTTTCTGCCCATTTCTTCACTATTTCCCAGCTTTTTATATAGGTCAGAGGTCAACAACTATGGTTCACAGGTCCAGTCTGTAATTTTTTTTTTTTTGGCCACCAGTTTTTGTAAATAACGATTTATTTTTATTGAACACAGTCATTCTCATTCATTTGCATATTCTCTATGGCTGCTTTTAAGCTTCAGTGACAGAATCGAGGATTGAAAGAGATATTAAATGGCCTCCAAAGACTGAATTTTCTACTCTCTGTCCCTTTACAGGAAAAGTTTGCAAAGAACTTCTTTATTACATTTGTGTACAAGACTTGGGTGTTAAATTTTATAATGAATTTATTTATTGACATATATATTTTTTAATTTTTTTATGTTTATTTTTGAGAGACAGAGCATCAGTGGGGGAGGAACAGAGAGAGAGAGGGAGGCACAGAATCTGAAACAGGCTCCAGGTTCTGAGCTGTTAGCACAGATCCTGACGTGGGGATCGAACTTAGGAACTATGAGATCATGACCTGAGCTGAAGTCGGATGCTTAACTGACAGAGCCACCCAGGCACCCTATTTATTGAATTATATTAACAAGAAACAAAAGCAAATAAAATTGATCTAGTTTGGCTGGGATGTATGCAGCAAGTGATTTACTATCAGAGAAAAGTGTTACTGAGGCAACAGTGTTTTTTAACGTGACTGTGAAGTCAGCAGAGGAAAGATGTTTATATCCATGGAACGAGATTTTGAAACATTAACTCTGCACTTGCATTAATACTGGAAACAAAACAGCATTTATAGAGAAAGAATGATTGAAGTGTTAGCATCCGTGCAAGGTAGAGTAACAGCGAAATAATTTATCATGAGATGAATTATAACTTCACTTTACAGAGAGTTATTTTCATGGTACAAATACTTCATATCTGGAAATGATTGCAACAAATGTGATTTTTTTTTCCTTTCATCATAAGTTGTATGGCCGGCTTCACAAAGTTCATTGCTACTGATTTGTTTGAATATTGTTCTTGCCCAATTAATTGCATGAATCATCACCTATACACTTGAGCAAAAAGCTTAATACCAGCTTTTCGAGGTTTATCAACTTCCAGAATTGATATGGGTTTGGAGGCTTTCTTAGTGTAAAGAACATAGATGGACACTTGGGAACCCAGTGACCAAGAGGTTCCCATTTTCAAATGCCCCTGGTTCCTATTGTTGCCCTTGCTCCTGAGTATAAAGCTTCTGTCTCCTCTGGACCTTGGGTGAACCTATGAGCCTTGGCCTCTTTCTTCCCAGGAAGCTTCTTGGACTCTTTAATTTGAGGTATTTCCTCCATTAGATTCACTTGTTATTACCAAAGGACAATTGTTTGGGGCAGTGTTAGTCAGACTGTTGAAGGTCAAGATTATTCCCTGCTCCCTATTCTCAGGAAGATGATTACTTGCCATACATTTGACTGACTTAGAGGGCCACCTGGTTAACTCCTATAAAGAAGATCATTTCCAAGGTAATAACTGTACCCACCATGGAAATAAGTGGGCTACAGGGTCTTGTTTCTAAAATAATATTTAACATTTCCCTCACAGGTGTTACCTGGAAAAATTCCTGGACCACACAGCCCTTAGCTGGTGTTGTAATGTCTCTTCTAGGCCCTGAAGGTCTGACCTGTCTTATTAAGAAGACCACACAGTCAATGAGAAGAGATAAATCAATTAAGACATTTGACTGTGGGAGGAAGGGGTAAAGGAAGTCAGGGACTGGAGGAGGATTTGTAATGAGAATGCATATGTATTATGTGAAGGAAATGGATGTTTCCAAGAATATTTTTTAGGAAGAAAAATATTTGAGTATAACGTAGGCTGAGGATAAATTAGAGAGCAAAACTTAAGTTTCAGAATGGCAAAAGATGGTGGACAATTTCTGCGAAGGGAATAAGGATTTCTAGAGCATAGGTGAAAGAGTCCTGGAGGGATCACTCAAAGGGATTTAAATTTACATTCAAATACATTCTAATATTCATTCATGTTTTTAAAGACCCTTCATATGGAGGAAGGATATCATTTATTTCATGGTACTTTGTAAATACAACTGCAGACCTCTGGGAGGAGTTATGAGGGACTTGGGAGAACTTTTTTTTCCCCCAAAATGAGAATACTTTTATCATCTCCTCTGATATTATATAAGTAATGAATGATAATAATTTTAAGATATGATGAAAAGTATAGGTAGGAAAAATTTTAAACTCTAAAGTCCTAATATAAAAAGTCTTTTTGCTAACTGTCTTCCATATTGCTTACTCTATAAATATTCCCACACATTCAGTTGAGGAAGTGGGATCATATCATGTATGGTATTTTCATCAATGTGATTTTAAAAAACAGTCTTAAAAATGTGACTCACTTTTCTTTTCCTCATTTCCTTGTGCTTTATAACCTTACCTGTCCCCAACCCAAGTAACCACTATTAATGACATCTTATGTCTGTTTGAAACTTAGAATCATTTTAGCATTGTCACTACCATATTCTACTTTCCTGGGATATAACTGAATAGGTCTTACACTATACGATTATTTCCTTGTTACATTGTTTATTTTTGTCTAGATATCACAAAATATTCTCTGGAACTTTACCAGGATATGCCTACGTGTACTTTTTGGAAAAAAAAATCTTGTCTGGAACTAGCCTTTTTGTGATGCAAAATTAAACATTTCTTTAAACTAGGAATTTATTATGATTATGATTATTATTATTAATTATCATCTTTCAGAGTTCTGCCCCTTCTCTATGAGTTCATGTTTTTTCCTTCGAGTATGTCTTGTATTTGCATTTTCTCCCCCTGGATTTTTCATGACCTTCTCATTGTTCTATTTCCCATAATTATTTTTATCTTTTTATGTGTTTTCTGATATATTTTGCTTCTTAGGAGTGAACAACATTTTGTCTCTTAGTTCCTGAAGTTCTTTGGTCTTTATGCTGGGTTTTTTATTTAGGGGGTTTATCCTTCTTTCCTTTCTTCCATGCACAAAAAGACATGGAGGAAACTAAAGTACATATTACTAGGTGAAAGAAGACAATCTGAAAAGGCTACATATTGTCTGTTTCCAACCCTACGATGTTCTGGAAAAGGCGAAACTATGGGAATAGTTTTTTTTTTCCCCACCTTCCTGCCTTACTTCCTGTTTTTCTCTCTTTCTTCCTCCCTCCCTCCCAACTTCCTTCCTTCCTTTTTTCCCCCTCTACAAAAGCTGTTATCCTTCTCCTGTAGCAGTATTGCTTTACTCGAAGCCTCTTATTCTAGTATTCCGTTTTCCCTTTCCCTAGTTCTAAAGTCTCAGGCGTTTTGTTAATCTTTGTTAGTTGTGTCTTTGATGATGCTTGGAACAGGTTAAGGGACTAGAAGGTCTCAAGTGGTAACAAACCAGGACACAGAGGGAGGAGCAGCCCTATTTCCTGCTGTCAGGTAATGTACCAGCTCATAGGTTCTCTGTCCGCCACTGAGCAGCCTTTAGGCTTTCAGGTCTTTTTTGACAGATTTCATGCTCAGGGATAGGACAGAACTCAGAGCAGTTCTTACCAAGCCAAGAAGACTCAGAGGTGTACCTTTTCAGGAGGAGGGTTACCAGGTATGGTCATGTAGGCTGTGCATGGCTCTGCTGGGGGGGTACCCTGTGCATAGATTATCATGACATTGGTGTTTATAATGCTGCCACCCTGTCCTGTGGGCCAGGAAGAGTTGACCCTTCATCTCGGGCCACTCTGCCACAGTCCTCATCATTCCTCTGTGGCCCACAGGGCAACCAAGTCACTCTCCCTGTACTTGGCAGAGCACCATTTTCCACACACGGAGGCTTCCCATCAATTTGTCTTGTACTAAGTCTCAAAAGAGAGTTTGTTGGATTCAGTGAGTAAGAAGAGGGCCTCTGGAAAGTGGCCCTAACATTTTCTCAGAGTCACTACTTGTCTTAACAAGAACCAAAGGGAAAACCTCCAGGAGAAATCTTCCTACTACCTAAGGATGTTTTTAAAAAATGAGTTTCACAATCTTATAAAATACATATTTACCTATGGTAAGAATTGGTCTATAGATGTTTTTTTAAAGACAGTTTTATTTAGAGTGGTTTTAGGTTCACAGTGGAATTGAGGAAGGTACAGAAATTTTCGTATATCCTTCCCCCAAAATGTGCATAATCTTCCCTATTATCAACATGTTCTACAAGTGTGGTATATTTGTTACTATTAATGGCCCACATTGATTCATTTATAGTTACCCAAGTCCATAGTTTATATTATAGTTCACTCCTGGAGTTGTACGTTCTATGGGTTTGGACAAATGTGTAATGACATCCATCATTATAGTTCAACAGAGTATTTTCACTGCTCAAAAAACCCTGTGGACTCAGCCTGTGCACTACCTTCTCAACCCCTAGCAAACAGTGATCTTTTTACTGCCTCTAGAGTTTTGCCATTTTTAGAATGTCACATAGTTGGAATCATACAATATATGACCTTTTCAGATGGCCTCTCTCAGTTACTAATATGCATTTAAGGTGCCTCAATGTCTGGGGGCGCCTGGGTGGCTCAGTTGGTTAAGCGTTCGACTTCAGCTCAGGTCATGATTTCATGGTTGGTAGGTTTGAGCCCTGCGTCAGGCTCTGTGCTGACAGCTCAGAGCCTGGAGCTTGCTTTGGATTCTGTGTTTCCCTCTCTCTCTCTGCCCCTCCCTTGTTCATGCTCTGTCTTTCTCTCAAAAAGGAATAAACGTTCAAAAAAATTAAAGGTGCCTCAGTGTCTTTTCATAACTTGATAGCTCAGTTCTTTTTAGTGTTGAGTAATATTCCATTATGTTATGTTCCACAGTTTATGATCCACTTACTTACTATAAGACCTTGGTTGCTTCCAAGTTTGAAAATAATGAATAAAACTGCTGTAAATATCTATGTGCAGATTTTTGTGTGAACATAGAATTTCAACTCCTTTGAGTAAATATCAAGGAATACAATAGCTGGTTGGTGTGATAAGAGTATGATTAGCTTTGTAAGAAACCACCAAACAGTCTTCCAAAGTAGCTGTATCATTTTGCCTTTTTGCTAGCAATGAATGAGAATTTCTGATACTCCATATTCTCACCAGCATTTGGTATTGTTAGTGTTCTGGATTTTGGCCATTCTAGTGGTGTGTAGTCTTCGATTTTGATGATGATCTCTCATGGATGCTGTAGAATCAGTTCCTCAGTTAAAAAGCAAGCAGTCCAGGGGTGCCTGGGTGGCTCAGTTGGCTAAGCATGTGAATCTTGATTTAGGCTCAGGTCATCATCTCAGGGTTTGTGAGATTGAGCCCTGCATCAGGCTCAGCGCTCACAGCGTGGAGCCTGCCTGGGATTCTCTCTCCCTCTGTCTCTGCCCCTCTCCCACTCGCTCTATCTCTCTCTCTCTCTCTCTCAAAATAAATAAATGTTAAAAAAAAAAAAGAAGCAAGTAGTCCAATAGGACTTACAGATTTCTTTCCAGTTCTGTGTCTCTATTGGAACATTAGATTCAATTCTTTATTCTTACTACCTAGATCCACATCATTTTGCTATTTTTTGTAAAACTATAAAAAATAATCTTACTTTTAAAGGCAAAATTTTTCATACAAATAAGGCATTTTTCTACAAGTCACACATTTTTATTATAGACTCAGTATTTAACTTAGAACTATAAACAACCAACTTTTTTTAGAACTCTAACCTTACTTCTTGACAAAAACAAAGTATTAATTTGAGAGAAGGCAAGATTCAAATATATTTGCCTTACCTTTTAACTTGCAGAGAACACACACTCATGGCTTAAAAAAATAAATATAAATGATACATAATGAAATGTAACTTTCCTTTCCAAATCCAGAACAATAACCTCTGCCCTTAGAAGCAACCACTCTTAAGAAACTTACTATGTAATTTAATAGTGTAGTACAGCAGAGCTTTTAAGAGATTTGATTACAAAATATTTTTGCAGGTATTTCTGTACTGTATTCTATCCATGCTCCAAAAGTAAACAAAGACCCCAATAAATCCTCCTTGCTCTCTAAATCACATTCAAACTCCTTTGCTTAGCATTTAAAATCTTCAGTCTGACCTTAATTTATCTTTTCAGCAGATCTCCAAGCTACTTCTTTATATGGATGCATTGTATTCATCAAACTGAATTTTCTATGAAGCTGTTCATGTTTTTTTAATCTGTTGAAATCCCTTCTCTTTAACTCACCATTCAAATGCCTCAGGCTCCATAAAGTATATTGGATACTATGAGGATATTGTGTTTTTCCTTCCTATGAACGCTTATAATACAAATAGGTATATATTATATAAATGAATGGATACATCTTTAACAAGGCATTACACATAATATTTTCTTGTGTTATATTTGTATTTATAGTTATATTTGCCCTTTAATAGATTACAAACTCTCAGAGGGGTGCAATTATTATATAATTTCAACACCTACTTAGAGTAAACACAACACACATTCATCTTTGACATGCACAATAAAGACTAAGATCTTCACTTCAGCCTCTCCTTGGGGAACAAAATTCTATTAAAAAAAAAAAAAACCTTGACTTGAAAATTAGCAAATGTGCATGCTTTATATGCCTTTGTTAGAGGCACCTAAAGTGGTAACACAGATTCCACCTCCTTCCGGATAACTGGAACAGTGTGGGAGAGATGTAAAATATTGTGAGACATCGATTTGAAAAGTGGCATTTTGATTTTGTGATGGTTTATTAAAAACTCTGTTGATTTAAAAAATTCCATTTTTAGCACTCACTATTTTTTAATTTGTTTTAAAAATATTCACCAGGGGCGCCTGGGTGGCGCAGTCGGTTAAGCGTCCGACTTCAGCCAGGTCACGATCTCGCGGTCCGTGAGTTCGAGCCCCGCGTCGGGCTCTGGGCTGATGGCTCGGAGCCTGGAGCCTGTTTCCGATTCTGTGTCTCCCTCTCTCTCTCTGCCCCTCCCCCGTTCATGCTCTGTTTCTCTCTGCCCCAAAAATAAATAAAAAACTTTGAAAAAAAAAATTTAAAAAAATAAATAAATAAAAAATAAAAATATTCACCAAAAGATGGTATTTTAAAGAAACATACCTGAAATAAAAATAGGCAATTTCATAATTTTCTGCATTTATCTAGCATATGGAAGTTTTTAGGGAAAGGTAACTAATTTATTCATGTAAGACATATGGCATTGGGAAATTGTTTTAACTATCTCATTGACCATTCATTTTCACTTAGCTTCACTCTGAAAATTTTAGGTAATTCTCTTTTTTTTTATCTTGCTTTTTTACGACCCTAAAATTAAGCAGAGTTTTTTATTTTCTCTTCTATTTCCAACTTTTGTCTCTTTGTCACCAGTATAAGTAGAAGCAAGTGCATAAGGTGTCCCCTTCAGAAGAAGCAGGGAAGGATGGGGAAACCATTGAGTTACCAGTTACTAATTACTATTTGGTATTTTGTAGTCAAAACATAACAGATAGACTTTGAAATTAGATTACTTCACTACTCAATAATCACAGGCTTTCAAAAAAGTTATGAACTTCTCTGAGTCTCCATCTGTTCATTTCTGAAATACCTTGTATGGTTTGGTGAGATATAATAAGGGAAAGCACTATGTCTGACATATGTAGGTACATACTAATCGATTGCTATCTGCCTTTTCTAGTAGAAAAGTTGTTCTTTATGGTAAAACAAAGGATTTCAGTTAGTGAGATATTAATCACCAAACAAAAACAAACAAACAAAAACTACACTGAATTCATTTTTCTTTTCATTTTGTTATTTTAGGTTTAGCTGTGGTATTAGTTTCTAGTGGGCCATTCAGGCCCAGGTCTCTTTTCCATGCAAACAAGCAAGGTATGAAAGGACTGGTTATTTATGAAATATCAAATATGGTCATGGTCCAACGTTTGCAAGCCAGTTAGTACTGTCACCGAGTGCTCAGTTGTGGTTTGGATGACTACATTTGGAATGCTGTAGATTCCCCCAAAAGGAAGTTTGACAGGATGGACAAGATCTTGTCCCGTTTAGTTTTGTTTAGATGCTTCTGTAATAATCAACTCATAACCGTGGCTTTATTGGCACAATTCTCTAACCAGGCAACTGAAGCTACAAAGCATATATTTAAATCATTTCAAGATAGGGGCACCTGGGTGGCTCAGTCGGTTAAGTGTCCCACTTCAGCTCAGGTCATGATCTCGCGGTCTGTGAGTTCGAGCCCCGTGTCAGGCTCTGTGCTGTCAGCTCAGAGCTTGGAGCCTGTTTCAGATTCTGTGTCTCCCTCTCTCTGACCCTCCCCCGTTCATGCTCTGTCTCTCTCTCTCAAAAATAAATAAACATTAAAAAAAAAATTTAAAAATAAAAAATAAAAAAATAAATCATTTCAAGATATAATAGAATTCTCAAAACTAATCTCTTAGTAAAGCAACATTAGATTACCTATATCTATGAAAAAAGTTATGATTATATTTTTATATATAAATATCTATGAATATACCTCTAAGTATGTATATATACATATATGCATATATACCTCCACCCCTGACTTAAATTTTCTAAGAAAATTTCAAACCTCATTCAGTCAGATCCAAGGTAATATTGCTGTTTTATCTTCAAACTTCTTTTGTTTTTCAGCATTTATTATAATTAATCACTGTAGTGTTAGGACAATTTTAATATTTTTCCATCGTAAAATGGCCCTTAAATGAAAGAAAAACAGAAATCTTCCTCTTATTTCCATTGGAACTCCTCAAGAGGCTAAGCACATGAAGTATACAGATAGTTAAAGCCCAAGAATGCCCTCATAATTGCTGCTCAAGTGGTCAGTATTCTAATTCAAACCCTGAAAAAACTGGACCATGATACCACTTAGCCTCTTACCATCCATTAAAACTTCCATTCACATCTTGAGATCCTACTATCTTCTGTTAGTACGTAGAGAACTGGTAAGTACTGCCACATGGTACAGAAACTTGTCTCTGTGATAATGACTCTCAAACACGCATGAGGCAGAACAAGAGAGAGGGAACCTACAAGGCCTTTTGTAAGTCCCAAACCAACTTAGTCAGGTCCATAAAACAGGGATCTAAGTATGGGTTTATTCTTTGCATAACATGGTGACCATACCTACTAATAGCTGTGGTTTATTAGATGACTCAAAATCAATTCATCGATTTAACAACTCTTTCCTGATTTGTACATTTGTGTAGAGTGGAAAAAGTGGGGTTTGTGTAAGGAAGTTAACTTTCTACCCTTTCATAACGTACCAAACTCTTAAGATTATGTAAGTGGGGGTGACATTGAATGGATTATTAACAATGTTTTCTTTCCTTTATATCATACACACAATTTCAGAAGAGGAAATGAGTGAATTTGAAGTTTGCTTTTATTTTTGACTAGTGAAGAAGTCATCTCTCTCCTATTTGCTGGCAGTCAACATAATTCAGTTGTAATTACTAACCACCAAAAGCCACATGATTATCGTGTGACCTATAGAAGTTAATATAATACCCAAATTTATAAATTAGAAATTCATAAAAGAGTTCCATGCTCCAAATGAATAAGCGGTCTTGAGTTTCTGTGTTGTAGACTTAGTATCATTACCCTGGGGTATTATTCCCATGATATGATTAGCTCTTTCAAAATTCTAACTACTTTATTGGGCAATATCAAGTCCTTCTTTTCATATTCAGTGTCATTTTCTGTGATTGAATTGAATAATAGCCATTATTCATAATCCCATTAATTACCTACTTTGACGAAAAAAGCCTCATTGCAGCTGCTAATGGATCTCCTTTCAGGGCTTGTTAACATGGCACCTCAAATGAAGCACTCAAGATGCACCTTGCTAGTATTGAATATGCCCATTAATTATATTTTTAACCTCAGGTGGAGAAAGTAAGAGATGCTGGAATTGATATACATTTGAGTTTAATCATCAAAGCTTCATACAGCTCTATAAATTTTGTTCTTATTCATATCCAAATGGAACTGCCTTTTTCAGTACATTCTTTTGGAATAGTGTAATGAAACATACTTTTCAACAGACTATTACATGTTATGAATGATGTGAAAGCAAACCATGGCCACAATACTTAGAAAGTTGGAATATTCTGTTTCCTGAGGGTGTAAGACAAACTTTCTACAATCCCAAAAGAACGAGTTCAGAAAATATCCAACACCATTTTTTTTTCTTTTCCCAAGCTATGATTAGTGAACTCCTATTTATTCAAGGGATAAAAGATTTTTTTTGCTGATGTTTTCCTGTTTTTATGCTACTTTATTAATGCATGCTTCATTAGACAAAACTTTATTAAGTATTTACTGTGGGAACAGTCTTGTGAATAAAAGGTAGAAATACAATATGGAGAATATGTAAGCAACTTTCTTTCCTTTTTTTTCTCCTTATGGAATTTAATTAAATTAGCTGAAGAAGAGTAAAGACCTTCAAAGATGATTGTCCGTAGAGTATTGTGTTTGAGTGCACAGCCTCTAGAATGGTGCAGACCTAGATTTGAACCTCATTTCTACCAAACACTACCTGGGATCTATGTTAAGCAGGTTGCTTTACCTCTGAGTTTCAGTTTCCTGACATGTTAGAACTTGTGTATTTATCCCAAACATTGTTATCAGGATTGACTGAGATAATTATTTAAAAATGTTAAGAGCATTATATGATACCAGACATATAAAAGGCTCTCTAAAGGACAGCTAACATCTTGGCACATGGTGGGTGTTCAATAGACTTGCTTAATGATAGAATACAATATCTTTTCTGAGAAACCAAGATTGAGAGTAAATTGTCAATTTACCTTTTCAAATTACAGAATATGTAGGAAAAAAATATCAAGAAGACTTCCTTCATGCTTGGTGCTTTCCATTGCTGCAGTCTCATACATTGAGCACCTACAAACTTTAGGAAGATTTTCATCTGTTGTGAGTTGTGCTCCTGCAGTGTGATTCTGCAGGAAAATCAACGATTGACCTCATTGCCAATCTTTTTAATTTCATGCTACCCATGGTAGAAAGGACTCTGCTATAACTGTCTTTGAGATCAGCTTTCTTAAGGTGATCTTACATTGTGGTGGAGGACCTTATAGTGAATTTTTTTTTAATCTCTTCTTTAAACTAGATGTTCTTTATTGTTCTCAATAAAATATTGGTTTAAAGAAAATAGGAGCAAAAATTAAATTTAGTGAATTGTGAGGTTTATTAGCAAATCTTAAGGAAACAGAATGATCACCACAATTAAGCTAACATATTCATCACCTCACATAACATTACCCCCTATTCCAACCTCCCCTGCCCCCTGAACTTGCTAATCTACTCTCTTAGCAAATTTCAAGTATATGGCACAATCTTGTTAAATATAGAACCATACTGTTCTTTAGATCTCCAGAATTCATTCATCTCGAATAGCTGAAACTTTGTACCCTTTGACCAACATCTTTCTTTTTCCTCCTCCATCCAGCATCTGGAAACTACCATTCTACTCTCTGCTTCTAGGAGTTTGACTATTTAAGATTCCACATATAAGGGAGATAATTTCACAATGTATACATATATCAAAATATCAAATTGTACATCTTAAATATATATAGTCAATTATAACTCAGTAAAGCTGACAAAATAAAGTGGGAGACATTGAAAATCTTTAATAAGATCTAAGAATTATTTTTTATGCAGATTTTATTTACTCACATTACTACCTTTTGACCAGTTAAGCAGTCGCCTGTTTAAAACACTGAACACAGG
Source organism: Neofelis nebulosa (assembly GCF_028018385.1). Classification (NCBI taxonomy): domain Eukaryota; kingdom Metazoa; phylum Chordata; class Mammalia; order Carnivora; family Felidae; genus Neofelis; species Neofelis nebulosa. The sequence continues at coordinate 32,598,905 of NC_080795.1, forward strand.
CAGTAAGGATCTGTTGTGAGTTGTGCTCTTGCAGTGTGATTTAGAGAGCTCTCAGGTAAGGCAAAGCCAATCAAGAATAAATGATGGTGGTTCCTTCCTTTTTCAAGGAAAAGACCTAACCTTGGACTTAATTGGGAGATCATAAAATCTATTGGGATTTCTTGAGAAACAATATATCCTCTTGATTTGAGAGTTTATAAATAAATTATTTTAAATAATTTCTTTTCGTCTGCATCCAGAATGATCTGAAACAGTATAAATTTATTGCCATGTATGTTATATTTAATTCTCTATAAAACTGAAAAGTATGATGATTTAAAGAAACCTGATCTTCAAAATGTTGCAAATGGTTGCTTTTTAGTCTTTTTGAGTTGCAGTATTTATTCTGCAACCTTTTTTCTGGCCTTTCACTTCTTGACATCTGGTAAACTTTACTGATAATCAAGGCTGAATAACTTACAACATCTACAATCAGTATGTAATCAAATCTGATGAAAAAAACATTTGCACATGCTTATTTCATTCATATATATATATATATATATATATATATAGATAGATAGATAAATGTTTTAAATGAACTATTTTTAAGTGCTGCTGTTTAACATCTTACTCTGTAGCCCTGGAACTGGAAAACCTCTTTTTTGCATTGATGTCCTGGCATGAATGGGAATATTTCACATTAATGTGGTATTAATGATGGTAATTAAATCCAGGTATTTGTGTTGTATTGTTTGTCCTTGCCTTGAATCTAATACTGATTTGAGGGTTAATATGGTTATTTGTAGAAAAATCTGCATTCTGAGGAGTCACTTCTAAATAGTTGGCATCCAAAATGTTACTAAATGAAAATTAATTGCTTTTCATAAAAAAAGGACATTTTTACAACACTGTGTAATCATATTAAAATAATGACTGGCCTCACTAATGGAAATTAAATGTGATCTTGAATGTTCTGGCAGTGTGGCCTGGGAACTAGGTTTGCATGTAAAAGTGCAATTTCTATCCCCTGAGCGGATTTTGATTCTCAAAATAATTAGTTCTGTCAAATAATTAATTTTGTTGACAAGACTAAGTTGAGCATATACAACCTCCCTCACATATATTATAATTATTTGGAATGACAAGATGATATCAAACAATAATCTTCAATTCTGGATGTCAAACTTGATCAGATCATTTCTTTTAGTACTTCTGAGATTCACGTTCATAACCTTGAATGTAACATATAATTCATAATCTATAATGCCATTTAAATATGGCATATTTATTGTAGTCATTGAATCTGCTTTATGCGTGTGTAGGAAATGTCACTGTTTTTACAAAACATGCAGTTTTCCAGGAGATAAGTTCTAAACCTGTACTCAAATTTTAGTATATTTTCTGATGCACTTTAATAAGACACAATTATGTAAATCATGTTTCTTTTGCTCTCCAAAGGTAGAAAACATTAAAAAGAAAAGGCATACTGTTTGCCCTTCAAATGTTGCTACACATCCAGTATCACTTTCTCTATAGATGGTTTAGAACACTAGAAATAATGAGTCATGTCAATATGTAGTCACAAAGGAACACAGTTTATTTATTAGCCAATATAATTATTTATAAAACTGTGAAACTTTGGTGATATACCAATCAAAATCATCAAAATTCTTACTATTTAACATTATTTGGTAAGTCCATGGTCAAGGCAGTAAGACATAAACATACTTCAGAATGATTTCTTTTTTTTAAGTTTATTTATTTCGAGAGAGATGGAGACACATGAGTGGGGGAAGGGCAGCTAGAGAGGGAGAGAGGGAATCCCAAGCAGGCTCTGTGTTGCCAGCACAGAGCCCAACGTGGGGCTCGAACCCACGAAGCTGTGAGATCATGACCTGAGCCGAAACCGAGAGTTGGATGCTTAACCAACTGAGCCACCCAGGTGCCCCAGAATGATAATTTCTTGTAGACTACATGAAAACCAGAATATAGAGACTGAAAAACTACTAGATTAAATATAAGTGTACAAGAATATTCAAATATATTGATCTCTTGATCTGTGTCAATTTTTAGTTTTTTTCAAGTTTTTACTTAAATTCCAGTTAGTCAACATACAGTGCAATACTAGTTTCATGTTTAGAATTCAGAGATTCGTCACTTACATATAACACCCAGTGCTCATCACAAGTGCCATCCTTGATAACCATCACTCATTTAACCCATCCCCGTGGGTACCTCCCCTCCACCAAGCCTCAGATAGTTCTCTATAGCTAAGAGTCTGTTTTCTGGTTTGCTTCTCTTTTTTTTTTTTCCTTTTTACCCTATGTTCATCTGTTTTGTTTCTTAAATTCCACATATGAATGAAATCACATGGTATTTGTCTGACTTGTTTTGCTTAACATAATAATCTCTAGGTCCATCCGTGTCATTGCAAATGACAAGATTTCATTCTTTTTAATGGCTGAGTAATATTCAATTTATATATATATACACACACACACACACATAAATATACATATGTATATATATATACACACACACACATACATATAAATACACACATACACCTCACCCCTTCTTTATCCATTCATCAGTCTTTGAGGGACTCTTTCCATAATTAGGCTATTGTTGACAATGCTGCTATAAACATTGGGGTGCATGTGCCCCTTCAGATCAGTATTTTTGTATCCTTTGGGTAAATACCTAGTAGTGCAATTGTTGGGTCATAGGGTAGTTCTATTTTTAGCTTTTGAGGAACTTCCATACTATTTCCAGAGTGGCTGCGCCAGTTTACATTCCCACCAACAGTGTAAGAGGTCCACATCCTGGCCATCATCTGTTGTTTCCTATGTTACTGATTTTAGCCATCCTGACAGGTGTGAGATGATAGCTCATGATAGTTTTGATTTGTATTTCCCTGATGACGAGTGATGTTGAGCATCTTTTCATGTGTCTGTTGGCCATCTGGATGCCTTCTTTGGAAAAAATGTCTATTCATGTCTTCTGCCCATTTTTTAACTGGATCTTTTTTTTTTTTTTTTGGTGTTGAGTTTGGTGAGTTCTTTATGTATTTTGGATACTAACCCTTTATCAATTATGTCATTTCCAAATATCTATAACCATTCCAAATGTTGCTACTTTTAGTGTTGTCGATTGTTTCCTTCACAGTGCAGAATACTTACGTCAATTTTTAGACCTACATTTCTATTCCTGTCTGTCACTCATAAAATAAAAATTTGAGGGATAGCATATAGGTGTCATTTTTTAAAAACTCCTTATGTGGTTATTTAATATAGCCAGGATTGGGACCTGTTAACTGCATTAAAAAAATGCTAGTATTTTACTCAAAAAAATTTTAAAGTCTTAAGCAAATGAAAATATACCAGCCCTGTTTCTAAAGGTAAGATTGGCCATTGTAAAGGTATAGAGTTTTTTCTAAATTAATTTGTAGTTTATATAGCAATCCAATCAAAATAACAATTTTTAAATTTTTTATTGAAATATAGTTGACATACAATGTTACATTTCAGGTGTACAACATAGTGATTTGACAGTTCTATACATAACACAGTGCTCACTGCAATAAGTATAGTTACCATCTGTTACCATGCAAAGTTATTATATTATTGACAATATTCCCTCTGATGTACTTTTCATCTCTGTGAGTTATTTATTTTATAAGTGGGAGTTTGTTTATACATCTTAATCCACCTCACCTTTTTCAGCCAATACCCCCCCAATCCCACCCTTCTGGCAACTACCAGTTTGGTGTCTGTATTTATGAGTCAGCATCTGGTTTTTGGTTGTTTTCTTTTTTTGTATATATTTCATATGTAAGTAAATAATATGGTATTTGACTTTCTCAGTCTGACTTATTTCACTTAGCATAACACACTCTAGGTCATTCTGTGTTGTCACAAATGGAAAGATCTCATTCTTTTTTTATGGCTGAGAAAAATTCCATTGTATGTATATGATATACATCATATCCTCTTTATCCATTCATCTATGGATCAACATTTATGTTGCATTAATATCTTGGCTATTGCAACTAATGCTGCAAAAAACAAATTGTGCGTGTATCTTTTGGAATTAGTGTTTTCATTTTCTCTGACTAAATAGCCAGCAGTGGAATTACTGAATTGCATGATATTTCTATTTTTAATTTTTTGAGGAACCTTCATATTGTTTTCCACAGTGGTTGCACTAAATTACATTCCCCCCAGAAATACACAAGAGTTTCCTTTTGTCCGTATCCTCACCAACACTTGTCATTTCTTGTTTTTTTGTTTTTGTTTTTGTTTTGATCCTGGCCATTCTGACTGGTATAATTGACTGTATCATTGTAGGTTTGATTTGCATTCCCTTAATGAGTAGTCATGAGCATATTTCCAATGCGCCTGTTGGCCATTTGTATGTCTTCTTTGAAAAAATGTCTATTTAGGTCCTCTGACCATTTTTTATTCAGATTGTTTGTCATTTACCAAATTGTTGGAAAATATTTTTAAAATAATTTGGCAAATGACAAATAATTCTAAAGTTTTTATCTAAGATTAAGTGGTTACATTTCTGTATAGTGCTCAGAAGGAAATGCAGTAGAAGAGCAGCACCATTATATGTTGACATACTTACAGGTCTCTACATACAATAATTAATGTAATTTTGATGTATATAAGAATATCTCATATCCTATAGGATGTATTGCAGACCATTAGCTAAACAAATGATTGTTCAGCAAATGGTGTCTGAGTAATTGGCTGTTCTTAGGGTAAAAAAAAAAATCAGATGTAACTTCGCTCAGGGGCACCTGGGTGCTCAGTTGGTTAAACGTCTGACTCCTGGTTTCTGCTCAGGTCATGATATCACAGTTTTGTGGGTTCAAGCCCATGTCAGGCTCCATGCTGACAGGGTGGAGTCTGCTTGGATTCTCTGTCTCCCTCTCTCTCTGCACCCCCTGCATTTGCAATTTGCAATGTCTCTGACTCTCTCAAACTAAATAAATACACTTAAAAAAAAAGTGATGTAGCTTCACTCATCATGTTGAAAGTTTATAAATCCCATACATCCTTTGGCCAAATCATTTTTATTCTAGGAACCCATCGTAAAGATAAAAATTAAAAGCTGCAAAGATGTATACTTAATTAATATTGGTAATAGGGAAAAATAAGCAACTCTTAAAGTGCAATATTAATTAAACTCCTATGAGAGAATATTAAAGTGTTTCAAAAACAGCATATTAAAATTTTATTTGTGAAAAGTTATTACAAAATAAATTAGATGGAAATACGACAATTATACACTTGAAGTTATTTTTATTTCTGTGTGTTTTAACTTTCTCAATTTTTACTGTTTTCATTTATTCTTGAGAGAGAGAACACCAGTGGGGATTGGACAGAGAGAGAGGGGGACAGAGGATCCTAAGCGGGGTCTGCACTCACAGCAACGAGCCCAGTGCAGGGCTCGACTCACAAACCACTAGATCATATCATGAGCCAAAGTCAGACACTCAACCGGTGTCTGATCCACCCAGCTGACCAATAACTTTTTGAGTTTTTACATGTTTTTAAACAAACATGAATTTCTCATGAGTAAAAAAACAAAAACAAATTATTTATATACTATTTATATGTGTTAAGTTATTCACAAAAAAATGTTTAACTTTACTGAATATCATAAAATTAAGAAATAGCTTGGAAATTTTTGGTTTTTTGGAAGACAATATTAAAATGTTTTTTTTTTCAGTCTATATACGTAATTCAAGTCCCATCAAAGACTTACTCTGTGTGTGTGTGCATGTGTGTGTGTGTGTGTGTGTGTGTGTGTATCATTTTGTTTTATGTAATTGGTTGGTATCTCCAGTGACATGCTGAATAAAAGTGACCATAGAGAACATGCTGAGATCATTCCTAGTCATAAAGGGAAGAAATTCAAGTGTCCATCTTTAAAAGTGATGTGTAGTATTCATTTTTTCCAGCTTTATTGAGATACAATTGACATAACATTATGTAAGTTTCAGGTGTACAATGTGATGATTTGATACATGTGTATAAAAGATCCACTCTTTAAAGAAACTGCCAAAGTAATTTAGAGTATATTTTGAAGAACTAATTTTACAGAAAAATTTGAAAAGGAAGAATACTACAGAATCATTTGACCCATTGATCCATTTTAACATCAGAATAATGATAAATGTTGCCACAGCCTTAAAGAAAATGTTATTGACTAGAATAAAAATTCTAGAGAAATATCAAATTGTAAATGAGAATTTAGTATGTTAAGAGACTCCATTTGTTTTCCCTGGAAGAAATGATAGCATACTTAATATGTAGTATTGACGTATTTGGACAAGAAATCAATTCTACCTCTAACCCTATAAAAATAGTGAATATAAACAAAAATTCCCAGAAGATTGTTAAAATCCAGAAGGAAAGATTCAATAATGAAGTTTTATTTTTTTTTAATTTTTTTTTCAACGTTTTTTATTTATTTTTGGGACAGAGAGAGACAGAGCATGAACGGGGGAGGGGCAGAGAGAGAGGGAGACACAGAATCGGAAACAGGCTCCAGGCTCCGAGCCATCAGCCCAGAGCCTGACGCGGGGCTCGAACTCACGGACCGCGAGATCGTGACCTGGCTGAAGTCGGACGCTTAACCGACTGCGCCACCCAGGCGCCCCAATAATGAAGTTTTAGAAACGTATAAGAATGTATATTAATCAAGGCATGAAACCCAAATAATTTAAATGAAAAGATAAATATATTGATTTCATAAGAATAATAATTCCTTGCTAAGGAAAGTTACCATAGAGACAGGGGGAAAAGAATTTTGAAGGTAAATTTAAGTAAAATAAAGACTTACTATGTTTATTATGCAAAGACACTTAACAGTTGATAAGGAAAATACAATCAACCCAGTTTTTAAAAAATAGACAAATGATATCAACAGGCAATTCAAAAAGGAGGAAAGGTTAATGGATGATAAATATATAACTGGTGTTAAAATTATAGAGAAATGTAAAGGGAAATAATAATGAGCTACCCATTTTCCCATAAGATTAGTAGAAACTAAACTTACAATAATATTTAATGCTGTTGTGGGAATGAGAAAATTGGGACCCTCATATTTTTTTGGTGGAACTATGAAAGCTATGAATTATAATTTTGGAAGTTAATATCACAGTACTTAATAAAAATTAAAATATGTACATAATTTTACCCAGTAATCACTTTTGATAAATTTTCTACAGAAAGAAAAAACCAGTATATTAAGCATACACTTTATCAAGTACTTTTAGAATACTGGTTGCAGTAGCAAAAATTAAGAAGTGTTTGCATGATAATAGTATAAGGGAATGGTTAAACAGATTATTTCAATCTGTTGTAGGAAATATGTAAGATTTAAAGAGAATGAGTATCTCTATCTGTATTGGCCTGAAGGTATTTGCATATTATAGTTATTTAACAAAAACAAGTTGCAAATTATATGTATGATATGAAGCTCAAATGTGTTAGGCATGTTATGGAGTATGCAGAGACAGACAGACAGACACACACACACACACACACACACACACACACACACATACACACATGCACACACAGCAAATAAAGCTATATTAAGTTCCAGATTTAATTTGTCTAAGATAAGAAGTGAATACAGATAAGGAGTGGAGGCACTGTACCTCAGATCATATTCCCTTGGCCTCAAGTTCACAAACTAGGAGACTAGAGAGGTTTAGTTATTGCTGTACCCACACGCCTGCTCTTTTATACTCAATGTATAAATCTTCAGTTAGGAAAAATTTAAATCATCAATCTATGTCATGCTGCATATGAGAATGTTACAAGTATTGGATTCTCCTGTCTTATGAGACAAATTTAGTATCAACAGCAACTCACGCCCATCTGAGGGCAGAAGTGAGAGTCAGATGCTGTATGCCCATGGGCAATACAGCTGCCTCCATCTTTTCAGCATCCTGGGATTCCCATTCACCATTAGTCTGCACCAGATTTTGACTCAATTCCTTTTCATTGTCTTGGTTCTAAAACAGTTTCATCTAGGCTCCACAATTCCAGAAACACTTCCCTCCTGATAACAATTCCATGAGTAAGAATTTGTAGATTCTTATACATGTTTTGTATGTTTGTATATGCTTCTAACAAAATGGACAAATACACATTAAATAATTCCCATTTTAATTGAGGTAGAGGAGAGGTGTATTAGTATTGGTTTGGAAAGATGAATTTGTATTTATACTTGTTCAATATTGTTTTACTTTGTTATATTCTAACAATAAATTCTATTACTTTTGTCAGTTAAAAATCTTTTCAGGAAAGGAAATAAATAAAAAGGAGCCTAGAATAATTCAGAAATTTTTAGATGATTTAATATTAAATGAAAAAAATCTAAAATTGAATGTGATTGGAAATATTTTTAAAATGGTAACCTAGGGGCGCCTGGGTGGCTTAGTCGGTTAAGCGTCTGACTTCGGCTCAGGTCATGATCTCACGGTTCGTGAGTTCAAGCCCGCATCAGGCTCTGTGCTGACAGCTCAGAGCCTGTAGCCTGCTTCGGATTCTGTGTCTCCCTCTCTCTCTGCCCCTCCCCTGTTCATGCTCTGTCTCTCTCTGTCTCAAAAATAAATAAAACATTAAAAAAAATTTTAAATGGTACCTCAAAATACAATAAATAAAAAGATACATGGGAAATACATTAAAATTTAACAATTGTTATTAGGTGGTAGGTTTAAAGAGATAAAGATCATAAACATGTTGACAATAGTACATTTTAAATGGAGACATTCAATATATAGTGGCTACTTTTATTTATACTGTTATTTTTACTCATGTGTAACTATTATTAAATGTTTGTTTTTGTACGTTTTTGTATCTTCTTTATGTTTGTTAGCATATCATAACACAAAACTCCATAATTACTATTTAATGATAACAATGACAAAGTCAATACTGAACAAATTAACCATGACATTAGAATGATTTTATTCTCTGGAACTTCTGGTTTATTTATGTGCATAATTATTATTCTTCCTTAATGACCATCTTTGTACCAACTAGATCACTGTGCTGTCACTAATATTTTAAGTGTTTGCTATGTACCCAGGTATTATAATAATTGCCTTCATCTCTATTCCAGTTTTATGAGAAAAGTGATATCATTATCCCAACTTTACAGATAGAGTTAATGAAGGTGAGGAAAATTAACTTTCTCAAGGTCATACAGATGCTAGGAATTGATGTTGCCATTTGAGCCAAGCCCTCTTAATTTCAGATTCTATGATCTTAGTATTCTGTTATTGCCTCCATATCTATAATTTAATTCATGGAAGATTGGATTTTTCCACATTTTATTTTTGTCATTAATTATTACAAAGTTTCTAGTTCAAATTACTGATTTCTAAAACACTAATAATCAAAGGTTACTAGATTTTTTCAGGTTTGAAAATATAGTTAACTAGCTAAATGAAACAATAGTTATTCTTAGGAAAAGGAAGCACTGTATTTAGTTTTTCTAAATCTCATTAGAATTAAAAATGGCTTTGAACTGGGTGTTGTATGGAAACCAATTTAACAATAAATATCATATTAAAAATAATAATAAAATAAAATGGCTTTGAAATTTAAGTAAAATAATGTTAGGTCACGGTAGAGTAATTCCAGTTACTTTGTATTTTATCTAAAAATATGGTTTAAGTGATTCAACAGACAAAACAAAAAATCTGCATTTATAGGATACCCTACACTGTGTGTGGCCTTTAAATATATTACTTGAGCTAGAATACATGTAAAATTTAACCTGGTTGAAATATCATTTTTAGATTGAATCCTTTCAGCTTAAATCAATCTACTCTTTAAATTTTTAGGTTATCAGATATTTTTCTCTCTTTTGAAGGTAACAAAGGTAATATAAGTTTCTACATCTGAAACCTGTCACAAGGCAGAGTTCAATTTAACAAAAAAATTGTATGTACTTATGTAATCAGAGAAAAGCTGTCATCTAGCTGATATTTATCTGGAAATCACTATGCTTTGAAAAATGTGTCTAGAACATGCCATAGAACTAAGGTTTTTTGTTTTTGTTTTTGTTTTTGTTTTCATTTTGCTGGTATATTAATAATGGTGGAGTTTGCACTGTTGTCCGCTGCTTCTATTCTGCATTTTCCTGCCCTGTCTCTTTTACTTAAACAAAAGCATTCCAGAATTACTAGGATACTATCCTCAAAGCCTATTTATCCATCGGATCTAGAAATAGAATTGAGTGTAAGAAAAATTCTGTTCTGATTTATTCTTATTGACTACAGGTTCACAAAATTGAATTCATAACTCTCAGTTTGTGAGATACAGGCATCATTGGTCCATACGTGTTCCATCTTATTCTAAAAGTAATTATTTAATTATCAGATAGCAAAATCTAACAATGGATTCTTCAGGTATGCAGTTCTATAATGAACCAATATTTAGAAATTGTGGTTGGGTGAGATAAACTAATGGGCTTCCAGTCTAAAATTCAGGCTGTGGCATCTGGTTAGTATCTTGCAATTAGGAGGAAATAAAAAGGTCTGCCTAATTTTCTAATTAGTTTAAAAGTATATTAAAAGTATATTAGTTTACCACCATCAAAGATGGATTGTCCGGTCTCATTAAGTACATAGGTTTCTGTTTGCCCCTTTTGTTGCTCTGTGACACAGGAGATAAGCTCGAGTGACTTTACAGCCAACAGTGGTTTATTTTACCATAACTTCAATGGCAGGGCGCAGTGCGTATTTGGCACAAAGAAGGTCTTACCCTGTATTTGTAGAGGTGAGCTCTAGCCAATAACTTTAGATACTATTGTAGACAATTACAAGCAGTTTGTTTGAAAGTGTATTTCACATAGTAATTGTTAGGTCTTGATGATGGTGTATTTCACAATTAGCTAAGAGAATTGTAGGCTTTTGCTCTGGGCAGCCTTGTGTACAATGCTAACCCTTTCTGAAGAAGGAAAATTAAGGACATATTTCACCAGTTGATACCTGGCAGTAGATTAATGACTGGCATTTCTAAGACTATGCGTCAAAGAATTTAAATAAACACTTGTTAGCTTGATGCATTGGAGTCAATGTGCTCTTGTCGCTATCATCGTAAAGGGAAACGATTCAGAAAAAAAAATTAATGGAAGGCATGTTAGACACATGAAAAGGTCTTACAGTGCTTCAGAAACACTATTTTTTAAGATTATTATCCTTTAGAATAGAATTCTAATACCATGTGATGTTCAAGTTCACATACCTTGAGAACAAAATAACGTCCTCTAATTCATGAGCAGTGTTAAACACTTTTCCATGTGCTTGAGACCCTCACTACAATAATAATGATTGAGGGGCACCTGGGTGGCTCAGTCGGTTAAGTGTCCAACTTCGGCTCAGGTCACGATCTCATGGTTCATGAGTTCCAGCTCTGCATCGGACTCTGTGCTGACAGCTGGAAACCTGGAGCCTTCTTCGGATTCTGTGTCTCCCTCTCTATCCACTCCTCCCAGTCTCATGCTCTTCTCTCTCTCCTTCAAAAATAAATAAACATTTAAAAAATTAAAAAAATGATTGAATTAATCTAATAGTTTATGTTAATATGCATCACAAAGAGAAGGAGTGGTGTATAATGTAAGAGCTGAAGTAAGTGTTAGCTGGCCTGGGACTTAACCCTTTGGTATATGATTATTATTACTGGACATTTTAGCCTTTCTCCATAAACAAAAACAATAGTACAAATCCCATCCATGTTATGGTGTTATTATAAGAATGAACAAGATAATAATAGTTAAGCATTAACTATTCAAAGTGAGCTTTGAATTGCTATATAAATATACAAAATATAACTTAAATACAAAATCTTGAAAGGAACTATAGTGTGACATGTGTTTATGATTAACATTTATTAATTTGTACTGTATACTAAGTACTGTACAAATAATCTATATTTTTAAAGCTGAACTTTTTGAAGTTTTTCTTGTGATTGGATTTTATCCCATAAAAAGTATAAGTCATTCTATTCATAGGAAATGAAGAATCCAAATAAATTAAGCATTTGCCTTAGATCATGACTCTTAGGCTACTGCTACTCCTATTATAACAGGCTGATGATGCATTATAAAAATTATAATAATAAAGGAGTTCAAATAAATCTTTTCAACTTGGTAGATATGTTTTATAGAATTTAAGGATTACTTATAACCAGATTTTTTAAGTAGGACAAATATCCATGAACATGTAAATGAACATGATAATGACTGTATTTCTTAAATAACTAAATTTGGGATTCCAAGGATATTTTTCTACTTATACACTTGCTTGCCTTACTTGTAGAAGAAATATACATACCGTGTTGATTACATGTATATTGTATCATAAAAGGTGTTCAGTTAGAGAAAGAAAAAACTTTAAAAACAATATAATGTGTTGAATGCTACAGTTTAAAGAGGTACAAGGTTTATCTGCCTGGATGGAAACATCTTTTGATGTATGGATCACTAGGGTTGATGTTAGTGCTTCAGTGTATTGCTTCAAATGAGAGGATCTTTTCAGAATGAGAAGGAACAGCCTTAGTTAGATTAAGCACATTTGGGTTGCTCTGAATCTTTGTCTAATCCTCCAGTATTGAAATTTTGAAATGTGTTGTGCAACCGCATAAGAAATAATAGCGTGATGGAATGGATCAAGACAGACATTGGTCTGAATCCAGATTCCATTACTGCATAGTCGTGTCCCCTTGGCCAGGTTAGCCTCTGTGTGCATAATTTTCCTGGTCTGTAGAATGTGGATAAAACTGCCTTGCTTGCTCTATAGTTCAGTGATAACTTATGAACCATCTAGGAAAGCATCTGATAAATGTTGGAGCCCACCAAGGGGCAGCTGTTAATAACCTAACCCAATGGAGAACTGGCAGGGGATTGAGTCTAGTTAAAATCTTGATAGTTACCTTGTTTGTTTTGTTTTATTTTGTTTTGTACTTAGCTTCTCTTTCTTTTCCTCTTCTTGGTTATCAGGAGTCTAAAATGTTTTCATACTTCTGGTTGTTGGTGTGTCTTAGCTTTGAACCTGGCCTCTCACTGTCATTTCTCTGCTTAGAGGTTATAATTTCTGACTAATTCTCCCAATTTAGATTATGTCTCTTCCTTGTTTATCACACTGTTTACACGTGCAAAGCAAAGCATATTTAAGCCCTGACATTTTAAAAATATCCTTATTTTAAGATTTTAAGACACATGTAATGACTGTAGATATTAAGGATTAGTTTTTTCCATTGCCTTTTAGAGGAAGTACCTTACCAGCCAGAAGACAGTATTTAACAAATGGTGAGTGTCTATCAGAGATGTAGCTGCTGATACCCAACCATGGTTTGTAATCTTAGTGCACAAACTCATGATTTGGGGATATTTCCTGAGCACTCATCTTTGAGATTTTATATCAGGAAGTGTAATATCTTGTTACATTTAAACAAGATTTCAATTGCTTTATTTTTTTAAATTATGCATATATTCTATAATTAACTTTCTTGTTGATAATTATAATAATACAGACTCATTTTCTGATAAAACATAAAATATGGAAGAAACTTCATATTTATGAAAAGTTACCTAATATAAACTCCTTCTTTCAAGATAAGAAACACCAATATGTGACATTCACTTAGGTTTTCTGACTCACTTTAGCTTTACAAAGTAAGGAAGTACAATGCTTCTTCCGCAAATAAAAGCATACTTAGGAATATTCTCTCATTGAAGAGTGATAAGAACTATTAATGAGTTAAGATCTTTTGAATGTTACATTTAGTTTGAGCTCCAATTTTTTTTTACAATAGGCTCCACCCCCAGCATGGAGCCCAATGTGGGGCTTAAACCCTCTACCCTGAGATCAAGACCTGAGCTGACATCGAGAGCCACCCAGGTGCCCCTGATCTCCAGTGTTTCTAAAATTTAAGAGTACACATCAGTTTTGTCTCAGTCTAAGGATAGGCATTATGTGCCCTCGGCCCACATTCTTAGCAAGGTTTATGTGATGTGTGGATCGCGGCGTACAGATGTGGGTCACCCCAGAAAGAGACAGGGTTTTGCAGTTGCTAGTATCATTATAAAGGAGGAATTACATTGGAGAGCCCTTAGAGTTCTGGCAGATGGTTCTCTAAAAGTGGCTGTTAATATGTAAAGTGTTTTATGGGAACTTAAAGATAATAAGATAACACTGCAAATAATGCCTGCTGAATATGCAATAGGTAAGAAAATATCAGCCCCCTTTTAAAAATCATTTTGGCTTCTGGACTCTCAAACCCATAAAACCTACTTATGTAGTTATAATACCTATGTTTTTCTGTATAAATCTTTGCAAAGCTGAGGTCATTACTGTTTGTTTTTATGACCCTAAGTGATATTCAATTTTATTTTACCAAATAAACTACACAGCTATCAAGTAAACAACAGCTACACAGTGATAGCTATTATTTCTGACTATACTTTAGTAAAAACAACCTTTCTTTTTATACAATGGAGAGAACCACTCTCCATTCAATTTTAAAAATAGCTCTTCTTTCCTGTTTGAATCTGTTGTGTATCGTGGATGCTAAAATGTTTTTGTAGAGAGAAATGTCTTTATATGCCATTTAAAAATAATGAGATCCATTCCAAGTATGGAATCTCATGTCCCTTAATTCAGTAGTGGGCACATTCCTTTCAAAACTGTTCACAAAAATTGTGAAGATGCTTAAAAATATATACCATTAATAGTAGTAAAAAGTATTTCTTACAAATCTTTGATTCTCAAAATTGTGACTCTTCTTTAGAGAAATATGATAATCCCTTCCAGTGTATATTTCAACCTGTTTGATTTACATATATATTTAATTTGCATAGGACTTTTTATTTGATTTAGATGGTGGGTCATGCCAGAAAGGTTATGAATATATAGTTGCAAATATTTATTTATTTATTTATTTATTTATTTATTTATTTATTCTACACATGCAAAGATAGTGATTGTACATCATGTATGTACAGAGATGGCATATATATATATATGTATGTATATATATATATATATATATATATATATATATATACACAGGATGGAATAAATTTTCAGATGTCAAAAGAGGGGAAAAAAACATATTTTTCCCCCATGAGATATGACAGAGCCTTTTACATATGTTAACCTGTCAGATTTTCTCCTTCATTGAAATCTCTGGCTGCTTCTGTCAGGAATTTTGACCCTCAGTAAAATTCATCATGTAATCATTGAAAACAATGGATTTACCAATTACTACTCTTTTATAAAATTATCTCAAAATTATTTTTAAAAAATATAATTGTTATTTACCGGTTGGGGAGTTGGAGGAGTAGTGTTGATGTAGATGTATGTTTAATTCAAACTGATAATATCAGTAAAGAAACAGAAAGAATAGTAGACATTTATCCCCCATTCATTCATTTCTAAATATTAATTTACGAATTTAAATGAAATCAACAAGAGTTAAACACTTGTGTTCGAAGCCCTGAGCTAAAGTATGTAAAACAGTGTTAAAACGTACACACACACACACACACACACACACTTATATTAACATAATATACATCATCCTTGCATTTCGTTTAGTAAGAAAATAAAAGCTGCGTGAGAGGATAGTTACAGGCCATAAGTAGTTCACTTTGTTTCTATGTATTTTTCACTAAAATTCTCTATAAAATCAAATGAACAAGTTTATCCCTCCTTGCAAGGTTTTGTATAAGTCACTAACCAGAGATTTAAATATCTTAAATGAAATGATAGCCTGAAAAAGCTATTTTGTTGCTTATATTTTGAACCTACATGATCTCTCAGCAATATAGTTTGAAATATTTTAAATAATAATATGTTCTGAGAAAAAATCTGTATGTGAAATTTGTTTTGAAGTCTTCAGTGACCACTCTATTGAACCCAAATTCACGTCAAGCCACGGTTAAGGGTCTCTTTAATGTGAAGCAACGATAAAAGATACTAACTACAAGACAAAGACTGTATAAAGAGGAGACTCAGCGCTGTTTTCTACTTTTCATATATAAGCTTCCCTGGGTATCCAGTCCCCAGGAGGATATCTGACTATAGATCATCTCCCTATTCAGGCTGGAGTTCTCCCCAGCTGCAGATCCAATTTTCATTTTGTTCTGAGAGGCATACGTCCTGTCACGTTGGTATAGAATAGGCATTTGTAAATCATAAACCATTGCTATCAGTATATGTGTGCAGTCTACAATATGAATTTTAATCTCTATCTGTCTCATCAGCTTGGAAGCTAATACGAGCCCCATATATCATATTTCTGAATAAATGCTTCGGTCTGTGTAGGATTGCTCAGTCTCTCAGTCTCTGACCTTCCCGGAATATTACCCCCATAGACTATCTCATTATTTTTAGCAGAAATTATAAGAATTATTTGTAGCAGTATCTCAGAAATTTCTAACAAATGTTTAAATAGAGCCCTTGCCAACACTGAATGTTGTTACCTCAGTACATGGAATGTATGTTATAGATGAGGAAGGTTAGAGGCAGGTAATCATCCTCGTTCCTCTGCAAGCTGTTGTAGGTTTCACTTGCAAAAGCAAACACTCAAAGAGAGGATGGATGGAACATGAAAATCATTTCTGAAAGTATATGTATAGACCACACCCCTAGACCTTCTGTGATATCCTATTATGTATATGCTTTTATATTCTAGGACTAAGTCATAATACTAAAGGCAAGGTATATGTAGAGTCACAGTTGTTCCATGAGTATAAGATAAATATCAACCAAGGCTGTGATGTGTCACTTGTTAATTAAAACCTCTTCAGGATGCTGATTCACAAGAACCTCTTTGGAGAACACGTGCTAACTCCAAAATTACAGTGATCTCAGATACACTATTATTAGAAGCTGTGTCATATCTGTGTCATAAATCCAGAGGTCCCTGCAAAAGCACTTTGGGAAAGACCTGGTGGAAAGCAGTAGAAACCAGAGTCCAAATTCAGCTCCAGATAAGTTATCAGTTAGAAAACTAAGCATCACAGAGGTTACATTGGTTTCTTTCATCTAGAAAGAGGCAGAGCTGGCTACTTTTCATGGGATGAAGCCCACTCACAAGGTAAACTTTGAAAAAGTTTGTTTTAACTCCAGTGTAGTTAACATATAGTGTTACATTAGTTTCAGGTGTACAAGATAGTGATGCAACAATTCTATACAATACTCAGTGTTCATTGTGAAAAGTGCACTCTTAATCAGCTTTTAAAAATGTTATAGATCATTTGTACAGTACAATATAGAACTAGTCTAATAAATGTTAATGATCCTTGTGGAATAAATCCCAACACCAGCATTCGTAAAAACGAAAGTAGTTTTCTTCCCTGAGTCTGACAATTTATGCTAGTTATGCTGTTTTACAACCTAATAGAAAGTCTGTGTGAAGACTAAAAATGTCTGGGGAATTAAGCCACTTAAGTGGCATTGTTATCTCATATCTACAGTTACCCTCTCCTTGCTATTATTTGTGGCATAAGATCTTAACAAAGCTTAACTTTCGCTAAGTTTATAAATAGGCGATAATTAATAATTACCCTATAGCTTCTATTCAGAAAGGGCATCCATAACTTTTAACTTCCACATTCCTGGTATTTTCTAATGTTATGTGAAGAGTCTGCCTTATGTAGCTGTGGGTGGGAGACAATTGGAACATTTTGTGTATTGTCACAGACTATTGCATCAATAGGGACAGGATTTATTCCACCAAAGAGAAATTATGCTCTGAATCAGTTATTTGCAATACATGGATTGTAGATGCTATCATTTATGATGCTGCATCTGCATTCATAGCAGTTGAGTTTAAGGAATTTGTAAACAGGAACTTTATCTGATCTAGACATACAGTAGGCATTTTCACTCTATCATTTTTATTGCTACTTAATACAGCTCAAAACATTCAAGTTTGTGGAGGGCAGTTCACCATTGCACCTCTGTAGGGCATTTATTTGTATTTCAAGAGAGCACAGAAATGTCAGGGGATTGGTTGTGGGATTTAAAACCTTTTACTCTAGAGCTGGTCTTCCAAAGCCACATCAATAATGATTGAAAGTTGTTCATCTCTGCGGGCAGTTTAGTAGCCTACATGAAATCACTTAGTGGTCTGAATTTAACTCCTGAGGGAACTGTCATGATTGACAGTTTGAACAAAGAGGACAAGAGTGGAATGGACCTGTTAACTAGGAGTGAGTGAATTTCTCCTGTGGGCATGACAGTGTTTATCTCCTGCAATTTAGCTTTAAGTGACCTGAGAGTTCAAAATGGAGAAAGATGTTTTATTCAGTGGAGGAATATGGGGGACAGAGCAGAGTTTCGTTCCAGTGAATACACAAGAACAATCCTCTTACTGTTTCTTCATTTCTGTCTTGATATAATGCATCAATTACAAGTGAATATTATGACGCTTTCACTTTGAATGTCCATATTTACATTTTTAGATTTTATTAATGTCAACTATATCGTACCATTTATAATAGTGTGACTTCAGAAGGAGGTGAATATGAAGGTATATGCATCCTACTCTAGTTTATATTTTTTCAGGGAAACTGTATGAGGCAAAATTTACCAGAAGCATCTCTGGGCATTCCTAAGAGACTGTGTTACCTGGCATTCTTAATATAATTCTTAACATAAATCACGGACAAAGTCTTAGCAGTTTGTGGCTATTCATTTCTGCATAACATGAATAGTTACAGTGATTATCAGTCCTTTCAATATAGAACTCTTGGGTACTATTGTGATTGGTGTCTTCCTTGTGTAAATTGGAACGCTTTTCTGGAAATACTCCAGATCCCAGAGGAAATGAAGGAAAAAGAAACAACCCTCTCCTAACTACTGTAAGTGAGTGAACATTTAATAAGCACTTAACCAATGACAGGTATATAATAAGTTCTACGTGGATGTAAATATAGAGTAGCGTACATGTTGCATAACTGCTTTTGAAATAGTTTTAATAATTTATAGACCATCTTTTAAAATTCAAACTATCTTAAATGGAACCTCTTTTAGAATGTTTACAACAGGCATTAAAAAAGAAGGGGTATGTGATGAATGAAGTGACACTGATTATTTGTTCCATACTTTATTCTGACTTCATGGTCCCAGCCCGCTAAGGGGTCTTTTCAAATAGGCCGTGGTTTCTACATGGATGTTGTTGACCAGTCAGAAACCAAGGTAAGGGTGCCTCATTATCCATAACCCTCTGCCAGATAATGGTTCAAATACCAGTCAGTGCTACGTATCCCTCATATCACAAAGGCCCCATCCCAGACTGACTTACTTTCCTTAGTCAAGTAGAAAGAGGCTAATTATTGTTATTTTGACTTCTCTATGTAACTCAAAGCAATCTTCTGCCTAGGTCATATTGACCAGTGGAGTTATCTTAAAAGTATGATTACAGTCAGTATCTTAGGCAACTTGTGGGACTGAAGGTTCTGTTTTGCAGAGGAGAAAGCTTTTAAGAACATTGCATGCAATAAATTTCATAGATTCATATCAATTTGTTCATATTGTAGAGGTTATGAGTATACTTCAGGATAACTCCATGAAGTGAATACTTTTGAGTTATATCACCACGTGGTTTTATCTCTTCGAATCTTGGTTTCAGTTTAAAGCTGATAGTTAATTTTATTTGTAAAAACTCATTGGAATCTTATACATAGAATGTAGGGATCTGACAAATGCTTACATGATTCCTGAAATAATAGATGCAACACCAGTCACAATGTCTCTAATGGCTCAAAGAAAGTTTGTTCCATTTCATGAAAACTCCAAACACAAGTAGATTCTTACCCTTGGGTAATGTGAACTTCTATGGACTAAATTATGTCCCCTCAAAATTCATATGGTTGAAACCCTAACCCCTTATGTGATGTTACTTGATGATGGGGTGTCTGGGAAGTAAATAGCTTTAGGTGAGGTCATGAAAGTAGGGCTCCCATAATGGGATCAGTATCCTTATAAGAAAACAAAGAGAGGGCAGAGCTTGCTCTCTCTCTACCATGTGAAGACACAGCAAGAGGGTAGCCTTCTGCAAACCAGGAAGAGATCTCCTACCAGGAACTGAACCAGTTGGCTTGGACTCTCGCCTTTACAACTGTGAAAAATAACCTGCTCTATAAACCACCCATACTAGGGGATTTTGTTAATAGCAGCCCGAGTTGATTAATGCATGAAGAAAGAAGGGAATTGTACTGATTATCTGTTCCTGGCTTTACTTCTTGATACTTGGCCTGGCCTGACCAGTGCTCTTTCAGATTGATCATGATTTACACATGGATGTGTCTGACCTCTCATGAACTAAGGTGATGGTTTCTTTTTTTTAATTATTATTATTTTTTATTAATATGAAATTTATTGTCAAATTGGTTTCCATACAACACCCAGTGCTCATCCCAGCAGGTGCCCTCCTCAATACCCACCACCCACCCTCCGCTCCCTCCCACCCCCCATCAACCCTCAGTTTGTTCTCAGTTTTTAAGAGTCTCTTATGCTTTGGCTCCCTCCCTCTCTAGCCTTTTTTTTTCCTTCCTCTCCCCCATGGTCTTCTGTTAGGTTTCTCAGGGTCTACATAGGAGTGAAAACATATGGGATCTTTCTCTGTATGACTTATTTCACTTAGCATAACACTCTCCAGTTCCATCCATGTTGCTACCTAAGGCCATATTTCATTCTTTCTCATCGCCACATAGTATTCCATTGCATTTATAAACCACAATTTCTTTATCCATTCATCAGTTGATGGACATTTAGTCTCTTTCCATAATTTGGCTATTGTTGAGAGTGCTGCTATAAACATTGGGGTCCAAGTGCCCCTATGCATCAGCACTCCTGGATCCCTTGGGTAAATTCCTAGCAATGCTACTGCTGGGTCATAGGGTAGGTCTATTTTTAATTTTCTGAGGAACCTCCACACTGTTTTCCAGAGCGGCTGCACCAGTTTGCATTCCCACCAACAGTGCAAGAGGGTTCCTGTTTCTCCACATCCTCGCCAGCATCTGTAGTCTCCTGATTTGTTCATTTTAGCCACTCTGACTGGCATGAGGTGGTTTTGATTTGTATTTCCCTGATGGTTTCTTTAGACCATAACCCTCTGCTAAATAATGGTTCGATCTATAGCACCTCATTAAATGCTTCACAAAAGATGGCTTAACAATTACTATTACTCCTTATTTATAAAATTTCAATCATTTATTCATTTGTATTTTCCAAAATGATTTTAATTCAGTTTAACACAGAACTTGATTCATATTTCCATTTCTTAACTAAGTTTGAAATGTTGACTCAATAATATCCTTCGATTTCTAATTTATAGTTAAAATCACCAACGTAAAGTAATAACTTTTTTGTAGCTACAATTGTTACATTATTTATACCTATATATTTATTTGTTTTTGTTTTCAACTCAACCACTTAATCTCCAGATTAAAAATATTTATTTCTTAGTAGTTAATGGTTCTATTCAAATATAATCACTGCTATTAAGATATTTTAGCTAATATTGTTTGCTTTATAAAATTAATGCAATTCTTATTTTTATAGTAATTTTATTTTTCTATTGCTTACAATAATTTCATTAAATTTTAATGTTCTGCCTGGAACTGTGGAATGGAATACTATCATTTGCTTCATTTTAAAGGCTTTCTATATCCCATTAAATGGCATTTTCAAACCATTTTTATTCCTAAAATACCTCCTATTAATCAACTTTCTGTGAAATTTATCATATCACCTTTATTATCAGTGAGTTCTTATTGAAAGCAAAGTCTTTTATATCTTTACATTTTTTTACACACAAACTAGTAATTAAAAAGGAAAAAGAAAACTGGGTTTCTTGGTTCTTAGAGGGGGCTACTGCCACAATATTATACACAGTGTCTGAGGCACATAGTTTTAAAAAAGCATAAAGAACACTTGATGTGAATATAATTAATATTTTCAAAACTTAATGAATAGAAAATTTCACCTTTGCACTGAATGTTACTCGTAGTTGTAACAACTGAATTGTAATACTAAGATAGAAGAGCTGCTGAAGGATACAATATTTTAATAGTGTTTTTAATTTCTTTATATTCAATAGTTAAATTTTTAATAAATATTGAACAGTACTGAACATTAATATTTGAAATTATAATACGTAGACTTAATGAAATGTGCATTTAACAAAGGAAATCAGAGTGATTTTATTATATCTTTAAATAATAATGGCTTTGTGTGGTGATATCCCTGGGAAGCTCCAAACACTAATTCATTTTTTTCTGAGTACAAGAGAATTATGCTATTTCTGTTATTAGTGCCAGTCTAGCTAAGCTCTTAAACTTCATTTCAGGGATGAGAATATCCCTCTCTTATTTAGCTTATAGTCTGATTACCCATTCTTCCTATTCAACCTAATGAATCAGAAAATATTTTGAATGTGGTACTTAGGGAAGAGCTGGAAGGCATCAACATTGCTTTGAGTGAGTTAAAACAACCAGTAACAGGTAGGAGTAGAAAGGTGTTTAACCTTTACAAGTTTTTTCTTTCCTATTTGACCAAGGAATTTTAGTATTTGCAATGTATCCTTACTAAATTTCTCAAAGTGTTCATCTGAGATATTTTTGTGATCTGAAAAAGTTGGAAACAAGCTAAATGCTCATCAAGAGAATGAAGGGGGCATCTGGGTGGCTCAGTTGATTAAGTGTCCGACTTCGGCTCAGGTCATAATTTCAGGTTTCATGAGTTTGAGTCCCACAGTGGGTTCTCTGCTGTCAGCACAGAGCCAGCTTCTGATCCTCTGTCCCGCTCCTTCTCTGCCCCTCCCCTCCTGGTTCTCTCTCTTTCTCTCTCAAAATAAATAAATAAACTTAATAAAGAAAGAGAAAGAGAATGAAGAAAATGATGGTATAGATTATTACTATGTGATTGTTTAAGTTATATCCAATAAGATTATTTAACAGTGTAATAAAATGGGTATTGAAATAAGTAATGAACTTGGTATGCAGATTTGATGTGGGTTTTTTTTTTCGTAATTTACAACTCTTTTTCTCCTAAGTACTGGAAAGAAATGAAAAAGAAAATACAACAAAATTTTAACAGTAAATATCTTCAGGTTGGAAGTTTTTTTTTCTTTTTTTCTTTCATATAGATATACAGTAAAGCCTTAAGTGAGCATAATTCATTCTGGAAACATGCACTTGTATACCAAAGTGAATTTCAAGAACCATTGGCTCAGTTGTGATCATGTGACATTCGGCATCACATACTACTCATATTGCAAGACTTCACTCGTTTGCCAGTTAAAATTCATTAGAAATGTTTGTTCATCTTGAAGAACATTCAGAGATCAAGATACTCACAATCTAAGGTTTTACTGTATTTTCCTTCATGTGTACATGTTCCCAAAATATTTTCTTTTAAAAAGCTACCTTTGGGGGCACCTGGGTGGTTCAGTTGGTTGAGTGTCCGAATCTGGCTCAGGTCATGATGTGGTGGTTGGTGAGTTTGAGCCCCACATGGGGCTTCCTGCTGTCAGCACGGAGCCCGCTTCAGATCCTCTATGCCCTTCTGTCTCTTACCCTCCCCCACTCATGTTCTCTCAAAAATAAACAAAACATTTTTTTAAAAAGTCACCTTTAAAGGGGCGCCTGGGTGGCTCAGTCGGTTAAGCGTCCAACTTCGGCTCAGGTCATGATCTTGCGGTCTGTGAGTTCAAGCCCTGCGTCGGGCTCTGTGCTGACTGCTCAGAGCCTGGAGCCTGCTTCGGATTCTGTGTCTCCCTCTCTCTGACCCTCCCCCATTCATGCTCTGTCTCTCTCTGTCTCAAAAATAAAATAAACGTTAAAAAAAATTTAAAAAGTCACCTTTAGATTCTTTCAGGAAGTAGGTTGGGATTTAAGAATCAAATATTCGTGGGGCATCTGGGTGGCTCAGTTGGTTTGGCATCCGACTTGGGCCCATGTCCTGATATCACAGTTCACGAGTTCAAGCCTCGTGTCCGACTCTGTGCTGACAGCTCAGAGCCTGGAGCCTGCTTCAGATCTGTCTCCCTCTCTCTCTCTCTCCCCCCCCCCCCCACTTGCACTCTGTCTCTCTCTGTCTCTCAAAAAGAAATAAATGTTAAAAAAAGTTAAAAAAATATTTGAATATTCATATGATTATGATATTTATTTTTATGAATGGTAGAGATATGACCACATATGCTTGATTGTCCTGTGGCAAGTGGATATCTGAAGATATTTCACAGGACAGTGTTTTTGAAGTTTTATGAATTCCATTGAAGGATTGTAACTGCCCTGGTAGACATAAGTTATACCTTCCTAAGTTATGGATGGTTTTCTAAAGAATAAATTCAGACTTTTGGGGGGGGGGGACATTCTTGTGATTTATTCATCCAAGAAGAGATGTTTAAATACATTAGCTTATTTCAATTCAGTTTTTTCCCTTTTTGTAGTCATAAATCTAAGCAGTTTTATACCAACTTTTTAAATGGAGAAATATTCAAGTACATTTAAATGAGTTAAAAAGTATTTGGAAAATAATTGTCTTCTTGTGCATGCTAAGAAATTAGCTATGCTCTTTGAATTTTGTAATATCCTCTAATGATGAATTCAAATATCTTCTTTTTTAAAAGTTTATTCTAACTCATGAAGCGGGAGAAGTCAGATTCTTAACCAACTGAGCCACGCAGATGCCCCAAATATTTTCTGATTCAAGTTTTCTCTAGTCTTTTTTTTCCAGAAATTACAACTTTAGTTTGTAAACCTTGCAGCATTTGCAAGGTTTTAACCTTATATTATAGAACTTATTTGAGTACTAGTTCTACTGTAGCAGATTATAACATTTAGGGCATGATATTTTTTTCTTACTCATTTTTGTATCCCTTTCATCTTTTCCCAGGTTCTTGAATATAGTATTATTAATATTGTTAGCTGCCTTTCTTGAATACCTGGGTATTTCTTGTTGAACTTGTTATTTTTTTTCTTCATTCTTTGTTCAATAGGAATATCTGAATAAATCTAAAATTTAAATTGGAAATTCAGGACCATGAAATCAAGAGGAGGATAGAATTTATTGTCCTGTTAATCTTGTCTGCTCCAAATTTTTTTTCTCTAAAATAAAGTTTAATGTTGTCTTTAATTCATAATTAATGTATCTTTTTTAGATCCAAGGGTAAAAATCTTCTTCAAATATAAGTAAGAGGCTTTAAGTACTCTAAACACATTCTTTATGATTTTATAGAGCATTCACCATCTTAGTGTGATATTTCCAGAAAGAAAATCTTACTCTTATGTTAGTCTTCTTATGGCAACTGTTTGAATTTTTGCTTGTTCTTCTTCTGAAATATATCTAATACCATCATATTTTTTTGTAAGTTTCTGGGACCAAAATACCTCCATAATACATAAATAAAACAAATTATTTCTGATTTTTGTTGACTCTATATTTTTGAAAGACCAGAGTCCTGTTAGCCTTTTTGGGTATGGAAACCCACTAAAATACTGCTTTAATTTTAACTAAATAAAATTAAAAATTTGGTACTTCAATCTCACTGGCAACATTTTAAGTCCTCAAAAGTTGCAGAGTTGGGGCGCCTGGGTGGCTCAGTCAGTTTGGCATCCGACTTTGGTTCAGGTCATGATCTCACGGTCCGTGAGTTCGAGCCCCGCGTCGGTCTCTGTGCTGACAGCTCAGAGCCTGGAGCCTGTTTCGGATTCTGTGTGTCCCTCTCTCTCTGACCCTCCCCCGTTCATGCTGTCTCTCCCTGTCTCACAAATAAATAAACATTAAAAAAAAATTAAAAAAAAAAAGTTGCACAGTTATTCACTATCCTTTTGGATAGTGCAGGTATAGAATGTTTCCATCTTTACAGAAAGTTCTGTGGGGCAACAGTGATTTATAGTTTATTACACAGTAGCCTTCATAAACACTTAACAGTAGCTCCATTCAAACTTCTAGCTTAAAAATGAAGAGACAAGTTCTATATTTAATTTCATCTTCACCAAAAAAATCATTTTTCTCTTGTTATTTCTTTTGTAGCTGTAACATCTCCTATTGTTTTCCTGGTTTTTTTTTCTTACAATGTAAGCAATTTTTCCAGTGCCTCAGAGCTCCCTGATTTTTTCTCTTTATCAGTGGTTTTCAATAATTTGATCTGATGTGTCTGGGTGTGGTTTTCTTTCTTTGTGTTTATTCTGATTGGAGTCAGTGAGATTCTTGAATCTGTGGGATCATATACTTTTCATCAAATTTGGAAGATTTTTGGCTATTATTCTTTTGCACATTTTTACCCCTGTGAGACTCCAAGTATATTATATTAAATAGCTCGATAGCATCATATGACTCGCTGAGGCCCTTATTTTCTCAATGTTTTATCTCTATGACACGCCTTGGACGTTCACTATTTCTACAACTTCAAATTCACAAATCCGTTCTTCTGCAGATTCTTATCACCTGTAATATCCACTAAGTGTGTTTGTGTGTGTGTGTGTGTGTGTATACATACATTATTTATTTTAGATATAATCTTCATCTTTAGACATTCCCCTTGATTATTTTTTTATATCGCTAATTTTTCTCCTAGTTATGGGTCATATTTTCTGATTTGTGAGATATCTAGAAATGTTTGATTGGATACTGAAGATTTTGTATTTTATGTTGAGTGCATCTGAGTTTTATTTTTTAAAGAAGTATTACACGTTGCTCTGGTAGACATTTATTGTTTTTGGTTTATTTTGAACATCTTAAGATTGTTTTTAAGTTTTATTAGGGTGGTCCCAGAGTACTTTTCACTGTAGGGATCATTTATCCCCATCACTAAGGCCTAGCCCTTATGATGTCTAAACTTAATGCTCTAGGGGCCAGTTTGGACACTCCACTGTTGCTGGTAGAAACTGTGATGATACTCAAACTTTTATGGGTCTGGAAATTCACAGCCTCCAATAACTTTTAACCAACCTCATAGACACTCACCTTTTGCATGCATATTCTAGGAACCAGCATAGATTTAAAGGATCCCTAAGCCTATTTCTGGACTTGTCTGTCTTAGCTCTCTTCTTTCTAGAAATCTGCCTCAAAAATTCCTGCCTCCTCAGACTCCCTGAACTCTGATTTCTATTGCCTCAACCCAGTGAGAGAGCTGTCTGTGTTTTCAGTTGCACACACATGCACACATACACATGTATCTCAGCAACGATGACCTAAAATATGTTTCTTTTCACTGAGATGTCATGGCCCTTGCAGTACCTGTGGTTTAATG
The DNA here is from genome assembly GCF_028018385.1 of Neofelis nebulosa. Lineage (NCBI taxonomy): Eukaryota > Metazoa > Chordata > Mammalia > Carnivora > Felidae > Neofelis > Neofelis nebulosa. The sequence goes on from NC_080795.1 coordinate 32,626,195, forward strand.
TCCAAAAACAGTTTGTTTCATCTATATTAGCTTGGTTTTAGAGTCAGGAGTTAGAATCAGGAAGGTTAATTTATAATCTCCTGTTATTACATTATGTCTGAAAGTGGAAGTCCTTCTTCAACTGATTGAAGGTTCATGTAATAAAGAAGTACAGCTAAATATTACACTATGAACGAAGACTTGATTTTGCAGAGAATATTGAAACGTTAATATACAGCACTGTGACAAAGCTGTATCATTTTAAATACTGCTAGAAACAGACAAGTAATGTTTGTGTGAGAAAACAGACACATACAGATTTTAAGGTGATGAAGAGTCCGTAGGTAGAATTACACGATTGGCAATTTGGAATTGCCGTTTCGAGAGTCATTTACATAGAGTAAAAGGACAGAGCCAGAGAGAGCATGCGGATATTTACGGTGAGAAGTCGAGTACAGCTATGCCGTCATCTTCAATTTGACCACTGGGCTCTGTCAGCCATGGGTCTGACCTAATCCCACAGTTCTTGAGTTTGCATTTTAACCAGTTTGTCCCTTGTCAGGAAATAAAACATCAACCATAGTAATTGTTTTTACTTGAAAGTAACTGATATTGCTAAAAGTATCGATCACATAAGAGCAAAAAGAAAATAATAGTATTGCTATGGATTGCATTATTGATGTTGGCTTAGAGTGGTAAGAAAGATAACAATCTATCGATTCTGAAGCCCCCAAAATGGATATTTAGTTTGTTTTTCCTTCTCAATGTTATTAAAATACACTAAATTATATGAGAAAGCTAAACATTTAAAATATATATGTACACCTTAATTTTTCTTTTTAAAAATTGATTCTCAAAGCATTTGTCTTAAAGTACGTAACAGCTCATATTGCAAAATGGAAAAAAAATCATCAGCTTTCCTTTCTTTCAACCCTAACCTTGAATAATTCATAAACCAACCACTTAAATCTAGCTAAACTGAAACAAAACAAGGCAGCAGCAATATAATCTTTGTTTTTAATGATGCCATACTCTTTTTATGTGAATAAATACATATTTATGAACTCAACCTTGATTTTAAAGAGATATATACAACATTGACTGTCCAATATTTAGTAAAATTTTAATAATCCAAGATAATTAACAACTTAATTTGAAACATTTTATGTTATTTGGTTGCTCTTGATCTCAGAAGTAACTGGCTTAAATGCATAGTCAGTTTTCAGACATATTCAATTACAAACCTTTAAGACTTCTACCATTTTAATGCTCAACTTAAAATGTCATTTGAAATTATAAAAAAAATAAGATGGACTTATTAATTGTTTTCATAGCTATAAGTTTTTAAAAGAAATTACTCCTATAAAAATATATCACTGATAAAAAGTATTAACAAGCTAATATTTAACAATGATCATCAGTATCCGAGATTATATCCTTGTTGAAATTTTATTTTTACCACACTGACTTTTTAAAAATGTTAGTCACTTTAGAAGAAGATGCTTATCCAGAAAAGAAAGGAAGGGAGGGAGGGAGGGTAGGAAGGAGAGAGGAAGGAAGGAAAGAGGTGCTTAACAAATATTGTTGAATAAATGAATGAATGAATAAATGTTTAAAACCTTAAAAAAATAAATCTGTAAGTCCTGGAATGCTTAGAAATAAAAGTTTCATTGAGTTTAATTAAGCACAATTAAATACTCTGCCAAGCTCAGAAAACAATTTTAGAAATACTGGCAGTCCTTAGGCAACATAGGAACCGTTAGTTTAATGAATTAAAAATGAGTTTGAGAATACAAATTTCAACACAGATACCCAGTCCACTAATTTGCTGATCATTGATAAAAACTAGCCACATGTGCTGCCTTCTTTTTTGTTGTTGTTGTTTTTTAAAGCAACATATGATATTGATTCAGTTAGAGAGAAGCTATGGAATTAACTGTGGTTAAATCCCTTACTTCTATAGTCATGTTTTTCTTATGTTAAAAGTTTAAATTAATTTTTAAACCCTTTTTCTCTTCTACAGCATTTAGTGCAAAGAATTGTTAGTTTCTGATAGAAGGGTTCTGATAATGAAATAGCCAATACATGTACCTTTCACAGAAAATGTGGAACTAAAAATGTATGTTCTCAGCAATAAAAGGCGGATTCTTCCTCAAACTTGCTTCTGAAAAAGTGAGAGACTTAAAATAAAAATGACAAACGGTTTAGTCATTATTCAGTCGTGAATTTGGAATAAATAAGTCAGGAATTTATTTATGACTATATGCTAAGAGTTAATAGTGTTTTCTTACTGCATTTTATAATGCAATGTTCACTTTTTATATTACTAAATTTTCTTCTCAAGAAGACCAGTAATAATTAGGGATCTGAGGTTACCTGGTACACTATTGAAAAATTGTTAAAAACCAGTAGTATCCATTCAATCTAATTATTTTCCTCTTGATTGTTTTTGTTTGTTTGTTTAAGGATTAAAACAAGGTGAGCCAACCATGACTGGCAAAACACAGACCAGCAATGTCACCAATAAGAATGACCCCAAGTCCATCAACTCCCGTGTTTTCATCGGCAATCTAAATACAGCCATTGTCAAGAAAGTTGACATTGAAGCCATATTCTCAAAGTACGGAAAAATAGTTGGATGCTCAGTTCACAAAGGTTATGCATTCGTACAGTACATGAGTGAGCGGCATGCGAGAGCTGCAGTGGCTGGAGAAAATGCCAGGATCATCGCCGGCCAGCCACTTGGTAAGTCACGCTCAGTTATGGTTCTCACATGAGTGCTCCAGTCTTTGCACATATCTGCCTATTTTTAGTTTTACTATTAAGCCAGCCCTGCCATAGTGTCTACCTCCTATTTAACCAGTTATAATGTTTGCATATTTGTAATTTACATTACTTTCTTGTTTTCGTATTATTTTACGTGGTTCTTATTTTCTCTACAAAATATGATCAGTTCTGCTTTGCAGTATTTGTTGCCCCCACCAAGCCTAACAGGGCAGGGAAATAAAAAATATGCATCATGTGTAACTTTATTTGACTTGAAATGGTTTCTATCTTCCAGGAAACACTATGCTAAGAAAAAAGTAACTCTGCTTTGTAGCCTTTGCTCTGAGGGCTAACATTTTCCTAATTTCCTGTTTTTATTGTTAGAGGAGTAGCAATAGAAAATAGCAAACAGAAGTCAATCTTGAGAACTGGGAAAGGAATATAAGCCAGTCTTTCTTATGTACTATGGAATCCTGTACATCATGCCTGTTCAATCATGTGTAATAATCAGATATTTGTCTAAAGTCCAAGGAATACTACAGTTTTTTTTTCAAAGGAAAGAATACAGTCTGAAGTAAAATGCAAATATTTAGGAGGAACTATATTGTAGTAAATATGCAGATTAAAAAATAAAAATTACACAATGTATTTTTCTACATGAGGAAAAAGCAGAATTAATACATCAGTGATCCCTTAGTGTATGTTTCTTACCCTGTCCAGATTCATATTTTAAATTGATTGCACAACATCTTCTCTCAGCTTTATATGCCCAGAAAAAAACTCATGGTTGTTCACACCCTTAACTTCCTTCATTCCCAGGCTTCTCCATCAAGAGAGGTGGAACCTTCACTTAATCCAGTTTTGCAGACAAAAACTGAGGTGTCAGCTCTGATTCCTCTATCCTCCCCATACTCCAGATACAACGCATCATCATGTTTCATGCCTTTGATATATCCCAAACCCAGTTGCCTTTTAGATGGGTACTGATAGCCATCCATTCAGGCCACCATTATATCTCACCTGGACTCCTGAAGTAACCACCTAACAGTCTGCCTCTTTCCACTCTGGTCAGTGTCCCTTTAAAATGTACATGTGATGATACTCTTCAAACCCTAATGCTTTTCCATCTTACCCAGGGTAAGATTTATATTCTTTGCTCTACCTCCAATGCCTCACATCTTTAACTTCATCTCCTCCTCTCTGCCTTCTTGTACCACATCAGTAATGCTGATCTTGATATGCCCCAAATGTTCCAAGATTGTTCCTGCCTCAGAGGCTTTGGAATTACTATTCCTTCTGCTCAGAAGATAGGTCTTTGCTAATAATTTATTGCTCCCTGCTTGATCGTGTGCTGTACTCAAATTTTCCTTCCCTGGAGAGGCTTTTCCTGACCAACCTAAAATAGGATAGTCTTCTGCCCTCTTGCCTACATGATCTGTTTCATTACTGTACTTTATATTTTTTTCACAGCCCTCATCGGTATCTGGGATTACATAATTTATCATGTACCTCTCTCAGGTCCACGGACCTAAAGATGAAGGAGCATATAAAAGAAACAAGCTAAAAGCATAGGCAAATCAAGTTAGAAGAGCGTTAAGAACATTGTATTATCAAGTCACATAATTATAGTTCTGAAAAATATTGGGGAGGGCAAGAAATTCAATAAAACAAGAGTGAAGTCTGAAGTAATAATCTTGAAGGGAAAAAAGGATTTTTACATAAGTACTTTCTATAGACTCACTTACAATGACTAACCACGAAGAATATAGTTTTTATACCTTTCTCTAATTCATGTTTTAATATTTTAAAGAAAGGTAAGGCTTTACGAAAGACATTGGTAAGTTTTTCATTTGTTCCTTTGTATTTTCCTTAATGTCTCCATTCCACTTCTTACCTTGAAGTGGGAATTTTCTGACCATTTTTGTTTTCCTAAGTTGAATTTTTTTTAACGTTTATTCCTTTTTGAGAGACAGAGCTGAGTGGGGAGGGGCACAGAGAGAGAGGGAGACACAGACTCCAAAGCAGGCTTCAGGCTCTGAGCTGTCAGCACAGAGCCCCAGCCGGGCTCGAACCCACCTGAGCTGAAGTCAGAGGCTTTAATCAACTGAGTCAGCCAGGCACCCTCTAATTTGAAATTCTTATTTCAGGGCCTCATTCGAGCAAATGTCAAAGAAATGCTCATTTATTGTCTGCACCCTGACTGTTATGAAGCTAGTACATACTTGTAGAAATGTACTTAATTATTATTTAAAAAAATTAATTATCACTATAAGGTCAATTAAAAGTTCAATTCACCAGGGAGCCTGGGTGGCTTAGTCAGTTGAGTGTCTGATTCTTGATTTTGGCTGAGGTCAGGATCTCCCAGTTGTGAGATCAGGCGTGTTTGGCTCCATGCTGGTCATTGAACCTGCTTAAGATTTTCTCTCTCCCTTTCCCTTTGCCCCTCCTCTTCCCTCCCCACCCCCCCCCCCCCGACTCATGCACTCACACTCTCTCTCAAAAAAAAAAAAAAATTCCTATTCACTTACTAATGAACAATAGCTAATTTTTCAGAGTCCTGTTTTTTCCCCCACTGCCCAGTTGATTACTCTCCTTTTGAGAAGAATGCAATGGAGGAGGAGAACATCAATACTAAAAATTGTGTGCCTTGCTTAGAAAACCCAAAGAAAAAAATGATGACACCAAATCACTATGCTTTGAGAGGCACAGAATTAAATTGTACTTCTAATAAGATATCATTTCTCATTTCTAATCATTTGTCTCAGATCCTCTCTTTGTTGTGTCCTCAGGTTAAACTCTGGAGCATATATCTTGATCAGCCATAATCACCTTTTCTGCCTGAATCCAAGTTAAAGACTTTCTTCCTTCAGTTGAAATCTGGTCTTTCACTATTTGTGTCTAAGCTGAATGTCTTTTTATACAAAGCAAGGGCTTTATAATAGCTAGTAACTGCTTTTCAGGTCAAATGTCTGAATTTCCCCCACCTTTTCTTGAACCATATTGCTAGAAATTCAGGCAGGTTTTCCAGTTGTTCCCTATAGGGAGCTGGTTCCCCAGTCAAGTCCTGAAGAAGACTCTGAGTTTTCCAGAAGGTATATCCATTATATATACCTTTAAATATTATACCTTTAAATATTTACCTTTAATATTTTACCTTTAAATATTATACCTTTGTTTTTTTGTGACAAGGGAAAACAGGTTTAGTAAATCACCTGCTCCTTGAATTTTTGGACTCTCAAATAAACCGTTTGTGATTTGTAGCCCCCACCAAACCCTACGAGCACTCAATTTGAAGTGAATTGATTATGGATTAAATAATAGACCACTGTCATATGAAATTGATATTAGCTTCATGTACCCACAACCTGTCTAAGCATTCTTTTTTCTCTTAGAGTAAGAAGAAAATTCATAGTAATGAAGCCTTGCACTGGGCTAGTATGTTACCTTTATTACTTTATTTGATAGCAACACATATTTAAATACCTTCTTCTAGAGAGAAGCCATTTTTTCATATCACTACATGTTTAAATATCTTTATGTACAAATTAGAGATTAAACATCAGTAGTACCAGGAAAAATTAAACATTTTATATAATATGTGAATTCTTATAGTTCTATGGAAGTTATAAGGGTGTCCTTAAACTGACAATAAGCTACGAATATGATGAAATCCAGCATTTACTAAATGTAAATATTAATGGCTGTTTTGACACGAAAAGATTTTAACTTGGAAAGTAGTAGGCTGAATTGTCTTTTACTGAGAAAATAATCCATCAGCAGTTTGACAGACAGATTAGTGTGACATAAAATTAGAAAGGAACATGTGCTAGGAGCCTGCTGAAAGAGTTCAGGTTTCAAATTATGGAAATGAAGAAGGAAAAATGAGGAAAGGTAGGTAGGATCAATAAGACTAAATAACTAGTTGGTACAGTGAGTGAGACAGAGACAATGAGAAATAGAAGAATCAAGAATGATTCCCATTTTATGGGTTGAGTTTTCTATTGGATAGTCTTGGAGATCACTAGGAAGATGGATAATGATTTCTTAAGGGAAAAGGTTTTTTTGTGTAAGACAATGAGTGCAGGAATGAATAGATGTATTAAGGTTGATGGGCATGCTTGAAGATATGGAAGCATATGTATACAGTACCTGTACATTGGATACACAAGTCCAAGTTGACAGGAGAGATTTGGACTGAGTAGAGATTTGTATGTCACCAGTATAAATGGTGTTGAAGCTATAGAAATGGGTAAGCTGACCCAAGGAAAATGTATAAAGAATATTGGCTAAAGATGGATCTGTGGAGAAATATGCCCTCTGAAAATCTAAATCTAATCTACTTTCTACACAGCTGTTTCATCCCCCAGCTCTATGCTATAGTTAACCCTGGCCTATCTAAACTTCCTAGAGTGGATGACTGCTTTCTTAGCTGTAGATTCCTCAAGTCACCTCCATTCAATGCTACTGATTTGCAAACTTCGAAGGCCATGTGTGCAAATACTTTTATTGATTCTAATATTTAAAAATATCATTTATGAGAGCTTAAGCATCTTATCTTTAACGCTTAAGTTTCTTTCCTTATTAATGTCTTCTATACCCAAGGCCATCTGCCCAGCTAAGTAGCAGAGAAAACTTTATCTACCTTGCCAGGTTTCATTGTCTGTCTTTAATAAAACTATTGGAAAATATAGAAATGTTCCTCAGAGCAGATGCAAGTCAACCATTATGGATCCAGGAAGGATAATTCTACTCACTTGACTACATTAGTACACCTGAAGATTTAAGACCAATAATTCCATATATCTGTATTATTAAACCTTCTGTGTCTGGACTTTTACCATGGAATCTTTTACCATGGAATCATCATCAAATTCTGAATTGAAATCCTAAATAGTATATATTTTGTATTCTTTTCAAGTTCATGTAAAATGAGAATTTATTTTAAAAGTTGCTGAATCCAACCTAAAAATTACAATGCATAGAGTAACTAAGGGTGCTGAGAAGTTGGAGCTAAAAATTACTGGAACTCTAATCTGAATTTTGAAAGTAGGTCACAGTCTAAAGTCTTGATTAACTTCTCTCTCTTGGACTTTTTTTTCTTATTGTTGGCAGAGATTTCTAAATTCTATACCATAACAGAGGAAAAGTGCCAAGAAATAGTTCAGTGATCCATCCATTTTATCAACATGTTAATGAACCCAAGAAATGTTTTTATTGAATGCAAAGTTTGTTTCCTGAGGTCATTTTCCTTAAAGGCATATAACAAATAAATGAATAACTAAGACATAGTACTTTTTCCTTGGGTTTAGACTTCAATATATTCACTACTCCAGAGCAATTAAACAAAAACAAACAAAAATACTTACTTCCTCAAACTGTAAACAATGTCTCTAGTTGTTCTTTTTTTATTAGCCTATGATCAAGGCATGTACCAGAACTTCTTGTGAGGTAGACATGTTTCCTTCTTCTCCTATTTCCATTCAGTTTTCTTTAAAGTTTATGCCTTTGTCTCTCATTTCACAGTTCACTCCTTCAGACTTTGGGGCTCTGTGATCCCATGCCGAGTTCTGTCCCCAGGCTGTGACACATGTTTCAATCACGCTCTCTTCTTTTCCCGATTGATGTGTCTTCATTCCCAGGTCATAGTTAACCGATAAATACCCTTAATCATATGTTTGGAGCTATGATAATTGAACACATTAAGTGATTTCAAATAAATGAACTGGGTGGAGAGATGGATTGTTAGTCTTGCTACTTTCTAAACACTAATCACAGCATACCCTGTGGGTGTTGTACAGAAAGGGAAACTTGGCTGTAACTTAACTTTAATTGCTTTTATACGTGCTTAGTTCTTCCACATGTCTTTTGTACCACAGTATAAAAAGGATATCCCCTTTTTACCCCTGGATTCATGCCTCTGATACGTCATGGAGGATTGCTGAGCTTTTTGTGGCAAACAACAATTGATTCCATTTTGGCTCACATTCGTTGGGATTCTTAAAAAACCAGAATCCAGCTATGAAATTATTCTGAATAATTTTTGTAAAAAAACACAGTTTCTGTAAGGTAAAGCTCCTTATAAAAGTGTATCTCAGTTTAGTTGTTCAATAAAATTTAAATTTAAAAAGGTGAAATACTAATATAACCTTCCTTTAGTATTTCATGAATTTGGCTTTTAAGTTTTGTTAATATTAGAAATATTTGTTGCATTTTTTAATCTAAGTTTGGTCATTGCAGATTTTTCTCTCAAACACATTTTACGAAAGTTGAAACAAACTCTTTAAATGTTTAATACTGACAATTTTTATATGAGAGGTCATGCATAAAGCATTCTTTTGTACAAAAATATCATGCAGAGGTTGGAGACTAAGTCTATATTAGTGCAAATTTCTACTGATTACACTGGCTTGATTACATGCATACTATAAATAAACATTTGTGATGTTTTTTTAAGATTATTTCACTCTTATGATGCTTGCAAAAGACACAATAATATATGAACTTAAGATGTCAGTAATTAATAGTAGGAGGAATGCAAAGCAAAAACATAATTTATCTATAGAAATCATCCTTGCTCTGAAACCTGAATACAGGTCTCTGTTGGTGAAGAGCAAAGTCTAGTTTAGAAAAAGAATATGTAAAATAGAATTAAACTAATTTCATTACATTATAAATGTCTTGCAAATGCTGAAGGAATTCAAAGAAGAAACATGATGAATACATCGTTAATTTTAAAGTAAATCTGGTGGATGGGACGCCTGGGTGGCCCAGTCGGTTAAGTGTCTGATTCAACTCAGGTCATGATCTCAGTTTGTGAGTTCGAGCCCTGTGTCAGGCTCTGTACTGTCAGCTTGGAGCCTGGAGCCCACTTCGGATTCTGTCTCTCTCTCCTCTCTCTCTCTCTCTCTCTCTCTCTCTCTGCCCCTTCTCTGTTTGTTCTCTTTCTCTGTTTGTTCTCTGTCTCTCTCTCTCTCTCTCAGAAATAAATAAACATTAAAAAATTTTTAAATAAAAAAATAAAAAAGTAAAGTAAATCTGGTAGATATTCTTAGTCTTAACCATGAAGGAAGTAATGGAAATGCAGTGGTAGAAAGGAGGATCCTGGAGATCCATAGTGAGTAAGAGGAAAGAAGAAAAACACAGACAAATTCTTACAACAGTCTATGAAGCATGCCTTAGGAGTGATGGATTTCAAATGTGTTTTATCCTCAGCTACCATCTTGCATGCAGAGTGATCTTTTTGAAGTACAAATCTCATGATGTCACCCTCTAATAAAAACTTTGAATGATTTCTCATTGTTCTCAGGAAAAAGACTGAGACCATTGCTGTGGCCTACAGGGTCCTCTGTGATTTATTTCTCACTCATCTGCAGACTTACATCACCACCCTCCCATGTGTTCTATCTAAATTTATTTCTCTCAGTTCTTTAAACAATTCATATTCTTTCCCTTCTCTGGACCTTTGCACATGCTATATGTGAGACAGTGTAGAATGTCCTTCCCTACTAAGTTCCTTACCATCTCACCTCATTCCCCACTTCTTCACTCCGTTCACTTAACTATTCATCTTTCACATCTCAGATTAAATATCATTACTTTAAGGAAACCTACTTTGATCCCTCAAACATAGTGGGAATGTTTTATTTCCCTTTCTAGCACATATCTTCTTTTCAATTATGTTTCTATATGTACTATTTTGTAACTGGTATCTGTTTCTTCCCCCTCTTAAGCTAAGTACCTTGAAAGCCTTGACTATTTATGTTTATATTAAACTTCTTAGCACTTAGCAGAGTGTTGATCCTTCCATGGTAAATGGTGAAGGGTTGGATGAATGCTTGGATGATTGGAGGAACATGAATTTCACTAAAGGGCTTTTTCTTCCATTGAAAGAGCAACACAAGAAGATGGAGACAGAAAGGAAGAAGGAAAAGAAAGAATGGAAAGGGAGGAAAGAGAGGAGACGGATAAAGAAGGAGAAGGAGAAGCAGCAAGTCCCCTGGAAAGCAAGTAGTTAACAGATTGGGATTTCTGTAGAGAGAAAGCACATTGGTCGCCTTGTAAGGCAACTAGATATCCAATGGTCTCTCTGAAGTCAGACACCCCCAAGATAGTTATTAAATAGACCGGGTTCATTTTTTTTCTAAACACATTCTAGTCTTTAATAAGCATCAGATGTTAACTCATATATTTTTTGCAAAGGTTATAGTGAATGATATATTGGTTTAAAGAAAGATTTATTTGTGGGGAACTTCTGCTACAGTCCCTAAAATGGCATCTTCTCATAGTTTTGTCTTATTAATAGCTACTACATATTTGCCCAGTACTGCATCATTCTCAAACCTCTTTAACCACAGATTCTCTTCTTTTCTTCCTCACAACAATGCTGAGAGGTAAGTAATATGAGTATTTATGCCTATTCTGCTGGCTAGGAACTGAAGCTCAAAGAAATTACCTTGCCTTACATCACACAAGTGGTGGTGTAGGATATCAAGCTCAACATATTATGGCCCTAATTATTTTCACTACTGATTCTTGCCATCAATTCTTTCCATACCAGTATATACAGTAACTGTAGATATTACCATCTAAACCAGGCTACTTCTGAGAGTGAGAAGTACTATTAATGATCATGCTGTGAAATCAGGTATAAACCAGGATGGTTCTGGACAGACTTGAACGTACTGTCCTTATTATCTACTACATTTGTACTTAAGGTAGACTCCTCCACTTACTTGATCTTTCTCAGGTCAAATATTGCATAGTATGTTAATTAAAGAATGCCGGTCTCAGGATCAGGTAAACCCAGACGTTTCAATAGTTAACATAATAGAACTTTATTTCTTCTTCACATAGAAATAATCAGTACCCTGAAGAAGAGACGGGCTGAGGGGAGGAGGCTCTGTTCTTCTCTTTCATCTGAGGACCAGGCCGTAGGAAGTTCTTTTAGTGAGTGACTACCATAGACCTGGAAAGAAGTCATATCAGCAGACTGTTGAAAAGTGAGGGAGGATGATGCTTTGGCAGTTTTGTAGTTCAACCCTGGAAGGGGTGCTTACGTGCCATTGACATGGCTAGGTACAGGCGGGCCTGGGCAGCCATTCTCACCAGCAGCCGTATAGACGGGTGGCCATCTTTAGTGAGCAGTTAGCTTCTTTGCTGCATGTAGTTGAATAACATGAAGAAGTTAATCACTAAGAATCTACTTCTGTAAAATAGAAATAGTAGTGCTTAGTTCATACTATAACGCAGAACTCATAAGTTTGTAAAGTGCTTAGAACCTTACCTGCATGTGGTATACACCTTGGGGTAAAAAATTTGTGTATGGATATTGTGGCTTCTAGTACTAAGAGAAGTCCTCTCCTTTTTTTTTTTTTGGCTGTAAGATTCTAGACAGATTTTGAATAGACGGTGCAGGCAGTCCATAATGGTAGTGTCAGTAATTGCTGAGAACAAAAGATTAGTTAAACTGATTACAGGTCTGATAGGAGGTGACTCAAGGGAGGGAGAAATTTAAAATCAGTGTTAGGCAGAATTTAAGATCAGTGTTAAAAGCATGGTCAGGTATGGAGAAATAATTCCAGGTGGATGAAACATTGTACCTGGAGTCCTAATTTGGGCAGAAGTGAGTGACCCACCCTGTGGACTATACTCAGAGTTAGTGTAATTGTTACAAGCTATTTGCTGAATAGTTTATATTTATTTATTGTTGTTGTAATATAATTATCTGTCATTAAGTAGCGTGGTGTTTGTATGCATGTTTTGCAATTTTTGGTGAACTTTACATAGCAATATATGTCTTTAGAACAGTGTTTCCTAACCTTGGCAGTATTGAAACATTGGGACTTTGGGGGCCATTCCTTTGTGTAATAAGATGTTTAGCAGCATCTCTGATTTCTCTGTACCTACTAGATGCCAGTAGCACCCCCTTCCAGTAGTGACAACCAAAAATGTGTCCAGATACTATCAAAAGTCCTCTGAGGGCCAAAATCACTACTGGTTAATAATCACTACTTTAGAGCAATTGTAACAAAATAAACTCCATTAATTCATAAATGTTACAGTAGTTTTAGTCAAAATAAACTATATGAAAACAATGCTTTGAATTATTTTGAAAATAATTCATAATTTATAATAAGAACACATCTTTTCCAGTTATTCAGAAAACAAAACTCAGTATGTACCTTTCATAGCAATTATGTTCATAACTATAGCTTACCATTTATATCACCAGTTTGTTTTAATCCTTAAACACAAACACAGAAACAAATCAATCTGTCTGTAGTTGACATTTTATAGGTTTACTGATTTTAAGCATAAAACAACATAAGACTTTTTTTTTAAAGTCCTTCCCCTTCACATCTTGAATATAATGCCTTTTAGAGATGTGATTTTTGTTTTCATTCAGTCCTTCCATTCAAACATTTCAGATCACCACTAAAAATTATGAAAAAGAAAGCCTTGGAAAAATGTTAAGTGAAAAACAGTTCTGAGACTACTCAGATGCACAGATGATGTTCAAATATTTATTATTTAACAGTACCACTAAAAGCTTGGTAAAACAAAGAAAGAATTGCAGCCTTCCTAGGTGATGTTTTCTCTAACAGATACATTAGTTCTACCATTATATCTATTCTACTTCATTTTGGTAACTATTATTCTCATGCAGATACTTTTAGGTACAATTTAGATGCAATGTCTGAACGTCTAATAAGGATAGATTGATGGCTTGGGCTGACATGATGAGTACAAATAATCATTTTGCATAGTGCAGTCTGTTGCAAAACCCTTTGACAAGTGCACAGATCTTGTGGGGCTTTCTAACTCTCATAGAAAACATCCAAAGAATGCCGCCAGTACTAAAGAACACTTTAGCAAGGCATCATTATATAAACGTATTACTATTTCTTCCGATAAACAAGTAAGAAAAAAACTTTAGTGTTTGTCTCAATTTCTAACGAGAATAGTGTCATCATACATTCTCAACTTGATAGTTTGACAAAGCTTTCACTTCCCAGGGTATGTATCATAAATTAATCCTTCAAATTAGCTGAAATTTGAGTTATAAACCTTAGAGTTTTTCTTCCTCGGAAACTATTTGCCATTCCAGCTTTCTTTTTCCACTAAAGAAATATCCAACATATCCTTGTATTTTAAACAGCCAATTTCCCCTAAAATAGTATATTGCCCAGATATTCAAAGTGGTTATCAATTGCAAATGTTATATTTACATGGCCATTATATTTGTTTTCAAAAACCTATTCACAGGCCCATGAAGGGTCTTGAATGGTATATGTGAGTGGAGGTGTAAAGAATTACTTATGAGATGATATTCAGGAAATTCATTTTGACTTACTCTTTCTGTGGTTGGCAGAAATATGTTGCCACTCTAAACCAGTAGACTTTAGTAATAATATTTTTGCATATGTGTAATTTTCACTCAAATTTTCAGAGATTATTTAAAAATTTCTTTCCAACATCCTTCATAGAAGCTAGATAATTCGTTTCATTCATCTCATTTACATCTAAGGAAATCTTATAATGTAGTGGCTGTTAAAGAAACCATGTTTTCCCGAAGACAAAAGTCTTGGCACATCCTTCTAACATTTTTTAAAATTACTGTAAGTTATCCTTACTCTCCTATCCAAAGTATACATATAATATCTGCTAATTGTTTGGAATGTTCTAACACTCTTCTGAAACCTTCCTCCTCATCCTCCACTCTTCTCAGATAATAAGTATTAAAAAGAATGCTCTGAGGACTGCAAAGCACAATATGCATATAGGGTTTTTAGTAATTAAATGGAGCTACTTAATATGCTCTAAACAAATGCTAATTAGCAAACTTCCATGAACTGGTGGTCTGTTGGCTAGGGAGATACATGGTCCCACAGATGACAGAAAGCCTGGGGAATTGTCTTCATGCCTCTAAAATTATTTATTTGACTCAGTCACTGAACCTAAATCAGTGAAAGCAGTGGCAAATACTGTTCACGTCAATTTTTTCACTAAGACCATCACTGGAAACTCCTAAGTGACACTTAGAAGCATCTTGTTAGTTCTAACTTATTCCCTGGAGCAAAGCTGAGCCTAATGATAGATAGAATACAATACCTCAAATTAACTTCAAACTTGTTTATAAAATGTCTGAAAGTCACTTGTGAATTGATTTCAGAATACTATATGTAACACGAACATTTATTCTTCCAACTATCTGTGTGGAATTTTGTTAGCTATTTGTCTATTAAGCTCTAAAGGGGCATGGAAACAAGGCTATGTCAAAATAAAATAAAATATTGTAAAATAATACAATACAACAAAATAGATGACTGCTCTTGGGAAATATTCTAATATACAATATAAAGCACAAAATAATGTAGATCAAGTACCATAAAAGGATAAAATATCATAAGTTAATCACTGCAGTTATGGAATAAAATACACACATGAAATAACATACTATAGAAGGTGGAAACTATAAGATAAAACATGCTGTAATGTACAACATCAAGTGCTACATGAATTTTAAAAGGGATATACAGTATTGTAAGAATTTTTGAAGAAAGGCTTTGGGAAAATGTTGATTTGAATTTTAAGAGCTTGGAAACCATATAAAAATAGGCAGCAAAAGACCAGACTATTAAACCTCAAGAACATTTTTAGATACTGCAATTTCTAATTTATTTGAATTGAAACTAAAAATGGAGAAATTGAAATTGCAGCCTCCAATGCTTGTAAAAGCTTATGGTTCAGTGTGCAGGCTCTGGACTCAGGCTTCCTGTGTTAGCATCATAGCTTTTACTTACTAGCCATGTGATTTGGGGCAAGTTACTAAAGGTGTCAGTGCCTTTGTCTCTAAAATACACATAATCATAAAAATACCCATCTCATTGAGTTGTGGTGAAGATTAAATGCATCGGTATGTGTAAAATGCTTAAAACATTGCCTAGCACCTGTAAAATGCCATAAACACCAGAAAAAGTAAAAGTGCATCCTATTAAGTCTTATTGCATAATGGTTCTCAAAAGTATATAAAAATGA
The DNA here is from genome assembly GCF_028018385.1 of Neofelis nebulosa. NCBI lineage: Eukaryota > Metazoa > Chordata > Mammalia > Carnivora > Felidae > Neofelis > Neofelis nebulosa. The sequence goes on from NC_080795.1 coordinate 32,641,978, forward strand.
ATTCAGAAAATTGGAGTCCTAATACTAGATTTTCAGCTTTCTGGAGGTGTTGAGCCTCAACAAACGTTTATACTTTCTGCACTGATTTCCTCATATGTGAGGAGAGCATAGGCTTTAAGTCCACAAGAAGGTTTCATATCCATGATGGTTTGTGCTTCTTCTGTCCTGTTGAAGAAGTGATTGCCTACTCCATCTATGGTCATGAAGACATACTCTCAGGTTTCCTTCTAAGTGGCTTTTTGTTTGTCCATTTTACCATTTACATTTAAATTTTAATACTTCTGGAATTGAATATTTTGTGTGCTGCAGGTTAGTGAACAAATTCAATTATTTTCACGTGAATATCCAATTAACTCCATTTTATGAAGAAACTGTTCTTTCCTCACTGTCAAGAAATGTCAGTTTGGACATAGAATAAGTGATATATTAAATTATATATAATTACCAATATATATTACATGTATACAAATACATTATATATATAATATAGAATATATATTATTTAATTTAAATCCAACTTAGTTGACATATAGTATAATAGTGGTTTCAGGAGTAGAATTTGGTGATTCATCACTGATACATAACACCCAGTGCTCATCCCAACAAGTGCCCTCCTTAATGCTGATCACCCATTTAGCCCATCCCCTCACCCCATATCCCTCCAGCAATCCTCAGTTTGTTCTCTGTATTTAAGAGTCTCATATAGCTTGCTTCCCTCTCTGTTTTTATTTTATTTTTCCTTCTTTTCCTATATGTTCATCTATTTTGTTTCTTAAATTCCATGTATGAGTAAAATCATATGATATTTATCTTTCTCTGACTTATTATAAATATACATATATACACCACAATACACACACACATACACATCACATCTTTTTTATCGTTTTTTATCGTTTCATTAGTGGATGGACATTTGGGCTCTTTCCATAATTTGGCCACTGTCGATAGTGCTACTGTGAACATTGGGATGCATGTGACCCTTCGAATCAGCATTTCTGTATCCTTTGGAAAAATACCTAGTAGTGCAATTGCTTGGTCATAGGGTAGCTCTATTTTTACTTTTTTGAAGAGCCTCCATACTATTTTCCAGAGTGACGGGACCAGTTTGCATTACCTCCAGCAGTGCAAAATGTTCCCCTTTCTCTGCATCCTCATCAACAACTGTTGTTTCCTGAGTTGTTAATTTTAGCCATTAATTGTGAGGTGGTATCCTTTTGTGGTTTTGATTTGTATTTCCCTGATGCTGAGTGATGTTGAACATCTTTTCGTTTGTCTGTTAGCCATCTGGATGTCTTCTTTGGAAAAGTGTATGTTCATGTCTTTTGCCCATTTCTTCACTGGATTATTTGTTTTCTGGGTGTTGAGTTTGTTAAATTCTTTATAGATTTAGATACTAATCCTTTATCCAATATGTCATTTTACAATATACTTTATAGGTAATTATATGTAGAAATTTATTTGATATCAATATATGTATAGCATTACATATATGCTATAGATACTATGCTGTTAATAATACTGATACTACTGTAAATGGTACCATTTTAGACATTTTATTTCTTAATTGTTCATTACTGGCACATTTATTGATATACTCACAGAACTTCTAAATTCATTTATTACTTCTGATAAATGAAGTAATTTATCTTTGCTTTCAAGGGCATGTTCCATGTGTATGACCATGTCTCTTGCAAATAATGGTAGTTTTATTTCTTATCTTCCAATATGTATTCATTTCTTTCCTTGCCTCATTACATTGGCTAGTACCTCCAGAATAATATTGAAGAGTAATAATGGTAGCAGATCTATTTTTCTCATTGCATGAGGAAGCTGTCAATATTTTGCTATTATCATTTACCGTAAGATTTTCTTTTTGTGGAAACTGCCCATCAAACGAAGGAATTTCTTATAGTTCTAGTTTGCTATTAATTTTATTGGATTATATTCAATATTTTTGTTTATGTAGAAATTAATACTTTATTTTTCTTTTATTCTGTTAATGTGATGAACTGCAATTGATCTTTTAATGTTAACTCAATTTCTCCTAAAATCAAAGCAACATCATATTTTGTTTTTTTTTTTAACCTCTTTGTGTTTGGTAGATAATTAGAGATTGGCCCGCAGTTTTTGTTTTTTTTTTTTGTTAGGTTCTTACCAGTTTTGCTCTTGAGGAGATGCTGACCTCGCGAAATGAACTGAGAAGTGTTCCTTCTTTTACTGTTCTCTGGATGAGTTAGCACATGATTGGTGTTATTTCTTTATAAACATTGGAGAATCCACCAATAATGCCAGGTGGGTTGGTAGTGTTTTATGGACAGATCTTTAATACAGATTCAGTTGCTCTAATAGACATAGGACTATTCAGATTTTTTTAAATTATTCTTGTGACAGTTTTAGAGGGAGAAGTTTTCTAAGGGATTTGCTAATTTGATACTCATTTTCAAATGTTTTGGCATAAAGCTCTTCATAGTATTCTCATATTTTATTGCCATTAGGATCTTTAAGTGATATCTTTTTATTTGCTAATCCTAGTCTTGATAATTTTTGCCTTAACTTTCTTTTTTAGTTTAGTCATCTATTCAAATAACCAAATTATGGCTTTGTGTGTTTTCTCTATTGCTCATTTATTTTTGTTTCATTACTCTGTAATCTTATCTTTATTATTTCTTTTCTTCTGCTTGTTTTGGCTTAGTTTGCTACTTGTTCTATAACTTCATGTATGAAACTTAGGTAACTGATTTTCAGCCTTTCATGTTTTCTAAAAATGCATTAATTCTGTAATTCTCTCAGAGCACAGCTTTAGCCTCATCCCCCAAATTTTAACACATCATACTTTCAGAATCAATTAGTTGATTAGTATTTGTTAATTCACGTTGATAGTTCTTTGACCTATTGGTTATTTAGAAAGTTTGTTACTGAATTTATAATTTTTATAATTCACTTTAGCCTAATTTCATTATAACTAGAGAATAAATTGATTAAAATTCAATGAGACCTTTTTTTAATTCTATATGTATATGATCAGTTTTCATAATTCCCTGTGTGCTTGACACACAGCATATATATATATATATATGCTGCAGCTGTTCTATATAGCCTTCTGTATGTGTCAAATAGGCAAAAATCACTAATTGAATTTCTGATTTGTTGTATCATTATTGATTTTTCTCTTCTTTTCGATCAATTATTTAGAGAGTGGATTATGATTATGGATTCATCTCTTTGTCTTTTTAGTTCTTTTAATTTTTGCTTTACATATTTGAAACAATAATATTCGGTAAATGCGAACTTGAAATTGTATCTTTCTAATGGATTCATTCTTTTCTTAGTATGATATATCTCTATGTCTAGTAATTATTTTTGTCTTACAGAAAAACATTGTCTAATCAATATAGATTAACTCACTTCCTTTTGATTAATGTTTGCATAGCATATCATTTTTCAACCATTTTAATTTTAGTGATTCTGTGTGTTAATATTTAAAACGTTTGTAAGCAACATATAATCTTTTTAAAAATACAGTTTGACAGCTTTTTATTTAATTGTAATAATTCATCTGTTATTAGAAATTTAATTCACATCTGGGGCGCCTGGGTGGCGCAGTCGGTTAAGCGTCCGACTTCAGCCAGGTCACGATCTCGCGGTCCGTGAGTTCGAGCCCCGCGTCAGGCTCTGGGCTGATGGCTCGGAGCCTGGAGCCTGTTTCCGGTTCTGTGTCTCCCTCTCTCTCTGCCCCTCCCCCGTTCATGCTATGTCTCTCTCTGTCCCAAAAATAAATAAAAAACGTTGAAAAAAAAAAATTAAAAAAAAAAAAAAAAAAAGAAATTTAATTCACATCTAATTACGTATATGTTTGAAATTACATCCGTAGGTTTGCTTTTTTTTTTCTATTTATTCCTTGTGTAGCATTTTCATTTTTCTTTCTTGCCTTTTTTATTTAATATCTGTTATTATTTTGTATTTTCCATTCTATTTGCTTGTATGTTATACATACTTTTGTATTTTTGTAGCATTACTTCGGATATTTCAACAGATATCTTTGATATATTAGTTTAATGTAAATTGTCCTTCACACTACTTTCCAAATAACCCTGAGTTCATACAATACTTTGTTTGTATTCATTGACCCCTCACTTTTTGTATTATAATTGTCATGAATTTTAATTTTGTACAAAGTTTGCTTGATTTCTTACATTTTTATTTTGGAGATTTTCAAGTATATATAAAAGTGAAGAGAGTAATCTAATGAACTAGATATGCGCCTGACCCCATTTAGCAATCATCATTGCACAACCATATAATTTTTTCTGTATCTCTACCATTTTCTTCCTACTCCCTGGATTGTTTTACAGCAAATCCCCAGACATGTCATTTAATCTGCAAATATTTCCATATATATATAATTTTTTTTAAAAAGAAAACAGCCACAAGGTCATGATATCACCAAATGTAATTCTACAATCCCTTAACATCAATCTAGTAATAATTCCTTCTTTTCAGAATTTGCTCTCTTACACTTCTTTTTATTGATTTATTTGAATTGGAATCCAAATGAGAGACAGAGACTGGGATTCATTGTTATATCCCTAGGGCTCTTAATTTATAACCTCTCCTAATATATTCCCCACCTCCATTTGCATTTTATATGTTGAAAAAAATTGGATCATTTGTCCTATAATGTTTCGCAGTTCTGCAATTTGGTGATTGCACCCTGTGGTATCATTTAACATGCTTCTCTGTTCCTTGTATTTCCTGAAATTTTTTAATTATATCTAGAAGCTTGGTCAAATTTAGGTGGAAATGTTTAAAGATTTCGTCATGGGTGACTCTGTGCATGTCCATCAAAAAGTACTGTCTTCTTTTCTTTTGTGATGCTAACAGCTACTGAATATATATAGATAGGTACGTAGATAGATATGATGATTTTGGTAATCGGCTTCCTATCCTTTGTTTTCTTTTCTTATCAGCTGGAATTATTCTAAAAGAGAATTTTTTTTCATTATGTATTTGGTTATGCTGAGTTACTATTGTATGGAAAGAAATAGGATAACTCCTTGATTCTTTCCCTTTATATGAGTATTCAAAAGAGTAAAGTGATTCCCTAGCATTCTCTAAATGTTAAAATTAGTTAAAAATTTTTTTAGTAAGCACTATACCCAGTGTGGGGCTGAAACTCACACCCCCGATAATAAGAGTCACATGTTCTACTGACTGAGCCAGTCAGGCACCCCTAAAAATTTTTTAATAATTTGATGAGCTCAAGAATTGAGCGTCGCTAATAATTTGCCAGTCCCTTTCAGTTGTTACCTTCATTAATGATCAAATTATCCCGACTTTGCCTTGTGACACCACTATATTCACATTGTTTCCTGGGTCATTTTTATATAACTTGATTAGTCTTTGATAACTTCCTGTATTCTGATAATAAAATGCTCCAGGATCATAATTCCCTGCCCCAAACTGGGAATCAGCCAGTCTCCAAAGAGCTTTATAGTATCTTGGAAAAAGCTACTTCATTCCAACATTCTGGGTGCTACGGAGGCTCAATGCTACTGAATTGTTATTGTTTCTCAGTTGTTTCAGGAGTCAGAGCTAGGAGATGCACACACACAGACACACACACACACACACACACACACACACACAAATACATAAACACACACAGAAACATATACATAGACATTAAAGAAAAAAAAACATTTCACATTTATAGTTATACTTCCTATTTAAAATCAAGACTATAGGAATTTTAGTTAACCTCATCAGTCTTACATCTACATCTCCTTCAGCATTGCCAGAAATCTCACATCTTAACAATATTTTATAATAACTTACCTGATTATCCCTCAACATACATAAAAGAATCTCATAAAATCAGTACCACCAACACCAACATTATTATGATTTCCAAAAACAGTTTAATATTTTCTTATTTTTAATGGTTTTCCCATGAAGAATATTCTACTAGGTAATCGCAAAAAACTTTTTTTTTTATTTAAAAAAAAATTTTTTTAACGTTTATTTATTTTTGAGACAGAGAGAGACAGAGCATGAACAGGGGAGGGGCAGAGAGAGAGGGAGACACAGAATCTGAAACAGGCTCCAGGCTCTGAGCTGTCAGCACAGAGCCCGACGCGGGGCTCGAACTCACGGACCGTGAGATTGTGACCTGAGCTGAAGTCGGACGCTTAACCGACTGAGCCACCCAGGCGCCCCGCAAAAAAACTTTTAAAGTCACTTGGAGTCATTCTTCTCTGTGAGGTTGTCACCAAATAGATACCCAGTTACAATGTTTGACTATTAAGAATTACTTTTATTTTTTTATTTTACTTTTTATTAAGGTATGATTGATACACAAAAAATTGCCCGTATATAATGAATACATCTTGGTGAGTTTGGACATATGCATATACCTGTGATATCATCACCACAATCAGGATGGTAACTATCCATCACCTCCACCAATTACCTATATTTTTTGTGATATTTTTCTTTTCTTTTTCCTCTTCTCTTCTCTTCTCTTCTCTTCTCTTCCCTTCCCTTCCCTTCCCTTCCCTTATAAGAATACTTAAGATGAGATCTATTTTCTTAAATATTTTAAAGTGCACAATACCATACTGCTAATTATTAGTACTACTGCACTGCAGATCTCTAGAACTTCTTTGTTTTGCATACCAAGGACTTCACACCCATTGAGCAACAATTCCCCGTTCCCCTATTCCCCTGCATTTGGCGACCACCATGCTACTCTTCACTTCTCTGGGTCTGACCATTTTAGATACTTCATCTAAGTGGACTCATGCAGTATTTGTACTTCTGTGCCTGGCTTATTTCACTTAGCCTAGTGTCTTCAGGGTTCATCTATATCAAACTAAAAAGCTTCTGCACAACAAAAGAAACAACCAAGGAGGTGAAAAAGCACCCTGTGGAATTGGGGAAGATGCTTGCAAACCATCTACCGGATAAGGGGTTAATATCCAAAACGTGTAAGAATCTCTAGTAACTCATTAGCAAAAAGAAAATCATGGACAAAGGATTAGAATAGATATTTCTTCAAAAAAACCCCCCTATATTTATGGCCACTAGGTATATGAAAAAGTACTCAACATCACTAATTATCAGTGAAATGCAGGTAAAAGCCACAATGAGGTATCATCTCACAGTTGTTAAGATGGCTATTATAAAAAATAATCTAGACAAGCAAAAAGTAACAAATGTTGGCAAAGATGTGGAAAAATTTGAACCCTCCTATACCATTGGTGGGAGTGTAAAATGGTGCAGTCACTATAGAAAACGTGTGGAGGTCCCTCAAAAATTTAAAAATAGAGTTACCATGCAGTCTGGCAATCCCACTCCTGAGTATTTATCTGAAAGAATTTAAATCAGGATCTCAAAGAGATATTTGTTCACTAGGTTCACTGCAACATTATTTCTGATAGCCAAGATACAGAAAGAACCCAATACCCATCCATAGATGACTAGATAAAGAAAATGGATAAAGAAAACGAGCCTGGGTGGCTCGGTCTGTTAAGCGTCCAACTTCAGCTCAGGTCATGATCTCATGGTTTGTGAGTTCGAGCCCTGCATCGGGCTCTGTGCTGACAGCTCAGAGCCTAGAGCCTGCTTTGGATTCTGTGTGTCTGTCACTCCCTGCCCCTCCCCCACTCGTGCTCTGTATCTTTCTAAAAAATAAATGAACATTTATATATTTTTTAAATGTGGTGTGTGTGTATATATATATGTGTGTATATATATATATACATATATATATCAAATATCTATATATTTGATATATATACATATATATATACACATACATATATATAATACCATTACGAATAATTTATTGTACATGTGGTATTTGGATTTGTGCTTTCATCTAGTTGCTCTGGTCCTCTTTAATGGAAGTATTTGTGGAGACCAAAAACCCATGCTGCCACCACCATATACCCAGAATACATTTTCTATATATATTTTAAGAATCATTAAATTTTATTTTTATTGTTCTGTATAACCAGTAACGATTGATATTTACCTGAATATTTACCCTTCTTACTACTCCTCTTTCCTTTCTTCTTTTCCATGTTTCTCTCTGAGGAATTTTTTAATATTTCATTAATATTGGTCTGATAGTAAAAATTTATCTCAACTTTTGTCTGACAATAAATTTCTTCTCCTGCCCCCTTTTTCTTCTGCTTCACATTTGAAGGTTATTTTCACAAGTCATAAAAACTAGGTGGGCAGTTCATTTCTTTCAGCACTAAAGATGCCAGTGAAGAATTGCAGGAAATAATAAAGATATTTTCTAAAAATTGAACAGTCCTGGTAACATAGCAGAGTTGAATCAAGATATATGGACAAAATTATTTGCTTCCATAATATCGAAGATATTTATAGGCAGATTTCAAATAGTATCATACCATTCTTGTTGAACCACTTAATCATGAAAAATTAACTTAAAAACTTGCTTACATAGGGGTGCCTGAGTGGCTCAGTTGGTTAAGCATCAGACCTCGGCTCAGATCATGAACTCATGGCTTGTGAAGCCTGGAGTCTGCTTCAGATTCTGTGTCCCTCTCTCGTCTGCCCCTCCCTTGCTCACACTCTGTCTCTCTCTCAAGAATAAATAAAAATAGTAAAATTTTTGTTTAAATACTTGCTTATGTAGACTTAGTTAAAATGTTTATTTTTTTAATATATAAACTTCATTTATTATATATTTTCTACCATACTTTGTAAAAGAAAAAGTGGGTTTATGTTATAACAGTAATGACTCCTTTAGAAATTCATAAAGTAGTCATTATTTTCAAAGTATAAAAATTATAAACAGAGTTTCTAGAAATACTATTATTCTAAAAGTTTTCTTCAATATTAAAAATAAAGTTTACTCTGACACCTGGGTGGCTCAGACCATGATCTCAGGGTCCTGGGACCAAGCCTTGCGTCATGCTCTGGGCTGAGCATGGAGCTTGATTAAGATTCTTTCTCTCCCTCTGCACCCCATCCTTTGCTTGCTTTCTCTCTCTCCCTCTTACTCTATTAAAAAAAAAAACAAAACAAAAGTTTACTACAAAATTAAAGGCTTTATAACTTTCGTAGTGAACTTTATCTTTTTTGTTTAATAACTATAAAATATCATAAAAACATAGAAACAAAAACTTTTCCCAGGTAAGAAAATAATTGTACCATTGCAATGGAATCTTAGTTCTGTAACTATCACTCATGGTATAAGTATAGCCTAATACCTAAAAGGAAAACAAGGAAAGTGAAACACAGACAAGAATTTTCAAAGCTATTGACTTTTAGACACAAACCCAGGGTGATGCTATCAAGAGAATATGGCAGTTTTTGCAGCAAATCACTCAAATTTTTATTAAAATGAAAGTTCTATTAAAATGTAATGTATATTATATATTATTTATTATATATGTTAATCTATATTATAGAATTATAAGTTATATAATTTAATTTATATTATAAATTTAATTTATATTATATATATATTAATTTATATTATATATAATTATAAATTATATTTATTGTAGTTTCCTCTTTTGTTTTCTTATTGGAATTTAGATTGACACCAGAGAAAGCCTAGTGGAGAATATAAATGGCACATTAAATCAGCTTTTTTGAAATAATTATAACAAAAATATTAAGCTTTTTTTGACATAAAGCTATTTGACAAAATAACTAATTTTTAAAAACATGGTTAGGATAGGTGTCTCTGGCTTGATGATGAGAATGATATAAGGTATAATTTCTACCTCAGAATCGTTTAACTCCAGATCTAGCTCAAATTCTGGGATGAATAGATTATTTGTATAAACATTTTGGGTAAGCATGGTATAAGTAAGAGAAGAAATTGAGGTGGGGTTAATGAAGTAAGGCCTTTCCTCTCTAAAAGATGACTTTTGAGTTAAAATGTTAAGTAATTAATGACTTGGTAGAGTTGTACGTAAGAACATTTTAGTTAAGAGAAATAGCTTGAGGAAGAAAGAGCTGTAAGGAAAAATTCAGAAATGGATAATACATAGAGGTACATCATAGCAGTGAATGATTACCTTGGAGAGCAAGGAAAGATAATTATAGAAAGATAGAGGAAAGTGTTGGGGACAGAGGACCACATCTAGGTTGTTTAGGGTTGTAGCCCCATGTCTTAGGCTCATGCACAGTCCTGAATAAATATTTGTTAAAATAAACCCATGTCATTTCTTCCATGGTTGGACCAAAATAGTAACTGTGTAAATGAAAAGGAATCATTTAATCATTCATTTATCCTCAACTCTGCTTTCAATGCCAACCACAAAGGGAATAAAACATTGCCTTGGTACTACAGATCTTCACATTTTTTCCGGAGGCTACAGAATGACAGAAATATATATAATTTTAGTGTATTTTGATGAGTTCAAAAGTGGAGTGTTGAATAAAGTAGAAGGAGTAACTCTGCCAGAAACTTTTAGGAGAAGAAGTTCTATGACTTGGTTATTAGATACAGAAAATGAAAAAAAGTTAGAGAAAGCTAGTTTGAAACTCACTCCAGTGTTGCACAGAACTGGAGCAACGTGGTTTCCAAAAAGTTCTGGGAAATAGAAATAAAATGGTTCTACGTAACAATTAAATTGAGAACGTTTTTTGGTTGTTTTCTTATGTAAACTACAGTGAGATCTGTATTTCTCTAGTTGAGGCATGGGGATGCAGCAGTGGTAGCTCTTCAAAAATGGGGTCATTGTTGGAGATTAACTAGTGCATCTATCTCCCAGTTTGGTCCTACCCATATGCACGCCCTGCTCTTATAAGCAAACTAGCCCAGTTTTACCGATGAGAATAACACCATTTATAAGCAAATGCAAACAGTCGTGTTCTGATGTCTATAGTTCCTTCCTTAACACTACTTGGTCTTACAATCCTGGCTATTGTTCTAACCTGCTACTCTGATTTTGGACCTTTGTTTCGACTTCGGCTTCCAAGTAGACCCACTTGATTCTTCATATTCCAACTGTTGACGTTTCGTTGCAGCTTCATGGAATGGAGTGCTCATGTTGATTCAATGCAATTCAGCAGCTTCATGTTTAAAATACTTCCATCAAATCATTATATGTAAGAAGTACCTTTTGAAGTCAGCAAATTATTATATTCAGAGTCTTCAACATAACACAGAGTGGTAATAGAGAAGTGGCTAATGAATAAAGTGGTTAAAGATAATGAGGTAGGGGTGTGGAGGCATGAGGCAGAAAAGAGTTCATACACATATACATCGTCACACAGACAAACATACGTCCACAGACACGCACACATACATAAATGAACTGGATGAGGAAATATATGCTAGTGCTTTTACAAAATTTAAATGTTAAAACACACAAATTCTAAACAATTTCAGGAAAAGCAAGCAAATCTGAAATAATTCACTGAGGTAAAGACAGCTCTACTTGCTGCCAAGCACAGAAGAAAGGCCAATGGCATGTACTTGTGCTAAGAAGTTTCTTAAAGATCTCAACAATGAGCCTCACTTTACTCCTTAAGTGAGGTGTGTTTTGGGTACTGGGCTATGTACTTCACATTGTTTCAAGGTTGAAATAGCACAACTGTGCATGAGAAATCTTCCTGAAAAAGTATATAATAAATTATTTAGTAATCTCTGAAAGGAGTGAAAAGTAACCTTTGTGAGATAATTCACAACACCATGAAAATTAGTAGCTTCTTGGCCCCTGTGCCTTGAAAAAAAAAAAATGAATGAGAATTTAATGAAAATCAGGTCATAAACCCAAGTAAAATCAAGCTATAGGTGACAGTGGACCTTTAAGAAAATTAATGTTCTTGGCCTTTCCTGCCTATTTCTTTTTCTATACATGTATCTGTGTTAGTAGATATCTATATATTATTAGCCTAGCGATATGAACTGGGAAAAATAACTATTATGGAAACATTTGCTGTGAGAGGAATCATCTCCATATAAAAACTATTTTAAAATACTTCAGAATACTGAATTAAACTCTAAAAAAAGCCTTTAAAACAAAGAATTAATGTGACATAATCACATTCTTAATAGAGTTTTATTTTCTCCTGTTTCTTTATTCTCTTACTGAATTGAAACTTAATAGATTTCTTTTAGAAACTTGATTATCATGATGCAATAGTAGTTTTATAATAACAAAGTTCCTTGCAAAATTAAGTAATCATGGCTGAAATACATTTGTTTGTGTTTGTAGGCAACAATGTCTTATCATTAGCTGAAATCATCTCAGTATTTTTCACTTTAAGTTAATTAGACTATCACACATTTAAGAAACTGGAAATGTAACAATTTATTGCAGTTTCTGGCAGTTGATTGTGTTTTGCTTTACAGCCAGAATGCATTCACTCAAATGGGAGTGTACATCTTCTGAAAAGCAAGTAATATCAAGGTGACCGCGTTAATTATTGTCCTGTGTTTCTATTATAAGTTAATAAAAAATATTACAAGCCCAGGTCCAAGTGTCTTTATCTGTGCAAATAAATACAATCCAAACAATCAAAAATATAAAGCTTTCCAAATTATATTGTAATTATTATTGGTGGCTATTAACAAATGTCAGAGAGATTCCAGACACATAGTTCCAGTTATAGCTTATAAGCCCTCTGACCTGTCGTTTTCTTCAGCACCTGGTAGTTTGGGGCAGTCTTGCTCTTCTGTCTCATAAGAGTCCTTTTACCCACAACATATTCCATTTCCTTATCAAAAACTCAATCACAATCATCTTCACCCCTATTTTATGAACTCCTTTGCAACAGGTCTTCATATACAACAGTACCTTGTTTCCCTAGGATAAATAATTCTAGATAAATCCAAGTAAATAAAAAGTAAATGTCAAAGTGTTCTTTAGGCCCACTGTAGAATTTTTGATAAATTATTAGTTACAAAAAGTCAAGTATGGTGATGTGTTATCCTTCATAATGTGAGTCCTATATTTTTGGTCTGTTTAAGGAAGTTTTCAAGGATGATTTTGAGTCAATACCATTTTTTGCCTTTATATGCTATCTCTGGATCCTAACTTTATATAATATGTTTACTCCCCTGTAATTATTTATCACTTCTAATGTCTGCTGTATATACAAAGCCATCCCTGATGCTAAGTAAATAGCCCATTGTGCGTACGTGTTCATTAGTTGGACTCTTGATGGATTTATGGAACATCACTAGGTTGTTCCACGCCACAAATTCATTGGAGGAGAGACATTTCCCTTCTCTTTCACTAACTGGTAATGGTTAGTACCATTTTCCTAATCGATAAACATATAAATGAATAAAAGTAATACTAAGATTTTGGTTAGAAATTTTCATTTAATAATATGTTTTAAGCTTTCTTTTAGTTTTCTTGGAAATAGTTTTGGCTTCTAAAATGTGGCCTCTTGAGGCGCCTGGGTGGCTCAGTCGGTTAAGCATCCCACTCCCGATTTCTGCTCTAGTAATGATCCCTCGATTCATGAGTTCGAGCCCCACATAGGGTTCTGAACTGATGGTGCAGATCCTGCTTGGGATTCTCTCTCTCTCTGCCCCTCTGCTCCTTGTGCACCCATTCTCTCTAGCTCTCAAAATAAATAAATAAACTTAAAAGAAAAAATGTGGCCACTTATCTTTGGGAAACAGCCCCAGACTAAACATGTAGATCCTCCCATAAGTATATGAGGATCATTGAAACTTATGTAACACTTTCTTCATTTAGATATCCCACCAGTATATCCATAACAATCAAGCTACTGGCTAACAGTTTAGAGTGAAATATAATGGCATGTAGTGACTTGAACTAGAAAGAACAGGTTAAGGATGGTGTTTATAACCTTCACTGTTTTGGATAATTTACTTTTGTAAAAAATCATGAACATTAGAAAGACCATCAGAACTTAAAATGACCTATTCACCTAGACTTGCCTCTACAGCATGTTTTTTTTATGGAATTTTTCACTCCCTTCCCGGATTAATTGCTTTCAGATCTTATGTATTCGCAGGGACAATGTGACAAATGATAAAAACAAAATAAGGTCATTTTATTTGATTAAGGACAAAAGTGATTTATGCAAAATCGTATTAAAAATGACTATTTAAATTGTACATTGCCTGTACTTTTCAGAATTAAAGCAAAGTGCTATGATGTGTAGAGATGATGGATGAGGGAGAGATGGAAATCATATTAATGTATAAGTAGTTTAAAACTTTTAAAAGGATATTCAAGATTTGTACATTAAGTACCTCATTAAATACCTAGAATAAATCTGTGAGACAGATATAATTAATGTTTTCAGATGGGAAAACTGAGGCAGAGAGGGTTTACTCAAAACCAAAACTTAGGAGCATCATGTTTAGAGTCTTATCAAGTTTGTTTGACTAGAAGACTGAGTTTCTGACCACCATGAGAGACTTATAAAAGACAAAATATCTTGAATGTTTAATCACATTCCTAACAAATTATTTACATCTGTAATTTTTGTAACGTTGGTCTCAAGTTTTGACTCCTTCCACACCCTGTTATGAAGCCTCTGGAGGTAGAGTATTTCTATACCCTGTTGTCAGGATTGCTGATAAAATTTGTTTTGACTCCTTAGAACATAAGGGGACATGGTACTTCTAAAGAGAAACCTTAAATGCACTCACATAGTTTGATTTTGCTGCTTCCATTCCTGCACTTTAAGACAAGAGCATGTCAGGGCGTGTGGGTGGGTCAATTGGTTAAGCATCCGACTATTGAATTAGGCTCAGTTCACGGTCTCACAGTCCATGAGATCCAGCCCTTATCCCCGCCTCCTCCTCCGTGGGTCTCTGCACTGACAGCAATGTGGAGCCTGTTTGTGATTCTCTCTCCACCCCTACCTGCTCAGGCACGCATGCACTCTTTCTCTAAACAAACAAACAAACATTAAGGAAAAAAAGGCAACAGCATGCCTTGGGGCCAGCTGTTCGTTCACTGAGAAGGCATTAGGGCAGACCCACCCTCTGTGGCAGCCTGAAACAGGCAGGGCAGCAGAACTTTCCCCACTGGCATAAGATTTGAATGGGAACTAAATATTAAAGCCACTGATATTTGGGTATTAGTTGATATGCAGCATAATTTAGAGAAAGCAGACTAATTCATTTACCAAGCATCTAGGAAATAGTCTCAGGTCTAAATTGATAATTGGTAGCATTTTTATAATTAAAAAAAAAAAAAACTAACTTGTCAAAGCTCTTTTTAATGTATATGGAAAGCAGAAAGTTGTTCTAAAAATATTTTTCACCCTACATAGAATAGTGTTTTTCAGCATAGTTTGATTGTCCAGATGCCAGAAAAAGGCTTCTATGAAAATATATATCCTCACTATGGTATTAGGTGACAGAAATGCATTCATTTTGTTTAAGCATTGCTTTCTCTGTGTAGGCAGTTTTTATAAATATTACTGGGGGTAGTTACTCATGATGTGAGCAAAGTTCTCCCATGCATGTGTTTATCAAGGTAAATTTCTCCATGATTGTACAGGCCTGGGGTGGACCCAGAGCAATCGGTACTTACCGGATAGAAGGATAGGAGTCTGAAAGCAGAGGGGGAAAGTGGCAAGGCTGAGGAATAAAAGGACTCTTGTGACTTCTTTTGTATCACTGTGATCACTTTACATCACAATCTATAATTAGTAAATATATTCTTAGAGCGTATGCATTCTCTGTGTGAATAAGAATGATACATGCCTACACTGGATCATATTGTTAACCATATAATTACAACCTCCTCTTCTCCCTGGAATAGTGCAGGTTGTTACTGGAATACTTGAGCATTTTTGTGAATAAAATACCCCAGACTCTTGGTGTGTTCATTTTAAACTGTTTTTCAAAATGATACTAGATACAGAAATTTCATGCATAGAAATCTCTTTCTTGAAATTAATCCAGCCAATGCACCTGTGTTCCTGGCCAAATCCCCTTTGGTTGCAAATGATCCAAACCTTTTTCTATTGAAAAAATGCGTCAAATCCTTTTTCTCTTCTTTCAACTGACCTTTATGATTCATTTGAGGCTGTTGTTTCCTTGTGAAAAGATATGGACTCTGCAAAACTGACATTTAAAAGGTGAAAAGTCACTAATTGTGAACTGATCTTGTTATTTTGTTTATGGGCTTTTCTTTTAGTGGTAGATTAGAGCATTTCTTGTATTACATTTAAGAAAGTTTTTAAAAATTTGTTTTGGAATGATAGTTGCTATTTCTGTTAGCCTGACTTCTGCACTATTTCTGTTGGCTGAAATCACTTCTATGAGTTTAATTTACTTCCCAGTTTTGCAATTATCAGGGGTTTTTTTCCTGGGTTTATGTTGACCTATATATACTAAAATTTGAATTTTAAATTTCTGGTCGCTGGAGATGAAAGTTCTCCTACAGAGATAATTAGGTACTATGGATATAGTTTTTCAACCTGTGCTGTAAATTTCAGTGAGGATTGTCCTCTGTAATTACTTTTAGCGCTTTCTGATTTTTGCCCTTGGTGTACTATGCTTTGAGTTCAGTGCCCCTGAAACACATCATTCTCTTCCCTTTGAAGGTCACTAGACTTAACCCTCTGCATTGGACTAACACTGCGAAGGAACACAATAGCCATCAACAGTAACTTTAGGCCCTAAGTAACATAATAAAATCCCACTAAACATTAATCACATTTCCACATAATTATCATCTTTTTTTTCCTGAAAAATAACTTAATGTTCATTAACAGAGACCCAGAATAGCACTTTGTACTCATTCCTGTAGTTCTTCATCTAACATTTTTGTTGGAATTACTGAGCCATATTTTTTTATATTTGGTGAAAAGGTGATAAAACAGTATTTTTTAATTTTCATATTAGTAATTTGCATGAAGTGTTTTTTGTAGCAAGTTTATAAGTATTTAATGTAAGAATTATTTTGAAATCAAACAAATGCACAATATAAAGACATATAGGAACAATTGTACTTATGGAAGTAGGCATGGAGTTTTTTTTGAAGCAAATAAGAATTTTATTGAACTTCCTTATACAACCATGAAATTTATCTAAGGATAATCTCAAAAGGCAGACATGAGACTCTTTTTGTCCTTTATTTATTTTTAAAATTACGAAGCCATTAACCTAGCCTTTGTTATAACCCATCAGCAGTTTGGAAAATACTTATTTCTGATGGAATTAAATTTGCTGTTCATGCTGATTCATTTTTCATGTAAATGATTTTGACGTTAGCTTATTAGATTAGACTATTGGTAATAATGAGAGCATTAAGAGTAATATAATAGAATGGGAAAACTTAGTATAAAATTACTGAATAAAGAGTAATAAGGCAAATATCTGGCTGATAAAAATACTGTTAATGATAATGACATCTGATTTCAGAATATAAGGTAGGGAAAAAGTTAGGTATTTCAGGATGTGACCAGACTAAGGTCAAGATTTAAAATAGATAAAATCAGGTCAGGACAGGGAGCTAACACAGATCAGCTATGAAGGGGCAAGAAGTTGGGGGCGAGGGGAAGGAGACAGAGGGGAGACAAACAGGGGTGGGTGATAAGTTTAAAGGGAGCTGTAGACGCATAATGAGAACACTGAACTCCAGTCACATGTGAGCAAGGTATTTGGGTTTTTTAAGTTGCCAGAGAGAAATATAACTAACTTAAGCAAAAACAGAATTTATTGAACAGCTATGTGAGCGCTTACTGCAACCATGAAAGGATTGGAGAACCAGGCATGGAAAATGATAAACCCAAATGGCTCCAAAGTGTAAAAAGTATGACTGCTTTCTAGACTCATGGGGGCACATTTGCAGTTTTCATTCTTATGCACAATTCAGGTTCTAAAGAGAGAGTGTCCACATGCTAAGTTTTGTTACCCCTCTACCTCCGGGTAGAGAAGGGCAATACGCCTTGAATAAAGCTACCGCTGAGCTACAAACAAGAGGAGAAGAGGCAATTTCTCAAAAGAAGAAATTACCAAAAGAAGGTAGAACAGATGCTGAATAATAGCAAGCAGCAACAACAAATAATAATAACAATAATAACAGCAACAAAAGGCACAAACTGTCTAGTGCCATAGATAAATTTATAGATACATAACAGATTCTGAAGGAATGATACAACAGCAGCACCATAGCATGGGGTATAATGATACTTTTATTAAGGAATCCATCATCACCATTCATTCCTTTCTTCATTGCTATTTCAGTTTCTCAATTATAATTAGCATTTGTAGCAATGCTTTTCTTCCCCTGAATGTAGTGTGTTTCTTTGACGGAGTTATCTTCTCCTGAGAGACTCACTGCTTACTCAACATTCAAAAAAATTTTGGTTCAGTTAATTCGGATTAGGGTAAATATTGTATCTGTGGCAACTGAGACTGGAGGGCGGATTTCAAAGTCAAGAAGAGAAGAGATCATAGGCACAGATGCCTAGGGGTTCTGTTACAGAGAAGCAGTCCAGCACCCTGCTTGTCTGATTGGGGAAAGACATTCTAAGAGACGGTTTCAACTCAGTCTGAAAACTTTTAGATTCAAAACTGTTGGTTTTTATCAGTTAGCTGTTCTCGTTCTCTGGATCTCTGTATTACTAAATCCTTCCTGCCACATTTTGTGCCTGTAAAGCAAAGGTATCATCTCTTGGTTTAATTGCGATAGCAAGTTTTTCTGTATTTTTCAGAAGATTCTGCCTTTCTTTTTGTAGTAAGTCTTTATTGAACACATAGATCAGTAAGTAGATCAAGAATTGTGTCAATTAATGTCAATCTCTGGAAATCTAATCCTTCTTAAACCAAGGACCTGACCGTAGCAGGATTTAAGACTGCATGCTATTGCATTTTTTCTTCAGTAAATGGCAGTGCTGTGAAAAATATAATGAAAGCCTCTCACTGAAAATACCAGAGTTAAAGATAAATGAGTGTCAGCTAATCTAATTTTTAAAACAGAACCAGGTGTGTATGAGTAGTTAAAGAATATGGAAAGAATAATGTTTAGGTAATGGGCTCTAGTAAAGAAACGACATTAGCAAATATAAATTGTGTTTCGTTCTGTGTTTCTCTTTGCAAAGCTCATGGCTAAAGGAACTATGTTGTTAAGGTCATTAGAAAATCCTCCAAGTACTTTGAAGTATTGAAGCCTGTATCTATGAAATATTTTCTACTAGGCCTTTCAGATTTTCCCCCAACAGTGGTTCTCTGATTTCAGTATGTAAGGTGGTTTTGTCTACTGACATTTCACAGAGACCCACAGCTATGCCAAGCTTCAGAGGCTACAGTCCAATATAACTTGCAAGTATTTGTTAATCTACTCTGCTTACATTAGTGATTAAATGTGAAAACTCAGTAGCCACACCTGAATCCCTGTTGGATTAAAATCTTGACCACACCACTTACTAGTCATGTGACTTCATGAACCGTATGCCTCTAAGTCTGCTTCCTTGTATATGCAAAATGGTGAATCTAAAAATTACCTGTCATGCGCATGTAAAACAGTTAGCTAGGTACTGGTGCATACTGAGCATTCAAAAAGTATTAGCTATTTCTGCATCATTGTTCTGTTCAATAGGCTTCTTTTCTTACAAAGTCATCTTAGAAGAGTTCCATTTGAGTGACCCTTGTTTAGGTTTTGATCAATTGGGCAATTTTAGAAAACTGATATAACTTGTTATTTAATGTTCAGTAGAAGCCCTGTAGAAGATTGCTCATGGTCATTTCCTTAGCTTTGTTTGCATTTTGACCTACTAGTCCTATTTTTTTGTTGTCTCCTATTATTTGATTATTAGAAATCAAATCATGCAGTATGAAAGAATAGTATCATTTTATATATTTTCTGGTGTTGGCTTTACATATTGCATTCCTGGTGCAGGTATAATGTAATTTTGACATCCTTTAGACCTAGCAATAACTCAGGTGTTTACAATATGGATGTCTAAAGACATCGTATAAGTTTTAGACTGTAAGCTTCACAATGACATACACCAGTGATTCTCTGACTTACATGTTATGGCCCCGCCCCAAATGGCTTGACCCCCAAAGGCAAAGGCAAGGAGAACAGTAAAAAAACTACTCCTGGCACCGTTGTCTGTGACTCCCACCAACTCAGAAAAGTGACCAAGGGAATGAGCTGTATGTACCATCTCTCAGCAGCAGAGTTCAGTAATATAGCAGAGCAGAAAGACAGAACAAGGAAGGCCATTCTGACATATTTGGTTTGTGCCTTCACAACTTTACCTACAGGAGACATCGCAGGCACATATGGTGCTCAAGAGGCTCTGCAAGTCCCAAGTCCTCGGCAGCACCAATATTTACCCTCTGTGCCTTCTCCTAAGGCCCCTTTTCAGGTCCCCCAAATTTGCCCATTTCCTTCCACCAGAGGAAAGTTCACCAGCTATTATGGTAGACATTTATTTTACTTGCCTGTGGTTTTACTCATTGCAGTGTCACTTGTATGAAGAGAGTTAGCTATAGCTGACCATCAGGGTTAAAACTTGCTCAGCCTTTTCTGCCCCCTTGTAATTATCTTCAGCACTGACATTGATGTGCTCCATTTTTAACAGCATCAAAAACAGAAGTAAAACCTATTTCATCCACATATGACCAGCACATATACTCCAGATTCACCAATTTACTATTTCTGCTAATACACTTATACTAATGTAATCTACAAATCATTCCAAAGCAGGAAGAATTATGCAATTTCTTTACGTGCTCTTTAACAAAAGTCTATTTATATGCATATTATATAATTGAGTGAATTCTGTTAATCTGGTAAGATACATTTCTGAATCTCTCTAATCAATACTGACTATTAAGACTATTGCTAGCTGGGGCACCTGGATGGCTCAGTCGGTTGAGCGTCCGACTTCAGCTCATCATGATCTCACAGTTGGTGGGTGAAGTGCTGCATCAGGCTCTGAGCTGACCGCTTGCTCAGAGCCTGCAGCCTGCTTCAGGTTGTGTGTCTCCTTCTCTCTCTGCCCCTCCCCTGCTCATGCTTTGTCTCACTCTGTTTCTCAAAAATAAATAAATGTAAAAAAAAAAAAAAAAGACTGTTGCTAGCAATGCCTGTCTTGCTGACTGTTAAATCATAATCACTTTGTAGAGTACTTGACACAATATATTTCCAGTATACATTTGTTGATGAAAGGAATCAAACTATTTGTTCTAGAATGTGAGAACATTCTAGGCTTTGGGATATAGCAATATTTAGAGGATAAGTAGCATTGGTTATCAGATAATTATTTAGTTTTGTAACACTTTTTGTTTTAAAAAACAAGTAGGTAAATACTTGAGGCGTCCGTGTCGATCATCTTACTTGAAATGTCCACGGCAGCACCAGCATGCTAAGTCAACTTACTGTTTTATATTAAGATGTGGCCCAAACAATCAGGACAGGTTATGCAAATTTGTAGAGGTCAGTACCTAGAACTGCAGTGGAGAATGGAGTTGAAGAAGCCAAGAATAATATCAAAATGTTATGGAGAAAAACAAAAAAAAGAATCCCAACCTGTTGTAATTAGGGATCTGGCAAGTGGGCAAATGGTGGTTAACAGGAAATTCATAGGCAAGGTTCTCAGGTATTCAGCTTTGATATTGACCACCATGCACCTGTGAGGAAGACTTGTGACCCAGAGACCTTACTCCTTGTGGAGGGACACAGGCAGGCAGGGCACTTAAAGAGTTGCAGAAGGAAACTTAGGAAGAAGGTAGAGACCAAGTAGAGACCTCCTTGCCACTTTTGTCTTTATAAATCACTACTAATTACTTTAACTTAACTCCTTGTTATACATGTGGTCTGCAGACCAGAAACATCTACCTTACCTGGGAGACACATGGGTTCAAATAGATACCTACTGAATCAGAATCTGTATTTTAATAAAATCTCTGGGTAATTTTTGTGCACATTGTAGTTAGAGAAGTATTATGCTAATCTCTTGAGGTGACCAGACACTGGGGATACCCTGAGAGAAGCCTTGGACACAGGCCGTAATCACCATATGTGCAAAATAGGAACCTGTGGTTTATGGCAGAGTCCTTGGGATGTGAGAGTCTGAATGCCTGCCTGGAAAGAGTTTGGCGCACTGAGAAGTATAGCCTCTGGAATGGAATTGCAGTCACTGGTCCGTGGGTAATCCTAGGAGTACCTACCCGATGATGCATTTATAACAGATGAACTACACAGGGGAGCTGGATCTCTCCTGGTTCCAAGGACAGGAAAACAGCGACCTTGTAGCCAAGAAACTTCCTAATGCCTTCAGTAGGGGACTAGTACCTTGCCAGCTGGTACATTATTAGAACATGGGAACAGAAAGTGCAGATTATTTCTATAGCATCTTGACTTGATTCTCTCATAAGAAAATAGGCTCAGGTCACCTGCGCGGCTCAGTCGGTTAAGCGTCTGACTTCAGCTCAAGTCATGATCTCGCAGTCCATAGGTTTGAGCCCTGCATCAGGCTCTGTGTTGACAGCTCAGAGCCTGGAGCCTGCTTCAGATTCTGTCTCCCTCTCTTTCTGCCCCTCCCCTACTCGCGCTCTGTGTCTCTCACTCTCAAAAATGAATAAATGTTAAAAAAAAAGATTTTGTTTTTAAATAAAAAAAAGAAAAACAAAAAAGAAAATAGGCTCACAAGAAAAACAAACAAACGAACAATCAAACAAATGCCCCCAAAAGCAGCAGGTAAAAATTCAGTTTTCCTGAGTAGGACAGAAATATCACACAGGAAGATTTAATTTCAAGAGTCAGAGGGTTGTGTTAGAGTTACTTAAATTTCTTCTACATTGACAGTAGAGGCGAATGTTTAGCATCAATGTTACTATCAGTGCCATTTAATATTTAATAATCACTTACATCTTCAAAATTATAAAACTATGAATTCATGATGAACATTGTTTTCACTATATTTTTAAAGCTTGTCTGGTAATTTGGGGTTTCATATTGTTTGGCTTCTGGAGCAGAAGCAAATATTTTCATCAGTCATCGTTAATATGAAAAAGAAAATAAAAAATTCCTATTTTTAGAAGTGCAAGTTATCAGATGACTTGTCTGCAAAAGATAATTTCTCATATTTGTAGCTGGAATCTTTGAATATACATTGGAAAGTTTACTTTGAGCACATCTGAAAAATGATCCTAAATTTTTCATGGACTAGTTCAAATTTTCTTTTCAAATGGTAGGCTGTGATGTGCTTGGCTGGCTGAGTCAGTAGAGCAAGCGACTCTTGATCTCAGGGCTGTAGGTTCAAGCCCCATGTTGTATGTAGAGATTACTTAAAAGTAAAATCTTAAAAAATGGTAGCTTGTTATTCTATGTGATTGTTAATATTCTAGATATAAGTCTTCTAAGGTTTACTTGGCTAGTTAACAGACTACATTTAACTCATAAAAGAGGTTCTCAGGAAATAGACTATGCATGCCAATGTGATGTAACAATAGATGATCACAGTTTCCTCATATACGCCTCAATTTCCTCAGCTATAAAATGGGAATCATGGTTTAATGGTGAATGATCTGAGTCAGTCTGCATTCTCAAGTCTGAGTTTCTGCTCCTTCCAGCTGCTTAGTCAGTTTCTCCAAGGCCACAGTCCCAAAAGGATAGGAAATTCCTCTGGCAGAATTGTGTCAAGGTCACATCATGTCTTGGCACTAGTCCACTTCAGGAGATGTATATCTCAAAAAACAGACAAGAAGGGGCGTCTGGGTGGCTCAGTTTGTTAAGCTTCCAACTCTTGATTTCAGCTTAGGTCATGATCTTAGGGTTTGTGGCTTCAAGCCCCACGTCAGGCTCTGCACTGACAGAGTGGAGCCCGCTCAGGACTCTCTTTCTGCCCCTCCCCTACTCATGTAAGCACACACATCTCTCTCTCTCTCTCTCTCTCTCTCTCTCTCAAAAAAATAAACTTAAAAAAAAAGGACAAGAAGAGATGTCTTTATTGGAGAAAACCTAAGAATGTTGAACATATCTATTGACCCACAAATTTGCAATAGATCACCTAACCACATGGAAGGATTTGGGGGTAAGGATGGGGCCTAGTGGATAAACAGAAAGCTTTCCTTGCTCCATTGTTATCATAATTATGACAGCAACTTTATCTAGCAACCCCACACAGATATTAACAAACTTGAGTCACTTAAAATGTAAAACTTAAGTATAATCTCATAGAAATGGATATTAGAAATGAAAAAAAAATTACATATGATTAATATAATTATGCGTTTAATTTGATATCTTTTAAATAGTTAAGCATATGGATGAGTATACTCTTTCTGTATTTAATCCAACTCTCTTGGAACAATTTTGTGCAGAGGAACCTAAGGGAAAACTCTGTGCTTTATCTTAGAAACACCAGTAGTTTGGGACAGATTTAAAGCATTTAGTGTAAGCAAAACCTGAGTGATTAAATTGAGTAATTTTTTTTTTCTCCTAATTCCCAGCGGTCAATATGTTGTGGTGAACTTAGATCTTTTCCGTGTTGTTTTTATGTACAGGAAATTGCTTTGCTAGAAATAAAGCTTTTCTTCAAACTGTGGTTAAAGATAATAATTTAAAGGGATGCTTCTCTATTATTTCATTTTCAAGGCTTATGATATTATAAATCTTTTGCTTATTTTAATAGCATGATTCTATATATATTTGGGAGATATACTTTACTATAGATTTTGCCAAATGTTATGTTAATTGCTTGTTTTTTATTTTTACGTTGAAGGCCATAAGTTTAACAACATAAAAAGATTTAAGTATGAATTCAGAAGTTCCTAGATTTTGACATGTATGTGCAAGTGTTTTTGAAAATTTTCCTGGAAAAGTTGAAGATATATCTATATGAAACAAAAAGAAAAAATGTCATTACATAAACTAATTTCAGGTGACCGGGCATTATTTTACAGTTGTCTTACCTCTGTCAGATTTAAGTCTTCTAACCATGTTTGTTCTATCAATTCCAGCCTTAAGGTCAATCTATTTGATGAAAA
This sequence comes from Neofelis nebulosa, assembly GCF_028018385.1. Classification (NCBI taxonomy): domain Eukaryota; kingdom Metazoa; phylum Chordata; class Mammalia; order Carnivora; family Felidae; genus Neofelis; species Neofelis nebulosa. The sequence continues at coordinate 32,666,924 of NC_080795.1, forward strand.
AAGTGGTCCAAAGATATAAGTTAAGTAGTTCTGCCTTTCTCTATCATCTCTTGCTATAAATCTCCTTTTAGCAGGTGCTCTATGTACTCAGAATAATGAATCTTAGAAAGCAAGAGGCCATAGATATCCACAGCCCAATCTTATACCCATTATACAAATACAAATGCCCCTTTATAGTATCTGTTACAAATGGTAATTTGGCTTCTTTTGAACACTTTCAAGAGTGACTATTATTATTGTGGAATATATCTTTGGACTAAACTTAATTCTGTATTTTTGTGATGTTTACTACAGTCCTGAACTCACTATCTGCATCTTTAGAGAAGCCTAACACTTTATCCATTTAATGTCCATCCAAATGGATGAACCCTGCTGTCATTCTCCCAGTTGTTTTTGTTTGTTTGTTTGTTTCTTTGTTTGTTTTTCTCTGCTAATAGTCCAAGCCCTTCGACATTTTTCTCTTGCATGGTTTTTAAACCTTTTATTGTTTCCCTTCTTGTCCTTGCCTGGTTTCTCCCCAAATTTTTGATTACTTTTGTAAACAGTGAGGACTTTAAATATATAGACTTTTTCAATTATTGTCTGAACTTAGAAGGGAAGGTGTTCCTAGGACCTAAACCTTTCAACCTGTAATTTATCACATTTATATTAATGCAATCCAAGTTTAATGGATGTCTTACTTAGGAGTGCTTTTATTTTACATTGTAATGATTTTTCAATCAAAAAATATTAAAGTGCTTTTCATATAAAATACAATTAGGCAAGTGCTCTTTCATACTGTGTTAATGCAATTTACTTATCTGAATGTAAAATCAAGGCCTTATATTTTATCACTGCTGATGTTCATTTTGTTAGTTTTGTTCTATGATCTCTCTTTAAAAATGTCTTTTAAAATTTGTATTCTATTTTCTATTAGCGACCTCTCCCAGACTCCAGCCACCTACCTTCCGGTGACTAATGAATGGGACAGTGTTAAGTTATATCCTAGAAGATCTCTCTCCAGGCCTATATAAATTATATATGTAGATGATGATAAAATAATTAATACTGCTTGAGTGCAGAATTTCAAAGACTTGTAAATCCACCAACCTGTAAGTTTATATAGCCAAATTTCTCTAAGTTGCCTATGTGGCTGGCATAGGAAAATTTATGAAATACCTTGCCAAAATAAAGAATTGTAAGATCAGTATCATTTAACTTATGTACCATGTCTAGTATCAAAACAGGAAATGTTTATTTTAGTATTATTTAGTCTTACTAAACTCATGCTAGTTTCTTTTTCTCCTTGTTGTTTTTCTTTTAGAGGGGGAGGGGCAGAGGAAAAGAGAGAGAATCTTAAGCAGGCTCCACATTCAGGGCTCAATCTCACAACCACAACATCATCACCTGAGCTGAAATCAAGAGTCAGATGCTTAGTCGACTGAGCCACCTAGACACCCCAACTCATGATAGTTTCTAAAGAAGATTCCTATGATTAAGTAAGATTAGGCTGTATACAAAAACATTTTATAAGTGTTACAAATACAAATGCATTATAAGAGATTATTAAGGGTTGAAGAAAGATCTGTTTAATAATAGTCTGTTCTAAAATTTTTATTGAACACATTAAACATTCTGGTAAGTTGTTAGAATCTTTAACAACTCCCAGAGAAAGAACTAGTAAAGAATAAATCTCAATAAATATGTATGCAATTAATGCATGAGTGAATGCCTGTAGTTGATTGTGATGGGCCTTGGGAGCCCATGTGGAACTGCATGCGGCCAATCTGACTGTGAGGATGACTGCAAGGATTGTGGTGTGGGATGGGTTCTTTTGAGTGTACTTGAGAAATAGCAAAGAGAAAATGACAAGCTCAGACCTGTTAACTCTCAACTTAAATCACTATCTGAGAATCAGAGAGGTTCCATATAGCCCTAAACTAAGATCTTATTTCTGGAAACTGCAGGGTTGATATTGCTGAAAATCTGTATTACAATGCTCACTGAATTCAGTCTCAGCAGATTTGTCATATGAAAGGGAGGGCATTAACTGATCAAGAATGGGACTCTGAATCTTGGGATGGGTACGTGTGTTGTTGAATGCTGATGACACTGACACTCTTGAGCCTCCAGATCACTTTGAGACTCCCATACCATTAGAAGTAGCTTTCCTTCCAGTATCTGAGACTAGCCTTCTGCTTGATAATCTTATGAAAACCTTATCTGGGGTGAACATGTGGAAGGAGGATGCCAAAACTTCCTATAACTGTAACTAAGATCAAATCTCATCATGTTCCAAGAGGGATGGGTACATAAAAATTACCTGGGAAGAAATAGCTTACACGTGAAAGAATTCCAAGTCTTTGCAAATATGTTGACTGAAACCTAAGGAATGAATGGGAAAGGATTCTATGGATGTTAGACCAAGGCAAATGAAATAAAAACCCAAATCTAGCTGAATTCATTGATAAGGGTATATTTGCTGGAGATTCAGAGTTGGGGAGGTAATTAAATTTTTCTTTTAATATTTTTATTGAAATATAGTTGACATATAACATTGTATAACTTTAAGGTGTAAAACGTTGACTTGTTACATGCAATATGATACTCACATTGTGTTAGGTAACATATCTATTACATCACATGATAGCATTTATTTTTTGTCATGGGAGCAATTAAGGAGATTCTGTTTTTAAATGGACTAGCTGGTGCAGTAGGAGATGGTTCTGAAGGATTATGTGGTTCATTGGCTTAAAGTTAGACTCCATGACAGTAGTCTATAGTTAACGAAGCTGACATGCTACTTCAGTATGATATGGAGGAAGGAAACCAAAGAGTTAGAGATTTAGTAATGTTGGACTGGGGGGCGCCTGGGTGGCTCAGTCGGTTGAGCGTCTGACTTTAGTTCAGGTCATGATCTCACATCTCATGAGTTCGAGCCCCACGTCGGGTTCTGTGCTGATAGCTCGGAGCCTGGAGCCTGCTTCAGATTCTGTGTCTCCCTCTCTCGCTGCTCCTAACCCACTCGCATTCTATCTCTGTCTCTCCCAAAAATAAATAAACATTAAAAAAAAAAGAAGAAGAAACGTTGGACTGGATTTATTGTGTGCAACTATGCTTCATGAGAAGGTCTGAAAGACATTGCCCTCAGTGAGGCATTGAAAAATATATTAGTGAGGGAACACCTACATTCTTGAAAAACTTTGCGGTTACTTGCCTTTCACGGTCATGCATGATGCAGGGCAGGAATTTTTAATCTAGTACTATTGACATTTTGGAGAGGATAATTCTTTGTTTTGAGGGACTTTTCTGTGAATTGCAGGATGAACTGATCTCTACCCTCCAGATGCCAGCATTACCCTCCCCTGAATCATGACAATCAAAAATGCCTCCAGATATTGTGGATTGTTCCCTAGAGGGAACAAAATTAATCCTGGTTGAGAAGCACTATTTTATAGGGTGATATCTGTATTATTTTACCATTGCTGCTATAACAAATTGTCAGAGATTTAGTAATATAAAACAACATAAATTTATTCTACTATATTTCTGGAAGTCAGAAGTCTGAAATAAGTCTCACAGGGCTAAACCCAGGATGTTGGCAGGGCTGCTTCCTTTTTCCAGAAGAAAATCTGCTTCTTGTCTCTTTCAGCTTCTAGAGACAGCTCATGGTCCCTTTCTTTATATTCAACACACAGTGTAGTAGCTCTTTCCTCTGACCTCCTGTCTATGTCTTAAAAAGACCCTTATGATTACATTGGACCTACCCAGACAATCCAGGATAATCTGTCCATCTCAAGATCCTTAACTATATCTACAAGGTCTATTTTACTATGTAATGTAATATATTCACAGATTTCTGATATTAAGATATGGACATCTTTGCAGGGAGGAAGGGAAGACATTATGCAACCTAGCACACTACTGTTAAAATGGGTACCCTGATCTCAGTGGGCATTATAGGATCTCAGAGTAGCAGGATCCTGTGGCAGCATTTAATTGCCAAAGACAGGTAGAAACATCTATTTTAAAGAGCAGCAGAGACCCACAGGCCATCAGAATACCTTCGCCCCTGGAGATCTTTGGAGGTAGTAATTGATTATCATGTCCCTAGCAAAATAAATGGGCAGACTAGGAGAATATCACTTGGTCTGTGTAACTGAAAAAGCTCTAGGTCTGGTAGCCATAAACCTGACTCAAGTCTCCACAATGGTGAGCCATGGCTTCTCACTCCATTTCCAGACCTATGTCAATTCACAGATCCAGAGTTCCTTGATTAAAGGGGAGGCCAAGTCCCCTTGAGGAAGAAATAAGGTTCTTTTTTACCAGTGGTGAAAGTACCCATCAGAAATCTCCCTCTACTCCCTCTTCAAAAGGGTGTGGACCATTTACATACACCACATTTGTGTAATTTTGACCCATTTACAAAGTGACAGGCTGCTAGTGTTGAGTGGGGACCAGAAAAAGAGAAGGCTCCACAGCAAGTTCAGGGTGCAGTTTAAATTTCCCTGCCACAAAGAGCTCATGATGTAGCAGATCCAATAATGATACTTCAAGTGTCCATGGCAAAGAGGATTGCTGAATGGAACTTTAGCAAGTGGATCTCTAGGTTTTGGACTATATATGTGTTCCATCTTCTAAAAATAATTACACTCCTTTTAAGAAACATCTCTGGTTTGCTATGGGACGTTGCTAGAGACTGAATTCTAACCATAGGTATCATGTCTACAGGCAGCCTGAGCTTCCCAGCATGAAATGGGCATTGTCTGACTCAGCCAGAAGGTTGGGCATAGGCAGCAGTAATCTGTCAGGAAATGCAAATGCTATAAAAGAGATCAAGTTTGGGCAGATTTGGGAAGTTCTGGAAGGTAAAGTGATTTGCAGGAGCAGGTATTTTGGGCTCCATTGACACAAACCATGCAGTGATTATGACTAGGTGTTTTTTTTTAATACCCAGAAAATACTTAGAAAATATCACAGCTACTTCTAAGCACAAATTACTGAATTTTCCTGAAGTTACTATTGAGTAGGCCTTATTTCCAGATTGTGCACTGAAATGATTAAGAGTCATATTAATTTGGATTCAAAGTTTAACTTTGCTATTTATTCATACTGAATGTTGAACGATTTACATAACCATTCTGAGCTGCCTCAATTTCCTCATCTGTAAAATGTGGTATTACCATTTACCTCAAAGGATTATTAAGATTAAATAAAATAATTTGTATAAAGTAAATATAGCAGCACAAAATTGTTAGTTTCCTTCTTTTATTTATCCCATCCCCCCCTCCAGTAACTTAAGAAGAAAGGGATTAATTGCCTTGTGCTTTAATATGTTGAACACAAAACCAATTCATTTGAATTAGGTCAAGCAAAAGTTCAGTCATTTGGCTACTAGTGTCCATCCATAATGGAAGTATTATGGTGTGTATTTTTTCCTAGAGGCCATTAGACCGTAGGCCATTTGGATGTCTTTAGAAGAAAGAATGATGATCTTGAATTGCTTAGAAAATTTCATACTTTCTCATTCTATACACTTTATTCTTTACCTTTTTCAGAGAAAGTGCTTCTGCAACAAGAGAACTTTTAAACTATGTCTTGATGATATTTCGCTGCATTGGAACAAAAAACTGACAAACTCCCAAAAATATTTACACTATGAAAAAGTTATGGGGCAGTGTATGGAATACAAAAAAAACCAAACAATCTCAAAGAGTAAGATATGTTCCCAAATTAGAAACTGAATTTAAACAGTGAATGGTTTAAGATTTTAGAAAGCTATGGCAAAACCAAAGATTTTAAAAATTTCTTTATGTATGCTAGAGCTATTTACTTTTTGGTTTCATGTACATCATATGTATTATATAGCAGTAGGCACTTTTGCTTTCCCTAGCCATTTTATTCATGTACTATAAAAGCATATTTTGACCCTCTGGATGTCTATTCAGAAATAATATAACTAAATGAGATTTCATACTCATCTGATTTTTTTCAGATGGTTGCAGATTTTTAAGGTTCAATTATCCAAGTTATTGAAGGGGCAGACTTGGACAGTACATCTTGAGAGTAAATAATCCAAACTTTACTGGGTAATATGGTATTAAAAATAAAATGAGGGGTGCCTGGGTAGCTCAGTTGATTAAGCATCCAACTCTTGATTTCAACTTAAGTCATGATCTCCTGGTTCATGAGATAGAGCCCCAGGTCAGGCTCTGTGCTGGCAGCATGGAGGCTGCTTGGGATTCTCTCTCTCCCTCTCTCTCTGTTGCTACCCCACTCAGCTGTCACTCTCTCTCAAAATAAATAAATAAACATTGAAAAAAAACTGAAATAAGAGCTAGGCAACAAAATATTTTTTTTTCTAGAACCAAGAATTATTTTTTGGATGAGTTATTTAAATTATTGAAACTCACTAGGCCTCAGTTTCCCCATCTCTTTACAAAAAAAGAGTTAATGGGGCACCTGGGTGGCTCAGTCGGTTGAGCATCTGACTTTGGCTCAGGTCATGATCTAACAGTTTGTGGGTTCAAGCTCTGTATTGGGCTCTGTGCTGACAGCTCAGAGCCTGGAGCCTATTTCAGATTCTGTGTCTCCCTCTCTCTCTCTCTGTCCCTCCCCCACTCATTCTGTTTCTCAAAAAAATGAATAAACGTTAAAAAAGTAAAACAATAAATAAAAAAGAGAGCTGAGAATGGGAGAAGAGCAGAGCGTCTAAGCAGTACACCCAGCCTCCTCTTCTCGCCACACCTCACTCTCGCAGCCCACCCGCCCTGCTGCCTGCTCGCAGCCCAGAACAGCTTCCACCATGGCCACCTCTGCGAGTCCCCACATGAACAAGACATCAAGCAGGTGTACATGTCCCTGCCTCAGGCCTTGGAGAAAGTCCAAGCTATGTACATTTGGATTGATGGTGCTGGAGAAGGCCTGCGCTGCAAGACCCGGACCTTGGAAAGTGAACCCAAGTATATAGAAGAGTTGCCTCAGTGGAATTTTGATGGCTTTAGTACTTTTCAGTTTGAAGGCTCCAACACTGACATGTATCTTGCTCCTGCTGCCATATTTCGGGACCCTTTCTGCAAGGACCCCAAACAGCTGGTGTTCTGTGAAGTCTTCAAGTACAACCAAAAGCCTGCAGAGACCAATTTAAGGCATACCTGTAAACAGATACTGGACATGGTGAGCAATCAGCACACCTGGTTTGGAATGGAGCAGGAATATACTCTCATGGGCACAGGTGGGCCCCCTTTTGGTTGGGCTTCCAACGGCTTCCCTGGGCCCCAAGGTCCATACACTACTGTGGCATGGGACATTGTGGAGGCTCACTACCAGGCCTGCTTGTACACCAGCATCAAGATTGGTGGGACAAATGCTGAGGTCATGCCTGCCCAGTGGGATTCAAGATAGGACACTGTGAAGGAACCGACGTGGGAGATCATCTCTAGATGGCCTGTTTCATCTTGCATCGTGTATGTGAAGACTTTGGAGTGATAGCAACCTTCGATCCTAAGCGCATTCCTGGGAATTGCAATGGTGCCGGCTGCCACACCGACTTCAGCACCAAGGCCATGCGAGAGGACAATGGTCTGAAGTACATTGAGGAGTCCATCGAGAAACTGAGCAAGCGGCACCAGTACCACATCTAAGCCTATGATCCCAAGGGGGGCCTGGATAACGCCCAGCGCCTAACGGGATTCCACAAAACCTCCAACATTAATGACTTTTCTGCCAGCGTGGCCAACCGAGGTGCTAGCATCCACAGTCCCTGGACTGTTGGCCAGGAGAAAGGTTACTTTGAAGACCATTGCCCCTCTGCCAACTGTGACCTCTTTTTGGTGACAGGAGCCCTCATCCGCATGTGTCTTCTCGTTGAAACTGGCGATGAACACTTCCAGTACAAAAACTTAGTGGACTAGACTTGCAGCCATCAAACCCCTAATTCTCCATCCTGCCTCCGTGTTTGCCCCTCTCTTGACTGTCCTTATAGCTGTAACTCAAAGGTCAGAATATCAAGGTCTTTTTTTATTCCTCATTCCCAGTTAACATCTCTTGCTTTCTTTTGACCAGGATAGAAGGGTCAAGTTCTTAATCTTTTTACATCCCCCCCCTTTTTTCCCTGTTACTGAAGCTGTCTAGTACATTAGTGGGGAGGGGGTGGGGAGACAACCACTGTTTCCTTTTAATCAGGTGTGTTTGTCCAATAAGCGTAGCTATCTGGACAGAGCATAGTATTTGTGAAGGGAGGGGGAGAGCTTTTTGTTTGAGGTAGCTGAGTTCTGGGGTGGGGGGATGGGTTACTTACTCTGGGATTAGGTTAGGATTTCCTCTCTTGGTGGGAAGTTCCATTTCATATAAAGTTATAACCAGCTTTCTATTGAAAGTGAGACTTAGGAGAGAACCAAGCAGGAAAATGCCCCTGTCCTCCTGGTACAGTGCTTCCCTTACCCAGGACTAAATGCCCTCACCTGAAGACAAGCTCAGCAGAAGGATGGATTGACCTACCTTAGAAGAAAAAGTTCTTATTGCTTTGTCCTCCATTTATAACACAAAGCAGAATAGTATCTTTATATTTAAATGTAAAAAAAAAAGTGTGTGTGTGTGTGTGTGTGTGTGTGTGTGTGTGTGTAGATATGTGTGTTTATTTGTTTTGTTTTGTTTTCCTAAAGTAGGAAAAACATTCTGGTCATTGGGAGCCAAAATTTGAGGTGAATACTCTGGTTAGAAATAAGGATCTCCTTTTGAGCAGGGGTGAGGGAGGTGTGCTTGAAAAAGTTGGCTGTCTGGGGCTGTCTGTTGTTCCCTCACCACCACTGCAGGGCTTCTGTGCCCTGCCCACTCTTGGAAACAGATGGACACCGCTTGGGTAACCTGAGGATGCACAATGTGGAAGGAGCAATCACCTGAGCCCCGTGGCTTCAATTTAAAAGACACACGCAAACACACAGAAGTTTAGAAATAAGAGTTGGCTGGTCAACTTGAGCATGTTCCTGATGGGTTATTGGGATTATTTTAAGGTGGCACTAGCATGTCTTTAAAGCAGGCCTTTTGATATTTTGAACATTTTTTAAAAGTAAAGTAAAATAAAACAAAATAAAATAAAATAAAATAAAATAAAATAAGAGAGTTAATGCTGTTTTACACAACCAACATACTCTTAAGTCTGTGATTATGTTAGGTTTTTCAAAGTGACTGTGTTTATATATCTGAATATGACTGTCTTATTTACAGTTCCTTTTTAAATTTCTCCTGTCTCATAGAACAACTTCTTTCCATTCTTCATTTTCATTGAATATGGACATAATCACATCTTAGAGTAATTCAAATTATCAGCATAAGAAATGAACTACAGTATTACTTGCCCTCACTTTTTTCTTCATGACTTCCATAGGACTGAGAGGTCTGTTAGTGGTTTAGTTAAAAAGGCCTTCCAAGATCTTTCTGGGCTACACAGTATATTAGAAAGAAAAACTTAGGCCATCAGGATCCCTTGAAAGCCTTGTAGCGGTAAAGTGTGTTAATTTTTGCACAAGATGTTTACATTGGTGTTTGCTATTGGTTTAATAATTGAAAGTTTTTTTTTTTAACAATAGAGGATTCTCAAAATTTGAGTTGTTTCAAATAATATGTTAAATTTTTAAAGGCCTAAGTCCTGCCCCAGATTTACTAGGATTGGGGAGAGTGTCGAGGGAGGGGAGACAGCTCTATTTTTTTTTTTTTTAATTTTTTTTTTCAACGTTTTTTAATTTATTTTTGGGACAGAGAGAGACAGAGCATGAACGGGGGAGGGGCAGAGACAGAGGGAGACACAGAATCGGAAACAGGCTCCAGGCTCCGAGCCATCAGCCCAGAGCCTGACGCGGGGCTCGAACTCACGGACCGCGAGATCGTGACCTGGCTGAAGTCGGACGCTTAACCGACTGCGCCACCCAGGCGCCCCGAGACAGCTCTATTTTTAACAGGCTCCCTAGAAGATTCTCAGGCATCAGATTTACCTATTGCTCTAAACCAGTATTTACGGCATAAATATTGGCACATTGTCTCACTTCATTAGAGATATTATATAAGATATTCTCTAAAAACTAGGGCTCCTTTGAGAGTGAAAGAGTGTTCTCTTCAATAATTATGTCAGTATGAAAGGCATAAAACAGGACTTCTGGGACAAAGCAGGACCAACACTTAACATAGAACCTATCTTTGTAGGACCACCAAAAATCTACCTTCAAATCTCACTATGTCGCTTATTGTCCTTATTTAGCTATTTTTTAATGTTACACTTTACATATATTATTAACTCATCATATATTAGTAATATTTTTGTTTTAAACGTTTTGCTTCACACAATTAATAAATTTAAAAATTGGCAAATATCTTGTATTTATCCACATATTTACCATTTCCAGTGTTCTTTGTTTCCATATGTAGACCCAGGTTTCCTTCTGGTCACCTTTTCTTTCTACTGAAAATCATCATGCAGATATGCTGGCAATCAATCTCTTGGCTGCTGGTTGTCTGAATACTTTGTCTTTATTCTTGAAGGACAATTTTGCTGGATGTAGAATTTTTAGCTGGAAGGACAATTTTGCTGGATATAGAATTTTTAGCTTGACAGGTTTTTTACTGCTCTTTCAAAATGTCATTCCATTGATTTCTAATTACATTTTCTGATGAAAAGGCTATGATGATCTTTGCTCCTATGTGCAAATAAAACAAAAAGTCTTCTCTCATCAAGTTGCTTTTAAGAGTTTCTCTTTTTCATTGGTTTTCAGCAGTTTGATTAGGATATGCTTTGGTATGGCTATCTTTTAATTTATCTGGCTTAGGATTTTGACAGGTTTATTGGTTCCATTAAATTTAGAGTATTTTTCAAATATACTTTTTGCTTTCCCCTTCTGTCTTAAACACCAATTTATGTATTTTAAACAACTTGATATTTTTTATCAGGTTTCTGAAGTACTTGTAATTTTTTTTCCATTTATTTTTCTCTGTGATTCAATTTGGCTATTTGATACTGCTGTGACTTCCATGATCAATTTGGAGGTAGTCTCCAGTCAGCTATTAATTCCATCCATTAAGTTCTTCACTTCTGATACTGTGGTTTTTAATCCAAAGAAGTTCACTTTGGCTTTTTAATATACCTTTCATTTCCCCTTCCTTATATTCATGTTTTCCTTTAAATCTTTAGCTTGTTTGTAATCTCTCTTTTGAAGTCCATCCTGAAAACAAACAACCTCATTAAAAAATGGCCAGAGACCTTAGCGAACACTTCACCGAAGTCATATGTGATCATCAGGGAAATGCAACTTGAAACAACAATGAGATACTTACTACACATCCATTAGAATGGCCAACCTCATGCAAACCCTTTGCAGACTTCTGGATGTCTTTCTCCAATGCTTAGATATCCCAACCACCTCCATTCTCTCCCGCATACATCTCTGCCTCCTCAACTCAAAAAGCCTGCTCTCTCTGCTCAGCTGCATCCTTTGCCTACCTTTCCTATGCAATGATCTAGCAAGTACCTCCTGGCAGAAAGCCAGTTCACTTCACATTTCCTTTTCTGGGTATTCTGTCCTGTGTTTTCTGCTGTTAAATGTCTGAATGTGTTTGTTTCACATACATTGTTCAGGTTTTAGGGCAAGGTGATTTTAGTAACTCTGTCATGGCTGAAAATGGGAATAAATGATGCTTTATCTTGCATTTTTAAACCATCATCAAATCTAAATTTTTGGGTTTGTCTCCATTGTTTTGTCATCAGACTAAAGTTGATTAAGAATTCTAATCATGGGGCCACCTGGGTGGCTCAGTCCCTTAAGCATCAGACTTCAACTGAGGTCATGATCTCGCTGTTTGTGAGTTCAAGCCCTGTGTTGGGCTCTGTGCTGACAGTTCAGCCTGCTTTGGATTCTGTGTGTGTCTCTCTCTCTCTCTGCCCCTCCCCTATTCTCTCTCTCTCTCTCCCCCCCTCTCTCAAGTATAAATAAACATTAAAAAAAAGAATTCTCATCATATCCTTCTCTTTTGTGTCCGTAATTGAACCCTTATTTATGTGACATATAAAAGTTTCAGGAATGAAGAAAATTCTGGCCATTTTCACCCAGTATCACAATAGTCATAACAGGGTTTTTTTTTTAATTTTCATTTCACTCCTTTCATAATGTAGAGGTCTTCAACCTCAGATTTGTGAATGAAAAAGAAAAAAAATGACTGTGGTTTATAATAATGACATCATATTCTTATTTTACAATTGAAATTAAAAGTCTTTTCTATTCAAAGTATTTCTATTTATTTTGTTACTGAATCTCCCATTGAAATCTCATGTATGTCTGTTTCTTTTTTATTTATAAGTCAAAATTAAATACAGGTGTCTATTGTTTGTTTATAATCAAATATAAATACAAAATATTGTATTTGAAATATATGCCTTTATATGAAACACGAAAAGTTCATTTTAAAACAACTTTATTTTTTTTTTAATTTTTTTTAATGTTTATTTTTATTTTTGAGAGACAGAGAGTGAGAGAGACAGACCTCGAGAGGGGAAGGGCCAGAGAGACAGGGAGACACAGAATCTGAAACAGGCTCCAGGCTCTGAGCTGTCAGCACAGAGCCCGATGCGGGGCCTGAACTCACGATCTGCAAGATCATGACCTGAGCCAAAGTCGGACGCTTAACCGACTAAGCCACTCAGGCGCCCCTAAAAACTCCTTTAAAAAGGGGATGCCTGGGCGGCTCGGTCGGTTAAGCGTCCAACTTCGGCCCAGGTCATGATCTCACCAAGATTGGTGAGTTTGAGCCCCGCATCAGGCTCTGTGCTGACAGCTCAGAGCTTGGAGCCTGCTTCAGATTCTGTGTCTCCATCTCTGTCTGCCCCTCCCCTACTCTCACTCCCTCTCTCAAATAAATAAATAAATAAATATTTAAAAAATGTTTGAACTCCTTTAAAATGTAACTAAAGATAGTTTGAAAGGCTGGCTTCTTTCCATAGAATCCCAGAAGGGGTACAATTGTTTTTGCTTTTGTTTAGTTTGAGAATACATTTTTCCATGAGGCAATTTACTTTACATTTTTAGACATTAGTACTGGTCAATCATTGTCTAATGCAGCATGGAAAGTATTCTTCCTCACAAGATGGGGGAGGACGGTTCAGTCAATAAAGGATCATTCTTTGGGGATTTGTCTTGCTGATACAGCAGAAGCTGGGTCTAAACGCACAGGTACATCAATTTGTGCCATAATGCACCCAGACTTGAACATTCCCTTCTTTATTTATTAATCAGGTCAAGATGATGGGCGAGAATTCTCTCTTGCATATCCAAGAGTCCATACTAGAAAATTAAGTGAATAAAAAAATTACGAGAAGTTATGTCAGCAATCTTGCTTCTGAGACAGCAAGTAACTGAAGGCAGCTTCAACTTTGATGACTACAGGTTTTGGAAATCAAAATACTGGATGCAAAGTAAATGATTATCCTATCACACCCTGCCTTTAATTATAAAAAAGAAGAATATTTCATAATAGTTTATCCAATAGTTAATATTAAAAGTAAAGTGTCACAGGCATAGATTTGATCATAAAATAACATACCATCAGCAACAATCAGTATATTTTTTTTCGATCATTTATTTGTTGGTTTGAAAAAAAAGACTCATTAAAACTTTCATTTTAGACTGAAGAAGAGAGAAACTTTATTTACGTAAGCCATAAAATCTTTGTTAATTTCTTCTTTACCTGAGAACTATGCATAAAACACGAAATGAATTTAAAGATTAAGGAATACTGTAAAGTAGTTATAACTATAGGAAATACTTTTTAAAGCATGCATTTTGATTACTGTCAGTAAAATTTAGTTGCACAGCTAGATGTTTATGTTTATTTGAAATTACATGAGAACACATGGCTGGAATTTAGAAAAAATTGTGCCAACTTGTATTTTGTCTGTGATGGTAGATAAATCAGTAGCTGAATTGGACTGCAGATGCATTTGCTTCTTGTAATCAGAATTGAATGCCTTCAGGTAATACATTTGCTCTCCAGGTTACATAGGTGTCCCCACTCCCAAGAGCAGTATGGCTTGAGATTAAGGCCACTGTCTCTGGTAGTAGACAGCTCGAAATTGAATCCCGCATTTGTTTACTGTGTGACCTTGGGCACATTACTCAGTGCTTTAGTTTATTTATCTGTAAAATGTAGAGAATCATGGTGTCTCCCTCATAGCATTTGTGTGAAGGTTAAATGAATATATTGTATATTGCCTAACGTAATACCTGGCATATAGCAAGCCAGCAACGATTTTCACAGTACTAGTAGCAGTAATAATACAAATACATTTTACCTGCCTGGCTCCTGAAGGCACTTGAATTTGTAAGTCTCAGTCAGATTTTTATACCGTTCTAGAACATAACGACTGTTGGTCATTGGCAGAACTCCTGGCCAATCTGATTTCTGGTCTACCAGCATCTATTTCTCTTTTTGTAATTCCACCTCCTTGACTGTCTTCTTGTTCACTGAACTTTTGACTGTACATGGAAGCTGACAGGTGTTTTCCCAGAGGTGACACCGACCGCTTCACACAGCTGTTATCTGACAGTGTTCAGGGCTTTCTGAGGAGAGTGCATGATGGAAAGGCCATCAGACAAGCAAGCCAACAGTTGCATTTGGCATAATTACACACTTCTCGAGGGAAGGAAACAGTCAATCTCACAGTTTTTAGTCAGGTTGACACTATCCACCTATTTTGCAAGGTACATTCACAAAGTTCAAATAGTTGATTGACTGAAGCTGAGAAGAAAAGGCTAAATGTCAGGCTTTTAAGATGAAACCCGTGGCAGCTCTCAAGCAGCCTGGCAGATAGAGTGAAGTCTGGAATTAAGAGTGACAGAGGAACGGATGGCAAGTGGTAAAGGGAAGCCCCAGTTTGCCGGAAAAAAGTCAGCCTGCAGTTAGAGTGCGTGGGTTTTGATGAGGGGTAGAAAGGCTAAAATGTATACTAATTTGTATGTGCACAGCTATTTTAACATTCAAAGAAAAACTTCCACAATTTAACTAAAATCTTGAGATCTTCTTATGTTTGAAATGTTAATATGTTTTTTAACAGTGCCTAAGATATTTCGATTCCATTTAAAGATCATTTTATCACATTTTTATCACTCTGATCTCTGGTTTCAGAGATGTGAAAATCTAGGAAAATATAAATCAGTTCCATTGGTAAGAGGTCAGAGTGGAGAGAAAAGAAATTTAAAGTTAATGAGAAAATAAAACATGTGAAAAGTTTTGATTCATGCTATTTAGTGTAAAATTAAAGAATTTAAAATAATGAGAATTTTAAATAGTTACAAAGAAATAGTAAATAAAGCATCTTTGCCTTAATAAAATTCAGTATCTAATGTGACTCCATTAGCTTTACTGTGTGTGTTTCTAAAACCAAGTCTTTTTTGTTGTTGTTGTCCCTATTTTAGAGTGATAGCAATTAAAATTCACATATTAGTGTCTTGGGTTATAGAAGTCATTAGGAAAACCAAAATCAGTCTTCTTGCTTTTCATTATTGCAGGAAGTTATGGCAAGATGAGGACTATTAATTAGATTCTATTCTATTTCTTTATTTAGTAAGTATCTAATAGTTTAAGAAAGAATAATAGTTTAAGCTAGTTCTGTCCAATAAATATGTCACTCGAAACACAGTTAAATTTTAAATTTTCTTGGAGTCAAAGTAACAATAATAAATAAAAGACACAGGTGAAAATTACTTTGTGAGATATTTTATTTAACCCACTAGCCAAATTTTATCATTTCAATGGGTAATCAATATAAACACTATTGAGACAGTGTCCAAAATAGTGTTTGGGTGGTTAATCAATGTAAATTATCAGTGGGGTTTTTTTTTTACATCTCTTTTCATAATAAGTTTTCAAATTGGTGTGTATTTCACATTTAGACACATCTCAATTTAATCAATAGCCACATGGGGCTAGTGACTAGCTACCATGAACAGCACAGATTTAGATCATTTTACCTTCATCCCACTCATTCATTCATTATGTGCTTGAAATCCATAAATGAAATATTAATTGATTGCCCATGTATTTTATTCTCTATATTGAACACTAAAATATATTTTCAAGTCCTTTTTGGTAATGGTCTGTTACAGTTAAAGAATCTCTGCTGTTAGAGGCATATCTTATCATTATGACTATCGTTAAAATTATTAAAAAGCATTGTTCCAGTTGCTGTTACTGCCTAACAGATTACCCCAAATTTTATCAAGATAATACAACTACTTTATTATACTCACAGATTGTGTGGTCAGTATCTAAAAGGGCAGAGCAGGAGTGATGTGTTGCTGATACACAAATTCTGCAGAACGGCTCAGTGTTTGGGAACTAGAGTCATCTGGAATCTTTGTTCGTTCATATATCTGGTGCCTAATTCAGGAGACTGCAAAGACAAAAACTGTCAGCCGAAGCACCTGCTTGTGGCTTCTCAGTGTCGCCTGGCCTCACAGCATGGTGACTCTGTGGTTAGACTTTTTCCATGTGCGCTCAAGGCTCCAAGGGCAGGTGTTCCAGCAAGTAGGACCCAAATTGCATTGCCTTATAGGGATTAGCCTTAGAAAGACCACAGTGTCGTTTCCTCTCCTTTCTATTAGTTCCAGATAAGCCAAATTCAAAAGGAGTTGGTAGAGACCTCACCTTTCCATTTGAGTGCCAGAGAACTTGAGAACATGTTTTAAAACCACTGTATAGTTTTGCTTTCTGATGATTTGTTTCCCCATATCCATAGTTATGTGTGATATATGAAATATGTTTGGTCTCTATCTATTCTAACTCCAGATGTTCACTCACTGTACACAGAGATTCACCAGAGATTTAATGTCTGCATGCCCAGAGTCTGACATAATACCACCTTGTTGCACATATAATTTATAGGGTAGTGAGAACTGCATTAACCGATAACATGGTAAGTATTCTGCAGAGGCTTGGCACACTATGTGTTCAGTAACTGTTAGGTTTAAATGTCTTAGAAAGCTATTAATATAATGATAAATCTTTGTTTAAGTTCCAGCTCCAAATCTCAATTTAATTAAGTTACTAGAGGGGCAGTGGGTGGGGGGATGGGCTAACTGGGTGATAGGCATTAAGGAGGGCACTACTTGGGATGAGCACTGGGTGTTATATGTAAATGATGAATCACTGAAACCAATACTACACTTTATGTTAACTAACTTGAATTTAAATAAATAAATACATAAATAAATAATAAGATGATTTATTGTATACAAAGAAAAGTTACTGGAATTCTCTAAACATCTATTCCCCTTTTGTTATTAAAGATAATATTAGCCCACTTTATAGGATATCAATAGTATTAAATGGAATAATCCATGCAAAATGCTTATTATAGTATCTGGTATACAGTAAGCAATGTATTTTATGAAAATTTGTCCAGAAATTGTCATTATGACAAATTTCTCAATGGATTATTCCACAGAGAAAAGACTTTTAATCAACACTATGGAGTAGTTATCTATCCCAATCAATAGAGGACATTCTGTAACAGTTTAATTATGATATATTTTATTGCATAATATTATTTGTGTTCTTGAAATAGTCTACAACTAATCAGACCAAGTAAATTTCCAGATTGATATAATCACCAGGCAGCCACTTAAAGCATTTATAATCAATTATATAAAATTAGGGTAATGAGGTATCTTTTTTTTTTTTTTTTACTGATACTTATTTTAGTGTAAAACAGAAGAAAAGAGTTCCACACAAAGCTTCATTGTGATTTCCCTATCTATAAACTTCAGTGTATCTGAGTCCTTCCTAAGTGGCTAACAAATTGCCAGTGATTTGCTGTTCATATATGGTTAACCATAACTTCATACTCCAACAGTGCTATCACACTGTGGTATCACAGTGATTATCACTGGTTAATGTTAACCAATAAATATCAAAGAATGCTTAAATCATAATGATAACTACTGTTACAGCAAATTTAACTTGGCCTTTTGTTCAAATTATACTTTTATTTTCTGAAGAGTATAAAGGCATAAATCCGCAAAGAATCATACTATCTTGGTAATGATATATCAGGCTGGCATGTGAACCACAGTTCTTTCCCCATTCTATAATGTAACTGAAACCAAGTGCACTTACTTGTTAAAGGCTCTCTAGGCTGTCAGTTCTTCACATGACCCATGTGATTTGTGCTGCTAAAAATATTGAATGTTTTCCAGAACATTGCTATTATCCTCCTATTTATAGTTCACAGATGATGGTAAGAAAACTATTTAAAAATCTAGATGGTGTTCGGTGAAAACACCAGTTAGATACGAGGAAAGCTATGTTCTAGTCCTCTCAGCTGCTAACAAAGTAACTGACTTTGAACTTGTCCTTAACCCCTCCATAAGGGGTTAGTGTGGTCTAGAACCTATTAGGGCAATAACCTACAAATAAGTTCATAAAATATGCTATAGATTTATGCCTCATTGTAATTACCAATATTAAATATATACTTTTTATAACTAAATGCTACCTGTAGTTTGGGATGCTATGAGACACTAATTTAAATTTCCTTTACTCCTAAGTAATTGATTACATTCTTGATTTATTTCTTGACTCCATCTATCTTAGTGTCCACACTAAGACACTGAGCTGCCTTAGTAACAGAATCAATGGTAGTGATTTAGTCTTTGATTTCCTTGTCCCTGTGTTCTACTTATCTGGTGAAACTGGTCCAACATTTTCTTGGTCTTCTAACAAATAACAGTGCTTTCTTTATGAAATAAAATAACATTATTGACTTCTTGCTCTTCATTTTACATGTGTTCCTACTGAAATCAGAATTGTGAGTGGCTAGGTTAAGAATGCTTCCAGATTGTTGATTTGGAAGGTTTTCCAAACTAATTGTTGATTTCCTGAATATGAGTAATAAAATCAGTTGATGAAAGCTGTATCTTTCAGCTGTACTAAACTTTCTTCCTGTTTACTTTCAGATCTTATGATGAAATTGTTTTACAATTCTGGTAGAGTGAAGGAAACATCCCTGAATAATTATACAACTTACTAAATAAAACCAACATTTTTGATGAAATAGTATGTATTGGATGCCAAGCATTGATTGGAGGCTAAAATCTCTTGTATTACTAAATCCTTGCAAAAACTTGTGATATAAGTTATTACTGAAGAGTCAAGAAAACAGGCTTAGAATGGTAAATTTACTAGCTGTAGTTATTCAGTGAGAAAGATTCAGAGTCTGACTATAACCCATGATTGCAAAGTCAAGCTAACTCACATATTGAGTGATAGTGGATATATTGTTAATTACAAAAAAAATCTGGATGATATGAAAACAGATTATATGGAAGAACATATACAGAGGAATATATGGAAACAAATGTAGTACAGTCACATAATTTTTTTTACCTTTCTTAAATATCTTTCAAGGGGTGCTTGGGTGGCTCAGTCAAACATCTGACTTCAGCTCAGGTCATGATCTCACAGTTCATGGGTTCAAGCCCCGCATCGGGCTCTGGGCTGACAGCTCAGAGCCTGGAGCCTGCTTCAGATTCTGTACCTCCCTCTCTCTCTGCCCTTCTTCCGCTTGTGCTCTGTCTCTCTGTCTCTCTCTCAAAAATAAATAAATGTTAAAAAATATATATCTTTCTAGATTTAAAATTTAATAAATATATTTAGGGATGTATTTAATTTAATAGAGATTTAATCATTTTGGTTATTATTCTTTTTAAAAGTTATTAATATTTAAATGTAATTTATTTCAAGTTTCTTTTCCCATGAAATAATATCATTTTGTAATCACTGAGATATGCAGAAGCAAAAGAAGCTTGATTAAAGCTTGTGTTAAAGATTCATGAGTTAAAAAAAAGGAAATAATGATCACATAGAGATAATAGATCTGCTAAAACACATGTCTTTCCATCTCCTATATCTTCTTAGGATCATAAAGACACTGCTAGAAAGGTGATTTTTCACTTCCATTTAAAGCCTTTTATGAATAGCTATCCTCGGAGCAACTCTGTTCTATGCCATGTTACTCAGAATCTAGGATAATGCAGCCCTTGTTTCTGCCTTACTAGTTGTTCAGTGATGAATGTATTCAGGGTCCTTCCTTGACTTGAGACATTTGTGTCAACCTCCTCCCAGAATGTGTGCTTGAGTCCTGATGGCTGTTACAGGTATTTTTTTTTTTATAATGGTGATGAAATTGCATTAAGCAATTTAGAATCTTTCACTTTCCTTTTAAGTATTAGGTATTGATGTATACGCCATGATGTCACTCATTCTTTCCCTGAATGCATTAACCTTCATTCTCTATGTTTGTGTCTGGTCTGTCTGTCTAATTTAGAATAAAAGCCCTGTGGGAAAAGTCTAATTTGGTGCTGTGTACATTCTAAAGTCATTGCATGAGCTCAGTAAATGTTTATTAATGAATATAATTGTCAACATTATTAGTGGATATTATTGATTCGTAGTAGTGATGATAATCTGCATTTAGTATAACTGGAAGGAGGTGCTAGACCTAAGTTTTTAATGAGAGAAATACAAGTAATGTGTGTGTCTGCATTAAGTGTAAATACATACACACACACATATTGCATATACATATATGTGTATATATATTGAACAACTATTGCTTTTCATGTCCACACTGTAATATAAAATATTTTCAGATGAACATTTTATGCTTCATTTAAATATACTTTAATAATCATGAAAATAAGCAAAACACATCTAAATGTTTGCATTGTCACATGACTTAATTCAGAAAATTCTTATTATTTTTATATTACCACATGCCAAATGCACCTATTAATCTGCTGTATATTGGAAACAAAGGAGGAACAAGAAACGGTCCCTATCTTCAAGATACCCATCATGCAAAGTACACACAAGTAAGTTGGTACTTGCAGCCCAGGGTGCTGAATGCTGAGATATAGTGTCAGGTTGGAAAAAGGAAAGGTATGGAATCCCTTAGCACGTGTGCTTTTTAGAATACTTTCCTGATTCCAATAGGGCACCAGCCTTGTTTTGAGAACTACCATGTGCTAGCCAAATTTAAGCTTTTAAGAACCTAGAGGCGTTCGATTTCCATTTTCACGTGAGAAAACCAACTTAAAAGAATTTGTGATGAACAATGAAGGTGACAGAGCAGAAGTTTAAATCCGGTTCTGACTTAATCAAGGCCTAAATTCTTTTTTTTTTTTTTTTAATTTTTTTTCAACGTTTTTTATTTATTTTTGGGACAGAGAGAGACAGAGCATGAACGGGGGAGGGGCAGAGAGAGAGGGAGACACAGAATCGGAAACAGGCTCCAGGCTCCGAGCCATCAGCCCAGAGCCTGACGCGGGGCTCGAACTCACGGACCGCGAGATCGTGACCTGGCTGAAGTCGGACGCTTAACCGACTGCGCCACCCAGGCGCCCCTCAAGGCCTAAATTCTATCTCCTTAGTAATTCCCTAAATAAAGCCTTAAGATCCAATCTGTTAGAAAATTAGGAAGCTTTCCCTCATTTGATGTATTGATAAATGTATAATGAACCTATAATTTGAATTACAGATGGTTATTATCCAGAGAAGCAACTATTTAAATGCTTGGTCTTAAGCTAATATGGCAAAGTTGAACTGGAAAATAATACTAAATAATGTTTTCTTTTCTTTCAAAAACTGTCCACTGCAGGTTTCTGGTGGTCCTAGGGCTAAAGGTTAATCTCATATTCTTATTTTTTATAAGCATATTTCATGGCCTGATAATGCTCTGGACTTATCGAAGAGGCATGTTCTTTCCTATGTTTTGACCCAGTATTGTTAGAGTCCCACATAATATATTTTTGTGATTCTTACATCGCTGTAAGAAAATTATATGACTCATTTTGGTTCACTTTGTCTGGATTAAGGAGCAACATTGGTGTCTCAGCTGTCCAAGCCTGAAAAATGGATTGCCACTAAACGTATCATTAAGCACAACAATCAGTAACTTCAGCAAAGGCTTCAAGTAGCAATGCTCGTGCTTAAGGAGGAAAAAAGTAGGGATGTAGCCCAGTTAAATACAAATTTATTTGTACTTGATGTTGCATTTTATCTGTTCATAGAACATAGGGTCATAGAATAAATATACATTAAAAGTGGATCTTTTCTTCATTCATTCTAATGGCAAAACTGAAATACAGCCTTTTCAGCTAAATGTTAGAGTATCAGAGTAGATTTTCTGTTAATTCCTACATTTACTTGAAGTTGCAAGCTTCTTTGAGATGGAGTGGCAAGATAATAAGTCCTAGAGAATCACTCATGTTTTTAAGGCTTTGATAACTGACTTTAACCTACAATTCATTTTGTCTTCAAAGTGATCACATTGAATTTCAGAAGTATTATATTACTTTTTAAATGTTATTTTTAAATACTTGTTCCTCAGATGGTGTTCTAGCAGTACTTATTCCATAAGATATAATAAATAAAAATAAGTAGCTTATATAAAAAATGTGTAAATAAAATTAAATAAGTATATATTTTTTCTATAGCGCTTTTCAGAATTCTTTTATCTCCCAGGGAAGAGATATAGTATGCAGCATTTCCACACTTATTCCAGTAGGAGAACTTTTATGATTAAGAATCAAAATGAAGGATATTCTAGGGAAAACACTGTAACATGCTGTAGTTATTAACTGAAATTTTAAATTAAGTACTTATATGAAATATAAGGACCAATTGAATGGGACCTTCTAGATGTCTCAGATTATTGCTGAAACCCCAATAATCAAACAACAGATGATGAGTAGTCTACACTCTACTAAGAATGTCTAAACACATTCATAATAACTGCCAACAGATGTGCTCAGTAGCTTTTAACTCTCCTTCCACCCATATAAGAGAGGGCCAGAAATTCAAAAGAATGGTGGCATGGAAAGCCATGGAAGTAGAGTTGTCAGCTTCATGGAGAATATTGTGTGATTTCGAATGCCCACCTCTATTTCTATTGATGCCACCCCACTTTCTCCACCCCCCACACACAGGAGGATACTGATACTTTCTCCTCTAAGCCAAGGGAATACTTTTAAAATTCTGGGGTCTTCTGGAAGGTCCAGGCTAGTATTATTCTCCTCAGTTGATGAAGTACTCAGCTACAGCAATGTGTAGAACTAACATTGCATTTGAGGGACACTCGGTAAGATAATTCTTGAAAGAGCTTGGCTCAGGTCGTGACATTAAGGAATGTACATGAACATAGTGACTATTACCTGATTCCCATGCCCTGGTTTTGTTCCAAGCTTGGTTTTGTTTAAAAAAAAAAAAAAAAAAAAAAAAAAGAGGGGGCAGGGGGCAGGATAAGGGAAAAGGTCTGTATTTCTGCATTTGCGGAATATGTACAATGTAGGGGCACCTGGATGGCTTAGTCAGTTAGCTTCCTACTTCGGCTCAGGTCATGATTTCGCAGTTTGGGAGTTTGAGCCCCGCGTCAGGCTCTGGGCGGACAGCTCAGAGCCCAGAGCCTGCTTCGGATTCTGTGTCTCCCTCTCTCTGCCCCTCCCTGCTCACGCTCTGTCTCTCTGTCTCTGTCTCTCTCTCTCTAAAATAAATAAACATTTTTTAAAAGAACATTAAAAAAAAGAATATGTACAACGTATAAGTTTGCAGTCAATGAAATGATTCAAGTGATCAACATGACTTGAACATAAGAGCTACTAGATGAGGCAGAAAGAAGCTGTAAGGTGTGCCACTGGGAGAGGTTGCTGGGATGGATGGGATGTTAGAGCACACATAGCACATTTGAGGGACTGTGCAGTCCTATGCAAAGGGAATATGTTCTGGGTAGTGTCTCTGAAGAAGGCACAAATGTGCCCTATGCAAAGGCTGGCGTTTTTAGATGTGCCATAGTGGAGGGCATGGTGAGGTGGTCAACAAGCTTTAGCCAAGTGAGAACTACAGAGAAATTAGTACAAAGGCTTTTTGCACATCTGCCTTAAATTCCCTTTCCTTGCACTGACCCTGGAAAATACAGAGTTGTAGAGCTAAAGACTAAGTCCCACTTCCTTCCCCACTGGGGGTTCCAGACCCAAAGTTCAACCCCAAAATGAAGGAGGAAAAGTACAGTTAACTGGATGTAAATGTGAAATTTAGATTTACTTAGGACTGGAGTTATTAATAATTGTTTGACTTGTTTTTGTTTTTGTCCTTTCCCCCACTCTCCAGTATAGGACTCATTCTAATCATTGACAATGACTACAAGGCTACAAAATCTCATGGAGGTGTTTCAAGGGATCTGAAAGGGAATCCCCAAAAGCATATTGAACATATGGGTTTGAAAAAATAAAGCTTTTTTTCTAATTGTATCCTTTTAGATTCAGCCTGTCCAATATGCCAGTTATAGACATTATGTTTAATTTCCATGTCACTAATTTTATGTTAAATTAGCAGGTTATTGTATTATTTAGTTAAAATAATACAAGTTTACTAACGTCAGATGAGATTAATCCTACAACAAACTTAGAAATGGCATATATTTTACATACAGGTGCATAATTTATATATAATGGTTTATGAAATATTAATGAACATAATTGTGAAAAAATATATTTTAGAACATCAGATTAGGTTCAGGAAAATACTTTTAAACAGATAGTATGTATTTTATTATTTTAATTCATAGCTAAAAACCCAATTATTATATTAATCATATTCTGCTGATAATATCTGATAATGTCAGAACCCGAGAGCTAATGGCAACTTAAATTAACAATCTATGTCAAATTTTAGGAGAGGAACAATAAGAATGCCAAAAGGGAAAAGAAACATATGAATATAAAATAAATTCAGACACTCTGTTTTAGAAAATTATTAAAAATTCATATATAATATTTCTATATCATGTAGCTGGTGGCAAAGACATCAATCATCATATTATCTGTACATTGAACATGATAAATTGATTGTATTCTAATGAAAGGATCTAATTACTTAGAGAAATGAAGGGAACATATGAAAGCTTCTTAGCTCCAGTGGCCATACATTATCATTAATAACACTGAACACTATGTGGTTTAATTCCTCTGCTCTGAACATTTTGCAACACACAATCTTCCTAGTTCATTTCCCTAAAGAGAGGTCAGATAATTAATCTATCATCCTCCTAAAAATAGCAAGGGGAAATATCACATGAAACCCCTTCAATGGTGTTCAGAAGTTTTGTACTTCAATTTTTTTTGTCTTTGCTAAACTTCCATAGGTAACAAACATTAAGCCTATGCATAATCATTGGTTCAATATATAATTGCAAAGCTCTTTCAGTAATTTTTGTAGTACGTCCTATTATCATTAAAATTACGTTGTAGCCTTGCTATAGCCATAACACAGAATCAAGATTCAAAATTATTTCAATAGGATGGAATTCAAGGTTGATACCAGTAAAGTAGAATTTAACAGACGATATGAAAACTTGTGTATCTGGGCTTAAATGATCGTTTGTGCAGATGTCGCAGAGGGAGACATATACTGAGAAATGAATGGCTGACTAACAGCCCAATTGAGAGTGAGAATATTACACAGCGTTTGAAGGAGGCTTCTGCAGAAGGAAGATTAGAGCTGTAGGCAGATGAGGCTATGGAATTTCTCCTTAGGCAGTTTTTAATTCAAGAAATAATGTGTTAATAACCACAGCTATCAAATATGGAAATGAGTGTTTTGCAAGGTGGTGAGTGCTTTCTTTTTGTGTTGGATACTTCCAAACATTGACTGTATATGCCATGAAAGTAGACTATATAAAAGGCATATCTGCAATCAAATCTGGAAGAAATCATTAACTCTACAATTCCTGGATTGTACTTTTTTCTCACTTATATGACCCATCGACTCTCTCATTGACATGTATATTCTGTCTTATTAAGTATAGGTATTTATCTAGGTGTGTAGCTCATTTCTAGATTTTGTTCTTATGCAGTAAATTCTGTACTATTAGTAACCGAATTTTATTTGTATCCTTACCTCCTGTAGGAGTTCTAGAAGCCTTGAACTAGAAGCACACCAAAAATATTTGGCCATATTATGAAATTAATGTATAATAGGACTTTCTTGAACAACATACAAGAGCAATATTTACCACAGTG
Source organism: Neofelis nebulosa (assembly GCF_028018385.1). Lineage (NCBI taxonomy): Eukaryota > Metazoa > Chordata > Mammalia > Carnivora > Felidae > Neofelis > Neofelis nebulosa. Next base: position 32,693,014 of record NC_080795.1, read on the forward strand.
TTAAAATGATATTTTAATGAGAGATACCATTCAAGAATTGTGAAGAGTCTGAGGTTTTACCTAGCTTGCATGCTAACAAGTTAGCCTATCTCAACTTTATGGATGCTATCCGAACACCCAAGATTCTTGGGTCAGAGGATATCACAATTTCATGAATGTTAACAGAAGACCCAAGACTCCTGGATTAAAGTCAGAGGATTTTATTACTCACAGCATAGCAAAGAGCATGAGAATCAGCATATGTGAGTTCCTCAAGCTATCAGAGCACAGAGGAGTAAGGTAGATGAGCCAAGATTGTGCATGAATGCCTGGGAGGTTGTATTACAGGACAGAAACCTGAGCTTGCTTAGGGAACCACAATTTTTTTATAATAGTTAGAAGCTGGTTTTCCCCTGCTCCAGAGGAAGAAAATAGGATCCTGTCTTCCTAGGCTGTTTGCTATATGCAAAGGTCTTTGAAAAGATAGTTCAAAGAAAGTTCAGTTAGTACCTCTCATAAGACACACAGAAACACAAGAAACCCATGGAGAATTGCCTCCCAACAATATCATTCACAGAATGCTTCTACATCGTGAGTTAAAGAGGACACTATTTAAGCCAGACTTTGGTGTAGCACTGTGTGATAATGATGAGAAAAAGAACGTGAAAAAATCATGGAAACTGAAATTTACAGATCCAATGTGTCAGAAGTGACCTCAAGACTATGAATTATCGTTAAATAATTTGAAGCTAGAATCTGTCATGACTACCTCTTGAATTTCATGATTTTTATGGCTTTTATTTATTGTTAAGACCCTTCTGATTATACCTTCACAATGGTTTATTTCTCCTTTGTTGTTCAGTTGTTACTTTTGTACCTTTATTCATTTGTGTTCTGGCTTTTATTTTACTGGTTAGCAGCTAACCAGAGTATTTGTAGGGGAGGGTGTCTGGTGATTCTACCCAAGATGGGAGACTTAAAAAAAAGAAAAAAGAAAAGAGGAAAAAGCACTATCTATAAAACTCAGGTGCTCTGTAAACATTCCTGTAATTTACTTGGTTTCCATACTTCAAAACAGCAATTCTATTTAAAAGCCATAGGAAGATGATAGTAGATAATATCATGAAAATACACAGGGACAGAACTCTTTTTAACTTTTAAAGTTTTGGAGATAGCAAGTTTCTTTTTAAAAATACCAGTGTTTACTCTACTCAGAAATAACCAAGGCTTTCATTCTCTTTGTGTGTCTTTCTTTCTCTGTATATAGATGCAGTTTGCAAATTGATACAGAGATGACTATTCACGATATCTAAAATGTACGGTTTAAATTTCTTTAAACTCCGTTGAACTTTTTGCTATAAACAATCACTAATTTTAATGTCACTGAATCTTTTGTCATCATCAACATCAAACCTCATTAATGAAATTCTTAATTGAATGTGGGCCTTTAAATACTATTGAACAAAGGTAATTAGTGATCCCCAAATCAAATATGTGATTATAACAGGTTATGTTATCCCACAATAGCATCTGGAACAGAGGAAAGAGCCAATAACTTTAGTTGAACTGAGCTTACTGTGTTTATCAGGACAAAGTATTAAAATGATAATTTTCATAAAATGTTTCAATAATCATAAAGAGAATAGAATATATTTTGTTATTAAATTTATTTCTGCCTTTATCACTCTCTGATTTACAAAAAAGAATAAAGATATTGTCCAATAATAGATAAGCATTGCCTTATATCATATACACATTTTTAGCCTATAGTATATTTGAGAGACACGGAGACATGCTTTTTGGGTAAATGTGCTTTGTTAGTGATCTCTAAAACTACAGGAAGAGCACCGACATTAGACTCCACATTGCATCATCATATGTGACTGCTTTTACACTTCATCTGCTTACAACAAATTTTTAAATGTACTTAAAAATACATACATACATACATGTATGTACCCTTTTAATTTCAAGTAAAAACAATGAAATGAATATCCATTTCAGAAAAGTTAAAAGGGTATATTTCAAGGTTAGACTGAGGTTCCAGAAACCTACAGACTGGCCTTTATTCTTTCAGTGTAACAAGTCAGTGCCAAGCACAGGCATTGGTGAAAAGAGAGGTGGGTGGAATCCTGAGTCTACTCCTAACTCTTTGCGCTGATTACAGGTGGTTACTTAATCGTTCCAGTTCGGTCCTCCCCATTTCCTCCTGTTAATGGGGATGACGCCTATGGTTATGCATATCAAATGATATGATATATACAAAGGACTGAACACAGCTTCTTCACATACTGCACCATATGATCTCAGCTTTCCTGGGTCTCGATTTCCTCACCTCTAAAAATAGGATTAGACTATATGCTCTCCAATGATTTTCCAGCTTTAACTTTATATGGAGTTTTATTCAGGGTTCCTCATTTGCTATTGCCTGTGGTTCTGCTCAGTTTTGCTATCTTCCTAATGCATTTTTTTAACCAACTGAGTAAGATCTAGGGACTAGAACACAAATCTATGATTATGAATGTATTCCATATTATCATGACAGATATCTAATATCCAGACATGGTATATGAGCATTTTTCATGCATAATCTTGCTACACTTCTGGCTCTAGTTTACCTTTGATAACTAAATCATTGATGAGGACCAGAGAGAAAGGGAGTGACAGAGAGAGAGGGAATAGGGACGATGGCAGGGAAGGGGTTGAAACTGAACATTTTAAGGATTCCCACAGCCTGGATACTCTGAGATTTTGATTATGGTTAAAGAACTGGCATATGGTATGACAGAGACTATAGACATCAAACAGAATTAGAGTTCTGGAATGCAGATTCTGTTTTTGCTGAGAACAGCTCTTGACATGCAGAAATGAGCCCCACATTTGTAAAGGCCAATTGACCCAATGTTAATAGATAGTAAACACAATTGTCTCCTAAAGTCTAGACATATCTGATACTACCTTAGACACTTAATGTAGTTTAGAAAGTCTTTTTCAGCATGAAAGATAGCAATAGCAGTGTCTCTCATATCTTTAATAAGAAAGTTACCAGAGAGGTAATTTAGAATTTATATGAGGGATATATTTTTCAATAATTACCTATTTTAACAAAATGTACATCCATCTTTTGAGGTTGTAACCATAGATGTTTTGATTTTAGGTGGGTATAGATGTTTTATATGCATGTGTGTACACATGCATATAAATAATTAATGACCTTGTGGCGAATATACTGTGCAGAAGCTCAGATGGCTTCTTTTGCATGCCAATGTAGTTACAAATGTGGGACTTATGTTATTAGATCATTGATGATACATATCTGATATATCCCACTCCTTTCCCTAAATTACTAGTAGCTAGAGGACTATATTTTAGTCAATGATACAACATCTATGCCAGTGAATAAGTGTGTGCTGAAACAAAACGAAGTCGGTCTCTTGATTTTCTCTATTATCTAAAAATTTCAAAAGTTATATTCATCTCTTAAATGAATACCTTAGTGTCTTTTAAAATATTTCTGTAAATTTTACATACTTTCATTAATAAAAACTCGTTCTTCCTCTGAAGGTTCTTCAGAGTTTTCCTAAGTTGGGACCCATGGGATACATTTGAATAGCATCAGAGCTTTTTTCTTGGCTTTAATCAAAATACTCTCCTATCTCAGCAGCTCAGGGTTATATGAAAAATAAGTTGGTCTGTTTCTCTTCTTCGAGACATAGGGAATGCACCTTTCTTCTTTAAGAGCCTTATAAAATGTCCTTTTCTTTAGGTTTGTCTTGAAATTCTATTAGCTTAGACTACTTAGGGACTATTAGCTTAAATGTCCCCTTTCCTAACAGTATTTTGTAAACGCTTTGCTATATCAGTCATCATTTTGTGTTATAGCCTCTTATCTTTGTTTTTGTCTCCTTTGTTAAACTGTGGATTATGTCATTCCACCAATAGCCATCACTCTTGGTAGTGTCAGAGTGAGGATGTCCTCCTTGATTCCCATACATTGAGCAGATTACTTGGAGTACAAAGGACGAACAAACCACGAGCTTTCTCATGCTACTTGGCATCCAGCCCATATGGTAATGAACAGAATGGAGTACTTTAAGAATTATGACTTACAAAATATTATTTCCAAAGAACCATCAGCTGTGTTAACATTACCCTATATTATTCCCAAAGGAAAAAAAATAATTCTGCTCTTCTTAGAACTGGCTGATTGTTACTACCATGAGGTTGTAGAAAACATCTGCTTCTAAAAATATCTTTTGTTTACCATACCGCATAAATAAAAAATTGTCTCTGAATCTTAAATGATTTGTATGATAAGGACAGAGGGAGCATATACCCCCTATGTAATTTGTAAACAAATTATAAAAAGTTTATAATTTTTTTTTACTTTGTTACTTTCAAATGTTCGCATAAGTGACAATTATACAATAAAAACCTTTCCCTGTGCTATCTTTACTAAATCTCCAGGTTCCCAGGTGAAATTGGTTCCCTTAAAAAGAAGTTGAGGCCACAGTGGATTTGTTTTATATATAGGATGTGTCACATGTGGGCACTGTATAATAAGACAATAGTCCTAGGGCTGCTGTGACAAAGTACCACAAACTGGGTGGCTTAAAAGAATAAAAATTTACTTTCTAAAAGTTCTGGAGGTTGGAAGTCTGACGTTAAGGTGTCAACAATATTGGTTCATTCTGAGCCTCTGGTGACAGCCAGCAAACCTGGGTGTTCCTTGGCTTGTAGATGAATCGCTTACACCCTCTGCCTTGTTGTCACAGGGCATGTTCCCTGTGTGCCTGTGTCTCTTCTCATAAGGCAACCAGTCATGTTGGATTAGGGCTCCCTCTAATGACTTTATTTTCACCTAATCACATCAGCAAAATCCCTGTTTCCAAATAGGTACGAGGGGTTAAGACTTCAACTGGTTTATTTGTATCAAATACAAATGTGTTCAGAACATATGTGTTTGGCAGACACAGTTCAGCCCCTCACAGGTATGGCTTGAAGGTTGAATCAGGGTTTGTAATTCCAGGACCAGAAAAAACAAAGACAGACTGTTTGAAATTCATAGCTTTAACCGTATTAACAAGCACTGCTGTGTGTTTCAAGGTCTTTCGTGTATGTGCACTGGTATATCAGTTTTCTATTAGGAGAGAGACTGGGCCCAGCACATGTCATAAACACAAGAAAAATTGCCTCCAATTAATTAATAGGTTTTAGAGAAAGATCGCTTGATTTTGTAGTAGATGCCATTGACAGTATGAATATTGAAACTTAGACTAGTCTTTAACCCTTTCTATGGATGTTCAAATTTTAATTTAAGGAATAAGGCCAGAAAGATACCTATAGTACATATCGAACACATTGATTGTTTTTAAGTAAATTTTTAAAACTATATAAAAATAAGAAAATCTTCACTGGAACCAGGTTGTCCCCCCAGATAATCCTATATTTTCTGCTAAACATTCACTGCTAACACCCAAGAGAGGAATGGTTTCTGCTCCTTTGACTTTGGGATCTTCCCTTTAATTTTTATTAACAATCTTTCTGCATAATGGCACAGCTTCATGACACACACTAAGACAGTGTAGACTGTGGAATTGCAGGCATCTTCGGGTAAGAACTCTGTTAGTGTGTTATAAATTCATATAGTAGAGTCAAACTTATGTGATAATAAGGATGACTTCTTGTAATGGAAAATGTGGAAATGAGGAAGATCGGTACCTTGTATTACACAGCCAGAGTTCAAGGGAAGGGCACAGCTATAATTTGTGGACACTAAAAAGTCATTAAGAGACTGATGGGATCCAGCTTTTTTTTTTTGTAACATTTTTGGAGATATGATTCACATGCCATACTATTCATTTATTTAACATATACAGTTCAATTATTTTTTGGATATTCACAGAGTTGTGAAACTGTCACCGTAATCAACTTTAGAACATTTTCGTCACTCAAATAAAGAGATCCCCAGGCCTTTAGCAGTGACCCCCCTCCCCATTCCACCTCCATCCCCTCTGTTCTAAGCATCAGCTAATCTACTTTCTGTCTGTATTTATTTGCCTATTCTGGACATTCCATATAAATGAAATCATATAACGTGTAGTCTTTTATAATGGGTTTCTTTCCCTTAGCATAATATTTTAAAGTTTCATACAAGATACAGCATGGGGATATACAACATTTTATTTATTCATTCATCAGTTGATTTGCATTTTGGTTTTTCTACTATTTGACTATTATGAATAATGTTGCTATGAACATATATGTACAAGTTTTTTGCGCACATTGCTTTTCATTTCTCTTAGATACACACTTAGAAATGGAATTGCTGAGGGGCACCTGGGTGGCCCAGTCGGTTAAGGATCTGACTTTGGCTCAGGTCATGATCTCACAGTTCATGAGTTCGAGCCCCACATCAGGCTCTGTGCTGACAGCTCAGAGCCTGCAGCCTGCTTCTGATTCTGTATCTCCCTCTCTCTGCCCCTCCCCCACTCACACTGCCTCTCTCTCTCTCTCTTTCTGTCTCTCAAAAATAAACGAAAAAAAAATGGAATGAGGGTGCCTGGGTGGTTCAGTCAGTTAAGTGTCCCACTCTTGCCTTTGGCCCAGGTCATGGTCTTATGGTTCGTAGGTTTGAGCATGCAACGGGCTCTGTGCTGACAGTTCAGAGCCTGGAGCTTGCTTCAGATTGCTTGTGTCTCCCTCTTTGCCCCTCCCCTGCTCATTCTCTCTCTCTCACTCTCTCTCTCTCTCTCAAAACTAAGTAAACATTAAAAAAAAAAAAAGAAATGGAATTGCTGAGTCATATGGTAACTTTTGTTTAACCTTTGAAGGAATAGTAAGACTGTTTTCCAAGATTGCACCATTTTAAATGTTCACCAGTAATTTATAAGTGTTCTAATTTCTCCACATGCTGGTCAACATTTATTATTATCTGCCTGTGATTATAGCCAACCTAATAGATGAGAAGCCTTATCTCATTAATATTTCAATTTGTGTTTCTCTGAAGGCTGATAATGATATGAGCATTTTTTAATGCACTTATTGACTATTTGCAGATCTTCTTTGGAGAAATACCTACTTTAATCAGATATGTGATTTATAAATATTTTCCCCCATTCTGTGACTCGGCTTTTCATTTCCTTGATGGTGTCCTTCAAAGCACAAAATTTTTAAATTTTGATGAATTTCAATGTATCTATTTTTTTTTGGTTACTTGTACTTTAGGTGTCATATTTAATGAAACATTGTCTAATCCAGGATCATGAAGATTTACATCTATGTTTTCTTCTAAGAGTTTAAACTTTTCATTCTTATGGTTAGGTCTTTATTCCACTTTAAGTTAATTTTTGTATATGGTATGAGGTAAGGATCCAAATTTGTTCTTTCTGCCTCTATAATTCTTATTTTATCAACAACTGAATTCAGACTGTCCTCTGTATATCTGATTTTCTCTACCTCATGAATTCTGCTCATTCATAACTTCTGATTGATAATAGTTTTTGCTATAATAAACAAACCATCAGCTGTTTAATGTTATCTGTGTTGTGTCTTAAAGACCGTGGCTTTTGATCTACCAACCAATAAACTTTCTCCATGCATCTCCAATCTCCAGATCAGAGTCCTGCAGAAGAAACTGTGGCTACCACTAAACACCATGCTCTCTGTTTGGACAGACCTTTTTAAAAGATCCATGGTAGCTTATCTGTTGGCTTTTCTCTAGTAAAGATCCATGGTAGCTTATCAGTTGGCTTTTCTCTAGTAAAGGCACACGCTTTTTGTATTTACCCTCTAATAGAGGATCATATGAAACAGAATATGGACATTTAAACTATTTAATAATGTGTAGCCATGCGCCTTCTCACAGAGCAGAAATCATGGACCTGTTAGAAGGTAAGCTTCAGATCTATCAGCCATTTGTGGTTTTATGTATCCAATGTAAACCTCTATGCACAGACCATTTATAATTTCACAGATAGCATTTTTTCATCTCCAAATTGATTCATTTAAAGCAGAGACCTCAGGACGCCTGGGTGATTCAGTTGGTTGAGTGTCTGATTTTTTATTTCAGTTCAGGTCATGATCTCCTGGTCATGGGATCAAGCCTCCCATGGGCTCTACACGGGCATGGAGCCTGCTTGGGATTGTCTCTCTTTTTCCCTCTGTGCCTCTCCCACTCACACATGTGTACACACTCTCTCTCAAAAAGTAAATAAATAGGAGCATCTGGGTGGCTCAGTCAGTTAAGCATCTGGCTCTTGGTTTCGGCTCAAGTAATGATCTCACAATTCCCGAGTTCAAGCCCAGCATCAGGGTTCTCTCTCTCTTGCCTCTCTCTGCCCCTGCCCTGCTCATGCTCTCTCTCTCTCTCTCAAAATAAATAAACTTTAAAAAAAATTAAATAAATAAACAAAAATAAATAAATAATGTTTTAAAAAGTTAAGAAAAAATAAAGCAGAGGCCACAACGGCTTATTCATTCTTCATCTGAGACCTTGAGGAACACCACATATATATTTTGCTTTGGTTTGAGATTAATCTTTCCATTGCAAAGTGAGCATCTTCCTTCAAAGCTGCCTAAATTCAGGTCCAGTCTCCCATTTCTGATTGAACACACCATTATATGCACAGTTCTTTCTTAGAACTTCCCTGTGTCCTTGTTTCTATTCAGCTTCCATGGGACTGTGCCTCAAAGCTCACTGTTGTTTGTTTGTTTGTTTGTTTTCTCACCATCTCATTAATGGTAGCATTTGGGCCCATTTTAATGCCTTTTGTAGCTCTTTCTACGTCAACTCCCACAATGTCTTCTTACAGATCTCCACATTTTTTACTTAGCTTCTTTTACATCCATAGTTTGACCCCAATCCTCATTAGGTTTATGTACCTGGCTTCTATTTTCCAGCCCACATTCAGTATCATCTGTCAATCAATCTGATACCTAAAAAGCATTAACATCTCTGAGATATTTATTCTCATTTAATAACTTTTTTTCAGAAATGGAAAAATTCATGATACAGTGTACAATAAATTAGACAAAATAGGATAGTTTAAGCAGTATAATCATGTTGCCTAATGTTTATTGATGTACTAAAAAAACTAAGTTATAAAATTAAGACCAAAAAAAGTTCTTTTTTCGTCCTGAGTGAAAACTTTAAAAGGTTTGTTATATGAACAAGATTATATTAAAATCCAGTTATAAGTATTAGGAATATAATTTGGTAAAAACATTTTCAGTATTCAGAATATTTATATTGCTATTAATAACTTTGGGGAGCAAATAGCTGAAGCATTCTACTTTACTTAAAAATATGTACTAACAACAAAAAACCTGAAAATTTTAAGAGAATAAATTTTACTATATTAGCACAAATCATTATTTCTTGTGTCTGCCACAATCATTACTTCAGATAAAACCAAATGGGCTTTTGGCTAACATGAAAGAGGAGACATTTTCATGTTAACAGTTGTGAGACTTTTTTTGTAACCTAAATGATTCCAACTATTGATCCTAGATTGAAATCTTCTAATAAAACTGATTTATTTCGTTAATGGAATATTTAAACTAGGGAAGTCTATCAAGTTGGGGTTTCAGCCTGAATGAACCACCTCCATTTAGAAAATTGATCTTCCAGTCATACCTTTATTAACCTTGAGTTTTTAGAGCATGGTTGCTTTTAAAGAGAGAGAGAAAAAGAAATCGTCTCCAGTAACATTTTATAGCATTGACAAGTTAGAGTATGGACATTAGAGCTAACTGGCTTTGTGGTATATAACCTCCCCACACACAAGCAAAATGAACAATGCACATATTTAAATATGCAAACTAGAGCACTAAGTAGGAAGTAAGCCCTATTGAATTGGTACTGGGACACCAGTGCATTCTACTAACTCTGATAAAGGAAAAAACTCCAGGAGAAATGATAATTCCCCAAAGATTACTTTTAATCACCAAATTATATTTTCAAGTTAATAAATTACTCAACCATGTTGATGAAGATTTGAAAATGTCCTTGAACAAGCGGTTCAATGTCTTACCTCTTGACTCATTATGAGAACGGCATTGTTGGGATCTGATTTGCAGAGTTTGGTGCCCAGACTTAACTGGACACAGGATGAGCAGCTCACAAAGCACTAGGGCATCTACCAGAAAGCTATGTGATTGGCTTACAGTGGGACTACTGGGTAGAGTAACTGGAATGCAGCTTTAGAGCTCAGTAGAACTAGGTTTGAATCCTGGAAGCAGCGCATAAAGTTTTGTGTCTTTGGATAAGTTTCTTAACCTCCGTAAGCCCTTCAAAGTGTGGATAACATGCACTTTCACGGGTGTGAATGTTAGACAAAGTGTTTGTAATTGTGCTTTCTAAAAAGGAGCCGCTGTGTAAATGGTGACAATTAATAGGAAACATACCTGCAAGAGCCATGAAAAATCCCATCTTTTGGCAATAGTTTTTCCCCCCTGCTAGAAAATCACAGGGAACAAAATTAAAATCAGAAGTTTTAGGGTTGCCTGGGTGGCTCAGTCGGTTAAGCATTCATCTTTGACTCAGGTCACGATCTTACAGTTTGTGAGTTTGAGCCCTGCATCAGCCTCTGTGCTGACAGCTCAAAGCTTGGAGCCTGCTTTGGATTCTGTGTCTCCCTCTCTCTCTGCCCCTCCCCTGCTCACGCTCTGTCTCTCTCTCTCTCTCTCTGAAATAATATAACCATTAAAAATTTTTTAAGTTTTATTTTTGTGGGTTTTTTTCCCCAAGAAATCAAAGCAAGAGGGATTTGCACTATGCACCTAATACTTAAGGCATGTGCCTTCAGAATAGAAAAATTTCCATGTAAACTGAGCAGCTGGAATCTTCAGGGTCACCCTACAGGGTTGGAGAAACTCAGACATCCTTTTTCTCAAACTACTCATTCTCTTCTTCTGGTCACCAAAGTTTAAATGACACATTTCTTATACATCCCATGAGAAGTTGCTCAGCTAATAATTTCCTAGACATCCTATTAGTTCACTATCATATGGACAAAAACCCCACAAAACTATGCAAATTGTGACACCTAAGTCACAATTCTGTTTGTGTGGGCTCAGCGTAAAGACTGAGGAAAACTCAGGGTGTTTGGGTGAGCTCAAATATACTGACCCTTTCAAACAGGCCCTGCGCAATTACTGTTGTGTTCCATTGTCCATTTGTCCTCATTATTGCTGTTGGCAGTTTTGCGTTCTTTGTATTCACATCACTTACTATTTTTCAACTGATCCATATTTTAGCTCCTTCAATTGTGCTGCTATTCTCAGTGACACTGTCATTTCAAGACCGTGTGTTTCCTCTCTGGCAAAGTCTCATTATGTGTGCCTCTGTGACACCTCATTCTAAATTCTCAGGAGCGTCTGGGCCAGGGCCTTTCATTTTCCAGCATTAGGAGAAACAATCCTGCACAGAAAAAAAAAAAATCTTTTTTCCACTTACATTTTTGTTAATTCATGCCTTGTGCCAATTTAAGTAACCCTACATTCACCGGCCTTAATTACTTTATTGTTTCTGATGCCCATGTGACCAGACAGTCTGGTGGGATCAAGGGTAACGGTGAAGCCAACCTAACCCACATTAGAGGCACAGAGGTGGGTTATTTTCCTCCAACGTCTCTCGTTTCTCTCCAAGCTGCTCTTTGATACCTGCAGACCAATGTTTTCTGGTCCCAATTCCCCTGGATACTTCTGCATCAGTCGGTTGGGGAAATAGAGAGGAAAGGAACCCTTGAGTTTACAAGCATTTTTTTTATTTCATTGATTTTCTTTGATTTGCTTTTGCCTTAGCTTCTTCCCTGGGACTTGATTTGTATACAGCAACTAAAGGAACTCTTACTGGTATCAGTAGAGCAGAGTGGGAGAGATTGGTAGGGTTACTTAAAGAAGCAGAATGAGAGCTGAAGGTAATACAATGATTGTAAGATAGAAAATGAGAAGCTACAGACTTAATAAAATGAGTATAAACTTCAGTAGGAAAATGAACCATTGTAAAGACTAGCTTCTCTGAAATAAGAAAATTTGAAAGAATGCAAGTTTCCCAGGACAGTGAAGTGCATTCATAAGTATAAAAGCAGAGAGAAAGTAGTGAAACATGGCTTTAGGTCGTCCAGCGGAATGAAGTCTGATCTCCACAACTCTCACGTTTCTCAGACTTCTCTGGATCTATCACTGTGTGCCCTAGACTATACCCTCTTCTAATTCTCCATCATATTTGGAAATAGCACATCTATCCAGCCATTCACTTCAGCAACCTGCATGTTTTTTTGTTTTTTGTTTTTTTTTAATTTTTTTTTCAACGTTTTTTATTTATTTTTGGGACAGAGAGAGACAGAGCATGAACGGGGGAGGGGCAGAGAGAGAGAGGGAGACACAGAATCGGAAACAGGCTCCAGGCTCCGAGCCGTCAGCCCAGAGCCTGACGCGGGGCTCGAACTCACGGACCGCAAGATCGTGACCTGGCTGAAGTCGGACGCTTAACCGACTGCGCCACCCAGGCGCCCCATCCTGCATGTTTTTTGTAATACTTCCCTTATGCTTATCTCTAAATTACCAAATTCTGCTGATTTATTACCCAAATATTCTTGATTTTCCCCTTTCTTTTCAATCTCTACTATAAATATCCTTTTCAGACTCACCTAGTTCTTTTTATTTTTTAAATGTTTTTATTGTTTATTTTTTGAGAGAGACAGAGCACAAGTGGGGGAAGGGGAAGGGCAGAGAGAGGAGACACAGAATCCAAAGCAGGTTCCAGGCTCCGGGCTGTCAGCGCAGAGCCCGATGTGGGGCTTGAATCCACGAATTGTGAGATCGTGACCCACGCCGAAGTCAGATGCTTAACCAACTGAGCCACCCCGGTGCCCAGATTCACCTAGTTCTCATAGTGAGTGCCTAAAATAACTTCTTCATAGCTCTCTATGCTTCTAGCCTTGGTCTCGTTCAAATTCATGCTGCATAGATCTGGCCAGAGTATTAGTTCTAAAGCAGGGCTGAGTGAACAACAGCTTGTAAGCCAGATCTACTTCTGGATGACCCAAAGCAAAAGATGGTTTTTACAGTTTTAAATCTTTCTTTTTAATCAAAGGAGAATACTATTTTGTGACACATGAAAATTACATAGGGGCACCTGGGTGGCTCAGTCAGTTAAGTGACTGACTCTTGATCTTGGCTCAAGTCATGATCTCACAGTTTGTGGGTTAAAGCCCCACATCGGGCTCTGCTCTGACAATGAGGAACCTGCTTGAGATGTTCTCTCTCCTGCTTTCTCTCTCTCTCTCTGCCCCTTCCTCCCTCTAAATAAATAAATAAATAAATATTTTTTAAAACAGAAATTACGTGAAGTTCCATGTCTGTAAATTGACATATATTGAAACACAACCACACTTCTTTGTTTGCTTATTGTCTGTGGATGTTTTTGTGCTTCAACAGCAGAGTTGAGTATTTGTAACAGGGACCAGAGCATCCACAAAGTCTAAAATATTTACTATCAGGCCCTTTGCAGACAAAGTTTGCCCACCCATGCTCTAAAGCATAAACATGACCCCATCATTCCTCTGCTCAAAATCTTTTAGTGACACTCCATCACCTGCAAGATAAGACCAGGCTCTGGAATGTGACATACGGACCTCTGTTATCTGCACCCCATGTTTCTCCGGCCTCAGGCTCCTTCTTAGTGTTACCTGCTGTTGTGTCATAGTGCCTTGCCTGGGTTCCTACACTTACCTCCCTGGAATGCCATACTTCTACATTTTGTAGAGTTTAATGTTTCTCATCCCTTTGGAAAGAGTACTGAGGTCATCTCCTCTAGGGAGTCTCCTTAGACTTCTCCCCCCAGGAATGATGTGTCTTCCCTAACTTCTGTTGTCCTAAGTACCACATTATTTTACACATATCGCCTTCTGCATGTGTATAAATAGCAAGTGTGGATTACAAGCCCATTGGCTGGAGAAGGGTCTTGTTTACCTTTCTATCCCCCATGAATATCACAGTGTCTCACACTTAATATTAACTCAATTATTGTTTGTTGAGTAAATTAAAATACCTGACATATAATTAACAATTGTTGGATTTAGAACAGTACTTTATATATAATTATTAAAAATATCATCCTATAACACAATATAACATTAAATTATTTTAAACATTTAATTTTTATTTATGAAAAAATGTAATTTTTGGTTTGGAATCATTGCAGTAAGAAATACATAAGCCTGAGCTAATTTCTTTATATGCAAAAGTAACTTTCTATCATAGGGATGGATAACACATTTAATAAATATTTAAAGGACCCAGCTTGCCATTATCCCTTATTATCATGTATTGCTGACCATTAAAAATTTCATGGAGCACCTGGGTGGCTCAGTTGGTTAAGCGTCCGACTTCAGCTCAGGTCATGATCTCACAGTTTGTGGGTTCAAGCCCCACATCAGGCTCTGTGCTGACAGCTCAGAGCCTGGAGCCTGCTTCAGATTCTCTGTCTCCTTCTATCTCTGCGCCTCCCTCACTTGTGCTCTGTCTCTCTCTGTCTCTCAAAATAAATAAATGTAAATTTTTTTTTTAATTTCATAAATGCACTATGATTATAGAGAATATTAAATCCTCATGTAGGTGAAATATTTTATATGTATAATCTTGACTAGAAGAAAAGATTTATTATGGTAGCATTAAATTTCTAGATGATTCTTTGTATTTATTTTTAAGTCAACAAACTATATTGCAAAATAAACTGCTTCCTCCTGTAGAAGTTAGCCAAGTGACCTCAGCAAATATATCCATATTTAAATATTAGTGAAATGTCAGGGCACCTGGGTGGTTCAGTCGGTTAAGCGTCTGACTCTTGATTTTGTCTCAGGTCATGATGTCACAGTTTGTGAGTTTGAGCTCTGCATCAGATTCACTGCCGACAGGCTCAAGGCCTGCTTGGGATTCTCTGTCTCCCTCTCTCTCTACCCCTCCCTCGCTCATGCATGCATGCTTATTCAAAAGTAAATGAATAAATACATAAACATTAAAAAATAGATAAATATTAGTGAAATGTAATTTTTTAAATGTTTATTAATTTTTGAGAGAGAGAGAGAGAGATTAAGAGTGAGGAGGGGCAGAGAGAGAGGGAGACAGAATATGAAGCAGGCTCCAGGGTCTAAGCTGTGAGCACAGAGCCTGATGCTGGGCTTAAACCCACAAACCACGAGATCATGACCTGAGCCAAAGTTGGACGCTTAACCAACTGAGCCACCCAAGTACCCCAGTGAAATGTCATTTTAAAAATTTAAGATGATATGTATATTGAACCTACTATTGTGATTAAAATTATCTTTTAAATATTGAAATATAAAAAGGGGGAGGGTACCAGGGTGGCTCAGTTGGTTAAGCATCCAACTCTTGGTTGCAGCTCAGGTTGATCTCAGGGTCATGAGACCAAGCCCCATGCTCAGCATTTTTTCAGCTTGGGATTCTTTCTCTCCTTCTCTCTTGCTGCCCTTCCCCTGCTTACTGTCTCTCCAAACAAATAAATAAACATTTTTTTTTAAAAAGAAAGAAACATAAAAAGGAATCACTTCCTTTGATATCTCTAATTAGAAAAAAATCTAATGTTTTAAATGTTTTATCGTTCATTCCTTTTATATGCCTCCCTCCCCTCAAATAAGTGTTTGGGTGGATTGAATTACTTGTAAATATATGTGTATGTGTTTCTTAAACACAGGAAGCTCGGCTTCAGATATATATATATAAAAAAAGGCTTTTCTTCAGATTAACTGTTCCAAGTACACTCTGCTTTTGTTACTAGAGTGATGTGAGAAATTGGTTTAGGGTTTAGCAGGATACACATGTATTATTTCTTCTGTCATCGGCTGTACAACCCCATTCGTTCTCATAGCCTGACCTAATTTGATGATGGGGTCACTTTCGGCTTTGAATCTAATTTTTAGGTGGCCAGTCTTCGCCAACTTGATGGGTAATATCCTAAGCACATATATTTGTGGGTTTTCACAGCGTGTTCTATCACTATTTGACTTATTTATTCCTGAAACTTTTAATTTGAAAACTTGCTGTTACTAGTTTGCTTTAATATCGGTTTTATTATTTTGCTTGTTTCCTCTAAAAACAGAACAGCTAGTTTGCACATTAATTATACTCTATCCCTTAAGTAGGGCTCATCCTGTATTCATCAAATGTAATACTTTTTTTTTTTCACTCATGTGAAACAGTAACACCTCTCCAGAGGCTGAGCTGAACTGAAGCATTTGGTTCTTTTGTAGAGACAAATCATAGACTGATTGTCAGCTATGTTTCCACATTTTTTTTGGTTTCTGCTAGACTTTTTCTCTTGGCTTGACTGACTTAGTTTATCTTATAACCATCCACTCTCTGTTATTTGCCTGCTGAGCACACGCTCTTGCTTTTGCACACTGTGTAGAAAGGGCTGCTTTTTAAGAAGTTAATAGGTAAAGAGAGGTTGGTATTTGAGGCAAAATGTTTTCCTAGGAGGATCCTCATCGCTGACATTTGCTTTCCTTTCAGATCTCACGGTCTGAATTTGCAGGCCTTTGGGGCTCCACGCACAGCCCATCTGTTGGAGCAGACCTATGCCAAGCTGATTTGGATATGTTTGAGAGGAATAAGGAGGGAATTTGAAAAAATTACTTTCATAATCTTTTTTTTAATGCAAACCCTGATTATTGGAATGAACCTGATTCTGCTATCCTGAACAAACTGACAACATGATATTAGAAATAAACATCAAGCAGAGCCTGTTGAAAGGCCCACTCATATTGGGAAAGGTGTTATATTTAATTCTGTATGTGTTTTTTTCAACAGTTTGCATCCTGGTGCTGTTGATTATCATAGAGGACTTAAACTCAGCAACAGGTTCAGGAAACATTTAGTGATGTCCTATAATATGTAAAGCAAGGTTATATAAAATCTTAAATTTGCAAAGATGTTTGAGATGTAGTTCCATCCCTGGAGAAGATTCCTTACTAGGCATGGCAGAGCTAAGATGTAGTCAGAGAATAAGATAAATGCATCTGATACATACAGAGAGGATCCTATTAATATTGATACCAGTTATATCTCTTTACTGTATATTATTCTCTAAAATGCATTGTATATTTTCTTTTTTAAATTTTTTAATGTTTATTTAAAAAATTTTTATGTTTATCTTTTAGAGAGAGATAGAGTGTGAGCAGGGGAGGTCATGGGAAGAGGGAGACAGAATCCAAAGTAGGCTCCAGGATCTGAGCTGTCAGCACTGAGCCAGTGCAGGGCTCAAACCCATGAACCACAGGATCATGACCTGAGCCAAAGTCGGACGCTTAACCGACTGAGACACCCAGGCACTCCAGTGCTTATTTATTTTTGAGAGAGAGAGAGAGATAGGTAGAATGAGTGTGGAAGCAGGGGAGGGGCAGACTGAGAGGGAGGCAGAGATCTGAAGCAGGCTCTGTGCTGACAGCAGAGAGCCCGATGAAAGGCTCAAACTCATGAACCATGAAAAACTGATCCGAAGTCGACGTTTAACCAACTGAGCCATCCAGGAGCCCCTGCAGTGTGTATTTTCTACACTTAATCTTATAACAAGGGGTATCTCCATTTTGCAGAGAAGGAATTGGACCTGTAGAAAGTTGTGCCCTCTGGTCTGACAGGTAGTTAGGAGTGGAGCCTGTCTGTCTTGTCCCCAAACCTATGGTATTTACTAATAAACTACATTGCCTATAGAAACAAAATACAAAGAAGAGGAAAACCAAAAATGTTTTCAGTGCTAAGGCAGATGAATATTTCCACTAGAGATGATTAGAAAAACCAAACACCCACCTCCCCAGCCTTCCTGAAGTAGTGATTTTCAGAGTTTCTGCACAGAACTCAATCTACTGATAGGATTTTAAGTAGGTCAGGTGAGGCCGACTCTGCTCTGTCTCCCTGCATTTTACAGATGCAATGGTCACAGCGGCTGCTGCCACCTTGCAACATGAGAAGAAGAAAAACCCAAAAACAAAAACTAGAGTTCCATAGACCTCGGCTCAGGTAAACTGATGACCATCACTAGGAGCCAAGTGAGAAAAATAATGCCCTGCTGGTTTAAGCAACTTGGCAACCACCATTCTTTTTGCTTGTTTCTATGAATACAGCTTTTTTTAGATTCCACATATAAATGATATCATACAGTATTGTCTTTCTCTGAACAATTTCATGTAGCATAATGTTCACAGGGTCCATTCTTGTTACAAATGGCAGGATTTCCTTCCTTCTCATGACTCAATAATATTTTATTGTATATATTATATATATGCCATCGTCTGCCATATGGATATGCCATATATATATGTCCATATATATATATATATATATATATATATATATATATATACCATAACCATTTATCCACTGATGGACACTTAGGTTGCTTCCATATCTACACTAATGCTACAATAAACATGGGGTGGGGTGCAAATACCTCTCCAAGATAGTGATTTCATTGCCTTTTGATATACACACGGAAGTGGGATTTCTGAATCGTGTGGTACTTCTACTCCTAATTTTTTTTGAGGTCCTAATTTTTTTTTTGAGGACCTCCATACCATTTTCCATAATGGCTATAGCAATGTACATTCCCATCAACAGTGTACAAGAGCTCCTTTTTTGACACAACCTCACCAGTGCTAGTTATCTCTTGTCTTTTTGATGATAACTATTCTGACAGGTGTGAGGTGAGATCTCACTATGGCTGCCATTTGCATTTTCCTGGTAAACCTCTTTTCATGTACTTTTTGGCCATCTATATGTCTTTTTCGGGAAAATGTCTATTTACTTCTTCTGCTCATTTTTTTCATTGAATTGTTTGTGGTTTTGCTATTGAGTTGCATAAATTCTTTATGTACTTCGGATATTAACCCCTCATCAGATATATGATTTGTAAATATTTTCGCTCACTCTGTAGGTTGGCTTTTCATTTTGATTGTTTCTTTGGCTGTGCAGAAGCCTTTTAGTAGTCCTAGTTACTAAATTTCGTTTCTGTTGCTTTTATTGTTTGTGCTTCCAGTGTTATATCCAAAAAATTGTTCCCAAGACCAATGTCAAGGAGGTGTTTCCCTGATGTTTTCTTCTAGGAGTTTTATGGTTTTGGGTCTAATGTTTAAATTTTTAATACATTAAAATGTTAATGTTTGTGACTGGTTTAAGAAAAGGGGTCCAATTTCATTCTTCTGCATGTGATTATCCAGTTCTCCCTGCAACATTTATTGAAAGATTTACAAATTTCTCCCCAGATTTGGGAGGGCCTGAGCCATTATTTCTTTAAATCGGTTTTCTGCACCTTTTTTCTCTCTTCTCCTCTGGAATTCCAGTAACTTCTACATCAGTTCTTTGAAGGTATCTGTCTCATCGATCATAGAGGCTTCTTCCTTCTTTGTTCTCCTCTGACAGGATAATTTCGAGGATCCTCTCTTTTGCCTCACAGATTCATTTTCGGCTTTATCATTTTTTCTACTGATACTCTTTCTTGCATTTTTTTTTCATTCATTGCATTCTTCAGCTCCAGAATTTCTGGTTGATGCTTTTTTTTTTTTTTTTTATGATTTCTATCTCTGTTAAACTTTTCATTTTATTCATGTATTGTTTTTCTGGTTTCATTGAGTTGTCTTTCTGTGTTTTCTGATAGCTCACTAAGGCTCCTTAAAACAGCTATTTTGAATTCTTTACCGGGTATATTATAGACCTCCATGTTCAGGGATCACTTATTGGAAGATTATTGTGATCCTTTGATGGTGTCATGTGTCCTTGACTTTCCATGTTTCTTGAAGTTCAGCATTGTCGTCTTTGCATATGATGTAGCAGACACCTCTTTCAGGCGCTTGTAACTAACTGCCTTTCTGTGGGACAGAAATGCCTTTCGTCAGCCCTAGGACTAGGGCTTCTGAGGCCTTTTCTGGCTATCTGTGGATACACTTCTCTCCACACTCCTTACTCCCTCTTGTGGCAGGATCCTTAAGCTTGTGTGCCTTTTTTTGATCCTGCAGTGCATCACCAGGCTGGGTGCTGATAGCCTCCCTTTTGTTCTATGAAAGGTGGCACTAAAGCTCAAGTTTGTAATCTCTCTCTGACTCCACAGATTCAGGCTTGTTTTTTTGTGTGTGTGCTCACTAGCCATCTGCCAAAGCTCACTCTGTCGCCGCCATCAGAAGAGTGCACAGGGAGCCGGCTGCAGAGTATTGTGTGGGTAAAGTGTCTGAAATGCTGGGGGTGACCGTGGGCCATTTGGGATGTGTTGCATGTGAGGTGATCCCAGTGGCTCGGGGTTGGGCTTCTTGATGAAGTCCACAATGTAGTGAGTCAGATCCACATCTTTTTAATGTCTTCTGGGAGTCCTGTGTGTCACTCTCCCAGCCTTTTCCTGCCCAGCCATACAGTTCATTACTCTGGATGAGTAGAGAGAGAAACGAGCCTCTTTGGCAACATCCCACACCAATAGGGAAGCTGGGGTCTCATTCACATGCTCTCACTTTCCCTATGAGAGAAATCACAGGCTGCAAATACCTCCCTTGGCCCTGAGCCATGCCATCTTGAGGCAGGGAGGGGAGTAGTGTGGGAGATGTGGGTAAAGTCAAGGTGCTCCTCTCACGGTCTCATATTTTTTGGTCCAATGGTATGCTGGAACTTCTTTGGAAACCAGGACTTCCACAAAGGCCCTCTCATCCATGGGTGATTGTCTAAGACAGGGGCTCCCCGACCGTAACTAAGAGGGACTAGAGCCAGTTCACAGGCCACTACAGGGTCCACACCAGAACTGAGGTCTCCATGCTTCTTACCAGATGCACAGATGTGTGGGAGTCTGCCTAGATCTCTTGGCACGTGTACTGGATCCCACAGCTCCCACAAGGACACTTTCACCCATGGATGGATGCTGAACTGCTGCTGAAGGGAGACAAAAACAAGAGATGTCTTTTGCAGCCATGATGCTGATGTCACTCCCAAGGTTCTATTATTTTCTTCTAATTTTCTCACTGCATACTCTTTCTCTAAGTAAGCCCATCCTCTCCTTGTTGTCAGATAACCATGTATTGTTTCCATAAAAGTTCCTTAATGCCCTGATGTATTTGACTCCCCAGTCTACATCCTAGACCTTTCCCCAGACCTCCAGACTGAAATATATCAAAACTTCTCATTTTTCCATATAAGTATTATTTTCTTATCTACTCAATTGCCTAAGTCAAAAATCCAGAATTCCTTTTAGACTTTTTCTACATTATCCCTCTATATCAGTTACACACCTAATTCTATCCATTTGCAATAACCTTTAATATGTTTATTCCATCCTTATAGCCACTAACTTAGCCAAGCTTTTGCAATCTCTCTCACCTGAATTAATATGGCAGGCCCTTAGTGGATCTCCCTGACTTTAGTCTTTCTCATTCCAATCAATTCCCCTACATCCTTGGCAGAGTGATTTTCTGTAATAAAAATGCACTGGTGCCATTTGTCTACTGAGATCCTACAAGGACTTTCCAGAGCTTTAAGATCTAGTGCAAACTTCTAACATGGGATTTCCTCATCTCTGCTTAGTTTTTTAATCTCTTCTCTAGTTGTCCTAATTCTTTCACTCATTTCCAATTATCCACTACAGAAATAAATAGTTCCTAAGCACAAGATATACATGAGAACCAGTAACTTCTGGGATTACAGAATTTTCCTGACCCTCATTGCACGTACAGTGGAGTAGGGGAGACAGATAATTTAAAAAGTTGACAAAATGATATCAGCTTGTGATCAGGACATTAAAAGAAACAAATTTCTGTCATTCAGAACAATGATGGGGAGAGTAGTTTGTATTGTGTGGTCTAAGAAGGTCTCACTGAAATGATAATATTTAAGCTGGGACTTACAAGAAGAGAAGGACTCCACCACATGAAGTCTTGAGGGTAAGAATATCCTAAGCGTAAAGAACATAAATTATAAATGTCTCAATGAGATAGAGTCTAGCAGGTTTTAGAAAGTATCAGAAAGCCAATGAGGGAAGAGAAAAAGTAGTAGGAGGGATGGTATTAAAAGTAACTATTTGTAAATCCCCCCAAAAAGTGACACACTCTTGGGGCACCTGGGTGGCTCAGTTAGTTAAGCTTCTGACTTCGGCTCAGGCCATGATCTCACAGTTCGTGGGTTCAAGCCCCGCAGCAGGCTCTGTGCTGACAGCTCGCAGCCTGGAGCCTGCTTCAGATTCTGTCTCCCTCTCTGCCCCTCCTCTGCTTGCACTCTGTCTCTTTCTCTCTCAAAAATAAATAAACATTTAAAAAGTAATAAGTGGCACACTCTCTATTACCACTTTAGATTGATGGTGATGATGATGATGATGGTGATGGTGATTATGTAAAAATCTTCCTTCGTTTCCCTGTGTCGGGTGAAATTCTACTCTTCTTTCAAATTCCTTTGGGACATCGGGAGTAAGTACTCCTCTGTCTTCTCATCTGACACTGTGAATGACTTTGATAGTAATTATCACATCTAATGTGACTTCTTGTTTGCTTCCCGCATCAGACTCAATTCCCTATAAAGGCTTAGAGTGGAACTCATTCATCCTTAAAACAACCGTGTCCAGCAGAGTCCCCTGTTTCCTTAGAACCTAACAAACACTTGTTGGACAAATGGGTGAATGAATAAAGACATTCTCCTCCTCCAACTGTATGATGGTTAAAACATACAAGAGAATTAGGAATAAAAGAGGAGAGAAGAAAGGTCTGTGCTGTTGGTGTGATGTTTCACTTGGTTCAGTCACACTGTGAGGCGAGGGCTGTCACTCTGTTCTCTAGGGCAGAGGGAACACAGGTGAGGGCGGGCAAGTCACCCAAATCGCCTCTGGATGACGTTGTGAAGCTGGGATGTGACCGGGAACCTGGCTGCCTGAAAGGCCAGTGAGGCTCCTGTCTTGCAAACTGGACTTGGAAATAAAAAGTAACACTTTCTGACATACTTGGGCATTCACACTTACAGGCTACAGATATGTTCTTGGTGTTAAGATTTGATTAAATCCAGTGTCTCTGTGGCTCATTGTCACCTCATTCAGATGTCTGCTAAAATGTCCCTTTGTGGAAAATGCCTCATGCCCTGAGCCCAGGTTAAGGGAAACCTCACCATCCTTCTCTAGATCCTCATTCCCAGGCTTTTTAAAATAACAGCTGTGCCCATCTGGCATTTTCTATTCATTTGCCTGCTCTTTATAATAGCAGAGCCTGGAACCCAATACCTTTATGGAGCCCGTGATTTGGATGAGAGGGCTAATACATAGCTCCTTCGTCCTTCACAAAGTTTTCTCCGACCAATTAGAAATACGATGGATGTTTTTCTCCTTTTATAAAACATAGTCCCCGTCTCCTAATAGCACGACTCTAATCTATTTGAACCTCTAACAATGAATAATGAGTTTCCATATCCTGCTCATTCAAATATTTTATTTGGGGTTGCTTGTAAGGTGTGGAAGTTGGAAAAATACACTAAGTGAGATGAGGCTTATTGTCTGTCAATGCAGGGTATCCATTTTGGCTGCCTTTTTGTTTTGTCAACTACTTTTATGTTACATCTTTTCTACCTACATGAAGGACACATGTTAGCACACAGTACGGTAGATCCGAGTGCCTTACGTGCAAATTGATAGTTGATGTGAGATCGATGTGAAATACACTGAGATTGCCTGTACCCTAGCACAAAAAACATAATTCCATTTTACTGTATCTGCTAGGGGAGTGTACTGTACTTCCTTGAAAGAATTCCTGCATATTTCTAATTTGAATTTCTGCAAAGCACTCAAGGTGTTTCCACATATGTATTTCAAATACAAGGAGACTTACCACACGCTCTTTAAGAGGTTATTGTCTCTGAAATTGCGCACATTTTAATAGGGTTGTTTTCCATCTATTCTTATTCCTTACCTTAACCTCACATCCATTTGAAATCCGTCGATGTGTCACACTCGGGATTTGTTACCAAGAGAAACTTAACTGTCAGGTTTCCTGTTCGCTTTTAGAGGATAAAGAATGCTGTGTAGCTTTTACTTATTATATGTGATAGATGAAGGAAACAGCAAATGCAACAAATGTATAAAGGAAGAGAGGTAAATCTTTGGAAAGCGCTTTGGTGCCACCATGTGGTGAAAATGTGGTACTACCAAAAATATCTTGGGACAATTGGATTTTTCAAACATTCTACCTGCATACACAATTTTTGTTCCATTACCTTCCTAAGATCTAGCTCTCCCATTATCCTTGAAAAGGTGAATTTTTATTATAAAGTAAATCAAGGGAAGTCTCAGAAATTGATTTGGAGAACATTTAACTTTTCAGCCTAAGTGTATGCTCGCGCTCGCTCGCTCTCTCTCTCTCTCTCTCCTCCCTTTGAATGTTAAATAGAGGGAAAGTCCTACCTTACAAGTTTCATTTAAGTATTTCCAATAAAAGAACATTATCTTTGAACTAAATCAATACCTCTTACTTGGATTTCCATCTTAGTACACAACTTCAGGCATGTGTATCTCTATGTTCTAATCAAAGACCATCTTCTCTCTGTTTTTATTTACAAACATTAATTTGGCTACGAACTGGGCACTATTCTAAGGAATCCACAAAAGTAACATTTAATCCTCTTGACAACGCTTTACGGTAGGGACTATCACCGCAACCATCGCCATTTTAACACAGATTCCATTTAACCCCTACTCTGCTCCCTCTTCTATAGTAGATACCCTCTCTTCACTGCACCTTATCATAGTTAACCTGCCCCTCAATCCTATCATTCTCTACCTTCTGCAGATTGTCTCACAACTAATGTTCCCAGTGTACTGCCCTGGGTACAGTACTGTACCCAGGCTCAGCCCTGTTTAGTTGTTTAGGTGATTCCAACCAGGGTAGGTGGGTCCGTGTCAGTAGCCACAGTATCATTCAGTACATTGATCCATTATTAGTCATTTTGCTCCAAACCTAGATCCTGTTGTGCTAGGGACAAGCCCTGTAAATACTCAGATCATGTGGTGGTCTTATTCTCATTCCCTGTTCTGTTGGCCCAACCAGCATGAGGTCCCGCCTCAGTAACCTAGCACACTGTGTCCCCAGTGGGGAAGAACACCACCCTGGATTCTGACCTCCTCTAAAACACTGAACTATGATGCTTATGGCCGGTTGACATCAACCTTTCTCCTGAAATGCCCCAACTGCCAGGTTAAACCTACCGGAGTGAAGCTTAGATAGCCAGTGCTTTTTTGTGGAGTTAATTCCTCTGAAAGTAGTTCCTGTATAAGCTGGCCTCACACTTGTGTCCATTTTATCTCCTGACCCTCTCCTAACTCCTCCGCAGTACATATTAGGTTATTACGATTTCAGTAGCTTTTGCAAACAAATTGGCCCACGTCTTCTGCGTTGCTCTCTGCTGTTCATCACCCTCACTTGTTTTGGGTGCTTCCCTATCCCCATCATGCTCCTGCACCCTCATACACATGTCAAATAGCCTCCTTTTCTTTAAAACGCTTCTGCTACTGTCCATCTTTCACAAAGATTTCTCTGCAAATTGACCTGAGGTGGAGAGTTTACATTCAATCATAGGAAATAGAATATATCGTTGCCAGCAAAAAATCCTTCCATTATTTGAGCAGGAACATGCCATAAGTACTAATGACCTTGCTGTTGAGAACAGCTCCTACATGCAGTGTTTGGTTGCACATGTGCCTAAAAGTTTGGCATTGAGAAAGACTGAAGATGTTTGTTAATGTTGCTTTAATTAAAAAAACACAAGAACATAGCTTTGGAACCTAGTATCGTTCTGTGTATACAGAAAATAACTTAATGTGAAGTACTGAATAAATTAATTGAATACCATTTTAATTCCCCCTTGAAGGTACCAATATGCTTTAAGTTTTTCTGTGCAGAAGTAAAGAGTCTTTCCATTACATGCACATAATTCAAATGTGGTTGGTATATGCTTCTAAATGTTTATCCAACCTAACTTTGCACAGCCAGGTATTCTTACACATGGCCCTGTGTTTTTGTACAGTTAATAGATGTTGTCTTGTGATAATGCACTTTTTTGCAAGGGTATAAATATGACTAGTCACTAAAGAGCAATATACCATACGTGTGTATGTTTCAGGTCTATAACTATATAGAGGAAAAAACTCAGTGTGCTTTAGTGGAAAGATTTGGCGTCACAGAATCAAGTTCTAATTTTGCTCCTAACTGTATTAATGACTTATCAGGATTTTATTTCAATAAAAATGTTTATGGAAGCTGAGAAAGTAATGCTCTCTTTCCAGAAGTGGTGTATTTGTGTGTGTGTGTGCGTGCTCACGCATGTGTAATGATGATACATCTAAAGTATCATGCATGTGACTGCTACCTTTTAGTTCTATACTGGATTTTTTAAATTTTTATAAATTTTAATTTTTAATTTTCATTTTTTAAATTTAGTTTAATAAAACGAAAACAGCATTTCTGTGTCTTCTTTTTTGTTCTTTCTTTTGTCTTCCCTAATTTTTCTTTTCTTCTGTTCCTCTTTTCTTCCCTCTTTTTTCTCCTAAAAAGAAGTAGAATTTGTAGAAGCAGCAATATGCGTTACCTTTTTACAGACTAACTACTTAATTTCCTTTGACTGTCTCTGGCCAGAGTACAGATAGGAACTGCGGTAATTCAGTACTAAAATTTGGGAACGTTTATAAAGGTAATTTTGGAAGGAGAGTAATTAAATATTAACTCAGACCCTCAAACTGGTGTTTAAATTGCAGAAGTACATCTCTGATGTTCCAGGTTAAAGACAAATCAGTTATGTATTGATTTAGCAAAATGACAGTTCAGGGAGAAGGAGCCTTTGAGCAGCGGAGGAAGGATGCTGGCCAGATCAGCAGCCTGGGTGTGGTGCTGGGCGGGTCACTGACTGACCATTTGTCTCATGTTCCTGGACCGTGGAAAACTGGGTGTCCTTTTGCTCTCTCTGTTGCAGTTCTTGTGGGAATAAAAGGAGACAAATTCCGTACACCTGAACAGACTTTAGAAACTGAGACGTACTCTAGCCATAGAATGATTTACGTAAGTGTTGAGAAGGGTGCAATTCAGGATCCTTTTTCTCACTATACTAAGGGAAATTAACAATTTCCTTTCCTTTTTCCCTAACACATATAACATTGAGGCCAACCTGTGATACTCTTTTATTAATGCAAAAAAATGTATCCATGGCCTCAACAGTCCCTGCTCTTAAAATGTCATTTACCAAAGATTATGAAAATATGTCTGTTTTCAGGGTTTTTTATAAATAAAACTTATTTTGTATTTAAAAGAAACAAGCCTCCTAAGGCCACTTAATTCTATTTAATTTAAATATACACCTAGTTAATGAGTATCTGACTGGTAATCACCTTGTAAAAAGCATGAAAGTAATTTATGTTAAGAGACTGAAACATTGGTGACAGACCAATTTTAAGGAAATATAATTGTATACATACATATATATATATATATATATATACACATAACATCAAACCCATACAAATGGTGAAAATATGTATCTGTGATATAATTACTAAGTCAAAATTGAGTAATGTTAAATCAGCAGTTAAAGATGTGCAGCCAATAGCCACACTACCCAAATTGTTCTGAAGAAGTCTAGAGATCTCTTTAAGAGGCATGACATTGTACATTTGCTGTTGTATAGTTCTGGGACACTTACTAGATCCAGAACTAATGTTTTGGGGGTATCATATTAAGACCTACAGTTTGAAACCTTTTTCCTTAGTATGGTTATGGAGGAAACCAATTCATAAACACACATTTGACTAATACTATTCATTCTTTATGCTAAGACATTTTCTGATTTACAAAGGATATTTCAGTAGCCTCTATTCATTTAAAATTTGGACTCGGGTCACGTATTCAAGAGTTTTCACAAATGGGTTTCTCCATGTCCGCAGCCCATAGACAGAATCCCCCACTATGTAAGCTCCACTGTCCTCTACTCTGAAACTGTGGAAAGCAGGGCCGTTCAGTCAGCTTGGACAACTGTTTCACCTGCCCTGGATCCTGAGCTTTAGAGAGATCCACTCTGGCCTCGCTTGGCGAGGACTGTGTAGGTCCAAGGTGCGTGCCCTTACAACCTATATCCTTCTTCTCAACAGGTGTTTCCCAAATGCTGAAGAGGGAAGGGCTCATTTTTGTCCCGCACTCTGTTAAGGATAAATAATTTGATAACATACTATAAAAATAAATTCCTGCAAATTTAAAATTCATTTTAAAAGATATATAAAAACAGACCTAAAATTACTCTAGCAAGTGGCTCTCAAGTTGCTAAGCTTTTACTCTTAATTTTTGTAGATGTCCCCTTGAGTTCAGGAAAAGTTTACAGACAGCAACCATGCATGGATACACGTTGAATGGCATCGTTTTAAACCACAGTCACAATACTCAAGACTCCACAATTCCCTATCCAAAGGCCCCAAGCTGGCTCCAACATCCTCTCCTTCAGGTTCATTCTTCAGGTCATAACGAACCCCTCAGACTGACAGGTGGCCCAGGGACAGCTGTTGGTGGAGGCTGTGGGGTTGTGGCTGGAGCCTGGGCATGTGGGCCAAGGTGTCCTCCCATGAAGCCTTGAGCCCTTCATGCAGGACTGTGCCGAGGATGAGAAAAGAGGGGCCCAGCACCCGGAAGCTCCTCTTTTTACTCTCTCGTCCCTCCCCCTGCAAATGTTAGGGTCAGGCTGAGTTAGCATTGCTGTTTTGTCAGCGCCCTGGGCCCCTGAGGGCTGTGCTACCACCCAATCCTGCTGTCCCTTGAGTCCAATGTCGCTGGAACAATCGTGTCGTGCTCTCCTGCCTCACCTGCCTCTCGTGCCGCCTTCCCCAGGGCTGCAGGCATTCATATTCTAAGCAGTTGTTTCATAGTTCCATCCAGGGTCATTTCTGTTTCTTTGAGCATGATTCTGTTAGACTATTAGGAGGTTCTTAAAGGGAAATAAAGTTTGCGATATCCTAAATTCAAAAGTTCCCAAGATTTTTGTAGGAATGACACAAATTTTCTGAATTCTGGCTGCTTGAACACCTCTTTGCAAAGCTGCCTCTGAAAGGTCTTTCGAAGGCTTTGACCATGGACCTAGCTCTGCCATAATTCCTCAGTTCCATTTAAGTCAGCAGAGATGGGGTTGCTTATCTGCAAGGGGGCAGGCATTTCATTGAGTGCTGGGAGTATATGCTTCCTAAGACCGAGCCCATCCACTTAAGGGGTGTACCATCTAATTGGCCTTTTTAAAACAGGTGTGGAATCTGAAGTCAGGATAGTTGAAACATTACCCCAGATCTCACAGTTAGTGTGTGAAAGGAGGAGCCTCAAACCAGGATCTCAGCTCAGAGTCCAGTGACCTTTCCTATTATCATTCTGCCTCAAGCTAGCAAAAACTTCTCAATTGTGTCAGTCTTAGCATACTATATGCATTCAAGAAGTCTATGTAATTAGGATTTGTTGGAGGCATGGAGTGGTGGGAGGAGTCGGGCTCAAATTTGAACAGCATTTTCATTTACAGTTTCTCCTTAATCAGCTTAACCTCTCAACCTCAGTTTCCTTACCTGTAAAATGGGAATCATATCTACTTCATAGTATTAAAGAATTAAAGATAATGACATACGTGAAAGTTCCTATCACTGATGCCGTGTTATATTAGGAACTTGGCAAATGAGAATTCCTTTCTGATTGTTGTTCAGTTTTTGAAATCCAAACCCTTGACCCCATGAGGTGTGTGAATGGTTAAGAATATTGGCTGGAGTATAAATTCACTGTAACTGGTGCCGGATTGACTACTGGATGTTTATCAATAGACTATTTTTGCAGGAGTGGTTTTAGATTTACAGAAGATTGAACAGGTACTTCAGAGTAGCCATATGATCCCAGCTCCCTCATGCACAGTTTCCCCTCTTATGAGCATCTGATGTATTTGCTCCAATTAACGAACCAATATCGATCATTATTATTAACCAAAGTCATTCAGATTTCCTTAATTTTTACCTAATGTCTTTTTCCTATTCCAGGATGTCATACAGGGTACCACATTACATTTTATTGTCTTATCTTTTTAGGATCCTTTTGGCTGTGACATTTTCATAGACTTTCCTTGTTTTTGATGACCTTGATAGATTTGAAGAGTACTGATCATGTATATTGTAAGATGCCTTTCTATTGGATTTTGTCTGATGTTTTTACCATAATTATAGTTTTTTTTAAATTTTTTTAATGTTTATTTTTTAGAGAGAGAGAGAGAGACAGAGTGTGAGTGGGGGGGAGGGCAGAGAAAGAGGGAGACCCAGAATCTGAAGCAGGCTCCAGGCTCCCAGCTGTCAGCACAGAGTTAGATGAAGGGTTTTAACTCACAAGCCGTGAGATCATGACCTGAGCTGAAGTCAGATGCTTAACCGACTGAGCCACCCAGGCGCCCATCCATGGTTATAGATTTTTGAAAGGAAGCCCGCAGATGTAAAATGGTATTCTCATAACATCATACAAAGGTACATACTATCAACATATTTATAGCTGTTGATGCTGACCTTTATCAACTGGCTGAAGTAGTGTTTGTCAGGCTTCTTCTTGTAAAGCTACTCTCCCCCACTGCCCTGTGTTTTGTATTCTTCGGAGGGAAATCGTTATGCATAGCCCACACTTAAGGAGTGGGGAGTTAGGCCCTCCCTTCTCTATTGTGAGGTATCTACCTAATGTAATTGTAGATTTTCTCCTGAATTTATAAGTTTATTCAACTGTTTATCTACATTTGTATTGAGTCGTGGATGCTTATTTTATTTGGAGGTTATAATCCAACAGTACTTTATTTTGTTACTCACGTTGTTCCAGCTTTGACCATTGGAAACTCTTTCATTTGGTTTCTGTGTTCTGTGACATATCCCCGTCAGTGTGTACGTGTGTGTGTGTGTGTTGTGCTGTGTTTGTTTCTTTTGATACGTCCTAACTCCCTGACACTCCAAGATGCTCCAGGCTCATCTTGTCTGTTACCTGCCCCAGTACTGGCGTCAGCTGTTTCTGCAAAGAGCTCTTCCTGTTAATGGAGAAGGGCAGCAGAAACCATGATCTAGGTACTAGGTGCCTTGTGGCTACCGGAATGCCATTTCTTATAGGCATGTGGGTTTTAATGCCCACATTTGTGGTGTTGTTTTATCACAGGTTATCCTACTTGCAGAATATGGAAAGTGATATTTTTAAGAACATACCACCGAGTGCTTTTTAGGAATATTTTATTCACGTAGCGTTTTCTAGTAAATAAATATCTTGTGGTTTGATGTGTAGAAAATGCCATTAACTTCCTAGAAGTTATTATGTATATCAGAGCAGTAAAGTGATTATTTTTATAGATAATAATGCTGATATACACATTTTTTTTCCATTTTGCCAACACTTTTTCTTCCTAGGGTGACCGCATCTTAGTTTTTCTGGGACTGAGGTAGTTTCCAGAATGTATGACTTCGTGTTTGATTGATTGAGTCATTGATTGATTGATTGACTTTCAAATGATATGGCCTCTTTTTATTTTTATTTTTTTATTATTTTAAGTAAGTTCCATGCCCACCATGGGGCTTGAACTCACGACCCTGAGATCAAGAGTCGCATGCTCTACTGAGCGAGCCAGCCAGGCACCCCAGGACTTTGTGTTTTAAAACCAGGAAAGCCCTGAGCAAGCACTGGTGATAGGTGGCCACCCTCTACATAGCTGTTATAACAATTATCGTTAGACATTAGGCATAGAGAGACATAGGCAGAAATACATAAGTATGTGTATATAGTAGTTCAGTATATGCATATTTTCTGTATACTGTAGATATGTTATAATGTTGAGGACAGTTTAGAGACTTTCCTGTTATAGACACATCTTTGTCAGTTCCCAATGCCTGTAATACAAAGTACTATCATCCTGATAGACAAAATGTGGGATTTGTATTTTTGAGCTTGAACGATTTTCCTTATGTTTTTGATTATGTGTCTTTCTTTATTTTTTATTAAATTGACTATTCCCATTTTTTAAGTTTATTTATTTATTTTAAGTATTGACTACAACTCAACCTGAGGCTCAACCTCACAACCCCGAGATCAAGAGTCACATGTTATACCAACTGAGCAAGGGGCCTCTACTCATTCCCATTTTTTTAAAAACTTGTATTTGTCCAGCTGTCTTACTAATAAGAACTCTTTTCATAATAATACTATTAGCCTGTCTTCTAGCAGACACTGAGCTTTTTTCTCCCAGATAGTGCTTTGTCTGGCTTGCCATGTAGAAGATTTTATTTGAGGAATTTTTGTTTCTTTCTAGTAGTAAAAAGAATTTAGGATTTATTTATTTACTGTCTCTGGCTTTGGTGTAATTTGTGAGACTTAAAAATAGTGGGGTTTTTTTTGTTGTTGTTGTTGTTACCAAAAACTGCACCAAAAATGGCCCATGTGGTTGGTTATCTGTGTAGTGCCCAAGTCATGAATACCTGGCCATATCAGTTCCAGGGATGGCAAATGTCACAGAATAACAGCAAAAAGGCATAGTTCCTGTTTCAAAGTCCCCCATTTGTAGGCTTTTTAATAGTCTGTACGGTGCTTATCTATGAGTCAGAACAAGACCACTAATGCATTTTATAAAGCCAATAAACAGCCATTACCAGCCTGGGGAGGTAGCTACAAGAAAGGAAATAGATCCAATCTATTACTCTATCTCAGAAGGGAAACATGCAGGGACTCTAAAAATTAATAGGCTTCAATATTTCTTTTTGAGAGAATATGATTCTTTTATTTGAAGTATCTCATATTCTTTTTATGACAACAATCTAGAAACTTTCAGAAAATGTACGTGTCTGTGCTACTTGTGAGTACTGTTTTGTGTGGTTTGGTGTAAAAGGGGAAATTACAAAAATCATTTAAATGTCCTCTGAATAAACAAGGGATAAAAAGAGTAAGACCACTTTTGTTCAATATGCTTGGAATAGCATTGCTAATGTCACTTTAAAATGCATGCTTATGAATCCACAGTGACACTGTACAAAAAAAAAATGTCACTGCATGTAAATTGCTTGTATTTTCCAGTAAATATAATTTAGTTACGGTAGTAAAATATACTGTGCAGAATGGATTCTGTTCACTCTTCCCTTTGAAGGTGGTTGCAAAGCATGTTTACTTGTGATCCAAGTTCATGGAGTGCAGAAGCTCTTGAAAAGATTAGGGGCTTATGAATTGCTTGAGGTAAAGAAGTTAATCAAATGCTAGAAAATATAAAATATCTGAGTAAACACATAATTTCAATATAAAAGGTTTAAAGTGGGAAGAGTTATGCTTGTCTTACAGAATTACGGTCTGAAACCCTAAAGCCTCTATTTTCATAAGAACTGAAAATGAATCCTTTAAAAAAATCAATTTTAGTACAGTAAACTCTTAGTTGGAAACAGCAGAAACATAAAAGATACACTTCTTTAAAAATACATATCCCTGAACTTCTTACTTTCTATTGACTCTTTGAAGAAGTAACTGATTCTGAATGTAATCTCAAAATGTTGGCAGAAAGCTCATGTGATATTTTCTTGACTTTTGATGATAATAATCACGATAACAGTAGAACCTATTGAATACTCGCCATGTGCAAGACACTGACTCTTAAGTATCGTGCGTGTATTAATTAACTAAATCCCCGTAACAATCTTCTGAAGGAGCTTGCTATTATTATTGCCATTTTAGATGAGGAAATTTAGATGTGGAGACGTTAAGTAAGTTATGGGAAGTCACACAGTAACTGCAGCAGATAGCAGTTCAATGGAAGTAACTGATAACTGGTCTCAGTAAACACAACTATAGAAGTCTGGAAAATAATAAAAAAGAGAGACATGTAACTGAGCCACTGACTAGTGTGACACAAAAAAAGTTATGAAAGAGTCTTCCTAACTTGTCAGTTATTGTTAGTTTTTAAGCATTGAAACTTCATTTTAATGAGCAGAGATACTCCCTAGAGCAGTGACTCCTTAACTGTGGAATGTAAAAGAATTATGGATAAAAATACTATTGAAAATTAGGTTTCCAAGGGTGCCTGGGTGGCTCAGTCAGTTAAGCATCCTGTTTCAGCTCAGGTCAACATCTCACGGTCCGTGAGTTCGAGTCCCACATTGGGGTCTGTGCTGACAGCTCAGACCCTGGAGCCTGTTTCAGATTCTGTGTCTTCCTCTCTATCTGACTCTCCCCTGCTCATGCTCATGCTCGCTCTCTCCCTCTCTCTCAAAAATAAATAAACATCAAAAAAAATTTTTTTAAAAAATTAGGTTTCCACAGGACATCTCGGAAAGACACTTGAGTTCTGCATAACTAACAATAAGAGAACTACCGGCTCTGTAAATTATGGAAAATTGACCCTGGAAGAAAATGCAGACAACATCGTAAGCCCATTCCTCATTTTCCAGATCAGGAACTGACTATAAAAGAAGAGAAATAATTGACTCACAGCCACAGAGGGCTCATTGGTAGATGGACCTAGGTCCAGACTTAGATCACTGCCTCGAAAATTAGACTCTTCTCTCTCCCCTCTCCCCTCCAAAAAAAAAAAAAAAAAAAAAAAGTAAATAAAAATAAATAAGAAATAAATAAAAATCAGAAGCAAGCCTGAGATGTCAGGTGAGATTTACCCTGGAGAAGGCACAGAAGATTTTGCCCGATCCTCCTGAGAGCTTTTCAGAGACCAGGTCACCCTACACTGAGCAGCAGGCATCCAGCACTCTGAGCTTCAGGGCGCTCACACCGTTCATCACTCCCTCACTCCCTTCTGAATCACTTTCCAGACCTACACTGAACTCTCCTCCCTGACAGGCTGTATATATCGTTTCTGTCTCTGAGCTCAGGGTCCATTTTTCTCCCATTTATGGCCCTGCTTTACCCTTTGGCAGAGCACTAACCATGCTTCTCACACTTTGCCTGACCCAACCCGTGCTAGAAGCAAAAAAGCAAAAGAAGCATCATTAGCAAAAACAAAAATGAAAAATAAATAATAAGCTTCCAAGGCTGTAGTCTTCAAGATCCTGAGTTAGTTGGCCCAGATGGAATTACCCACAATCTCAGGTGGGTTTGTTGTAAGGACTGGGCAGCCTTTGTTTCCAGGGGTCTGCTGTCAGAGAGAACTGATGCCTTGTGGAGAAATCAGGGAAATTGCTTACAACCCATCTCAAAATGAAAAAGGGATCTACCTTACTAAAAGACGTGAGAAGAAACTCATTTGTAAATACAGCTAGCATTAGACAAACAATATTCGTCAAAGTAAGTGGCAATGCATTTGAGAGCAAGTTGGGCAACATTTTAAGCCCCTGAATATCTTTTCTTACTGTTTATTTACTTTTGAGAAAGAGAGAGAGAGAGCACAAAGGAGAGGGGGAAAGAGAGAGGGAGACAGAGGATCGATCCCAAGCTGTGCTGACAGCAGAGAGCCCGATGTGGGGCTTGAACTCACAAACCATGAGATCATGACCTGAGCTGAAGTGGAACACTTAACCGCCACCCAGGCGCCCCTGAATATCTTTGCCAATACTTACAGAAGTGGCAAAGTAGAAGCAATGAAGCCGTAACGTAATAATAATGGCACTGAGTATCTTGCTGTATTATTTAATTTAGCAACTATTATTTTCTCGATCTTGCAAGTGAAGATTCTGAGACTTAGAGAAGGCCCGTGACCTGCTCAGACTCACAAAGTAATGGACAAAGGGAAGATGTAGACCAGTTGCCGTCTGCCCGAGAACTTCCGGTCTGTATTAGGGCTTGTCAAAACTTGTGTGCACACCAGCCACCTGGGGATCTTGTTACAATGCAGATCCCCATTCAGGAGGTCTGGGTGGAGCCTGAACATCTGGTTTCTGCAAACCCGTCAAGCAATGCCAATGCTTTTGGTCAGAGCCAACTACATAATTTGCAGGGTCCGGTGCAAAATGAAAGTGTGGGGCCCCTGGTTAGTCATTTCTGAACTGCAGAGCATTTAATCAAGTCTTTCTTAGCATAGTGTCTGTGCCACTGCCCAGGTTATAGGACCTTGGCACCCGCCATCCACACTGGGAGCAGCAGTGCAGAAATCACTCTGACTTGTAAGTCTGTCTTGTTCCTGGATCTAGCTAGTGCTCTTCATAAATGCTTGGCAGTAGTGGGAGGTGAGCAAATATCTTTTATAAATGAATTTTGTTTTAATTTTAGCGATACATTATAAATAAATGATTTCCATGCTTATCTCTCGCATGAGATTTTCTCAAGTTCACGCACCTACTGTGCTTGGCTCATGGAATTTACTTGACCTAATTTAGATTCTTCTTTCTTTTGAGATCTTTCTTAACTTCTTTAGCTTCATTTTCTTAATCTTATCATATTTGTGGTATCCGTTCTTACAACTTACAGAATTCTGGTTGACCCCGTATGATAACATACAGGAAAGAAAGCCTTTTAAAAACTTATAATGCCTTACACAAGCAAAATATTAATATCATCATAGGTTTTACGGTCTCTCAAATACTTTCCTAATTTACACAGAATCATTTGGAGGTCAGAAGTCTCTGCAGGTTTTACTAAGAATAATTTGCTTCAGAACCCTTGAGAGATGCCATATATAAAGTTTGCTATTTCTACTCTAACAGCTCCAGAATTTGAGGCCAACCAAGTAACTTCCGTCTTTGGACTACATTGTATAGGATCTTGAGTTAAGAAGTCTTCCCTTTCAAGTTCATAGCTCTACAGTTTACCAACTCTTGTAAGCTAACGTGGTTGTTAAGCCTCATTGTTCTCATATGTAAAATGAGATCCATTAATGGAGCACCTCACACATAGAATTGATATAATAAGCATTATTGTTTGTTAGGGTGAAGTTTCCAAGATAATAAATTTAAAATACTCTCTCTGTGCCAGGCACACAATAAGGACTCAGTTGTGGCTGTTGCTGTTAATATTAGCATTAGTGTTACCGTCCATGTAGGTGTTAATGTTGGTGTCAGAATTGATCTTACAAGAACATAGAAAAAGTCTGTCTACTCTCAAATTTCGTGCTAAAATTATAGCAATAAAATCATGAAGGCCACCAGGCAACACAGATCTTCCCTGACTTGAGACTGCTTTGCAGAATCTGGAAAACACGTAGAGATGGAATCAGGCATGTAATGGTCCCTGCTCTTTCCATCTTCCCCATCTCTCCAGGTAGACACTGGTGCTACCTCTTCCATCTTCCTCAAGAATAGTTTTCTTAGCTTGTCACTAGAATTGTTTATAGGCTCTTAGATGTTTAAATCTGGAAGGGACCTCAGATGCCTTTAATTCGACTTCTTATTTCTGCATATGGCTGTAAACTCAGAGTGAGCAAGCTTTAGTAAAAGAGGGAGGTCCATGGCCAGATTTTTCTTCCCTTCTTTCCTTTTTTTCATTTTCTTTTCTTTTTTTTTTTTTTTGAAAACACTTACATATTTTAGAGGGTAAGGAGCAGGCTAAGTATGTGTTGCACATGGCATTTCCTGGCCGTGGTAAAACAGCATCTCTGTGATGCCTGCCCTTGAAGAATGACAGAATAAATTACTGTAAGATCAGTAGAGGCAGAAGCCACAATGCCTTTCCTTGTGTGCTATGATATTTTCAGTCTTCCTCACAGAGCCTGGAAGCTAATAGGTGTTCAAAAATCTTATTAAATAAATTTAATCACATTTCCTTTTTACGTAGAACCATCTTACGAAGTTCTACTTTAAGATACTTTGTAATATTTTGTGGAAATTTTCTAAGATTGACTATTATTCTTTTCCTATACTCTTTTATTAAACTGAGTTCACTTCACTTGATTTAACTAGTCCTGGAGAACTGTTATGGATTTTTTACTTATTTGCTTTTATTTTCCAACTGCATCAGCTTTCAACTGCCTCTTTCTCTGCTGTCATATTTTAAACATGTTTTAGAAAAATAAAAAGAGGGGCACCTGGGTGGCTCAGTCGGTTAAGCATCCGACTTTGGCTCAGGTCATGATCTCACAGTTCGTGGGTTTGAGCCCCGCATCGGGCTCTGTGCTGACAGCTCGGAGCCTGGAGCCTGCTTCTGATTCTTTGTCTCCCTCCCTCTCTGCCCCTCCCTGCTCGTGCTGTCTGTCTGTCTGTCTCTCTCTCTCTCAAAAATAAATAAATGTAAAAAAGATTAAAAGAAAAAGAGAAAGAGAAAAGTAAAGGAAAACCAGAGAGGTGGTTAGTGGTTAGCATGGGCTTTTGCACAAGTAGCTTGTCAATGTCAGTATGAATTTATATGCTACTTTGTTCCAGAAAAGAACACTAATTGCTTACACTCTCACTAAAAGTTTTGTAAACTTAAATTAAGTTGTAGTAGCTAGCTTAAACAATCTACAACTACTTGGAAGTCAATAGATTCTACCAGAACCTGACTGTAGAACTTTCATAAAGCACACAAATTTGTAAAACCAATTTCACTGCTAAAGCAAAGGGTTTTTAATTACGTCACTGTTTGCTGTACTAATTTAGATGATAGTGGGCAGTAACCCTAAGGAAGCCAAGAGGATTACTGGAAAGCGTGGGTTCTAAATCCCGCCCCCACCAAGGCATGACTATTACAGGTACATGTAATGTCAGCCCTGTGTAAATCCCTAAAACTCTGAGCGCTAATTCAACCATTATTTTCGGGTTCTTTTTCTGTGAAATGAATCATCTTTGGTCCCTTGGCAAAAGCTTCTCTAGTCATAGCCACTTACTATTCCTGAAGGTATATCTGCATAATTATTGTTAATGGCATCAATAAGTTCATTTAAATGTTTGAGTTAGAACCTTAAATCCATAGGATTAATCAGAAGAGGCCATGGTGAATTAATATTATTGCATCAATAGTAGAATTTGGAGAGAACAATTCAAGGTAAAAGTAGTAGTGTGTGAAAATTGGAGCTTTGTTGCTATAAGAATGAAAAGAAAGATGTGTTTGATGCCATGAAGCAAAGAGAGCAGTGGGTGGTAATCCTAGAGAGAGGCAAGGGAAAAGCTTATGTTAAGTTATATTTTAGCGTGAAAGGCTTGTTCAAAATTTATTCTAGGAAGAATATAGAAGTGTTTGCTTTATTGGTAATGTCAAATAAATCTCAAGAGTGATTTTCCTTGAGCCCAGAATTCAGTCTCAGACGTGAACATTCATTATTTTGGGGGGCCAGACTATGTTCAGACTTTGGAAATTTTAGAACTTAATCAGGGCCATTGACCTCTGAGCTGATTTTTACAGGGTTGTCATCATTTCCTAGGGAAAAAAATGGCAGCAACAGATGTGGGAGAGGAAGAATGTCCTTAGAGTTAATGTGTCCAGGGGTCAGGTCATATGCTCAACACAATCTCATGTGCATTAGTATAATTTTTCTAGAGAAATCCCTTTTAAAGTTCATAAAATAAGTCCCTGTCTAATTTCCTTACTGTCCTATGGGAAAGATCAAAACACCAATATAGATGGACTCTCCCAACATAAAGTCCTGTGGGTCATGAAAAGTCCATGTAGAAAATAATGGGGGAAAAAAGGAAGCAGAAATACTTTTTCATTTGAAAAATAGACATCCATGTTTCAAGTAATAAGATTTGAGGTTTACATCCTAAGTTGTGACCTGTGGAAAAAACTTTAAGTGGATTGATTTGTTTGTATGATCTGAAGTCTTATGAAAAATAAGAATTAGACACTTCGCTTTATGACATAATCAGGGTAAAATTTTAAATAGATTTGTCTTTTTAAAGGAGAGTACATATCACAATGCTTAAAAATTCAAGTTACTGGGGCACCTGGGTGGCTCAGTTGGTTGAGCATCTGACTTTGGCTTAGGTCATGATCTCACAGTTTGTGAGTTCAAGCCCCATGTTGGGTTCTGTGCTGACAGCTCAGAGCTCAGAGCCTGGAGCCTGCTTTGGATTCTGTGTCTCCCTCCCTCTTTGCCCCTCCCCTGCTTGTGCTTTCTCTCTCTCTCTCTCTCTGTCTCAAAAATAAAAATTAAAATTTTTTTTTTAATTCAAGTTACTTATGGCTAACTAAAAGTCAATTACAATATGCACAGTTCTCAACAAGCAAATGCTAATAATGGTGATAGCTCTAACAGAAATTTAAGTGTGTCTTTGAAGAAAGAACTTGCTCTTACTTTTATTCTGTCTTCAAATATTAGTTCAGTTTCATTCCTCAACTATGACATGGTGTTAGATATGTTCATTTATTGTTTAAATCTTCAATGGTAGCAAGTTGTTCATTAGGAAAAGCATTAATGCCCCAGATTATATTATTCTAGAGGTATGAAACATCATTTTGAGCTAGCTATTATTTCACCACATGAAATAACTATTACCCATATTCAACTTTAAAAGGCATTCCTTGCTATGTATGGGAGGTTTGGTGGTGAGGATAGATGTGTTTGTGAAATTAATAAACCCTTAAATTAATATTTTGAAAAAGATTTTACTCGTGGGGTCTCCCTATTGCCCAGTGGTAAGTCACCAATAGTAAGCAGAATTCAGTTCTCTTAATATTGAGATCATTACTGACCTTGATAGTTCTTTTCGAAAAGTATGGGGAGAGTATTCTCAACTTGAGTGCATTAAGGAGAGAGTGAGAACATGGGATCAAGAGGTGAGAACGTGGAATCAAGGATTACAAACAGCTCTTGGAAGGATTTTTGTCATTCACTTCAGTTAGCGCATGAGGGCAGAACATAAGTTAGTGTTGGACATACTGACTTAGAGCTGCGTGGGGAAATTCCATGCTGCCACCAGGCAGCTATATCTGTGTGCCTACATTGTGTTAATTCTGCCTTGTTTTACCCTCTGAATGATTAGCCAGCAAAATTCTGTCCCTCTAAGGAACACAGAAAATGGACTTCTGTTCTCTACTGCTGCTGTATTATTAGTTTCTGGCCACACGATGGAGCCCTTTCTTCACATTTCCTCATTCTGATGTTTCTGTTAAAATTTATCCAAGTAAATATTAGATGTAATAAAAGACCTTTAAACTACTAGAATATTCCTCTAAAAATTTAGGATCTGTTTGACAAGGAAAATGAAATTCAGTGAGTATTCATGCCAGCCACAGAGTATTTCAGGTGAAATTTGAGATTGCTATAAAATATTAATTCAGGAATATTGATTTTAATAATTCCTTAAAAAGACACTGAAAAAGCATAAATATATAACTCCCTGAGAACATAGTACTGTTTAATAATGATTAATTTAATACAAACTTTGCAAGTGTGGATTAAGTTTTGAATGTAGTTAAAATAGGAGAATGATTGTACACATATTATCAAGTTATTATATATATGTTTCTGCCAAGGTTTTACATTTTTTTAATGTTTATTTATTTCTGAGAGAGAGTGCAAGTTGGGGAAGGGAAGAGAGAGAGAGAGAGAGAGAGAGAGAGAGAGAGAGAATCTAAAGCAGGCTCCAGGCTCTGAGCTGTCAGCACAGAGTCCAACATGGGGCTTGCACCCAAGGACGCTAGATCATGACTTGAGCTGAAGTCGGACGCTGACTGACTAAGCCACCCAGGCAACCCCGCCAGTTTTAATATATATTATCAGAGTTTATCAGCCTTTGACCTTTTATCAGTAATGTTTTAGAATAAAATAATACCTTAGCTACTGGTATTGGTGAGCACCTTACAGTTTGCTATGTTTTCATAAGCTTTATTTCATGGGATGCTCAAGGACCAACCAAATCCCTATTCCAGGGAAAATGTAAACACCTGACTGATTCTGGACAAAGTGAAAAATCAGTATCATTACCTCTTTTCACCTTCCTATTTACATTACCCTTGTTTTTTAATAATGTATCTCTATATTATATCCTAAGTATGTTACAATGCTTTTAAATTATTGCAGCAATAGAAGGATGGTTCTTGCATTTCTGGACTGGATTGAATGACCTGAAAAGGGCTTCTGAAATCTTAAAATTTAGCATTCCTCTCTCCGGTCGAAAGTTCCCCTTTTTGTTTTTTAGGTGGAACGATTCTTTGGGAATAATCCCTCTCCTAGACTGGGATACTTTTCCAGTTTTCAGAATTTGGGTCTCTGATTCTCCTCTTGTAAGTGACATTTGAGGAAGCCTCAGTGGTAATGCATTCATTCTTAACTCATTCTCACCTAAGGTCCTTCCCTTGCTCTCGGTTGTGGGGTGGGGGGGGGTGATGGTGGGGGTGGTGGGGGGAAAGCCTTGTTGAATTCACCCACTGGCCAGATTGACAGTTTAGTGAATAATTTTTAGTTTTTCCTCATAGAATCTCTCACTGATACAGATAACGTTTCTTTCTTCCTGAAACATTGTCTTCTCCGAGGTTTCCTACTACATTTCAGGCCACTCTTTCTCAGGTCCCTTTCCCTGTCTCCTTCACTTCGGACCTTGTATTCTCATAAGTAGCAGTTTTATTTCCCTAACTCAGACCTCTTCTCTAAGCTCATAATATTACAGCTGAAATTGAATCATGGTACCATCATCCATCCTCTCATTTGTTCAAGTCAGAAAGCTGATTCCCCTTTCTCTTGAACACCACACCCTCTCCAGTCCATTAGCATGCCTTGTCAGTCCTGTTTCAAATTATACAACCACTAAATTAACTTCTTTCTGTGTCCATTGCCAGCAACTGATCCACTTAAGACTACACTGTTAGCCTCCTAATTAGTGCAAAGTCTTTCTCTCTTCCCCATCTTTTCACTCCATTCTCTAGAAGCTCAAAGTAATTTTATAAAAATATAAACATGAAGCCACCTAATGAGCAAAAACCCTTCAATGGCTTTTGGATACAGAATAAAATCCTCACTGCTAACCGGTTAGTGTGGTATAAATGGTACTTACCTCTTCTCCTTTATCTCAAGTCGCTGTTCCCTCTTCTCATTATTTTACAGCCACCAGCCTTGATGCGTCTTCTCAGCTCACAGAATATTTCCTTCCAGCACAGGACGCACTAAGATGCGTTCCCTGTGGCTCTTCCTCATCCTTCAAGTTGCAAATTAAGTAATACCTCTTTAGAACAGCCTTCCTGAGTACCCACTGCGATTTCCACTAGACATAATTGTTTGTTTTCTTTATAGTACTTCCTGCTTGTGTTGGCACTTGTCTTCTTCCCTAGTTATAGTATAAATGCCTTTGAAGATAGACCAACAGCTTTTGCTCACTACCACATTTAAATCCTACATAATAGGTCATTATTAATGTTCACTGAAAGAGTAAGTAGGTGTTCTTTCGTGTGTATATACATATACGTATACTATACATATACATATACACATGTACATATACACGTATACATATACATATACACATATACACGTATACATATATACACATATACATATATACACGTATATGTATACATATATATGTATATATGTATGTATATATATGTGTATATATGTATATGTGTATATATGTATATATGTACACGTACATATATATATGTATATAGGTATACGTGTATATATGTATGTATATATATGTATACGTGTATATGTGTATATATACGTGTATGTATATATGTATATATACATATACACGTATACATGTATATGTACATATACGCGCATATATACATATATACATATATATGCCAGCCCACATGGCAGTTAAATTCTGAAGAAATCACTATGGAAAATGACAAGCAAGATAATGAAGTTTTATTGACAAACACGTTGAAAGAGTCAGCTGCAGATGGGGAGGATCAGTTAGCTCGGAGATGCCAAAGAAAACCCCAAGTGTGAAGAGAAGGGGGAGAGAGAGATGCCTAATGGAAAAGACATAGCGTTTTACATGACAGCACACAATCTTAGATTGAAAGATGAAGGACATTTGGCAAAAGTAGAGAGAAGAACAAAAATATGAATGGTGAAGTTTCCCATTTCAGTGGACTGGCCAGTAAGAGAAATATGGAAGGTAATTTTCTGAGATCAGGGAACTGGTATATAATTGCAATTATTGACATCTTGATTACCCCAATTCCTGATTGACTCGGTGAAAAGCAGGGCACTTGATGATGTGTAGGACTTTAGCTCAGAATGATAATCTACTGGAGATGACTGCACAAAGAATCTAGTCTGTTACTGTTACTTCTTAATCCCTTCCCTGGTTTTTCTCAGTGGCACATACCATCTTCTAATACTAGGTAACATTTGTTTTACCATCGTCTGTCATGCTCTATTAATGTGTGTGCTCTAATAAGGCGGGAATTTTTGTCTATTTCGTTCAGCCCTATATCTCCTGTATCTAGAGAGTAGATGCTGAATAAACATTTGCTGAGTGGCTGGAAATAAAAATGAGCTCCAGTATTTTACCTCCATGTTGGAAAATATTAAAGAGGAAATAATTAGGAGAGTGTGGGAAAAATACCTCAAAAATGTGCATACACTTAGGCTTGGAAACTATTTCTGGGTGTCCATCCTAGGGAAAAAAGCAAGCGTACAAGGATGTTCATTGAAATGTTTTTATAATATAATAAATGAGACCTAGCAATCCTCAATAATAGCAAATTCCTTTTTTTTCCTGTTGAAGAAAAATCCATTTAATGAAAGAATTCACCCAAAATTGTAGGCTCTGTTTGGTACTTAACAGTATATAATACAAGTTTTACTAAATTCTATTTTGTTAACTTTACCTATCATCATAAGTGTGACCTTAGAACTGATATACATTATCCCATGGCAGTTTGAAGGGCCTGTGGTCACCAACACACTTGGACCTCTAACATCTGAGTATTAGCCGGTCATAAAACGTTTCCACGCTTTATTTTTTTTAATTTTTTTAACATTTATTCATTTTTGAGAGACGGAGAGAGACAGAGCATGAGTGGGGAAGGGGCAGAGAGAGG
Source organism: Neofelis nebulosa (assembly GCF_028018385.1). NCBI lineage: Eukaryota > Metazoa > Chordata > Mammalia > Carnivora > Felidae > Neofelis > Neofelis nebulosa. Next base: position 32,737,848 of record NC_080795.1, read on the forward strand.
GAGACACAAAATCTGAAGCAGGCTCCAGGCTCTGAGCTGTCAGCACAGAGCCCAGCGCAGGGCTCGAACCCACAAACTGTGAGATCATGACCTGAGCCGAAGTCTGATGCTTCACCGACTGAACCACCCAGGCACCCCTCCATGCTTTATTTTTTGAATACTTCAAATTTTCCACTTTAGGTTACTGAGTTAATAGCTACTCCATGTCAAGTCAAGAGACTGCTAAATGGGAACATTGAACATTTTGGGGTTTACAAAATACCTTTCATAGATGGTGTGACTGGGAAAATGACTCCATAACATGTCTATATCTTAGTTTCCAGAACCTGTGAATCAGTTACTGTGAATCCTGGCAAAGGGTCTTTGCTGATGTAATTTAAGTTAGAGACCTTAAGATAAGGAGATTACCCTGGAATATCCTCATGGGTCCCCTTTAATTACATGAGCTGTTAAAAGCAGAGAACTCTCTGGGGGCACCTGGGTGGCTCAATCTGTTGAGTGTATGACTTCGGCTCAGGTCGTGATTTCATGCTTCGTGAGGTTGAGCCCTGCATCAGGCTCTGTGCTGACAGCTTGGAGCCTGGAACCTGCTCCGGAACCTGTCTCCCTCTCTCCCTGCCTCTCCCCCGCTCACGCCCTGTCTCTCTCTCTCTGAAAACTGAATAAACATAAAAAATTTTTTAAAAACAGCAGAAAAGTCTCTCTGGATGGAGGAAGAACTGATGTAACAGAAGGGGAGGTCAGAGACATCTGAAATGGGGGAAGGACTCCAGGCACTATTGCTGGTTTAAATATAAGAGATGAAAATGAGGGATGCAGGAGTCTTTGAGCAGCTGAGAGAAGCTTCCAGCTGACACCCAGCAAGGAATGGAAGGAACCTCAACCTCAGTCCTATAAATACAAGCAACTGGATTCTGGTAACCATCTGGATGAGCCTGGTAGCAGATTTGACCCCTAGCCTAGGCCAGCTGACACCCTGATTTTAGCCTTGTGAAACCTGGAGCAGAGGAGCAAGGCTGGCTCACCTGGACTTCTGACCTACAGAAGTGTGAGATACTTAAGTCTGCATTGTTTTAAAGCGCCAGAGTTTTGGCAATTTGTTACTGTGGCAATAAAAAATAAATACATACATTAAATTATTTTCTCATACAGACTAAATCAAAAAAAGAAAAGACACCGCCACAGGTAATGTAAGAGGGCAGATTTATGATTGTCCTTTTTTTAGGTTCTTGGACTTACTGTTTCCCCATCAAGTCATGAAATAGCATTGGCCCAAGAAGCATAGTTGGTGTCAGGAAATGAAGAATAGTTTCCGTTGACTAGTTAACTTCAGTTAAAAGTCAGGAACAGGCATTGTTTCCAGAAAGATCATCTTTTAAGGTGTGACTACTTGTTCTTGGTTTGTCCCTGATAGTTGCGCAATCACTGCCAGAGCACCAAACACAGCATCCTCATCCAGCAGCACGCAAAGGAAGACAAAGGCAATAGCACCTCTTGAGGAGAGGTGTAGATCCAACCTCGCAAAATAAACAGGCTAGAAACATTTCCTCAATCTAATCCGGCAGTGTTTAAAACAACAACAACAACAACAACACTATGTCAAAGAAGAATATTTGAACTTTTCCTAGTCCATTCCCATGATCCTCCCCCCCTTCATTTGATCAACCGATTTATAACATTCAAAGCTTAAGTCCAGCAATGTACTAAATAAAAGTGGGGGGGGGGAGGAGATATAGAATAAGTATCTGACACAAAGGGACATTAATAGCAGATTTCTTAAACAAATTCTGGAACATTCATACGGTGTAAACCTAAAGCAAACAAAAAAAATGTCATTGGGATGTAAAAATGTTTTGCTTATATTTCTCGGTGAAAACGAGGTTCAGGTGATGGAACAGTATTATGCATAATAATAAACTGGAAAGTGTTAAATGAGAGTGATAATTACCATAGTCCTAGTTCCTAGCTCAATGACTATTGCAGCATAGACATGACACACATTTATAAAGGAGAGCAGAGCTACAAATATTATCAGAAAAAAAAGTAAATATTTTAGTAAATCTATCTGCATTTCCAAAGAATTAAATGCTGTAATACAGGAAGAAAAACTTGCACATGAGATTAGACCTTTTTTTTTAAATCAAGGAGTTTTGGATAGAATTAGAAGTCTGAAACATATAAATGTTTGTATTATCAATAGCTCAAATGAAAATTGATCACATACTGTTTCAATTGCTGTAGCTTTATAATACATTTTGAAATAAGGAACTCTCTTCTTTCTCAAGACTGTTTTAGCTATTTGGGGTCCCTTGTGGTTCCAGAAGAATTTTAGAATTATTTTCTCTATTTGTGTAAAAAATGTCATTGGAATTTTAGTAAGAATTGCCTTGCATTTGTACATTGCTTTGGGCAGTATGGACATTTTGACAATTTTAAGTCTTCCAATCCATGAACATAGAATGTCTTTCCATTTACTTTTGTCTCCTTTAATTTCTTTCATCAATGTTTTGCAGTCTTCAGTGTGTAGGTCTTTCACTGTTTCACAAGTTTATTCCTACGCATTTGTTATTTTTGACATTTTGCAAATGGGATTGCTTTCTTCATTTCTTTTTTAGATAGTTTCTTGTTAGAGTATAGAAATGCTACTGGCAGGAAGACAGGCATATAAACCAATGGTACAGAATAGCGAATCTAGACATAAACCCACACATACACAGTCAACTCATCTTTAACAAGAGTTCCAAGAAAACACAATTGGAAAAGAATAGTCCATGTCTTCAACAAACAGTGTTGGGAAAATTGGATATCCATATGCAAATGAATGAATTTGGATCCTTATTTTATACCATACACAAAATGGAACTCAACATGGATCAAAAACTTAAACATAAGACCTGAAACTGTAAAACTCTTAGAGGAAAACATAAGAAGCTTCGTGACCTTGGTCTTGGTAAGGATCTCCTGGCTGAGACACCAATAACACAGGCAAGAACAGCAAAAATAAACAAGTATGCATCAAATTTAAAAGCTTCTGTACAGCAAAGGGAATAATCAACAGAGTAAAAATATTTATAAATCATGGATCTTATAAGGGTTAATATGGAAAATATATAAGGAATTCCTTCAAATCAAGAACAGCAACAGTGACAAAAAAATAATGAAAAGCAACCAATAAACAAATAATCAAAAATAGGCAAAGGACCTAAATAAACAGTTCTCCATAGAAGACATACAAATGGCCAACACGTATATGAAGGGGTACTCAACTCATAAGTCAGGAAAATGGCAAACTAAAGCCACAATGAGATATCACCTCACATCTGTTAAGATGGGTGTTATCAAACAAACAAAACGTAACAAGTGTAGGTAAATATGTGGAGAAATTGGAACCCTGACACATCGTTGGTGGGAATGTAAAATGGTACAGCCACTGTTAAAAACATATGGATGTTCCTTAAAGAATTAAAAACAGAACTACCATATGATTTGGCATCCCATTCTTGGGTGTTTATCCAAAAGAAGTTAAATCCAGATCTCAAAGAGATATTTAAATTCCCATGTTGATTGCAGCATTATTCATGATAGTCTAGATGTGGCAATAACTTAAACATCCATTGATGGATGAATCCATGAAGAAAATTGGGCATACACATGCAATGGGACATTATTCAGCTTTAAAAAAAAGACATCCTGCCATATATGGCCACATGGATGAACCTGTAGGACATTATGCTAAGTGAAATAAATCATCCATAGAGGTAAAGTACTGAAAAATTCTACTGAGATGAAGAATTTAAAATAGCTAAACAGATTGAAGTAGAGGGTAGAATGGCTGTTGCTAGGGGTTAAAGGAAGGGGAAAGTGGGAGTTTCTATTCAGTGGGATAAAAAGTTAGTTACACAAGATGATTAAGCTCTAGAGATCTGCTGTTCTATGTTGTGCTTATAATTAACCACTCTATATTGTACACTTAAAAATTTGTTGAGGATTAATCTCATGTGTTTTTACTGGAATAAAAAATTATTGTACAAACACCAGACTGATGAACTTGACACTAATCCCAAGTAAAATTCTAAAAGACATAGAAGGTTTTAGGAACACTCTAGAAGAAAAGTGGTGACCATAAGAGGATGAGATCACAGTTCTCACACCGCATTTCCTTTTCTGATAGCATCCCTAAGTTGACAAATTAGATTAATATATTTTTAACATCTCTGCATTTCAACAATATCCAAATGATTTTCTTTTTTGATTACTGAAAATACAATAGGATTCATATTTATTTACATCTATCACATAATATTTATATTATATAATAATATAAAGATACACACACAATCTACCCTTTATCTTTCTGTCTGAACTTGATATTTAGTATATTCCAGTATAGTAGTGACCTTGACTTACTCTAGCTAAAAGCAATGTTAAATGCTATTATTTTGTAAAGTACTGCACAGAGACTATTAGAAGATAGTTTGTGGAAAGCCTTATGAATATCTCCAAACAAGCATTATTTTGAATAAGAATGAAGGAAAGCTTTTCCCAGAGGAACACACAGTGTTTTCATCTCAGTGACATTGAATTCCCACTACACATACTCCTGTAGCCTTAATTAAGTAACTGACTCAATATGGTACTATTTTGGGAGCAAAACTCTGTAATGCCTTGATGCCATGTGTATCACATTTCCATTCAAAATGGAATAGATTTCAGTTTAAATATCTATCTCACAAATGTTTATGATAGTAACACTAAATGGATGCACTTCCTCTGGTCATAAAATTGTGGAGAGTTTACGCACAGACTTAGATAGCATAAATTAATATCTTCACTACAACTGATAGAACTGGACTTCTTTTCCCTGAATACTAAGTGTGATTGTTAGAATCCTAGAGACTGGGCTTGGAATGAATCTCCTTTTAATGCACATTTCTAGACATATGCTATAAACTATATTTGCATCACTTCAAAATATTCTGTTTTAGAAATAAAATTCATAGCTAGATAAATCACAAACTGATGACCCCTAGAGTTTGGATGTTAGAGGATGACTATGTATCATATCAGGTAAATAAAGTAGAGACTGAATCTTTCTTTCTTTGGTTCTTTTTCCTTGTTCTTTATTTTTAGCTGCACAATTTGAAATACAAAAGATAGCTGTTTCAATAAAAAATTATATTTTATTTTATTACTATTTTTATTTTAAAGAGAAAGGTGGAGGGAGGGGCAGGGGGGAAGAGAAAATATTAAACAGGCTTCATGCTCAGCTTGGAGCCTGGCACCGGGCTCTATCCCACAACACCAGGATTAAGATCTAAGCCAAAATCAGCAGTAGGATGCTCAACTGACTGAGCCACCCAGGCACCCCAAAAATCACATTTTAAAATATACTTGAGGGGCTCCTGGATGGCTCAGTTAAGCATCCAAATCTTGATTTTGGCTCAGGTCATGATCCCATGGTCATGAGATCAAGCCCTGCATCAATCTCTGTGCTGACAGTACAGACAGAGCCTGCTTGGGATTCTCTCTCTCCCTCTCTGTCTCTCTCTCAATCTCTCTGTCTCTGTCTCTGTCTCTCTCCCCCCTCAGTCCTCCCCCACTCACATATGTGCACTCTCATAATAAATAAACATTTTAAAAATAAAATAAATAAGTGTATTTGATGTTTGATTGAAATACAGTAACTTTACAAAACAAGACCTTGATCAATTTCATAGATAAAATTCGGGGGGGGGGTAAAAATATTTGTTTTTAAGATAAGAGAGGATAGTAATATATCATGGATACCAACAAGAACAATGACAACTTAAAAACAGGCTATGAGTCAATACTAGCTGAAGATTAAATTTCAAGTGATGTTTGGAAAATGAATAGCAAACAGCTTATTTTTGCAAAAATGCTAGCTTTACTGATCAAATCATTCCAAATTAAGGCAGATGAGTATGTGTGCGTCTCACACTGTTTTTACTGTTAATACAGAGGCATCGTGGTGTTTGTTACAGTAAGAACTGTTAGAGACAGACCCCACTTAACAATTGTTTGGATTTGGAGCAAGTTACTTAACTATTTTATTTTTTATTTTTTTAATTTTTTTTAATGTTTATTTATTTTTGAGAGAGACAGAGACAGAATGAGAGTGGGTTAGGGGCAGAGAAAGAGAGGGAGACACAGAAGCAGAGGCAGGCTCCAGGCTCTGAACTGTCAGCACGGAGCCTGACATGGCACCTGAACCCATAAACTGTGAGATCATGACCTGAGCCGAAGTCGGATGCTCAACTGACTGAGCCACCCAGGCACCCCAATTACTTAAGTATTTTAAGCTTCATCTTCAAAACAATTCTAAGTAGTGTTGACGCACGGTCAAATGATATAATGAATATAAATAACTTAACACAGTTCTTACCAAAATACCTCATTAATCAGTGGCATCATCATAGTTGTAGTCGGAAAGATTGCAGATGAGATGAAGATCCAGCCTACTGTCAATTTTTAATCCGATACAAGATTAGGTTAGATTAGAATTTGTTATTATAGATCTTTTTTTGTGCATGATTTTCAAATGGAAATGAGAAGTGCATATATAAATAATATAACATCCTCTAGTCACATAGATTTATGTGCTGCCCCTAAACATATCCCCTTCATTTGTTTCTCTTTCTCCATGCTTTCGACCAACATCCTCTGTCTGCCAGCCGTATCTCCCCCTCTCTTCATATCTGCCTTCCCAAGGCTGTAATGTATTGATGAAAACCCAGCTGGCCCACTATACCTTCCATGAAGCCTTTTCAGATATCACAGTTTAAATAAATCTGTCCCTCTCTGTCATTCTCCAGGATTTGTCATTTATTTAATTTTTATAGCTGTTTATGGAATGTTTGTCTGCCCCATAACACTGTGAGCTATTGGAGCCAAAATACTACATGTACTCAATTTTATATTCTCCGTGGCTCATAACACAACCTGCCATACTCAATACATGTATTCATTGACCGCAAAATGTTCTAGCACTTTCTGTGTGCAAGCACTGAGGATACGACAATAAACAAGACATCTGTAATAATAGGTAATAATAACAAACAAAGGCACTAAAGATTTTACTTCTCTAGTTGTCACATTTCCAGCAGCCTCTGCCATGAGGAACATAACTGTGAACCTGCAAAAAGGGGAAAGTCTCTAAATACCATTGAAAACAATTCTCATAAAGACCATGACTTACTCTGTAAGAAGCTCAGTACTCAGGTCAGAGTGTACTGACTTACTTAGTAATAGATTTAAAAATATGTTAAGGGATTAAATAATTAGTCATCTGGTTTCTCCTGGCAACCATCGGTTCTTTCTAGTTCCAAGGACCATAAATTATACCCAGAGTGAGTGGGAACCACTTGGAACAGACCCATTGAGAATATTCTAAAGTGTCCGTAGTTAGGGATGATATAGAAGAAATAACAGTAAGAATGGCAAGCTGGGCCTTTCACTGGGCCTTTCGACTATCTCCTTCCATGTCAATAAACTCTAAAGGGTTCATGTTGAATAGAAATAAACATCACCAAGGATGAGCATGGCTCGAACAAAGGGTCCTTTGTATCTATAAAATTATTCAGCATCAGCTAAGATGAATGCAGTACCGCGACAAACAGCGATAGAAAGAAGTGACCACAAACAGTGACAGCGAACCACAGGGTTTCCACAAGGACCGAGGACCCCCTCCGCGTTGAGAACACTCTCAAATGTGTTTGTAAGCTCTCTTTACCAAAATAAGAATCCTATAACGACCTAGAAAGGATTTGGGGGGGGGGGGGTAAAGATAAAAATAGAATCCTATAACTACCTGGAAAGGATTTGGGGGGGTAAAGATAAAAATTTACTGAATATGGTTTTATAAATAATTAAAAGACATGTTTTATAATGTTGGGGAAATTCAGCCATCAAGACCGAGGCTGATTGAAAAACATCAGTTGGAGTAATAATAATAGAATTCAGTTATGCGTTCAGCAAGAACAGTGAGAATAGCAATACTTGGGAATAATTCCAAAATGCATTCTGTCTAATTTGAGATAGTATTGTTTGTTGAGCCTGGAATTGCGATTATGGCATAAAATGGGAAGAGGATGACCAACCATATGCCTGGCTTCCTGTAAGTACTTAACAGGACCTAGAAGGTATTTGCTTTAGATTAATAATGATCAAACAATATTCCAGTACATACTATGTACTGTCTACTACAAATTTAGCAGATGGTTAGACATTGAGTTCATCAACTTGAGATGTAGTTTTTGGAGTCATCACATGTAAATTATGGTTGAATACATAGAATTAGATACAGGCATCACCAGATAGAGTGAATATAAAATGCAAAGACAGGGAACTTCCTAGGAATTAAGTTTAAACAATGTGAACAATTCACTAAAAACTTTGGAAGGAAAGGTCAAAGAGATAGGAGGGAAACCATAGTGGAGTATATTACAGGTTGAGAAGAGAACTCCAAGGATTTGGGGGAGGTCAACATATTAAATTTGATAACTACTCCAATTTCTTTGAATTTGTTCTAATGATACCCAAATGGTGGGAAAATGGTATACCACTATGTTCCTTTAGCTTGGTTCTACTACACTTATTGAGTTGAAGCTTCGAACCCTATAAATTATAATTACAGTTTTATTTTTGACCCTGAAAAGTCCAGATGTATATATTAATTATGTAACTAGAGAGAAGCTACTGTTTGGCAGATAATGATGGTGTAAGGGTATGGGAAGTAGTCATGATTCCTTATTTCTGCCATTTTGAAGCATACATCCTATTTACTGAGAGTGGTGTTTTTTGAACATTAGTAGTGAGCTAAGTAATATGTGAAATGTTTTATATATGTTTTCTCATTTAATTCTTACAATAATTCTATGAGGAAGTATGTTATATTATTACCCATATTTACTGAAGACAAAGTAAAACATGAAAGAATATTTCATTGATATGCTATTCTGGGTGAAGATAAAATAAATCCAATTATCTTATGCTTTACATCCTTTGCAATTTTTTTTTTTTCTAGTGGCTGTCATGACCTCTAAGTACTATTTTTACAGAAAAGCTATTCCTTTCATGACAGAGTTTTCAGGCTTTTTGTTTTCCTGGATAATTTTATCAGGATATGCTGTATGTGCACCATGATCTCTTATTAGCCATTTCTTGGTATAGTGTGTCAAGCACAATAATCACCTCTCTCATTGTGGAAACTCCAGTTCTACTGACATTGTATTCAGCTTTCTAGCAATTACATACACTGTTGAGAGATTTAAATAAAGGTCATAAAAGCCTGTATGTCTTTTCGTATAAAGTGAAATTATGTCACCTTGTCCTTAGATGTGAATAATTTGGGGGTCATTTGATATTTTTTTAGATCTACAAGATATAATAAAATGGCACAGTAAATATAGGAGAGACCTTATTCAACATAAGGCTTTTAGCATGATACCTGAAATATAGGTATTCAATAAATTAGCTTCTGTTACTATTAGTTTTCTGTTCTAGAGATGAAGAAGTGGGATAATACAGTTTCCTTACTCTCAACAGTTAACTTCATGCCATATGACCCCATCTGTGGATTTATTGCATCTCTGGCGTTGTTAGTCTGAACATGATTAAAACCACCTCTTGGCTTTCTGAACCTCTGCCTGTTCCTGACTTGAGACTCTCAGATAACCATTTTTTTTTTCAATTCTTTCATCCCATCCCATTCTTCCCAGTTTATTTGACCTCTTTTTATAATATAGAGTGTACTTTTCCAACAGGAGTCGATTTGAGAGTCCTGTAGTATCACACGCCTTCTTAAGAACGTCTGTTTTTTCTTTCTTACTGATTAGGATTATCTGATCATATTACTAAAATTTACTTTTGCACACATCCACCAAGAAACACCTTCCTTTTTAGTAGTATTGTCTAAAGGGATTATTCTGATATTTGCTCTGAAATTTCTGTAAGGTGCTCTCCTAAATTTAGAATTATGACTATTATCAGTGACTCCTTTCCAGATCATATAGATTCAAAGTGGAAACATGTTTCTCCTCTCGTTAGTTAAGTGCAAGCAAGTTGCTTTAGTACCTGCTTAAGATTCTGTCTCTCTCTCCCTCTTCCCCTCCCCACACTCACATGCTCTCTCGCTTTCTCTAAAATTAAAAAAGAAAATACACACTTTTCATCTGTAAGTGTCCAGGTATCCAGAAGAAACCCTAACAGAGCTCTCCTCTTGTGGCGCCTTGGTTTTGTCAGTTGGGTGCCCTGTGGCAGCACAGCATCACCATGTGCTCTGTCCATCTGGCCAGCCTGTATGTGTAACATTCCCACAAGAATAGCACCTCACTTCCTCCTTTCATTGTCACCGAAATGTTCCTCTCCTTTTTCCACCCATTGATTCTTGGATCTTTTAGAAGTATTTATCTTGTTGACAAATGGTGCTATTCCACATTTTCTTTTTCAATTGGTTTCTTTTGCACAAAGAAAATCCTTCAGCCAGAGTGGCATGTATTTTTTTTAGAATGTGTGGAGAAGAAAAAAATATATAGCAGTATTAAAGTGCATCTTCAAATCTATTTAAGGATAAGATAATATCTGTGTTCCTTGAAGAAAAACATCCTCACAGCTTCTTTCTCACCTTTTCACCCAAACAGAATGGCTGTATGTCCTGACTTTCTAACGATTCCGCTATTTCTTATCTTCATCCATGTGGAGCTTGAGTTTAGTGTCATATATGAAAATTAAAATAGGAATACAGTCAACCTGCTTTACCCCCCAAATATACATAGGGCTATGGATATATTTGGTAAAAATTGAATTATAATATTGATGGTTTCTGTACTTCAAGTTCCAGAATTCTATGAGTCTGTGATTCTCCCCTGTGAGACAAAGTATTCTTTCACTTGTTATTTTAGTTATCACTAATTCACGTCACTGAAGGTCCTAAATGTACTGACACACCTAAACATGCTGAAATGTTATATACTTCTACTCTTCCATAGACATACACACGATGAAAATAAGGAAATGGTTGAGGCGAAAGGAGAACTGTAAGGCTCAGTATTGGTCACTAATATATTTTATGGTTGCTTACCACATATGTGTTCTTATATTAATTCATTACTTTAATTTACGATGAGTTGGTAAATGAAAGGCAGGAATAGAAGTATGATGTATACCATGGTAACTAAAACTCTATTGAGAAAGATGCATTTATTCCTTTCTTAAATTTTACTACTACTCAATATAACAGTGTTTCTTACAATGAGGAATGGATATCATAGAGAAAACTGGAGCACCAAATTGTAGACATTTCATATAAACAACCACAATCAGATAGGACTATCAATTCAGTTTTTATTTTCTCTAGAATAGTTTTGCTCTTTTCAAACCAGTATTCCTAAGTACTTACAAACATCAAAAGTTAGATTTGACAGTATTATTATTATTTATTGATATTATTATTGTTATTATTATTATTATTATTATTATTTACTATTACTAAATGTACACAAACATCAAGTGACTCTTTGCTGGAAGATATGTATTTTCTTCTGTTCTTACATGTGGCCTGCAAGGACACATTATTCCCATTACACAGGTGAGAAAAACCGATTAGATTTATTCATTCATTTAACAACTATTTATTGAGCATTTACTGTGTATTAGGCTTTATTCTAAAAGTTTGACATATACAAATTAAAAATACAGCTAAAATTCTTTTCCTCATGGGCTGACATATAGTCGTAAATTTACTCAGTTATTAGTACATATAATAACTGAGTAAATTATATATTAGAAGTTCATACGTTCTTTGGAAAAAAGAAAAAGTAGGTCAGTTGTAAGGAGATCTGCATTGCTGGAGTGATAGCAGGGTAATTTCAGCACTATGAAGTTTACTCTTTCCTCAATGTTTTTGGCTTAAATTGAACTTCATCAGGCATCAGGGTACAATGTCTGCATTCTTGGGTTTCATCCTGTCTTACACATTCCTTTGGTTTTTAGCCTCTGAATCACTGTATTTCAGGTTTATCTCTTGTATATAGCATAGAGTTTGGCTCTGCTTATCAGTCAATTTGAAAAATCCATTTTTGAAATTAAATGGGTATGCTCTAATCAAATTTATTGACATTACTAATATGGTGGATCTCAATTCTGTCATACTATCTTTTGCTGTAGTTACTATATATATATAGAATATATATATACATATATATATTCTATATATATATAATGTTACCTTATTTTTACTGTATTTTGTCCTCTGTTGTGTGTCCTTTCTCTTTGATATTGTTTGTTTCTTTGATTTGCTTCTACTATATTTTGTAATTGGTAAATATTTCTGTTTTAATGCTGGTGGTTACCTTTGTTTTAATACTTGTACAGTGATCTTAATTCCTTTTTTAAAGTCTTTTTTAAAATGTTTAGTATCTCTTCTGTCAGTTTTGATATCTTTTGACTCCTACCTAATACAGGTGAGATACAATAGCCAATGAACCAATTCTACTTTCTTCTCTCCTCCATTTTCTGTTTCTTTCTTTTCTTTGTCAGAGCATAATCATGTTTCCATATTATTTTTCTACCTATGACTAAGACTTTGAGTTTAAGAACTAAGTTATGTAAATCTATAGAAACAAGCCTTGTCTTAGTTCTGTAATTTTTTTTTATTTGAGAGAGAGAGATAAGTGAGAGCAAGTGGGGGAGAGGGCAAGAGGGGAGAGAGAGGGAATCCTAAGCAGACTCCACCCTTGGCATGGAGCCTGATGGGAGTTCGGTCCCATGACCCTGGGATCATGACTTGAGCCAAAATCAAGAGCTGGATGCTCAAACAACTGGGCCATGCAGGCACCCCATTAGCCCTATAATTAAAAATGTAAAATACCATCAATCCTTATGCAAGGGTTCTCTAGTCAAGGCTTGATTGTATGAAGAGCGTCCTCTACTAGATTCCTTTAGAAGGGCATATGTATTCTCTGGGTTTTTGAACATTCAAAACTGCCTTTCTATTGCTCTGATACTTAAAGAACTTAGCTGGTGTCAGAATTTCTTTGTTTCTTGAAAATATCACTTCATATTGCCTTGCTTTATATTTCATTTTTGAGAAGTCTGGTTGCCTGTCTACCTCTCATACCTTTGTACTTGGCCATCTCTTGGCCTGGAGGTACTGAGGATGTGTTATTTTTCTTTAAAGTCTAATAGTTTTACTCAGATAGGTCTTGAAGTTGCTTGTCTGAATTTGATTTTTCTTTGTACTTACTTGGCCCTTTCAATATGCAGATTCAGGTTTTATTTCATTTTCTGGCAAGTTTTCTTGGACTATGGTTTTAAACATGAGTTCTGTTCTATGGTTTTGATTTTCATAGTCAAGGACACCATATATACAAATGTTGGACATCCTTTGTTCCTCTTCCATTTCACTTTCTGACCCTTTGCATTTTCCTTTTTTATATCATTTTTATTCTTTCTGGTTGATTATCTCTTTCATCAAGACCCTTGATAAATTTTCATTAGAATCCATTCTCCCTTGGACATCATGTAATTTAGTCTTCATTTGTGATTATGTTTCTTGTTTCTTTTCTGGGTTCAGTTAATTGTCATTTTATTTCTTCATCTTTTTATCCATTTCTGTTCCCAATTTTTGTAATTCTAACTCAAAATATCCTTTAAAATTTTCCAAAGTGTTGTTCGGGGATATTTAACTCAGTTTCGTGTATTGTGTTACAGTTATTGTTTTTTTTAGTTTTGTGGGGAGAGTTTTCATCAACTGAAATGCTTTGATGCAGTTTTACCGATTTTTCATAATAGTTTTATATGGATATAGTTTGCTCTTTTCTATTCCTGTATCCCTCATATGTAAGGATGCCCACTTGTCCTAGTTCTGCCCTAATCTGTGCAACTTCTTTTATGAATCATGTTTTTGATGGCAGTGTGGTGAGTGGAGAGATTGATGGGGTTTTTTTTCTTTTGTTTCTTTAAGTTTCTCCTTGTTTCCTTCTTTTCCTGCATGTCCATATATACTAGCTATGACTCCCCTCTTAATTCATCACACTCCTCCCTTCTCCCCAGAAGCAATGATGCCCTGTATTTGCCACTTGCATTACCACTCATTTTTCCTTAGCCCAGTGCTAATAACTTCAAGTCCCGACCTGTGTTCAGTATTTTGGCATTTGATATTGAACTTTGTCTCTTTACTGATGGTTTCATTTGCATTTTGTCTCAGTCATCTTCACTCCTCTCCTCTTTTTAGCTGAGTCTCTTAAGCCTCCTCTCTCTTCCTCTCTACACCCATGGGCTTGCAAGGCAGGTAGTGGAAATGCCTGAAATCGAATTTTTTTCTTCTACTTACAATGTAAAGGTTATTATTGCATTTTCTATTTCTTACTGCTGATGAAAGTGTGGATCATCTGTGGTTTTATTTGCTTTCCTTGTTGGTTTTATAGGTTCTGAGGGGAAGGTAGGTGGAGAGATTTTAATTCAGGCAGCCATTGTCTTCCAAACCCCTAGAGCTTCAAGATCTGAAATAGGGTCAGGAGAGGAGATTTTAATGAGTAAGTTATAATAAATACTTAAAGGAGATTAGGAAGTTATTCATGGGGATTTGGGGACAGAAATATTTCAGGTAGAGGAAACAGCTTAGGTCCTGAAGTGTGAGCATGTCTGGCATGTTTGAAGAATAGAAATGAGGGGGATTGGAGTGGACCATGGATATGGATAGGGATGTGGGGGGAAAGAGTAATAAGGGATGGACGTGTTTGTAAGGACTGAATTTTCTTGCCCCAAGGATTACAGTTGAGGGGGTGGTATTCAAATCTAAATCTGTCTCCATGTCTTGTGTCCTTTGCACACTACAATGCTAGTATTCATAAGGAGTTTTATGAAATTGATCCATAATAAAACTATAAGCCAAAATCTCCAATTTTGTGTTGGCAAAATAATCCAGTATGGCAGCGGTATAGACTTTTGGACACAGCTTCTGTCGTAGTCACCTTTCCCTTGAACCTGTCATGTGTTTCCACTATCATCGCAGCCACACTTCTAGGGAAGTACTGAACCCTTTTAATATGGAATTCAAAACAAATAGACAATCCTTTACCTAAGGGATATTTTAAGAATATAGCAATACAACAGCTAAACCAAAGATTTATTTCAAGCAAAGAGGAAACTATGAAATACGTACTGCTAAAAACCATAACACTAACATTATGTAGTGCAGTGTGTGCTGAATCTGATGTAAGTGCTTTACCCATATTAAATCATTAAGTTCTTAGCAACCCTGAGAACTAGATGTGATATCATTAATCCTCCTTTAAAGATGAAGATAGGGGCATCTGGCTGGCTCAGTCAAAGGAACGTGCAACTCGATCTTGGGGTTGTGAGTTCGAGCCCCATGTTGGGTGTGGATATTATTTAAATAAATAAAACTTTTTTGAATTAAAAAAAATAGAGATGAAACTATTGAGGCACAGTTAAGCAAATTCCCCAAGGCTGTCTAGGCATGTAGATGATCTGAGTTATGGAACAAAGATTACCTGTCCTCAGGACTCCCCTTCCTGAATCCAGACCTCCATTCAAGTGAAGTGTAGATATGTTATCTCTACAAAATCTATTGGGCCCTTAGAAGTAGGTTAAGCCCTTTCTTCTAGCTGTTTTTCCTCTACCTGAGTATTTGCCTCTGGTCTTCACTCTCTGATAACTGACACTAGGATAGATTCTTCTTTCTCATATGATACCATGTCCTTAGCAAAGGGATATGTTCTTCCCTTTCATCCACAATGAAATAAATTTTGTAGCATTCTTGCTGGAAATAAACTGGGTAAGGGTGTGGGTTTCTTTAAAGTGACCTAGCAGAGATTGTAAAATTTGTCTTCTTGTGTTTTCAGTTTCTTTTTTCTCATATCTTTGCTTCTAATTAGTCACTATATTCATTGAAAAAGATAGAAAACTTTTCTCTCTCTCTTATTTTGTCTTGTAGGTCATTAGGTACATGCTTTCTCATCATGAGCACCTGGGAGGATCTGGGAAAAATAAAAAGATGAGTGAAGGAATCTTTTTTTAGAACGATACTCCATTTAAGTCCTCATCATTGGGCTGTGGATCTCCTTCCTTGTATCCTGCAAGAAGGCAGTATAGAGAGGTGTCAAAAGATTCAGATATTTATATAGTGACACATACATATATAAACTGAAGGCCAAAAAGAGAGGGAGCTTTTCCTAGCATATGCTTAGTACATAAAGCAATGAAAGAAATGTTACTGAAAATTGGAGAAGTGAGTGGTCATGGAGAAACACTTTAAATGTTTCCTTGTTCTGGTTAATTCAGAAAAAGTGGAAAGAAAAGACAACGTTGTTCTCTTTGTGGCTTAAGTGAATATGAGATATTGGAGATATTTTTGTTTTGCAAACGATTAAAGTGTCATAGCTTGTGGCAATAGGAAGAGCTCGTAGAGAGTCCTGGATTCAATTCCTAGTTTCACCACTGACTAGTTATTCATTCATTTACTTTTTCATTCATTAATGAATGTTTATTAAGTGTCTACTCTTGCCAGCACTGTCCTGGTGCTAGGATGATAGTCATGAGTAAAACAGCTAAAATTTCGGTATCATGCAGTTAACATCCTGTGGAGAGAGAAGGGCAAGAAACAAGATATGTAAGTAAAATATATTATAGTGATAATTACTAAACAGTGAAAGAGGATAAGAAGTGTCCTCTTTAATGTGTCCTCATTAAATTTTAGGCAAGAAAGCTAGGAAAAGACTAAAAAAACGACATTTGAATTAAAAACCTGAAAAATGTTGAGGGCCTAATTCAAGATGTTTAATCTTCATGCGCTGAGTTTCCTCATCTATAATTTGGAAATGGATATTATTTATGATATTAAATTGAATGATCCGTGTCCAAATATCTAACTAAATAGTAACACCTCACTGGTCTTCTTCACACAGCTAGCTGTCTTTTAAACGCCCAGGCTCAAAGCCAGCACCACAGACAATTGTGTCTGTGGTTCTCCAGCTTTATTATAATGCTTAAAAGAAAAAGACAGAGAGAGATTTGACAGAGTCATTTAAGCCTGGAGAAGATTATTTTGGCCTCTGATTAGACATTTCAGCATGAATATCACCTGTGGAGGTGGGCACCTGTGGAGGTGGACTCCTGCAGACACATTAAAGCAAGTTTTCATTAGTGGTGAGAAGGCACGATCAGATTCCAAGGGCGCAGCATGAAATTTACTGACATATCTGAATGCATCAACTACTGTCAGTGTCGATGGCTCAGGCTACTCATCAGTAATGAAAAATGAGGAAGAAAAGTTATGTTTTATTCATTCACTACAGATTTGCATGTGGTTTGATGAGAAAGGAAAGCAATGCAGTCAATAGATGGTGCCAGAGGGTAGGTTCTCACTGCAAAGCTAAACATGAGTTTGTTGGAGATAATCTTTTGTGTGAGGATTCGTCTTTTCTCTGACCATATTACACATTTCTCATACTTGATGAATTATTAACATAAGGAAAATCTAAAACTTTATGTTAGGTTCACAGTACCATAGAAGAAATAGATACTTAAAATCTCTTCAAGAAGCGTTTCAGCATATAAAGTTCAAATGAGTTAGAAAGGAGAAAAAAATAATTCCAGTGTTTTATAATCATACAGTAAGCATCATCGCTCATTTAGTAAAAAATATTACATGCGTTATTTGATATGTATCTAATGTAGTTAATTGGGTTTTAAATATATTTGTGTATACTTGTGTGCAAGATAGTTAAAAATAGAAATAGATATTTCAGTACTAAAATGAAATAAAGGTAACCACTGAAGTAGATTCAGGGAGCAAAGTAGGATTGAGCCAATTGTAGTTGGGATGGAGCATGTCAAATTCTGTGGAAAAAGCTTGTGAAATAAAAGCAAGTAGATTGGATAAGGCAATTTGAAAGAGTAGAGAAAGGGTCTGGATATCTTTAATTTCAGAAAATGAGAATATTTCGATGTCTTTGTATAGAAAGCATCTTAGAATCTTTTGCTGGTACCCTAAAATTTGTATTTCACATGAAAATTGAACATGTCATTATATCTCAAGAGCCTAGAGTGTCCCATAAAGATTCCAGTCTCCTGTGATTACCCACAGGAATCTGAAGTATAAGACAATTTGGTGTCAAATGTGTTTCTGCAAGTAGATACAGTATTGTATTATAATTTTAAGAGGAGGGGAAATTTTTAAATATTTGCCAAAGAAACTTTTGTTATCAAAACTTATCATTTTAAATCAATCTGCTACCTGGAAACTTAAAAATTATTTTCTATGATGAGGTTCATTGTTCATAGTAGTACAACTATGGATACTCTATTTCATGATTCCATCACTTCAATTTTAGTAAAAGAAATAAGGACTGTACTATTACATATGCCAGAGGGTGCTCAGAGCCACTGCTGGTTACACTGATGGTCACTGAGTAACGATAGTTCTGTACTGCTATGGCCTTAGGGTAACTTAGCCCAATGAAGTTCTATAATAATCCCCTTTCAATGGTTTCTATAATAATTGAACATAATTCTTCCTACCTCCCTTGTTTGCTTAGATCCCATTCCTCTAATGGCTCTGTACTGGACCTGCTTGTATTTTCATCTGAATAAATCCTCCCAAGCAACACTGGGCTGGGATTTATAACTCCGCATTATGGGTCGAAGGCAGCCTACGGAGTGTGTTTCAATCTACAAAGGGAGTGATTCAATTCTAGATCTGCTTAACTCTAAAACTGTTGTTCGATCTGTCTCTGGGACCCATATATTCTGGTTGTTTGGGACAGTTCAGATTTATGCCCTTCCAATTTAGCATTTGCCCTCCACCAAAGTGTCCTATTTTAGATGATAAATTATATGGTCACTCTGGATCACACCAAGAAACCAAGATTATTTAATCAGAATTCAGACATTGCATCGATTCACTGGAAAGCAAGAAATGTGGTTTCTACTACCAGTGCCATAAAAAGGAAAATCTGAACATCTGCGCAAGTTAGTGTCTACAGCGCACTTGCATAAATATCACTGGGTACACCAATTAGCCCAATGCTAAAAACAAACAGGGTATGAAACTTGTGGGTGGGTACCAGAGGTTAATACTAGAAATTTTTGCATTCTGAAAACAAGTTTTCTTTAGAAAAAAAATGTGTCCCTGGGTAAAATTTATTAATAAAGGATACTCTTTTTTCAGGTGCTTTTACTCCCTGTCACTGTTTTTTAATGATATAGAGCAAAAGAGTTTGTTTTTTTAGCCAACGGAGTTCTAAGAATATTGTCATCAAAATCATTATCTATACATAGATATAAGCACACTGGGGATGAAACCAAAGTCCTTAAATGTCCTCTAGCCACACACACACACACACCCATCCCAGACCTCATCTCATTCTGCTCTCTCTTTTGCTCCTTCTGCTCCAGCCATGTTTAGCATTCTTGCTCTCCTGGAAACTCTCTTTTCCACAGAACCTTTGCAACTGTCATTCCCTTTACTTGGACTGCTTTTCCTTCTGAAATCCTGATGGCTTGCTTCCTCTTCTACTTCGGGTCTTTGCACAAATGGCATTTCCTAGTAGAGACCTGTTTAATAAAATTAAAATAGTGACTGCCCCATTTTCACATAGCTTATATTTTCCCCCTACGTTAATCTTCATAGAACTTGCACTTTCTAGCATACTGCATAGCTTACTTATTTATTATACTTATTCCTTATCTTCCCCCTCTAAAAGATAAGCCCATCAAGAGTAGGTTTTTATTATGTTTCATTTCAGGGGGGTCTATGTTTTTCACCACTATTACTACAGTATGTAGAATAGCATCTGGCATATTGTAGACCCTCAATAAATATTTTTTGACCAAGAGAATGAAGAAACAGATTATGAATGTCCTGAATTTCAGCTTGGATAAGGTGATGCTTTGACTTCCGTTGGAATTATTTTTCAGAGATTAGCAGTATGGTCCACTGGAGCAACGTCCCTTTTTGGTTATTCTTACGATATTAGCCATCACTGAGAGCCAGCAATGGTTAGCACTTTATGTGCATATATATTACCCAATCTCACATGATGCTACAAGCTGGATATGATGTTAAATCATTTGCCTCTTTCTCACAGTTGCCAAAGTGTAGGGGGGTGAGTTAAAAACCAAAGTCGGGTGTTTTTTCTTTGTTTTGTTTTGCTCTTCTTATTGCAATGAGACGTATTTGCTATCTAACCAAATATAAAGGGGCAAGATTGGTTTTCACTGTGTTGTGGACCCAGCCTCATATCCTTTTAATTACACTGTATGCCCTTAAAGAGTTGCTATCCAGGAGCCCAAGACAGCTTTCTTTCTGATATTATTGAGGTTCTCATTTGACAGGCAGTATTAATCAGTGACTCTGCGGGCACCCTTGAAAAATAGTTGTTTCCTTGAAATAGATTTTTCAATTCATAGGAATATGATCAATCTCATTTCAATTAATCCATGAAGATGGGAATGTGAAGGCAAATAATATCATTGATTGGATACTGTGTGTTAAACACACTCAGTCCTCATTTGGACCCTAAGAGAAGAGATATTAGTATTCTGATTTCATAGCAAGAAAACCAGCAGTCTAGAAAATAGCTTCACAGTGCTTGGTAACTAGTAAGCGTTCACAAAGTGTCAGTGCCTTTATTTCCTTCACCACCCCTTAAAGCCCCAACATTTTATTATTACCCATGAAAAATGAATGTAAACAATAAACGTATCTAAAATTGAGTGTGGATTTCCCATAAATAGGAAGATGGTGACAATTAAAGAAAGCATTATCTGTGTATTTTTAAATATGCTTTAAATGCATATAAAATGAGTAAAACTCATTATGTCTTAAAATGCATTGGGTTTAAGGAACCATGTGAGATAAATCAATTGACTATTTTCTCATTTAATATCTGAAGTAGCCTGGAAGGTTTCTTGTCCATTTTGCTTGCCTCTGATTATAATTTTATAGCTGAACTTATTCTAAAATACACAGGACAATGGAAATGGAAATGGAATGGAAAAATGTTTTATGTGGCAAAAACGAGTTCACTTTAAGCTGCTGATTCAGATTTTGCATAATGTTAAAAATTATTTCTTTTTTTTAATGTTTATTCATTTTTGAGAGAGAGACAGAGCATGAGCAGGGGAGGGGCAGAGAGAGAGGGAGACACAAAATGCAAGCAGGCTCCTGGCTCTGAACTGTCAGCACAGAGCCCAGTGTGGGGCTCAAACCCACGAATTGTGAGATCATGACCTAACGCTTAACCAACTGAGCCATCCAGATGCCCCTATAAAAATTATTTCTGAGACCACATTATGACAGTGCAAGAAATTTCAGCTGCTGAAAATAAAGATTGTTTTCACTATACTTTTAAAGCATACTAAAAATCTATAGGCTTCAACAGACATCTAGCATATAGTGACAAATCCACAGACCGCTCTGCTGTTTCAGTGGCAAGTTCTTTTTTGAATTGTATAATTGATGTTGAATTTCGCTCCATCTCTTGTAACCTCAAAAACCATCTAGAGCAGTGCACAGTACAGAGTAGTTGCTTATTAAATGTGTTACCATTTGTCAAATTCGTTTTCTTTTACTGAAAAACAAAAGAATGTGCTGTCACGGTAAAAATTTCCAACAACTCAGAAAGAACTGGGTCCCCAGACAGCTCTTTCACCCTCTTTGTGAGGATTCAATAAAAAGTCAACAGTCTGCAGCTACAAGAGAGTTCTCACCAGAACCAACCATCCTGGTACCCTGATCTCAGACTTTCAGCTTCCAGAACTATAAGAAATACATTTCTGTTGTTTATAAGTATGGCATTTTGTTATAGCAGTCCAAACCAAGTAAGAGAAATAGAAAACTGAAATTAATGGATATCCTGTGTCAAGGGTTGTTCAGACATGGTACTGAAAAGGGGCGGCACTGGGAGAAGAGTGCACTGGGGCAGGACAAAAAAAGCAGACTGTGTCTCAGTCTTGTATGAACCAGATTCTCCTTTCGACTTTATGCCTCCTTCACAGCAGGATGTGGCCTCCCTCAAGAGATAAGCGCTGTCCAGTAGGAAAAGAGTGAAGGGAGGTCTTACTACGCTGACTCAGACCTGTTTCTAGGGAAGACCGTTTACTACAAGTGGGATGACTGAGAATTGGCACCTGGAGAACTTCCTTTTAGGGCTAATGGCTTTAGGTTGTCCCGGCATCCTTTTTGTTGGCATGATCTCCAGGTTCCTGGCCAAGGTGCCGGTCACGTGAAAACAGCAGGTTGAGTTCTTGGGGAAGTGGACTCTGAGATGGAAGTTAGCATGTGAGATGTTTATTGAGGACTGCTGTTGGGATCAACACCTTTCAAAAGGGTTGGAGGAAGCAGGACTGGGTTGAGTGAGAGGGAAACTCTGACTGAATTGTTCTCTACTGGGCCACAAATGGGAAATCTTTTATTCTATTGCCTGGATCAGTCATCTGCGGGGCGCCAGCCCAGCAGGGTGTGGCGATGGTCATTGCTGCTCTCTGCACATGAGACAATCTGATGAGGGCTGTCCACTGAGGAAAGGCAGCACTTGCTGTCCGCATTTCCAGCTGCTGAGGCAAGTTCTTCCTTACAGGTGACCTAAGCAGTGTCACAATATGCTTAAGATATCAGAAGAACTTGACACGGACAGAGGTTGCTAATCCAAGAACAAGAAAAAAGGGCTGTAAAGTCTTCAAGAATGGTGTAGGAGGAGGTGGGAGGTCAAGGCAAACTTTGCCAGAAAGGAAATACAGTTAGCCATTTGGCTTCACGTTGTCACGATAATATAAACATTATTTATTGCTTTTACCTTTTATATCAAACATGTTGAAATTCAGAAGATTGATGGTCATAAGATCAAATGCATTTGCTTTCTGCACCAACAGTCAAAACTTAAAATTATAGATAACTGTTTGGGAATGAAAGGTGGAGAGGAGTGACAGGGAGGGCAAGGTTGACAAGGTAACAAGGTGAAGGGGGAACATAAATACCATTGTATTAATGAGACAAGAAGTGGAGAAATAAATTTTTCACATTTACCTGCTACTATAGAAAAATAAAAATAATGACATGAGTGTATCGAAAGGACGTGAGAAGCAGTGATCGTATAAATGGCCTATATTGTAATATGAAAGAAGGAAATCAAAAGACATAATGGAAAGTAGCTAAATCGAGAGAAGCCATAGAATCACATGATTTAGAGAAATGCAAGGAACTACCTGGAGCACTTTTTTTTAAAAAATTTTTTGAGTATAGTTGACACACGATGTCACAGTAATTTCAGGTGTACAACTTTCATCATGCTATGCACCCAGCAAGTGTAGCTACCATCTGTCACCATAAAATGCTTTTACAATACCACTGACTATGTTCCTTATGTTGTGCCTTTTATTCCTATGACTTACTGATTCCATAACTGGAAGCCTGTATCTCCCACACCCCTCGAATCATTTTGTCCACCTCCCCAACCCCTTCCCTCTGGCAACTACCACTTTGTTCTCTGTTAGTCTGATTCTGCTTTTGTTTATTCATTTGTTTTGTTTTTTTAGATTCCACACGTGAGTGAAATCACATGGTATGTGTCTTTCTCTGTCTGACGTATTTCACTTAGCATAATACTAATACCCTCAAGGTCTATCCAGATTGTCGCAAATGACAAACTTTTTTAAGCTGTTAAAAACTAATTGTCACTAAGGATCAATACCAAAAGTAGAGAGTAGTGAGGCAGAGAATCATTACTTTTATTTATAAGCTTTTCAGACTGTTTAAATTCCTGATTTTTATATATGCAAAATATTTTCAAACATTATGTTTCTTGTGCCTGTTTCTAGAAATTGTCTATGCACATAAAGTACACTTTCAAGATACGTATAATCACATTGTATGTTAGTCAATTTGACAATAAATTATATTAAGAAAAATAAATAGAAGGAAACTTAAAAAAAGATACATATAATCATTCTATTTGCCTGCACCTCATTCTGTTATGAAGATTTTTTTTCTTTATTAACTTATTTTTATCCCAAAATATTCTGTTGAATAAAGAGTCCATAATATATTTAACTAGTACCTAACAGGGAACATGTAGACACATTGTAGGTTTTCTAAAAATGTTGAATCCACATTCATTCCCATAAAGAGTGAATGAGAATATCCGTTTCATCTTCTGTCCTTCGTTAAAAATATGTATTATAAAACTTCTTACCTTTATCAATATGATGGGTAAAAACTATATATTCTTATTGATTTGTGTTTATTTCTTTAATGTGACCATTTTATTATTTATAACGTTAAAAATCATACCTAGGAAAAACTGTGTAGTCTACATATGCAATTGCAATTACACTAATCAAACTTTGAAGATGTTTGCCTCTGTGTGTCTCATTGGGAAGCCCTTTCTTAATCTAAGATCGTGAAGAAAATATAACATGTTCCTTCTAGAGCAATTGCAATTATATTTATATTTGTATCCTTAATGTGTGGGTCACAACCCACTTGAAGGTATTTTATAGTTAGAAATAAGGTATTTTTCTGTGTCAATTGAGTTGTCCCAACATGATTTATTTCAATAAAACATCTCTTCCAAACTGAAACAAAATATTACTTTCACAATATTATCTAGAAGCAATTCCTGAATTATCTCTAGCTTTTCACTTATATATATCCATATAAACACTCATATCAACCAGTTTATATATCATAGCTTTATAATGTGTTTATATGCTTTAAAATCTGATAAGACTTTTCCCACTCAATATTCTTTTTCTTTCTGCCCCCTCTCCTCATTCACTCAGAATCATATTTGTACATGTTTATCTTTCCTCTTGATCTGTGGATCACCTCTCAAGTCTCCCAAAGTAATATTTAGAGTTTTATTGTTTGCTTGCTTTTGGAGGGGAAGGAGTATTATGTAGGATTTACACATGCACACGGGACAATCAGTATCCTCACAATGCCAAGTTTGTCTATCCAAGAATAAAATACATGGGGCTATTTAGTCAAATATTCATTTCAGGTTATAGTTTGGAATTTTTGCTTCAATCATCGTAAGTGTGATTGACTCGTTGTTTTTATCAGGGGTGTGTGTGTGTGTGTGTGTGTGTGTGGTTATCTCTTTATCAGGTGTTAGTTTCAATGAGGTTTGGAGTTTTAAAGTTTTATCTAATAAGCTCTGGATCAGTTTACATAATAGCAGAAACATCTGTTCCATGGAAATTTGGTTGGTAGTACATTTGAAATAATCTAAGCCCATGTTTTTACAACTTTCTTAATTCGCTCTACTACAGTTGGCCTATCTGGGTTAAATATTTCTTCTGAAGAAAAGATGACTGTTGTAAATTTTCCAATTTATGTACATAGAGTAATAGAGTAGAACATGGAGAATTATTTTCTTTAATTATTTCTTCATTAATATTTCTAACTTTGTGATTTCTCTTTTTGTTTCATAATTAGTTTATTAAGTATTTTATCTAATCATTTCTTTCAAAGAACCACATGCTGGAATTATGTATTAGTTATACTGTATTTGTACCTTCTAAATGTCATTAATTTCTGTCTTTATTAGTTTTTCTCATCTGTTTCATTAGACTCATTTTATTTTAGTTTTATTTTTTTAGCTTACAAATTAATTCACTTAATTTATATTTTCATACTTAGATGTATAGTGTTTAAAACTAGGAATTTTCCTGTGGTGACAACTTTGACTTATATTATAGATCCTCCCCCTCAGTGTTTTTTAATCATTCTATTTTAGATTATATAACTGTGTTTCTTCATTTCCTTAGCTTCCAGGTTTTTACTTGAGGATATTTTTTGAAGGGGATTTTGGTTTTTCATTTTTTATTTGATATTGTCACCAGAGAACCACGTATATATTATTTGTAAACTAAGGAATTCACTGGATTTATAATTGAAACTTACTATAGAACAGATTTTGAATATATCTCCCAAGAAAACTTGAAAAGAAAGTATATATTTATTTTCGGGATGTAATGTTTAATATATTCATATACATCTAAAATGCCTTATTTATGAGCTTTATTTTATATCTATAGTCTATAAATTCTTACCGTTTGGGCCGTTTGGGATTAATTTCTAGACTTTATGAGTGATTTTGTTACAGGCATGGATAGGCATGGATTTCATTTATAGCAATAGTTGGGTTTTTTTACATATTGTCTTTAATTACATACATTTTCTAAGAAACAACAGAGAACTTCACCTAATTTTATGCTCTTATATTTCTTGACTTTGCTCTTTTGTTCCCAGATAACTTGGGCTGGCAGCATGGAAGGAATCCTGCGAAACTTTTTCCCCCTCTTTTCCTTGAGCTGGAGTAGCTCTATGTGGTCATGTTCAGGTTTTTATTTTGTTCTCTTCTTATGTACCCACACTGCTTGTAGTTATCCATATTTAAAACTTGCTTTCCTCATGATCTTACAAGACCTCCAATTTCAGTTCCCACAGAAAACAAAGAAGTTTGTGAGTTATTCAAACCCATGATTCAATATGTGATCTCTTTTCCAGCAACTTTTAGTTCCTTTCCTCTTAAATATACTCATGTCTCTCAATCCTTAAAATATTTCAGTGGTTTCTCGTTGCTTTCAGGATAGTGTGCAAACTCCTTCCCATGGTTTATCACGCCTTTCATGATAGGAATGTGCTTTCATTTCTGAACTTCCTTCTGTAAACTGGTCTTTATGCTACAATTACACTAATATACATTTTATCTCTGTGATTAGTTTACAGATCTTATTTGGATCTTTATTTGAACAGTGTATAAAGAAAAATATTTTTGAGACAAAGAAATTTGACTACTACCTGGAAATTTGGCGATATTTAGAAATTATGCTATTAATTGTAGATGTTATGATAGATAGTATTATAGTTTTGTTTAAACAAAGAAATCATATTCTTTAGTTGTGCACACTGAAATACTTATGGAAAACATAACCTATGGATTTGTTTCAAAATAACCTGGGGTGGGACAGTAGATAAAAAAAAAAAAAGTTGTTTTGAGCTGATAATTATTTAAGCTGGATGATGGGTTTGTGGTATTCATTACACTAATCTCTTCATTTCTGCATATGTTTGAAACTTCACATAGTAAAAAATAAAAAAGAGCTCAGGTCTTGATTAAGCCATCTGATTTAAGCTATTTTTCAGCTCTCTTATAACATCAAATGAGAGATCATGCTGAAAAGAACCATCTGGTAACAAGAAATGGAAAGCAATACTGGACCAGTTTTTGCTTAATCTAGTATTTTTTGGAATGTAGATGTGTTTGGGCTTTGCACGCTGAGAACCAGCAGCCCCCTTAATGGCACACTCATCGACAGACTGGATCTGCGTGTGTTTTCTCAATAAAGCGAAGATAACAGAACTTTGATTCTGCCAACCGTGGGGGTTCTGTTCTTGCTTTAGGAATTAGCTTTAGCGCATGTATCCACCACCATAACACATTTTGCACTGCTATGAAATACCCATTTTTCTCTCTATTGGCTTCATGGCCAGTATTACTTACTTCTGAGAAGCACCAGTGTGAAGACAGTCTCTTGAAAAAGGGCTTTCATATTCATTCACATGAACAAAACATACATAAGAAATGAGTGTGCATATGTTCACACACACACACACACACAGAGAGAGAGAGAGAATGAGCACTAACACTGTGAGCTAAGCTCTGGACTAGGATCTGAGGCTATAACAGTGAACTCTCTACTCAAAGAGATGTTAGAGTTTGAGAGAGAGGGTGTGATGGAAAATGCATTAAAAACAGGTACAAAGCATTTCTTCATGCTGGCCCCACACTTGTATCTCCTCAAGAGTTGAAAGCAAGAAAGAAAGAAAGCAAGAAAGCAAGAAAGCAAGAAAGCAAGAAAGAAAGAAAGAAAGAAAGAAAGAAGAAAGAAAGAAAAAGAAAGAAAGAAATCTTATACCTAGGTCCCATCCAAAATCAAATGAATCAAAATCTCTAAAGATGTGACCAGCTGAAAGTGTTTTTAAATTTTCCCCATGTGATATTAATGTGTAGCAGGTATTGAGAATGCTGATAAAAGGTAAGCTTTGCAAACCTTTATCTGAAATCAGTGAAAACCTTTTTGTTGCCATCTTGCCTTTCCTTGGTACCTCTAGCTCCCTACTCCCAGATCAGACAAGTTGGAAAAAGGAGTTATAAAACTAAGAGAAATGGCAAGTTGATGGTGCTGGGAGTTCATTTACTTATTCTGCAAACATTTATTGAGCACCTGTTCTGTGCCGTGTACTGGGCACTCTGGTAATTGGCTAGTAATACAAAATTAACAAGTCTCTGTCTCTGCTCTGTCTATTGACAGAGATGGGTAAATAATCTGATTATAAACCCTAATGCTAAGTGCTGATTTGTGAAGATAAATTTAAGTTAGTCAGGTGAAAGGGAAGAAGTGAAGTGGGTTTATTCAGAGAGATGGGGTCTCCCTCTCTTTTTTATTTAACTCACTTGTGGAAGAAAACAGGATGAATGACTGATTGAATTTTTAATTTTAATCTTCTGAGTCTTCAAAATACTTGTTCCACTACCTTTCCTGTTCCAAAGTATTTCCTGTAAACTGCTTATTAAATTTAGAGACCTGATCAGGTTCAGGTTCAAGTCTTGACAAGAATACTTTATAGTATTAGAGTACTTCCATCAACACACTAACACTATCTGTCCCTCTTTTTGGAATTTATGGGCCATTTACAATCATTGCCTGAATCTAGTATTTCATCAAGGACTCCAAAATGTTGATTTTCTGTTATTCATTCTTAATTTATTTGCTGTAGTACTTCTGTGAAAAGAAACTTTCTCTGATTTATGCTGCAGGGCAGTGGATATAAGAAAATCAAGATAAATGCTTGATTATCAGTTTTAAAAACAATGAGTTGGTTCTTTAGTATCATTTAAAGGTGACTAATGAAGCGTTTTACCTACTATCACTATGAACTCATGTTTTTAAATATTTAATGTTTTCAATCTATTACAGCTATTCCTTTTTTTTCCCCTCAAACCATTCCAACTTTAATCGGTGAGAACCAGTTCAAGTTGGCTCCAACTTTAGACATGACCTGAATCATCTCTAATGGCTTCTCTGTTTGTGGTATGATAGAATGTAACTGGCCTATCTTGTACCTTTCCTGATCCGCACTCAGAATCAGCCAGTCCTTCCAAGTACCTTAGTGGGCAGTGCTGTGTAAGGATCCCTTCTGAAACCTTGTACCTAGTACACTGCAGACGATGGTGGTGCTTCTCTGAGAATGAATTAGGAAGAGTGGATATTTCCGCATAGGCTGTGGACTGGGTGATGCTCTGTGAATAAATCATGCCTTGGAGACATGAATTCTTTCCTAAGCTTTCTCATTACTGTTTTTAACTTTTAGGTAAATACTTGTAGGCTCTGTGTCACCTTTCTCCCATGGCTTACCTTGGGAGATGAAGAAAAGACATGTGATGCTAGCAGGCAATTATCTTATAAATTACTACCAATGCCTACCATGGAAGTCTGTGTCTGTCAATGTATACGATGATCAGAAAATGTTTAATGAATAGTCATTGTGTTAGGTGTAGGGGACTCCAACACGATTAAGACTTTATTTCACATGGTCTCTTCCGGTCATTTCAATAGTGCTGAATGCTACCGTGAGAGCCCAGAGGAAGAACTAATAAGTTCTGCCGGAGTGAAAGAAAGATGTGTTTATGGTGTAAGAAGCTTTTGAGTAAAGGTCTTGAAAGGAATAAAACTCTGGAGTGTGTGTAGAGGAGGGGTGTTGGAGAAGAAGATACAGGCTGCTGTTTTAAAAAAACAGAGCAGCAGGGGTAAAGACCGAGTGATTTCAAAGTTTAAAGGGTATTTGATCCATGTGGCTGCAGTGTTAAGTGCCAAGTTTATACAGGGCAGAAGTTCAAATATTATGCTGAGAAGACCCTTTGGGTCAGTTTGTTAAGGCAGGGAGGCCACTTTACAAAGCTATTCTCTAAACTGCAATTTCAGTTATTCTCCCACTGCAATTACAGTGGGAAGTAAATAGAGAAGATTGCTGAGACACTGTATGGATAAAGCAGTCTTAATGTGAATGAATATGAGGGAGAATTGAAAGATGACAAAGTCATTTTGCTTATGATGACTGATGTTACAACATGGTTGCTAATGGAGTGAGACCAAAGTAGAGTTGGAGCTCAGGAAGGACCCGGTGAGACAGAGAACAGTATTAAAGAACTTGCAAACAAGTCAAGAAGTAAACAATGGAGAATCAGAGAGATATGCCAATAAATGAGTTATTTGGAAGGAGGATTGATTGAGGTTAAGCGATTTGTTCAACATCTCATTGATTCATTTATCTGAAGGAAAGAATCATCACATTCATGCGTTCACATTCTTTCTGCCCAGAATCAGTCTTCTCAGCATAATATCCAAACTTCCACCCAGGCACTTTATAGTGCAAGCATACAGGTCAACTACCCTTTCAACTCTAAGATCCCTGTGATGTTCCTAGTACCATGCTATATACAAGAAATAAAATAGAAAAACTTGGTCCTGCCTTGGAGCTGTTATAATACAGTGGTAAATCAGTGTAGGTATCACCTACAGCTAGTGGTAAATAGCTGATAGGTAGGTGATAGAAAGCTGGGAATAGAAGCCAGAACTCCCAATCTAGTGTTGGTTTTGTCACACCATCCCTGCCTGTCCCACCTCACAGGGTCTACTCCTCACTCTTGGACTCTGTATTTTAAACTGAAGGTGACATAGTACTTGCCCACTTTTGCATTATCAGTCTCTATGCTTGGGCAAAGCCATTTGGGCTCTACCATTTGGGAACACTCATATGCTTTTGGATATGTTTTTGATCAACTCTGTGTAAAATAAGTGTTAGGGATTTATAAGACTCTTTCAATATAGTATGACAGTTTACATTTTACAGTCCAGGCCTCAAGTAAATGGTCTGTTTCCATCACCATTAGAGTAGGTATATCTAATTTTTTCCCCTGGCTCCATACATTAGACTAGTAAATGACAAATTCTTTTAAAAATTATGTAATTATTAAATAAGCACAACTTCATTTATTTTCCATCAAACACTGACTTTAAATATTTTACTTCTTAATGCATCTCTATAAATAGAGAGGTTGGCAGAATGAAAACGTGCATTGAAAGTGATTCTTAGTTCTTTCATTATTTTTATATTCATCTTTCTTAATTTAGTCTCAAAACACCCCTAGGCAGTTGGTGCTGACTCTTGCTTATTTGATATTAAAACTCTTGGGAGCCTGTTCCTCCACAACAGGGTTTAATTTTCTCATTTTAAGGCATCTTCTTTAACTATTTCCTACCGACAAAAAAAGAAAAGCCCATCTTCTTCCAACTCTTGCACTGATTTGCCCCTGGGATCCTGGTTATGGATGCTCAGCTCAAGATTAGTTCCAACTTGTTTCCCCTGAGAAGACACGTAAAGGATTTGAAAGATCTTTTGTGTGGTTTTCATGCTTTTGCCATTTAAGGAATTATTCATAACTTTCTGCCTTAGCATTCAACTCATTTTGAACACAATGCTTGCAAACCAATTAACAATTCTGATTGGACTCTCCCTTTAGAAGGAGCATCAAGAAGGAAACATCTGGGTTCTCATCTTTCTTAAAGAGATGACTCAAAAAATATTAATTTTAATAATATATTCTCACCAAGAAGTTCTGGTTTCTAGAAATGTATTTCTCTAATTCTTTTGGACAAATTTTCAAAGATCTTGCTTTATACAAAGTTGACTATGGTATTAAAAAAGAATTATAGAATTTTAGGAATTGGGAGAGAACTTAGAGGTTTGACAGTTCGGGTTTCTCATTTGCAGGTGATTCCACTGAAGTACTCAGAAAGGCGGGTACTGCTGGATCATGCAGGTTTCAGAGGAGGGCTGGGTTTAGGCCTGGATTTCCTATTCCCTGCCTCTCTCTATTCCTACTATATTCTTCAACATCAGTCTAAATATTCTTTCCTCTTGTTCTCTCTGGCTCTTTGTACTTCCTCCACAGACCAAATTGTACAGTTGGGATCATTAAACAGGAATTTGTAAGTACTAAAAAGGTTTTATCATTATATCATCAAGACTGAAAAATCCTGGTGGATCTATGTTTTTTGCATATAATGGGTACTCAATAAAGATGCATTAAACAAAATGGCCCCTGTTTGCCTTTGACAAAATTCAGCATCCTTTCTTAATAAAAGCCCTCGAGAAAGTCGGAATAAAAGGAACATACTTAAACATCATAAAAGCCATTTATGAAAAACCCACTGCAAATATCATCTTCAGTGGGGAAAAACTGAGAGCTTTCTCCCTGAGATCAGGAACACAACAGGGATGTCCACTCTCACTGCTGTTGTTTAACGTAGTTTTGGAAGTTCTAGCATCAGCAATCAGACAACAAAAGGAAATCAAAGGCATCAAAATTGGCAAAGATGAAATGAAGCTTTCACTTTTTGGAGATGACATGATATTATGCATGGAAAACCCAAGTGACTCCACCAAAAGTCTGCTGGAACTGATACATGAGATCAGCAAAGTCGCAGGATAGAAAATTAATATACAGAAATCAGTTGCATTCTTATACACTAATAATGAAGCAACAGAAAGACAAATAAAGAAACTGATCCCATTCACAGTTGCACCAAGAATCATAAAATACCTAGGAATAAACCTGACCAAAGATGTAAAAGATCTGTATGCTGAAAACTATAGAAAGCTTATGAAGGAAATTGAAGACGATACAAAGAAATGGAAAAACATTCCGTGCTCATGGATTGGAAGAATAAATATTGTTAAAATGTCAATATTACCCAAACCTATCTACACATTCAATGCAATCCCAATTAAAATTGCACCAACATTCTTCTCAAAGCTAAAACAAGCAATCCTAAAATTTGTATGGAACCACAAAAGACCCCGAATAGCCAAAGTAATTTTGAAGAAGAAGACCAAAGCTGGAGGCATCACAATCCCAGACTTTAGCCTCTACTGCAAAGCTGTAATCATCAAGACAGCATGGTATTGGCACAAAAACAGACACATAGACCAATGGAATAGAATAGAGACTACAGAATTGGACCCACAAAAGTATGGCCAACTAATCTTTGACAAAGCAGGAAAGAATATCCAATGGAAAAAAGACAATCTCTTTAACAAATGGTGCTGGGAGAACTGGACAGCAACATGCAGAAGAATGAAACTAGACCACTTTCTTACACTATTCATACAAATAAACTCAAAATGGATAAAGGACCTGAATGTGAGACAGGAAACCATCAAAACCCTAGAGGAGAAAGCAGGAAAAAACCTCTCTGACCTCAGCCACAGCAATTTCTTACTTGACACATCTCTAAAGGCAAGGAAATTAAAAGCAGAAATGAACTGTTGGGACCTCATCAAGATGAAAAGCTTCTGCACTGCAAAGGAAACAATCAACAAAACCAACAGGCAACTGACAGAATGGGAAAAGATATTTGCAAATGACATATCAGACAAAGGGCTAGTATCCAAAATCTATAAATAACTCACCAAACTCCACATCCGAAAAACAAATAATCCAGTGAAGAAATGGGCAGAAGACATGAGTAGACACTTCTCTAAAGCAGACATCCAGATGGCCAACAGGCACATGAAAAGATGCTCAACGTCACTCTTCATCAGGGAAATGCAAATCAAAACCACACTGAGATATCACCTCACACCAGTCAGAGTGGCTAAAATGAACAGATCAGGAGACTATAGATGCTGGCGAGGATGTGGAGAAACGGGAACCCTCTTGCACTGTTGGTGGGAATGCAAACCGGTGCAGCTGCTCTGGAAAACAGTGTGGAGGTTCCTCAAAAAATTAAGAGTAGATCTACCCTATGACCCAGCAATGGCACTGCTAGGAATTTACCCAAGGGATACAGGAGTGCTAATGCATAGGGGCACTTATCCCCCAATGTTTATAGCAGCATTTTCAACAATAGCCAAATTATGGAAAGAGCCTAAATGTCCATCAGTTGACGAATGGATGAAGAAGTTGTGGTTTATATACACAATGGAATACTACTTGGCAATGAGAAAGAATGAAATATGGCCTTTTGTAGCAATGCGGATGGAGCTGGAGAGTGTGATGCTAAGTGAAATAAGTCATACAGAGAATGACAGGTCCCATATGTTTTCACTTTAATGTGGATCCTGAGAAACTTAACAGAAGACCATGGGGGAGGGGGAAGGGGAAAAAAAAGTTAGAGAGGGAGGGAGGCAAACCATAAGAGACTCTTAAAAACTGAGAATAAACTGAGGGCTGAGGGTTGATGGGGGGTGGGAGGGTGGGGAAAGTGGGTGATGGGCATTGAGGAGGGCACGTGTTGGGATGAGCACCGGGTGTTGTATGGAATCCAATTTGACAATAAATTTCATATTAAAATTTTTTTAAAAATTAAAGTCTTATAAAAATTTAAAAAATAAATAAAATAAAAAGGTTTTATCATTATATCATCAAGACTGAATAATCCTGGTGGATATATATTTTTTGCATATAATTGGTACTCAATAAATATGCATTAAACAAAACGACCTCTGTTTTCCTTGTTAGTGTGGTCTGTTCTTTGCTTAGTAATGCAAGGAATCTATGATTGCAGAATATTTTACAAGATGTTCTTTAAATGATATAGATTGATTGAAATATGTACCCTAGATTTAAACTTACTTATTTTTACTTAAATTTTGATTATAAGAAGGTATATGCCAATTTTTTAGGGGGAAAAAAGGAAAACAAAATTCAGTGCTACCTTTTTGTATTAAAATTTTTTTAATATTTATTTATTTTTGAGAGAAAGAGACACACAGAGCACAAGCTGGGGAGGGGCAGAGAGAGAGAGAGGCAGACCCAGAATCTGAAGCAGGCTCCAGGCTCTGAGCTGTCCGCACAGAGCCCGACATGGGGCTTGAACCCACAGATGAGCTGTGAGATCATGACCTGAGCTGAAGTCAGACACTCAACCAACTTAGCCACCCAGGTGCCCCAGTTCTAGCTACTTTTAAGTAGTTTTGAGTTCTTTTTTGTTGTTGTTTTTGAGAGACAGAGAGATTGAGAGAGAGACAGAGACAGAGACAGAGACAGAGAATGGATTCCAAGCAGGGATTCTGTCTCACAGGGCTC
The DNA here is from genome assembly GCF_028018385.1 of Neofelis nebulosa. Taxonomy (NCBI): domain Eukaryota; kingdom Metazoa; phylum Chordata; class Mammalia; order Carnivora; family Felidae; genus Neofelis; species Neofelis nebulosa. Next base: position 32,773,049 of record NC_080795.1, read on the forward strand.
TATTTCAAGACCATTTGGCTCATTTTGACATGAGCCAAATCAAGAGTCAGCTCAACTGACTGAGCCACCCAGGTGCCCCAAGTTCTTAAAACATAAATATGTTTCGTTGAATAATTAAAATGAAGAATTTTTATTTTTTAAGCTTATTTATTCATTTCAAGAGAGACAGAGAGAGTGAGCAGGGGAGGGGCTGAGAGAGAGGGAGAGAGAGAATCCCAAGCAGACTCCACACCATCAGCCCAGAGCCTGATGCAGCCTAATCCATAAAACATAAGAGCATGACCTCAACTGAGATCAAGAGTAGGACACTTAACAGATTGAGTTACCCAGGTGCCCCTAAAATTAAGAATTTTTAAAAATAAAATCTATAACAAATTTATTATAATGCCAGTTGCAAGCAGTATAAATATTCATTTGAAAACTGACTTGCATTTTTCCATGAACCATCTTAGATATACTTGTTAAATGTTTTTATTTCTCAATTATAATATAACTTCAGGTAATATAGGTGGCTTCAGAGAGCACATTGAGGAATTTCTTTTTTTTAAAAAAATGTGTATTCAAATATAACCAATTCACCAATTCTGTTGTTTTCCCACTAATGATTTTAACTAATCCATCTTAATACAGGCTTACAAAATACCCCTTAAATATAAGATATAGGGGAGTTGAATGGAACTGCCTGATTCCCCAAATATTAGTTTAAAATTCACTTCATAACTACAAAAATTACCACCCAAAGTTTGGGGAATGTTTTCAAAACTCAATTATGAATTGAAATCTTAGAGGTTGATTTGACTTAGGGAACAAATATTTGATGATATTCATACCTCAAATACAAATATTGCCAGATTCAAACATTTCTTTTCTTTTGAAAGTCTAACTTTGTCTTTCACTGTCAAATTCCTTAATATTTCATGGTATGGACACTGAGAAAAAGTCTGTCTCCTCTAGCTCGCCATTTTCCACAGATGCTATGCTACCCATGCATTTACATTGTGGTGTATACATACTGGATGGTCTTTTCTTTATGAAACAATCGTGATAGGAGATACTATTTTTTATTGTCCTTGAATATTTTCCCTTTTGGAGTCTTTCTGATCCAGAAATCCCAAAGTCAATGAATCACTGATCTGGAAATATGGATATTGAATTTGGGTTGCTTATACTGTAATATTAGAGTGCAGTCCATTTCTTCCTCCAAATTGTGAGATGTTGTAGATGTCCAAGTGGCAGAAACAGGTCTTAGTTTGTGGCTTGCATGTAAATGTGCAATGTTTAATTGTAAGCATAATGCTATTTTTTCCTATTTTTTTATGAAGATGTTGCAGTCAAAACCATATCCCAAATCCCATATCCCAAATAACATTTAGTCACGTGAAAAGAGTGATTTTATAGTGAATCCGTGAGATAGCTGAATCTCTCTCCATGGCTTTCAATGTGTTATGATTAATAGTAGATGACAGTTTAAGGTCTGCACCAGATCCTAAAACAGTGTTACAGATTATTCTAAGCTAAATAAGAGCTAGTTATGCCATAGTTAAGCTTCAACCAAATGATTATTGAGGATTTTCTGTGCTTGGAGTCATGGGGGAACACAAAATGAATGTAGAAGTTGTAATTCTCTCAAAATATTGTCAGGTGCTTAGGCTTGATTACATATACATAGATAAGTGTCGTGCACTTTTGCATTTTGAAGGATGAAATGAGGAATTAAGGAAATGCAGAAGCAGAAAGATTTCATCAAGGTGGAGCCATTTAAATTCAGCCATAAAGGCTTAACTTTTTTTTTCTCTAGCTGTGAATGTCCTGGATAAAATAAAATTTGATCTTCATCAGTCTTATTAAATAGACTAATAAAAATTTAAAATTGTTACATTAGAAAAATGCATTATGAATAACATGGTTCAGTTACTTTCAGACAGTACTAAATATAGATTAGAGATGATATAAACAATTGAAACCTGGTCAAGGTACTACTAATAATCTTAAAATGAAATAAAAGGAAGTATGGTAATGGTATGTGAAAATAAGGAGAGATTACTTACTAGGAAATACTAATTTGTAGTATCAAGAATAAATAAATTGCCTATTTCTTAATGATCACAATAAATATCTAATTAAAGTATTAATTAAATTATTCATCAAGATTGCTTCTGAATGGAAAATGCTTAAAACCAGCAGTATTTATTGATATTTCATGCAATAAAAAAGAAAATAAAAGATGCAATTACTTCAGCTACCTTCTCAGTTAAAACAGTTTTTAAGGAAAACATAGCAGTGGCTAACCTGGCTCCCGCATGAGATGACTTTTTTATGACATTTTTAGTGTGCCTTCAATACATGTACTTCTAGTCTAAATTATTAGCCTGAACTACTTTCCTTTTAGACACTTCAGATAGTATTTTTCAAGAAATAAACACATACAGTGCAAGTGGAAAATAAAACCACTTTCCATTTCTCCATTTATGGGAGGTTGAACTTCTTTGGATTGCTAGGGCTGTAGATTTTTCAGAATGTGTTCTTCAGAGTGAAGTCAAATGATACTACTTTTCTCTCAAATTATCAGCCAACTGAAAAAAACAAAATCATTATTTCCAAATTTCAAATTTAACTATGCCATAAGTTGTACAAACAAGACCACCTTGCTTTTCTCACCTTTTTTTAAAATGTGGTCTATGTGAGAATGGACACCTCCTGATTATTGTGGCCTATTGTCAACTTTATGGATTTCCTTCCATACACAGACCTCCTCTGTCTTACACAATGTGTAGCATTTTTTAATACAACCAACAACAGGTATGTGATAAAGAATTTAAAAGGAGGCTACGAAAGGTCAGAAAAAGTACTTGAATCTCTTTCAACATGGAGCTATTTCTTGAGTCTTTTTTTTTTTTGTTATTTTCACATTTCTTAAAGAAACGTAATGCTAAACTAGCATTAGTGCATACAGGAAATAATGGCAACAGAAGTCATTTATTGAATACGTATATGATATTGAGCAAAATCACTATGCTGAGCACATTTGTGTTTTTCAATAAATATTTATTGAGTACCTACTATATACCTGATAACATAGAAGGAATTAGGAAAAGGAAGGTAATCACTGCCCTCAAGGAACTTATAATCCAATATTTTAAAAGATGAAGACATGCAGCAGGAATTATGAAAGCATAGACTAGCTTGAGGCAAAGCTTTCTGAAGGAGCTGAGGATTGAGCTACTATTAAAGGATAATTGGAAGATTTGCATATACAGATGAAGAGAAATGACATTGTAAACAGAGAAGTTGTGTGAACAGAGTATCGATGAGAAAACAGTATATGACATGTGTTTAAGAAATAACAGATAATTTGGCATTTGGGAGGTTGGGCCTGGCAAGAGATTAGTCTGGGGAGGTAGGTAGAGGTAAAATCATGAAAGCACTGACATGACATGTGAAGATATTTAAATTTTATCCAAGAGGCTTGTAAGCCAGTTAAGAGTTTCAAAAGTTCTGCATAGCTTATATACATATCTTATATACAATCTTATAACACGTATGAGGGTGGAGTTTGTATTTATGAGATTGTATTAGTTAGGGCTACCAAGAGAATTTACTATAGACTGGGTGGCTTAAACAAATTTGTTCTCTCACAGTTCTGGAGGCTTAGAAGGCCAAAATCAAGGTGCTAGCAAAGTAGATGTCATTTTGAGGTCTCTTTCCTTGGCTTTTTGATGGACACCATGTCACTGTGTGCTTGAGCACGGAGAGGGGGGAGAGAGAGCGAGAGAGAGAGCTCTCTGGTGTCTCTTATTGTAGAGGCACTAATCCCATTATGAGTCCCCCACTGTCATGACCTCATCTAACCTTAATTACATCACAATGATTCTATCTCCAAATAACATCACGTTGGACGTTAAAGCTTGAGCATATGAATTTGGTGGGGGGGGATCACAGACATTCAGTCTATAGCAAAAAAAGAAAAAGGCTGTTATAGTAATAAAGAGGGAGAGATAATAAAGGCTTGAGCTGGAACTGGTAAGGTACATGGACAAAAGGAATGAGAGAGTAGTTACGGGGTGAAATCAATGGATTTTGGTGATTGACTGGAGCTGAGAGAGAAAAAGCAGCCCATTTTTTCCCATCTCCAGTATCGCCCGTCAACTCCAGACCACCAGGTGAGGCTAATGTCCAGTCTCTGCCCTGCACTTACCCAACTCCTACCTGTTTCCACACTGCTGCACCTCACCTCACTACCCTACTTAGGACTTTCCAGCCATAATGATACTCAACAGCTTCTTCCAAGTACCTGATTATTTCCCAGGTTAGCACATTTACACATTATGGAGGACAAAATAGGTAAGCATACAAATAAATGCAACCTTATACACTAGGCACCACTGAATCAGAAGAGGAAGCAACTAACAGGAGTATAGTCAGTTCTGCTATGACACAATGTTTGCTTTTCTAAAAATCAACACGCTATGCAAAATTGTGAAATATGAAGCTACGAGGCTAATGAGAAAATCAAGGTTTGGATTTTCAAAAATTGCGTTACTGACTTTTTTTTAGTGGTAAGAACCTAATACAGATGGTAGCATTGTTGATATTTACTAATAGTTAAGAAATACATAAATGACACAACATAAAATCTGAAGTTTGCTCCGGCATCAAAAGAGTTGTGGTTGTGTTACTGCGGGGTAGAGGAAGGACGGTGACCTGAAATCCGAGGGAAGGTTGTAGCAGATGCAGATGGATGTGACTCTTAGGCCAGTGACCTGAAATAGCGTGTTTGAGGTGTGCATCAGCTCGAGTTGCTGCTTTTCGCTGCCAGTCAGCTGGCGCTGTTTTTTGTGTTCACCTCATGTTTCTCATGCGGGAAATCGCACGTAAGCAATCCCAAACTGTCTCTTGGTACCAAATGCTTTGTTACAAGTTTACATTTTCAAAACAATCATTGTGACAGAACTGAGTATAATTGTGCCTAGAGCAGTTGGGAACAGCACCACAAAGGTGGTGTCGTGTGAAGTGAGTCTTAAGACATAAAAAAGTGTGTACTAGCAGGAAAAGAGGGAAGGGAACTAGACAAACAGAAACGTCAGACATAGGGGATAGGAGGGAAGAAGGCGGCGTAGGAGGACACTGGGCTCACCGCGCGTCCTGCTGATCACTGAGATTCCACCTACACCTGCCTAAAGAACCCAGAAAACCGCCAGAGGATTAGCAGAACGGAGTCTCCGGAGCCAAGCGCAGACGAGAGGCCCACGGAAGAGGGTAGGAAGGGCGGCGAGGCGGTGCGCGCTCCACGACTGGCGGGAGGGAGCCGGGGCGGAGGGGCGGAGGGGTGGCTTGCCGGCCGAGCGGAGCCCCCCAGTCTGGCTGGCAAAAGCAGAGGGGCCGGACGGACTGTGTTCCGACAGCAAGCGCCACTTAGCGTCTGGGAGGTCATAAGTTAACAGCTCTGCTCGGAAAGCAGGAAGGCTGGAGGACAAAGGGAGGGAGAGCTGCTGAGCCCCTGGACGAGAGAGCTCAGCTTGGTGGGGAACAAAGGCGCTCGCCAGCGCCATCTCCCCCGCCCATCCCCCAGCCAAAATCCCAAAGGGAACCAGTTCCTGCCAGGGAACTTTCTTGCTCCACGCAAACACCCAACTCTGTGCTTCTGCGGAGTCAAACCTCTGGCAGCGGATCTGACTCCCTCCCGCTGCCACAGGGCCCCTCCTGAAGTGGATCACCTAAGGAGAAGCGAGCTAAGCCTGCCCCTCCTGCCCCCGTGCACCTTGCCTACCCACCCCAGCTAATACGCCGGATCCCCAGCACCACAAGCCTGGCAGTGTGCAAGTAGCCCAGACGGGCCACGCCACCCCACAGTGAATCCCGCCCCTAGGAGAGGGGAAGAGAAGGCACACACCAGTCTGACTGTGGCCCCAGCGGTGGGCTGGGGGCAGACATCAGGTCGGACTGCGGCCCCGCCCACCAACTCCAGTTATACACCACAGCACAGGGGAAGTGCCCTGCGGGTCCTCACCACTCCAGGGACCATCCAAAATGACCAAACGGAAGAATTCCCCTCAGAAGAATCTCCAGGAAATAACAACAGCTAATGAACTGATCAAAAAGGATTTAAATAATATAACAGAAAGTGAATTTAGAATAATAGTCATAAAATTAATCGCTGGGCTTGAAAACAGTATACAGGACAGCAGAAAATCTCTTGCCACAGAGATCAAGGGACTAAGGAACAGTCAGGAGGAGCTGAAAAGCGCTTTAAACGAAATGCAAAACAAAATGGAAACGACGACAGCTCGGATTGAAGAGGCAGAGGAGAGAATAGGTGAACTAGAAGATAAAGTTATGTAAAAAGAGGAAGCTGAGAGAAAGAGAGATAAAAAAATCCAGGAGTATGAGGGAAAAATTAGAGAACTAAGTGATACACTAAAAAGAAATAATATACGCGTAATTGGTATCCCAGAGGAGGAAGAGAGAGCGAAAGGTGCTGAAGGGGTACTTGAAGAAATGATAGCTGAGAACTTCCCTGAACTGGGGAAGGAAAAAGGCATTGAAATCCAAGAGGCACAGAGAACTCCCTTCAGACGTAACTTGAATCGATCTTCTGCATGACATATCATAGTGAAACTGGCAAAATACAAGGATAAAGAGAAAATTCTGAAAGCAGCAAAGGATAAACGTGCCCTCACATATAAAGGGAGACCTATAAGACTCGTGACTGATCTCTCCTTTGAAACTTGGCAGGCCAGAAAGGCTTGGCACGATATCTTCAGTGTGCTAAACAGAAAAAATATGCAGCCGAGAATCTTTTATCCAGCAAGTCTGTCATTTAGAAGAGAAGGAGAGATAAAGGTCTTCCCAAACAAAAACTGAAGGAATTTGTCACCACTAAACCAGCCCTACAAGAGATCCTAAGGGGGATCCTGTGAGAAAAAGTACCAGAGACATCACTACAAGCCTAAAACATACAGACATCACAATGACTCTAAACCCGTATCTTTCTGTAATAACACTGAATGTAAATGGATTAAATGCCCCAACCAAAAGACATAGGGTATCAGAATGGATAAAAAAACAAGACCCATCTATTTGCTGTCTACAAGAGACTCATTTTAGATCTGAGGACACCTTTAGATTGAGAGTGAGGGGATGGAGAACTATTTATCATGCTACTGGAAGCCAAAAGAAAGCTGGAGTAGCCATACTTATATCAGACAAACTAGACTTTAAATTAAAGGCTCAAACAAGAGATGAAGAAGGGCATTATATAATAATTACAGGGTCTATCCATCAGGAAGAGCTAACAATTATAAATGTCTATGTGCCGAATACCGGAGGCCCCAGATATATAAAACAATTACTCATAAACATAAGCAACCTTATTGATAAGAATGTGGTCATTGCAGGGGACTTTAACACCCCACTTACAGAAATGAATAGATCATCTAGACACACGGTCAATAAAGAAACAAAGGCCCTGAATGATACATTGGATCAGATGGACTTGACAGATATATTTAGAACTCTGCATCCCAAAGCAACAGAATATACTTTCTTCTCGAATGCACATGGAACATTCTTCAAGATAGATCATATACTGGGTCACAAAACAGCCCTTCATAAGTTTACAAGAGTTGAAATTATACCATGCATACTTTCAGACTACAATGCTATGAAGCTTGAAATCAACCACAGGAAAAAGTCTGGAAAACCTCCAAAAGCATGGAGGTTAAAGAACACCCTACTAACGAATGAGTGGGTCAACCAGGCAATTAGAGAAGAAATTTAAAAATATATGGAAACAAACAAAAATGAAAATACAACAATCCAAATGCTTTCGGACGCAGCGAAGGCAGTCCTGAGAGGAAAATACATTGCAATCCAAGCCTATCTCAAGAAACAAGAAAAATCCCAAATACAAAATCTAACAGCACACCTAAAGGAAATAGAAGCAGAACAGCAAAGGCAGCCTAAACCCAGCAGAAGAAGAGAAATCATAAAGATCAGAGCAGAAATAAACAATATAGAATCTAAAAAAACTGTAGAGCAGATCAAGGAAACCAAGAGTTGGTTTTTTGAAAAAATAAACAAAATTGACAAACCTCTAGCCAGGCTTCTCAAAAAGAAAAGGGAGATGACCCAAATAGATAAAATCATGAATGAAAATGGAATTATTACAACCAATCCCTCAGAGATACAAACAATTATCAGGGAATACTATGAAAAATTATATGCCAATAAATTGGACAACCTGGAAGAAATGGACAAATTCCTAAACACCCACACTCTTCCAAAACTCAATCAGGAGGAAATAGAAAGCTTGAACAGACCCATAACCAGCGAAGAAATTGAATCGGTTATCAAAAATCTCTCAACAAATAAGAGTCCAGGACCAGATGGCTTCCCAGGGGAGTTCTACCAGACGTTTAAAGCAGAGATAATACCTATCCTTCTCAAGCTATTCCAAGAAATAAAGAGGGAAGGAAAACTTCCAGACTCATTCTATGAAGCCAGTATTACTTTGATTCCTAAACCAGACAGAGACCCAGTAAAAAAAGAGAACTACAGGCCAATATCCCTGATGAATATGGATGCAAAAATTGTCAATAAGATACTAGCAAATCGAATTCAACGGCATATAAAAAGAATTATTCACCATGATCAAGTGGGATTCATTCCTGGGATGCAGGGCTGGTTCAACATTCGCAAATCGATCAACGTGATACATCACATTAACAAAAAAAAAGAGAAGAACCATATGATCCTGTCAATCGATGCAGAAAAGGCCTTTGACAAAATCCAGCACCCTTTCTTAATAAAAACCCTGGAGAAAGTCGGGATAGAAGGAACATACTTAAAGATCATAAAAGCCATTTATGAAAAGCCCACAGCTAACATCATCCTCAACGGGGAAAAACTGAGAGCTTTTTCCCTGAGATCAGGAACACGACAGGGATGCCCACTCTCACCGCTGTTGTTTAACATAGTGCTGGAAGTTCTAGCATCAGCAATCAGACAACAAAAGGAAATCAAAGGCATCAAAATAGGGAAAGATGAAGTCAAGCTTTCGCTTTTTGCAGATGACATGATATTATACATGGGAAATCCGATAGACTCCACCAAAAGTCTGCTAGAACTGATACATGAATTCAGCAAAGTTGCAGGATACAAAATCAATGTACAGAAATCAGTTGCATTCTTATACACTAACAATGAAGCAACAGAAAGACAAATAAAGAAATTGATCCCATTCACAATTGCACCAAGAAGCATAAAATACCTAGGAATAAATCTAACCAAAAATGTAAAAGATCTGTATGCTGAAAACTATAGAAAGCTTATGAAGGTAATTGAAGAAGATTTAAAGAAATGGAAAGACATTCCCCGCTCATGGATTGGAAGAATAAATATTGTCAAAATGTCAATACTACCCAAAGCTATCTACACATTCAATGCAATCCCAATCAAAATTGCACCAGCATTCTTCTCGAAACTAGAACAAGCAATCCTAAAATTCATATGGAACCACAAAAGGCCCCGAATAGCCAAAGTAATTTTGAAGAAGACCAAAGCAGGAGGCATCACAATCCCAGACTTTAGCCTCTACTACAAAGCTGTCATCATCAAGACAGCATGGTATTGGCATAAAAACAGACACATAGACCAATGGAATAGAATAGAAACCCCAGAACTAGACCCACAAACGTATGGCCAACTCATCTTTGACAAAGCAGGAAAGAACATCCAATGTAAAAAAGACAGTCTCTTTAACAAATGGTGCTGGGAGAACTGGACAGCAACATGCAGAAGGTTGAAACTAGACCACTTTCTCACACCATTCACAAAAATAAACTCAAAATGGATTAAGGACCTGAATGTGAGACAGGAAACCATCAAAACCTTAGAGGAGAAAGCAGGAAAAGACCTCTCTGACCTCAGCCATAGCAATCTCTTACTCGGCACATCCCCAAAGGCAAGGGAATTAAAAGCAAAAGTGAATTACTGGGACCTTATGAAGATAAAAAGCTTCTGCACAGCGAAGGAAACAACCAACAAAACTAAAAGGCAACCAACGGAATGGGAAAAGATATTTGCAAATGACATATCGGACAAAGGGCTAGTATCCAAAATCTATAAAGAGCTCATCAAACTCCACACCCGAAAAAACAAATAACCCAGTGAAGAAATGGGCAGAAAACATGAATAGACACTTCTCTAAAGAAGACATCCGGATGGCCAACAGGCACATGAAAAGATGTTCAACGTCGCTCCTTATCAGGTAAATACAAATCAAAACCACACTCAGATATCACCTCACGCCAGTCAAGAGTGGCCAAAATGAAGAAATCAGGAGACTATAGATGCTGGAGAGGATGTGGAGAAACGGGAACCCTCTTGCACTGTTAGTGGGAATGCAAATTGGTGCAGACGCTCTGGAAAGCAGTGTGGAGGTTCCTCAGAAAATTAAAAATAGACCTACCCTATGAGCCAGCAGTAGCACTGCTAGGAATTTACCCAAGGGATACAGGAATACTGATGCATAGGGGCACTTGTACCCAATGTTTATAGCAGCACTGTCAACAATAGCCAAATTATGGAAAGAGCCTAAATGTCCATCAACTGATGAATGGATAAAGAAATTGTGGTTTATATACACAATGGAATACTACGTGGCAATGAGAAAAAATGAAATATGGCCTTTTGTAGCAACGTGGATGGAACTGGAGAGTGTGATGCTAAGTGAAATAAGCCATACAGAGAAAGACAGATACCATATGGTTTCACTCTTATGTGGATCCTGAGAAACGTAACAGAAACCCATGGGGGAGGGGAAGGAAAAAAAAAAAAAAAGAGGTTAGAGTGGGAGAGAGCCAAAGCATAAGAGACTCTTAAAAACTGAGACCAAACTGAGGGTTGATGGGGGGTGGGATGGAGGGGAGGGTGGGTGATGGGTATTGAGGAGGGCACCTTTTGGGATGAGCACTGGGTGTTGTATGGAAACCAATTTGACAGTAAATTCCATATATTAAAAAATAAATAAATAAATAAATAAATAAATAAAATAAAAATTAAAAAAAAAAAAGAAAGAAACGTCAGACATAGAGTGGACGAGGTGTGAAAGAGAATGTCATGTTTTACAAACTGCCCGGCGTGTGATTTTCTCATATTAACCCATTTCTTGGGTTTTTTAAAAAAATATTATTTTCCTCATAGGAATTATCCTAATTTTGCCCCCCCCCCTTTTCCCACACTTGATTCTTTATTTTGTATTATTTGGGGAAAAATGATTTGCTTTCATTTGATATCTGAAATGATATCAAATGATATCTGAAATGATAAAAGCACACGTATATTTTATTTTTGTGTGTGCTTTTATTTTTGTATAATTCACCAGATAACATGACAACATTGTACACATTTCATGCCTTTCTTCCTAACAGCTGAATATACAAATAGTCCTTTCAGGTCTAAAAATAAGCAAGCATAATTCACATACTTGAAATGACTAAAATGGTAACTTTATGATTTCTAATCCTGGTATGATCATGTCTTCATTTTGTCTGTATTCTGAAATATCACAAATTTAAAGTTCATGTTAGCCAAAATTAATGTTAGAATTTTTAATTCCGCCAAAGAAGTATTGCTTCTAGGGGTTTAATTTAACATAGTTGATTACAAGTTAATAAAATATGTGTTCTTATATTACATAGATCATCATATCAATTAAAATCACTTATTTAATACCTGCCATATGCATAATACAATCTTTGGGTCTGTGCTTCTTTTTCATTTCAGTTCAAATCTTACAATTTTCAGTGCTCCCTCCTGTGTTGTATATTATGAATTTGTACTGAGAATACCCCTGAGGGACGCGCACTGAATGGGAAAAAATACTTCAATGAAAAACAACAATATTATTTAACTCACTCAAATGATTGTGTTAATTGATTTCCTGATAGACACAGACCTTGTTTTCCACATGGAAGATCAAATTTATTTTAGAGTCAAATCCTTTGAGGACACTGCAATCTAAGTTTTCCATAACTTTCTGTTTTATATTGGCAAATATCTTTATTAGATGGAGCAGTCACTTGAGATAGAATGAAAAATGTGCTGCTTAATCAACAAAATCATTGAACCTATTCAAACTACATGTAGTACATTGTTTCCTTTAGGGTCCTATAAAGTGTGCTGCTGAAGTGTTCTAAATGCTGCTTTTATTTTCTGCAAAAATTCTGTAACATTTTAGTGTCTGGGTATTTATTAACTCTCCAACGACATCTGGAGGGCAAATGTTTCGCTGAAATCTCTAAGATAGTTGTAGTGACACTTATTCCAGGACAGTTATGTAAGTCCTTTGATTCTTATTTCCTGTTTCCATTCTCCCACTTGCCCTTTTGCGCAATTCGCTTTACTCACTTTGCACATTTTGGTACTCTAAGATGGGAACAGTATGAGAAAGATAATAAATTCGTGTAAGTTAATTCTACTGTTCTATTGGGATAAATTAAAGAACAAATTTTAAAATGGATAAATAAGACCTCTTTTTCATTTATTCAGCTCTTCCAAGTGCCCTTGATTAAATGAGCTACTTCTTTATTCCTCATAGTTTTTATCTGTTTTTGTCCAAACTGTAGAAAGAATGTTTGAAGTGTAAGATGAGTTTGGATAAAACTTCTTTTACGCTTTAAATAATATGTCATGTTCGTCAATTTAGAATTTATTTGGGAGAGACCTTGAAATCCAATTATCTGAGAAGGTTAGGGGACAAAATAACAGGGTACAGGTAAAGCTGAATATATGTCCAATGATAAGATGCAACTTATAAATTGCTAATGTAAAGAATTATTGCACCTTAAAAATATCTGCCATCATCACATTTAAATAATATGCAAGATGGAATCAGCCTAAGTTCTACAGCCACATATTAAATAATTCAAATAAATGTGGGAAAATGAAGAGAAAGAAAGTTGATGGTGAAGCCTAAAATGCTGGAGTGTGAGAACTCTGTTTTTGGAGATAGCATCTGTTATTTCATATATTTTTATGAATTTATCAGTGAAGCTAAGAGAAATGTGAATCCACAGGAGGAAAAAAATGACATAACTGCTCTTGAAGGTGTGATTGCCAAAATCCTTATCCTTATAAAAGTGATTTTTTGAGGTTAAAAGGAAAAGAAATCTAACATCTGTAAGCAGTTTACAGTTATAACATTTTACAGACAGGTTAAAGCACTGTTGGGAGAATTTCCACATGGCTGGTATTTATTAAACCTAAAAGTTAAAATTACTTTCTTCAGTTTTATTGCAATGCAAACATTTTGTATTGTTTGTCAGGATAACTTTATAAAAGATTTAGAAATGGGAAATGTGCTTGTGATGGTCTGTGACTGAAGGAAAACAGAAGGGACTTTGGTTTCTGTCATACATAAAGTATGGCATTCTGGATTACAAGGAGGGTTCTCTTTTTCTGCATGTCTCTCTTGAGATCAAATCTGGGACATTCTAGCCATCTCTGGTTAGCTGAAAGTATAGATTATGTTTTGGCTCTCTAAATCTTTTTGCTGGAGGAAATTAAATTGTGCATTTTAGTAAGAACAGTGTATTTTCATCAAGTTTTTGCAGTGAGTGTGAATTGAGAAAGGGTACAATACGATTCAAAAATGAAAACTAAGATCTCCCAATTATCTGATTATGTCCCTAAGGAATGAAGCACAGCCCCATTTAATTCAGGAAAGATGTATGGTGCACCTTCTAAACCACAAATACTGGCATATTCTTTTTCTGCTTAACTCTCCTGGGGAGGTGGGGAGACCTTTAACCGAGGACTGTTCCAGGTGCTATGAAAACCACAAAGGAGACTGGCTCTAACTCTCTTGGAGGAAAAGCAGGGAAGGGAGATTCCACACAGAAAAAAAAAGCACATACAAAAGAAGCGATGCCAACATCAGTGGAGTGGGAACATACAGTCCAAGTTTTTCATGAGCATGAATCCAAAAATCTAAACAAGAGGAAAATATTAGCAAGTCAAAGGCAGTGATCTATAGAAAGGATAACGTATAATGATCACATTGGGTTTATTCTAGAAATGCAAGTCTGGTGTAACATTTAAAAATGATAACCTGAGCCCCACTCACCTCACATCATAAAAAAAAATGTTTTCAGTTATATTGGAGATCAAAGTGTGAAAATAATGAAACTTCAACGCGTAATCATAGGAGCATATTTTAATTATCTTGGTGAGCACAAAATTTTCTTAAAGGTAACATAAATTAATAACTACAACAGGAAAAATGAAAATATAGACCTAATTAAAAATAAGAACTTGTATTTATCAAATATATCATCTAGAGAATAAAAAGCAAGCCAAAGTATGGAAGAAATCATTTGATCTGTCTCTACCTGTATTTTTATATATCTGACAAAGAATTCCTATCCAGAATTTATAAAGGAGTCCTACAAATCAATTTAAAAGAAAACTCAACAGAGAAATGGAGGAAAATTTGAAATAGCACTTTAGAAGACAGGATATACAAATGAAAAAAAAAAACACAATAGTTTATAACCTCATTAATCACTAGGGAAATGCAAATTAAAAACTATAGTGATATCCCAGTACACACCCACCAAAATGATTAAAATAAATGTACTGACAAACGTTGGCAAGGATGTGGAACATCAAGAACTCCCTTGAATTGCTGGTGGGAGTGAAAGTGGATATAAGCACTTTGGAAAATATTATATAGCTACAATAATTAAAGCAAAGTCTTGGTCACATCTATTAAGGCTGATGATAGATCACCTAATGAACTAGTAATTCTACTCCTAGATATAAATATATACCCCCTAAAAACAAATACATATGTTTACCAAAAGAGTTATAAAAGTATTTTCATATGTTATTTCTAGTAGCTCCAAATTAGAAACCACCCTAAAGTCCGTCAACATTAGAATGTACAAGAAAAATTGTAGTATATTGATACAATGAAATGCTCTTAAGTAATTAAAATGAATAGAATATTCTGGTATCCATCAGCGCATTTAAATATCACAAACATAATTTTGAGCACAAGAAGGCAAATACAAGAGTACATAGCATATGGTTCTATTTATATGAAGTTCAAAAACAACTAACTTATGATGTTATTAGTTGGTATGGTGTTTACTTGAAGAAGAGGTGACTGGGAAGAGGTAAGAGTAGGGCAGTTGCTGGATCTTGGTACTGATTACATAGTGTGTTCACTTTGTACAATGTATCAAGCTCCATATTTATCCTCTGTAAAACTTGTATGTGTTATTTTTCAATATAAATTTTACATCTAGATTATTACATCTAGAAGTACTAGTCTGGGCTTTTGGTGTCATGTTTTCAGTCATTGTCTTTCCAGCTGAAGGTGTAGACTTTTTTATGAGCAGAGACTAACTTGTACATTGTGTGCAATCCATTGGTACCATCCCCATGGATTTAATTAATTTAATGGATGCTCTTAAGTATTGTAAGTGGAGAGAAACATAACAGGATTTTCATTTTTAAAATGTTGTTGTTATTCATAGAAGTTTCATAATTTTTTGAGTTTATGCTATTTAAGGCAAAGTAATGCATTAAATGAACATATTATGACATTTCTCATATTCCAACTCACCATAGATGATGAATATGATGACCAGGCATCTATTCCAACCTTTTCCTGGTTTTACTTGCTCTGCTTTGGAAACTGGGAAACTAAAAATGCCAAACATGGGTCATTTATTTTGTTGATTTCTATTGTAATAGGCACAGTGTAGTTTAGGAGTGAGCTATTGTTTCCTAATCCTAAAGGCAGATTAGTTGTGACAATGGCAATGGTGGCAGGATTCTAGAGCCTACTTTGTACTCAGAAAGTGACTTCCTGAGCCAAGAGAAATGGTGGCAGCTCATCTGGGTGCTCAGTTCTGCAGCGTAGCTTTGAGTGAGCTTTGATGAAAGCTCAATTTAAGTCTCTTTCTTCATCCCTTTCAGTGATCTTGTAAGCTATTTAATGCCTTATAGTAAATGCCTTTCTGTACAAAGTACCTACAAGTGAATCTGTTTTCTGCAACTGATTCCTAGTTGGTAACAAAAGAGCATAGTCAGCATTCTGTACAAGGAACAAAACTTTAAACTAAATGGATAAACAATTTGTATCCTCCTCTATAATTAGAGTTTAATCTTGGCCATCTCATCTATGATCACAGGGAATGTTAACTAAAAATAAGTGTTGTCAGTTCAATTCCATCACCACTCTTGAAAACTTTAAGATACCATATTCTACTTTTATTAAATCCAGTAAGATATTCCATGTAATTATAAGCATTAGGGTCTACACGAGAAAAGCAATACGAATGTCATTGTACTACTAAATAGTGAGTCTTTGTGGTTGTAATTTACCTTTTCCCATTTGCTTATTATGCCATGTGGTTGTATTTTCCCTGTACTGGTGAATCAGTAGGTGCAGGGTTCTTCTGTCTTATTAGATTTCATTGAGTTGATTTACTCCCATACAGGAATAGAGGAGAAATATAAAACTCATAACAGTGCATGCAAGCACACGCATACACACACGCACACACACACACACAGAAATAGAGAAAGAGGAAGATGGGGGGGAGTGGGAGAGGGAGAGATAAAGAGAGAAATAGAGAGAGGTGGGGGAGAGAGAATCTGGTCTATTCAAAACATGAAGTATTGTTTATCATGGCCATTTCTTTAGCTAAAGGAGTAGAGAATTATTTTCCTAAAAATCACAAAAGAGGATACTGGCGATTAATTTAGTTTTCCCTCATGGTATTAAGCCACAATAAACTCTATTTTTTGCAACATAATGACTGTTAAGCAACTTTGTATATGCTTGCCTCTTGATGGTTTGTTTCTCAATTTACAATTTCACAATTCATGTAACATTTTATTGAGCACCCACTAAGTACAGAGTGTTGGGCATTATAGGAGATATAAAGCTACCCATGAAACTGACTCTGTTCTCATAATTAATCTTATGGGAGAGGCAGACACAAATATTTACTTTAATTATAAAACAAATCACTATAATATGTTGTAGTAGATTGTGGTCAATATTATAAATAAATTATCATGTGAGTATAGAACAAGGAAAAACAAATTCGAAAATGAGGGTACTGGAGAAAGCTCAGGACAGATATTTTGTTTGAGTTACGTAGCAGGACCTTTCAAAAAATAAACATCATAAACAAATGCTATTAATGGACAGGTAGGTTTATAAAACAACCAAGAGCTGTTCCTTTGCCATATTATGGAGGGTGGGGGAAGCTAAGACTATAAAAGAAGAAAAGTTGAGGCCAGAGTTTGGAAGATCATAAACATCATGCTAAGAATTTTAGATGTTATTCCATTGTCATCTGGAAGCAAGGAATTAAAAATGTAAGTAAGTTAGGGCATTCTGTATTGACCAATGGAAAGATTGGAGCTGAGTGAGAGAGGTTTGAGTGGTAAAAAGTCATGATAGTAGGAATGGGGAGGGGCAACGTACATAGGAAGTGTATGTTGATTAAGGAGTAATAAGAGGACTAGTTATGAGAGAAAGATCCCTAGAATGTGGCCAAAGAAACCTGCATATAGGGTATCATTCACTCAAAGTGTTAGACAGAATAATGTCCCCCTTAAGATGTCCATGTACCAATCCCCAGAACCTTTGAATATGTTAACTTCTGTGGAAAAGAGACTTTGCAAATGTGGTTAAGGATCTTCAGATGGGGAGACGTTATCCTGGATTATCTGGATGGGTCCATGTAATCATGAGGGCCCTTATGAAATGGAGGCAGCATGATACAAGTGAGCAAAAGGAGATATGAAAATGGAACCAGCTGTTGAAATAATGTACTTTGAAGATGGACAAAGAGGCCATTAAGTCAAGAAATGCCAGCAGCCTCTAGAAGCTAGGAGATGCAAGGAAATGGGTTCCCCAGATTCTACTCTGAAGCATCCAGATGGAATGCAACATGACCTACAATTTAACTTTATACTTTGATTTACAGCCATTAAGAAAATAAATTTGTAGGTTTTTTTTCCTAATTTTTCTTACGAAAAATTTTAAATGTAGATTTTATAGTGTACATACTACAGTGAATTATTGTTACAGGGAATTCTTACATGTCCGTCATTCAGGATTTTTTAAATAATAGTGTAATTTACATAGTATATTAGTTTCAGGTGCACAACATGATTTGGGATTTGTATACACTACAAAAGTATAAGTCACAATAGGTCTAGTGATCCACCATCCATCACTACACAGACTTGCACTTTTTTTCCTTAGGATGAGAACTTTCAATATCTACTCTCTTAACTACTTTCAAATATAGAATATAATATTATTGACTACAGTCATCATGGTGTACATTACATCTCCAAGATTTACTTATTTTATAACTGAAAGTTTATACTTCTTAATACCTTTTACCGTTTTGCCCACTCCCCTACACCTCTCTCCCCTGGCAACCATCAATCTGTTCTCTGTGTCTCCTGGTTTTGTTTTGTTTTGTTTGTTCATTAAAGTTCATCTGTGTTGTCAAAAATAGCAAGATTTCATTCTTTTTTATGACTAATATTCCATTGTGTGTGTACATGTATATGTGTGTATATGCACATATGTATATGTATGTATGTGTGCATATATATGTGTGTGTGTGTGTGTATTACATTTGCTTTATCCATTCATTCATCAGTAGACATTTAGGTTGTCTTCATATCTTGACTATTGTAAATAGTGTTGCAATAAACATTGGGGTATATATATGTTTTCAAATGAGTGTTTTCATTTCCTTTGGATAAATACCCAGGAATAAAATTAATGGATCTTATGGTAGTTCTATTTTTAACTTTTTTGAGGAACCTCCATACCATTTTCCATAGTGGCCACAATAATTTATATTCCCACCAGTAGTGAACTAGGGTTCCCTTTTCTCCAAATTCTCACCAACACTTGTTTCTTGTCTTTTTGACAGTATCCATTTTGACAAGTGTGCGGTGATATTTTATTGTGATTTTGATTTATTTTGTTGATTTTGATTTTGATTAGTGATGTTGAGCATCTTTTCATGTACCTGTTGGCCACCTCTATGTCTTCTTTGGGAAAAATGTCTACTCAGATCCTTTGTCCATTATTTAATTAGATTCTTTGTTTTTGTTTGTTTGTTTTTTGTTACTGGGTTGTAGAAGAGCTTTATATATTTTGGATATTAACCTCTTATCAGATATATGATATGCAGATATCTTCTCCCATTAATCAGGTAGCATTTTTATTTTGTTGTTGGTTTCTTCTGCTGTGAAGAAGCTTTTTCTTTGGATGTAGTCCCATTTGTTCATTTTTGGTTTTGTTGCCCTTACCTTTGGAATTAGGTTCAAAAAAATCATTGCCAGGGTCAGTGTCCAGGAATTTATTGCCTGTTTTCTTCTAGTAGTTTTATGGTTTCAGGTTTGCATTTAAGTCTTTAATCCATGTTGAGTTAATTTTTGTGTATGGTGTAATATAGTGGTCTACTTTCACTCTTTTGTCTATGGCTATCCATTATCCCAACACCATTTATTAAAGAGACTGTCCTTTCCGCATTGCAAATTCTTGCCTTCCTTGTTGTAAATTAATTTGAAATTAGGAAGCATGATGACTTCAGCTTTGTTTTTTTCTCAAGATTGCTTTGGCTATTTGGAATCTTTTGTGGCTTCATACAAATTTTAGGATTGTTTGTTCTATTTCTATGAAAAATGCCATTGGAATTTTGATAAGGATTGCATTGAATCTATAGATTGCTTTGAGTATTATGGACATGTTTAAAAGAATTTTTAATGTTTATTTTTGAGAGAGAGAATGAGCAGGGGAGGGGCAGAGAGAAAGGGAGACATAGAATCTGAAGCAGGCTCTAGGCTCTGAGCTGTCAACACAGAGCTTGATGTGGGGCTTGAACCCACAAACTGTGAGATCATTACCTGCGCCAAAGTCGGACACTTAACTGACTGAGCCACCCAGGTGCCCCAAGTAATATAGACATGTTAACAATATTAATTCTTCCAAGCCATGAGCACAGAATATCTTTCTATTTATTTGTGTCTTCTTCAGTATCTTTCATCAATGTCCTATAGTTTTAAGTGTAAAGTTCTTTCACCTCCTTGATTAAATAAATGTATTCTTTGGTATTTTATTCTTTTTGATGCAACGGTACATGAGGTTAAGTTTTTTATCATAGTTCATTATTATTATATAAAAACACAATAGATTTTGCATATTGATTTTGTAACCTTCAATTTTATTAATTCATTTGTTAGTTCTAAAGGTTTTCTGGTGGATTGTGTAGAGTTTTCTATATGTAAAATTATACCACCCACAAACAATGATGGCTTTACTTATTCCTCTCCAATATGGATGCATTTTATTTCTTTTTGCTGTATAATTACTCTGGCTGGGACTTCCAATACTATGGTGAATAAAAGTGGTGAGAGTAGACATCTTTGTCTTATTCCTGAACTTAAAGGAAAAACTTTCAGCTTGTCACCATTGAATAAGATGTTAGCTATGGGCTTGTCGTATATGGCCTTTATTATGTTACGGTACTTTCCATCTGTACTGACTTTGCTGAGACTTTTTATCATAAATGGATGTTGAATCTTGTCAAATGCTTTTTCTGTATTTATTGAGATGATCATGGGTTTTCATCCCTTATTTTGCTAATGTGGTGTATCATGATGATTAATTTGTAGAAGTTGAACCATCCTTGCATCCCTGGAATAATTCCCACTTGATCATTGTATTTGATCCTCTTCACATATTGTTAAATCCCATTTGCTAATATTTTGTTGAGGATTTTTGCATCTATGTTCATCAGGAATATTGGCTGTGTGTGTGTGTGTGTGTGTGTGTGTGTGTGTGTGCTGTCTGGTCCAGTTTTAGTATCAGGGTAACAACTAGCCTTATAAAATAAGTTTGGAGGCATTCCCATCTCTTCAGTTTTTTGGAAGAGATTGCCAAGGTATTAAATCTTTTTTGAATGTTTGATAGGATTCACCAGTGAAGTTATCTAGTCCTGGCCTTTTGTTATTTGGGATATTTTATATTTTTGTTGTTGTATTTTATATCTTTTTATTTTATGTATCCCTTAACTATTGTAGTTAGAGTTATTTTTACTATTTTTGTCTTTTAATCTTCATATTAGAAAGCTCAATTAACTCCAGTGACATTTTACTTTCATATATTTTCTTGTTTCTAATTAGAGACCCTTCTTTTAAGTTTAAAAATCCCTTTAGGGGCGCCTGGGTGGCGCAGTCAGTTAAGCGTCCGACTTCAGCCAGGTCACGATCTCGCGGTCCGTGAGTTCGAGCCCCGCGTCAGGCTCTGGGCTGATGGCTCGGAGCCTGGAGCCTGTTTCCGATTCTGTGTCTCCCTCTCTCTCTGCCTCTCCCCCGTTCATGCTCTGTCTCTCTCTGTCCCAAAAATAAATAAAAAACGTTGAAAAAAAAAATTAAAAAATAAATAAATAAAAAAAATAAAAATCCCTTTAACATTTCTTTTAAAGCCAGTTTAATAGTGATGAATTCTGTTAGCTTTTGTTTCTCTGGAAAGCCTTTTATCTGTCCTTCAATTCTGCATGATAACCTTGCCAGGTAGAGAATTCTTAGTTGCAAGTTTTTTGCTTTCAGTACTTTAAATATATCACCCTTTTGGCCTATGAAGTTTCTGCTGAGGAATCTGCTGATAGTCCCTGGTATGTAACAAGTTGTTTTTTTCTACCATTTAAAATTTCCTCTTTATCTTTAACTTTTGATATTTTAACTATAATGTATCTTGGTGTAAATTTGTGTTGTTTCAAGTCACTATTATTATGATAATATGCATCCTTAGGAATATGTAATAAATAAAGATTTTTTTTACCTAGAAGTAGGTTGTAACTCTAACAGATATCTAAAAATCAGGAAGTAGTTTTGGAATTGGGTAATGGCTAGGGGCTAGAGGAATTTTTAGTATGATCCAAAAAATTAGATTGTGCTTAACAAACTTTTAGTAGAAAATGAATGTTTAAGGATACAGAAAAAAAGTGAGGAGCAATATAGAGAAAATCTACATTGCCTTAAAGAATACTTACCTTCATACTAAGCAAACCATTGATAGAAAGTACATTAAATGTTTAAGTTGAGAGATACTGGTGAGGACTCAAAAGGAAATGAGGAACATGTTATTGAAAAAGGGCTTCTTTGTCATATAATGGTAGAAAGCTTGCTTAACTGTTACTACAGTTTTGTGGAAAGCAGATGAACTGTTATCTGGTACACGTAATGCATTTACATGGTAAGTGATGAATTAGGATATTTAGCTCAGGAAATTTACAAGCAATGCATTGAAGGTATGACCTGATTTCTTCTTGCTATTTACTGTAAAATGTAAAGAGAAAGAGGTAGATTCAGGAAATAACTGTTAACCAAAAAGGAATCAGGATTTGATAATGTTGGGAATTCTCAGTCTATCCATACTACAAAAGATGCCAAAATAAGGATATTCACTGTCAGGAAAGCATGCTCCAGAGATGTGTGGCTGGCCAATCTTTTGTTAATGCTTTGAAAGGATAGAAAGGTAAGTGTGTTCAGTCATACAGAGGGTTTTTGAAGAGATATGCATATGTCTTATGGGTCCTCTCTGCCATCTTGGCAGGATCCAGGAATAGAGGATTCCCCCCAAAGATTATGGACGATCTTCTGGTCTAATGGAGTGAATCCCCATGCCATATATGGGAGACCACTGGGTTCTTAAGGATGTTATACAAGCAGAAATACTGCCATCTTGATCTGAAAGGGACAAAGAAAGAACAAAATAAACAACAGCTGGGGCACCTGGGTGGCTCAGTTGGTTGAGGGACCAACTTCGACTCAGGTCATAATCTGGTGGTTTGTGAGTTTGAGCTCCACATTGGCCTTGCTGCTGTCAGCCTGTCAGTGCAGAGCTTGCTTTGGATCCCGTGTCCTCCTCTCTTTGCCCCTTCCAGCTTGTGCTCTTCCAAAAATAAATATATATTTTTAAAAAAATAAATGAAGAAATAAAAAGACTGCTGGACTCAACAAAATTCTACAGACAAGAAACAGTATGACAAAACTCCTCTACTACAAACATGCACTATTGTCAAGAAAAATTGTGGATGACTCTGAGGGCAGAGCCTAGGACCAAAAGATGGAACCATGGGCCCAAAGAGCAGAACTATGGTCCTGGAGGGAGGAACCAAGATCCATGGGGGATTATCCCCAGTCCTTGAGACATAATGGAGTTTTTCCAGTTGGATTTTGGACTTTTGAGGTGACAAGATGAGATTTTGAACTTTGAGTTTTTATTCTACTGTATTGAGACTTTTGTATATGGGATAGACACGACTCTTTCGGAGTCAGAGTGCAGACTGTGATGGAGAGAATAATGACTTTCTTAAGATACCCACATCTTAATCCCCAGAACTTTTGTATGTGTGTGTATGTGTGTGTGTGTGTATACACACACACACACACAGACATATATATATATATATATATACATATACATATATATATATATTATTTTATATGGCAAAGGGATTTTGATCAGTGATGATCAAATTAAGGATCTTAAAATGTGGATATTATCTTGGATTTTCTGAATGGGCCATCAGTAAGTCCAAGTATCCTTTAAGAGAGGCAAGAGGGTCAAAGGAAGAAAAAGGAGATGTGGCAATGGAACTAGTAGTTGGAGTGACATACTTTTTTTTAAATTTTTTTTTTTCAACATTTTTTATTTATTTTTGGGACAGAGAGAGACAGAGCATGAACGGGGGAGGGGCAGAGAGAGAGGGAGACACACTTTTAAGGTGGACCAGGTCATGAGCCAAGGAAGATAAGCAAACTGTGGAAGTTGGAAAAGACAAACAGATTCTCTTCTGAATTCTTCAGAAAGACTGTTGCCTGACCAATGACTTATTTTAAACTTCTTACTTTCTGAATTATAAGAATAAATTTTTGCTGTTTTAAATGACTAAGTTTGTGGTAATTTGTTGCAGTAAAACCAGAAAACTAATATGTTTAATTTATTTATAAATATTTGTAGAGCAGCTAGTATGTTTCAGACACTGAGCTGGCTGGTAGGAATATAGTGAACAAATTAAACAGATGTAGTGGATTATAGTTTTATGATATATTTTGATCTGGCCAGAAACAATGAGAAAGAAGCAGGTTTTTTGCACATGCTGGATTTGATACATATGGCTTTTGGACATCTACATGGATATGTTTAGTAAGAACAGCTAATGCTTATGCCAATCGCTGTTCTAAGCACTGTTTATATATTCATTCATTTAATTCTTACAATAATCCTGGGAGGATGTTATATATGAGGAAACTTCTTTTTTTTTTTAATGCATATTTATTTAGTTTTGAGAGGCAGAGAGAGGGAGACAAAGACTACCAAGCAGGCTCTGTGCTGTCAACACAGAGCCCAATATTGGGCTTGAACTAACACAAACCATGAAATCGTGACCTGAGCCAAAGTCAAGAGTCAGACACTTAACTGACTAGGGCACCCAGGTGCCCCTGGATGAGGAAACTTCTATAGATGAAGGAACTGTGGTATAGATATGTAAAGCAACTTGCCCAAGCTCATGCAGCTGGGTTGCAGAACTATCTAAATAAATAAGCAAGTCTGGCTGCAAATCTTGAGCTTTAAATATATTTAGCAACTTAAGAATATGAGTGTCATTTTACAAAGTTTGATCTACAGTTATTAATTTTGTACTTGTAAGGAAAATAAAAGAAAACAGCAATAGCATAGAGCCAAGGAATAGGGTTTTCAAGAGAAAGATAATAATTAATTTTGTCAGATGTTGATTAATGTCAAGTGGAATGACAGTTGACCAGAAATGCCTTGATTTGGTGTTCTCATTATAAAATTTTTTCTTATTACCATTCTCTGAAGTCATATTTGTTAACCATTATTTCTAAGAATGTGTCAGACCTTTGCACATATTTTTCAGCAATTTATTTATTTCAGCTGCTTTAGGATATTTGGGCAGCTGCTATTAACCCACTCAGGTCATGAGCACCAGCCCACATACCTATATCTTGGCTTACATTCCTATGATATTCTCCAGCATAGATATAATTTGCTTTGTTTCCACTGAAATTTCTCAAGATGTCTTGCCCAGTGATCTGCATGGAATTAGCTCTTGTCAGATACTTACTGACGTGTTACATGAGCTTCTATCACCACTCACTGCACTTCTGCAAAACTCAAATCAGCATTTAGGTATTGGTACCATATTCATTTATCCTCATTGATATGAACAAATATTTTAACTGGTACTTTCATTAAATACTCTTTTTAAAAATCTTTGGATTCACATGATATCTATTAGTAAATAAAATTTCAGATTAAGACCATGGTTATTTTGTCTTCCTGTGCCCCCTTCTATCTTGTGTCAGTGTATACTTAATAAGTATTTGTGGAATGAAGTAATGAGGCATGCAATTCTATTAACTATTATCATCTTAATTTGAGTAATGAACAATTGTTTGGAGTGTCATTATAAATTGGTAACAAAGTTAACGTAAGAATTACTTTGTCAGGGGTGCCTGAGTGGCTCAGTCAGCTGAGTGTCTGACTCTTGATTTTGGCTCAAGTCATGATTCCATGGTCATGGGATTGAGCCTTGCGTCCGGCTCTGCACTGAGAGTGGAGACTGCTTGGGATTCTCTCTCTCCCCCTCTGACCCTCTGCCCTGCTTACGTGCTCTCTCCCTCCTTCTAAAATTAAAAAATTAAAATTAAAAAACTAAAAATAATTAAAAATAAAAAAGAATAACTTCTTCAGCATTATTTATTGAATATCAATTATGTATCGTCATCCACTTTATACAACCGCATATTTCTATAAGCTTTTCACCAACCTTGGTAGATCTCTCACCAACACCTTGTGGCCACCTGTGACTATTCTTTGAGCACTCCTTCCACAGAAGGAGCTCTCCTCCACAGAATCTCAGAGAAGAATGGACTGACTTACTGTCAAGGGCTGTTTTTATACACACTGTCATAGGGCCACAAATCTACGTTTAGAGCACCTATTTTTGAACGTACAGAATATATATATATTTTTCAGAATATATTTTTTATGTTATCACTCAATGTCTTCACTAAAATAAAAACTATACAAACAGTTGTATAGCTGTATTGTCTATCTTTACTCAGCATCACTTTATCCACATGGCACAATTTGAGTATATGGATTGGATAAACAAAAAAAAAATTAAAGTTAATTTAGTTTCAGTGAGGTATTATACATAGAATCCTAAATTTATAAGAAAAAAATATAATCTAATCCTGGTAGGATTAGAAACATCTGCTATTTAATCTTGGTGGAAACATAGGTATTTATGCTACTGAAAATACATACCATAATGTCTTCCAGAAAATCGTAAAAGACAATTGTTTTTTCTCATTGGGTCAAGGTCAGGTTGTTATAAGCTGAAATCCCAGTTCCTTCTCTATTGCTACTTTCTTACAAACATTTCTTTGAGGAGTCTTAGAAGTCGGGAACCAGGGGTGCCTGGGTGACTTAGCCGGTTAAGCTTCCAAATTTGGCTCAGGTCATGATCTCACAGCTTGTGAGTTCAAGCCCTGGGTCGGGCTCTGTGCTGACAGCTCAGAGCCTGGAACCTGCTTTGGATTCTGTCTCCCACTTTCTCTCTGCCCTTCCCCTGCTTGTGCTCTCTCTCCCTGTCTCTCAAAAATAAATAAATACTTTTAAAAAAAGAAGTTGGGAACCAAAGGTTTTTGAAATTGAATAATCACCTTTCACATGCTGTATTTGTGTTCATATTTTGTGAGCCCCCTAATGACTCATGTATTTACTGCACAGTCCAGGTGGGTTTTCTGAAGCTTTCCAAGACATGATTTAAAGATGACTTGAGATTTAATGTTCATCAAACCAAAGGAAAGCGTTTGGAAAATAAAATTTGAGACTCCTTTTTCCATGCATAGTCCTGTTTCTGTATCTGAGGCCATTTAAGTAAACATCTAAAAATGGTTTTTATAACAGTAAGAGAATCATGAATTTCATTTACATATTTACTGTTCACATACTGCTGTGCTGGTAATGGCAAATGCAGAGTTTATTCAAATAGTTGTCTTTGAACACATATGTGAGGTCAAAGACTATCCAGGTGGTTCTGAGCCCTTTAGCAGACACAAATACACACAAAATGAGGATTGGAGCTGGATTCCTGAAATACCCTTGGGCTATGTAATGCTAAATTATACCTGAAAATTCAATCTATTCAACTCAGCAGGCTGAAGTAGCTCATCAATGTGATAATTATAGCTAAATATGAACAGGAAAGAAATTAGGAGAACAGGACTGCTGTGTATGCCACTTTTGTAGACAGGCTGAAATGAACTCTATTAATATACTTAAGATATTTTATGCACATTTTACATTGGAAATGATTAGAAATTTTGAAGTAACAATTTTGATGTTATCATTAGAAATCAATATATGCTGAATGTGATCCATGATAGAAAGACATGTTTAATTAGCAGGTTTGAAAAGCCCATAAACAATCATACATCTTGGTATTGATCTTTGTCCATCTTAAATATTGTATTTTTAAATCACAAAAAAATTAGCATAATGTCTAGCCCAATATTTTCAAGGGTGTGTGTGCGTGTGCGCGTGTGTGTGCGTGTGTGTGTACACTGAACTTTCTGACCTAATTTTCTCTAATTTTAATTGGAAACTTTCTCCAAGTCATTCTAACCCACTTGATTCATTTTCTTGAAGAACATTCTCCAAATCCTTCCTGGATCTCAAGTTAATACAAATATATATCATATGCATTGATTAGGCTCCTCTGGTGCCTTTATGTAAATATCTTTCGAATCCTTGTACATGCATCTCTAGAATCCTTTATTTGAAGTACTGGGACGGGAATCAGAATGTATTCCATATTGAAATTCTGTGAATCAAAGTTGTTCTCCCATTGTTTCACACATTAAAAGCAGGTGCATATTCCAAAAGGATAGCAGTAATTCCAGCAATTTAAACTGAATTAAAATCCTAGATGGTGGTCTCTGTTCCCTGCTTTTTCTAAATTTGGTTTTATTGCCTGACATTTCTTCATTTAATATATAAGTTAGTGGTATCATAGATTAGACATGGCTTTTGCAGTTCACAAACTTGGATACAAATTTCAGCTCTACTTTCTGCCAGCGTTGTGAACTCAACCTCACTTGACCTTCAGTTTTCTTACCTGTAAAATGAGATAACAATTCCTTTCTCACATAGCTGTTTCAAGATTAAATAAAACAATATAAGTAAAATCTTTGGCACTAACTAATCACTTAATAATTAATTCTGTAATAAATATTATAGAAGTCAAATATGATTCCATTTGACTTCTGGAATTAATCGATGAACTATTTTCAATTAAAATTTCTCATATGTATGTATATTGCCTGCATTATGAAACTAATGTTGGTCAACTGTACAGGTGA
Source organism: Neofelis nebulosa (assembly GCF_028018385.1). Classification (NCBI taxonomy): domain Eukaryota; kingdom Metazoa; phylum Chordata; class Mammalia; order Carnivora; family Felidae; genus Neofelis; species Neofelis nebulosa. Next base: position 32,801,567 of record NC_080795.1, read on the forward strand.
TGACATAAAATTAAAATGTTTGGTCCTAACCACAATGTAGTATACTCTTCACAGCAGAAAATCATACAGTAAAGCGCTAAATCCTGTGAGTCAGGCTTTTTTAGCATAATGTACTTATTCTCTGCCTCATACCAATAAGAATTTGAGGTGACTTACCCCTTGCTTATACTCCACTACCACATATATCCAATAAAGTATAATTTTATATAGATAAAATACAACAGAAGAAAAAATAGAATAGAAAGATAAGGCCAGATGCTCTCGTTCAAAGGCAAGAAAGAAGAGAGGGCAAGTTTGATGGAAGAAGTTGACTGAGATAAAAATTGACTGGAAAAAGAGAAGGGCAATGCTCTGGGGAATCAAACATTTGTGCAAGAGGGCATTTAGAACTTTATTTCTCGTGAACATTTGCTACATTTTGCCTTCCTCTGCCTCAGGTGCCGCTGCTGGTCACCACCCTTACCCTTTATCTTCTCTGCTTCTTTTTTTTTTTAATTTTAAATATTTTATTATTTTTTGAGAGAGAGACAGATTATGAACTGGGAGGGGCAGAGAGAGAGGAAGACACAGAATCTGAGGCAGACTCCAGGCTCTGAGCTGTCAGCACAGAGCCCGGCACGGGGCTCGAACTTATGAACCATGAGATCATGACCTGAGCCAAAGTCGGAAGCTTAACCAACTGAGCCACCCAGGCGCCCTTCTTCTCTGCTTCTTTAAAGATCTTTCCTAACTAGAGTCTGGCCACTGAAGTATGGTTCATCCTCTAAGCACCCTGGACACTGTTTTGCTAGGTGGCCTTACAACTTACAACTCTATGGTTTTTAAGATAGGAAGATAATGGGTAAATAGGAAATGATAGACAGATAGATGACAGATGATAGATAGATAGATATGATAAAGCATATATAATTCTTATTTTGTAAATTCTATTACTGTGAAATTCTACACATTATGTTCACAATCATGGAAAGCATTATGATTTTAAGGATGTTTCAATGTCTCACCATTATTTCTTATTCTTTATAAACTCATAAGAATCCCTTCATCTCAGAACACAGTGAAGATGCTAGGTCTGAGACAGAGTTTTAAGCTACTGAGGAAGTGTTTTTCATCAATAAAACACCGCCAGGGACCATGGTAGGGCAATTCCTCCACACCATGCCCATGTCCCGTAAACTCTATTATTGTGTTCATAGGTCTGTGAGGTAATTTGTTACAGACATATTACCCTGTATGTGGTTATCGCCCCTCTGAGACTTTGTACTTTTTAGATCTAGGATTGCTACATTTTCAGTGTGTAACAGTCAACATTTGTTAAAATATGTTGAAGTGAGATAAACTATTTACACAGGCATAAATACCTTACTTCATACTTCCAGTTACAATCCGTAGGAAGTTCAAGGTTAATTTTATTGCTTATGTTTTAGTCTTCTTAAAAAAAATCTTTTAGTGGGGCACCTGGGTGGCTCAGTCAGTTAAGCGTCTGACTTCGACTCAGGTCATGATTTCATGGTCTGTGAGTTCCAGCCTCGCATTGGGCTCTGCCCTGATGGCTCAGAGCCTGGAGCCTGCTTTGGATTCTGTGTTCTCTCTCTCTCTCTCTCTCTCTCTCTCTCTCTCTGCCTCTCATCTGCTCATGCTCTGTTTCTGTCTCTCAAAAAAATAATAATGAATAAACATTAAAAAAATTTTTTTTAAAATCTTTTAGTAACCATTAAATATTTGGGCCCACCCAAAGGATGTGATTAAAAAGATAGAATACCACTAGCCTCGAGAAAATGCAAATAAATTTATTCAAATATGAATGGGAAAAGAAGACCACTAAGAAGATAAAACTAAGGCTGAATAATCAGATTTAAGCTATAAGGAAAGAATGATGAAACTAAGACAAGATGGAATGGAAACTGTATACAGAAAAGGAAGTAGGCAAAAGCAAGATTCTCAAAAACAATTACCACTAAAGAGATTCAGTAAAAATAAAATCAATTGTAGGGTGAGTTATAAAAGAGAAACATTTAACTGTGTTGAATACTTTTAAGTATTAAAATACTTTTAAAATTTACTGATTTCAAAGATTTTTTTGATATTAGACCATAAGAACCTGGAGAGGGTCCAAAGAAATGGATAAAACCTTAGTAATATAATCCTATTCTAGTTTACAAAAAAATCTTAGAAAAGTCTTCTCCAGATACGTAAAAAACATTTAATGAACCAAACTGAGGAATTTACAATTGACTTGTTTGTCAAGTACAAATAGGTAAGTATAAAGAAGCATCGTTTTGGAAATTTTCCCATTCATTTGAACCTATATTACAAATGAAAACTTGGATGAACCATTAGGAAGTTTTATGTTTTCTCTGATTAAAAAAAAGAACAGTGATAAGTCTATTAGTAAAGGGAAGTACTAGGTAAAATGACAAGAAAATTTTTTAACATGATAGCCACTCAATATTTTAATTAATAGCTATTTTTAGATTATCCACCAACAGAAGAGCACTTGACTCTGGGCAAAGAGATATGGATCCAGTTCCAGAACATTAGGCAAGACAGCAAATCATTTGATATAGACATGTACAGAGAATGCAGATATATTTTCTTAAATTGTTGAAAAGATGGGTCAGTGATTGCGCTGTGGTTGAAAATGCTTGGATGTTATCCATGAAAGTACCTGAGCAAAGGACTTTCATCAAGAATTTTTAGAGACTGTACCAGCAAGGAGATGTTTTAATAAAGAAGGCAGAGCTCATATCTGAAGGGAGAAAAGGCAGAGTTCCCACAGGGACAGCTGATGTGCCTGAGGGACAGGTAGAGAAGATCCTCATCTGTACATTGTGCTGTAGACTGACAAGAATGACAAAAGAGAAGGTGAATTGTGGGTAACTTTCTGTGAAAACCTGAGAAACACTGACCAAAGGAAAGTTGAGGTATCACTCATATCAATTAAGGAAATAATTTCAGAGTAGGAAGTTCAGAGGGAGAAGCTCCAGGCTAACTCCGGGAGTCCTGGATTGAAGCCCCTGCTGCAAGTACAGGGTTCAAGGTGCTTGAGGTCATGCCCCTCAGTTCCCTTCAGTTTCCAGTCTGGCAAATTTGTCAGAGCTCTCTGTTTCAGACCAGACATCTGTAAATGAGGAATTCTGGCAACTTAACTTTTTACACCTCTTTGGTTTTACCATTGTATTGTTCTAGTAATTCTCCGAAATATAAATATCATGCAGTTCAAGTTAAATATTTCTGCACAGTTCACATACTAAGTCTGATAAATTTCTTAAAAGTTTTATCAAAATTAACACATATTATCATTGTTACTTATTTTTTCCTTCCAAGTGCTTATTTAAATTCCAGTTTGTTAATGCACCGTGTAATAGTAGTTTCGGGTGTAGGATTTAATTTTTTTTTTCAACGCTTTTAATTTATTTTTGGGACAGAGAGAGACAGAGCATGAACGGGGGAGGGGCAGAGAGAGAGGGAGACACAGAATCGGAAACAGGCTCCAGGCTCCGAGCCATCAGCCCAGAGCCTGACGCGGGGCTCGAACTCACGGACCTCGAGATCGTGACCTGGCTGAAGTCGGATGCTTAACCGACTGCGCCACCTAGGCGCCCCTCGGGCGTAGGATTTAGTGATTCATCACTTACATACATATTGTAATTTTTAAACCAGATAAGGAAATCAGAACGTCTGGATGGGCTAATAATGTGATACTCTTGGTGTTCTTTAAATCTTCTTTCAGTGTCTTATTTGGAGGAAAGGATGAGGGCTGGGGTAGCAAGAGGAAAGGTGGGTGAGGTGACATGAGAAAGAGAAAGAAGAGAAAGAGAAAGTCCCGAGCAGTCCACTGTGCTTCTGAACGTGGATGTCCTTGTCAGCAGCCAAAGCCCTGCAGTTAATTGCATTCACCCCTCTGAGAATTTAAACACCGCTATTTGCTATGGAAATATGTCTCTGTGGGTCTCCCACCCTTGTTGCCTAAAGAGCTACCAAAAGTATCCCTTCAACCTTACATGCATGGCATGTTATACTGCATGGGCTCCAGAGAAAGATCAACTAGTTCAAAGCAGGGCATTACCTCTTGTTCTCCGTGAGACTTTAGTCAGAACACTTAATCTCTCAGCCTTATCTTGCTAAACATCAAAAAGGGCAAAAACAACAACTATAATAATAATAGTAATAGGAGGAGGAGGAGGAATCCATCCTAGGGTTGTTTTTATATTCAGTGAGTAATCCTGTAAAACTCTGAGAAGACAGCCTAACACCTAATGCGCACTCCCTAAATGAATGTTAGCTCTCATTAAACCACAGTGTTCATTCCATGTGACGAGTTCCAGCAAACATCCTTTTCTTGATTTCAATACACTACTAGTGACATTATTACGACACTTCTACATAAGTCTTTTCCAGCAGCTACCCTGTGCATTGTCCCTTATTCAGTCCTAAAATCATATCTATCTTACAATAAAATAATCTCAACACAACTACGTAAGCCATGCAGTGTCCCTGAATATTATCTGCACCTGCCCTCGTCTGGGGAAAGCTTACTCGTTTCTAAAAGGAAGGTAGGGGTAGCTAAGTAATAGGATTGCAAAGGTTATGAGACACGATGTGTACTCAGCACGGTGCTTTATACACAGCACACAGTACTTCTTTTCCTCATTCTGACACACACCCACACCCACCCACCCACACACACACAATACACACATTCTTTCTTTCTGTGTTTCCTTCCTCCCTCCCTCTCTTCTTTCCTCCCTCCCTTCCTCCCTCCCTCCCTCCCTTCTTTCCTTCCTTCCTTATTTCCTTCTGGTTATTCTTTTATGTTAAAATGTGTCTTCCCTTACTTTGCCAGGAACTTTTATTTTTTAGATAGTTCCTTCCCTGAAAAGAAGAAAGACATTGATAGAATCGTTTGATTTTAGATGATAAATCATCCTTCCCAATTTATCAACACATTAAATTTGTATTGTAAATACGGAATATAAAGATTGAGTCCATTACAGGAAATTATGTTGCAGGGAATAGAGAGATGTTTTATAAAGCAAGCACTGCTTCTTTTGACCTCTGACATTATAGGCATAAAGCTGATTTTGAAGGTAAAACAACTGCATTTAGTCTGGATTCTTGAAGAGTGTAGGAAAGAAAGAATGAGATGCCTGGACCTGTCTTCTCTCTTTAACCGCTTTTTTTTTTGTTCCGTGTGTCCACATTCCTCCTCCCTATTCTTGTGGCTGCAAGTTTCCCAGCCAATACCTTCTCCTCTCCCTCAGCCACTTCATATTCCTACCTGTACTGCGACATGGTACTCATGAAGTTGGTCGTAATTCATCAGGAATATTTGAGGTCCCCAACTTTGATGGTTTGAAGCATGAAACACAGATAGAAGTCAAAGAGTGGATGGATGCCACTGTATTCCCTGTGGTAAGAAAAGTAATGTAGGAAAAGTGTTGACAAGATGAAAATCCCTACATGGAACTAAGAAAGTCAACCCTGTTACAAGGTTGAGAGTGCAAAGGTGTACCAAACATTGATGAGTGTCAGTCAGGATTCTTGTTTTAATGTGTATCTGTGTCTGTGTGATGAGTGAAGCTGGGTCAGGAGTTGTGGTGTGTGTACATGAATTTAATTAAATTGTTACATGGTCTTTACAAAAATTGTTCAGATTGATATTAATTACAGATAATACAGAACAATGTGAAAAGAGAAAAACTACTAATTTGATTGTGTAATATAATAATGTTAAAATTAATACCATTCATGTCATGATATCATTAAGCTATTTCTTCTTAATAATCACCAATGACATGTTTATTCATATCATAGATATGTATACATGTATGTCGGACAAACTTTTAATTTTGTTTGGTTATAAGAGATTTTTATGGTTTATTGGCCAGATGGCATGAATAATTTTTATAAAGGAGAACTTGCTTCCTGGTTGTGACTTTGTTTCATAAATTTATAATTTATCTTCACACCTCTAAGTATATACAATTTCATTCAAAACAGTGAACTCAGGATGAAAAGATAGACATGAAATGACTAGTGTTTGAATTAAGTAAGAAAGTAACTTTAGTCAATTAGCATGAATTTGACTATTGTCCTAATTTACTGGAAAATAATCTATAGTTGTATTGTATTTATTATTTAAATTAGTTTATACAGAGCCCTTTATTCAGCAAGTATTTACCGAAAGCCTACTTTATATCAGGCACTGATATGCCCTGTGGATATATATCTCTGAAAAAAGAAAGCCCTGTTCTCTGAAAGCTAATGTTCTAATAGGCAGAGACAGAAAAACAAGTAAATACAGACTATATCAGGTGATTATAAAGTGCTATGGAGAGAAGCAGGTAAAGGCTGTGGAATATAAGGTGTATTACTTCTCAGTAAGAAAAGGCCTATTTATTGAAAAATTTAATATCACTATTAGAGAAAACACAAGGAAAATCCTCCTGGTGTTCCATAACTGACCATTTCTTATATGAAGATACAACCGTAGTGGTCCTTGACAAAGAATCTTACTAAATACTGCAGCTTGTTAGTCAAAAGTCAAGAAACTGGACAGGAATACTATTTTAAAAAAACTGCTTAAATGCTATTCTTGATATCTGTGATCATGAAATATAGTAATTACTTAAATGTAAAAATATTCTTGACATTGAAACAATCCTTCTACTAAGAATTATGGAGTTGATATCTCCTCCTATCAATAAGTAGACTGAGTTTGTTAACACTGGAAAAGAATTTTGGCAGTTGAAAATGTCTTCTGCTTTTAGCTGGAAGATGAAGCTTAATGTATAATCAGGAAGTCTTATTACATAGAAATTATTCACTGGTGGATAAATCCTCTGTATTCTAAATAAATCTGCTTTTCAAACACCCTAATTAGCACATGGAGGAGATTTGAAATCATACACAATTTTGGAGTGGTTGGGAGAGGTAGCACTCCTGAGTTTCTGCCGGGTGCCAGGCAGTGCTCAGCACAGAGAGTACAAGGTTTATGAAGACAAAGCTTCCATGCTGCCCAGTTGACAGTGTGCAATGTGTTCAGATAAGGATATGCCCACAATACTGTGAAAATAGAGGTCTGAGGACAAAAATGAGGCAGGAAAGATGAAGGCGGAGGAAAGATTCGTGAAAAGCTCCTTTCAGGAGGGGACACATAGCACATAGCACATAGGGGATACCTAGCACATAGTAGTCACTCACTGAGCCTGAGACCCTATTGAGTGCCCCTTCAATTCTAGGCCTGGGGAAATAATGTAAAAATATTACAACTCTTGCACTGCCTGAGACGCAGTCTGTTTGGAGAAATAGACCAAACTAAAAGTGATAATTGCTTTAATAATTGAACATGCAAAGTGCATTGAGAGCTCAGAGAAAGAATTCAGTAGAGTTTCAAAAATAAAATACACATCTAAGCACTATAGGGTGGCTGAAAGACATATGAACCCAAAGGATAGTTTTTGCTTTCTATAAATATCAAACATGGGTTTTTATATTTCCTATTTATATTTTCAGTTTTACTGTTCTTGCTAAATACACGAATCTGTTCTTAATTCAACATTGCTTCAAGCACAGCACTTTAATAGTGCAGATTTTATTAGAGAACTTAACTGATACCAGTTGGGGGGAGGTGAAGGAAATACAATTTCCTCTAGAAGATTTGCATTAGATAGAGTAGTTACAGGCTGTAGCATCTCCCCTGTAATTTTATGAGAATGGTATTACCCTGGCTTTCACTGTGTGATTGCTGGTTACCTTCTGTCAGTGAGCAACAGTCTTACTGCAAAGCAGGAGCCCAACCGGTCTCTTTGTCTCCGTGGTCAAAGCAATTACTTCTTAGAAAGTCGGATTTTTCAGAATGACCATGTACAGAAGCAAACGCAGACATCAGAGATGTAAGTAAATTCTGACCCAACTTTTTCATATGACTGTAGTGGGAGAAACATACTTGATTCCTTAAAAGACTAATCATGACTTCTTCAGATCTATCCTGGTAGTAGAAAAAATATTGTAGCTTTTTTCTCTCTAACCTTTATCTATCCCTGTTACATGCTTGGAAAATGTTGGGGGGAGAGGGGATAATTCACTTGTTACTATGGAAACCTTTGGAAAGGTTTACAAAATCAACAGAGAAACAGATCAAATGGAATTTCAGTCTAGCTCAGCAGCCTTCATTCAGGCATGATCACTGGATAGTTCTCTCTCTTTCTTTTTTCTTTTCCTTTCCTTTCCAGAAGTGGTAGATTTCCTTTCCTAGAAGTCTATTGAAAGGTTTGGGAAGCTAGCCTAAAACTTCTATTTATTTATCCGATTTCAATTATAACTCTTGGGAGAAATAAAATAGTTCAGAACAGAGGGAGAGAGTTAATTGTGAATGACAAGCTGAATATGTAACAGGGTATTCATTGCCAAACTTCTTGGTCCGGAGCACATTTGGAACATAATTCGCTACAGGCACCACTTTAAAGGGTTAAATGGAGTCATTTGTAATCTACCCCAAAGGAATTGATTCTGACTGAAAAGGAGCAGCACAGTTACCCTGGCCTAAAGTCCAGAACAAAGATGATTATGTTACTGAAAGCCATTAGGTTTAGCTAAAAACCAAAGTCTTATAATAAAACTGTGTTTTATGGTAAAGCAATATGCCTGCCATGAAAAGCTTTCCAATCACCTCTCTTTCTAGTAAGCTCAGTTCGTTACCACTTCATCTTCCCTATTGTCTAAAGTAAATTTTCCCGTATTCAGCCCAGTGTTTCTGATCACTGACTCTGTTTACCACCTTAGACAGATAACTACAACTTGTTCTTTAGTCGAAGTCTGTACTTTTTCATTATTCCTTATGATGTCTTTAGACGTTATTAAATATTATAAAATACAGAAAGACTATCGACAACACTTACTCTATCAAAAGGCCAAAATGTGATAGAAATGTAATATTTTTTTAGTGTGATAATGTTTTGGGTCTATTTCCACCTGAGCCCGGAACACTAACATTTCTCTTGTTCAAAGAAGTTTTATGCACCACAGAAAGCTCTGAGGGCCGGGATTGCCAGTTTGATTTTCTGTGCCCGCCTCTCTTCCTTGTGACTGAGAAATAACATAGGATAACTGTTACTTGTTTCTTACAAAAATGATTGGTGCAAAGTCTACAAATACATTGCTGATTAATTTCCTTGTGATTTCCTCCCACAAGAATGAATCTAAATTATGCATGTACTTTAAGACCGTCCTGCGCCTTTACTCCTGTATCTTTTATACACCCCCTCATTTTTTTCCATGTAGGCAATCATCACCTTAATGCACATGGCAAATAAAAGATTATAGACAAATTGTACTGAGTCTCTCCTTTAAGATGTGCTTGCTGAAGTCTGCGATTAAGCAGCAGGAAGAAATTGTGAATTACATGAGACAAGTCAGAAGATGTATAATTATACAGGGATGAACACAGTAGGGTGTACTAAATGGTTTACTTAAAAAAACATCGAATGTATTACTTATGTTTAATTGTATCTGTTAGCTATGTTATACTGCATTAACTGTTTCTATATTCTAATCATATAAAATATTGGAGAGCAGGAATATAATAAAATTAAAGTATATAGAAAGGTTAGCAATAAAAGCAAATAGAATCCTTAAATGAATTTCTATCTTACACTAATAATATTTGCAGAAGTGGAAAGTAATGCAATTGTTTGCTATCCAATGGGTATATAAAAATATTGAATTATCCCTTCACCAAAATCCTGTGCATTTCCATTTTCAATCATATCTTTTATGTGTGTGTGTTTGATGATGTAAAAGGCATAAACTAGCCTCAAGGCAATTGTAATCCAATTAAGGCAATAATTGCACACTTAACAAAATCTCAATGTGAGAAAGAAGGCAAGTGTTCTTATGATTTTCTTTAAAATTGAGAAAGTACATAAATAAGCTTTCTAATTTCCTCGTTCCCTAAAGACTTACTGTACTATCCTTTAGTGGAAATAATGCAACTTTCTTTTAGAGGACCTGGTGAGAGGAATAGGCGAGGCGCATGTGGCTGTGCTAGGGGTTTGAAGAGAGGGAGTGAGCGAGCCAGAATATTGGTAAAAGACATTTTAAAGTGTAAATGACACTAAGCCTTTGAAAATTCATGTGGGACTTTGAAATCCGTTCCTCACTCATGTCTAAATTGGTTATTTATAATTCCCTACAGAGGTGAAGGAAAGGGAGGGAAGGGTACTCTTTTCCATGCTTCTGGTGAAGCAGTAACTGTGGAAAATGGAACAGCTTCAGTGTTCATTCAGGTAGCAGGTCTTACCTGTGCACAACTGCATAATGACTTTCAATTAGATACAGAATTTGTTGCGTGGTAATAAAAAAATGTTCGCATATGTCGAACGTTGATTTTGCCAGAGCCAGACAGGTAGAAACCACTTTAAGGGACTCTAATATATGTAAACCTGTTTTTACACATTAGGTGGAGGAGAGTCATCATTAGTGTAAATAACTTTGTTCTTCAGTGTTTAGACATAGAATTTTTTTCATGCATACTATATCAATCTATTGGGGTGTGCAGTTTATGTTTAAATTTTCAAAATGTTATAGTATGTATAAAACAATGTATACTTACGACCTCCCTTGTCAAAGTTCCAAATGACCTTGAGCAAACATATTGTTTTAGTTTTTGAAAGAGACATAGAGATAAATTCTTGAAGATGAATATGTTTTTTAAATACAGACTCAGAGAAAAACTAGAGTAGGATCCATATGCTATTAGATACTGAATTTTGAAAATACCACAACCCCCATACCACAGCAAAGAGAACAGTGTACATCTGATTTTAAGTGTGTAACATTTCATCTTATTTTACCAAATAGGAACAGATGTTCATTTTTGATTACTAGTGATATTTTTGGGTGCTTATCCATCTTATCCATCCCATTATGGAAATGCTTAATGAGATCACTTCAGGAACCTGAATACTAGCCATAGTCCTCTACCTGTAATCTTGGCCAATATCTATTATCTCTATGGGTTGCAATTTCTTTTTCTATAACGTTAGCAGACTGTGCACAGATGTTTTCTGAGGTATCTTCAATCTCTAACCCTCAGAGTTTCCACAACATAGACCTCATCATGTAATTCTCCTACTCATTTTATGGGTTCTTGTTGCCTAGACTGTGGCTCTGGGCTCATGTGCTCCAAATCCATGTGACCATGGATTTACTGCAAGAGGCCCTAAAATCCATATAAATATTAACCATTGCCTGTATAATGGTGATAAAAAGTGTATATATATGTATATACACCTATGTGTATATCTCCCATGTATGTTTTTACAACATATATACACACATACTATTTTTTTTGCTTCTAAAGTGACATGTTTAATTAAATAAAATGTATTGAAAAGATGGTACTAAATTTGTATTGGCTTTTAATGCCATATATTTTATATGATTTTTCAACCAATTATATCACAGGGATTTTGTTATGTTTCAATGTTTTGAAGAAGTGTTTTCATATTCCCAAATGTTAGGAATCACTGAACCGGTAAATGAAATACAAACATGACCTTATAAACACATATTTACATCACTGTCACTCACTGCCTACTTTTCCTTGATAGCACTTTGTTCTAGCCTTTATCAGGCTACTGAATCATCCACAAAATTCACTATAGCTTCTCTTATATCTGCGTGTTTGCCCATACATCTTCCTGTTGATGGATAGTCCTCACCAGCGTCTTCATGTGTAGAAATCATCTCTAGTCAAGGGTTCACTCAAATGTCAAATCCTTCATGAAGGTCTCTTCAGTTTCCACATCAAATTTATCCTTTTCTTCTCTCTTTTCAGATGCTGTTTGATAATTTTATTTATACTTCCTATGTTCTATCTGAGGTTTTTTCTTGTAAGGTACCTTTAGTTCTTGTTGAAGTATTCTCAGAGCATGATGCAATGCTTTGTCCATAACACTGCATAGCCATCGTGTGAAACTCATTCATTTAAAGAAATACGTATTGATCACCTGTTATATTACAAAGTTCAAGACAAAGGTGACAAACAAAAAAATACATAATATGCTGTGTGATGCTAAGTACTATAGTGAAAAATAGTGCAAGCAAAAGGGAAGGGGAGTTTTTGAAGGTAGGTTGGAGAACTGCTATTTTCTATAGGGTAGTCAGGAAAAGCCACTGTGATTAAGATGACATTTATTCCGACCTGAAGGAAAAGAGGGAACAAACTCTGCTTCTTCCTGGAGAGTTCCAGACAGAAATAACATGTGCACATTCTCTGGGGTAGCTGGGATATTAGAGGGCCACAAAGGAGGCAATAGAGAGTTAATGAAAAGATAGGAGATCCAAAAAGCATTGAGGCATTGGATGGATGGAGTAAGACACAGAATTAAAGTAAACAATATTTTTTATTTGTAACTGAATTTGTATATAATGCATGTTAACTTTTAGAAACACTATCCATACTTCTAAGTGACTCTTGCATTACTTTTATTAAAATGAAAATTATAAAAAAAGTTATTTTAAAAAGCATTACATTTCATACTAGGCAAGACATCCAATTGTTAATTGAAGGAGAATCAAATTGTGGTCATATAGACATCAGAAAAATTATTTGAACAAGAATATCTCTGATTTATCTTCCTGTAAATATCCTTGGATTATTAATTCTCTATATCTTTAAAATCATGCTATGAGAAAAAATAAATTCATAGTTTCATAGAATTGTAAGGCTTTTTAAAGTAGTTGCAGGAAGAAATAAGACTGCTGGCAGGTTTTTTTTTTTAAGTTTATTTATTTATTTTGAGAGAGGGCCAGAGAGCGAGCAGGGAAGGGGCAAAGAGAGGGAGAGACAGAATCCAAGCAGGCTCTCCACTGTCAGCACAGATCCTGATGCGGGGCTCGAGCTCAAACCGTGAGATCATGGCCTGAGCCAAGATCAAGAGTCGGATGCTTAACTGACTGAACCACCCAGGCGCCCCTGCCAGTCTTGATGTAGAATTGGCATCTCAGTGGTCAAGATGGATAATAGGTTTGATGTTCGATTATTGGAACATGAGTTGTCTTAGCTGTTGAATACATCTTTATTGCTACATTTTATCTCATACAAATCTGTATTTTTTGAAATTCTTTATTACCAACTGGATATCAACGATAAAAATGGAGTCTTATTTAAAACAAATATTATATTGATACCTTATATAACTGTGAAGATAAAATTAATCATGACTCTTAATTCACAAATGATGACATTATTTATTACAGAATCATATGAAGATTCATATGATCTACGTTTCAAAAAATTCTTTCAGTTTGCACTAAGAGTAAATAAATAAATAAATTGTGCTTGATAAGTAAAGCTCTCTGGAGGACACTATTAAGTTCAATCCTTTTTTCTCTATTGTTGATGCTGGTTTGGAATTCTGGTCCGACATCTGAAATTTCTCCAGTCTTTTTTCTCTCAAGTTTCTAATATGAATTCTGTAACTGATATGGATTGAGAACTTGTAACTTTATACATTCCTTGTGGAATCATGTCTGCATGGATAGATTCAGGATTCTCTGATTATGCATGCCGAATGGGACCATAGTTACCAGTTTAAGATCAGAGATGTACAAAAGCTGACTAATAACACCCCTGATACTGATTGACCTTATATACAAATACATATTGGTCTGTCTCACATCCTTAATAATTTGATTTGCTTTTACAGGCTCCAGCCTGTGACTGGTTCCACCTGGAGGAATACTTACTCAGTCTCTCCCTCTCCCTCCCTCTCTTCCTTTCTCTCTATGTCTCTGTCTCTGTCTCTCTCTCTCTCTCTGGTCCATGTGTTTTGTGTTTTGCAATGCTCCACAAAGTCAGAGGTCACTTTTGTAGAGGGTTATCATTTGTACATTTTCTTTTAACTTCTCTACTTTCAGAAAACAACTTGGCTATCCTACCTCCCCTACTCTTTTAGCTTCTCTCTTCTAAGAAGCTGTGCTGCATTTATATCTAGACCTACAAAAGAGCCATGGCATTGACTCTGTCCCCAGTTGTTCACGTAAATGTTCTCTACTGAACGGCTTTGAAGATCATCAGAATTTTAGAAATTGCCTACCTCCTACCAAACATAAAATGTTTATTAAAAAAATTTGAGTTCTAACTTCATATGATTTTATGATTAGAATTTTGCTTATATCCAAGTAGAAAATGGGACAGCAGAAATGAATTAATAATACTACCAAAAACAATAAAAATAACATTTGACATCTATTTTATTCTTACTATATAGCCAGGTACTGTTTTAAGCATTTTGTTACACATGACTAATATAATTTCTGTAGTAGAGCTATAACTGAACATGTAAAAGCAATAATCTAGTAATCTATGGCACTTTTAATTTCCATTCCAATTTCAAATGTTATTTATAATTTTGATACTAATCTCTAGGAAATTGAACACAAGAAGTTAAATTGAAATATGTGTGTTGACCAGGGTGAAAGAATAAACTTATATGTCCCTTGAGGAAACAAAGAAATTAACTTCATAAAGCAAAATATATTGTTTGACCAATATTCCTGTTTTTTGAGTCCTATAAAAACAGAAAAAAATATCCTGAGGAAAAGTTTTACATATATATGCAAATGAAATATTCACATATGAATACATTTGCCGTCTTTTCCGCAAAAGAAAAAAAGGTTTCCAGAACTTGGAAAATCGAAGTGCTCTGCAGTGATTTAGTAATTCACTGTGAGTAGTTACACACTTTTTGGTCTAGAACAGCTAAATTGTTTGGCATAACCTTTTGATTCATTTTCCTTTTTGTAGTTATTGATCTTCTTGGCATTATTTACTGAATTGCACTCCCATTCTGATTATGGACTTTCTGACACCTTTACTTATATAAGGCTACATTATATATGTGTTAATATTGACTCAAGGTCTTAATGGTCTTTTATCATTGACTTTATATTATCTTGAGAATTTCATTTATATTTAAAATAAAGATAAAATCCACATCTATTTTGTGAAACTCCTTATAGAGAGTGTGGCATATATATTTGTAATGCTTCATGCCCTCGGCTGCTTATCATTGGGAAGTGTTATATTTTATATTATATGATTCTTTTGACCCCTAGTGAACTTGAAACTGCCTTAGAGGAACAGCTGGATGTATTTCCTTAAATAAACACACATTGTTCTTCAAATTGCTAGTATCTGTCTTCTTAATAGGCTCCACAGGCAATGGGAATCTTGACTTTGAAGTCACCTCTACTGGGTTCATGTAGATATCTGACTATTTCATACCTTTTTTCCCTCTCATACTTGAATAGTATCTTTCAATTCAAGTTTGTCTTGAAATGTGCAGCATATAGCCATAACTTATCATTTACGTATACTCTGCGATTATAATATTTTTGATATTTTACTTTATATAATAACAATGCAATATAAAATAAAATATCAAAAATATACAGCACCTGTAAACGCATTACAGACTACCTGGAACATTTAATTCTGTCTAATTTATAGTGTCAGTAATTAATGAGAGGTTGGCTCACAAATAAAAATTCACTCACACAAAATCAGAAACAATTTACTTTTAATTAGAATGCAAGGAAAAATTCATTTGCTTTTTCACTTCTGGTTTTGCTAAGGTAGCAAGGGGAAAATGGCCACTCAAATTTTAAGTGGTCAAAAAATTTTTCTTAGCACTGAATTTGTCCTCCCAGAACTATTTATACAAATCTAGCCTTTTTCAAATGATCATTTCTAGCAAAGATGATACCCCCAAATTTGACTAATGGGTATAGAATGTCCCAAAGAAGCTTTAGCAATGACACAACATGAAGGTTTCTAGAATTTGTTTGTTGATTCACTATTTAGAGAGAAATACTTGTCAGATTAACAGACCAGTTTTCCAAACCAAGCTAGATTTTGAGAGAAGATTTGACTTGAATGAATGGGACAATTTATTTGAAATTGAAAGAAAAACAAATCATTTAAAATTATACTTTAAAAATATTCTTTGTTACTTGGATATTTAAGAAAGGAGTAAGCAGCACAGGAACAAGATATTAAGACATTGTGTCATGAAGTTCATAAATATGTTTGTTGCTGAGATTTTCTTTTACGTTTGTGGAAATGGGTCTCTGGAAATTGGAATCATGCTAAGTT
The DNA here is from genome assembly GCF_028018385.1 of Neofelis nebulosa. Lineage (NCBI taxonomy): Eukaryota > Metazoa > Chordata > Mammalia > Carnivora > Felidae > Neofelis > Neofelis nebulosa. The sequence continues at coordinate 32,817,732 of NC_080795.1, forward strand.
AACGAGTTCATTTATACTGAAAACAGTTGTCCATCGGGTTAAGATCAGTTGGAGTTGCTTTTGTCCTATGGAAACAGCCATCTAACATATTTAGTTGTTTGGGGAAGCTACGAATCGTTAGTAATACCATTTCTCCTAGATTACTACTGACAGTAATTAAATCAACAGTTGTACTAATTTACCATATACTTCAAGCCCAATTAAGTAAGACTTGCCTTGCTTATCTGGCTGTTAAAGGATGAAGGGGCTTGGGATCCAGAATTCTCAGTAAGTTGCCTGCATTATTAATTTTTGCCAATGTTGACTTAGGTTGCAGAGTATAATCAATACCTGTTGTAGGGTCCTCCAAGATGGTGGCATAAGAAATATCCTGAACTTCCCTCCTCTCACAGACATACCCACATCTACAGCTACATATGGATAATTTCCTTCTGGAAAAGATTGGAAAACTAGATCAATGCCCTCCACAACAAAGAATAAAAGGACAGCATCGAGACTGGTAGTGAGGCAGAGACATGGCCTTACAAAACCCCACCTGCAGCACGGCAATACACAATAGGGAGAGGTGCCCAATGTGTGACTTATATCAGAAAGATCTATACCGTCCCATGGGATCTATACCAGAAAGATGAGCTCCTGACCATCTGCCTTGGATAAGCAGTGGAACCAATATCTGAGCATCCCCAAATGCTATAGGAAACTGAGATTTCTTGTGGAGAGCTTACATGTTGTCCTGTTTTACCTGAGACCCAAGGGGGGAAAAACCCAGCAGTTTGAAAAACACCTAAATTATATGTGAGGGAGATTCATTTGCTGGATCTGATATAGAGGCATCAGCTGGGCATGGGGCGGGGGGAGGGTGGACAATTGAGGTGCTCTCCAGAGATGGAGATATTAGTGGATGCCATTGTTGCACTCCCCACATAGCTTAGTAGCATAAGTAGGCGAGAATGGCCATATCACCCTTCCACCACCTTGCTGGAACAGGTGAGGTGAGTGGTCATGGCACTTGCTGAGGCTGGAGAGCATGGAGACAGGTGCTTGGGACACTTCCCCACCACCTTGCTAAGACACGTGGTGCAAGGAGTCAGATCATCCTTCTATTCATAGCCTAAAACCAGCATATACACAGACAGGGCTGTTCCTTGCCGCATTGCTGAAGCCTGTGAGCACATGCAGGCAAGACATTTTCCCACTGGCTTTAGGAAGGCTTCAGGAATGTTCCTGGCCCGCTACACTTTCCAGCTGCCTCACTAAAGCCAGCAGGTATGTGTGGTCTACACAGCGGATACCCCTGGATCACCTGGCCCTGGTGGTGAAGAGGGCTGGTGTCCCAGAGCCCTACAGGACTATAACAATCTGAAAGACAGCTCTTGGCAGGCCACCAATTCCAAGGCACTGCACAGACAGCAGACTGAAACAAGCTGTCTTCCTCTGAAAATGGCCTGTTTATTTAGTCTGGAGCTTCAGCCTGAGGGACAGGCTTCAAGTTTCCCACACATCTAGAGGCTAAGGAGGCAACCACAGGGAACATAAGCAGGAAGACACCATCCTTGCACATACCCTTGGCCTTGCTACAACCCAATGAGACTTCTCAGAAAGGAGCTTACATACTCACCTGGAGCCCTGATTTTGACAACTGTCACCCTGGAAACATCCAGGTCTCCTGGTGTGGAGGCCTACAGGTATTACAATTGCAGATCCACAGGACTATAAATATTTTCATATCTTAAAAGCTGCTGCCTGAGGGCTTGGCTTCCAGTCAGCCTGAAATTAGGTACATAATGAAATTCCTCCCCTTGACTTAGTAACAAGTCTTGGCACACCATCAACAATGAGGGTATATCAAGAATGAATCAGGCAGTTTAGACAATCACAAAGGTTCCCATGAGCTAGGGCAGGGTTGCGTGAGAAGGGTCATCATCTATACAAGGTCATGCCTTCAAGACTAAGAGAGGTAACTGTTTCATTTAATACATGGAAACAGTCAAGCAAAATGAGGAAACAGAAAAATATGTTCCAAACAAAAGAAGAAATCTTCAGAAAAAGATCCAAATGATATGGAGATAAGTAATCTACCTAGTAAAGAATTCAAAGTCATGTTCATAAAGATGCTCACCAAACTCAGCAGAAGAATAGAGGAACACAGTGATGACATCAACAAAGAGATGGAAAACATAACAAAGTCACAGAGTTGAAGAATACAATAACTGAACTGAAAAATGCACTGGAGGGGTTCAGCAGCAGACTAGATGAAACAGAAGTAGGGATTTGTGAGCTGGAAGACAAAGCAACGGAACTCATCCAGACCCAGCAGCAAGAAGAAGAAAACATTTTTTTAAGTTTATTTATTTATTTTGAGAGAGAGAGAGAGAAAGAGAGAGCACGAGTGGGGATGGGCAGAGAGAGAGGGAGGGAAAGAATCCCAAGAAGGCTCTCCACTGTCAGCACAGAGCCCAGTGCAGGGCTTGAAATCAAACCACAAGATCATGACTTGAGCTGAAATCAAGTGGCAGCACTTAACCAACTGAGCCACCAGGCACCCCAAAAAAAGAACTTTAAAAAATTGAAGATAACTAAAACAACATCAAGTGAAATAACATTCTCATTACAAAGATCCCAGAAGGAAAAGAAAGGGAAGAGGGGGCAGAAAAAATATTTGAAGACATAATGTCTGAAAACTCTTAGAACCTAAGGAAGGAAACAGACATCCAGGGCCAGCAAGCACATAAATTTGGGTCCAGGAACCCAAAGAGAGCCACACCAAGACACATTACAATTAAGACATCCAAAGTTAGAAGAACTTGGGTGGCTCCATTGGTTAAGCATCTGACTTCAGCTCAGGTCATGATCTCACGGTTTGTGAGTTTGAGCCCCATGTCAGGCTCTGTACTGACAGATCAGAGCCCGGAGCCTGCTTCAGATTCTGTGCCTCCCTTTCTCTCAGCCCATCCCCGACTCACACCATGTCTCTCTCTCAAGAATAAGTAAGCTAATTGGGGTGCTCTCCATTGTCGTTGTGATTTCTGGAGTGACAGGGAAAAAAGGGAAGGGAAACATTCTCACCAGTCAGACCCAGAATTGTACTTCTTTGTCTGTCTTAGTCAAGGCATGCAACCTCATAACGCCAGTTGCCAACAATTTGCCAATATTATAAAAATAATAATAAAATAAAACCACAAAAGTTAAAGATAGAATCTTAAAAGCAGCAAGAGAAAAACAGTGTTAAGTGCAAAGGAAGTCCCATGAGGCTAACAGCAGATTTCTCGGCAGAAATGTTGCCATCCAGAAGGGAGTAGTAGCATGCCATATTGAAAGTGCTGAAAAAAAAAAAATCTTCTAATCAAGAATATGCTACCCAGCAAGGTGATCATTCAGAATTGAAGGAGTGTTAAGAGTTTTTCAGACAAGTAAGAGCTAAAAGAGTTTATCACTCTTAAACCAGCCTTATAAAAAACACTAGGAGACTTCTTTAAGCTAAAAACAAATGGCAGCAAATAATTACAAGAAAGCATACGAAAGTAAAAGCCTCACTAAAAAAAAGGTAAATATATAGTAAAAGTGGTGGATTAATCACTTATAAAGCTACTAAGAAGATTAAAAGATGAAAGTAGTAAAAATAACTATAACTACAATAGTTAGTTAAGGGAAACCTAAAACAAAAAGAGGTAAAAATGTGACGTCAAAAACTTAAGGCGTGGGAGGAGGGGAGAATACAGAGTTTGGAATGTGTTCAAATTTAAGTTGCTATCAACTTAAAATAGACTATTGTGTGCAGAGGATGATATATGTGAACCTCACGGTAACCACAAAGCAAGAAGTTACAGTAAATTCACACAAGAAAATGAGAAAGGAATCTAAGCATAGCACCAAAGAAAGTCATGAAGCCACTAGGGAAGAAATAAAAGAGAGGAGCTACAAAATCGGCCAGAAAACAACTAACAAAATGGCAAATAAGTACATACCTATTCCCTAACCTAGAAAAAAAAAATCAATAGAGTAGAAAGTTTAATGAAGGGGCGCCTGGGTGGCTCAGATCATGATCTTGCGGTCCGCGAGTTCGAGCCCCGTGTTGGGCTCTGTGCTGACAGCTCGGAGCCTGGAGCCTGTTTCAGATTCTGTGTCTCCCTCTCTCTGACCCTCCCCTGTTCATGCTCTGTCTCTCCCTGTCTCAAAAATAAATAAAACGTTAAAAAAAATTTAAAAAAGAAAGTTTAATGAAAAAAAATGTGGCAGTGACTGGATAATCATTCACTCCTTCTTGCACAATAATAGAATCATCAATAATTACCTGGGTTGGTAGCCACATTTCTCTGCCTTCTGGTGGCCAGGTAACTGCTGAGCTGTGAAGTGTGAAAAAAGATGTGTGCAACATCTGGGGCAATATGTCTAAAAGGAAGCAGTTGTATCTATAGAACCTTACCATGTCCTCAGTCTTGCTCTGGGAGCAATAATATGATAGTCATAGCTCACCTTGGACCCTGAGGTTCAAAACCAAGCCCTCAGAATGGCTGAGCAGGTGACCTGGAGAGCCTGGTTTGGGAAGGAGCAAAGAGCCATTACACTGCCCTAAAGTGCCTTCATCCAGACTTTTACATCAGAGGGAAAGAAACTTTGATCCCCCTTAAGCCCTTTATTTGGGGTCTCCTTTACACAAATAGCCAAATGATTCCTCCCTAATATAAGAAATTCTATAATGCTATACAGGTCCAGATGGGAACACATCCAAAACCTTGACATATCAGTGAGGAGTAGGACATATTCCACAGGTGAGAGAAAATCTGAAGCCTGGAGCTGCTCAGAGATCCACTGAGAGTCACACAGGTAGTGGCAGGGCACTCCAGACCCAGGGTCCAGGATTCTTACCTCTGGACTAGTGCCTGGCCCTGAGCTGTTCTGCCTTGAGTTCCAGCTGTAGGACCTCCCTGGAATTGAGGGCTCATGACCTCAGGAATGCCTGGGGGCCAAGGAAAGCCTCTGCGAGAGAAACAGTTCTGGGTATAAATGACTGCTCTGTCTTGCCAATTTGAGTCCAGATTGTACTACAACTATTTTGTGCTTCGGTTCCCTTGCTTCTTTGGACAGAGCTAAGCATTTTACCAGCAGTTCAATGCTTTGACCTCTGATTAAGACTTTCTGGAAGGAAAGGCAGTCCTTTTGGCTGTAATTCACCGCTGCCATGGTTAAGACATGGATCCTCTTCCAGGAAAAAGTACTGACTGGGGTGCTGGAGGGAGAATTGTTGCTCTCTGCTCAAAAGCGACAGTTTGGGGTGCTCTCTACTGTCTTTGTGGTTTCTGGAGTGACAGGGGAATAAGAGAAGGGAAGCATTCTCCTCATCAGTCAGACCCAGAATTGTGCTTCTTTGCCTATCTTAGTCAAGGCATGCTACCTCATAACTTCAGTTGCCAACATTTTCTGACTGATTTGGGTTTCATGTGTAACTCCCGAGTGCTCTGGAAAGAATCTGATTAACCCAATGCCATTTGGTGCCCTCAGGATCCTATATCTACCTGATGTGGACAGTGGAGATGTTCTTTGAGGGCTTTCCAAGGATAGAAAGACAGAACGTTAAATTCTACTAAGGTAGGCAGCCCAAAACCGGAACACTGCTTCCCTATGGCTCCACATGAAAACAACAAACTTGCCTTTCCCTCTTCTGTTACCACCGGCAGCTTCACAGAGGGTACCTGGATGGCAAAATGGGGTTTAAGTCTGCCTTTCCGGCATAGGATAAAAGTTTGATAATTTATATCTAAAAACAAATTAGACTGTAATACTCTTTTTTCCAAAAACATGTTCTAAATATTGTTATTCAGTGTAACCACATCAGTTACGATAATATAACTTCAATTTGGGACCAGATCATTAAATCTGGAAATATGTAACGTATGTTACAATGATGAATATATCCCATTAATCTTTGGAGCTAGCATTCCAATCATTGGTATGGAACAATGCTTAAAATATGACTGAAAAACAATTCTTTGTCCTTGAAGATTTTCTAGGGGACATTTTATACCTTGCTATATAGCTTTTCATGTACTTAATAACAGTATAGCTTCATAACAAATACTTACCATCGCCATACTTATGTGGCAATAAAATTAGTTTAAGTTACTTTCTATGAAGTCATTTATAGCTTTCAGTCATTATTGAGTTTTTTATGACTATTATAAAATGATATGACTTAAGAGAAATTATGAACTTCTCCCTATGGTTATTTGTCATGAATAGCATTTATAGAATTCTATTGGTTGTAATGTCTGGGATATTTTATTGTCTTCCTTCTAGACAAGTAAAATAATAGAGATATCCAGGAAAGTAGTTATGAAGTTAAGATTTTGTTGTATGTATTGTATATATCCCCATGACCTGTTCTCCTTTTAATAAACTTTGCCAAATTTCCTGAAAAACCAAGTAAGTCTAGAGGTAACTTCAGTTGGCAAGTAAGCATCATCACTTTGTGTTATAAACTAAAATTTTTACTGGTTCTCCTTTCAGTTATTCTGGGTCAGTTTTTACATGAGTATTAAGTGAAAGTCTTAATATTATTTTCCCATATAAACTTTATTATAGGAAAGATATGTTTCTATCATTGCATAAAAACATATGTTTAAAAAGCATTATTTAATTTTTTATTTTAAAAAAACTTACAAGGCATTTCTTGATCAGGCACCATCTTTGTAGATTCATTTCTTGCCATCCCACTTTGCAGGGGATACTGAATTTTCTTTCTGATTCTGAGGAATTCTTTTCATCAGTAGCTCCTTATGTTGCTTCTTCTGTTTAGAGCACTCTCCCCTCCTTTCTTAGTTAACTACTTCTCCTTCAGGTTCCAGCTTAGATAGTCACCTGCTACTGATTCATTTTTCTAACTCCTTGTGTAGGAGTAGAGGCCAGTAGAGGCTACTAGAATTGATCTTTTTTATGTTTTCCTTTATACCCTACATGTGCCCTGTGTATAAATTGTAATGTACCCAGTCATTTGGCCTTAGCTCTTGAAGACAGAAACCAGACCTCTTTGTTCACTGCTGTATCCCCAGCATGGTCTGGCACTAGAAAGCCTTCAGTCAATAGTTGCTGAAGGATGAAAGGAATAGATAGCTTTCCTTATGTACCTGTTTTAGCAAGTAGAAATTGCAGTCATTTTCCCCAAAATAAATCACTATGATTTTTCTGTTGATGAAATATTGTTTGCCTTTTCATATTCATAAATGTCCATGGATGATGTTCCTGTGCTAAGGCCTTTTTGGTGTCAGATTTTAGAGGGGTTTTTTTTGTTTGTTTGTTTGTTTGTTTGTTTTTTTGTTTTTGTCTACTCACCACTCTATTTTACTCATTTCTTAAGGAGTATTAAAAGGAATCAAAAACACTTTAAGTCTTGGCTAATTTAACAGTGTTTCCCCCCAAATTTAAGGCACATTTGGAAATGACATGAAATTTCAAGCATTTCTATTGCAGCTATACTAGTTGTTAGTTGATATAAAATGTCCAGAGGGGCGCCTGGGTGGCTCAGTCGGTTGAGCGTCCGACTTCGGCCCAGGTCATGATCTCGTGGTCTGTGAGTTCGAGCCCCACGTTGGGCTCTGTGCTGACAGCTCAGAGCCTGGAGCCTGTTTCGGATTCTGTGTCTCCCTCTCTCTCTGCCCCTCCCCACTCATGCTCTGTCTGTCTGTGTCTCTGTCAAAAATAAACAAACATAAAAAAAAAATTTAAAAACTTCCAGATTTTTTTATATCATTATGTTTTGAGAACTCAAGACTTATGGCTGATAACACATTCAGAATTAAAACTTGTTTCTCTACCTTCTCATTTTTCCTTCTAGCCAGGTTTGGCTCTGCTGCTAGGTTTCATTATTTCTTAAATCAATTTTGCACCACTTAGAGGAACAATTTGTTTGTTTCTCCTCAGATTTGTAGCTATTAATCTCAGCAGTAAGTCAGTGATTGATTTTTTTTCCAGACCCTCAACATTACAAAGACATAGACTATAAGGAGTAACTTGAACCAAATCCAAGATATACTGGCTGAAAATATGCAAGTTAAGGCTTCATGTCCTATGTAATAAATCTGTGTCACTAATTTGTTACACCACTTTAAAATTTGGGAATATAATTAGAATGGTCATATAAAGTCATTTCACTGCCTACTTTTAAATTTCCTTCTTTCTTGTCCTTTCCATAATTCTTTCTACTCAGTGGTTGTATCAACTAGACATTCTTGAATTGTAACTAAAAGTGACCTCGTTTCCAAAGCATTTAAAGTGACTGTGGGTGAAAGCCCTCTCAAGGGCTTTCAGTGCTTAAAATGTGGATATACAATCTGTGTCAATAATGAATACTGAACATTAAATTGACCTGAATAGTTAGAGCACAAACTTTTTTTCTCAGCGTTGGCAAATTTCTGACATGAAAGCTTAGAATAGGACATTTGAAGAGAAGCTATTAGGATAATGCAGGGACTCTGAAAGGATCTCCATGCTATACAATTTTTTTTCCCTCTCTGAGTATAATTGAGATTTCCAAGAATTTTTACTGAGGAGACATTTTACCTTCTGGACTTGGTAATTGAAAAAAAGATAAAATTATTAAAGGAGCAATATGGAATTCAATAAAAAATTGAAGGCAAAATATTATGTGCTTGATAAATTTATTTCAAGCTTTTACCTGAGTTGTTTAGCGTGCCAGGCTAATGAATCCAAGGTCAGAGATTTGAGCTTTCTGTGGTGTGGATGGTTTCTCTCTGGATCACAGACCACTGTTGTCACCCTGCCCAACCATCCTTCAAAAGAAAGAGCTGGTTCCAAGAAAACACTGTGAAAGAGGGAAGACAGACCAGGCTAAAGCCATTATACAGCCATCAGAACTGCAATGTCTCAAAATGGATATATCACTCACTTTACATATCTATGTGTATGTTATATATATGCATAATTTGTGTGATATTGCTTGTGGCACCTTTGTATACAAAAGAGAACACATCTGTGTTTGAACAAGCATGATTAGTTTTCATTTTAATTTATGAAGGCAGTAAAATTAAATCAGCTTTTTAAAAATTAAATGTCAAGTTCATACACTTGGTATTTCACAGAATACAAAATATCTACAATTTCAAAAAAGGCTCGCTTCACAGCGGGATATGAAGTTAGTCTCAATATTTTTCCCTATAGCGTTTTCGTTTTATCAGGCATGTTAAATTTTAGATAATTTAAAAAACATTGAAATAATAAAATATGCTGTTGTCTTCTCTCTCAAGGCATCAGTATGAGTGAGACTAGATTTCTCTAAAAAAAACCTTTGATTACCATGGAAGAATCTAAGAATCTAAGATTTCTTTTCATTGAGGAAGACTGAGGATAGTTTCAGGTACCGTTATGAGTAGAATTAGTAGGGAATTTTCCAGTTTTACCTAGTTATGATGACAGTATGCCATGGCATCTGTTTTTTTTTGTTTTGTTTTGTTTTGTTTTGTTTGTTTTGTTTTGTTTTGTTTTTAATAAGCATGTATCTTATACCTCCACTAAAAGTGCAGGCCACTAACTACTGATTTACTTCCAATTCGAAATAAAGTTGTCATGCACATCACAGTCACAGTGGTTCATAGACCTGGATCAGGTCGGACAGAATTATCAGGACTTTCATATTATTTTATGCTCCATTTTTTAATAAATGGAACCCACTAATGACATAGAATCAAGCAAAAAAGATGGGATGTCTGGGTGGCTCAGTCGGTTAATCATCCAACTTTGGCTCTGGTCATGATCTTGGTTTGTGGATTCCAGCCTGCATGGGGCTCTGGGCTGTCAGCAGGCCTGGAGCCTGCTTCAGATTCTGTCTCCCTCTCACTCTGCCCCTCTCCTGCTTGCTTGCTCTTGCTCTCTCTCTCTCTCTCTCTCCCTCAAAAAATAGACATTAAAAAAATTTTTTTAATAACAAAAACAAAAAGAATCAAGCAAAAAGACTGTGGAGTTACCTAGCCTAACTTTCTCATTTCGTAGAGGAGGAATGGGTTTATTTTATTGCCCATTAGAAATGATGACCAATAAATGTGCCTCCCCACTTTCTTTGGAAGAGTAGGAGCTTATTCAGCACTAGTTAATTTGTTTAAAAAAAATAGTTATTACTGAAAAGTTAAGTTTTAATGGCAATACACACGACAATATTCTTCTCTTATATTTAACAAATTTTCAAGTAGTTCTTTTTATTATTGTAACAGTCCCTCTTCCTATTTACAGCTACTTTTTCTGTACTGACCATTCTCATAACTTTTTCTTAAATGCTTTCTCATCATCCTTTATTTTCTTTATTAAAGTAATTGCCATCTTGTAAATTATATTTCTTCTTTGTTTAGCTTATTCCAGTAAACTATAATAACTAAATAGATTTTTTTTAAATCTTTGAATCACCTTCTCTGGCTCTGTACTCAATTCATGCTAGGATCTCAGTGAGCACTTAATGAACGAATAAATCAATGCATTCATTAATATTTTGCAGTCCTTGGTTTTACTTTTTATCTTATATTTTATTATATTTGATTTATTTTGCTTACAGTTAGTAACATAGATAAATCAGAACACATTTATTTACCTTTCTAATAAAATTGTACGTGATGGAACCATAATATTCTTTGCAGTTTCTAAAAATGTGCATGGCTACAAAGGTTAAACTTGAACTCCTCTTTATGGTTATTAATTTAATAATGATTCCAGATTCATAATTTAAAAACTTTACATGGTCTATTGTTAAATAAAATTTAGGCTTTGTATTTAAATTAGAAATAATTCATCATCATATATCCACTTCAGAGTGCTAAGCACATTTGTTAAAGATTTCAGTTAGTCATCTATTTATCTGTGTTAGAGGAAAAATGTCCAAGGCCCTTGACCTACTACTCCAATTTCTGGCAAACTTAAGAAGTTCCATCTTTGACATTCATTTAGAATTCATCTTTTGTCTCTTTTGGCCCAGAGCCACAGGCTTTGATTGAGGACTTCTAAAGCAACTTGTTTTGGCCTCTACTCTGTTACTTGACAAATCATTCTAAAACTGAGGAAAAAAATAATCCTCCTCCACATTTTATCAATGTAATAACCAAAATTCTCAAGTATCCCTTTGTACCATATTCCATCATTTCCCCCCACACTATGCACATTATGTTGTTTAAGATTTTATAGGCAAGTTCCTCATTTCCCTGGAATTTGTGCTTGGAACTTCACCAGGTAGCTATCAAATCAATAGTCCATAATTAAACTCGGAGTAGAAGTACTCTGTATATTTCACAATGTTTAATTAATCTTCCCCAATGGAACACTTTACTGCTATTTTCATAATGGGAATAGTATTATGAGCTCTGAGAATATTTCATTTCGCAATCATCTATTAATTATGAAACATAGTTTAATTCATTTTTTTTCCTTGATATGTGATCAACCTGCTCTTTATCATGGTCTAAGTTTCATGGCAAATAAGGTAGTTATGTATATACTTTAATTGTATGTATTTAATGAGTATCTATAAATTTCCCACTGCCTACGCCAGTACTATTTGTTAATCATGTGAGTACCAATGTTATTCAATTGTGTTGTATTAAAAATGTCACTTTCATCTTTCAGGAGGTGGCTTAAGCACAGTTGGGTTTTTTTTTTTTCTTTCTAGATATAATATAATTGCCAAAGTCATTAAATAATATAGGAAGATACATTGTCCTGACAAAAGACCAGCCAAGAATGGATATAGGCCACACTTGTTTCTTTTCCCATTACAGTAGAAATTAGATTTGTGATAATGGTAGTTAATTACTTTGGGCAATGAATCCAATCAATCTAGTCAGTTTACCAAGGAAAAAAGATAGTATTCAACAAGAACTCTGATAAGACTGGAATGGACCACTCAAGTAGATTAATTAGTTCGATGCATGCTTTAATCAAAGCAGTGTTGTCATGTCCTTTAGTAGATAATACATCTGTTCACACATAAAAGAATGATGGTTCTTTAAAAAACTTAATTTCCAGTTCTTTTAATAACAGTAATTTTTACATTCACCGTGTTCTAGTTGAGTGTGAACATTATGTAATATATGTCTGTGAATTCTTCAATTTAGAAATATGAGTTACTGTGAGAGATAATAAAACTGCCAGAACCCAGATACGTGAAGCTCATAATGAATGATACAGATTCCTATATACTCTGCTCATAAACATTAGAAATGATGAAAAGCTTAATCTAGTTGTAAACAAGCTGCATAAATATATTTTATGGTTTTTTTCCTGGATGCATATAGGAGTAGCGAACACATTTAATAGTATTGAGCAATCTTAGTTTGAAATCATCAGTTTCTTTTAAATTTAAAATGAGGATTATGAAAATAATTATGCTTTATAAGCAAGTAGGTTTATATTTTCATTGGATATAAAACAATAAAATATTACAATTTCACAAAATTTTAATACAACTAAAGTAGTTCTTTATTGTAAAAGTAAATCCAGATACGTAAAATGGTCTTAAGGCAACTTGAATATATAAAATCAAGAAATCCTTAAATAACCATTATTTTGAATAACTACATACATAGACAGACCTGCTCACTGGTAACATAATTGATCTATATTCCTCCTATATAAGTTTTCCTTTTGGAAGTATAGTCCTATGTAATGTCTTTTTTACAGATTATCACTGAAAAATCAGGGAAATTCCAAAACAGGTGTTTTAGTTACTACTTAACAGGTCACTTGACATTTTGTGGACTGTATAACTCTACATATATGATTTAAACTCTATTTGGACTTTTTAAAAAGACAGAAATAAGACAGCACTATGCCATTTCTAACGGCAATGTTTATAAAAGAGAAATTGGCTTAAATCCATATTTAGAAACAAAATATGCAATGCCATATAGAATATCCAAAATACATGTATATGATGCAGAAAAAATCTATTTTTTGCCCATGGTATAAAAGAGCCAATTTCCAAGGATTTGCTCAATTTTTCATGTTCATGTCATATTTACCAAGTCTTTTTCATGGCTCCTGCCCAAGTTACTTTCAGCTTTTAAGTGATAAGCATTGAATCCATTCACATATTTAGCAAACATTTATTCAATGAAAAATGCACTCTGCTAGGCCTTATAGGGGTTGTAAGTGTACATGAGGAAGTCTTTATTCTCAGGAAGTTCACACAAACACAACACAAAGTAGTGTACAAAATTCCATTTCAGTCTTGAGAAAACAAGGTGATTCTGCCATGGTATTTAACCCTTGAAGGACAGGTAGACTGTGGGTAATTAGAAGTAGGGAGAAAGGTATAGAATGAAACAGAAAAGGAGACTTGGAAGGTAGTAAGTGTGTTTTGAGAATGAAGAGGGGTTACATTTATTTCTCAAGATAGAATTCCTGTTGAATGGCTCTGCTGGGAAGAGGGTTATCAGATGGAAATATAAACAGACATCAGATGGGAAGATTTTGAGTTGTATGCTTAAAGTATGACATTCATTCCATAATGATAATGATACCAACTACTGAGTGTGTCCTAAGATGTATGAGGCTTGGCTCTAAGCATCTGACTGCATCACTCAACTGATCTTCAAAGCCTGTAGGGAATTATTATCTCCACTTTACAGAAGAGGACGTCAAGCCTTAGAGACATACAAGAAGTGCCTCCTAGATTGATGAGTGCCTGAACCAAAATAAATAAATTAAATAAATAAATAAACAAACAAACAAAACACAGCTTCTGACTCCAAAGGCCCAACTCCTCACTATATTTCCATTCCACACGCCAACAGTGAGGAGCTCTGAAAGGTTCTGAGCAAGACCATGGGACATGATGTAAAATAGCAGTTAAGGAACATTAATCTGACAGGGGTGTATCACATGATTTGAAGTGGCAAGACTGGAAGCAATGACACAGTTCATTAGTTAGTAGAGGAATAAAATAATAAAGGCCAATAGTTGGTGGTGGTAATGGGAATGGAAATGGGAATGGAAAATGGGAATGGGAACAGGAGGAAATGAAAAAAATCATCGAGATAAATGAACGAGTGTATTAACGAATAAGAAGAATAGGGAAAAGGAGAAGGGTGCTAATGATAGTGGATGGGTGGAGGAAGAGGTGGAGAAAATGGAGATGGTACAGGAGGAGCCCATACAGAAGAAACAGGGGCAGAAGAGAAAAGGAAGTGAGAGGGAGGAGCAGGAGCATTTTTGTTGGTTGAAAACTCTCATTTGACAAAAAGTAAGCAAGTAAGCCACATGGAATATGTGATTTACTTTTTATGACAACCCTATGTGTTAGATACTATCATCATCTTTAATTTGTAGAAGGGGACATGAAAACTTGGAAAATCTGACTTGCCTGTGACCACAGAGCCTGTAGGATATGAAGCTGAAACCTGCACCCACACTGTTGGATGGCAGAGCTCATGCTTACTTGGCCTTCCCAATAACTGTGTGGTGAGCAGAATGGGCTTGTTAATCCTCTTTTAAGGATAAGGCTCAGGAAGTATTTTAGCTGAGAGCATAGAGTATGGTATTCTGCTTTAAAAAAATCTCTCTATTGGAGTACAGGGAAACAGGATACATACAGATTATGCAAACAGTATATCCTCCTGAGATCTCTTACTCCTGTATCTTCCGTCTTTTTAAATTGTTTTCATGTTTATTTATTTATTTTGAGACACAGAGAGAGAGAATAAGCACAAGTGGGGGAAGGGGCAGAGAGAGGGGGAGAGAGAGACCCCCAAGCAGGCTCCACTCTGTAAGCACAGAGGCCATTTCAGGGCTCAAAATCACGAATCGTGAGATCATGACCTGAGCCGAAACCAAGAGTTGGATGCTTAACCAACTGAGCCCTGCAGGCGCCTCCTGTACCCTCCATCTTTCATCTCATTGTTTTTGTCTCTTAAATTGTTCTGTAACCCATCCACTTCTCTCCACCTTCACAGTGACTTACCTACTGCAAAAATTTAATGCTTTGTATTTGGCCTACTGAAATAGCCTTCCAAACAGTGCCTCCCATATCCATTCTTTCCAGGATACCATTTGCTTTTTAATACTCTAGCCAGGGTGATATTTTAAAAATGCAAATATAGTCTTCATGTTCAGCTACAAATAAATAAATAAGTAAATAGATAAATAAATAAATAAATAAATAAATAAATAAATAAATAAAAGATACCTTTAATGGCTTTCTATTACCCTTAGAAAAAAGAGCAAAGTCCTTCAATGATCTAGAAGGTATTTTATAGGCAGGCATGTCCACCTCTGATTGTCAGCCTATTTTCCATGTAGCTCTTGTGCCTCAGCCACATTGATGTCATTTCCTCCCATCCTTCAATAAGCTAGGACTTCACTCACCTGTTCCCTTTCATAAGATGCTCCTAAATCCCCAACCGCCCACCGCATCCTTTCCTTATTTAACACCGAGTCTTTCAGACCTCAGGTCAAATGTAACTTCTTCAGAAGTTGTCTTTGATGCCCAGCATAGAGAAGACTTCCATTGTAGAGGCTTTCATAGCTCTCTCTGCTTTTCCTATGTAATCCTCCCCTCTGTTGGTAAATATGTATTCACAAGTGTGTTTTTGTTGAGTTTCTGTTCATCCTGTTTGTCTAGAAGTGCCATGAGAAAGGAATCACATGTTTTGTTCAAGGTTTTATCCCTAAAACTGGTACCCAAGATGAAGTGGGAGTTCAGTAAATATTTGCTGAATGAACCATGAATAATTAATAACCCTGTCTGTGTTTAAATACTAGCCTCTCCATTTACTAAATAGATAACTTTCTTAAACTCCATAAGCTTTGCTTTCCCCATGGGGGAAAAAAAAGGATAGTTACAATCTAATGAGTAAGATTATTCATGTAGGGCTCTTAACATCTAGGAAGTACTAAAAACAAAACAAAACAAAACAAAACAAAACAAAAAACTGTTATACTGCAAAAACATAAGAGATCCTAAAACGAACGTTTGTTGAGGGGGAATGTCTTTTAGTATAAATAAATCAAAATAAAATACATTTAATGTTTCGGTAATGCCTAAAAGGATGTGACATGTATAATTTACTTGACAAAGCCAATTTTATAATCCTGACTTTTAAATGCTTATTTTGAAAAATTGATATGCTTTTCATTCTGGTCATTTTGGGGGCCCAGATTCAGATATGTTTTGGGGAAAGTCAGAAAAACCAACAAAAATGGAAACAGTGGCCCACTATTTTATTAAGTTTTCTTTGGGGCATGCTGATGCTTCCTGCTATCAGGCAAAAGGATATTATGAAGAACATTCAAATGAGCCACTAGTTTATGTCTCAGGAAGCAAATATAGGGCAACAGACCTAGTGTTATACTCAGCTTTTATCCTGTCATCTGTCATCTAAAACTTTATTTTTTTTAAGATTTTCTTTGTAAGTAATCTCTACACCCAACGTGGAGCTCAAAATTACAACCCCAAGGTCAAGAGACACATGCTTTATTGACTGAGCCTGCCAGGTACCCCTGTCATCTGTCATCTGTAGGTTTCAGATCCCCAGGATATATTTTCTCATTCACCTAGACCATACAAAAAATTTCTTCATGTTACCAAACCAAGAAATTAAACTAACAGTGAAAGAGGGTTCCCCTTTCTCTGCATCCTTGCCAACACCTGTTGTCTCTTGCACTGCTGGAGAGAATGCCAGAAAACTGGTGCAGTCACTCTGGAAAATAGTATGGAGGTTCCTGGAAAAGTTAAAAATAGAACTACCCTACAATCCAGCAATTGCAGTACTAGGTATTTATCCAAGAGATTCAAAAGTACTGACTTGAAGTGATACGTGCACCTCGATGTTTATAGCAGCATTATCAACAATAGTCAAATTACAGAAAGAGCCTAAATGTCCACCAACTGATGAATGGATGAAGAAGTGGCATGTTGTAGACTCTGGGTCTAAAGTTCTCTCTTGTCTAGCAAAAGAGCGGGATGCAGGATTGAAAGCGAGCAATGGCTAATGTCCGGGAAAAGACAAGAGCCCAGAATAAGGGTCCTTGCCCCATTTTTATTTCGATCAGAAGACTTACAAACGTGGCGATGGACGTGCACAAAGAGAC
This sequence comes from Neofelis nebulosa, assembly GCF_028018385.1. NCBI lineage: Eukaryota > Metazoa > Chordata > Mammalia > Carnivora > Felidae > Neofelis > Neofelis nebulosa. The sequence goes on from NC_080795.1 coordinate 32,834,808, forward strand.
AATGAATCTGTGAACATTAACTTGTGGATGTGTGGGAAAGGGGGTCCTGAAGATATTTGGGGTTAAGGGTTTGGGTTAATACAAAACAAAATCCAGGCACCGGACAGCCGGGAGGAGGGTTGTTTACAGTGAACATGAGGCAGCACCTCTGTTTATCTTAGCTAGCCTAAGGGATGAGACAGGTAGGGGAAATAACCTCAGGGTTGACAAGGCACCTTTTCTTTTGTTAACCATCTCCGCTCTGGGCTGCTCTGCCTGCAACGCAGTGGTCCAGAATCCAATTCACCAATTTACCTAAATTGGCCCTATCCTCCTGTGAAAGCAACTTTTCTGCCAGAGGACTAAATTGAGGGTGCCTCCACCCTGAATATCTAATCTTGTTTATTTCATATACCGATGTACTGGGCACCTGTGGGGCTGTTCCTATTTTAGGGCTTTGCCTCTCCTTCTCTATTCTGGGGGCTCTGCACCCCCTCTCTATTTTGGAGTGCCTTTGCACCCCCCTATTCTTGAAGTGCCAATCTGGTTTACCCAAACTCGGGTGTGAGCATTTTATGGCTTTGTACTTCTTTATGCCTTGTTAACCCATTGGTGTAAGCCCGAGGGATTCCTAAGCTTATTCCCCACAGTGGCATATATATATATATATATATATATATATATATATATATATACATTCCATTATGTCATTATATATTATATTAATTAATTATATTAATTCCATTATATATTACATATAATGGAATATTACTCAGCCATAAAAAAGAATGAAATCTTTCTTTGTGCAATGACATGGATAGAGCTAGAGAATATTATGCTAAGCGAAATAAGTCAGTCATAGAAAGATAAATCCCATATGATGTCACTCATATGTGGAATTTAAGAAACAAAAGAGATGAACAAGGGGAGGGGGGAGAGAACGACAAACCATAAAATAGACTCTTAACTACAGAGAACAAACTGGGTTGCTGGAAGGGAGGTGGGTGGTGGGATGGGCTAGGTGGGTGATTAGCATTAAGGAGGCCACCTGTTGTATTGAGCACTGGGTATTATATGTAAGTGATGAGTCACTACATTCTACACCTGAAATTAATATTATACTGTATGTTAACTAACTGGAATTTAAAGAAAAGCTTGAAAAAGAAAAAAAGAAATTAAACTAGGCTAAAACTATAGGATTCCTTTCCATTCTGACACTCCATGGTTTTATCCCTAATCTATCTGCCTTATCAAGTAGAGTTTATCTGCATAATACTTTATGTGAGGACATACAATAAAAAGTATACAATATTAGTGGTAGCACTGGAAGCAGAAAGATGAAGTTAATCCTAAAGATGGAGAGAGTGGAAAAATAATACCTTGTTATTTATTTTAAAAAAAAAAAAAAACTAAATTTTAGTGTGAGCTTTTAAGTGCTAGTCTTGGAATCAAGTGGGCCAAAGTTAGAATCCCTCCCTGTCCCCACACGCCTGTTTGTTCATCTATATATTAGGAATGATGACAGGATTTATATCATATGGTTATTTTGTTAGATAGGAAAATATCTGGAAAATCCTTTCCTAGCCTTGTGCATCGGCCACAATGAGCACTTGATAGAATAGGAGTCAGCATTGAAACCACTCACCCAGCACAAACAGACAAGTCCAGAGATGCGAATGATTTTTCTGTACATAGGGTGTCACCAGTCTCTGGATTAAATGTTCAAAGGAGACTAACAAAAATATTTAAAAGGCAGAATGAATTTTTGCTATTGAGGTAAAATAAATGTGAGTTTTGGCCTACATACAAAGTAAATTTTTTGTTGGAAAATATACACAATCATTTTATTTGGGATTATTGTTACAAATAAATCTTATTCTTTGTTTATGAACTGCATGATTTATGCACACAGATTGTAACATACAAATTCTGCATAGTCTATTTGAATCGGCAAATGGGCAGACAGATTTATCTCTGCTTATCCTTGAATAGCTTTCATTGTTAATTCCATTTTCTATTCCTATTGTGCATATCACCACTTAATTTTAATCTCTGACAAACTAATTTACTAAATGGAATAGTTTTTAGAGTGAAAAAAAAGAGATCTTTATTCATCTTTTAAAAATACTAAAATTGGCTAAAACAATACATTTGGCTATAGTTTCTGTATTTATTAGTTTTACCTTGAAAGAATATGCCAAAGATAAATTTGTCTTTCATTTTTAAGGTATAGCCTTATAAAAATTTGTCATTTTCTATTCCCTTATGTTAAGATTGCATAGTATAACAGAGTTATACTTTGGGCATTATGGATAAAAATATCCAGCCGCAAGAGCAAAAAGGTTTATGTCATTCAATATGTATATATAAATAGAATTGTAGAAGCAATATATTTAGTCCTAGAATGCCAAAATGCATTCGGTTGTTTTGTGATATTCTGTTCTTGTCAGTCACTAAAGACATGTTGATTATTCTCATAAGAAGTGTCTGATCTAAGTCCCTGCATCTTGTCTCTTCTAAATGAAAACAGCACTATCCATGAAATAGGGGAAAATGATGCATGAGGAATTCATTATGTGAATGCTGAAGGTACAGATAAATGTAAAAACATGGGTAGCATTGGAAGTATTACAGTAAAGTAATTATGATAAGTTACACCAAATATCTAGCAAGAAAAATGGAAAAAACCAACATTAAATAAATTAATTTCAAATTAAACACATTGGAGAAGACTAGTATAAAAATGCTGTTGTAAGTTATGACTTATAAGACAATATAATATACAAATATTACATATATCGTATATATTATATGTATATCTATAAACATGAAAATTATGTAAGAATGGCTTAGGCATTTAAGGCATAAGATTTGTGAAATGTCTCATCATATTTCATATTGTCATATATGAGTTTATTACGTAAACATTTCCATTTTCATTGAACTAGAATTCCTCCAACCAACATGCTTAGCGGTCGATTCTCATGTAATTCACAATTGAATTTGATTACTGATTCTGAATTAAATATCCTCTAAGAAAATATTCAACCACTTCGATTGTCTTTGAGTTTCCAGAGTTGCTTGCTCTATCTATCTAAAGCCCTTTTACCTGACCTTTAAAATAATTATTGTTCAGAGGCACCTGGGTGGCAGTTAAGCGTCTGACTTCAGCTCAGGTCAGGATCTCGTGGTCCATGAGTTCAAGCCCCATGTCAGGCTCCGTGCTCAAGCTCTGACAGCTCAGAGCCTGGAACCTACTTCAGATCCTGTGTCTCCCTCTCTCCTTGACCCTCCCGTGCTCGCTTTTTGTTTCTGTCTCTCTCTCAAAAATAAATAAACATTAAAAAAATCTTTAAATAATTATTGTTCTTATTGTTATCTCCTTCATGATAGATATCATGTTATCCATTCACCAACCCCTACAAAAACATTTTTAAAAGGAATATTTCATGTGTTTCTTTTTATAAATCCTATTCAGCCCTACTGCAAATTTTGAAAGAAAGACCCTAATATTACTACTAAAATAGTGCTACCTTTATAGAGTTCTTACTTGACATGTTCTATACTAGGCCTTTCATATTTTTTTTTCAACGTTTTTTATTTATTTTTGGGACAGAGAGAGACAGAGCATGAACGGGGGAGGGGCAGAGAGAGAAGGAGACACAGAATCGGAAACAGGCTCCAGGCTCCGAGCCATCAGCCCAGAGCCTGACGCGGGGCTCGAACTCACGGACCGCGAGATCGTGACCTGGCTGAAGTCGGACGCTTTAACCGACTGCGCCACCCAGGCGCCCCAGGCCTTTCATATTTTACAAATGAGGATACTATGGCTTAGAGATGTTAAGTAGCTTAAAGGTAACAGTGAGAAAGCCAAGACATGAAATTTCTGTCTGGTTCCAAATACTGTGGTCTAAATGACTACACATTCAGGTGGAACCATATTTAAAATTCAGAATCACTGAAAAACTATTTCAGTTCCTACTAGCAGTTACACTTAACTTTTCATTGCAGTAAATTAAAGGTAAATAAATGCTTAATTTAATCTTAACTCATAAGATTTGTAAACAAAATAAATATTTATTGACATATATTTACCTTTATACAACACTGTTCAACATTAGCCAATGTACCATTAATAGTCAGACTTTTAAGGAAGATATCTTATGACCTTTTTTTCTCCCTTTCAACCCAAATCATCTACATCTGGCAGATCTCCCTATAGAACTAACAGTTATTTCACACTTTTATATAATATACATAGACTTTACACATATCAAGTAAAGAACATATCCATATGAAATGCTTGGGTGTAATTCCAAGAAAACTAGACTAATTTTCAGATCTAGTTTATACAAATAGATTACATATTTTCATTGAAAACATATACTGATTGCTTACTCTATGTCAGACATTGTGCCAGGTGTTGATACATGGTCAAATTAGATATGGTTCCTTCTCTTGATGAACTCGTAGCCAATAAAATATTCATATAAGTATAACAATGATTGTACTAAGTGCCATAGTGCTTATGAAGGAGCAGTTAGAAAAGGTGTCTAGTGAAGAAAGATGCCCAGCTTAGTTTTTTCTATATTATACTTTAGACATGCTTAATGTCCCTCTGGAAACATAAGCCTTCAAAAGCTAAGTGAAAGATTTTGAAAGATGTAGATTCATCCACGGGAAGACTGTTTTGAAACTTGGAGAGTTAGTTACTCTTTGCAGGATGAAGCTCTGAGAAAGAAGGACAAAAGACTGAGTACTGAGGGTTATTGCTAAGGTCAGAAGAAGAAAAGAGGAGCAAAGTTCTCTCTTCACCTGCTGCAGAGCAAAAGCAACAGAGGATAATTTATGCTAAAAAGAAACTCTGTAATTTAAAGGGAACATTTTAAGGTTTCATTTCTATCCACCAAACACATCAATACATTTATGAACTTGCATTAAAATTCCAGAGCTTAAAAAAAATGCATCACAAAAATGAATTGTATAGTGTGTAAGGTTGATGGCTCTCCCCAAATGGCTGAGAAGTTTCTGTATTATTCTGGCACAAGCTTTCAGTAATTGAAAGCTACCCTAGTCTAAGCTAGATGGTTCAGTGATGACAAGTACCTGGAAATGCATATGTAATGAGAGGATTATGTTCCTAATGTAACTGAAGTGCCAGATGACACCTATTTGGGCTACTAACATAATTATACACTAATATATTACGTCCTCTGAGGCCTGAAGAGTCTTGCAAAAAAAAAAAAAAATGAAGGAAGAAGGGAGAGAAATAAGGAAGGAGGGAGGATTTTTTTTCGTTAGGGGGCCATCAGAAAAGAAGTTATAGGGTTCCTGGGTGGCTCAGTAGGTTAAGCATCCAACTTTGGCTCAGGTCATGATCTCACTGTTTGTGTGTTCAAGAGCCCCACGTCGGTTCCAGGCTCAGAGGTTCAAGCCCCTCTGACAACTCAGAGCCTGGAGCCTGCTTCGAATTCTGTGTCTCCCTCTCTCTCTGCCCGTCCCCTGCTCACACACTATCTCTCTCTATCTCTCAAAAATAAATAAAAATGTTTAAAAAAAATAAAGAAAAGAAAAGAAGTTATGGTTTACCAAGTCATAGTGTCCAAAATGGATGTGAGAGAATGGTTATTTTAAAGGGATCTGACTCCCCTGCCATGTACTACTCGAGTACCATACCCTGGATGAGACTCAAAAAAAAGGCCTGGAAAAGAAAAGACCTTATGTCTTGTGTAGTAGGTGGAAAGGACATTGGTGACAGCACTGTTAGCCCCTCTGGGGCACTGCCTGTTGTAGCCTCCTCCAGGGGCATGTTCCCCAGAATGCCTCTGTAACCACAGAAGAAAATGTCACTTTAAAAAGAAAAAGAATTTGCACCACAGCATATAAGCCTTCCCATAGTCCCTCGTTATCAGAAGAAAATATTTAGTTTAACAAGGTTTAATTTTTACAGCCTTCCACACTGCATATTTTTTTAGTCGCTAACAGACTGAAGATGTGGGCCGATATTATCCAAGTTTTGGAAATTAGACTAACCTATTATATCCAAGCCATACTTTCAGGTTCAAGGGAAAGAGAACCAAAAGAGGAATCTATGAAGGTAGATGGGGAATGGGGGAGGGGCTAAAGATGAAAGAAGGTAAAGAAAAATGGAAAAGATACAAACTAGAATTTAATTGTCATATAAAGATTACTTTTTTAAAAAGCTCAAATGTGCTTGATAACCTCGTCCATTCCAAGTTTAGATACAGTAACATTGACAAGGCTCCAGACAGGCATTAGTCTACAGCCTTATGAATTTCATGGATAAATATCCAATACAACATCAATACACTCACAGACTATAGGTTAGCCTTTATATATATAATAGCAACAGTTTTTGCTGACAGAAGTCAGCGTTCAAATAACACAGTGTTTTAAATTTTTTTGACACATTTCAAACTATTATTAAATTGCATTTTTTCTGGAGAGATGTCCTTAGCAAAAAGTATGCACTTATGAACATGAGATACATGATCAATAAATGAAAAAAAATTGTTAATATTAGTATAGTATAGTATAGTTAATTGGAACAGAAGTATTTTTTAAAAGGCTAACCCTAAGAAGTTAACTATATGCAAAAAAAGGGGGGGAAGAAATGCATCCAAATAACTGATTACCTCCTTTTTCGGGTTCTTTCAGCTCCCTGCCTTCAGTTGCTTGTGTCCTAACTGTGGCTTCAGGGAGTGAGAAAGATCTAGAGAAAATTGAGAGACGTAGACACCAATTCCTACAGGTCAATGATTTTGATGTGTACCAATCATTAAAAGCAAGGAAATGCAGGTGTAATGGAACATTCCCCAAGGGAAAATAATATCTTTGCTGGGGTAATCCATTACACCTTGGTCCTGGTGAAGTGTTACAGACAATCAGTCTGTCCTTCAGCAGTCGGATTAGGTTATCCATCAGGCTGACTTGTGCACATATAGTTTAAATCAGGAAAGAACAGATAGTCCTCAATTCTATGTGCTCCTAAAGGAAAAAATAATTGAAAGCAGAAGTTGATGCTACTTATTGACCAAACAAGATCATTGAATAGCATTAAGCTTGGCATTATTCAATTTATCCATCCCTTTTTTGGTGCCTGATGGAGTTCTTTCTTTTCTGCTCTTTCCTGGCAATCTTAAGAAAATAAATTACAGTCACAGTATCTACTAGTTTTAAAAATGTATTCAATTATTTTTGTAGCACTTTTGATGGCTGTAACACTTGCTAACTTCAGGCAAATTGGCTGCAGGATTAATGTAGTCATTTCTATAGAAAGCATTTCAAAGCTTTAAAATGACAGCATTCTAAAATAAGATAGTGATTCCTTGACACAGGATGAAGCTAAATGGAGAAGTTTTTTACTCCGTATTCTTTCCTCTGTTTCAGAGGTCACTTTGCATTTGAGTTTTCCTTATTCCTCCATTTGAAACAGAACTTGACCACAATGAGCCTCCGAATATAAAAGGAAATTCAGTTTAGCATTCTTGCTGATTGTCTTCCCCTGCCAAGCTCCTACAAGTGCCTCCAGTGCAAACACTGTCAATTTATGCTCAATATTTGAGGATATATTGGTCAAAGAAAAGGGTTCCAACATTTTAGTCACCAATTTTATTCATAGCTGGAGAGTTACTGAATAGATCTTAGTGCCAGAGAATCTGGAACACTTCATCTGACCAAGAAAAGCCTGAGGGGTAACTGAATAGCTTGATGCTTATTAGAACAACCAAATACACACGTATCCTAAACGCTGCAACAAAATGACCAGGACATAGGATATTCAGAAATAAATATGTAGTTTTTGGTCAACATCAAAGGAAATTAGAAAGGGAAATATTATTGTGTCCTAAAAAAGGAAAGAAATTCTGACACATGCTCCTACATGGATGAACCTTGAAGACATAAGCTAAGTGAAATAAACCAGTCACAACAGGATAAATATTGTATGATTCCACTTATCTGAGGTACTTATGGCCAAACTCCTAGAAACAAACATAGGATGGTGGTTGTCAGAGGATGGCCCAAGGGGGGAATGGGGAGTTGCCTTTTAATGCATATAGAGTTTAAGTTTGGGAGACAAAAAAGTTTTGGAGATGGATGGTGGTGATTTGAGTACATCAGTGTGAATGTACTTAATACCAATATCCATAACTCTAAGCTCAAAGCTCCCCAATCACCCTGACTCCAAAGATTCTTGTCCCTACTCTGGCCAGGGAGGTAGTCTCAACCCCATTATGTGATCCCCACAAATGAACAAGGTGCTCCTTGTTTTTGCCTAAAAGTGCTGCTGGATTGAGGCAGACACTCTCCTGCCATCGATTTTCTCTCTTTAGGTCCCATTCAAGCAAAATAGGAAGCCACACTTCAAAGGGACAAATTTGAACTTATCCTTGTGCACCCAGAGCACCAACTGCCTGATCTTTGTGGGAAAAGAAACTCGATTCCATTTCATTCTACAACAGTCTCATTAAAAACACAACTCAGGGGGCACCTGGGTGGCTCAGTCAGTTAAGCATCTGACTCTTGATGGTCATGATCTCACAGTTCATGAGATCGAGCTCCATGTTGGGCTCAGCACTGACAGTGCAGAGCTTGCTTGGAATTCTCTCTCCCTTCTCTCTGCCCCTTCCCCCCTCATGCACTGTTCCTCTCTCCCTCTCAAAATAAATGAATACACTTAAAAAACATACACACATGCAGTTCAGTGTGTATATCAGCCAAGTATTATGATCTCACAGTTTGTGAGTTCGAGCCCTGCATCCCTGCATTGGGATTTTCTCTCTCTCCCTCTCTCTGCCCCTCTTGCTCTCCCTCTATCTCTCAAAATAAATAAGTAAACTTAAAAAAAAATACTCTCAAAAAGATCAAGGTTATTCAAGGTTTTTTTTAAAGGAGAGTCACTGTTTCAGAATCGCCTTTTATTTTTGTGATACTCATTGCAGTGAATCAGTTCAGTTGGAGAAGCAGAGATCTAGGATGGCACTCCTGATTTAGAACTTTTCCAAACCTGAGAAATGACAAATGACAGATCACGATATAAAAACCTTAAGGTACAGGCAATTCTACTATAGTGCTTGTTTGAAACTGTGAATGTATTCCAAAGTAATGGATATACTAAGGACTAATTTAAGCATAGTGCAAATTTTCTGTTTGCCTATACATAAGTTCATCTAGGAAAAACAATTAAGTATAGAAAACATCCAGCTGAACGTAACCACGTAGGAGTATGCACACACACCCTGAAACACATACACGTATACCACATACATGCACACACACACACACACACACACACCTGAAACATCTACCAAGTGTCTCAGTTCACCAGTCACCTTACTCCATCCATATCTGATGTACAACCTTCCTTATGACTTCAGATCCCTCTCCTACCTCCACTTCACATTAACACACAAGCTGCAACCTTTCCAAGGACCACTTGCACAAGCAAATGTCTTTTTTCAAGATAAAGTGCCATGTTTACTGTAATGCTTATGGATTTCTTAATGGTTCAGCAAGTGTAAAACTGTGCTTTCGTTTTTATTATGATTTTTAAATTTTATTACCGTTCTATACTTTTTTTAATGTATGTATCACTGATGAATTTTTTGAGTGCTGTGTACCAACCTGAAATTTCCCAGAAACCATGTAGTTTTTATTGTGCAATGTGGCATAGTCCAGTGGTTTCTAAGAACATATATGTGTTATAAGAGACGTGACTGTATTATGTGAGTTATAAGTAAGTTGCAAGATTTACTGTCTGCTGCTCACTAGTGCAAAGAAAATGGAGCTTCTTTATTTTTCTACAACTATCCAATTTTCTTCATGAGGCTCCCACTGGCTAGGTGGCACACAGAATTTTCCTCACATTAGGCATCTCTTATTTATGCAAATAATACCCTTCTGGGACCTCTCCTTCCAGAATCGCAAACCAAAACTAGGCAAAACCCCTGTAATTTTGTTGTCTTCTTTAACCAGTTATTGGACTTCTGATGTACGTATCTCATTGCCTACCTCCTGCTTCTATCCCTGTCTTCTTCCCATGTTCCATGGGGCTAAAAGCACATGGTCTCCACATCTGTGTTTTCTTGGCTTGGACTTCTTATACATGTTATTCCTCTTCCAGAGGCAACAAGTCTCATAGTTCAAGCAGATTAGTGGAAGCAGTCACCACTCCAGGCTATGGAAGACCCTAAGATTATTGAGCCTGCAAGGTGTCTCAATATTTACTAAGAAAGAGTAAAAGCACAGAGAAAATCCTTTTATTTCTCAACAAAAACCAGACTTTCAAGATTATTTTCTAGCTGCAATACCAAAAATCTTACTCTGGATACCAAAATTTAAAAGTTGGCTCTTTTTCCCCTTGCATATCTGCAATAACAGTTTGAATCCTCTCCAAACGCAATAGTCACCTCTCATAGGATGCGGGAAGTCACTCAAATAACACAATAATAATCATCATAATAATACATTTTTTGAACAAATACTAGTGCTATCACAAGCATATGACTGTCTATTTGAGTTGGCATAGGTACAGTACTTTATATCAGGTAGAAAAACTATGAATATTAAAAAATACAGAGAACTGAAATTTTAGTGAAGCTTTGAGCATATCGAGACACGGTCTAAGATCACGATATAAACATTTATTTCTTCATCACATATTTAAGACCAAAAAGAAACCTTGGACCCTACATTCTTTCAGGTTCAAACCAGGTTACACCTTGAAACTCTTCTCAAAGTTGAATTCCCTATGCTTGGTTAAAAATAAAACCCAAGCGCACATATTTCAGGTGAGAATGAGTTTTGCAACTTAGTGAATCACTTGTTCTCTCATTTTGTCTTATTCCCTTTAAACTCTTTTTAGCTGATTGGGTAGGAAGGTCTAATTCTGTAACCCTACTTTTCATCTAATCTTCTTATTGTCTGGAAGGATTCTGCATTCTTTTCATACATTTTTTTCCCTAACCCTTGGCCACAATGCAATGACGTTTATTAACACAAGTGTTTATTTACACGTGAAAACAGTAGGTCTGATGTAGGAATGTTAAGCACAGTTTACCTACTTGTCAAATAAAATGTGAGGTTTTTCAGTCATCATGGTAGAGCTTGAATAGTTGTTGAGTGATATGGATATAAAATGAGAAAGGAGAAGAGCAGCTCAGATGAAAAGGGAGAAGATCTAGTTCTAACCGGCTTTTATTATTTACTCTTTAAAAAATCTCTAGAGTCAAGATCGTCTATTATAATCCTACCCCATGTTCCTACATCTGAAATTCTTTGAGTTACTTAAAAAACAAAGGGAGAAATATATTATCTCAAAAGTTTTTGAAGCCAGTAGCTACTACAGGAAAAAAAAAAAGTAGCTTACAGGAAAACATCTCTTTCTTGTGTTAGCATTCTACATGAATGGATCACTTCAAATACATCGTCTTTGCATCTTGACTTCAAACTATGCTAATGTTTAATCCTGTGATCAGAATCTGGAATCTGCTTCTGTTTGAATGCAAATGTTTAATAGTTGATTAATACCACCGAAGTATGTAACCATATTCAAAAATCCCCAAACATTGCTCTTAACACAAGACGTTAGTATTTACCCTATTGATTGTGATTTGACGTAGGTCTTGATCCAAGGCAAAATATCAATAAGCAGGCATTTCCCCCAGTTTTCCTTTCTGTCCTTTACGTCCTTCATCTTCTTTCTACTTTCTTTGGCAATCCTCAGTTGCCCTAACATCTGCTTCTCTGCAATTAACTTGATCATTTTTGTTTTTGTTACTTTCTGAAAAGAGAATTCTCTGTAATGGCAGCAGGGATGCTCTGAGGATTGAACTGCACAATAAGTTAACCTCCCCATTGTCTAATAACTAGTTAAGTGAGGCAGTGAAGTTAAAAAAAAATTATATGCCAAATGTTCAAAGAAATGCAGAATGAAATCTAGACAGAATTCTTCAGTAACTGATAATAGAAATTGTACAAAAGTAAGTATTATTACCTTTTTGCAGTGTTTCTCACCCTAGACATCACCATTGTTTATAGCCTTTTTACTTTTTCATACATTTTGTTTTAATAGTGTCTTAACAGGTCTTGCTGTCTGATGCATGTGCTTATAACAAATGTAGATTTGTGGCCATCTCACATTGCCTTAAATGCAATCTGCATCCGTTATCCTTCTTCTGAATCATGTGTTAATTTATTTTACACACCATTTTGGAGCACTTACTATGTGCTGACAAACTCTTAGGCATAGTCTCTTAGGGAAACTTAACAGTAAGTATCGTGCTGTATACAGTATGAAAGAGGTAAGGCCAAATAGCATAGACAAAGGATCTTTACCAGGAAGTCAGGAGAAAAGTGCCCACAAGAAGTGATAGTTAAATTGAGTTTTGACTTAGGCAAAAATTCACAGGACATAAATTAGAAAAGACAAGGCATTTGGAGACAATCACATAGCATCTACAATATAGTAAAAGCCTTTTTAGTCAACATGCTTAAGATAAGCTGTTGGTTAAATAGTTAAAGAGAAGACTCATTTTTAAATTTTTTTACTGTTTATTTATTTTTGGGAAAGAGCAGGGAGGGGAAGAGAGAGGTGGAAACAGAGAATCCCAAGTAGGCTCTGCACTGTCAGCACAGAGCCCCATATGGGGCTTGAACTCATGAACCATGAGATCATGACCTGTGCCGAAATCAAGAGTCAAATGTTTAACTGACTGAGCCACCCAGGGACCCCCATTTTAAAAATTTGTTTGAGAAGACTTATTTTTAAAAATACATTATCAATACTATATTAGGTAGAGATCAGGCAACTATAACAAAATGCAGTGGTTTTAACAAGATAGAAATTACTTTCACACGTTGAAGTCTGAACACATCTATCCAGGACTGATGTGGTGGCCTTTGTAGGGACAGAGGCACTTTCCTTTTTACTATGACGTTACCCCTAGAATGATGCCCTTGTGCTCACGGTTGAAAATGGTCAACCAGCCATTCCAGCCGGTGGGGGGGGGGGCTGTGATCCATCTGCTTTGATGTCCCTGCTTTCTTTCCTGCACTTACTTTACTCATGTGGGGAGGAGACAAAAGTACCCTAGACATTGTCTTCTTACATATGTAACCTTAGAAAAGTGTTAGTCCTTTTGTGGCCACACTATTCTTCTTTTTAGCCTATTTTATGTGATTATGATAAGTATGGTAACAGGCACTCTTGACAAAGAGTTTGGTTTCTGATGAGACCAGGTCTTTGGTCTAATACCCCATTAGTAGAATCACTCCATAATGTTCTGATGTATGCATCTTTTTGCCCCCATGTTGAGGCAGTTTTAGCCAAGCCTATATCTATAAATACCAACCACTCATGATGGATAACTCATACGTGTTGGTGAGCCCAAGCAGAATCTGGATTTGAATTGTGTGTTTGAATAGGTGATTGTTGCGCCTTTCTACTTGACCGTCCCACTCTACCTTCTCCCCAGTTTCCTTTCCCCTCTGCGGGTAGTCCCAGCAAAATCAAACAAGCTTAGTGATTAATTAGATATCCAATGGTGAAGCTGAATACCATTCTTCCTTTCATGTCAAAATCCTCATGCTTGGGGCGCCTGGGTGGCGCAGTCGGTTAAGCATCCGACTTCAGCCAGGTCACGATCTCGCGGTCCGTGAGTTCGAGCCCCGCGTCAGGCTCTGGGCTGATGGCTCGGAGCCTGGAGCCTGTTTCCGATTCTGTGTCTCCCTCTCTCTCTGCCCCTCCCCCGTTCATGCTATGTCTCTCTCTGTCCCAAAAATAAATAAAAAAAAAAACGTTGAAAAAAAAAAATTAAAAAAAAAAATCCTCATGCTTTATAAGTGATTTTCTGAGGATGGCTCAGTCACTTGAGTGTCAGACTCTTGATATTGGCTCAGGCCATGGTCTCATGGTCATGGGATTGAGCCCTGCATCAGGCTCCACACTGAGCATGGAGCCTGCTTAGGATTCTCATTCTCTCCCTCTCTCTCTGCCCCTGCCCCACTTGCACTCTCTCTCTCTTTCTCTCAAAATAAATAAGTAAACATTTAAAAAAAATGATTTTCTTAAGATCTCCTGTCCTTGGCTTCAGAGATGTTCTCCGATTAGGTATATCTGTCCCCCTTTTCAGTGTGATGATGAAAGGAAAGGAAAGTGACATAATTCACAAGTAATATGAACTCCAGAAGTCAACGCTTCCCATCCCAACAAGTCCTCTTTAATTGAATGAGGGACAGAGAGATCAGGAGTAACGAAGACAGATGGCACCATCCAGTAAGCATAGAAAGGTGGATGACAATAATGGTAAGAACAAGAAGCAGGAGAAGGACAAGAAGGAGAAGAAGAGGAAGAGAAGGAAGGAGAGGAAGGTTTAAAATAATAATAACCACAACAGCCTATCGGTGATTACATTACATGCCAGGCTCTCTCCAAATGTTTTATATGTATTAATTCATTTAATTACTCCCCAAAGCACTATGAAGTAGTACATTTTTTTTTTTGGTGGATTAGGTTAGGTAATTTTTCCAAGTTTCCAATCTATTGAGTATTAGAGGTAGAATTTGATCCCAGGCACGTAGCTCCAGAACCCGGTGCTAGAGCAGCTATGAATATATTGATGCTTAGGCACCATGGGACATTGAGGTTTAATTGTCAAGATGACATAAGGTAGATGTGCAATTTGAAGGAGCTGTTGGAACATGGCAGAACTACATAAGTATGCTATAAAGTTACCAGAGAAGGGATGGATCAGAATAAAATATTGGTGTGGCCCAACAAATAAAGAAGCAGCCATATCTCCTATGAACAAATGCTGTGTCTCTCAAAACAAGTAACAGTATTTTTTATAGACATATCTGAAAATCATCGTTGACCCCATATCAGTCTTTTCTGTCCCAAGTACACACATGAATAACATGCTGTCAACAGAAGCACCTTCTCAAGGTGTGGAAGACACTGTTGTATGTAGCAAGGACTTTAAATCTTAAATGTCCCTCCTTTATATTTAGTCTATCACTGTGTACACATGTCTAACAAATGCCATAACCATAAATAAACTGGACTTCAATTCAGTCTTGTGAGGTCAAACTAAAATGTTTAAATATTTTCTTGATAGAATTGGCAAACATTGCTTCTACTGAATTGGTAGATTTTGCAACACGGTTGAATTAGAGTATGAGTGTATGAGTATTGTGTCTATATAAAACTGCCTGTGTAAGATATGAAAAGTAATCTGTCAGTCTTATGTTGTTTTATAATATTGAACCACAAGTGTTGTAAATATTATTACAAAGGTAATAATAGAACTGTGTGGCCACAGTAGAAATCCAAGAAGATTCTAGTTCTATAATATTGTGACTGAATTTGTAATCCACTTAGTTTAATCATTCTTCACTGCAAATGTTTTATGACTTGACAGCTATTATAAAAAAAGGTAAAATATAGCATATTGTAAAAAAAAAAAGCCTCTTACTGAATGTTCTTGACATTTGACAATGCCATTAAGCTAAAAGTATTGAAGACAGAGTTCTAAATCATGTGAGCTGTGGTTAAGTTGGGCTTTTCCAAAAAGGTTTACAGAAAATGTGTTATGATTTGTTGCGATAAACAAATAGAGGCAACCTACATTTTTCTGAATTTTTGAGATCAGTAGTATAGCCATAAAGAATCAGGAATATACATTATCTGGACTAATCTATCATGGATTTTATTACCCCTGAAGCTTCCACAATCTACCCCCCAAAAGACAATAGGAATATTTGAAATATGAAGTTATAAAATGTTTTCAAGTGCCTCTTATTCTTTTCTTATTAGAAAAGAAACAGAGTAAAGCAAAGAAGAGAGATTTTAGGTAAGGAAATACAATTTATTGATAAGCGGCTCTCACAATGAAAGGAAAAGATGAGATCAGTACATACAATTATGGAGACTAATTCAGTAGAATCCTGTAACGCACATAACAGCCCCTCAGTGGCAGTCCCCTACCCTTTCCCAAAGAAGCTAAAACATGCTTAAAACATTCTGATGAGATTGAAATCCTAGTTACAAACCACACCCATAATTAAGAAATGTTTGCCTTGCCAGCATTAGAATTGTCACTTTCTTAATAAATATTGATGGTGTAATGCCGTTATATTTATGTGTATATTTTAAGAGCTCACTAGTAACACATGTGTAGCCTCCCAACAACTGGACTATTAATATAATAATTTATACGGTGTCACCTGCTAATCCTAGGGCCCCAATCTGAGGAAAGAAGTAGTTGTGCATAATTAATTATATTCATATTTTAATATTCATATTGCTGATGACGCTTTCTTGTGATTTATTATCTAATAAGCTTCACATATGAGGCCAAGACATTTGAATAGATATGTTTTAAAAGGCTCTTCTATTTTTTCATTAGCAGAACTAATGGATTTGTAGATGAGCACATTTTCCTTTACATAATGGAAGAATATTTTGATAACTGAATGAAATCACAATTATTGTTCTCTTTTTAAAATGTACAAAAATTATTTTTCTTCTTTACCAATTTTTCACTTGATTTAGGGACAATGAGTATGAACTCAAACGTTCTATATTTTTTAAGTTTTTATTTAAATTCAGTTAGTTAACATACAGTGTAATATTAATTTCTGGCATACAATATGGTGGTGATTCGACACTTATAAACAACACCCAGTGCTCACCACAAGTGCTGTGCTTAATCTCCATCACCTATGTAACCTATCCCCCACTCACCTCCTTTCTGGTGACCAACGGTTTGTTCGCCATAGTTAAGAGACTGCCTTTTGGTTTGCTTCCCTCTCTCACTTTCTTTCTTTTTTTTTCCTTTGCTCATTTGTTTTTGAACTCAACCATTCTTATTTGAAATTTCCGGTGATGCTATATCTCATCCCCTTTTAATTAAGCAGTGATGATATATGTCTTGACACACTAACAAGGCAAATTTAAATTAAGGAGGGAAGGGCTTTTATATCCTTTAGGTAGAAATATAGACCTAATCTGTGATTGCTGAATAAGAATAAAATTTGGAAATAATTTTGATAACATAATTCTCGGATGATACACTGGTAATTAAACTCAGATCAGGTGTGGTATAAAATATTACTGGAGCAATGGAGGCCATCACAAAATAAAAGCACATAATCTCTATCCACTAGATATTTCCTTAGGAATTAGTTTCAAGAAGGTAAAACTAGTTCTGATTTCACAGAGAAAATAAAAACAGACACTGATTTATTTAAAAGTACTATTTTCCCTACTGTAACATTTAAGTAAGGAAATTCATTCAGCCTCATGGAAAAAAAAAATCTCCAGTGTGCAGTTTGTGTATCTCTTTTATATTCATACATAGAAATGATTTATACACTAGTCGATATTTACGCTGGATATGGGGAATTATATTTTAGCAGCGCAAGAGCAATGGATTTGATTAGCCAACACTTCCATTTAAAAGACGCTGTGAGTACAGAATTTGTTATCCGAATGTTAGCAAAATTTAAAGAGGATGGGAAGACAACCTGGCTCCTTGTCATGTAGTAAGGTTAGCCTGGCTAGTATATATATTTGGCTAGCTAAGACAAATTACACTCATAAAGGAAAAAAAAAGCTCCATCTTAATAATAATATTCTATCTGAAATTCAACATAAAAGCATCACAAAGTAAATGGTTATTTTCTTTGTTTAATGGATATATAAGTGTGTGTACACACATACACACATGCATATATTTAGCTGGAAGTTATTGAACTTTGTAAATTGCAGTCTAGAGAATATTTCTATATAGCAAAGTAAGAAAGCCCATTAATTATGGCCTGCTTTGTTCCATTAGGTATAGACTAATAGATCAGGGAAAAGCAAAACAGAAGAAAGAACAGAGGAAAAAAATTAGAGGTTAATTGCCTTTGTTGGTCTGAGTAGTTTTGACAGCTCTAATCCACTAAAATATGTGTAAAAGTGGATGGATGTATTCTTAATAAAATGTTTTGAGAAATTTCATTCTTAACGTTGAGGTTTTAATTTGATTTATAATCTGAATAAAAGTTGACTAAATTATATTTATAGAAATGCCAGATTTTATGTGTGTACATTGTTATGCTAAAAGCATTGGATGACTTTCTCACAACTTTCCAATGAAATATGTGCATTCACATGAGAGTTTCTTTATCGAAAGAGCGATACTCACCTAATTAGCATTTTTTTCTTTTCTATTTATTTCTTCACTTTTGATAGGTAAATACAAACTTTAGAGTAATTATATTAGTTATCTATGACTAGATAACAAGTTCCCAAAGCTTCATAGCCTAAAATAACAAACGTTTATTATTGTACCCTTTCTGTGGGTCAGGAAATCTTAGCATAGCTTCCCTGGGTGATCCTGGGTTAGAGTCTCACACAAGGCTCTTATCAAGTTGCAGTTAGGGCTACAACTGCCTAAAGGTTTGACTGGGTAAGGATACTCTTCCAAGTTCACCAATGTGATTGTTGGCAGGGCTTGGCTCTTCTACTATGTGGCCTCTCCACATGGCACCCAGGTCCTTCGGAATGAGGAAGAAGTCCCAGAGAAAGGGAGGGTGTACCCGAAGTGGAAGATAGTCTTTTTGTAACCGAATCTAGAAAATGATACACCATTTTCTGCCACGTTCTGTTCTTTAGAAGGAAGTCACACATTCTATTGATTAGAAGCAAGTCCAGCCCACACTCAAGCAGAGGTGTATTACATTCTACTTCTTGAAGGAGAGGGAGTTGTGTTAGTTTTCTTTTTTTTTTTTTTTTTTTTTTTTTTTTAATTTTTTTTTCAACGTTTTTTATTTATTTTTGGGACAGAGAGAGACAGAGCATGAACGGGGAGGGGCAGAGAGAGAGGGAGACACAGAATCAGAAACAGGCTCCAGGCTCCGAGCCATCAGCCCAGAGCCTGACGCGGGGCTCGAACTCACGGACCGCGAGATCGTGACCTGGCTGAAGTCGGACGCTTAACCGACTGCGCCACCCAGGCGCCCCAGTTTTCTATTGCTGTTGTAACAAATTACCATAAACTTAGTGGATTAAAACAATACAAATTTAGTATCTTAGAGTGCTGTAGTTCAGAAGTCCAACATAGGTCTCTCTCGGTAAAAGTAAAGGAGTCAGTTGGGCAGTGTTCCTTTCTGAGGACACTTGGGGAGAATCTGTTCCCTTGTCCTGCCTAGCTTTTAAAGGCTTCCCACATGCCTTTTCCTATGGCTCCCTTCTTCCAACTCTGAAGTCAACACTGGTGAACTGAGTCCTTCTCACGTTGTGTCACTCTGACCTTCTCTTCTTCCTACCACTTCTGAATTTAAAGACCACTGTGATTACACTGGGCCCACCTGGATAACCTTGGATAATCTCCCTATTTTAAAATCACTTTATTTTATCTTTGTCATGTAACGTAATATATGCACAGGTTCTGGGAATTAGGCTCTGTGTGTCTTTGGGGGACTATTATTCTGCTTCCTACATGTATGAAGGAATGTGTAGACATATTTTCTAAACTACCTTAGTAATCAATCACTATTAAATAATGCTCCTAGGATCTGCCTTTTCCCCAAATACAACACATTCAAGATCCTATCTCTTCAGAATATTCATCAAAAGCTAATAAGCACTAACCCAAGTGGCAAACTGCCTGCAGTAGTCATTCAATATGCAATGGAGATAAACATCTCTATCTTTCTTTTTCTTAGGCATTTCTGGTTGCCAAGAGCAATAGGATAAATTTTCTACCCTTAAAGCAGGAGAAGGTAATTGGGTAGTTTGAGTAGTTTGAGGAAGGTACCTCTGGAGTCACAAAGAATCTAGTTTGAACGTGAGTTCTGCCAGAATACTAGCCGCATGGTCTTATGCAAGTTATTCATATCTCTTGCCTAAAGTTTTACTCTCTGTAAAACGGGTAAAGCAGTTTTGATATTGCATAGATATTGTGCAGATTAGCTTATAGTTCAGAAATTTGTACTTCAGGAAAAATCTAGTATATTTTAACTAAATGCCACTACATATCTGTGATATTAATATTTTCTTTTAATGCCCATAAATCACCAATAAGCAATAGGTCTCTAAAATTATATTCTAGACCCTCCACAAGTGATTTGTACCTCTGAGCCCCTGAGCCAGGTGTCTAACTCAGATATCAAGAATTTCTTTTGAGATAAAAATCAAGGGGCACCTGGATGGCTTTGTCAGGTATCTGACTCTTGACTTTGGCTTAGGTCATGATCTCATGTTCAGGGACTAGAGTGTTGCTTAGGGCTCTGCCCTGAGTGTGGAGCCTACTTAAGATTCTCTCTCTCTCTCTCTCTCTCTCTCTCTGTCTGTCTCTTTCTTTCTCTCTCTCTCCTTCTGCCCCACTCCCCCACTCATGCTATCTCTCTCTCTGTCTCTAAAATAAAATTAAAAACAAAAAGGAAGGAAATCCTGCTATTTGTTAATAACATGGATGGAACTTGAGGCCATTATACTTAGTGAAATAAGTCAGACAGAAAATGACAAGTACTATATGATACCACATATATGTAGGATCTAAACAAACAAACAAACAAACAAACAAAAAAAAAACCTCAACAACCAAGCTCATAGATACAGAAAACAGATTGATGGTTGGTTGCCAGAAGCAGGATGGCATACAGGGTGAGTGAATTGAACCAAAGTGGTCAAAGGTACAAACTTCTAATTATAAAATAAATAAGTCATGAAGATGTAAATGTACAGGTTGACAGAAATAATAGTACTGTATTTTATATTTAAAAGTTGCTAAGAGAATAAATCTTAGAAATTCTCATCTCAAGAAAATAATTATAAAAATGTGTGGTGATGGATGTTAACTAGACCTATTGTCATGATCATTTTATAATATATGCATATATTAAATCAACATGGTGTACATCTGTAACTAATATAATGCTATATGTTAATTATATCTCAATAAAAAATAAATAAAAATTTCAGAAGGAAACTACTTTCAAAAATTTTGAAACTTCTTTCAAAATTCTTTTTGAAAGTCACATTGTACTGGCTTCCCACCTTATGGGCAATTTCTAGCCATAATAATTATTCCAAAAGCCTTTTAATAACAATGATTAATTACTTTGTTCATAAATTTTAATAGGCCATAAGCTAATTTACTGGTGTCTTTAAATGTTTATTTTAGAATTAAAACCCTTATTGTTGACTGTTAAATGAAAACTATAAATTGATGACATTATTTGTGAATGGTATTGTAAATGTAAATTTAAAAATTCAACATTGAAAATAAAATTATGTGATTTTTTTCAGTAATAATATGAAACAAATTTGAGTAGAACGCAACACGGTAGGAAAAATAACGTTCTTAGTAAATTATGAAAGCTGTGGAGCAGAAATGTAGTTGGAATTGGTTATTGTATATAAATAATTCATAATTGCGTCAAACAAGCTATGATATTCTACTGGTTTATACAGACTGACCTGTAAGTATCACATTTTATAAATATTTTTGTGTTTATACAGTCAGAACTACAAAAATGTTGGTGATAAATCTTATTTTGAACTAAGAATATTGGCATATTATTACAAAATCTCTATCTGCTACCTCTCATTGATTGAATTTCAGATGTTTGAGCCTTTGAGGGACTACTTTGTAAATACTCTAAATTTTCTTACATTTTTTTCAAAATTAGTTGGAAATCTCTAATCAAAATGTTCAGCAAGATTCAAATTTGGAAGTTAATAAAGAATTTTGATTATTAAAAGCAAATCTCATAAATGAAGGGACAAATTAATTCTTACAGAAACAATGAATGGTGTAAATAAATTACAGTGACAGCTCTAGAGATATACAAGATTTAATTTTAATTTTTCTGTTAAAATTCTTTGAAACATCACAACTTGAGGGAAAAGTCTTTTTACCTTTTATGAAGTCCTATTTATAATTAGGTAGTTTTATTTTATACGAAAATGAAATGACATTGAGAATACCCATGGTTGTACGGCATCTACCTTTGCTGAGACATTCAAAAGAATATTAAGACATTTCTGACAATTTTTATCTTATAAAAATGTGTCAAGAAAAGTCATCTGTAAATGGAAGTAAAAAGACAGTACCTATGAAAATATTTGGGCTGATAAAGTTATTCATATCAGCATAAAAATAGAATTAAGAATATTTTCCACTTATCTTCCTGAGCACCTATAGAAGCATTTTCTCAGTTAAAATTATTATATTTACAAAGTAGAATAATTTGAATAAACTTAATGATAAAATGCACCTTTGAAGAAGACTTGTGAAATTTTATGAAAAATTTAAAATAAGATGATTGAAAATAAATGTTACAGAAAAATGTGACACAGTATAAACTGATCAAAGCACCATGAAAAATTATTCAGTTTATATTATGTTTAACATTCAGATAGTCAACCTAAATTTGTTTTAATTTTGCTTTATTTATTTTTATTTATTTATTTATTTTATTATTATTTTTTTAATATATGAAATTTACTGTCAAATTGGTTTCCATACAACACCCAGTGCTCATCCCAAAAAGTGCCCTCCTCAATACCCATCACCCACCCTGCCCTCCCTCCCACCCCCCATCAACCCTCAGTTAGTTCTCAGTTTTTAACAGTCTCTTATGCTTTGGTTCTCTCCCACTCTAATCTCTTTTTTTTTTTTTCCTTCCCCTCCCCCATGGGTTTCTGTTACGTTTCTCAGGATCCACATAAGAGTGAAACCATATGGTATCTGTCTTTCTCTGTATGGCTTATTTCACTTAGCATCACACTCTCCAGTTACATCCACGTTGCTACAAAGGGCCATATTTCATTCTTTCTCACTGCCACTTAGCACTCCACTGTGTATATAAACCACAATTTCTTTATCCATTCATCAGTTGATGGACATTTAGGCTCTTTCCATAATTTGGCTATTGTTGACAGTGCTGCTATAAACATTGGGGTACAAGTGCCCCTATGCATCAGTATTCCTGTATCCCTTGGGTAAATTCCTGGCAGTGCTACTGCTGGCTCATAGGGTAGGTCTATTTTTAATTTTCTGAGGAACCTCCACACTGCTTTCCAGAGCGGCTGCACCAATTTGCATTCCCACCAACAGTGCAAGAGGGTTCCCGTTTCTCCACATCCTCTCCAGCATCTATAGTCTCCTGATTTCTTCATTTTGGCCACTTTGACTGGCGTGAGGTGATATCTGAGTGTGGTTTTGATTTGTATTTCCCTGATAAGGAGCGACGTTGAACATCTTTTCATGTGCCTGTTGGCCATCCGGATGTCTTCTTTAGAGAAGTGTCTATTCATGTTTTCTGCCCATTTCTTCACTGGGTTATTTGTTTTTCGGGTGTGGAGTTTGATGAGCTCTTTATAGATTTTGGATACTAGCCCTTTGTCCGATATGTCATTTGCAAATATCTTTTCCCATTCCGTTGGTTGCCTTTTAGTTTTGTTGGTTGTTTCCTTTGCTGTGCAGAAGCTTTTTATCTTCATAAGGTCCCAGTAATTCACTTTTGCTTTTAATTCCCTTGCCTTTGGGGATGTGCCGAGTAAGAGATTGCTACGGCTGAGGTCAGAGAGGTCTTTTCCTGATTTCTCCTCTAAGGTTTTGATGGTTTCCTGTCTCACATTCAGGTCCTTTATCCATTTTGAGTTTATTTTTGTGAATGGTGTGAGAAAGTGGTCTAGTTTCAATCTTCTGCATGTTGCTGTCCAGTTCTCCCAGCACCATTTGTTAAAGAGACTGTCTTTTTTCCATTGGATGTTCTTTCCTGCTTTGTCAAAGATTAGCTGGCCATACGTTTGTGGGTCTAGTTCTGGGGTTTCTATTCTATTCCATTGGTCCATGTGTCTGATTTTATGCCAATACCATGCTGTCTTGATGATGACAGCTTTGTAGTAGAGGCTAAAGTCTGGGATTGTGATGCCTCCTGCTTTGGTCTTCTTCTTCAAAATTACTTTGGCTATTCGGGGCCTTTTGTGGTTCCATATGAATTTTAGGATTGCTTGTTCTAGTTTCGAGAAGAATGCTGGTGCAGTTTTGATTGGGATTGCATTGAATGTGTAGATAGCTTTGGGTAGTATTGACATTTTGACAATATTTATTCTTCCAATCCATGAGCAGGGAATGTCTTTCCATTTCTTTAAATCTTCTTCAATTACCTTCATAAGCTTTCTATAGTTTTCAGCATACAGATCTTTTACATTTTTGGTTAGATTTATTCCTAGGTATTTTATGCTTCTTGGTGCTATTGTGAATGGGATCAGTTTCTTTATTTGTCTTTTTGTTGCTTCATTGTTAGTGTATAAGAATGCAACTGATTTCTGTACATTGATTTTGTATCCTGCAACTTTGCTGAATTCATGTATCAGTTCTAGCAGACTTTTGGTGGAGTCTATCGGATTTTCCATGTATAATATCATGTCATCTGCAAAAAGCGAAAGCTTGACTTCATCTTTGCCAATTTTGATGCCTTTGATTTCCTTTTGTTGTCTGATTGCTGATTAATTTTGCTTTATTTAAAAAAATCAAGCACTGGGTGTTGTATGTAAGTGATGAATCATGGGAATCTACCCCCGAAACCAAGATCACACTGCATAAACTATTTGTTAGATAACTTGACAATAAATTATGTTAAAAACATTTTTTAAGTAATAGAAGATCAAGGATTTTAAAAAAATCTTTTTGATTACCTCTCATTATAGAACCAGTGATATAATAAATCAGTTTGTTGATCAATTAAGTAAATTTTCAAAATAATATAATTTTAATAATTTTAATGCCCTATTGACACCCAAAAGTGACTCATTTAGATACTAACCTGTATGGTCACCATAACTATAACCTTATTTTTTATTCCAATTTCTACTTTTGACAGCCATATTGAGTCATGAAAGTTCAGATAAAACATTCACTAATTCATTAAGTCATTGATGTATTCAGCAGTCACTTATTAGGTCAATCTATTAGCCAAATATTCTAGGTGCTTTGAATATATTTGTGAACAAAACAAAGATCCCTGGCTTCATGGAGTCAACATTTTAGCATGGGGAGAAGGGCATCATCTAGCAATAAACAACGGCATAATACATAAATAGATTTATCACAAATTAGTAAGTGATAAATCCTTTGGAACAAAAATTCAAGCAAAGTAACAGGAATTGTGAACGTGAGAAGTGTTAAGGAAATGAAATGCTGCACGTTAAATAGGTGAGAAGGTGACATTTGAGCAAAGATTTGATGGGATTAGGGGAATTAGCCATGGAATTATCTAGGGAGAAAGGAGGCCACAAAAGGCAGAGGCACACAACTGAAATGCCTGAGAAACAGGAGACCAGGATGGTGGGAGGGGAAGAATGTGAGGGAATGTAATAGGATATAAGGTGTGCAGGGCAAGAGAGGGAATGTGGCTGGAGAGGATATGATAGAGGCAGAGGGCGTCTGGGTGGCTCAGTTGGTTAAGCAAGCAACCAACTGTTGATTTCAAAGCCCGTTATTATCTCATGGTTTGTGAGGTTGGGCTCTGCACTGATGGGATGCTTTGTCTCCCTCTTCTTCTGCCCCTCCCCTGCTTGCACTGTGTCTCAAAAATAAAACATTTTTTAAAAATCCTCTATTTTTGCATTGCAATATCTAAAAGAATT
This sequence comes from Neofelis nebulosa, assembly GCF_028018385.1. Lineage (NCBI taxonomy): Eukaryota > Metazoa > Chordata > Mammalia > Carnivora > Felidae > Neofelis > Neofelis nebulosa. Next base: position 32,860,456 of record NC_080795.1, read on the forward strand.
TTGATCTGATTAAATCTTGCACATTCTTGTCTTTACAGGTAATTAAATATCAGGTAATCTCTCTCCTGCTTTTGGTAAAGGAGGTTAGGTCCTTTGTATTTCCTTGATTTCTGGCTCTTCCAGGCTTCAGTTTTCAGGGAAGGAGTTCTGAAGTTTTACTTTCTCATGGGATGTTAGCAATAAGATTTAACTTAATTGTTTTCTACTTTATATGTGCTCCTGAAGACTTTGTGAAAAATTTATCTCTTTAATAAATGAAATTATGAAATATTTTAGTAATTTGCCATTGAATTTTATAAGGATTGCCAAAAGTGATAGCCTTGTTTTTAATTGAAAAGTCAAACTTCGGGGCGCCTGGGTGGTGCAGTCGGTTAAGCGTCCGACTTCAGCCAGGTCACGATCTCGCGCTCTGTGAGTTCGAGCCCCGCTTCGGGCTCTGGGCTGATGGCTCGGAGCCTGGAGCCTGTTTCTGATTCTGTGTCTCCCTCTCTCTGCCCCTCCCCCGTTCATGCTCTGTCTGTCTCTCTCTGTCCCAAAAATAAATTAAAAACGTTGAAAAAAAAATTAAAAAAAAAAAAAGAAAAGTCAAACTTCATCTATAAAACATGATGCATATTTTGAGTGGGAACCTGAACTCAGAATCTTGGCACCACTATCTATTAGCTATGCTGTCTTGTGCAAAGAACTTACACTTTCTCAACTTCAATTTGTATAAATGGGAATCCGCAATAAGACCCACATCACAAGTTTATTGTGAAAAAATTTTAAGGTATGTGAAAATGTGATCAAATGTTAAATGATATACAAATGCTGGGAACTATTATCATCATCAGAAATGACACTGAGATACCATTCGTCCATTCTAAGCCTTTAGAAAGCATTTTTCAAGCTTCTTCCCTAAATGCTTAATTTTTTTTCTTTCTTTTTTTAAAGTTTTTTTTTTTTTAACGTTTATTCACTTTTGAGAGTCAGAGAGAGACAGAGCACAAGCGGGGTAGAGCAGAGAGAGAAGGAGACACAGAATCTGAAGCAGACTCCAGGCTCTCAGCTGCCAGCACAGTGTCCAACGCGGGGCTTGAACTCACGAATTGTGAGATCATGACCTGAGCTGAAGTCGGACACTTAACCAACTGAGCCACCCAGACACCCCAATACTTAATTTTTTCCACTCACAATTTTTTAAATTTAATTTCAGCGTAGTTAACTACAATGTTATATTGATTTCAGGTGTACAATATAGCGATTCCATCAGGATAAGTGTACTCTTAATTCCCTTCACCTATTTCAACCAATTCCCCACCCACCTCCCCTCTGGCGACCATCAGATTCTTGTCTATAGTTAAGAATCTGTTTTTTGATTTGTCTCTTTTATTTTTCATTTGTTTGTTTTGTTTCTTAAATTCCGTATATGAATGAAATCATATGGTATTTGTCTTTCTCTAACTGGCTTGTTTCACTTAGCGTTATACTCTCTAGATCCATACATGTTATTGCAAATGGCAAGATTCCATTCTTTTTTATAGCTGAGTGATACTCCATTGTATCCATACACCACCTCTTCTTTATCCACTCATCTGCCAGTGAGCACTTGGGCTGCTTCCCTAATTTAGTTATTGTAAATAATGCTGCAGTAAACACGGGGGTGCATATATCCTTTCGAATTAGTGTTTTTGTGTTCTTTAGCTAAATATCCAGCAGTAGAATTACTGGATCATAAGGTAGTTTTATTTTTAATTTTTTGAGAAACCCCCATACTTTCTTCCACAGTGACTGTACCAGTTTGCATTCCCACCGACAGTGTCCAGGGGTTCCTTTTTTCCCCATCCTCACCAACACTTGTTGTTTATTGTGTTTTTGATTTTAGCCATTCTGACAGGTGCGAGGTAATATCTCATTTTGATTTGCATTTCCTGATGATGAGTGATGCTGTCTGCTCCAAATTCTTAATACCTTCTTTTCAAAACAGTTTTTTTTTTAATTTTTTTTTTCAACGTTTATTTTATTTTTTGGGACAGAGAGAGACAGAGCATGAACGGGGGAGGGACAGAGAGAGAGGGAGACACAGAATCGGAAACAGGCTCCAGGCTCTGAGCCATCAGCCCAGAGCCCGACGCGGGGCTCGAACTCACGGACCATGAGATCGTGACCTGGCTGAAGTCGGACACCCAACTGACTGCGCCACCCAGGCGCCCCTCAAAACAGTTTTAAAACAAGTAAAGCCCTCAATAATTAAAGGAAGGGATTTAAGCTAAATATGTTATATTCCATTGCTTCTCAAACTTGAATGTGCATAGCAGTTACCTGGCTGTCTTGTTAAAATGCAGTGTGGTTCATTAGGTCTGAGGTAGAACCTGGAGTCTGCAATTCAAAGAGGTTCCTACAGGATACAGATGCTGTCTGTTTGCCAACCACACTTGGAGTATCAGAGTTGTATAGTAATCTCGACATAAAATGCATTTAGCTACCTAACATTTGCTTTGGTGTTTCATTATATTTATGAATCACAAAATACTCTAAACACAGTAGCTTTGGTGTTTTAAACACTGAATTCGAGGTCAACACAAAAAAGGACCTGAGAAAATAATCTATATCTATATATATATCTATATATACATATATATAGATATATATATATGAAAAGAGAAAGATTACAAAAGGAAGGGAGCAGAGAGAAGCAATACCCAAATCTTCAGATATGCTGTACTTCACTGATGGAAACCTGAGTGTTCTCAAGGAAACTGTTAATCCAGATCCTGTGGTTGAATTTTACTTTCCTTAAGGAACATTCTATCCTCAAGTATGAAACTAAATAAACTCTTGGGATACAAAGAAATTAATACTGCTAAGTCCATGAACTGATAATGAACATGTGGTTAAGATTATTTTTTAACAGGTATTTGTAGTTCTTATCATCACAAAAGTTGTCTCTACTATTAATGCCAATAGGTCATTAGGTGTGTTTGTAAAATTGTTACGCAAGGTCCTAAACAAATTCATGGTGCTGCTGGTGAACATTGTCCACATTCTAGATTTGATTCATTTGGTTTCTGGAGCATTTGTCTCTTAATAAAACATATATAGTCCTTCATTTTTACCTTTGGAGAGATTTTTAGAGATATTCATAGAATATAGAAAAACTTTCCTCAAAAAATTTACTCAAGGTAATATAAGAGATAAAGTGATAGAGACAAAATGATGCAAGTTAAAAGTTTTAAGAATTAAGTAAATTCAAATTTGACTTAAAAAATTGCTTCATACCTATGTGAAAATGTGCTTGTATTCTCTGCTAAATAACATTAAACTAGACATTGATTAAATATGCACCAATGCCACAAAGTTTCCTCAGATTTCATGGCCACTTACACTTCAGGAAAATCAAAGCCAGTGGGAGTTTGGATGAGAAAAGCAAAATAAAACAAACAAAAGAACAGAAACAGGTCTCTACCGCTTAATGGATAGAACTGAGGCTTTCGTAAGAGTTTGCTGATTGATGTGGGTCAGTGAAACAGCTAACATTATAACCGGTGTCTTTGAAGGAAACCACCTTATGCACCAAGAATGGATCCTTAAGAGCACTCTCAGCCATAGAAGGTGGGGCACCATGTTCCCAAAGCACACAGTATTCTTCTTTATTGTGGTGTTTATCGTATTTGCTGTAGTTAGCTGCTGGCTTATCTCTCTGTGATATCCTAGAGAACACAGCGTTCATACACACGTACCCCATATTTGGCGCATCCTGCAGGTTCGATGACTATTTGATCAATGAAAATGAATGATTTGTGGCATTTTCATTTTCTTCTTAATATAACCATCGAACACAATAGACAGTAAGTAAAAAAAGGCATCAACTATCCATGCCCACTTCTTTCGCTTCAGTTTCCATTGAGGAAAACACAGTTTGAATCTGCCTAAGTCACATATGGTGATCAGACTTACCAAGCAATTAGTACTAAGTCCAAGTTTCCACTTGTATTTGTCCTTGCAGGCAGAGCCTGGGAGCATAGAGTATTTTCTGGTAACAAATGGGAATCTGGCCAACCAGCAATCTGTGCATTAGTATTCTAATAACCAGAGGCCAGCGTGCCATAGTGCTGCGTCAGAACTAATTTATGAAACCAGGTCCAAAGGCTCATTAAAATGGTCACAATTCAGTGACTACCCAGTAAAATTAGACTACAGTTTCATTCCCATAACAGTGTATATTTTAACATACTATTAAGGACAGTTTTCAAGTGTTAAAACTAGCTTTGATTCCGTGAAGGGGAAAAAACAAACAACCAAGATTAGAAACCCAGGTACTTTTGACCCTGTTGGCTCCACTTTCAGCTTTCAGCTTAAAATGCTTCAAATGTCCATGTTTTAGAGCACAAGGTAGGCTGTACTTGCATTTGCAAGTCTGGCACATTTTTTTTTCTTTAGAGTAAAAACAGTTCCAGGCAGTTCCATCAAACCACAGGGTTGTGAACCTACCTGGCCAAGAAATCTCAAGCAATCAATTGGGTGGATCATGGTTCCCCCATTGCTCCCTACAGCATTCTTTTAATCATACGTCCTGCACCATGATGCCAAAACTCCTGGGGACTCAGAGATTGTTACTTTATATGCTACTTTCCACAGCCAAACCAGCATTAAGTGGCATAGAAAATGTGACATCCAAAATCCGGTTAAGAGCAATGTGATAGTGGGAAAGTGCTAGACTGTGGGTCTGGTGCAGCTCCGGTTCAAGGCTGCCGCTGACTCTCAGACAGTCATCTCTCTCAGGACAGGGGCAAGGTATCAGTCGGTGCCTGGCACATGGGCCATGCTCAATAAGAGACACAGTTGTAGTGAACTGGGCTAACGATATTATTACGAATGCCATTTAATTTCTCGGTACCTCAAACATCTATGTACATGATGTGGGAATAAGGACTCCTGCTCTGCTTATTTCACAGGATTTTTTTTTTTAATTTTTTTTTTCCAATGTTTTTTATTTATTTTTGGGACAGAGAGAGACAGAGCATGAACGGGGGAGGGGCAGAGAGAGAGAGGGAGACACAGAATCGGAAACAGGCTCCAGGCTCCGAGCCGTCAGCCCAGAGCCTGACGCGGGGCTCGAACTCACGGACCGCGAGATCGTGACCTGGCTGAAGTCGGACGCTTAACCGACTGCGCCACCCAGGCGCCCCTTCACAGGATTTTTTTGAGGATCTAAACTAATAAATGCAAAAACACTCGTAAATGATAGGGTGCTTATACTAGGGTAATGTATGGTTTCATGCATTCACTTGTCAAACATAACAGACTATTTTCTTTATCTCCTGAATTTTTATTCAATGGAATAGTAATGAATCCCTAAATCTTTTAAATGTGAACAATAAAAGGCTCTGAATGAGTTCTCCGAGCAGTCTATATGCCATGGCGGAATTATTTAAACTGTTATTTAAACTGGGAAAGGAAACAAAACAAAAAAATCTCAAGATTATATTACTTATAGGTAATTCTTTTAGAAAAATATTTCTTTTATTTTTTTCCATCTAAAAAATGATATTGATGATGTATATACCTTTATTATACTATGAGTTATACATCACTTTCATTTTTTAATGGTTTTTTTTTGAGAGAGAGACAGAGCATGAGTGGGGGAGGACCAGAGAGAGAGGGAGACACAGAATCAAAAGCAGGCTCTAGGCTCTGAGCTGTCAGCACAGAGCCCAACATGGGGCTCAAACTCATGAACTGTGAGATCATGACCTGAGCCAAAGTCAGACACTCACCCAGGTGCCCCAGGAATATAAGTTAGGCATCACTTTCATGTCAATGTTAAATTCCTCTAGAAATGGCAGATGCCAACAGGGATCACTAGTGGTAGAGTAAGTAGCAAGTGCCTATTTATTGTAGTAGTGTAAATAATACGCAGTTGAAAAGATTAAAATAAATTTTCACCTGAGTATATTCCAAATTGAAACGTGGCCAAAAAATAAATGTAAAATGTTTTCTAAATATTTCAGTGTATTTCATAAACCTGTGTTCTGGGAGGACACCGTTTTGCTGAATGTTTACACGTGTGTCATCCAAAATAGACTCTGTGTTTATACACACACACACACACACACACACACACACACACACACATTTGAGTTCAACATAACTGAATGTTTCTTTTTTTTCCAGAATCTTATCCTTTCATATGCATCACAAATATCCAAGAGAGAGATAAATTATAGCATTTTTACAAAACTTATGTTACCATGATTTATTTGTTTGGCAATATACCTGTTAACATCTTCCAAAACATAGTTCAAATAAATATCACTTTAGGAAATGTGCTGACAGTGTGTTTGGCTAGACACACTACAACCTGTGCAAGGATATACCTTCAGGTCTGTATGAATTTAATCAACCAGTAGACAGACCCACTGAACACCTGTTGGGTAAATAACACCGTGCAGGGTAAAAGTCCAAAGTCAAAGGGAGGCACTCAGTAGTCTGTGCCATTGGAGCAATGTCATAACATAAAATGGGGATCGCAGTGTTTGGGTGTTGACGTAGAGGTATCTTCCCAAGAGTCATAAAGCATGAACTAATAGAATGCTGTTACCATCATCTTTTCTCGCACACTAACAAAAATCGGTCAAAGAAATGCATTAACATGTTTTGAGTATCATTTCTGAGAAAGACCCTTTGGAGCAGTACCTGTCTCCATTTGCCCCATCTCATTTACCTCAAACCAGAATAGGTTCATCTCATTGACTTTTTCCAGTTCTCTAACTTTATAGTTGTTTCTGTCATGGTATGTTGACATCACTTATTTAGCTTCAATATAAAGAAGCAAGGAAAACTGATTAAATTTTTTAGAACATTTAATAAGTTTTTAAGTAGTTTACTGTGAAAATATATAGTTATTAGCCCAACAGGATATTTTTCAGTTTGTTTGATTCTGAGGTTTAATTCTAGAAGAATAATTTTAGAGTAAATTTTTATTTTTTCCACCTATTTTTTTCATGCTAACTTGAAATATTGAAACTTCAAAATAAATATGGGGTCTGTTCTTAGTTGGTCCTTACATAGGCTTATAATGTCATAAGACAAAATGCAGATACCCATCTTCCCTCCTTGTGGAGGTCTCCTGTCTCCAGTCATCTCCTAACCGTGGGTAAGGCTTTCACTCCCTTCTGCTTCATCCCTATGCCTGGAAACGGTTTGGGGGAGTTCTTCCACACAGTATGATGTATATTGTACCCAAACATAAACACTTCAAGAGACGTCCTTTGAATGGTGCTTACCTAATTTTACTGACTCTCTCTACAAGAATATAATTCTAATACTCAGATAATAGAATCCACCTTCTTGATATAGAGGTACCTTTATAGATACTTCTGTAAAACAAGTAGGAATTTAACTAGGATATTTTGGATGATCTCAAAAAAAATTTGTTGAGAATGATTAAACCCGTATCCCTTCTTGAAGACAATATGGGATTTCTAAATATTAGTATTTGGTATGACTCTTTCTAAATTTGGGAATTTAAGAAATAACACTTTATTTTCTGTACCTCAGTATTTTACTCCAAAGCCCCTATCTTTATAAGAATGGCAGAAAATTGAATCTCGGTCATTTTTCCTCTAGTCCTACCTATGGGAAACTTACACAATGTGTGACAATTAGAGAAGAAAACCTCAGGATGTCTCTCCATCATTGACCACAGATTTTACTGTTATGGTGTCATTTGCCTTGTTTGCATGGTCCCTTCAAGGCACAGCTCTTGAGTCATGACTACCTGAGCCTTGGCTTCTAAATAAGCCATGTTGGCCTGAAGACACAATTAAATCTTGTATTTAAAAGTTGAGTACAACGGAAATGCTCATTCATCCAGAGCTTTGCCGAATTTTCTATTTGGTGGTTTGACTCATATAAATAAGTCTTTATGTATTCCAGAAACAAATACTTTGTCAAGGATTTCTTCATCTAGTTTGTGGCCTTTCTTTGCATTGTCTTTTTGTGCCTTTTGCTGAGCAGAAATTCTTTTTATTTTACTGTAATGTAGTAGAATTTATCAATCTTGTATTTTAAGGCTAGTGCTTTTTATGTCTGGTTTAGGATTATCCTTTCATACTCTGATCTCATAAAGATATTTTACTGTATTTCTTCTTAAAAGTTATATATTTTGGACGGGGGGTGCCTGGGTGGCTCAGTCGGTTAGGCTTCCAACTTCAGCTCAGGTCATGATCTCACTGCTCATGAATTCGAGCCCCACATTGGGCTCTGTGCTAACAGCTCAGAACCTGGAACCTGCTTCAGATTCTGTCTCCATCTCTCTGCCCCTCCCCTGCTGATGCTCTCTCTCTCTCTCTCTCTCTCTCAAATATGAAAAATAAAACTTAAAAAAATTTTAATAAAAAAAGTTATATATTTTTGCCTGTCACATTTAGGGTTTTAATCTGATAGTAATTAATTATTTTTCCGTACAGTGTAAGGTAGAGGTTCAAGTTCATATTTATCCTCGCAGTAATGTAATCAGTTGTTACAGCCTCAGAAGCCTATCTTTAATCCCAGATCAGCTATGTTATTTCTGTCATAATTCAGACATTCATATATGCGTGTTTTTTGGGAGTTTTCTACTCTGTTGCAATGTTTCATTTTCTATCTTTGTACAAATACTATAGTCTTAATTACTGTAGCTTAAAATAAGTCTGGATAAGGCAAGTTTACCACCTTTGGGTTTTTTTCCAAGTGGTTGTTTTGACTTTTTACTCTGTCATGTAAATCTCAGAATTAACTTACCATCTCCACACAGATATAAAAAGAATGTTTGGTGATATTATTGACATTATATGGAATCAATAAATCAACTTCAGGAGAATTGAAATGTTTGTTAAATATCAAGTTTTCTAATGTCTCTATTTATGTGAGGTAACCATAAAATCTTCCAATGTAGTTATATAATTTTCCTTATAAACATCTTTAAAATTTTATAATGCATTTATTCCTAGGTACTTTACTTTTATACTATGTGAATGGCATCTTTTAGAATTATATTTTTAAAACATGTATTGCTGTGTAGAGATATGAATTTGAATTGTGTATATTGGCATTGAACCCAAGAAGTTTATTAAACTCTTTTATTAATTGTAATAGTCCATGGATATTTTGGAGTTTTTATGTGGACCCAGTTATTATCAACAGTTATGACAGTTTAATTTCTTCCTTCCCATTTCTGGTACTGTTTTCCTGACTTACTTCATGCACTATGAAATCCAGTACAGTGTGATACAGAATTGGTACTAGTGAATACCCTTCTAAATTTCTTGACATGAGGGGCACCTGGCTGACCCAGTTGGAAGAGCATGCGACTCTAGATCCCAGGGTCATAAGTTTGAGCCCCATGTTGGGTGTAGGCATAATATAAAAATTAGCTAATTAAGTAATCAAATACCTTGATGTTAAAGAAAATGTAGCCAATATTTCACTATTAACTATGACATTTACTAGAGAATTTTTTGTGGATATTCCTTATTAGGAAGAAGGATGAAGTTTCCTTTTCTTCTTAGTTAAAGATTTTAACCCATATGGGTACTGAATTCAGTAATTATATGGTTCATACCCTTTAATGTGGGCACTGTCCCCTGTCCCCTCTAATTCACAAGGACATAAAAGCTAAAGCTCAAGTTCTGGTTTCAGTAAGTGTCTTCAAGGACTAAGCCAGAGCCAGTCTTCCAATTCCATCTGAGTTCCTTTCCTGCTTTGACTCAGACATAGGCTTCTATGAACTCCTTACTTTTTTAGTAGCTCAGTGTTGTACTTTTTAAAAAAGTTTTTTTAACATTTATTCGTTTTTGAGAGACAGAGACAAAGCATGAGCCGGGGAGGGGCAGAGAGAAAGGGAGACACAGAATGTGAAGCAGGCTCCAGGCTCTGAGCTGTCAGCACAGAGCCTGAGGTGGTGTTCGAACTCACGAATGGTGAGATCATGACCTGAGCCGAAGTCAGATGCTTAACCGACTGAGCCAACCAGGCGCCCCTCAATGTTGTATTTTTTAAAAAAGAGATATATTATACAGTTGACCCTTGAACAACATGGGAGTAGGGGTACTGAGCCCCTGTGCAGTCAAAAATTTACACATAATGTTTGACTCCCCCCAGAACTCAACTACTAATAGCCTACTGTTGACTGGAAACCTTACCAATAACATAAACAATAAATACATATATTGTATGTTTCATGTATTCTTGTTACTGTATTCTTACAATAGAAGTAAGCTAGAGAAAAGAGAATGTTAAGAAAATCATAAGGAAGAGAAAATACATTTACAGTACTGTACTATATTTATTGAAAAAAATCTGCATATAAATGGACCTGTGCAGTTCACACCAGTGTTGTTGAAGGGTCAGCTGTATTTTATCTAGAAATTTTGGTTGTTTTCACTGCTGGGTCACTCATTCCTCCCTAATCCTAGTCCTCCCTAGTCCACTGTACAAGAAAGAGAAGTATTCTCCTTCTTTTCTATCAAAATAATGTCAAAAAAAGCAAACATTATTTTGATATATTTGATATAGATTTTCCTTTTTATCATGATTTAGAAATTTTAGCTTTATTAAATCTTGGTTTTTATGTGATTTTCCAAACCTTTATCACCCAACTTTCCAATCCCTTAACAGTTTCACACATTTCTTTAAGACAGAGGTTGGGCAGTTGTATGCAAATACTCTTCTGTCCGGTACTTAAGCATCTTATTGCCTTATCCTAGAGATTTTATCATGATTTTAGTTCACAAAGGCAAAAGTTGTACTCTCTTCTTCTGACTACCCAGGAACTCTATAACTGCACATTCTAGTTTATGAGTGTGTGTGTTGTATTGTTCCTTCAGTAAGCCTGGTATCCTCCGGAGTTCCACTCTTCTACACACCTTTTCTACATAGGTGAAAGATATTATCATTTAAATTAATTCCTCTTAAGAACAAAGCTCTGATCCATGCAAATGTGTATGCAAACTGAGACATTTCTGGCAAAAACCCAATTGAGAAGGATGTCTGGGGGCACCTGGGTGGCTCAGTCCATTAAGCATCCAACGCTTGATTTCAGCTCAGGCTGTGATCTCTCAGTTCATGGGGTCGAGCCCCACGTCGGGGTCCATGCTGACAGCATGAAACCTGCTTGGGATTCTCTCTTCTCTCTCTCTCTCTCCCTCTCGCTCTCAAAATAGATAAACATTCAAAAAAAAGAAGGATATCTCATTCTTTCTTCATTTTACTAAGCATTCCTGATTTCTCTACCTCATTCAACATTGTCGTTTTCCATAGTACTTATCACTTTCTAATATGTTATGAATTTTCCTTTTTGTTTTCGTTGTTGTTGTTGTTGTTTGCCATCTATTTCTTCCCCCAGTAGAAGGTTAGTTTTACAAGGGCATAAATCCAACCTGTTTGGTACATGGCATATCTCAAACAGTGCCTGGCCTAAAGTAGATGCTCAACAAATATTTGTTGAATAAATGAACGGCATATAACATTTGTATAGGCAAATGGCAAAATGAAAAAAAAAATCTCATCATTTAGTTTTCTCAAGTGGATTAATTTTTACTAATCAGTGCTATATTATTTTTTGCTTTTAGATATCAACATGGCAGGAGAACCTAAACCATACAGACCAAAACCTGGAAACAAGAGGCCCCTTTCTGCACTTTATAGGTAAGTAAGCAATTTTATGATATATAGTAGTGGAAACTTCTTGCAACTTTAAAAAGCAACATAACCTTATAAGGAATCAAATGTTTTAAAGGACAATCCTTCCTGGCATAAAGTACAACAAAATGCTGACAATCAACATAGAGATATGTCACCCAGGATTGGCAGGGATCTGTACACCTAACCTTCCCATCTCCACTAAAACAACCCCTCTACAAGATATTCCTCAAATAAAATCTAATAAAAATCTTTCATGACTTTACCTGCCAACGTGCTGGAAAGGACAATACCTTGTGACTACTGCATGCCATGTACTGTAGGTATTTTTCATGATGTTTGATTTAATTTAATTTTCATAACCATCCTGCATTGTAGATACTGCTGCTCTTATCTTATGGATCAAGACCCTGATACACATTTTCTTGGGGAATTTTCCTAAGTCCCACCACTTGTAAGAATGATGGCACCAATATTCAGACTCATTCTGTCTGATGCCATACCTTGAGTTCTTTCCGCCTGATCATTCAGCCTCTTTTGTCACAAAGTATATGCTCATTTCACCCCTATTTCTCTAAAACAACAAATGTAGCCCTTCCCTTCTCCAAACAGACCTTCCTAATACCTTTAACCTTTCCTAATATACTTGGATCTGAGTCAATTTAACATTCTGGTCTTTCCCCTCTCGTTGCCCCAGTTTATCAGTGTCCACATTTATAATCTCAATGCTCAATAGATAAAATTAAACCGTATTTAGCCTCTCTATTGTTCTGTATAAACGTCTATCATGTTAAGTAAAATTCAGTTCATTTGGATAAGAGGACAAGAGTAAGCTCACAGAACTTTTAGTTCTTTAAAAATAGCCACTTTTGGGGGGTGCCTGCGTGGCTCAGTTGGTTGAACTTCTGACTTTGGCCTGGGTCATAATCTCAGGGTTCACAAGTTTGAGCCCTGCTTCAGGCTCTGTGCTGACAGCTCAGAGCCTGAGGCCTGTGTCTCCCTCTCTCTCTACCTCTCCCCAGCTCACTCTCTGTCTCTCTTTCTGTCAAAAATAAGTAAAAACAGGGGAATCTATGTGGCTCAGTCGGTTATGTGTCCAACTTCAACTCAGATCATAATCTCACAGTCTATGGGTTTGAGCCCAGCATCAGACTCAGTGCTGACAACTCAGAGCCTGGAACCTGCTTCAGATTCTATGTCTCCCTCTCTCTCTGCTCTCCCCCACTCACCCTCTGTGTTTGTGTCTCTCTCTCAAAAATAAATAAACATTAAAAATTTTTAAGTAAATACATACATAAATAAAAACATTAAAAAATTTTTTTAAATAACGACTTTTGAAAAAAAAAAATGTTCTGTTGCTAAGCCATATGTCCCACTTCATGAACTTTTGCCATTGGTTTTTGTACTGTTAAGTGCCAATTTTGCATCTCTCTGTTAAATCCCCTTTTGTTAGACTTGGCCAATTGTTCCAAGCTATTGAGATCTCCTGTCATCCAATTTATTTGGTCGTCTCCCAGATATGTGTCTTCATTCCATCAGTATCCACATCCAAAGAACTAATGTAAGTGTTGAGCAAGGCCCCCTTTTTTAACCTGATATTATTTGGATAAAGGAGAACTGAGTTCTACTTGTCAAAATTGATTATATTCTAATGTAGTACAGTAAGAAGAGTACTCAAAAGATAGCTTGGAGCTGGTTTTTTTCATCTTTGTTCTCTGAGAACTAGCGTATCTCCTTCTTTCAGCCACTCACAGCCTCATTTCCCAAGCTGTGAAATAAAAAAGATCAGAATTAAATGAGTGCCAAGGTCCTATCCATGCTAATGCCCCAGGGCTCTCTAATGCATGACCATTAGAAATCATAAAATAGATATTGAAAATATGTCTTAATTGCTCATATTATTTTAGCTATGTGAATTTACTTCATTTAATTTAAAAATTTATATAAAAATGGAAAAGTACAGGCCTTAACAAATTTGATAAATGATCATAAGACAATATTGGTATTAAAGGTCCGAAATGAAGTCACCAGCCAAAGTGAAGTGATACTTTCTGTACCTTGCTTAAGGTAGAGAGGATACCTTTACAAAAAACTGAAAAAATGCAAGTTCTTTTGTGATCAGATTCATTTTTAAATGTATGTATAGAACTGCCTCTAATGTAGAACATTTCAAAAGCCGTATTTTCAATAATTAACAAAACAAACTGTCAGTGGCTTTTTAAATTTTTTCTCATCAAAGAGTTACCACTGTGCAGTGATGTTGATTTTCTGATTTTCCCTGTTCTTGGACTGTTTTTTCTTATGAGAATAGAAGCTTGTGACAAGAAACAGATGTCTTTTTAACTATTATTTCTCTATTACTAAATTACATTGAATTGTGAATTCAAAAGAATCAAAAGCAGAAGTTCATTTAATCTGATATATTGTATACAAATTACATCGGTGGAGAAATGCTTATTTATCCTGTTTTCATCTGTTTACTCAAATGAAGGCTGGGTTGTACTGAAATTACAAAGAGGTAACAAAGGGAACAAAAGAGAGTGGAATGCACGTCTAAGAACACCCTTTTATACACACTCTCATTCTTACATAAGCTTAATAATAGTAATAACTCCTTTTTATGTAGACACACTGTATTTTCAGAGTCACTATTTATCTGTTCACCACAAAAGTCCACAAGGTTTGTATTATGAGCCTTGTATTATAAATGAAAAAACTAAGTTTCCAAAACAATAAAGGACTCACCCGAACTAAGATAACAAGATTAGGAACTGAACACTGGTTTTCAGCCTTCAATTCTAGTGATCTTGCCGCTAGATCACTGCTCCGCATATTTACTCACCTGCCCCTTTCTAAGCATAGAGATTATAAAAAGCAGAGATTCCTACCCAGCAAAACTAATAATCACTTACACTGTCCATGATTACCATGACAGCAGGTAGCAAAGGAAAGACTACACTACACGGTATAAAAACCAGAGTTACAACCGATCTCTGTGATCATGGGGCACAAATTTTGAGCTTCAGGTTCTTTATCTCACGTAATAGTTGTAGAATTTTCTTGACAGGATAAAATGAATAGTTGAGGCAAAAGCACCTAATCTTAGTGCAGGGCATATGGTGGCAGCTTGAAAAGAGGTTGTTTTTGCTTTCCTGTTCTTTGTAACTTTGGGTCTCTTATCCATGAAATGAGAAAGCTGGAATAATTTCAATTCTTCGTTTATTTGTTCATTCATTCATACAAGACATATTTATTGTGTGTCTACTATAGTTTAGGCACTGTGGTCACTGCTTTTCAAGGCAAATGACATAGCAAATGCCAAGGCCACAAGGCAAGGAGAAAGCAAAATTAAATAAAAATAAATTATTTTTCGGGTTCTCGGTAACCTCTGATTTACCTTCATGCCCTAAACTGTTATGTCTCCAGATCTCTTTACTCTGTTGGGGATGTAAATGATTTGCTATCGACTTTCTCCTTCACCCGCATCCATTTTATCTCTGTCATGAACCGCAAAGTAGTATTTACATGGAATACACACTGAGGGATAACCTTGTTATTTCTTTTTTATATTTTTTTACATTTATTTATTTATTGAGAGACATAGAGAGACAGAGCACAAGTTGGGGAGGGGCAGAGAGAGAAGGAGACACAGAATCCGAAGCAAGCTCCAGGCTCTGAGCTGTCAGCACAGAGCCCAATGTGGGACTCGAACTCACGAACTGCGAGATCATGACCTGAGCTGAAGTCGGACGCTTAACCGACTGAACCACCCAGGAGCCCCTAACCTTGTTAACTTCTTTTAACAGGATTTTCAGTTTAGCCAGACAGCCTTCACCAAGCATTTATCATGTGCTGAATTAACATAGTATACGTGGAAGCCACAAAAAAATTTAAAAACATACTAAAGCCTTAAAATATTTATTGTGGTATTCATGAGTTAAATGTACACACAAAGAAGGAACATAAATGAAGTATACATACAGTTCTATAAGAAAACAAATGAGAGAGTAACTGATCCTGCCTAAGGGGAGGGGAGGAGGAAGTCTGAGTGACATTTGATCAGAATTCTGAGCAATCAGGCATTCACTCATAGGCAAAGAGAAAGAGAGCATGCTGGCAAAAGAAAATGTGACCAGGGAATAGACACAGAGTTAAAGAAGAGCATCTCATGGTGAGAACTAGTATAGTCTACTTGGTGAAGGCAAAGAACGGATAACTGGAATGCTATGGGGCTCAGGCTGTCAGGATCTTAATACGCCTGTTTATCAGATTAAGGAGATTCAGCTTTTATTCTACAGGCAACAAAGAGCCATTTGAATATGGTGACCAATTGGCAATGGGATGGAAGGATGAGTGAGTCACAAATATGGCCAAGATTTCCACCTTAGACAAGTGAGGGGATGATCACATGAGTCTGATAGAAGACATAAGAAAGACATGAGAAGCCCCAGCAGGCTCAGGTGTGAGGTTGGGGAAAGGAAGGAAAAGAAATTATTTCAGTCTTCTACAAGAATTCACAAAGATAGACAATTCATTAAAATAGCACTTGTAATAAAAATGTCTCCCATTAGAGGCTATTTGTAAATGAAACGTAATTAATCATGTGTGAACATTCCATAAATATTGGACTTAGTCCTAATGGTGAATAGCAAATCCATTCTCTAGGGAAAATATTGTGACTTTTAATAAATTGCTGCTTCGAATGTGCTATGTACATTACACAGTATCTATTGTGCTCTACAATAAAATCCTCCACCAGGAAGCGAGTTTCCCAGCATGCCAAGTTCCAATTAATGCTAAATAATAGCTAAATGAGAATAATTGTATGATGGTTTTGTTTCTGCTTGTAAAGGAGACAGACCTTTCCTCTCTGATGTGAGTAAAACTGACAACCAGAGAACAAAGATACTGCTTATCATAGCTGACCAAGTACAGGTTTTCATTCACCTAGAGGCAGCCCTCCCAGTCACAGGGAGCACAAGGCAGTGAGACACATAAAACACAGTGTCATCCCATTCATTGCATGGATATTACTAGGTATCATTCCCAAATATGGCTTTATGGTTATTATACAGATGCCTTTCTTAGCAACCTTCCCACCTCACAGAGACGACCATGGACATCTAGATTGTCACTGCAAGTAACTTTAAGGCTCCCTTAAGATTGTCTTAGGATGACCTATAGAATTACCATTTTAAGATCACCACAATTAGTGGCGATAACATGAATGCAGGTTATATTATAGGACTTTCAATGACCAAAACACTTTCAGAGTCTGGGCCAAGTAAGGTGACTCTGCAGCAAAATTTCTCTGGTGATTTGTTTACCACTTGACCTACGTGAGTTCTGTTACCATCCTCATGGCCACTCTGGCACAACATAGAGAAGAGGGACCTTCAGGTGACCCAAAATGTTCCCTAGGACCTTGAAATGAAATCAAATGAAATGAAAGCAATAGAGGCTAATTTCACCCAATGCAAAATAGCAAAAAATCAATATGGAGGAAAAGCATACCGGATATCTCCACTTCACTGACTTGCTCTGTTTGCTGAGGAATGTTTACCAGTTAGCTATTGGTTATTTTATTTATTTTCTGTCTCCTTTTATACTATCAAGGATAATACACATACATTTTCAGAAGCTTAATACTTTCAGTGTCAGCGTCTCCCTTTGCACTGGTAAAGGCTTCCATTTCACCTACCTACTCCGGTGGGCCCACGCGGAAAGCCATCTAAGAATGGACTCTGTGGTTTTTAAATGGAATGTGAGGAGGACAGGGAACTGTTCCTCTCACCCCCTGTGCTGATGCCTTTGCCCTTTTAAAATGGACACAAGCCCCAGCACTGACATGCCTACAAGCTTCAACTTGAAATTAAGTTGTCGCTGGGTCTATGTAGCAATCGCAGTCTCTTTTAGCTCCTGATTCAGTCTTGGGCAATCAAATTACTGGCAAGGAAAAGTGTGGTCGCAAATATGCACAAGAGAAAAAAAAAGTCCGCTTCTAAAACTCAAAGCTGAGTGTATATATATATATATATGTGTGTGTGTGTATATATATATATATATATATATATATATATATATATATATCTGGGTAATTGAAGGTGAGTTCTCTTCAATTCACACTTCTCAAGCGAACATGAAATGCTGTTGATCCAGAAAAGGTCCCCAGTACTTACTTTGTGGATGGCTTAAAACTGTGCAGATGTTTTACGTGAGTATGTTTGGTGGAAATGGTGTCAGACAGGACTGCCTCCTAAAACTGGCTCAGCAATTTCAGTGACGTAAACTCCGTCTCTTCTTCATTTGCTTCTTTATCTGCTTGAAGGAGGAATAAAAGTTTCCTGAAAGATGACATATTTAAGGACTGGAACTGTTACAGATGCTCTACAAATTTTAGTGATTCTCATTATTATGATTATTCAAAGAGAAAGGTCTATGATCAATTATTTTAAGAAGTTATTTTAAAGGAGCCTTGAGCTATGATGATGTTGCTAAAATCCATACAGTCAGGTAAATAGGTTAACAGTTTCTATAACCGCCTAAAAAGATACTTTTGGGGGGAGAAAAAGATTATGCCAATTTATAGTATGTCCCTCATATTTCAATATTAAACAAATGTAAGTTATAAACCTTTTAATTTAAAACATTTATAGAAATATGGGCATAATGCCCATTAAAATAGTTCTGCTACAGGCTGTTTTCTGCTAGGTGAAGGAATGGCCTGTTTGCAGTCTTTTGTTCGTTTTTAATGCATAAAGATCCATGAATAAATACCTTCTTGCACGTGGGAAGAACACAGTAACTGTAAAGGGAGACTAGATGGTATAATTCCTTAGAGAATCTGTAACTAAGGCTTTTTGAAAGACTATGATTCTATTTGTTTGATTTCAGATAACTTATGATAAAATCAAAGGAAGCAAAATCATGCAACCAATTTTAAAAAGAGTTTAATAATAAGAATCAAGAATTGGGTGGGAATTGGGGTGGGGTGTGGCAGATAGGATCAAGCAAATTATACTTAGAAAACTTATGCAATAATAAGGTATTACAAGTGAGCATCGAACTTAGTTATGGGATTCCTGGCAGTCAAAGAGAAAAGGGATGCATGATAATTTATGTAACCATCTATTAAAAGCAAGTACTCCAATTTGTGATAAGAAACTTTTTCCATAACTCTCCCTTCTCAGAAAAACTTATCACATATGAAAGTATCTAAACAGCTTGGTAGATACTACCCTCAGAACTAGTTATACAATAAACACACACATACACACTCATGCACATGAAATATTTTTCAATTAATGGTACTTTCTTCATGAAGTCTGTCAATAACAACACAGACTTTTTTTCTGCTTCTCCCAAGGCAGTTTACCATCCTTTGACAAATTGCATGAAACTCAAAAACAGTGATGTTCCAAGATGGCTAGATTTACAGAGCAGCCTGGATTCACATTACCCGTATTAGCTGCATGTGAGGAGGAGACAGAAAGCAAGAGAGGCTGACTACTTAGTTTACTTACGCAGCCCCAAGGACCAGAAGAAAAAGACAATGCTTGGTTGTTTACAACTTTTCACTCAGGTGCCTCTTGATCTGTTACTTAATACTCCTCTAGGATGGGGAGAAATGGAAAAGGAATGGGAAACTTAGCATGGGATGGGGCTGAAAGGGGCTGAAATTTCACCTCTTCCTCACAGCTAGCAGGTACAAATGAAGAAATGCAACTCTTTTCTTCTAGCCGCAATTTTACTGTACTTTAGAAGCTACAACCGGTCCTGAAATAGTTGCTTTCTTTCATTTTTGAAGACAGGATTTTCTGTTGAACCCAAGCCTCCTTACCAGGACGCAAGTGTTATGGCCTTTTATGCTGTATGCTCTTTGTGTCTTACTATGTTTGTGCTCTTCTTGCTTTGCATAATGGGGTATTAAAGTTAGAGCACCAGCAGAAGCGCCACTGGTCCCCACGAAGCATAGGAGGATGGTGGTCACCTCTCATTGTTGGGTCAATGCAGAAGTGCTCTCTGCCTGGGAGGAAGGTGCTCTCTGGATTTTATCTTCCAAAAGACAATGTTTTTCTTGTTCACAAGATGAAATGTCTTCGCTGTCAGTGCTGATTTCATATGTTTTCATCATTTTATTTTTTTGGTCATTATCTTTAGATCTAGTGACCTCTTATTTGAAGATGGCCCTTGGTAGAGAGAATTTGGGTCCCTGAGCTTCCAACCTAAGATAATTGAAATTGATTGTTTTTCATTTCAAAAGGTTATTTATTTGCTTTGTTTGCCCACCAAGGGCTCATGTCTCATCTGCCTTCTCAATCTACATATTAAGTTCAAAATTCCAGGATATATTTCCTTTTCCTCAAGACTACATGGAAGGATCATAAAAGAAATTGAAATGTGTCTGAAGTCCTACTTTTAAACAAATCAAAAAGTAAAATATCTTTAGTGTGGGAATGGTACCCTCCTTTTACACTGTTGTTAATGTAATTAAAAAAAAAAAAATCTTTTCCCAACCCAGAAATCCTTTCCACATAGTTCGTAAAGAAGGAAAACACTTTTCTTATTAAATGAACACCCAGAATGTGATGCACATCACAGATAATCTGCTAAGAGTTCACAAAAACAAAAAGAAATCTCACCCTTTAATATAGCAAAGCAGACATAACCCATTCTATGCATGTTCTCAAGATAGATAATAGCTAATCCTCAAGTAAGAGGACTTGAAAGCACCATTTGTCATGCATAGTTCATCATAAAGTCATCTGTAAATGGGGTGACCATCTGTGTTAACTAATTGGCAGTTGGCTTTATCCAGACAAAAATTAAACTTCTCATATCTTTATGACAGGTAGTTTTGCAACCACAAACACCAAAGTTAGATTCCTACCCTCCCAGAAACTGGAAGATAGAGGTTCTATATTTTTTGATGCTTACCTTTCAAAGAGATGGCTCCCATGTCCTCAAAAAAAAGATATGCCTAGGTCATACAGACCTATCAAGTTTTCAAAGGAATTTACATACATTTCAAAGAAGGAAGAACCCCTTTGCAATGACAAATTTTCTTTTTTTTCCACTCCTTTTTTAATATAATTTATTGTCAAGTTGGCTTACATACGACACCCAGTGCTCATTCCAACAAGTGCCTTCCTCAATGCCCATCACCCACTTTCCCCTCTCCCCAAAGCAGTGACAAATTTTCTAAAGTAAATGTTCAAAGAAAAAGAAAGGAAGGGAAATATTTTCCCTAATTTTAAAGAGGGAGTTTTAAATTTCTAGGGTTTTGTCCCATTTTTCTTTTTTTTTTTAAGTTTATTATTTGTTTTGAGAGAGACAGAGGGGGAGAAGCAGAGAGAGACAGAGAGAGAGAGGCAGACAGACAGACAGAGTATCCCAAGCAGGCTCTGCACTGTCAGCACAAAGCCTGATGCGGGGCTCTAACCCATGAACAGTGAGATCATGACCTGAGCCAAAAGCAAGAGTCAGACAATCAACTAAGCCAGTGAAGTGCCCCTGTCCCATTTTTCTTAAAGTACAATTGAGAGTGATATTTATGGACTTGCTTGTGTCAAGATTGATGGAAATTTCTTATATTATGTCCATTCCTGAGAAGTTAGTGCTCTGTACCACCGCACTGACTGCTCCTCTGTGCAAGGGCTTCTACCATAGCATTCCCATCACACATGCAAGGATGCTTTGTGACCACACGGACTGCTTATCTTGTAAATAAGAAAAAAATAGCGAGAAGAGAAGTGTCACGGTGTAGAAGAAAGTCTGAGTACATACAAAATGGGGAGACGAGAAAAGATGAAATGAATATTCACAATCTAGATGGATAGGACTGAAGTAATGAGAAGCCAAACAGCTTGTTGGCTTCTGTCATCTTTTCTCACTTTTATAAGGTA
Organism: Neofelis nebulosa; assembly: GCF_028018385.1. Taxonomy (NCBI): domain Eukaryota; kingdom Metazoa; phylum Chordata; class Mammalia; order Carnivora; family Felidae; genus Neofelis; species Neofelis nebulosa. Next base: position 32,882,022 of record NC_080795.1, read on the forward strand.
AATGATTTTAAAATCATGTATAAGTATTTTATAAACGTAATTTTTTTATCTTTATAAAAATGTATTTTCTCCTGGTCAATTAAAGTTTGAGAATACTTATCACAAATTATAAACTAATAGAAAATGTTGTTATAAAAAGATTTTTTTATTTTTATTTGAGAGAGAAAGAGCATGTGTGAGTGGAAGAAAGAGGCAGAGAGAGAGAGAGAGAGAGAGAGAGAGAGAGAGAGAATCCTAAGCAAGCTCCACACTCAGCGTGGAGCCCAACACGGGGCTCAATCCCATGATCCTAGGATTGACCTGAGCCAAAATCAAGAGTTAGATACTTAACCAACTGAGCCACCCAAGCGGCCCTAGAAAGATATTTTAAAGTTTTAATTATGAACAAGTTTTGCACTGTAAAAAAAAATGAAGTTTATAAGTTTATTAACTTTGTTTGGCTTTAAATATATTAATTAGAAAACAGTCCACAAATTTTCTTATAAAAATTACATAAACTAAATGCAAGAATAATTCTCCCAAGTTGAGTTATAAGTGCTTAAAAGCAAATCCTGAAATGTCCCTTTTTCTTGATGCTTCGAAAGATGAGGGCAAAAACGACAGCATAGTCTCACTAGATCATGAGTTAGCCACGTGTGATGAACGCTTCTCAGAAAAATGTGTTCTTTTGGAAACTAACTCTATTAAACTTTCAAAATTTCTTTCTAGTGGAATTATAGCACAATGAAGAATTCAACTTTATTGGTATTGTTACATATCAGAATACTTAGGGTACAAGGGGATCTTCTTCCAAACCCAGACAGTGACACGCTCTTCATTTATGTGTAGTGTGTGGTGGAATAAAAGGACAGGGGGATTGCTCTGAGTTAAACATATTACATTGCAAATGAAACTGCAGTGTTTCATGGTTTACACTTTAATATTTGTTTGAAGTATCTTCTGCTTCTATGTCAGAATCACTCGTTCTGAAAAGATATCCATGGTCATTAGAAGGAGCACTGTGTTGGAATTTAGGAAACCTGCAACCACATCATGTATCTGCTACTACCTGCCCATGCCAGCAAGGTGATTATAAGCAATACAACCTCTTTTAAGTCTAACTTTTTTATAACATGAAGGAATCGAGTTAAACCGTTTCTTCATTGATTCCCATTTCTAGCACTCTGGTATTCTGCTGTTTATTTTTGAATCCAGAAACAAAAGCCTTTATTATCAAGTTTGTTCATGTTGTTCCTTCAAACCCCATCCAGTATCTTAAAGTATTCATATCTTTTGACTAGGCAATTCCATTTCCAGAAGTATATCTAAGAAAATAATTCTAAATATTTAAATAACTAAAAATATGTGAAATTATCCTTAAGATGTTCTTTGCAGTTTTATTTAAAATATTGAGTAATCTGATCCAGCCAAAATGTTGTACAATAATGGGTATGGCACATCCATTAGATGGAATGTTCATGAATTGTTCATACTGACATGGGAAAAATTTAAGATTTGAGTAGAAAAACCAGCAAAGCAAAATTATATAAACAGCATATAATTATGTAAGCATCATATATAAGCAGAAAACCAAAACTATTTAATAAATGAAACAAACATGCAGAGAAAAAAATGAAGATCAAATATTAGCTGTACTTCTTTGAACAGGAAGGATATGAGTGATATTTTTCTTGTAACTTTAGTACCTTATAGCAAATTTTCTTTAATGAGAATTTTATAACCAAAAGAAAAAGAGAGAGAGAGAGATTTAAAAGCCAGATATTCCAAGGGTATATGATAAACATCACACAGAAACACACAACAGGCAACAATGAGGATTTTTTGTGCTTACTGTTGTACAAAAACCAATTCAATAGGTATAGCCCTTCATCCTTGGAGCTACACTTCTTTAGTTACTGTGGTTATTAGAAAAGTTAGTATTCTAAAAAAGGCAACTTCATTAGCATTCAGCGCAGGCCAACAGCCTAGTGGGGTGAAGCAGTTAACTGCCAGGGCTGACTGCCGGAAGTGGCCTGTCAGTGCCACGATGGGATTAGGAGCTCAGCGTAAGGCGGGGGGAGTGTAAGGAGCAGGGTGCAAGGAGAGCTGCTGAAGTCATCTAATCTTCAAAAATGAAAAGTCAAAATTTATGAGCCCTTAAGTAATGCAATAAAATAAGTAATCAGGAATGCGTAGTGATGGCATTTCTTCTGACTACAGATTAGTGAGCCAGTAGTAAGACAATGGCGCTTGCCAGACAATAACTGTCCCTCTGTATTTAAAGCTATAATTCAGTCGCTTTGCTGCTGTCGATGCTTTGAAAGGGCATCGTGTATGTGAGCTACAAATAGTAACAGAATAGTTTGGAATAAAGCCCAGGTTTTGTCCTTTAGTATACAGAGCATGGGACATGACAATAAAAGAGGGGACAGGTTCTGTGTTCCAAACTCTTAACAGAGAGAATCAATGAGTACAGGAGAACCAATGTAATGAGTCTGAGTATGGTAAATGTATCAGAGTGTATGTATCAAGAAGGGGAAAAAGAGGTAGAGGATGACCCACAGATAACAGATAATCAGGTCTAAAATAGCATTTGGAGTCAGACTGCTTAGCAACTCTTAACGAAACTATTCACAGCATCAGGGTGGAGACATTAACATGATATTATAAGAATTCTAGAAGAATTGAAGTCAAATTGTAACCGCTGATTTCTTGATTTGCTGAAGATTGTCTTTTTCTCCTTTTATTTTTTTTACTCTTTATTACCTAAACTCAAGATAATGAATCTCATGTTTAAAGTGTTTAGAAAGAAAAATTACATAACCAGTATTTGAAAAGATGGGCTAAATTAGGTCAAAAAAAGTTGAAACACATGGCACGAAAAAACTTAAAGAGATTATGAAAGAAGTAAGTAATATTAGGCATCCACTTAACTGAAAAATAAAATATATTATTTTAAAAAATGTAATGCTGAATAAACAAAAAGCAAGAAAGAACAGCTTTATGCAGGCAGGCAATAATTAGACAATTGGTAATTAGACAGTACTTAGACATTGTCTACCAACACAAATTGGTAAAGAGAAATGAAGGACTACACGTGAGGTCAGCCCTGAGAGTCTTTTGAGAAATGATAGAGACTTGGAGAAGAATTTCTGATATCAGCAATTTGAATGAACCACACTATCTCCAGCCTGGAAGGATAACTTATCTCTAAGCCTCTATTAACAGACCTGACTGAGGGGTGCCTGGGTGGCTCAGTGGTCAGTGGGTCCGACTTCAGCTCAGGTCATGATCTCATGGTTCATGAGTTAGAGCCCTGTGTTGGGCTCTGTGTTGAGAGCTCAGAGCCTGGAGCCTGCTTCAGATTCTGTGTCTCCCTCTCTCTCTGCCCCTCCCCCACTCGTGCTCTGTCTCTCTCTAGCTCTCTCAAAAACAAACATTAAAAAAATTTTTTTTAAAGAAAACAGACCCAATTCATGGATTTACCAAATTCAGCCTATATTGGAGATTCTCAGTGGATTTAGTGGAGGAGAAGGAAACATAGAATCACCAATCCAGTTGTTTATCAATTATTAAGCACCAACTGAACAATGTCCAGGGCACTGAGTATACATTAGTTAACAAAATGGACCAAACTCGACCTTACCTTCAAGTGTGAGGTAAATGATAATAAACAAAAATCAATAATTAACTTAAGCTCTATGTTAGAAAGCAGGAGGTGTTATGGAAAAAGTAAAACAAGGCAAGAGGGATAGGGGTGGGAAGGTGAGAAGTGATCCGATTTTGAACAGGGTGGTGAGTGAAGACCAGCTGAAAAGGTGATATTTCAGCAAAGACTTGAAGAAGGTGAGGAGCAGGTAAGGTTTCCCCTGAGGGGAAAGCATTCTGGGGAGAGGGATGATCAGCACTAAGTCCTTAAAGCAAAAGCACACCCAACTATTAATAAAAAGCAAAAGAGCCAATGTTTCTGGAGTAGAATTGAGCAAAGCTGAGGGCCGGGGGGAGGTGAGAGGAGAAGGCAGAGATGAAGTGAGGGTGCCAAATCCTGTAAAGCCTCGCGGACCACTCAAGTACTTTGGCTTTCACTCTGAGTGAAATGGAGAGCCTTTGGGAGATTTTTAAACAAAGGATTACCATGGCAGCCTTAAATTTCTGAAAAGTAACTTTAGCTCTTTGTTGACAATAGGTTATGAAAGAACAAGGGAGGAATGTGGGAAAACACACAAAAGATTATAATGATTCAAAGTGGTAACCGCTGAGATGAAAACAGCAGTTATATCGTGGATATATTTTGAAAGTGGAGCCAGCAAACTTACAGATTGGATGTGGACTGTGAGAGAAGGAACAAAGGCAAGGATATTATTATCTACTGCTGGGGAAAATTTACTGGCTTAAAAAACTTATTTTTTGTCATATTCGGCAATCTGGCATGGGTTCGGTCGAGCGGTTCTGCTCTATGTGATGTCCAAATGGCTTCTGTGCTTACACATCTGGTGCTTCAGCTGGAGCTGGCTAGAACAACTGTGGTGACTGAGCATCTTTCTCCACATGGTCTCTCCATGTGGTGAGCTTAAGCTTTATTATGGCACCGTGGTCTCAGGGTAATCAGTTTTACATAGTGACTGAGTTCAAGAAGGAGGAAGAAGCTGCCTGTCCTCTTAAAACCTAGGTTGGAAATTCCGCAATGTTACATCTGCCATGTTATATTTAGAAGAGCAAGGTATAAGGCCAGTTCACATATAAGATGAGGGGACATAGACTCCAGATGTTAATGGGTGGAAGGAAAAATTGATAATGAGCGACTATCTACCATGGAAACCCCCATAGTTTTTGGACTGAGCATCTGAACATATGAAATTACAATTAAGTGAGATGAGCAAAACTCAAGGCAGAGATCGAAGTTGGCCAAGGTAGGCAGTAGAGATTAGTTTAGTTTTTTGTTAAAGTGGTGATACCTATCAGATATCTAAGTGAAAATGTCAGGTGAGCAGTTGAATACATAATCTGGAGTTCAAGCAGAGGTCTGAGCTGGATGTGCACATTTGTGATTCATCACTGTGTAGATGGCATTCAGAACCATGAGACTGGATGAGAACAAACACCAAAGGGTAATTAATGATAGAAAAGAGAATAATTTCAGGGACTGAGCTCAAGAACACACTGATATTTGAAGTCAGGATCTAGCAAAGGTGACTCAAAAGAAACAACTGGTGAGGTTGACTAAGTGGTATGAAACTCAGCGACGAAGTCCTCAGGGAGAAGGAATCAGTTGGGTGAAATGTTCTTCGGTGTTCGTGGTAACTAACGATTTACCACTAGACTCAGCACTGTGGAGACTGCTGGAAGCCAAAAAGGATATATCCACCAGGTCTAGGGTCCTGGCTCAGTCCTGCATAGTTGACTCAGGGAGCAGCCCAGAAACAGATGGGACCTGGAATTATAAACCCAAGCTTTTGTACAAGAGCTCTAGCTGCCGGGTTAGAGGGACACTAACATGATGCCAAGATGCACCCCTGCCAGTCAGGTGGAGCTTTCTACACAATCCAGGAAGAGGTAATATTAAGTACTCTAGGCACATGATTGGCATCACCCAATTTTGTCAGCATGTGGCATTCGAGGTCATTAAATTCTGAAATTTGGTGCCAGGAGTTCATGTTTTCAAAGATCCGAGGGGAAAAAACCTCTGGGTCTGAGAGAGGTTGAGGGTACCGAGAAGGGAGATTAATCTGCAAGACAAGTTCGTCACTGGGAAGAGGGCAGCAACACAGTTAAGCAGAACATGCAGAGATGAACTGTTGTTTCCCATGCCCGTATCAGACGTCAGCTACAGCTTGGGTTGAATTGGTTTCAAGCATTTTACTAAGAGAAGGCAGAGGAGACGCTGAGGCTGCATCTTGGAGCTGAATGGGTCTGAGAGTGGGGGACACAGAGGAAGCATGGGGACTGGAGGGAGGGCTTGAGGGAGGCACGTGAGACAAAAGCCAACTGCTCATCTCAACCAGCAGGGGACTGGCCTGCAAAGGTGTGTTTTATGTCTTTTAGCAGCAATCACACTCTGTACAACTTACTCTGACAGGCAATCGAAAGACTGTACAGCATTGTATTGCCTCTGATCTCTTCATTTAAAATGGAGTAGAAAGATAAATGACATCATAAGGCTGCAAAAAAAAGCAGGACTGAGGATGGAGATTTGAAACTGGATAACTCTGTGACTGATTACCTGCTTTCCCCGTCCGTGCTCTTGGCAGACACACAGTTTAATAGTTATTAGCAAGTAACTAAATAAAACCATTGAAAGAGACAGATGAGCAGCCAATGGCTGGTTTTTCTTAAATCTACTTCCTTTCACTACCTAGGTTTGGAACTGAGATAAGCAAATCATCCAACATGAAAATAACTGAATTTGCAAGTCTCTCTCTCTTTTTTTTTAAGCTTACTTATTTTTGAGAGAGAGAGAGAGAACCAACAGGGGAGGGGCAGCAAAAGAGAGGGAAGAGTATCCAAAGAGGCTCTATGCTGACAGCAGAGAGCCCAATGTAGGGCTCAAACTCAGGAACCATGAGATCGTGACCTGAGCTGAAGACAGATGCTTAACTGAGCCTCCCAGGTGCCCCTGAAAATATCTCTTTTCAGAAAATATTTTTTTCTTATTTGAATGGAAAGCTCCATGCACTTGTATGCACTCCTTTCCAGTGTGAGGTGTGGTGAGGTTAATTCTGGAATCAGAGTAAAACAAGGGTGAGACTCTATACTCTCTGCCTTGGCCAAATATCTTACTACTCCTACCTCTAGCCCTACCCCTGGGCTATTGGAGTAAGTGCTTCAAGCCTCCCAGGAGAATCTGCCAATAGTTAATCTTTCTTGCCTTGAGGATCTTCTCTATACCTCATGTCCGTTCCCCTCGCTGCAGCTCAATCCTCCCAGCAGCATTGTGAAGCTGCACTGCAGCCTGTGCGGGGACATGAGCCTTGCAGCCTCAATTTCCAAAATGGCAAAAGTCAGGACCGTGCGTGCCAAAACTGCCCCTGAGATTCTTGGTTGATACCACAGCCATCCATTAACCTGTCCCTGGAGTTAGGAGCACAGATGGTGGGAACTGCAAATGGAACTTACCAAGAGGTCTGATGATAGCTCTAAGCAGAAATTTCAATTGAGCATGAAAGCCCTTGTAAAAAGGTATCACAGGAAATTGAGGGGAAAGCTGTTTTTTACTCCAGAGAAATGGAATCCATTGTAGACAGATCTCACTGCAGGAGTGAATAGCATGTCAAATTAAAAATATCAGCTATTATCGTTATGAGGCATTAAGTATACACTATTATTTGTACACATTGGCATATGGGCTCTACGTCCAGAAACCTGGTCCCACTGCAGGCTTTATACCTCTTTATTCCTTTTTATAAGTTTGAGCAAATTTCTGTACCTTCTATTCGCACAGAGTTGGTAAATACATATTCGCACACCATTCTTCTCCTTTCCTTTTATGTTTCCGTGGCAGACATAGGTTAATTACAACCCTCTTACACCCAGAGGCCTGAATAGGTTTTAGAATCCTTATCAACACCTTGTTCCCAGCAGCCACCATCAATTAGTCAGAATTGGCAGAAAAATTAAAACTTATTTGACCTCTCAGCTTTAGAGCATAGAAGCTTTTAAGGAAATGATTGCTCCCACTCTTAGCCATCTCAGACCATCCCCTCACAGCCTCACCCAGAGCCCTGCTTTGCCTCAGATTTCTCAGTGCAGTTGACAGGACACCATAAAAGGCTATACTTGGGATAATCCTTGTGTATCTGTTACAACACTACGCCCCGGTAAGAGCCACACCTGGGAACAGGCTATGGTTGGCACGAGAATGCACTGTGAGTGCCTGCTCATGGTCCGGAGACAAAAATGTCTTGAACTCTTGTTCCACCAAAGACATTCATGGTTTAGTAGTACTCAGACTTCCTCAGGCTGGGGGAGGTGAGGAGGTTGGTGCCTGTACAGACCAGTGCTTCTTCCCATGCCACGCACCAATATAGTGTGTCCTTCCTGACAAGCTTATTGCTCCCCAAGCAAGAGCTTCTAGGCATCTAAGCCCTGGTGGGCCAGCACAGAAACCTGGGCTGCTTTTGCTTCTGTTTTTTCTCTTTAAGTGAGGAGAGGAGAAGAGCCAAGGTAAGTACTACATACAGATTCTGATTTTTACTGGCTGTCAGAGAATTCACCTACAGTCACCTATGAGTATCCTGCTCCTATTACATAAAGAAGACTCTTGTTTGCTTTTTAATTTTCTGGCAGTAGATGAATTTTTAAGAATACGGATAGAAACGTGTTAGATTTTAGTATGTAAAATGTTCAGTAAAGGAAGACGTCTATGAATCAGTTTACAAGTGCTTGTCTTTGATCAAAATCGTCATCTTTTGCTCCAATTTAATCATTTACCTTGAAAAAAAAAAGCCTGTTTAAATCATAAGGCCTTGGAATGATGAAAATGTCATGTAGATGTGTTTAGATTACAAATGGTTGATGATGAAATGTAAACTTTAAATATCAGAGTAAGATTCCTATAATTCAAAAAATGCTATTAAGCTGTTCATAACATGGCATGTCAAATCATTCCATAAATAATAAGCAATCTGTTAGCTAAGCATTAACTCACAATGACACGGACCACCATGGCGTCCCTTTCTGAACTTGGCATCTATACACCTAGAGGCCTGTTAGTGAGCCTAGGTATCTCTCCTCGATCCTTTTCTTCCCATTGTACACATTCTCTCTGGGGGCCTCCATTCTCTCCCTCGATGTCCTATGCTAACTCTGTTTTGATGACACAACTCCCAAATCTGTATTTCCAGCACAGAAGTCTTGCCTGCATTCCAGGCATACATGTCCATCTGTTACATACCTTCACCAGCATAGCCCCACGTGATCTGCTGTTATACAACTGCTGCACCAACCTGTTGCCCAGCCTGGACTCCCTATATCTGTTAACTGGCCATGAATCCAGGAACAATCTGAGCACTTGGGGATAAAAAATAATAATAACAATGATGGCAGAAATCTATTAAGTATTTACCTATCCATTTATTTATTTATTTATTTATCTAATTAATTTAGTTATCTATTTCATTACTTTCTTATCTAATTCTCACAACAGCCCTAAAAGTTCAGTTTATTATTACCTCATTTTGCAGATGAGATCATTGAGGCATAAAGAAAAGCGCCTTACTTTTTCAAGGCCACACAGCCAGGAGATGTTAGAGTCAGAACTAGAATCAGGCTGACTGATTCTAGGAACTGTGTCCTTAAGCTCTTTGGAACATCCATCTTAAATGTAGGTCAGGCTTGGGTTGCCATTGCTAAAGAGAATAGATCAGATGGCGGTAAATAGTGTTGCTTCTTGGCAATTTTTACTGCAAAACCGTATAAATATCATAGGGGAACATACTTATGAGTCACTTTGGACTCATAAAAAACCCACCAGTTTTACAAAAACAAGGTAGTTGAAGTCATTTCTGCAAAAACACAGTATCTCCCCAAGCACAGGGAGTGAGAAAGCAAGATGCCACCCTGACAGTGAGCATTTGGCTCAGCTTGGCTGGAGCACAGAATTTGTAGGCTGAAGTGGCAGGAGACAAAGCTGGGAAGGAACTAGAACAAGATTTTGAATAAACTTTTACTTATATTACAGGATTTGGACTCTACTGTGTAGGTGAATCCTGGAAGTAGGGGTGCGGGAGTAAGGCAGGGAAAGTTCATTTGAAAAAATCATTCCTACAAGCCTCCTATGAAGTAGGAATGACTCTAGGTACTTGAAATACAGTGAGTTCCTACTTTCAAGGAGTATACAGTCTTAATAGGGGACTTGTTAAATATACTAGGAATGCTTAATACATCATGATTAGGTGTTACAGGGTGCTATCAGAACAATTATAAAGCACTCCTAACCAACCAATGGTGCTTTATGAGAAAACATTTCCCGGAAGCACTCACAGATGTGTAATGAGGGGAATTACATGATCATATTGCATGATAGTTATTTTAGAAAGATGATTTTGCTAGTAGATATAGCTATTCCAAAGAATACTGAAGAAGGAAGGTGAATGAGGAGGTTTTTCTAATAGCTCACATAAAGGTTGATGATCATTTAAACTGTAATAATAAGAATTAAGAAGTAAGCAAAGAACTAAGAGGACTTTGGGCAGTAGAAACAGCAGAACTAGAGGGTCAACTGAAAGTGCATGCCATTGGAAGGGAGTTGAAAAGAGAGATTATGATCTTTCTAGTTTGGTCACCTGATTGGCTGATTATGCCATTGAGTTAAGGATGAAGAAGAACAGAATGAGGGAGGCAGACAATGAATTTTGTTTGGAACATGTTAAGTTGAAGGCATCTACAATTAGAGATATATGGTGGACAGATACAGAGGGATAAATAGAGTAATACTAAAGACAAAAGTTTGGAAATATCAGGGGTGCCTGGGTGGCTCAGTCGGTTAAGCATCCAACTTTGGCTCAGGTCATGATCTCACAGTCCATGAGTTCAAGCCCCGCATCTGGCTCTGTGCTGACAGCTTGGAACCTGGAGCCTGCTTCAGATTCTGTGTCTCCCTCTCTCTCTGCCCCTCCCCTGTTCATGCTCTGTCTCTCTCTGTCTCAAAAATAGATAAACATTAAAAAAATTTTTTTTAAGTTTGGAAATATCCAGCATATCAACATGTGAGACCAGATAAGATTTCTCAGTGGAGTATAGAAACTATAAAGAAAGGAAATGTGATAATGCCATTAGGCACATATAAGCAAAATAAAACAAAGGAAATAAATTGATGAAAGACAATGCACAATGCAAGACATGAGCACATGAAGTTTAGAGCCAGAATGCCTAAATTAAAATCCTAGCTTAGCCACTGTTAGCTGTGTGACCTTAGGCAAAACATTTAACATCTTTGGGTATCAGTTTCCTCATCTGTAAAATGAGATCTATCTCAGAGGATATCATGATGCTTAAATAAATCAGTGTTTATAAAGCATTTTTAGTAACACCTGGTCTTTAATAAATACAGCTTAGATTTTTTTGTTATTAAATACAAAGTGTTATAAATCCGTTAACCCCAAATATTGATCTTCACTTTGCATTCTGTTTTTATTTCTTTACTGTGCCTATTTTTCCAAAGGCTATAGTTTGTTTATCTTATTATACTCCTAATTCTAGCCAGTCCTGAATGAAGTATTATTAAATTCACTACCCAGTTCATGTTAAAAGTAAATCTTAGGAAAGACAAAACCAGTCCTTTTCTTCACAAAACAATTACCTTGTTTAAAAAACTCAGAAAAGTTCTCTCTGGGCATATCACAATGTAATCATATGTTTCTAAGGATTACACTGTAAACAATTTTCTCCAAAGGGATATTTCTCCTGGTAGTTTCCTTCTTTTGCATTTTTTTCACTTTTCAGGACTAAAATCACAAGTGTGAGCTTTTCACATTTTCAGGCAGTTTCAGCGCATAGAATTAACAACCTATCTTTGGCATGGTCATGACCAACACAGTCTACTCTGTGCCAGGAACTGTGTTAGTTGCTCTAAGTACATAATCTCATACTCATCACAAGATATGTTGTAAGTTGCTTATGATGTTGGCTATTCTAATTAATGAGAAGATATGTAAAAAAATACATCTCTGAATTAACTCAAGGCTGGGGAAGTTGACTTTATGTAATGAAACCATGACTAAGCAGTTGGTTAGAAAGCAGAGCATTGTTCAGTGTGGGACAGTTATCACCTCCCTCTACAGTGTGCCATCATTTTGAGGATGAGACGTGGCATAGGATTGCCTGATGGTGGCTCCCCACAGATTTCCTGCTCTGTATCACCACTGAAAATGCTTGGGGCTCCAGGTACCTAGGGTTCATTTTCAGTGGCTTGGAATGACTAATGGACAATAATCTTTCCTTTCTGCTCAGCTGGTGGAGCATCAGCCAGAACCTCCCTTGGACCATTAGAAGGTTTAACACAGAACTTTGATGAGCTTCTTCTCTAAGCAGACTTGCAAGTTTAACATTCTTACCAATCTTGAAACTGGAAGCTAGACTTTTAACCCAAGACTATTCTCCTGACAATATGTCATAGTAATTGAGATAATAAGTAATAGAAGCTTAGTGACAGGACTGTCCCTGTAAGATGAAGGTGTCAGGATTAGCTTTATGAAGGAGTTAGATAAACTCATAAGACAAATAGATCATAGGGAAAGGAATTAAAAACTAGTATTCTGGTACAGAAAAAGAATGTTTAAAGACATCAAAGCAAAGGAGATTTGTTTAAGTCATAAATAGACAAATTTCCTGGAATAAAGTGGTTGGGAAGAGAAGTGATAAAGAGCGACATGGAAAGTTAGTGTGAGGCATGTTTCTGACAAGCTTTCGAATGACACACTGAAAAGTTTGGGCATCTTCCTATGGTTATCAAAATTGTCAAGAAATATGGTGACGCGAAAATAGCATTGTGGGAGAGTTGATCTGTCAGCAGTAGGTGCAGAGATTTGGTGATGTAGAAAGGTAATTCAAATTATTCTGAACTTCTAATTCTGGGAGAATACCTTGATATATATTAAAATAAAGAGTGCCTATTTTGGGGCGCCTGGGTGGCGCAGTCGGTTAAGCGTCCGACTTCAGCCAGGTCACGATCTCGCAGTCCGTGAGTTCGAGCCCCGCGTCAGGCTCTGGGCTGATGGCTCGGAGCCTGGAGCCTGTTTCCGCTTCTGTGCCTCCCTCTCTCTCTGCCCCTCCCCCGTTCATGCTCTGTCTCTCTCTGTCCCAAAAATAAATTAAAAAAAAAAAAAAAAAAAAAAAAGAGTGCCTATTTTGACGGGTTGTTTCCAGTTTCTTTCAACAATGTAGTTATAGGTTGGCAAAACTTTTCTTTTTTTTTTGATGTTTCTGTTTATTTTTGAGAGCTCTCTCTCTCTCAGAGTGTGAGTGGGGGAGGGGCAGAGAGAGAGGGGACACAGAATCCGAAGCAGGCTCCCGGCTCTGAGCTGTCAGCACACAGCCCGACAAGGGGCTTGATCTCACGGACCGGGAGATCATGACCTGAACCGAAGTCGGACGCTTACCGACTGAGCCACCCAGGTTGGCATACCTTTTCTATAAAGGCCATAGAGTAAATATTTTCAAATTGTGGACGTACAGTCTCTGTTACAACTACTCAACTTGCTACTATAGCACAAAAGCAGCCTTAAACAATATGTAAATGAATAAGCGTGACTGTGTCTCAGTTGACTTTATTTATGGACTCTGGAATTTGAAAGTTCATATAATTTTCATGTGTCAAAAAGTATTATTCTTTTTTGATATTTTTCAGCCATTTGAAAATGTATACTTGTGGGCACCTGGGTGGCTCAGTTGGTTGAACATCCGACTTCGGCTCAGGTCATGATCTCACAGTTCGAGGGTTTGAGCCCTGCTGTGCTGACAGCTCAGAGCCTGGAGCCTGCTTCAGATTCTGTGTCTCCCTCTCACTCTCCCTCCCCCACTGACACTCTGTCTGTCTCTGTCTCTCAAAAATAAACAAACACTTAGACGTTAAAAAGAAAAAAAGAAAAAGAAAAGAAAAACGTACACTTGTGAGCATGGCCCAACTGGTAGAGATGCTGAATCACTATGTTGTACACCTAGAACCAATGTAACATTGTGTGCCAACGACATAAAAGTCATTCCTAATTTGTGGGTTCTACAAAAGCAGGTGGTAAGCAGGATTTGGCCTGTAGAACAGAGTTCACCAATCCCTGGTTTACAGAACATTGGTCAGAACTCTCAATCCAGTATCACTTTGAAGATTTTGAATTTTCCCCTGAATTCTTCCATTGAACATTTGGGAGGAAATAGTTGAAGTGAGTTGAGTAGTAAAAGAAGAAGGAGACAATTCACCGGCTACTGAGACTAACCGTATCAGCCACGGGTGCCGGTGGGGCAACATATGTCCTTATAATGCTCCAATCCACCGTTTGTCTGAAGCCTTCAGAAAAAGAAAAGGAAAATCAATAAGTAAATACTACTTGAAACACATTCTGACTCAGCGTTTCAGTAATTCCACAGGGAAAGGCAAAGTGGTGGGTCTTTCTTTTCTTCATGTTGTTTGTGATGACTTCAATGAAAACAGCACCATGCAGGCCTTAAACAAATGATATGAGTGGGGACACTGAAGGAGGTTTTAGTGTGAAACAGTGTGAAGTCGCAGCAGCTGTGAACAAAGAATTTACGTTTGGAGAGACCAGCTAGGCTGGGGTAAATAATGAGAACCAGCCTGGGAATAGAGTGAAGAGAGGGATGTGAAAGTCACATAAAGGAAAAATTGCCAGTGCATTGCTCATTGAGATGTGGAGGATGAAAACGAGAGGAATCAGATATTTTAAGTGTTTCTTTTACTGGATTCCTCAATGCCGCTTAGAAACAGGGAGCGGTGAGAGGCAAGGGGGACACTGAGGGAGCAGGAATGGGGAACTAGGAGCCTGTGGGCTAGCACCTCAAACAAGCAAATTACACACACACACTAAGGTCTGACAGGTGTGAGTCTGAAATTATTGGCTAAAGGGATCCCATTTAATACCCACATGTTATCTACTTTCTAAGTATTGCTGATTAGAGTGTAATGGAAAATCATTACTGTCATGATGTTGATGATACAAATAAATAAATGGTCCCCTGCATCACACTGCATAGAATCCCCCTCATTTCTTCCAGGTAATTTCTTTTGATCACTTAGCACTGGTCATGTCTTATAAAACAAGCATATCCAAATATATTTCATTATTTATCTTCAACTTTTTCCCCTTAGTTCTGTTTGCTTAATCATATCTTAAATATATGGGAACAACAAACACACAACATGGCAAATAATTTCCAGGGAGGTGTGAATAAAATCAGAATTCAGAAAATGAAAAGGCTGCATAAATGTATGCATCCAAACTCTGAGAACCATCTATTGGTTTTCTCTGCTTCTCTACCTGCCACTGCCCAGAGGGATTGCTAGGGTGCCTGTTCCCTAAAAGAGGCCCTTCGGGCTATGATTGTTCACTTAAAGCAGCATGACAAGTGGCAGGGAGCTGTGTCAGCTCTGCCCATTAAGTGGGACAAGGCATATTTATAATAAACTACTTTTATAAGCATAAAACAAAATAGAGACAAAAAGTGATTATTGCCTTCATTGTGTAGGTTCATATAAAAGTACAGTATTTTGGCCTAATTCTATGACAAGCCCTTTCAATTGTCCACTTCAATATGTAGTCAGCTTGTGTGGTGTTGGTTACAGGATTAAATTTCCTACCATTTTCCCACAGCTATTTATATGTAAATAAAATATTTTAAAACACAAAGGCTCTTTAAAGATCTTAAACACCAGAATTCAGATCAAAATGTCTTTATTTAACAGATAATCGTATGTTAAGAAATTTGTATGAAAACGAAGTGGCCGATATACAACCACCACTGGTCTCCTTAATTATCAACCAGGGAACATTTAAAAGCGTATACTCTCCTGATTGATTTGCTTTTTGCAAAGAATATACAATTAATTTGTGAAATATGAAAATTAACTGGAAACAATACTAGCCTATTTTATAGTGAGAAAAGTAAGCCCCAGAAAGCTTTTCAAGTGGCTTGCTCAAGATGCCACAGCTAATTGGAGGCTTCAGAATTAGAATTCTTTTTTAATATGTTAGGAGGTACAAAAATACCTGATTCTTAGGAGACACAGAGGAGGCAGTAATATTCTAATCTGTTGATCTGACTTCCCCTCAGCCCACCCCCCAGTCTTGCTCCTGCCCATAAATGACCATGAATGTCACTCTGCTTCTTTCTTTGTTACAGAGTATTTACTAAAAACAAATTACTCAGCCAGTATGTAACCAAATACATTATAAATGTCGTTACTACTACAACAACCACAAATAGATATATCAAAACTTCTACAAATTCCTATTAAAAAAAAAGAAATAAGTAGATATAGAGAGTGCAAATCAGAATTAGACTAACAGTATTATTACTTTAATGTGTCATTTAATGCTACATTCCCATTCCAGTTTTTCATTTTATTTAGCCTCTGCATTAAGACAGCCCGAATTTGAATTAGTCAAGATTAGATCTTGATATATTATTTATAGCTTTTTATTAGTGCTAAAGTGTACATTTTCATCTAAACAAATATAATAATTTTGTCAGATTCATATGAAAACAGTTTTTAAGTGTACAGCAAATTACTATGTTAAAGTAAATTTTTCGTATTTTTTCACAGACTTGAGTCAAAGGAGCCTTTCCTGTCTGTTGGGTGAGTACATGTCTAAATATTTTAAATCTTAGTTCTTTAATTGATTTTTAACAAGGGCTTCTGGGATAGTGTTTTCAGTCACATAATTCCATATTCAGAGTCATCCCACATCATTGGGTCATATCCTCAGCAACACTGCTATCTACATTTTATAAAGATTTAACTAAAATGCTCAGTAGGCTGTTTTATGACCTCAGAAATTCAGCAAATGAATGCATATGAAATTCTGTATCCTCTAAAAAAGCCAAAAAAGGTATACGGTAATTTTCTATATTCTCATCATGCAAAGATATACTTAGATTGGTTTCACAAATTCCCCTGAGCCACAGTTTCACTATTCCTAGTCTGTCTTCTCATTTTTGCACTGTTTTCTCTTCATCTACCCCTTCTGTTTCTTCTCCCTTTTTTTCCTAAATCTGTCTTCAAAGTCTATACTGTCTTCTCTCCTTTTCTCCCATTTCACTTTTATTTCTCCACTGGAGAAATCAGGTGCTTCTCTGAAGGCAAAGCCAAGGAACCATGAGGCAGATTGAGTAAGACCAACACTTGCCTTCTCTGGTAGTATTCTGAGTTGCAGTACATGTTCTAATAATAATATATTGTTGACAAGAATATACATGTACTATTTCCAGGCAATTTGCTAGTTAAAAATCAGCCAATTGTTTTTATTGACCTACCAAATGGTCTTTTGATTAATATATTAAAATATCTCATTAGGGGACTTTGGCATGCTCGGCATTGTGGTTGATGTTGTAAAGTATCAAAAAGTGCCAGAATATGTGATAGTTTAAAGGGAAACATGCCATAGTTGATGAGAAAAAAATCACATATAACAGCCACTATACTCAAGCTTGATGAGCAGAAACATGGGATGGGAGTGTATTTTTTAAATGATCATATTAATTTTCTTTGTTTGCCGTCCTTGAATATGTCTGTCACTCCTTGAGCAACATGGTTTCCTTTCTCCTTCTCCTCCTCATAAAAGCATTTGAGAAACCCATTCGAATCATGAGAATCAAAATAATTGTTAGAGATGCTGAGAGAAAAATGGAGTAGATGCATTTATTGGAGGATTTCATGAAAAAATGAAAGGTCAAGTTGATCTGGTCCAAAAAAAAATCATTGGAGCATGCCTCTTTCCTTCATTGATCATCAGCTCCCATTGTTAAAAATCTTTAAGCCTGAAGAAATCTTTTATTTTGAATGCATATGTGACCTGCCCTCAAGTCAAGAGGGCTGAAATAGCTTCTCTTCATGCCTCGCTTAATGCAGTTTCTCTGCAGCATTTCCTGTTCTCCTAACTACTTTGAGATGGAATTCATTTTTTACTTCATACCTCTGTTTTACAAGGGCAGACTAAGTAATCTTTGTATTACACTTATCAGGAGTTTAAAACTCTGTATTGGAGCCTAGAAAACAAAGTTTACAGCAAAGAATGACATATAACTCAGCAAATACCCATAATAGGAAAATTGGCATAGCAGTTAAGAAGGATGCTGCTTCTGTTCCTTAGATGGGTCTTTAAAGTGGAGCGGAACATGCAACCCAAATGGTTCTGCTGACTGGATATTTCAATACATAGCTAAACTTCTCCATTTTTCTCCAGGAAAATTATTTTAAATAAAATTGTCCAAAGTTTGTACGGATCTGTCTTCTGACCTTGTTGGTAAGAGCATAAGATGATAGTGAACATAATGGACACTATGAGACTACTAAGCAACAGGTAGTCTAATACAAGAAGCATTACTCAAATTTGTGACTTGTAACATGGTCATATACCAAAAGGAATAATACATGGTATATGGTCTTTGGTATGAGTTGACCTTTAAGTCTATACCAGTGAGTTTTTCTAGGACCCTGCACACCTCACATTAATTTTAATTCTGTTTAATAAAAAAATCATATTAATGAATAGATCAGTGCTAAATATTGCATACTTGTCCATTGTCTGCCAGTGTCTTAAAGCACTTGTTAATATGTCTTCTAGAAGTTGCTTTTGCTTTCATAGGCTCTGACACTTACAAGCAATGTGTATTAGTTTAGGCAATTACTTAAACTCCCAAGCTTTGGGTCCTTATTTGTGATATGGTGATTAAGTAAGATAATTTAGATCAAGTATTTAACACTGTTCTTGGCACATAATTTCTCATAAAGATTCGGTTTTATTACACATGTGGAAGGTATACTCATCTATAATGCTCCAAAGAATCCATCAGAGAGCTCAGAAATAGTTCAGAGAATACAACTCCACTTTAACAGGTCATGCTTTGGGTTACATGTGGAAACAAAAAAAAAGTTTTTATAATGGAGAGGGGAAAAAACAAAACAAAACTGTGGAGTAAACTATCAAACAAGATAAGCACAGATACCGTTTTGTATTTAAATGATGAAAACTAGTAATTGTTATTTAAATTTTTTAAATGGAACCAAATATTGATAAATTTTTAATGTGCATCTGTTCTTAATATAAACTAGGGAAAAAACTCTTTCATAAATGTGCTGCAGTATTTATGAAATAAAACTTTTAAATGTCACAACATAAATTCAATCTGAATATACCAATGGAAAAAAATTGTCAAAGAAAGTTATAACGCAGGAATTATTTGCTTATGGAAAAAGAATAGGGAATTGTGAATAGAAGTTAAGTGAAATCTCAGATCTCAGACCTTCAACTATACATTGATATGAGAGGGGCTTTCTTTCATATGCATCAGTAAATTATTTTTTTTTAATGTTTTATTTATTTTTGAGACAGAGAGAGACAGAGTGCGAACAGGGGAGGGGCAGAGAAAGAGGGAGACACAGAATCCGAAGCAGGCTCCAGGCTCCGAGCCGTCCGCACAAAGCCCGACACGGGGCTCGAACTCACAAACCGTGAGATCATGACCTGAGCCGAAGTCGGACGCTTAACCGACAAAGCCACCCAGGCGCCCCCATATGCATCAGTAAATTATTAATAAAATAATGTCAGGAAAAAATAATAAACTTTGGCTTAGAGTCAGGTAGGAAGGCTCATCCCAGAGTCTCATTCTGTTTACCCAGGGGAAGCCAATAAATGCAGTGTGATCCAAGGCTGTCGAGGCAGGCCTGGAAACCATTGTCTACATCATGGTTTCATTCTCCCACCTCTTCTCTTACATGAATGCACAGATTGCTCTTATAGACCTGTAGAGTCTCTGGAATTTTTTCAGAAAATCTTTGAAATATATCTTCCCATAGTCTTTCCCAGTTTGGGAAAGTTGGGTTTTTTTCCTTCACTTTCTTCTTTTATTGGGAAATAGACACAGGGCTTATCACAGGGAAGGAAGCAGTGTGATACCTCCTGGCAAACCCAGGACAATGGTAGCCAGAGTCAGGGATACCACCCTGGCCAAGCCTATGCCCAACATCACAGAGGTGTGAGGAGAGACTGACCCCTCCATACCATGATCACCAGCCTTTCCCAGGAGGTTCAGAGGCCCCGCTATAATAGCTGCTTCTTTAGTCACGTGACTGCAATTGTGATTTTTGGGAAGCGGCCTTGTGCTGCCGTCTCTCTAGGTGGGACAGCCTCCTCGTGCAACCCAGAAGGCCACAGCTACCTGTGTTACCACAAAGACAGATATCAGCAGGGCCTTCAACTCGGGACCAACTGTTGGAGGACTCGATGAAGGAATAGGCTTTGTTTAGCTGGTCCAGGACTTAGCCGGAGTGACCTTCAGATGGCAGGTGATATAGATTGTGTTTCTGAGGTCATTAGCAAAGTGGAACACGTCCACTATGAACTGAAGAGTCTCTGGCCTGGGTCTGGGGACTTTGAAGGCAGAAGAGACATCAGAAAGACCGTCCACCGTGCATATGGTGGAGGTGGGCACATTGATCTAGAACTGTCTTGGAGTTCACCCATCACAGACCAGGATACGTGTAAAAAGACCAGATGGTATGCCATGGAAGCTTCCATGGTACACAAAGAACATACTACCTATGCTCAGATGCATAAAAACTCATTTTGATGTTGTCCCAGACCTATGGAAATATATTAAACTTTAAATTATTAAATAATATCATTTAAATATTTAATAAATAATTTATTAAATGATTAAAATGTTTCATATTTTACATTATAAATATTGTGTATGTAATATATGTTACATACATAAATTTATTATAAATATATAATATAAAATATATTTATTTTTTAAGCAAAATGAATTTAAATAATACATTTAAAAATTAAACCTCCCATCTCACTCACCCAACAGTTAAAAAATCAGGTAAGCAAACTTGTTTTTTAGTGTGGAGCTTAGGCTTGCAGTGCTGAACAAGTGAGCACTAAGCATCTGATATTCTACTCATCTTCAAAATGTTACATTTTAGAGCAATTAAGAAAACTCTTCTGGCAAATGTTTCCTTTTATGTGGCATCACACAGATTCTGAATTTGGAAATAAGCTGGGAGAAAACAGGCATCAAGTGTGCATTTAGGAAAGTGAACAAGAACTGAGTGATCATCTCAATTAAGATTCTAAGATATAAATCTTAGTGTAAAACCAGTTGCCTTGAAAAAGGATTTTATAGCTTTTTAATGAAAAATACAGATGAAGGGAAAGGAAGCTTTTGTTCATTTGATGTTTAAGATTCACAGTGTAAAAGGGCGTGTCAAGACAATGCATGAGTTCTCTTCAAGCACAAGTGACTGTTGACACTTTGCAGACACTGAGCCACTTTAAAAATATACTCAAGGCACTAAATGAAACTTTCCATGTGAATTATTTCTTCTTGCCTCTTCAGCATGAAGTTGACCTTTTAAAAGAAGACTTTTAATATGAATCAGTTGTATTTTGGAATTGAAATTTTTGTTCATACCAATATTTCAGCTGATGAATGTTTGCATGAGTGGTTTTATTATTGAGGAGAATTATATTATGCGTGGGTAAAAAAAAAAAAAATTTCAGGGGCACCTGGGTGGCTCAGTAGGTTAAGTGTCCGACTTCAGCTCAGGTCATGATCTCTCAGTTCATGGGTTCGAGCCCCCTGTTGGGCTCTGTGCTGACAGATCAGAGTCTCGAGCTTGCTTCAGATTCTGTGTCTCCCTCTCTCTCTGCTCCTTGCCTGCTCACACTCTGTCTCTCTCTCTCTAAAATAAATAAATATGTTAAAAAATCTTTTAAAAATTCAGAATCTTTTCACTCTATTAGCATAATTTAAATAACTCAGAATAATTTTTAAAAATGATATTGATAAAGCTCAGAATTTTTACTTCTCAAGCTTCTCTGAGAGACATTCAAAACACATCAAAGGTAAAAATAATAAAATTCTCATATTTTTCTCTATTCAATGAGTGAACAAATCATGATCCAGTCAAGCCTCGGTCTCCTGTGTGCCCTGAGATGGAGTGTTCCCATTCTACTAAATCCAAACAAGAGGAAGCGAACAGTGCCAAGACAGCAAAAATTGATCCTCACATAATTGCTAGCATCTATATTTTTTAATAGTTTTTCTTGGGGGATATTTTCCCCCTTTTATTTCCAGTCTTGGAACTGAATTTGGATCTTCAGTATACTTCTGCTGTTGTTATGAAGACATTATTAAATCTTGACACTCTTATTAGATCCAATATTTACACTATTTTACTTTTTTCCGGGTTTTGTATGACACCTTACATTTACTAATAGATGCTATACATTGATGTACTGTTCGCGACCTATTTTAAGAGCTTAAATTCTGTAATTTGATTTCCTTGGTTTGAATTCCATTCTGTTACTTCCTAGCTAGGTACCTTGGGCAATCTGTTTAGCTCTTCTCCACTAACTCTTAGGACTGTCTTGAATGATATAATATTGCAAAGTGCTTAGCAGTGTCTGACACCTAGTAAACAGCAAAATAAATAACCTATTACTATTTCACTATCCTGTGCAACAAAAAATTATATTAATAGTTTTTTTTCCTAAAGGAGTTAAGTTCCACTGAATGATAGAAATGTTAACTAATTGAATCCCCAAAGCCTGAATATTCAGTTCCTAGTAATGCAGTTGAATTCTGGGAATAGAAATTCACAAGAGACTGAAATTGGCACAGAAATGAAGGACTGCCATACTCAGAAGATCTTTGAGGAAGATAGACAAGAAAAAGTAAAATAGCATGAAGACAGGGAGACAGTTCCAGAGGGTACTTAGATTTATAGAAAATGTCATTCACAATACTAAAAACTTTAATGAGAGGAGCATGAAAAAAGGAAAGCAACACCAGTTTAGGTCTGGTTTCAGTAAAGCATGAAAACACAAAACAAAATTATGTGACTGCTGTAAAGTAATTGGTGTTCACCAATCATTTAGGAATTAAGAGTTAATCTTAAGAACTGAGAAGTTGGGGGCACCTGCGTGGCTCAGTTGGTTAAGCGCCGACTTCGGCTCAGGTCATGATCTCATGGTTTGTGAGTTCGAGCCTCATGTTGGGCTCTGTGCTGACAGCTCAGAGCCTGGAGCCTGCTTCAGATTCTGTCTGCCTCTCTCTCTGACCCTCCCCCACTTGTGCTCTGTCTCTCTCTCTCTCACAAAAATAAAATAAAACATTAAAAAATTTTAATAAAAATAAAAACTGACAAGTTGGAAGAAATGGCCAGATTATCAGGAAATTTTTCTAGCCAAAAAGCAAGACCTGAGTTAATCCTCAAGGTCAGGTTAAAAATTGCCTAGAATATTGAGAGAGGGAAGAGGATGAGTATCCTTTCATTCTGTGGAGTCAACGGAATCATTGGATGTTTGCTTGTCTGTTTTGTTTTTAACCAAAGAGTGATGTTTCCCAAAGTTCATAGTAGAGCCATCTAGAAAGCTGTTGTAGTAGTTCAGGCATGACTTGAAAAGACTCATTCATGACTTGAGCAGAATGAAATCACCTCCCGCCTGTTAGAAAGACTCTTATCAGGGGCGCCTGGGTGGCTCAGTCGGTTGAGCGTCCGACTTCAGCTCAGGGGTCTGTGAGTTCGAGCCCCGCATCGGGCTCTGTGCTGACTGCTCAGAGCCTGGAGCCTGTTTCAGATTCTGTGTCTCCTTCTCTCTGACCCTCCCTGGTTCATGCTCTGTCTCTCTCTGTCTCAAAAATAAATAAACATTAAAAAAAATTAAAAAAAAAAAAAAAAGAAGGACTCTTATCAAAAAGACAAAAGATTACCAGTGCTGGTGAAAACCTGGAGAAAAGGGAATCCTTGTGCACTGTTGGGGGAAAGTAAACTGGTGCAGCCACTACAGAGAACAGTGTGGAGGTTCCTCCAAAAATAAAAATAAGACTACCCTATGATTCAGCAGCTCCATTTCTATTTATCCAAAGGAAATGAAAACACTAACTTGAAAAGATATCTGCATCCCCCATATTCATAGTAGCATTATTTACAATAGCCAAGACATAGAAACATCCAAGTGTCCATTAACAGATAAATGGATAGAGAAAAGATTATATTTATGAAATATTACATAATTCTGTATAATAGAATGTTATCCAGCCTTTAAAAAGAAGGAAATTCTGCCATTTGCAACAGTGTGGAATAACCTGAAGGACATTACAGATGCCAGACATAGAAAGACAAATACTGCATGATCTCACTTATAGGTGGAAACTAAAATAACTGAACTCAGAAACAGGGAGTAGAATGATGGTTGCCAGGGAATAGGAGAATTAGGGAGGCAGAGTTTTCAGGTATATAGAATGAATAGGAATTAGAACACGATGACTTTAGTTAATAACACTATACTGTATACTTGAAATTCACTATTAAAAAAAAGGTAGGTCTGAAGTGTTCTCATCACACAAAGAAATAACTGTGATGTTATGGATATGTTCATCAGCTTCATTATGGTAATCATTTCACAGTGTGTATGTATATCAAGATGTCATGTTGTACACCTTAAATATACACAATTTTCGTTGAATAAGATGTGTACAACAAAAAAATAATGGAACAGAAATGCCTGATGAAAAGAACATTTTTGAGAGTATTAGAGTCAGTGAGTGATGGAGTGATGTCTTAGGGGTTTCTCAGCTGAACTTTGTGGGATCATGGTGACAGTATGATAGGCTAAAATCCAGGTGGAGCGTCAAAACTAAGGGAAGGTTAGCAAGAATCTGTCCCGAAGCTCAAAATACACCCATCTGACATCCTGAAACCACGAATGGCCGACTCAATGCCTATCTTTTGATAGTGTGGTTTCAATTTTCTGTGAGTCTCCAGGGAAAAAGGGATAAGGGGATAAAGCCAATTTTCCTCTTCTAAAAATCTTGTTTTTTTTTATTTGTTTAGACTCAGACAGTGCTACCGCAAAATTAATGATTCCTTTAGCAAGTGCTCTTGTTTCATTTTTTTCCCTAGGCCCTCCAGGCTGCTTCTCTGGAGAGTACACAAAGTTTCCACGGCGCTATTTTTGTAATCTAAAGCCTTGTGCTCTCAGGCCTGATGCTACAACTGTAATTTTAATTTATCAACCTGCCACTCAGGGAAATGCTGTAAAAACATTTGAAAGCTTAAACCCATTATTTATTTCTGCACCTGTCAATGCCACTCTTCTGTACTTGTCAAAATCATTTAAACTGCACTGTGATGACAGGTACAGTATCACCAATAAATTGGGTCATCGGTCATGTATGTATATATCCTGACAGTGGTGTCTTGAATGCATGGGCTCCAGGACACATTTTTAAGGAGCAAGAATTCATTACTCTCCAATAATAAAATAGAGTAGAGTCATCAAAAACAGTCTTCCTCAGTCCTTACCATTTGAAAATGTCTTAGGAAGCAGAGAGACTCATGGTGACTGAAACGACTTTTATTTCTTCAGTGAAATGTTCTCCTCAGGGAAAAGAAAGTAATTGCAGATTATAGCAGGCAGGAGTATAGTGTTACTTAGAGGGAAGAAAATACATAGGATCATTAAATAGATTTATTTAAGTTCTGCTTATAAAGAAAGCAGTGGTGCAGGACTTTATAGCTGATGATATTTCAAAAGAGTGTTATCAGCACTTCCACTAGTGTCTAATTCATCCATATAATAAAGTGTCACATTAAGCCAAATGTCACAGTTCATATCAGTTTTACTTTGAGAATTGGTATCATTATATATCTCAGGTAACCTCTCCCCACCCTAGAATTTGGATGAGATATTTGATCATAATAAATTAAGGTATTTAAAAGTCAATCTGTCATTTGGTGTGTGTGTGAGAGAGAGAGAGAGAGAGACAGACAGACAGACAGACAGACAGGAGAAACACCTGTTCAATCATTAAATCCACTCAACCCAATAACAAATCTGATATCATAAAGGCTAGATGTCCATTTAAGATAAAAATGCGGTTAAAATTGTAACGTAAGTAACATTGGCTAAATAATCTTACTGTATCCTCTAAGCTCTTAGTCGTAGCAATCCTCACCCTATAATTACATTAAAAAAGCAAGTCTAATGAGAAGTCCTTTAAAGTCTACAAAGGATTTATGATCACTTCATTTCATACAATTTTAAAGTAGCCAAACGAATTTGTAGACATCAAATACCCATACATAAGAAAATAAATAACTGAACTTGTCATACATAAAATCTTACTCATGAGAAGAAGTAATCTTAAATGATATCCTGGAATCAAATTTAAAACAATCAGAGCTTTGACAAGTATATTAACTTACACAATTACTACCATTTTCTTATTACCACCAGCACTGTCTTTGAGGAACATGAGTTTTTAAAGTGTCAGGCTACATTGGAAAGGGTAAGCAGATAGTTTGACCAATGAAACATAAATTTATTGGATATAGATATAAATAAAATATAAATTATGGCTTGGATTACTTAGGTTTCATATTTAGAAACACTACATGAAGATAGGGCTATTGATTCAATTGGAAATAAGATCTTAGTTTCATATACTTTTTAAATCTGTCCTGAAAATACTCAGAAGAAATAAATATTCAAAATAAATGAAGTGTTGATTTCATTAAATTAAAGTCGACCCACATCCAAGGAAAGAAAGCTAATTAATTTTTTTATTTTTAACTCCATAAAGGTACCTGAAATGGGCTTTCCAGTGGAATTATACTTGCTTACCTAAATAATTTCCTGGACCCCTTCCTCAAGGGTCCAAATTATTGATTAGCCTTTATTTCCTATTGTTCAATACATCTATACTGATTCTCATATAAAGAAAATAAATGTTGTAATTATTTTAATACTGGAAAACTAAGACACAGAGATGTGATGTAATCTCCATAAAGACACAAAGCACATTAGTAGCCATTTTAAAATGGAGTCCCGGCTGGGGCTTTTGCTTAAAGAGCGGTCAATTTCATGCACACTGATGCTTCATTCTCTCTTCTGGGTTTCACGTTCATTTGAATCATCATGAACATCCACACAATAGCTTTAATTATTCAGGAAAATAATCATGTACATAAAGAGTTATTTATTCCCTCCAGAGGCAGTGTGAATCTCAGATTTGCATTATGAAACTGCTGGCAAAAGTTTTAAAGCCTCGCTTCCAATTAAATTCTGTTCATCCAGCCAAGAATGACTGATCTGTATTTCATCAATCTCAAAATGTGACCTTTTCAACACTTTTAATGACATTTTCAAAGTGCAGAATACTTCTGATTCAAAAGATTCCCTACTTAACTCTGCAGAACAAATCAGTTATCACAGTAAAATCGATAGCTGCCAAATATTAGCAAGAGCCAGGCATCACTTACACTTTAGAAGCTAATCAGGGCAAAAAAAAAAATGTATTAAACAACTTTGTTTTGGGATGCCAACTAAGGTAGATATTAAAATGAAAAATCAACCCCCAATGTTTTCATGTCTTTAGAAACATTATTTCTCTGGTGAAATTTTCATTAGACCACATTCAGAACTTAACCATTAGAACCTGCAGGCCACATTCAACTTCAAAATAACATAACAGTGCCTCTGGTTTAATTCAACAGTAGACAACCCTGGACTATCGCTTCCTCTTAGCTTCAATGAAAAGCATAAAAAAGACGAAACACTTGATGAGATATTTCTCCCAGATCTCGGTTAAATTATCTTATCGTGCTAGTAGCATTTCAGTGAAGTGTATATTACAGCCCTATCGGATACTAAAAACCTTGAAAGCCTTTTAAAAAGTGAGGCTCCCTAAAGAAGTGATTTTAAAAATGTGTTCCTTAATCATGGGCCTTTGATGACCAAAATGAATCTCAGTAGACCCCTGGCATGCTGAGCACTCCAGATTCCCATGTCAGACCACCAAGTCAGAGATTAGGGGGCTTCCCAATAAATCCAAACATTCATTCCTATTTGCTTCAGTTACCAATTGTTAGTTTGAAGTTCACAAGAAATAATTTGATAGCATTGCTGCCCTTTGTTCAATGAATAGCTGTCTAATTTCATTAAGTGCAAATTCATTATGTGAAGACCACTGTGAGTGTACGTGTGAAATATTATGTAATAACAATGTCAGACTCTGTTTTAAAACCAGACTACTAGACAGAAATAGTTTCCTATTAGTATGATTGAATATTGAGCTTTCTTCCATACTACAAAGATCACAACACCAACTTATCATTGCTGGAAAATTTCGTAAGGTGAAACTTTACTTTTGACAATGACAGACAAAGGGTGGCCCCAAATTATTTAGACTTAAATGTCGAGTAGATTGAAAAACTTCTGCAATTTGCATTATTTTTGAGAACATTGCTAACTGCTTAACATTTAAACCTTCAAACTACAAACCAAGAGTTAAAAACAAGAAGTGGATATTATGATGCCATATCATTCTAATCAAATCCAGGATCTTTATCTTTATTTCTGAATATCAATTTAATTATATTTGGATGTGATTTAATTTATTCTGTACAAAATTCTTCTCAAATCATATTTCCAGGATCAAAGCAAGATAGTGGATTCAGTAAAACAGTGCCAATCCATGAACTGATTTTAACCAGTGTGACTAGTAAAATACAAAAGGGAAGAGAAAGCATTTAGAACATTTTATAGCATTTTTATCCTGCTTTGACATCTAAGTGTATGATTCTGTGTTTTATAAAATTATCAGTCTGTGATGGTTGGGAAATTTTCAAAAGAAAAAGCTGGTCCTTCACTACAGTAATTGAGAAGTTTTGGACAAGACTGTCTTTGCCTTTAAGGACCTTGTCATCTCATGAAGTGTATAAACACAAAGAAGCTTGTATCTATAATACAAGGCATTTCTTGGCAACTCTAATCTGCTATAGGAGAAAAAAATAAAAATAAGCATATCTTTGTGGTGTGAGGGATTACTTGATAATTCTTGAAAGACAGGTTATAAACAAAAAGTCGTGATGGGACACAGGCAGCCTTAGTTTCTATCCTGGAGATAACTAGGAGTGCCATTTGGCTGCACCAAGGGTATCTTAGAAGAGACACTGAATGACATAACTGGCAAATTAACCAGTAACCACATCACGGGAGACTGAGAAACCCTGTGCTCAACCTTTCTTCAGCTCCCCTCACCCCTTTTCCCCCTCTCCTGCCTCCTTTCCCGTCCTTCCCTCTCACTATTCTTTTCTTTCCTCCTCAGTCTCCTCCTCTTCCTTTCCCTCTTTTTTCCTCTCTCTCCTCCCATTATCCTTCTCTCACCTCCTCACCCTTCTCTTCCTCCCCTCTTCTCCTCCCATCTGCTTCTCTTTCATTTTCTTCATTTAAAAAATGTATGCCTTCAAAGAGGAGTTTATGTTCTCCTGTCTGGTCTTTGGTGACTCCCTTTGCTTTGCAAGATATTCTACCATGAGGAAGAAAATTAATATATGTGAAATGTTTGCTGAATGCCAGAAATCACATTAATTCCTAACACTCCAACCCATGCTCTAGCTTCACAGTTGGGGGCAGGGGGTGGGGTGGGGAATCCTGCCACCATCTTAATGGCTTATGGAAAAATTAGGGCAACTTTAAAGAGCCATTATTTTTCAACATTAGACCTGGATGAGATTTCTCTTTAATTAAGACTTAGCAGTTTATCCTCTCTGAGAAAACTGGCCATCTCAGAAGATCTGGTAATACTGACATTTTACAATCCCAGTAAACCCTAGGATCCTGCCCCATCACACCGCAATGAGACCCTCCAGTCAGCAAGTCCTGCATATGTATGCACACGCACACACACACACACACACACACACACACACACACATCCAACATCCAGCTAGGTTTTTGGTGCCATGCTCTGAATTCTGATCTGAAGATCACCGGATATTTGAGAAAATGCTCTAACGTGGCAGGAAGAAAACCCCAGAGAAAATCAGAATTCCACAAAAGTAAAAGAAACATAAGGAGTATAAAATACAGGGAGTATAAGGAGTATAAACTAAAGTAAACAAACCAAAAAAATCTCAAAACAAAACAAAAAAAAATTCCTAGAAATTAAAAACATAGCAGAAATGAAAAGTTCAATGAAAGTTTGGAATATAAACTTAAAAGATCACAAAGGCAAAGCGCTGGAAAATAGTAAAGATTTAAAAATGATTAGAGGCTTACTCTCAGAGAGCAGTATCTAGTAGTAATTGTTTCACAATGAGAAAATAGGACATTATCAAATAATTAATGCCAGAAAATGTCCTAAAACTTAAACACAGGAGTTTTCAAAGGAAATATTTTCAACACAGAGAATGACAGATGATCCAGACTAAGGCAGTTTAATTACTATAGATGAGAAGACCTTAAACCTTCAAGTAGAGGAATAAAAGTCACATACAAAGACTCACAATCAAAATGACATCAAATTTCTCAACATTAGGAAATGACAGACAACGAAGTAATGCCCTCAAAATTCTGCAAGTGATATCCAACCCGAAGATCCAGACTGTCACTCCTACCAAACACTTTGTCAATCAAGCATAAAGAAAGATAAGGAAAAGATCCACTTGACTCTTGTATTTTTGTGGTAGTTCGGTTCTATAAAGTCACTCCAACCACTGCATCAGCAAATACTGAACCACTACTCCTAAGGGAAATAGAGGATTAGGTTCCCGTGAGCCTCTGGTCACAACATTTTCGTTAACCAATTAATACATAACCTTGCTTTGTGTGTGTTTCTGTTTAAAGATAGCTTATGTCCTACATATCATTGATTCATTAACATTGAACTCATGGCCAACCGCACTGTAATTCTTGCCTAAAGCAAGCTTGTTTGACACACATATTTTCTCCCTAGGGCACGTCACAGCCTTTTGTGGTTAGGAACACTAAGCAGCACTTTGGCATACTATTTAGGAGCCATTGCAGACAGGAAAATCACCAATGAAAAGCACAAAAGTGCAAAAAGTGTGGCATAAGTAGACCACAAAAGTATACTTACCTGCAGTGTCAGATCTGAACAAAGAAACTTTGTGTGCTGCCTCGGAACTCAAACTTTTTGCCACTCCGGGTATGTCTGCTAATGACCACAAAAGCACACGAGTATTGATCTGAGGGCTATAAGTAATCTTTGCAGATTCACAAATACAGAATCCGTGAATAATGAGAATCAACTGTATTTTCAGAAATCAAAGGATTAGCAGATCCTTTCTAAGAAATTTACTCATGCTCATTCCACCAGAATCATTGATGAACCAAAAAACAAAAACAAAAAACAAACAAACAAAAACCAAAAAAACATCTAACGCAAAAAAGAAAAAGGTCCCAGTGGCTGGTGAAGAAAAGTACCAAGATTGTAGCTTTGTAGCAGACCCAGAGGGGACCCGTCCGGGTTACAGCAGGACAATGGAGAACTCCAGGAAGGATAAAATATGAGACCATCACAAAGGCCAAGTAAACAATTTGTACAAGAAGGAAATGTAATCACATTTGCTCAACTGTAAATAATATTTACGTAGTCATAATAATGTAAACACTGAATATTGACTTAGAAAAGAACTAATGAGAAAAAAAAGCCGGGCAGCTTATGAAAAAATTCCTCACTACAAGTAAGCCCAGCAATATTGTGAGGTCTCAAAGGGACCTCATGCCTCTGAGTAAGATTTAATTCTGTTCAAAATGAATATGTGGTTGAAATACACACACTTCTGGGTATAAGATTAGTAAGTCCTGGCAACATAAGTGATTATAGTTAATTTTACTGTGTTGTATATTTGAAAGTTGCTAAGAGAGAAAATCTAAAAAGTTCTCAACACAAAGGAAAACAATTTTTTAATTATGTGTGGTGATGGATGTGAACTAAACTTATTTTGGTAATCATTTTGCAATATATCAAATCATTCTGCTGTACACCTAAAACTAATACAATGTTATACACCAATTTTATCTCAATTTAAAAATAAAAATAAAAACAAAAGATTTAAGAACTGAAGAATATTAAAGAAAATGCCTGTTAATTTAGCTCAATAAGGCTCAGAACGAAAGTGCCTCTAAAGAATATTCATAAGTGGCAAGAAGAGACTAATCTGGAAAATATCAGCTGATCTTTAACTGAACTCCAGATTCGATACAATGCCTCATAGGAAGAAGTAAATGGCACATTTGATACCCCACTTTGGGGGGGAGCCAATAAGTGATATTAGGGAAAAACATTTCCTGAGTAAAATAGAGGAAAGTGGCAAAATGAGAACAAGGAAAAAGAAATGGATGTAAGTTCATAGAGTTTAATCAGGAAATAATAGATATTGTCACAGAAAATAATATTACAGAGCACGAAAGAGTAAGCAATGAAAGATAAAATATAATTATTGATTTTATAAATGAGGTTTTTACAATTTGAAATGTAAACAAAGCTATTGGTATCCATGCCAAAAAAAAAAAAAAAAAGCTAACTTTAAGAGAAAAACTAAAGTTGGACTCAGTTTTCTCTGTGATGTTATACTAGGACGTCAATAACAGATATTTTTGAGGGAAAAGATTGTAACAAGAATTCTGTCTTCAGCTATGTCATCTTTTATTTGTGAAGGTAACAGAAAGACATCAAGAGAAAATATGTCTTACCATGTACCAAACCCAGACAGAATTTTATAAAGATAGCTACTGACTTTGCTTTGATTCTGGACACCAGCATCAGAAGGATCAACTTAATTTATAAACATATGTTTAACAGCCTTTTAGTCATGTTCTTTAACTGAAAACTTCATGAAGGGACAAAATGATTTGCCAAGAAAGACTGGGAAAAAAATGACAGTGGTGGGGAAGAACTGACAATGTTTCTAAAGTTTATCTAGAGCTGAGAATATTATAAAAAAAAAAAACAACAAAACAAAACTTGAAGAATAGTAATTATGAAGGAGATGCTCCCTTCTACAAATGTGCAATTTAGGGATAAAAACTGGCAGTTCGGTGAAAGTAGAATACAGACTACAACAATAAGCTATGTTTATACATGATGGTACCCGTGAAGGTGGTTATTGACACAGTATAAACCAAGTCAATAAGGAATGGAAGAATCAGTCGGTATTCCTTCTTGTTTGGGGCACATATGTATGTAGTTTTCTTTTGGACTGTTTTACTTAGAGTATATCGTAAGGAATGCCTCTGAACTTTATCAAATACCTCTTTAGCATCTACTGATGAAAATCATATTTTCCTCCTTTCATTTGTTTTTGTGCCAGATTAGGCTGATAGATTTTCAGACTTAAGCCCGATATTAGTTTCCTCTCCCTAGTTTACTTTGGCTTATTGTGTTGCTGTTTATCCAGTAAGATTAAGACTGAATTCTCTTCTTTTTCATGTTTAGTCTGTAATAATGAACACGTTTAAGGTATATATTTTTCTGAGTCTGGTTTTTAGTGTGTCCCATAGGTTTTGGAAGAAACGTTCTTTTTATTTCTAGATAATATGAAAGTTCAATTTTGATTTCTTTCTTAATTCTGCATAAGTTTGACTGAGAAAAATCAAAGACACTGGAACTGGTGCTAAGCAGAAAAGAAACAAGATTCAGGTCACCATGTTTCCAAAGACTTGTAGGTGAATAGTTAAATGTTACATTTTAACAAAGTAATTTGATTTAATAAAATCATGAAATTTCAACTTGGAAGATATCCCAGAACTGTGTAATGCATCGATTCTCTTCTTGATTCTCTTCTCTACAAAATCCCTAACAAATGATTTTCAGGCTCTTCTTGAAGCACATGTATCTGTTACACTGTTATACTAGATCATACAGTGTTTTGTCATGGTATTTTTCTTTTTATGATTCTATTTTCTTGCCAAAACTACTAGACACTCAAGATATTCGGAACTCATTATTCTATTTCTTTGTTATATTTAGCAGTAACATTGTTCCTTATAATTACTACCCTTTAATACTTATTTTGCCTTCTGGACCCACAATGAATAAATTCAACGCCTCTGTCACTAGACAACCTTTCAAATAATTAAATAGTTAGCTGCCTTCTTTCCCAAAGGTTTTCTTCTCTAGACCAAACATCCTTATTTAATTCAACCATTTTCATACAGAGTCATTTTTTGAGACTTATTGCCATCCTAATTTCTTTCATTTGTACGCATTCCAGTTGGTTAATATCCTTATGAAACTTTATTGAAATATGCTAAACTATTCCCAGAGATGTCTAAAAAGTAAGAGTCCAGTGGAATTATTATCTAGTTTTTTAAATACACTACTCTTTAGTTAATGCCCACTAGTCTTCTTGTACAGATTGTATTGCAATCTGAGGGAGAGTATCCAAAGAAGGAAGAAATTTGAAGAGCCTCTCTCTCTGAGGCTGAGATTCACCCCCCATAAGAGATGGTGTGACTGCAGCCTACTGTATGACAGAGAAATCAGTTGGGCTGTTGGTGGCCTGGGATAATGGGTAGGCACCCTCCTGCTGGGGTGCCAGTGAGCATCACTGGCTCTCCCACATGCTGCCGACAGCAGTGCCAGATGAACAAGGAGAAAAGCCTATGGGAACCTGGAAAAGAAGCTGCTTCCTCTTCTTTGCCTTGTGGTTTTCCTCCAGTGCCCTTTGACAAACCCTAACATAGTGCCAACGGACAAATGGGCAATGTTTATAGAATCTAGCTCCATTATCACAAAGCAAGAGCAAAAAAAAAAAAAAAAAAAAAAGGTGGATCTAGAATAGATATCAATTTATTGGCAGAAAAGTCTCAGGACGCCTGGGTGGCTCAGTTGGTTAAGCGACCAACTCTCGATTTTAGCTCATGTCGTGATCTCACCATTCATGGGTTCAAGCCCCATTGGGCTCTGTGCTGAGATTGCTGAGCCTGATTAGGATTCTCTCTCTCTCCCTCTCTGTCTGCCCCTCCCCAGCTTGTTCTCTCTCTCAAAAAGTAATTAAACATAAAAAAAAATTGTTGGTAGAAAAGTCTAACCCAACACAGCAATTGTTTTATTTTTTAATGTTTATTTATTTTTGAGAGAGTGAGAGAGAGAAAGCATGCACACGAGTGGGGGAGAGGCAGAGAGAGGGAGACAGAGTATCTGAAGCAGGCCGGGCACTGTCAGCACAGGGCCCAACGTGGGGCTCGAACTCACAAACTGTGAGATCATGACCTGAGCTGAAGTCATATGCTCAACCGACTGAGCCACCCAGGTGCCCCAACACAGCAATTGTAATGGTCTAAACATACTAATATTAATATTCAGGTGTTTGAAAATTTTAATATAGACATTTTTTCCTACCAAAAGTAATAACAATACATATTATAGCAGAAATTGTCACAGACACATAACATTCAATTCAAAATATTTCAAATGGATGAGTGCAAACACTCTGCCTTTTCAGAGCTCACAATCTAGTGCAATAAACTCATAGATGGTCACTTCTTATATGATATGGTCAGATAGAAGTATGCATAAGGAGCTGTAAGAATGAAATCTGAACATTTATGGCTGAATTCAGTCAAAACAAAGAGATAGATAATACTCTACAGGATTTTGACATGAATCCACCTGGAATATTTTACTCTGGAAACTTCCATGTCAAGAAATTAAGACAAATTAGATTAAGTTCAAAGAAGGAAGACAAGAATGATGAATGGAATAAAGAGATTGGTTTGTGAAGGGAAAGGCTAACAGAAATAAATCTATACAGATTAGCTAAGTGACAGGAAAAGCAGAGAGCTGACAAGCAAGAATTAAGTGTCAATTCAAAAAGACTATAATCAAGGAATAGCACAATACATGGAATTCAGTGTAACCCCACAGACTTTATACTTGGGGAAGATGTGGGGCTTGAGTTTGGCCTTTAAGAATGGATAATATTCAACTGAAAGAAGATATAACATGTTGACAGATGGAGAGTTTGAGCAAAAACCTGTAATTGGAAACTGTTGAGCAACCAGTTGGGATAATACAGAAGACTGTGTAGAGACACGAGAATGTCTCCCTATGGCCACAAGGAATGTTTCTCTGCCACAAGAGTACGTGTTGAGAAATGCTGAATGGTTGAAAGAGTAGTTGAATGAATTATTAGAGAATATTGAAGAAGGATCCGTGTTTCGGAGAACACTGAATACTAAAGAGTCTGAACATTACCTTGTAGGCCACGGGGAATAATTGAAGAGTTTTTGTTGTTGCTTTATTTTTGATATTTTGTAAAAAGGTTGCTTTCAAGTCACTAGCAGTGTATATCATAGGCAAAGATGTAGATATCCTTGGGACCAGAAATACCAGTTTGGAGATCATTTCAGTGGTCCAGGAAAGACTATTTATCTGTAGGCCAGACCTTCTCAATAGCTAGATTCTTCATTCTCTTGCCTTCACGGTTATAGCTCTCTTACTAGGTATGTCATGCTGTTTGCAAAAAAGTAAATTTTCATTTCATTATAGCTTTATCAAGTAATTATTAATTAAAAAGAATCATTTTCTTTTCATTTATTCTAGACCAGAAGACAAAAGCAAAAACTAAACACAATTTTGGAATTTCATGTGTAAGCAGAACCAGGCATAGAGAAAGGCAGCAAGCACGCCCCATTCAGGACGATACTTCCAAAATCCCAATCCCTGTGTTAACTCAGCCAAAACACAGAAAAATAATTCTTTTCCCCCTCCTTTTTCTCTCTTGTTCCCAGAATGCACTCTCTTCACCTGCTTTAATTAAAGTAATTATCCATTAAGTGTGTGAAACAGGGAGCTTGACTCCATCATCTAAAAGACCAGAACTCATACCTGAGCTGGCTGGATTGTTTTCATCTTTTCAACTTCTTAGTTACTGCATCTTGCTAAGCTCCCAGGTCTGATCCCCAATTAAGGAACTCAATGAATGTGTCACAATTCTTTAGGTTCCCACTCACCTCCTCCCTCAATTCCAGAGTCCTTGGTAGTAAATCAAGTATTTTGTCATTGAAACTCAGACTAAGTAGCTTCTTTCACTGTTTTTGAATTTTTAATGTATGTGTGTGTGTCTATCCATTACACACACACACACACACACACACACACTCCAAAGTAAAATTAAATTTTTGTGTATTCCCTAAAAGAAAATAGACAGATTTTTGGCCACATACATATTATCTTGACAAAGTTTATAAATCTGTTCAACTGTATATTCTCTGGCATTTGGAAACCTACACCAGATTTGATGACAAGTTAGAAATAGGATCCTATAGGTACCTCTGAGGATACTTATACCAACAATCTTAACCATGGAGAAGTATGCTCCAGAAATTCAGTCAGTTAGCCTACATCATGACCTCTGCATTGATGACTTCCACAGGTACTCTGAAGAAAAGTTGTGCTAATGACATAGAGTAATAAAAACACACTGTTTTACAAACTTATTCCACGTTTTCCTACCACCAATTCTTGACCTTCTGGAATGGCCTCCTTTTGAACATTCACTTGTCAAATTCCTAACCTTTACAAAGACCAATTCAAATGCCATCATTTTCTAAAGCCTTGCTTGATATCTGTGTCCCACCAACCACATCCTATTTCTTCTGTCTATAAGCTTCATAGAAGTTTTAATCTCTATTTTGGCATTTTTTTCTAATTCTGCTTAAATTATATTCATATGTATATTTGTCTAATCCCTTACACTTAGATTGACATTCCTTGAAGTTAGAAGCCATGTTCTGCAGATATTCTTATTCACAACTCCCAATATTGTGCCTGACTTAAAATACTCAGCAATTGATTATTCCATTTAATTTGGGAAGCCAGATATAGCAATTGAGAAGGTTCCAGTAGTAGTTACTATTGGCAGGATGTCTGTAATGAAACCATTAAAAAGCTCCCTCCATGTGCTAGCAAGTTTATTCATTTTCTTCAGATTATATTTTAATGAAGTTCTGCAATGGAAAATAAAAAGAAATACTTTTGTGTATTAGTCTAGTCAGAGGAAGCTGGTTTTATGAATTTAAAGGGATTAGATAAAATTGATCTCATATATTGCAAATCCTAATGAGTTGTGATTTCTTCTTCTATAAATGAAAAAGTTTAAATTAAATTTCAGGGAAGCTATTTGGTGTCATTTAATCTTCAGTAATAAAATAAAGATTGTGAGTGTGCAACTCTAAACAATTACTAATTTCAGTTTCTCATTAAGTTTTGAGGGAATCTGAGCAGGTAGAACAAAGGTACACATTGAAAAGTAGGATAAAAGTCATAGAAGTGTACCAGATTTAAAAAATTTTAAATATGCACTATTTATTTGTGTGAAATATTCAAACTGTCGTTTCACTTTTTTAAAAGTCAAGTACCTGCCCCTTGCCAGTGACCACGCCTTTAAACAACAGAAGCCTTGACATTTCCTTGACTTAGTTCCTTTTTAGAAACTGCCTAAAACATGTAATTTATGACCATTTTGTTTTCAGTAAGCTAAGAACCAGATTGTCATACAAAGCTCCTACAATGCAAGTTGCAAAATTTCTACCTTTAAAAACAAAAACAAACAAACAAAAACCAGAAAAAAAAGGGAAAAGGAAGAGAAAAGAAAATTATCTCATGAACATAACCATTTATGAGGAAAGGAAAGACTATCTTTTTTTAACTTGAAAGACAAGTCTTTCCCGGCAATAAAATCCTAGAATACATAAAACACCTTAAAAACCTGAACATGACTTCTGGAAATGCCATTTTTTGACAACTAATTTCAAATAGAGTTTCACACAGAAAGAAAAGGAAGGGATTTTTAAGAGAGACAAAGCTGGGGAAGGGGAAAGAAAATATAAGGAGCTAGTGGCAGGAAAACTGGGGAAGCATAATTGTCACAAATCAGACTTGCCCTGTGGTTATCTCTTTTCACCTCTTTGCATCTCTTTTTCTTCCTTGGAAAGCCAGCTTGATTTTGCAGCCTATGACCTGAACCAACTACAGCCATGACATTTCTGCTAAAAGCCCAAACCATTAAGACAAAAACAGGCTTGTCATGATTACCAAGACAGGTCTGTTTGTGCATTTCATTTCATTTTGAACTTTGACAGGTAAAATTGAGTTCCTGATGGCAGATGGTGGGACTTGGAGATCAAACAGTCAGGATGCTCAGCTACCACTTGTTCTTGCAAATATGTCTTAGCAGTCAGGAATGAACAAAAAATAAGCAGATTGGACAAGATAAGTTAAGCAGCAGCTAAGAAAGATAAAAATGATTTCTTTTTTCTCATGCATTTTTAAACTTCCAGAAGGCTGTTAAATTATTGAAGTATTTCCTAATGGTATGAGACACATGAGTGGAATCATCATTGTCATCCCCATTAATAGCATATTTATTAATTGGTCCATATGTCATAGTTGGCACTTGGGGAGTTTAAAAAGAGCGAGGAGACATATATAAAAATTAAGATGAATTTGTGTATCTTTAAGTGTTCTCATCATCATGTTCATAAATCTTTAAAATGCTCTCTTCAACATCTGAAGATAAATAGTTATATATGCTAAAGCATTACCATTATTAAGTTTATTAAGTTAACAAATATCTAATGCAACATGACACAATAAGAAAAATCACCAACTTCCAATTCAGATAAACTTGGGTTTAAATATCAGCTCTATGAAAAATGATTAAAAATTGTCACTAGAAACTGTGCTACTCCATTTTGCAGTTGCAGTTTGCAAAGATTAAATAGATTGTTCAATGTTGCTATGAGCTAATTCATTCCCCCAAAATTCACCTGTTGAAACCCTAATCCACTGTTCCTCAAAATGTGACTATATTGGGAGGTAGTCTTTAAAGAAGTGTTAAAGTTAAAATGAGGTCATATTGGTGGACCTTAATCCAATATGACAGGTATTCTTATAAGTAGAAGAAATTAGGACTCAGACAACACAGACAGAGGGACGACCACATGCGGAGACAAGAAGGTAGCCATCTGCCAAGTAAAGAAAGTGGCCTCATGAGGCGCTTTGGTGGCTCAGATTAAGCTTCCGATTCTTGATCTCAGCTCAGGTCATGATGTCAAGATTCATGAATTGGGCCCTGCGCTGGCAGTGTGGGGAGCATTCTTAGCATTCTCTCCTCCCTTTCTTTCTGCCCCTCCTACCCCCATCTCTCTCCTTTTCTCTCTGCCCCTCCCCAGTTCTCTCTCTCTCTCTCTCTCTCTCTCTCTCTCAAAATACATAAACTTTAAAAAAAAAAAGTGGTCTTGGGGTGCCTGGTGTCTCAGTCAGTTAAGTGTCCAACTTCAGCTCAGGTCATGATCTCCTGGTCCGTGAGTTTGAGCCCTGTGTAGGGCTCTGTGCTGATAGCTCAGAGCCTAGAGCCTGCTTCGGAGTCTGTCTCTCCCTGCTCTCCCCCACCCCCCACTCGTGCTCTGTCGCTCTGTCTCTCTGTCTCTCTCTTTCAAAAATAAACAAACGTAAAAAAAAAATTTTTAAGGGGCCTCAGAGGAAATCAAACCTGTTGACACCTTGACCTTGAATTCTTAGCCCCCAGAATTGTGAGAAAATAAATTTTTGTTCTTTAAGCCTCCTAGTGTGTGGTGTTTTGTTATGGCCACCTAGCAAACTAGCACAGATGTCATACAAAGTCAGTGGCAAGCCGGGGCCCAGACTCAGAGCTTTCATAGTTTCAAACTCTGTCTCCTGTCAACATCTGACCAAACTATTTTGCTTTTATTCCTCTTCCCTGACCTCTACAATTCTACGATCCCCAAGACCGACCTCCATTTCCTCTCTCTCTATGCTCCCTCCTAAAGATCTCACCTTTTTAATGGCCTTATTGCCATCAGCATGCTCATAACTCCTGGACTCACTTTCCCAGCAAGCCCTCTCTTTGGGGTTCACCTCAGTAAGACTCATCAATCACCCATGAAAGTGTTTCTTGATTGAATCAGAAGCATCCAAATGCTATCTTGTCCAAAACTGAACTCAAGATTTTCCTCTAAAACCTCTTCCTCCCAATCTTTCCCAGGTTGAGAAAGGATAACAGAGTCTGCCCAATTTCTAACACTG
Organism: Neofelis nebulosa; assembly: GCF_028018385.1. Lineage (NCBI taxonomy): Eukaryota > Metazoa > Chordata > Mammalia > Carnivora > Felidae > Neofelis > Neofelis nebulosa. The sequence goes on from NC_080795.1 coordinate 32,922,603, forward strand.
ACTCAGTGAGAAATCCACTTGAGTCTGCCTCCAAAACGTGTCCTGAACCTGTTGACCCCTCTCCATGTTTTCTGCTGCAGTGTTGCTGAGGACAGTGTCTGTTCTTGTCTGAGTAATAACAGTAGCCCTGGACTGACCCTCTGGCTTCATTGAGTCCATCAGGGTTTTTCCTGACCTGTGCCTTTTGTGCCTTCTGTTTCCTCTGTCCCTTTTCTCTCCTGGCTCTTCATAGGACCTTTCTCATCCTTCAAGCCTCCAGTTGTATATCACCCCCTCAGAGAGGTCAGGCTTGATTCATCTCTTTAAATAGTTCTCCCCTTCTGTCTTTCTCTATCCCATTCATTTACTTCCGAGTATTTCCAATGTAAAATGGTTTTCTTCTAAGCTTTTTATCTGTCTCCACCACTGTCAAAGAAAAAAAAAATGCAACACACAAATTAGATAGGCACAGAAAGACTGTATTCAGGACTCTCTAAATAGAGGACAGAGGTTGAACTCAGTTCTGCTGAAACACGATGCAGGGGAGTTTGTGAGATGCAGGGTGAGCTAGTGGCAATAGAAGGGAGATGGATCAATATCATAAAGTCATCTGTGTTTGCTAATTGGCGCTTACCAAAGTTAGGCTCCTACCTTGCTTCTCTTTTTTTAAATGTTTATTTTTTATTTTTGAGAGAGAGGGAGAGAAGCAGAGAGAGAGGGAGACACACTCCAAAACAGGCTCTAAAATCTGAGCTGTCAGCACAGAGCCCGATGCAGGGCTTGAACTCATGAACTGTGACATCATGACCTGAGCTGAAGTCGGACGCTTAACTGACTGAGCCACGCAGGTGACCCGTTTCCTTCTAAACCTAAGTGCCAAGTACAGTTCCTGACACACATGTCCTTAATCAAATTTTGATAAATGAGCACATGAATGAATATGCTTTACTAGAATACTTGACCTGTGTTATCTAAGGTATTTAATATTCTCTATGAAATATGGCCTTTTGTAGCAATGTGGATGGAACTGGAGAGTGTGATGCTCAGTGAAATAAGTCATACAGAGAAAGACAGATGCCGTATGTTTTCACTCCTATGTGGATCCTGAGAAACTTAACAGAAACCCATGGAGGAGGGGAAGGAAAAAAAAAAGGTTAGAGAGGGAGGGAGCCAAAGCATAAGAGACTCTTAAAAACAGAGAACAAACTGAGGGTTGATGGGGGATGGGAGGGAGGGGAGGGTGGGTGAGGGGTACTGAGGAGGGCACCTGTTGGGATGAGCACTGGGTGTTGTATGTAAACCAATTTGACAATAAATTTCATATTAAAAAAAAAATATATATATATGTATATATATATATATATACATATATATATATATATATATTCTCTAGACCTCAGCGTCCTGTAAAACTGGAATAATACTCTACATCTTATAGATTGTTGTTAAGATTAACATTATGTATGTTAAAATACAAAGAATAAGGCTTCAATAAGTAGAATGTTTTCTTCTCCAGATGCTGTGTTTCTAAACAAAATCTAGATAAGTCTCTTAAAATAATAATCTTTTTTTTCTGTGCTTTGGCTGTTGGGAACCTCATTTGTGTTATATAAACACAATATATAAACACATTTGTGTTATATAAACACAAATGCTTTTATGCATACATTTGTATTCTACCAGCATATCCCTTTTTTCCCAGCTTTATTGAAATATAATTGACATATAATGTTGTGCAAGTTTAAGGTATACACAATGTGTTGATTGGATACACTTAATATATTGCAAAATGATTACCACCAAGCATTAGCCAACTTCTCCATCACATCACACAATTACTAGCTCCTTTTTTTTTTTTTTTTTTGAGAGAGAGAGAAAGAGAGGGCGCAAGTGACTGAGGGGCAGAGAGAGAGAGAGAGAGAGGGAGAGAGACTGAGAAGAAGGGCTCACCCGAAGCAGAGCTCACGGATTTTTTTTTTACCCAAAGTGGGGCTTAAGCTCATCTGAGGCGGTGATTGAGCTCACCTAATGTGGGACTTGAACTTACGAACCATGAAATCATAATGTGAACTGAAGTCAGATACTTAACGACTGAGCCACCCAGGCACCCAATTACTAGTTAGTTCTTATGTGTCCATCAACAGAAAAATGAATAAAGAAGGTGTAGTGTGTGTGTGTGTGTGTGTGTGTGTGTGTGTGTGTTCAACAATAAGAAAGAAGGAAATCCTGCCATTTGAAGACAACGTGGATGGGCCTTGAGGGCATTATGCAAAGTGGCATAAATCAGGCATAGAAGGATGGTGTGTAATACTACTTACATGTGGAATCTGAAAAAGCCTAACTCATAGAAACAGAGTAGAATGGTGGTTACCAGAGACTGGGGGGTTGGGGGTGGGTAGAGGAAATGGAAAGATATTAGTCAAAGAATACAAACTTCCAGTTACAAGATGAGTAAGAACTACAGATCTACCAAGATATTCTTAAAAATAAACATACAAAAATATGATGGTTACTCATGACAAATGTGAGTGAAGTAGCATAACTTTAAACTTTGAGACTTCCAGACACGTGTTTGGATCCAGTGTCATCATATGCCTTGTTTCCACAGAAGCGAGTAAATTGCAGTGAAAGAGGCATATGCACTGCTGTATCAGAAAGGTTTTGAGGTGAACTTTACACGGTAGGGATTGGTGGTAGCCAATAGGTGGTCTTTAAAATCTTTTAACATCATAGTTTTGTCTACACCAGCGAAATCAGCAAAACAAACTGAAGCATAAAGCACTACTACCTTAACAATCTGTGACTGTCAGAGGAAAGTGGCTATTTTTCTCTTTAGACAATAGTCTCCATGACCTCCTTGTTTTGCATAACAATGCAGCAGCATTGGCCTGACCATCGCCCTCCATCCAGACACTCACTGAGAGTACATCTGCACTTTGCGTTTCAGAACTTGAGTTCAAACTCACCATGTTCCATTAGACAGTGTTAGAGGCAGAACTAACTCTAATAGGCCTGGTATGCTATATCCAGCTTTTCCCCGCTATGCAGTGAGTGTAAAAAGATATAAACACCTTTATCTCTAAAACCAGGAATAACAAGTGCTTCTTAATACGTTCTTTCAATTTTCCTGATTAAAAAAAAAAATAGTTACAAAATAAAGGATTGTTAAATGGATCAATTGGGGAATATAAAATTACTTGCCTGTCTCATGGTGGCTCCTCAAAAAGTTAAACATAAAATTACTTTATGATCCAACAATTCCAGTCTAGTTACATGTATCCCAAAGGGATGAAAGTAGGGACTCTAACAAATGCTTGCACAAAGTGTTCATACTACTCTATTCACAACAGCCAAGAGGTGGAAACCCCTCAAATGCCTATCAACAGATGAGTAAACAAAAAGTGATGTGTGTGTGTGTGTACACACAGTATTATATTATTCAGTGATAAAAAAGAATGAAATTCTTGTGCCTGGGCGGCTCAGTCAGTTAAGTGTCTGACTTTGGCTCAGGTCATGATCTCGCGGTTCATGAGTTCGAGCCTTGCATGGGACTCTCTGCTCTCAGCACTGAGCCCACTTCAGATCCTCTGTCTCCCTCTCTCTTTGCCCCGCTCCTGCTTGTGCTGTCTGTCTCTCTCAACATAAATAAATAAACTTAAAACAAAAAAAAAAAAGATTGAAATTCTCATGTCTGGTACAATAGGGATAAACCTTAAAAATAATATGCTAACTGAAAAAAACAGGCTAAGAAGGACAGATATTGTATGATTCCACTTATATGAGGTACTTAAAAGAGGCAAATTCAGAGACAGAAAGTAGGATGAGATTACCAGGGTTTGAGGGGACTGGGGGATGGGGAGCGACAGAATGCTCAATGGGTACAGAATTTCTTTTGGGGATAATGAAAAATTCCTGGAAATGGATTGTGTGATCTTTAAACAACATTGTGAATGTACTTAATGCCACTGAATTGTAGGCTTAAAATGGTCAGAATGGTAAATGTTATGTATGTTTCTTGTCAATAAAAAGTTAATAAATAAACGTTAAAAATCATCATTCCCTTATAGTATAGATACTTCGTTCATCGTGAGTTTAAATTTCTTGCAGGTGGGGGAGGGTTGTACAGTGAGATGGAAAAATGCTTCAGACATGGATTCAGGAGCCTTCTCCAGTCTCAGCTCCGTCACTTACTAGCAAAAAGAATTTGAACACGTCACTTAGGTCCTTTGCACCTTAGCTTCTTCTAGTTACAGTATCCAATCGAGTTGTTCTGAGTACTAAAATTAAAGAAAATAATGCATGTAAAGGGCTTTGTAAATTCCAACAGTTATACAAGTAGATAAGAGCAGTTTTATGATGTATTCCTTTAAGAAACTTAATCTTTTCACTGAAATATACTTACTTATTGCTATTTACATATTCTAAAATATTAAGGTATTGTTGGCAAGATTCAGCCAAGGTGGATTTTTTTCTCTGTGGATTGAATCATAAGTTTTTAGAGTGAAAATAAAGGGGCACATGGGTGGCTTGTCAGTTTAGCGTTCTACTCTTGATTTCAGCTCAGGCCATTATCTCATGGTCATGAGATTGAGCCCCAAGTCTAGCCTCACCTTGAACCCTGCATGGAACCCACATCGTTGTCATTGTGGAGGCCCCGTGGAGCCCCCATCAGGCTCAGGGCTGGGAATGGAGCCTGCTTTCAATTCACTCTCTCCCTCTCCCTCAGCCCCTCCCCTATGCATACTTGTCCTCTCTCCAAAAAAAAATGAGAAATTAAAAATTTTTTAAATAAAAATAGGATGAAAAAATGCTAAATTTCTAAAAAAAACGACATTTCTACTTAGCATTCTTATAGTCAGTGAGTCATTAAGCCTTTCCTTTCCATACCTTTTGTTCATTGTTTAGCCTCTTTGTACATACCTTAGGAAGAAAATGATAACTATGTTGTATCTGGTCTGGAAAAAGGCCTTCATTCATATTTAATTACAAATATTAGCAAATTTTGTTTTGCTACCTGCTCTCCTCTTCCATCCCAAACCATGCATACCATTGTTAGTCTTTGCATTGCCAGACATACAATAATTTGACTTGGCAGTGTATCCAATTGGAAACTGTCTTGTAAAACCCTTCGGAAACATAATTACATTGAGAACTAAGTATTTAAAAAGTAACAAATATCTAGTAATAACCTCATAACTTTATGCCAGAATGAGTGTGGTTGAGCAAGTGTCAACTAATTTTTTGTTTCCCTCCTTAGTGGTTATGTCTTTGACTATGATTACTACAGAGAAGATTTCTACAATCGGTATGTAAATTTTTCATTCTTGCTTCCTCTTGGTTTAAATGATCTTTTAACTGTTTTGCACATTTCATTCCTAGATATTCTTGACTGATATTTGAAATAAGGAAAATTCTTTTAAGTCCCAAGAAGTATAATATAGGCAGATTTTCCTATTTTCATTGTGCTTACTGAAGCCTAGTGCATCTTGGACTTTTAGGACTTCAGAGGTTCTTAAGCCTAAAATTCAGTTATTGAATATTTGAATAACATTCCAAAAATTTAATTAACCAATACTGCTTTCCGGTTCTGTTGTTGACTTAGAATTCTTCAAGACTGAGAGTTTGGTAAACTCAGAAAATGACTCCAACCTTCCAAAATGCATCTGCTTTCATCTGACACATTGCAATGCTGTATTGGTTAGATGCAATAAAATTACAGACAGTTCTTGCTTTGCATAGTAGTGTTGGACCATAAAGGAAACCATACCAAGTGATGTTAATAACCAGTGGAAAAAACAGAATTTTCCATGAGGTCTAAAAATGTAAAAACATTACAGACTCTCCTACTGTTGGTTATAAATTATAGGGAAACACAGTAAAATAGCTTTAAGTGCACTATAATTTAAAACAGTAAAAAATGAGAATTAACGTGTTTTACTTCTTTGTAAAAAAGCCCTGTCAAAAGTAGTTTGAACCGTGCTTGCTTTCTCATACAACTTACAGCACGGAACTAGCACACCTCTTGTGCCTTGGTGAGTTGTCATATTCTTTTTTCAGGCTGGACCAACGTCAGCCGTATATCAGTATTGTGAACCATCTCTGAGAGTTCTTCAGTGTGTAGTTCTTTTGCGACTGTCACTTCTTTTGGGGCATCCTCATCCCTTTTTACCACTTGACAACAATTTTCCGCATTTATGTCAATACGTTTGCTTTAATAAGGTCCCCAGGCTCGATATCTAGAGTCTCTCCGATAGAAGAGTGTCAACAATCCTCATTCAGCTATTCCTCCTTGACTTCTCCATTACATCTAATTTTATTTCATTTCCAGTGCTATCCTTCCTCTGTTCTTTGCTGCATTTTCATCTTTTGCATTTCCTCTTTGGAGTGTCCGTTTTTGTCAAGTGCCACATGGGTTTGTCACGGGCAACAAGGAGACAATACAACTACACGGTTACTGTCTGTGTGTGAACTGAATAACAGATGCACCACAACCAGACGGACTTTGAATGAAGTGATGTAACTGATCACTGATCGTGATGCACATCTGTTATTTACAGTGATTTGTGGACTGAAAAACCAGCAGCAAAGTTCAGACTGTATGAAATTACTCACAGTTAGTATATTGTGGTAACTGAAATTTGATTTGTGCTATGTGGAGACTGGTGTTATTTAACTAAATATTGGTCATGGAAATTCAGAGACACACAGAGCAAGGGCCGACTGTACATAGGTCGTTAGACCACACACACACAAACGAGGTAAATATCTTTGAAGCTGTTAATTATAAGTTCTAGTCAAGCAAAATAACAAAAAATCCCAAGGTATAAAAATGCAAAATAGTTTTGCATTTAGAATAAGAGTTTGTAATGGACATTTTAAATAGGGAAGAAATTTCACCATCCCTTGGGAGCGCCTTGTTCTTTTTGCTTTAGCCACACGGCTCCTTTTTCAGTTCCACAAGAACACCATGGACCCTCCCACCCCAACACCTTCCTTTGTGCTGCTCCTTCTCCTCATACCTCCCTCTGCCATCTAGTTAACCTGACTTCATCCCTCAGATCTCAGCATGAACACCACTCTCAGACTAAATTAGGTTCCTCTGTGGGCCTCTCTCAGCGCCCAGTATTGTTCCTTCACAGCACTTCTGGTTTTTACTGTTGCGTTTCTTTGTGGTGACGGTATTTGATTTATGTCTGCCTCTCTTCCTCCATGAAGGCAGGAAAGATGCCCAGTTTTTCTTATTATTGTATCCTCAGGCACTATCATTAAGTCTCAAACATAGTGGATACCCAATTTGTATTAATTCATCTCCTTTGTTTAGAGAGACTTTGGTTTTCCCAAGATCATAGAGTAAATTCATGACAAAACTACAATCATAAACTATTCCTTTAGATTCAATAACTGACTGTGTGGATATGCAAAACAGAAGGAGAACAATTCAGAGTTAAATAAAAGGAGACAGCCTTACCTAAAGGGAAATAGGACCCACAATCCTACCTTCATAACCACTATGTTCAACTGCTCAGTTAAGCAAGTTATTTCACTAGTGATGCCTTTATGACAAAATATGAATCTTAAATGATAATTTTCTCAAAGGATGTTTATAATTTCTATAAAATATAGTATTTTATTTTAAATACTAAATAGTTTATAATAACTTGTCCTAAAAATGACCTGAAGGTCTGGCAGTATTAAAAAATCCCATTTACTATTAAGGAAAGATAACATTTCAATAGTCTGCATACCATTTGAAAATTTTAGTTTTTGATAATGCTAAAGACATCTTCTAATACAGCTTTTTTTCAGGATGTAGAACAATGTCTTAATTGCTATGAATAAAGCATTCAATTAACGTACATTGCGTTTTAATCTGTCAGTATAAAACTGTTTTAGAATTGTAATCTCTCGAATGTTTTCAATCTTGTGGCATCCTTCTACATTTAAAGAATTTCTGCTTAGGGGCACCTGGGTGGCTCAGTCGGTTAAGCATCCTACTTCAGTTCAGGTCATGATCTCGCAGTCCATGGGTTCGAGCCCTACATCGGGCTCTGTGCTAACATCTCAAATCCTGGAGCCTGCTTCAGATTCTGTGTCTCCCTCTCTCTGCCCCTCCCTCACTCATGTTTTGTCTCTCTGTGTCTCTCAAAAATGAATAAATGTCAAAAAAAATTTTTTAAAGAATTTCTGCTAAAAATGGCTCAATAAAAATCATTAGCTAGATGATAGATAAATAGATAGATAGATAGATAGATAGATAGATAGATAGAGATAGAGATGATAGATAAATCTATCCATGGGGCGCCTGGGTGGCGCAGTCGGTTAAGCGTCCGACTTCAGCCAGGTCACGATCTCGCGGTCTGTGGGTTCGAGCCCCGCGTCGGGCTCTGGGCTGATGGCTCGGAGCCTGGAGCCTGTTTCCGATTCTGTGTCTCCCTCTCTCTCTGACCCTCCCCCGTTCATGCTCTGTCTCTCTCTGTCCCAAAAAATAAATGAAAAACGTTGAAAAAAAATTAAAAAAAAAAATCTATCCTTACCTGCCACAGAGCAAGAGCCTTAATCAGCCAAATAGTTACAGAGCTTGAAGCTTTCAGATGGCTCTCCACTACACAAAAAAGCTAACCCTGAACAATTCCCAAAATAATTTGTTTCTCTTATATAAAACCTGTTTGGCTTATAAGTGCGCAAAAGATCAGTATTGTTGTGTTGCTAACTGACTGTCTAAGCAATCTGTGCTCTTATTAGTTTATTTTCCATTTCTCACACTTGGCTAAGAAAGATATAAGCATTTGCCACTAGTGGATAGAGTCAGGAGTTCCCTGTGAAAATAGATTCTCATGAAAGGAAAACAGAATGGAGAGGCTGGACAATATAAATAGCTTACAAAGTGTTAACAATTTTATCCACAATAATCTCTCATAAATTACACTCTGCTTGAATTTGTGGTTAATTTTTTTTCTCTTTTTACTAGTGGTGCAAACTTGGGCAAGTTATTTAATACTACAAAATATGTTGTTTCATCCACGATGTGAGCAAGAAATTAATTTCTGCATCATAAGATTGTTCTGAGGATTAAATGAAATAACATATGTATAATGATCAGCATTATGCTTGGTATATTTTTACTGCGTAATCAATGTTAACTACTAATAATTGTTAACAGTAACCATTAACAATAATAATGAATGTATTTCTCTGACTGATATTCATGTAGCATCGTCCCTGTGAGAAATAAACTGGTGGGTCAGTTGGTCCAAAACAGTCTATTGTGATGACTCCAGATTATTCTGTTTTATGGTTTTCCCTTTTCCTGCTCCCAGCGCATTCTGGTTGGAGCTAAACACACTTACTTGCAGAGAGAGGACCCTCAGCTATTTCCTTTAACCCCAAGCGGCCTTGTTTTTGGTTCTGAAAACAGAAATCACTTAGTTACATGTAACAGGGATAATTGTATGTAAAAACTTTCTAACTAGGTATTAAGGAACTGAAAAAGCAAAAAGAAAACACTGTGGTGTAATGGAGTTAGCCACTACAGGAAGCAGCTACCAACTCCAAGTTTGGGAAAACAGAGGATGAGGTTGGGGATTATCAAAATTTAATGTAGAAAAGGGGAGTTACAGAGCAGAAACTCTGCTCAGCTGGTGCTGCTTTATCTGAACCCAGAGGGGGAACTTGGGGTTTGAAACCTAGACCTTCTTAAGGGAAGGTGAAGGGACTGTCCTGCATGTGTTGCAAAATCACTTAAACTGGAGTCATCTGAGTAGTGACTGAGTGGGCTAAGCCCAGCAAGGAGCCAGCTGGCCCCCACGGAAATGTAGTTGGCAGAGTCCCAACTCCAACTGTGGTTAAAGGTGGGTCTGAAGCTGAGAGATAATAGCTTAGTCTCTGACATACATCCACATCCTATTGTTATCCGTTTTCTGCCAGATTTGGGGATTTTAATGTGACTGGGGATTTTCAACCCTTAGATAGTTTCAGCTTAGAAAACTGCTTTACGTAAAGCGCCATTGTATTGTCATTGTTCTGATACGTTGGCCCAGCAGTAACTTTTCTAAAGACTAAATGAGTGTCTGTTCATGGCTACGAGGATCATGAAGATTATCACTAAATAATAGACTTGAGTGATTATTCTAAACTTAAAAAAAAATTTTTTTAATGTTTATTTATTTTTGACAGAGAGAGAGACAGAGCATGAGTGAGGTAGGGGCAGAGAGAGGGAGACACAGAATCCGAAGCAGGCTTCAGGCTCTGAGCTGTCAGCACAGAGCCCAACGCAGGGCCCGAACTCACGGACCGTGAGATCATGACCTGAGCTGAAGTCAGACACTCAACCGACTGAGCCACCCAGGCGCCCCTAAACTTTTTTTATATTACACAAACCATTGCTCAATAATTTACAACAATAGATGGCATTTTCTTCTAAAAGGTCAAGTCTGACTCTAAAGGAAGGACATTACATGGTATTAAAACTAAAGATAAATATTTATGCCCTTCCAAGTTAAGTAAAAAGAGATACATACATTTAAAATTATATTGAATCCCCCCAAGGAATGTTTTCCATTTCTGAGATATTAGCAGTGTTAATCCAATCCTTTTTCAGTAGTATCAGGAACCACACTGAGCCATTTATAACCTCCAGGATGAGTAAGTTTCTGTTAATAGAGGAAAAGAAATGCCTGAAGTGCTTTACCATATAAAAAACATGTACAGGGGCGCCTGGGTGGCGCAGTCGGTTAAGCGTCCGACTTCAGCCAGGTCACGATCTCACGGTCTTTGAGTTCGAGCCCCGCGTCAGGCTCTGGGCTGATGGCTCGGAGCCTGGAGCCTGTTTCCGATTCTGTGTCTCCCTCTCTCTCTGCCCCTCCCCCGTTCATGCTCTGTCTCTCTCTGTCCCAAAAATAAATAAAAAACGTTGAAAAAAAAAAAAACAAAAAACATGTACACATATTAAATGATGTGAAATAGGCATTGTTCAACTCTGGCACAATTTTGACCTTGTGTATCTTAACAGAAGAGAAGCTATTACAGTTGTCGTTAATGAAAAAACTCCACCTCAAGTTGCAGTTGTTGAGGTTATTGATTATAGAGCACGGTATATATTCTCAAATATTGGGAAAACATATTAGCAAGAGGCAATGTATGTTTCATCATGCAAGTTTAAATTACCATCCAATAGAATATTATACCACTTAAAACATTTGGAGATAACAGCATGGTACACTTGACAAAGGGTATGATTCGGAGTAAGAAGGCATGAATTTCAGGCCTAGTTGTGCATGTGCTGACTGTTTAAACTTAGCCAAGTCACTTCATCACTTTTTTTTCAAGTTTTCTTCATGGGCAAAATGACCTAACAATAGCCACATTACAGAATTATAAGCATTAAATAAGAGAATCATTTTACTCACTTATAACCTCACAACTGCTGTTTGAATATATTAACTTTTTCATTACCCAAAGCTGTATACAAAATATAGCAGATAGCAGAGTTGTGCAAAAGATAAAGATTATATTAATATAAGGCAAAAAAAAAATTACAAAAAAGACCACTCAGGATTTCAACCACCTTGCCTTTAAAAAATTTTTTTAATGTTTATTTATTTTCAAGAGAGAGAGACAGAGCATGAGCAGGGGAGGGACAGAGAGGAAGATACAGAATCTGAAACTGGCCCCAGGCTCTGAGCTGTCAGAGTAGAGCCCTATGGATTCGGGGCTCAAACTCACCAACTGTGAGGTCATGACCTGAGCTGAAGTCAGATGCTTAACTGACTGAGCCACCAGGTTCCCCATCAACCACCTTGCCTTTAAAATCATGTCCAAGATCCAGGGAGACAACTTCACTGACAATCTTAGAAAATTTCAATAACAGAAAAACAACAGAAGTTATTCATTTACTGGTCTCCAGTGGAGCGTGCCTTTGAAAATTCTCTGTGGATTCAGTTGTAACCAAAGGCTTACTTGAAGTCGGGTGGAAATTATAGACAGATTTTATGAATTTTGAGTAGTTCAAGCAGTATAGAAAATAAATACAACTATAAGCTATAAGAATCATTCACGTGGATTTCAAATATATCCCTTCTGAAAAATAAAGAGGCACCTTAATCTGATTTTGTAGACTATACAACTATCAGAACTTAAGCATGCTGAAGAGGAGGGTTTAAGGTTGAATCAAGACACAGAGGAAGATCTCATGCTCTGGTTACTGATTTTCACATATGCTAAAAAGCCCCAGTGAGGTCATGGCTCTGAATTTGTTCTCAGGTTTTGACTCTAGGCAGCCTAGTTTTTGAGCCCTTAGTCCAGACCACGTATTTTTGTTAGCATTAGCCACATTAACTTTTGATTCACAAGTAATTAAAATGAACAAAGGAAATGTAGAAAAAAAAACAACAACAGATAATTACCAATTCTTGAAAACTATCTATCTAAATAACTTATCTAAAGTTAAAATTTAGTGTTCAGTGACAAAATATTATGCAAATATTACATTTTTTTAAATTTTAAAATCACATTAGTGAAAAATAAGCATAAGTCAAAGTTTCTCAGGTAATGATTATTAGATGGTATGTCTACTTGAGAAAATGCACCACAGCAATTAAAATAAACATTAGGAAGACCACATAGCAGGCTTGAGAAATGTTTTTAATATAAACCAAGGAGAATTAGCCAGAATACATGACCATGCATAGATTAGGTTCTCAACTATGTGAAAAATAAGGATACCTGTGGAAAATATTTAGAAAATGATAGTACTTTTAGAGTATGATGTTGGGAGTTATGTTTTTTTCATGTATTTTTTCAAAAATTCTGCTTTATTATTATTAAAGCTTAATACTAACAAGGTTTTAATTAAAACAAACATTCAAAATTACATTCATTTTATATGTCACTATGTGTTTAAATTGCCTTTGTCCAAAACACAACTAATTTTTATTTATTTATTTATTTATTTATTTATTTATTTATATTTACATTTCTTTATTTTTGAGAGGCAGAGAGCATGAGTGGGAGAGGGGCAGAGAGAGAGTGAGACAGAGAATCTGAAGCAGGCTCCAAGCTGTCAGCTCAGAGCTGGGTGCGGGACTTGAACCCATGAACTGTGAGATCATGACCTGAGCCAAAGTCAGATGCTCAACCCACTGAGCCACCCAGGTACCCCACACAGCTAATTTTTAATAGCTAATATCTATATCCTTCTTAGAAACAAGCTATGTTTATTTTTATCAGGTGTATAAATATTAAGATTCTTTACCAGTTTTTATCTTTTACTGGGTAATAAAATTACATATCTCAAATACTCTTAAAGCAAACAAAATGCAAAACAAGAAATGACCACATGAAAAGTAGGTATGTTTATTAAATAAAGGAAACTAAATCCTCAAATTTCATTAATGGGTTGTTTTTATTAAAATCTGGTTACATTTATTTTATTCTGCTCGAGAGTAGGTCTTTTAGGGTTCTTATTTTAAGGTAGACATTGAAGAAGGAAAAATTATGTGTTTGGCTTCACTATAAATAATTATCTATTTGCCCAATAAATATTAGAGGGAAAACAGTATTCTATGCATATTAGGGAAAGCAAAGAACGATTAAAGAAAAAGAGAGGGTAAATAATTCTAACAATTGAAGGAACAAGTGAGAGGAAAAAGTTTTAAGCTTTTAACTGACCTTTGAAATTTAGATTCTATTTAATTCTCTTGCATTTGCGATCTTTGCTGTCAGTCTGTAATTCTAAGTGGACTATTTCCATGGTCTCGACAATATTTGCTAATCTAATACCTTGTAAAGGCAAAATTTCTTAGATTAGCTATAAACAGAATTCTGATGAGAAAGCCAATGAGTTAGCTTTCACCTACTTCTGTCTGCATTTAGAAGAACCCCTGAATCCCATCTTGAATCCTAGAAAATCTGCCCCCACTTCCCATCCTTCTCTTGTTATGTTTTTGTGCCTTCGGACAATATCCAATCTTCTTTCCTTTTATTTCTGAAAAAGCAAGTGTAGCCAATGAAAATTAAGAAACTCCTCAGCTCCATTAAATTTTGTAAATTAAAAATTATACTGACATGTGAAGTGTCCATACCCTTCTTTAGCTTTTGTTGTTGTTGTTAAATTTGTTGTTGTTATATATCCCTTGTCAAAATTTAAGTTCTGATATTGCACATCTTGCCATCAGAATAGCAGAAAGAATTGGTAAAACTTTCCCTACTTCTTGACGAGAAAGGAGTTATTGCCCTTTGAAGCAACTCATCAAGGGTTACGCTCTTATAGGAATTGATGGCAAAGGGCACCATGCATACTGAGTATGTTTCTGAGTATGTTTCTAAACACATACTGAGTATGTGACATACTAAAAGTATGTCACAAATACAATGAACAAATGCAGCTCTGTTTTCTCAACATGAGATTAGGCCTGGCCAACGCTGGAGGCTTTGCAATCCTTGGTCGGGGGAAGCAATAGAAATAGTGATAATCATTTGTTTCACTTTCCTGTAAAATACTCTTCAATTACGTTGTAACTGGAGTAGTGGTGACTATGGTGGCTTTACTTGGCTTGCATTTTCATTATAGCGTTCTTCCATTGTTGCATAGTTTAGTTGTGCTTTACAAATTTTCTTAACCCAATTTATAGATCAGCTTAATTAATGAACCAGCTAAATTGCACTTTCATGGCCAGGGGAGATGGTCCTTCCAAAACAGGCTGCCCCTCATCTGAAGCAGCAGCATCTATCCTGGAAGAGATGAGTCAATTGCCATATTATTTCCCCTTGACAGTGTTGGGTGTTAGAGCTCCTAAAAAGTGCCTTCATATTTTGGTTCACTAGCTTAAGGTGCTCTGTGAATTCAACTTATAAATAAGTGATGTGGTCCTTGTTTTGTGATTGAAATGAGGGGCAGGCTTAGTTGACCCTTTTGATTTTCCAGCCCCCAGTGGTATGGATGATATTCATAACCCTTTTCAGCTTCATCCTGACGCTTCCCTTTGAAGTAAACTATAATGTGCTGACCTCCATGACCCATTCTTTGCTAGCAGTTCTTCGGTTCTAATGGACTTTGCTTATTCACAGAGGATGGCACCTCTCTTGAACTCTGTCTCATTCCATTTCTTTTCCTTTCCAGACATCTCTTAGTTTCTCCCCAGCATGCTTCCAAATAGTTTTTGAACACTTTAGCTGTCTAATGCGGGAGACATTCACAGGACTAAGTTCTGCTTCGAGTGTGGTTTATATACTACTTTTTTGCCCCCATAGTATCAGAGTTTTCAATGTTTCTGAGTGAATATTTGGATACCCGCCTATCTTAATTTTTATTATATTTCATATATTATTTTCTAAAAAGGGACTCATCTGTATACGTAAATAAGATGTAATGTTATAAAATAACCTGTTGTAGAAATTTTTTCCTTCGTATTATAGAAATTCACTTCTGACTTCCATATTAGATTATTCTTACTGACTGTTTTAAAGCAGTTATGAGAATATAATCCATATAGTGGTATCACAATAAAGTAATATCAATGATCATTCTGAGTCCATTCTAGTGGATAAATAGTAACACATCTTGTTCACTGGTAAAGGAATGACTAATACATCCTCATGTTTTTCCCTGACTTTTTACACTTCTCAAATGTGCTATGTAAAAATTTGCTGTTTTTGAGTATGCAGTATGAAGGATATGAAGTTTTTGAATCTATGCATTACATATGTATATAAATGAGTAAATACTCTCATACTTTTATTCCTTTCATTGTTTAGTGGAAATGCATTGATGGTGGTGAATATCATTTTTTCACTTTTTAGTAAAAGCTTCTAGGATTTTTACTTTTTTTTGGTTAGAGAAATTTTCAACAACTTACTATACAAATATCACTAGTCTCAATTTGCATGTCTAGCAACTGGTCAGAATAATAAAAAGATATCCCAATACGTATTTCCACAAGGACTCTCTAGTCAACAAAATTTTGTCCTCTTGCTAGTGCCATTTTATTTAAACTCAGTCTCCTTGTTTGTACAGTCCGGGGATCTTTTGTTACTTAAAAAGTCCTTAGAGACAGGTATGGCAGCATGTTGATTTGTCTCTCACAGCTGGTCTCTTTAATCTAGAGTTACTTCAAAATGATTTTCCTTATGAACTGTGTTATGATGGAACAATAATTTCCTTTGCTTTGTTCCTGATTCTGCATGATCTTTCCCTCTTTTCAAGCTACTGTGCTAATAAGTGTTGATGTGTAAGAGGAAGATTTCTATTCTAAGAAGGGTAAATCTGTTAAATGAAGCAAAGAAATACTCGGGAACAAAGTTTAGCATAGTTTCAACAAATTGCACGGTACCATTGGAGCAAAGTTCCTTGACCTGTCACACTTTAAAGATGAGTTCATATTGGAGGATCAGATTCTAATGTCTAGAATGCACAGACTATATCAGCGTCCTATCTCTTTAGTGAAAAACGAAACTTCCAATAAACACCTGTGTGCGAACGATAACAGAAACATTTACTGACACTTTTTTCAAGGCCATTTTCTTAATCATTTCACACATTTGATAGAACACTTAGGCATAAACCAACTCTCAGCCATGCTTGTGTTTTGTGAAGGTTATTTGATTACCATGGGCGTGTGCCCCCACCTCCCCGTGCAGTAATTCCACTGAAGCGTCCCAGAGTGGCCGTCACAGCGACTCGCAGGGGTAAAGGAGTCTTTTCCATGAAAGGGGGATCAAGATCTACCGTCAGTGGGTCATCTTCATCAGGCTCCAAATGTAAGTAACCTTCCTTATTTTACTTATGTTTCAAAAAGGGAGGGGTTGCTCATCATTTGCATGAATGCCTATATACAATAAATTAATAATCATGGAGTTTCTGCTGTGCACAAAGTATTAGGGAAATATATAATGGATAAGAAATGGACTCGGCTTTCCATCAGGCTACATTTCAGTAGGGGAGACAGACACAAGCATGAATAACAAAAACCCAGGACCAATTTGAAAACTTTTATCAGAGCAAATAACATGCTCTCAGCCCATCTGGTTTGTGACATATTACAGTCCTGAAATATAACATGTCGCTTTTAGGGAAGAAAAAAAAAATTCAAACGAGAGTACATATACTACCTTTCAGAGAAGTAGTATACAAAATTAGTGCATGCTTTGAATATTTGAGCACTGGGATAATAAAGATAGGCAAATGATATAACAGAGATGTTAAAAATGTAACTTGCCATACTATTCTAAATCATTATGGTGTCTGAAAGCATATATTATGTCACAAAAAATAAAATAAGGTTTATGTAACTTCACATGAATTAGTGAAAAGTAGAGATACAAGCTTTCTGACTAAACACGCTGCTAAATTTTTATATAGAGGGATTCAGAAAAACTCTAATTTGTTATTAGAATATTATTCAGAAGAAAAGATAAGAAAATTTCTTGCATTCTTTGGGGTTACTTTGTAGCAGAGAAGAGGCAGACAGTAAGCAAACAAATTAGAATATGAAATGTTACACAGATCACTGCTATGTCAAAGGATAAAGTAATATAAAGCAAAAGAGAAAGTGTCACAGGATAGTCTATGACTACCTCTCTGAAAAAAAGTGGCATTAGAACAGAGACCTGATGCAAGGAGGGAAGTGAGGGGGTGAGCCTGAAGCTCTCAGAGACAGAGCATTGTGGGCAGAGGAATATCGGTGTTGAGACCTTAGGTTAACAGTCAAGGAACACCAGAGAAACCAATGTGGCTCAGCAGCGTGAGGGAGGGAAAATGTAGGCTGGAAATAAGAGAGAGGTAGAGAGAGGGAAAGTTCCAGAGTAGTGTGGCAGGCCATTGTGGTGACTTTGTAGTTGTTCTGCATCCCAACATCTTCGGACAAGTAAGGCAAATACTATTATCCCAATTTTAAATTGATGGGTAAACACAGAGAAGATCACGTAGCCAAGACTAGAACCCATGTCTCTTCATTTTCCTCCCCACATCCCATCTACTATAGAACATTGCTTTTACCGGGGCGCCTGGGTGACTTGGTCGGTTGGGCGTCCGACTTCGGCTCAGGTCATGATCTCACGGTCCCGTGAGTTCGAGCCCCGCGTCAGGCTCTGTGCTGACAGCTCAGAGCCTGGAGCCTGTTTCAGATTCTGTGTCTCCCTCTCTCTCTGCTCCTCCCCTGTTCATGCTCTGTCTCTCTCTGTCTCAAAAATAAATAAACGTTAAAAAAAATTAAAAAAAAAAGAACATTGCTTTTACCTTAGTACCATCACAAGTACTAAGAAAGAACATTGTTGAAATATTTTTTTACATGAGAACGTGCAAAAACATAGTTGCCAGAAGCACTAATGCTTCTGGTAAATGACTCAAGTGTGTTTTGCTCAGAATCTGACTTAGCTAATATAATCTAAATAACAAATTAAATTGATTTACAGTTCCCTATGTACTCATTTATCGATTTATCTATTCTGGGGATAAATATGAATACTCTTTTTGAGTCTTAGTAGTAAAAGAAAAATTAGTTCCTGCAGCAATCTCTAAACAGAGTCTTATATGCTCTCATATTATTGTCAAAAGCAAAGAAAGTTCTTGAATTTGGTTCTTGCTGTAAAAAATTGAACTTTGAATTGCCTGCTAGCTTTATAGAAGACTTTTTTACTATGGTCATACTAATTTAATTTCAAATACACGTATCTTAAGCATCTGCAGTCACTGTTGCCTCGTAGTCACTTTTAAAACGGTGTTTATCAGTGGGGGCTTTATTGGCACTTTGATCATGGAAGTTCTACACTGTGTGAGAGTATTCTGAGCTTTGTTGTACTTTAGCAGTCTTGACCCCAAACCCTAAATGCCAATAGTACTCCTCAGTCTTTGTAATGACTGTACATACAATTACATATTTCTAAATCTTCCCTGAGGAGATGCTACCACTAATGCTTTGGAACCACTAGCTGGTGGCCATTCTTGGGCAAGCACAACTAGGTGGGACTCAGCCACTTGATTGCTATGCACCTCACTGTTGCAGAGAAGAGGAGTCGTGTCCAAAAGTTGCTTGGAAGTCGGTATCTTAATATTGACATCGTTCCATTGTTTTTTGGCATTTTTATTTTTTGATTTCTAGTTTTCTTGGATCATGGAGAGAGCATGGGGATTATAAAAATCTTTTTTTGAAGATCTTATAAGAGCTTCTTTTGGTTCCATAATAATCAGATGTTCTAAATGAAATGTAGAATATATTTTCTACTTTTCGTATAGACCAGAGTGTGTGTTTTACCTTGTTGATCGTATTAACCAGTCCTCTCTAGACTTGCTCTTTTGTGGAAAATTATGTCAAATTCTGAGAGTGATTATTTAAATTCCTCTACCATGATAGTGACTTTATAAAGTTTTTTCTTTTCTTGAGGTTTGGTTTTATATCCCACGTTGCTTGGGTGGTTTTTATATAGTGTTTTACATTAGTAACAGGAAAAAGAATAATAGCTAACACTTTTTTGGTGGTTATAACAACTATTGTTCAATCACACATTAACACATATATTAATTTGCATATATTAATTCATTTTAAAATATTAATTTTACATATATTCATTCATTTCTTATAAGTGCCCTATAAATGAAGTATTATCATCATTCTCATTTTGTAGATGTGGAAAATGAGGCATAGAAAAGTTAAGTAATATCCCTAAAGCCACAGAGCCATTCAATAACAGAACCAAGAACTACAGCCAGGTTCTAGAGCATCTGGTTCCAGAGTATAATCTCTTGAGTCTGTGGCCTTTTCCGTACTGACTCTCTATAACCTCTTGGAGAATTATAACTGTTACATTTATATAATATCCCATTTACTATTTTTGAGCTTTTAATTCTGATTTGTCTGATGCTTTTATCCTTTACTGCTAAGGCTTTCTTTTGGTTCACATTTCCCCCATATATCCATTTATTATATTTTATTTTATTTTACTTTATTTTATTTTATTTTTAATTATTTGAGAAAGAGTGCAAATGAATGGTGGAGAGGAGCAGAGAGACGGGAGGAAAGGCACAGAGAGAGAAAGAGAAAGAGAGAATCACAAGCAGGCTCTCATCATGGAGCCCGATGCAGGGCTCGATCCCAGGAGCCTGAGATCACGACCTGAGCCAAAATCAAGAGTTGGACACTCAGCAGACTGAGCCACCCAGGTGCCCCTATATTTTGGTCTTTCTTTGTGTATTAGTTTCCTAGGGCATCTGTTATAAATTATTATAAACTGCATGGTTTAAAACAACAGGTATTTGGAGGCTGGAAATCTAAAATCAAGGTGTCAGCAGGGCTGTGCCCTGTCTCTGGAATTTCTAGAGGACAAATCTGTTCCATTCCTTGCTCTTAGTTTCTGGTACACCAGCAGTCCTTGGCATTCTGTGATGAGCCACACCACTCAAATCTCTGCCTTCACTGTATTTTGGTGTCCTCCTCTGCGTCTTTGTGTCTGTGTCTCTTCTCTACGTGTGAGGACACTAATCATATTGGATTAGGGCTTACCCTAAATGACTTCATCTTGGATACATCTGCAGAGATCTATTTCCAAATAACGTCACATTCACAGGTACTGCAACAAATCTTTGGGGAGAACATAGTTCAACCCATAACACTGTACTTTATTTTTGTATATTTCCTAAAACCAACATATCTCAATTTTGATTTTGAAAACAGTATGAAATTCTTTGTTAGGGAAATTTGATTCTTTTACATTGATTGGATTAATTAATATATTGGATTATATTCCTTCCATCCTTATTTCAAGTATATAATTTATCATTTCCTCTTTTTTACCTTTCCTTATGCTTCCTTAATGAATTTTCTTTTAATTCTTATCTCTTCCATCATAAGACCTTAATTTGGATGTTCTACCTGGCCTTTCAGTTTATTCATGGTTATATTAACATATTAAAAAGTTATAGATAAATCTGTACTCAGCTATTAATCTCTTAAAGTCAAAATGTAGCTATACTATCTTCCATCCAAGCATGAACTTTTGAAAGCTTTTCCTTCCTAGCTGACTCTACACTGACCACCTTACCTCTATACCCCTTGTCTCCAAAAAGCTCATGTTTTATACATAAACATTGGAGGTTGAGTTCCCAGCTTCTGTTACATATTTATATATTATACATCTTTTATTTTTCAAATATTCTTATTTGACAACTCCCAGGGTCTGTCATCATTATTACCCATTAGGTACAATTTGGGAATTGTACCCAATGGACTCAATTTAAAATTTTATAAGATTAATTATTTGCATCTGTTCTCATTTAATTCTTAATTTTTAGGTTGCTTCTAAAATAATTTTCTTGGGGGCGCCTGAGTGGCTCAGTGGGTTAAACGTCCAACTTTGGCTCAGTTCATGATCTCACAGTGAGTGAGTTTGAGCCCTACACTGGGCTCCATGCTGACAGTAACAGCCTGCTTGGGACTCTCTCTCTCTTCCTCTCTCTTTGCCTCTCCTTTGCTCTCTCTCTCTCTCTCATAATAAATAAATACAAACTTTAAAAAAAATAAAATAATTTTCTCAGGTAAATTAATAACATAATTTCTGAATCTATACACATCCAAAAAAGTCTCTTTCCCTCACATATGTATATTTTGAGTTGATCTAGAATTTTTGCATTATGCTTCCTTTCCTCCCTAACATCTGATGTACATTATTTCAACATTTTTAAAAATATTCCAACATCTTATCATTTCTGGTGATTAATCCATGGTAAATTGAAAATATCATAACTAGAAAATGCATTTCATACCTAACCTTCTGACCACCATAGCTTAACCTAGCCCACCTTAAATGTGCTCACAACACTTCCATTAGCCTACAGTTGAGCAAAATCATCTACCACAAGGCCTATTTGTAATAAAGTTGAATATCTAGTGTAATGTATTGAATATTGTACTGAAAGTCAAAAACAGAATGGTTGAATGGGTTCAGAATGGTTGTAAGTGTATCAATTGTTTACCTTCCTGATCACATGGCCAACTGGGAGCTATGGCTTACACCTGTTGTCCTTCATCAGGAGAGAGTATCCTATCACACCTCAGGAAAAAACCAAGAATCAGAATTCAAGAAACAATTTCTACTGAATATATATAGCTTTTGCACCTTCATAAAGTCAAAAAATCATAAGTTGAACCATCGTAAGTCAGGTGTTTCTGTTTAAGGGTGCCATGCATTTTTATCAACATTTTCTAACATTGTTTTTGCATCCACAGTATCCACCCGTTCTAGCTGTTTTCCTCATCTCCTACAAAAAGCTGTGCTCTGTTAATTGTTTGCTTTCTTACAGAACTCCTCAACATCTGTGCACATGAAGCTGTTTTTGTCTCATGGGCAGTGAGGGGCTAAGAGAAAATAGAATTTTTTATAAAATTGACTAGTAGTTACCTTGGACTTCTCTTTTGACGCGTGAGAAGGCCTCTTTGTTCTCAGGTGTACATTGTGATAGGCTGTCTACACCTAACAATGCATCTCCCCTCAAGGAATGTCTCTGGAGTCAATGGGACTCTCAAACTCTCCAAGGATTAAATACTGTAAGGTGCTACGTGTCATCTTCTGTTTGCTCTAGGAGAATTTACTGAAGCTCCTTTCTCCTCTCCCACCAACCCAGGGGTCAGTCAGTAACATTCTTCCCTGCCTTCTAGCAAAGGCAAGCAAGGCCTTTTCCAAACACGTGTATACTTAGTACCTTCCCCCACCCCCACATGTACAAATGCTGTGTTCCTAAACCTCCACCTCCTTTCAGGAGACATGAGGCCTTAGGTATATATGGATGTTCCTCCAGTTTCCATATCAACCATAACTTATTAATCCTTTTTAGAATTTAATTTAATATTATTTTTTGGGAGTTGAGTCACCCAAACATAGAATATACTCATGTTTCTACCTCTACTTAATATCCAAGTATTGAAAAATTTATTGACTTTTCTTCTTACATTGGGATAAATAAATACTGAAAGGCAGTTTGTAGAAAAGCAAATCGCTAAAGTCAGCTACTTGGAAAAATAATCCAAACTAACTTCATGGTTTGTTACTAAACTACATGTAAGGTGAGACTCTCTTCTTAAATCCAGTGACAGAACCATTGGTTTAATTTGTTCTTCTCTTCCTGGTTTCCTGTGACAGATGTGATCGTCTTCAGGGAAAACTAAGTGAAACTATACTTCTTAATATAAACCAGAGATGTTTTGAAATAAATTTAGTGTATTTTAATTTCTAGCATCATTTGGAACTGTGCATTCCAGAGTACCTTTGTTACTCTGGAAAGATGAGCACAAGTAACAAGTAGAAATATTAGATAAATTATGGGATGAAAATATTTTGTATAAAATATTTAACCGAAATTTACTGTGGACATATTAATTCTCAAGTTATGTTAATTTTAATAAAATTATTAGTATAGAAAAACAACAGACTAACAACAGGGAGCAAATATCTTATGTGTGTTTCATTTACTTCTTTACTTTTAGAGGCTTAATTCATAAAAACTAACTGTAGATTAGTGTTATTTTAGTAAAATATAAATCTAAACAATCTAATCTATATATATCTAATCTAATCTATATATCTATATCTATATATATCTATATATAAAATCTAATCTATATCTATATCTCTGTATCTATGTATATAGATAGATATATACCTCGATATAGAGATATAGATATATATCTAATCTAATATATATATATAATCCACTAGCAAGCACAACTAAAATCACAACTGCACATTATCTCTAAAAGCATATTGGCAGACTGTGTTTTATAATAGTGTGTGTGTGTATAAATATTCATTAATTAATAGTACTTTTATAATTAGCTTGGTGCCTGGGAATAACAATGGTTTTCAAATTTAAATCGCAAATGAAAAATTCGAATGAAGTGTAAAATATGCTATGTTAATATTGGCTTAAGTGAATGAATATTTACAGAGGTACATCTTGCTCTTTTATTAATAGCTGTTTCCCAGTATTTAATGACTTGGCGAGTACACAAGAGGAAATTAATGTATAGCTGGGACAACTTGTCTTTTCTTATTTCATAATTTTAATCTGATTAAACTCTGCTGTGGAGAAAAAAACCACATAAGGAAAAAATATATTAACACTGTAATGTGCCAAAGTTGAATATGGGTAAGTGTTTAAAATAGATCGCTCTTTTAAAAAATTAAATTACCGCTAGGTATTTGTCCCTTTGCAAATCAGCTTGCACTAAAACTCCACAATTATCCCCCCTTCTCCGTGGTTTCACTTTCCACAGTTTCAGTTACCCATGGCCACCCAGGGTGCAGACACCCATGCTCTTCTTTCTGACGTTTCATCAGAAGGTCAATAGTAGCCTAACACCTACATCATTCCCCTCACTTCTCTCACATGGGCATTTTATCATCTCACAAGAAGCATGAGTACAGTACAATAAGATACTCTGAAAGAGAGAGAGAACATGTCCACGTAACTTTATTAGAGAACATCGTTATAATTGTTCTATTTGTTATTAATCTCTCACTGTGCCTAATTTACAAATTAAGCTTTATCAATGGGGGTAAATGAATAGGAAAGGACATACTATAACAGGGGTCAGTACTACCTGCAGTTTCAAGCCTCCACTGGGGGTCTTGGAGTGTACCCCCCAACTACTGTAATCAGTTTGTCCTGTCCCATGGAATCATAAGATAAAGAGATGATGTTGCTAACAAGCATTTTGCCGAAAAGAAGACATAAATACTTACGAGCTATAGCTGTAGTTTCTTAGTAGAAAAATGTGTGCCCTCTGGGGAAAAAAAAATATTAAATCAGTTTTAAAATAATTTAAATTCTAATGTCTGACAAGAAAAACCATAGTAAGTTTTGATGTCTTTGGGGTCCTCTCCATGTACTTTTGATGACAGAATGGTGATAGATTGAACACAAAAACCCTGAAGGACCTAACAGGAAATTAAAGACAGTTCACTTAAATTTAAGAAATAGTTGTTGAGAAACTATCCCCAAGACTAAGGAAGTATTGTGTTGGGGGTTTTCTTCAAAAGCATGTTGTTTAAATATGGAGACAAAGCATCAACCAGAGACACAATTTTAATATCCAGCAAAATATCACTAACCATCCCCATCCGTCTATAATTTTGGCCAAAAGACCTATTATGCTTTTAGGTTTTAAGGAACGAAATTACTGTTGGCCAGAGGGTTTAGAGAAGGCTTAATGGAGGATATTGAGTTAAGTTTAGATGGATAAGTGGATTTGGAAAGACAGAGTTAGAGACACTCTTATTTTCCAGGACACAGTACCTAGGTGGAGAAGAGCAGAGGTTTTGCTGTCAAATTGCCTTGGGTGGAATCTTTACTAGACAACCTACTCACTTTTCACCTTGGGGAAATCTTTCAATCCCTATATGCCTCCGTTTTCTGTCTGGAAAATGGAAATAACAACACTATGCATCCACTAGGTTGTTGTGGGAATTAAGTACTTATGCTTATAAAGTTCTTAGACATGTCTTGTCACATAGTCAATGTTCAATGAGGTTTATTATTATTGTTACTACTACTACTATCATTATTATTATAACAGAGTATAATAGTTAAAAGTATGAGACATAAAATTGCTATAACTGGAATCCAGCAGTGGCTCTGCCATTTGCTAGCTGTGTGTTTTGGAGCAACATATTTTGTTTGTTGTACCTTAGTTTGGGAAATACAAATGATAATCTTATTGCCCTCTCTGTAAAGGTTTTGTGAGGATTAAATGAGCCAACACACATGAAACTCTTAGAGAGTGTCTCATATTCTAAAAATCTTAAT
Organism: Neofelis nebulosa; assembly: GCF_028018385.1. Taxonomy (NCBI): domain Eukaryota; kingdom Metazoa; phylum Chordata; class Mammalia; order Carnivora; family Felidae; genus Neofelis; species Neofelis nebulosa. The sequence continues at coordinate 32,948,368 of NC_080795.1, forward strand.
AATAAACTATAATAGCCATAATAATAGGGGTTATTATTAATTATTATTATCTAAAGCAAAAATTTATTGCTAGCTATGTCAGTTAAGAAACTGAGGATATTGGGGCACCTGGATGACTCAGTTGGTTAAGTGTCTGACTCTTGATTTTGGCTCAGGGCATGATCTACTGGTTCGTGGGATCAAGTCCCATGCCGGGCTCCATGCTGACGGTGCAGAGCCTGCTCGGGATTCTCTCCCTCCTTCTTGCTCTCTGCTCCTCCTGGCTTGTCTGCTTGTGCTGTCTCTCACAGAATAAATAAATAAACTAAAAAAAAAACCCCAAAGAAACTGAAGATATAATAACTAAGCAAAACAAAAGATAAAGTTGGGTAACAGGACAATGGAAAACTGTGGACAACATTGTAGAGTTTGAATTTCATCCCAGGCTGAGGGAAAGACTCAGCAAAGTGATACCTGATCAACACAATAGTTTGAGAAATTTGTATGACGGTTATATTTGTCTGCTAGGGCTACCACAATAAAATACTATAGTCCGGAAGGCCTAAAGAGCAAAACTATTTTCTCACAGTTCTTGGGTCTAGAAGTTGGAGATCAAGGTGTCGTGAGTGTTTCTTCAGAGGCTGTGGGGGAAGCTGCTACATCAGCCCTCTCTCCTTGGCTTGTAGGTGGCCATCTTTCTCTGGGTCTTTACATCATTTTTTGTGTGTGTGCAAGTCCCAATTTCCTTCTTGTAAGTACACTAGTCATATTGGAGTAGGGAATATTGGATCAAGTGACCTTGTTTTAACTTGATTACCTCTTTAAGGTCCCAATCTATAAATATGGTCTCATTCTGAGGTACTGGGGGCTAGGACTTCAACATGTAAATTTTAGAGGGGACAGAATTCAGCCCATAACATGAATGTAATATGCATGCAAAACCTAAACAAAGTATGGAGATCTTGGCATATCCTTCGATGTTTTCTTATTTTAAGAGCCAAATTCTTGGATATTATTTAGTTAAGTAATTAATTTAGGAAAATGAGATTCAGACCCATTTAGCTCATCTTTGTAAACGTAACTGAATTTCTCAGATGCACATGGCTTTTCTGTCTGAACACAGACTAGCACTTTGTATAAACAGTAATAAATCCCTGCTAACATCACAACCCAATATTTAGATACAAAACAGCCCAACCAAAATAATTATAGTGTATTTATAATAAATAAGTAAATATATTTGTGAGCATCTCCTCTGGGCTTTTTTTTACCAGGTTTTAATGTGGCTCATTGATATAACAACAAAAAAAAAGGCAAATAGCAAAACATTTGATAAAATCCTAATATCAATATAGATTGTGGGCATTTGAGATGGTTTTCTCAGGTCTTCTATACAAGTTACGTTTTTCTTTTTGCTCTACTAAAAGTTCCAGAAAGGGTCTAATCTTTCCATTGTGGGGTTATAAAAGTTTGTGAGCATTAAATCCTATCAAAACTCTTAATAACATGTTTTACCTCTGCTGTTTCTCCTGCTGCTTTTTCCTAGATCAGGTGCTGACAGGCAGAGCCTTGACTATTCTTCATCCTCGACTAGTTTTCTTGGCTCTATGTGGTCCCCCAACCCATTAATTCCATGCCCAACTGCAGAATTATTCAAAACCAAATAGTTTGGGGATTCCTCACTCAAATATCAAAATTGCTACCATTTACCTAATAAGAATGGAAAATCTTCAGTGACTTTTCAAGGTATATCCGATCTGCTACTTCCATTTCCAATTTCCCCCCATGCTTCCCCTCACTTAAATGAACTCATTTAAATGTTTTAGACTTATATGCATATACCTCCACCTGAATGCCCTTTCCTTTATCTCAAGAAATCTGTTATCAACTGTGTTATCTATCTTATATGTAGATAATCATTATTAATAATTTTACCTGGCTCTCAAGGTCCAGCTCAGGTAAGACCACTCTTATGAAATAAGTTTGGACCCCTCTGTGCTACAAAGGCATCATCATAAAGCCAAACCAATTGTTCATCTTCCTGTTACAGGACTCAAGCCTGTTGCTTCATGCTATGGTTGTTTGTATATACATCTATTCTCTCCACTATAGATCACAAATTCATTCTTCAGGTTACTTTTGCATTGCACAGGGTATACTCTTACATAGGTGTGGCATATTAGTCACCAATATTATTTTTATCTTTCACACTTTATTTTTTTGTTTTTCATATATTGCATAGTTGACTATGAACTGCATCTTTAGAAATGCTGCAACTCAGAGAAAATTAGTGATAGTTTTGAGTCAAGTAAAACAAGGGGACAAATTCTGGCCTATATTCTGGCGTCTAAAGGAAACCAAGATGTTGATGCTCATTTTCAAGCTCTGTAATTTAAGACTTCCTACCTCCTTTACTTAGAAGACCATTTTTGCTCGCTGAAATCCAAATCATCCTTCCAGTCACCGTTCAGAGACCCATTCTTTCATGAATATTTTCACAGCCCTTTAGCCCCACGAAAACTAATTTTAGTTGTCTTTGCCCACATAGTTGACATAAGTTCAATTCATCAGCACCTACTACATGACTACATAACTGCCAAACTAATATTCCATGAATGAAATAAACATGTTTTCAGGTTCTTACAATCTGGTGGGGGAGGCCAAAAAATAGGAGATAACTTCAATATCAACCAATGGGTACATTTCACTTACTCCTCCACTATTTTACATATTTCACGTTCATGTGTATTATTTTAACTTGCTGACACGTTTGCCTCCTCCACTAATTATAAATTCCATGAGGTTAAGGAGACAGTTCATTATGATGAGCATCTCGTGGCATGGGGAGGGGCAGGAAAGAATCAAACAAACAAAAATAAAGCATGGCTTTGGAGTCAGGCAGCCTACTCCAAACTTGATTCTGTTGCCTTTTTGCTAGGCAGATTTTTGAGTTTCTTCTGTTTTTGTTTTAGGAATGTGGAGATAGATATTTTTAAGTATATTTCTTTATTTTGAGAGAGAGAGAGAAAGCATGAGCAGGGGAAGGGCAGAGAGTGAGGAGAGAGAGAGAATCCCAAGCAGGCTCCACACTGTCAGCACAGAGCCTAATGTGGGGCTCCAACTCATAAACCTCGAGATCATGATCTGAGCTGAAGTCAGATGCTTAACTGACTGAGCCACCCAGATGCCCCACAAATAGATTTAAAATTTTTTTTTAATTTTTTATTTGCATTCCAGTTAACATACAGTATAATATTCATTTCAGATATACAATATAGCGATTTGACACTTCCATACAACCCCCAGTGCTCATCCCAAGTGCACTCCTTAATCCCTATCATCTGTTTAACCCGTCCCCCTACCCACCTCTCCTCTGGCAACTGTCAGTTTGTTCTCTGTAGTTAAGAGTCTGTTTCATGGTTTGCCTCTCTTTCTTTCTCTCTTTTTTTCCCTTTGTTCATTTGTTTTGTTTCTTAATTTCCATAGATGACTAAAATATATGGTATGTGTCTTCCTCTGACTGACTTATTTCACTGAGCATAATACTCTTTAGCCCCATCCATGTCATCACAAATGGCAGGATTTCATACTTTCTTATGGATGAGTAATATTCAATTATATATATGTATGTATACATATGTGTATATATATGTATACATACATATATATACACATACGGCATCTTCCTTATTTTTAAAAATTTTTTAATGTTTATTTATTTTTGAGAGATAGAGACAGACACAGTGTGAGCAGGCAAGGGGTAGAGAGAGGGAGACATAGAACCCGAAGCAGGCTCCAGGCTCTGAGCTGTCAGCACAGTGCCTGACACGGGGCTCAAACTCTCAAACCAGGAGATCATGACCTGAGCTGAAGTCAGACACTTAATCGACTGAGCCATCTAGGCACCCCAACTCCATCCTTGTTTTTTATGCAGATCTAGGGTTCTGGGTTGGGTTCAGGCCAGTGTTAGGTTTAGGGGCAGGGTGAGGGAATGTGCCTCGCATCCTGCACTTCAGAGACCTCCCCAGGGTATTAAGTTTAGGGTTAAGTGTTAGGGTAAGCGTTAGGAATGAGACGTTATTGCTGGGCAGTCTTAAACGTGTAACATCTCTAACATTCACTTGTCTAGCCCGTAAAACAGTTTTCATGATGCACATTTTGTATACTTACCATAAAGATGTGGATGGCACAAGCGCAGCTGGTAATGATGTGCTAGACACAAGGGTGCACACAGCAGGTACTTGAAGAATAATTGGATCAAAAAACGCCCTCATTTTCCATTTCATATTCTCTTTCTAGAAACATATAGAAAGAATTAGTATAGATGTATGTGGGCATAGGTATTATGACTCACATACATGCACAAATAGGTAATTCCTTTCTTCTAGGAAATTCCATTCATGGATGTGGTCATTGCCAAGCTATATTTACACATATAAATGGACAATGACACAAATTGCTTCGATTTATTGTAGCAAAATTTTTTAAAGTCTAACTTTTGAAAACTATTTACAAAGGTAGCAAATTAGCTTCTGCATGTTCAACTAGCTTCAAATATATGAATAAGAAGAAAGGGACAAACAGAAGCAGAAGTAGAAAAATTGAAGTGATAATGATAAAGATTTCTTAAAATACACTTTATGGAAACCAGTGGTCTTCATTTTTTCTGGATTTGACTGAATTAAAATTAACACGGTTTCTTAGTGCATAGTGAGAGAAAGAACTGAAACTGACAATCATATAGTTCCCATCAAATGAACTGCATGGCACAATAAAGAGTGTAGAATTCATGGTCAAAAGACCTAGGTTTAAGCCTGAATCCTGTTCAGATTATTACATTACACAAAGTCACTATATGACTTCGAGAATGTCATGTAAATTGTCAGGTTCTCAAATTCCTTTACTGATGAAGTAGTGTATGTAAACACAACTGATAAATTAAGTTCTATGCAAATTATAGTTATTCCCTTATTATTTATATTTAAGTAATTTATCAAAGGCTGGGGAAAGTAAATAAAAAGAGAAACAGGGGCGCCCGGGTGGCTCAGCTGGTTGAGCATCTGGCTTCAGTTCAGGTCATGATCTCACAGTTGGTGAGTTCAAGCCCCGCGTCTGGCTCAGTGCTGACAGCTCAGAGCCTGGAGCCTGCTTCAGATTCTGTGTCTCCCTCCCTCTTTGCTCCTCCCCCGTTCATGCTCTATCTCTCTCTCTCCCTCAAAAATAAATAAAAACATTTAAAAAATTTTAAAAAAATAAAAAAAGAAACAAATTAATGTGAATTATTGTTAATTATTGTCCACCTGGTTGCAAACATTTTTAACTTTTCAAAATTGTTCCTAATAAACATGGTGTTGGTGAAGGAGGGTACGTAGTTATTTAGACTAGGGTTTCTAAGGCTTGACGCTATTGACATTTCTGATCAGATAACTCTTTGGTGTGGTGTGGGGGGCTATTCTGTATGCTGTACAATGTTTAGCAGACCAGAAGCCCACAAGATGCCCGCCACCTCTCTAAACTGTGACAATCAAAAATGTCTCCTGACATTGCAAAATGTCCCATGCAGGTCATTACCCTCTGTTAAGAGCACTGATCTAGACAGTTAACTAAAGATTCTTTATTTGTCCCTGAATAGACTTGACCCACAGGTGACTAAAATAAATTGAAAATTTTTCACCACATAAATCAGAGATGCACACATCTTTTGATATGAAAAGATGGTATCATCTCATATGCCTAATTTCCTTTTTGGATTATATCTCATCTCTCAGGAAAAGGCACAAACATTATCTTGTTGACTGTATCAGAATGTAATAACATTTATCACCAAATCATTGAACTCTTTAGAGAGAGCAGGTCTGAAATGATTTAATGTGGCTTCTTTTTTTTTTTTTTTCCAAAGTAAAATACTATAGTGATGGTTTAGGAAAAATATTTAAGATTATCTGTATGATGTAACCTGACTCCTAGCTTCTCTAGTATTGTTCTTGCCTAAAAGCAAGCTAAAGTAATTTGTTCTCGGAACTTTATCTTTATTCACTTATCATTTTGCTGATCTTGAAGAATAATTCTAAATTCAAGTCCTATGATCACTCATAGAAAAATAAAGTATTGCCTCTGGACAACCAAACATTTTCTTATTATGACAGTATGTTTTCTTTTGTCTGTACTTTTGCAGGGTTTTGTTGTAAAATTTATCTAAAGGAAAAGGAAAAGACATTTTTCCTTTGAAGATAATATTATTTTGCTTGTTTCAAGTTTTTTATTTCAATTCTAGTTAGTTAACATATAGTATAATATTAGTTTCAGGAGTGGAATTTAGTGATTCATCACTTACATACAATGCCCAGTGTTCATCACAGCAAGTGCCCTCCTTAGTACCCATCACCCATTAGCCCATCCTCCCACCCACATTCCCTCCAGCAACCCTCGGTTTGTTCTCTATAGTTGAGTCTGTTTCATGGTTTGCCTCTGTCTCTACTTTTTTCTTCCTCCTATATTCATCCATTTTGTTTCTTAAATTCCACATATGAATGAAATCATATGGTATTTGTCTTTCTCTGACTGACATATTTCACTTAGCATAATACATTCTAGCTCCATCCACACCATTGCAAATGCAAGATTTTGTTTTTTTTTATGGCTGAGTAATATTCCATTCTGTATATATATCACATTTTGTTTATCCATTCATCAGCCAATGGACATTTGGGCTCTTTCCATAATTTGGCTATTGTTGATAATGCTGCTATAAGCATTGGGGCACATATACCCCTTCGAATCTGCATTTTTGTAGCCTTTGGGTAAATACCTAGCAGTTCAATTCCTGGGTCATAGGGTAGTTCTGTTTTTAACTTTTTGAGGAACCTCCATACTGTTTTCCAGAGTGGCTGCACCATGAAGATAGTGATGGGGTTTTTGGAATAATAGTGGGGTTTGGAGCTGATGGCCAAGAAAGAATTCTTGAGACATCTTTGGTGCAAAAGGTGATTTTATTAAAGCACAGGGACAGGACCCATGGGCAGAAAAAGCTGTTCAGGACCATGAAGAGACACTAATTATATACTTGGGAAGGGGAAGGTTCCAAAGGGATTTTAACATACTAAAGAAGACACAGGATACTGGAGGCCTAGCTATTGTCAGGCTAAAGCGGTTTTTCCCTTTATCAAAGCATTAACATTAAGACAGTAGGGAGTTCCTGGAGAAACGTTTTACTCTGCCAGCCTCAAGTATTTGTTAATGGGCTGCAGGTTATAAGGAAATTTAATTTTATCTGCCATTTCCTTCTGCCTTTGTTTCCCACATCAGATAGCATTATTGATGTCTTCTAAAACACCTGTTAGGTATATATTCTCAACTACTAGGGCAAACTCAGCCTATTTAATAAAATAAAATACTGTCTCTGGTTACTCCCAAATTTATTTTTCTACCTTTGATCTCTCCCATAAGCTCCAGACTCATATACCCAACTGCCTCTTTATCACTTGTATTTGGATACTAAGAGGCATCTCACAATTAACAAATCTAAAGCAAAACTTATGATATCCCCCTACAGCCTTAACCTCCCTAAGTCTTCCCCTATCCTCATAAATGGCAATTCCGTCCCTCCAGTTATTTAAGCCAAACATTTTGGAGTTCTCTCTGACTTTCCTCTTTCACCTACACTTTATCTCCAATCCATCCACAAATCCTTTCCCCTCAACTTTAGAGTATATGCAGAATCTATTTACTTCTCACCACCCAACTGCTAGTTCCTTGGTCCAATCCAGTCTGCCATCTGTCCCTTGAATTATTTCCACAGTCTCCTTAGTGATCTCATTGCTTCTACCTTTGCCCCTTAAGTCTTTTCACATCACAGAGTCTGAATGATGCTCATCAAATGTGGAATTTAAGAAACAAATTGTAGCAGTGAATCACACACAGAGAGTTGGGACACAGAGCCTTTTCTTTCCAGGAAGCAGCTTTATTCATGCCAGCAGGCTAAGCAGACTCAGCAGGCTAAGACCCAAAAGGCTGAGCCCCTAGCTCAGCAGGGAGTTGCCTTTTGTACAGTCTTTGCTACTTTGTCTCCCATATATGGTAACACAAGTCTGATCCGCAGGTCTATGTTACGGAGTCATGAGGAATGTCGTACACGCACACATAGCCAGGTTGCCTTCCCTTGTCTTGAGGTTTTCCCCACATTCCTTAAGGAGGAGATCTACCACATTCCACCCTTTGATGCTCAGACCCCCTATTTTGGTTTAAAGAACATCATCTTGGTTGAGAGTTTATATTTCCATAACATCATCACGTGTGGCCATTTTCCTTTTGACCATTACCTCAATGAGGATGGAGACAGACTGTATAACCAGGAGACCTAGGCAAGGTAGGATTAAGCAAGCTCCCAAAATTCAAGAGGATAATTCCCATGAGGGTTTTGAATCCCCTGAGAGTTGAAAATCATCCACCAAATAACTCCCTGGAGCCCCAACCTTTCCAGGTTTGGACTGGGACATGAGCAACCTTTCTCATTCGATCTGTCATCTCCTCTGTGACTTTTCCTCCATTTCCTGTCTGTAGGCAGCAGTTGCTCAGGTTAAACTTTCCATAAACACCTCCCTCAGAAGCAAGCAAGGAATCTAAGGCCAAGCCATTTTGATAGATATCACTGTGCATTTTGGTTTGCTGCTTGGCTAGTAAGTTAAGAACTCTGGTGGTTTCATTGGTAATAATTTATACAACTGTTTGACTATGTGCCTTAGCATGTAAATGGGAGTGTGGTAGCCCCAGGACCCATCCTCTGCCCAGGTGGCAGGGCTGTAATATTGGATTATACACTCAGGAGGCCATTCATCATCTTTCCAGTTGCCAATTTGTAGGGCACACCATTTCCTTTGAATCTCCCTGTCCCAATACACTTGGACTCCCAAATGTTCCCCTCTGACTAGTGGGAACAGGAAGTAACATGGATGAATAGTTCTTATCAGACATGACCCTGACCAGCCTGAGGGAAGTACTATATAGGCTGTCCTTCCACATATCCAGTATAGTCCACCTGGGGCCCACCATTCGATGGCCACATGGACATTGTCCTAGGCCCCTCAGAGATGAGAGGAGTTAGACAAGGGGTGGGGATCTGGCTCAATGTGATCTGGGGACCCCCACCATTGGGTTTCCTTGGCAGATGAGTTCTAAAATCTTTGGCCTAGGTACATTAAGCTTCCAATGGAGATGGTGAACTTTCTTCCCCACCAGGCAAGGCAGTTTTTCCCAATAATTTAGGTTTTGAGGAGCCAAACCCCAGTAGTAGGACTGGGGTATTTTGTTTCATCACAAGGTTCACAGGGATCTAATTCTCTAGCCTCCCATGGCCTTTGATCTCCCATGTTAGTTCCCCCACATACACAGCAAGAAGAGATCTTCAGAGTCTGAGCTATAGTCTCTGCTAGGGCTAGAAACAAGTTCCTTGCTGTGACTGAAATGGGAAGGGGGCTACTTCTTATTTCATAGAAGGAGTGGAAGACTTGATGGGACATGGTTGGATGGGGGGTAGTGACTCTCTTGAAATATAGCATAGTCCCTGTGTCTCTGCCTTGCCAACAGATCCAGATGCCAATTTGGGTGCCCCATTGCCATTTGGGTTAATGATGGTAAAATTAACAGGGTTACAGGCCTTTGATTGACAACCTGATATAGCACCCCCCACCCCTTTTGAAGGAGTGCTATTGTTGCCTTCTTTTTTCCAAGTAGCTCATGAAACACAGCTCCAGCTGGGGCATAAAAACTCAGGTGTATAGGCACGTGAACTGTTTTCCTCACACATGTATTTGTCATTGAGTCAGTATTTCTTCTCCCAATCTAACCCTCCACATGGTATATATCAAGAGTCCTTGGGCCCTCTATGACAAGTGCCCACTTTTTTCATATGACAGGTGCCTCTGGGCCAATACCTACAACCACACATACATCAAACAGCATTGACATTGGTCATTTTGGGGTAGCAATTTGTGTCCAGCTGACCAAGGCCCCCCACTTGGTAGGATCAGACTTCTAACCAGTCTTCACTGGGGGTTTATTATGGGTCATAGCATGTGTATTGACTCTTCCATTGGCAGATAGAATAGGTGGTCTTATTGTGTCTGCAAGTCCCCAGGACTTTTCCTTGGCATGAGAAGTGGGCATGGTATAGTAAAATCCAAGTGACTTCCTGGCCTGATCTGGTTATGTGACCATACGGGTCACCTAATGAGGAATCGAGGTCTACAGAAGGGGACCAGATTAGAAGCAACCAATACCAACAAAGCATCCTATCCACAAAGGGAAGGTGAGTGCTAACAGAAATCTCTCACCACACGTCCAACCAGCCAGGGTGGCCTCTGCCAATCCTATGGTGAAAAGTAGAGCAAGAACCACAAGAACAGTAAGAAACAAAGCAGGACAGTGCATCATCATAAGGAAACAGATACAGAAAATAAGGACAGTGTGTTTGTTCCACCAGATCATTGATTCCTCAAGCTTCTGCTGTGTGTAGTCAGCTTCCGGAGTGACTAAAGGAGAGCTGCAGTCTCCCAGAGCCTCTGGAATTGCAGATTGCTTCTTCTGTATGGTCAGCTTGCATGGCATTGATGGAACAGGAATGCACTCCCAGTTTCAAAATGCCGACTTCACTCTGCTGTGGTGAATCCAGGGACCCACCTCAGCTACCTTTACTGCAGTAGGGGTGGACAAAATGACAGTGAGCAGGCCCCTCCAGAGGGGTTTTAGGGATTTGACATTCCACTCCTTCACCCATTCAGCATCTCCTGGTTTAAAGGGGTGAGCGTCTGTGGTCAGACTCACAGCTAATCGCTCCCTAACCCAGTGGCGTAAGGTGGTTAGGGTAGAGTCAAGAGCCCGCATCTGTTCCCTTAGGGTTAGATTGTCTATTTCATTTAGATCCTCCTTTATGCCCTTGATAATGGGGGGAGGGCAGCCATAAAGGATTTCATAAGGGCAGAATCCCGTCTGCTTTGGGGGGCTACACCTGATTCGTAACAAGGTGATTGGCAATGCCTGGTCCCAGTGTAGGTGGGTTTCCTGACATAGTTTACTTAATTGAAGCTTCAGGGTTCCATTCATTCGTTCCACCTTCCCGGAGCCCTGGGGTCAATATGCCATGTGTAACTTCCAGGTGATCTTTGGGATCTTTAACCCCTTTGCCACCAGCTGCACCAGCTCAGCCACAATTGCTGGCCTGTTATCTGATTCCATAGTGAGAGGGATCCCAAATCAAGGAATGATTTCTTTTATAAGAAGTTGGGCCACTTCATGTGCCTTTTCTATGCGAGTAGGAAGGTTTCCATCCAGCCTGAGAAAGTGCACACAAAAACCAACAGATATTTACAGCCTTGGACCTGGGAAAGCTCAGTGAAGTCCACCATGATATTTTCAAACGGGGTTCCCCCAACACTCTGCACCCTAGGGTAGGCCTTGGGTTCCTGATGTGGGTTATTCCAGGCACACATTTCATATTGCTAGCATACTACTCAGGCTATGCTGGAGAGTCGAAGGATGTAGAAATGTCGTCTCAACGTAGTCTCGAGAGCTGTCCTGGTAGTATGTGTTTCCTGATGGAACTTCTTGACAAAAGCTGGAGACAGGGCCTCAGGAATTGCTACTCAGCCATCTTCAAATTTCCCCCATCCACCTGGGAGGTAGCTTCCATTTTCAGTCTTAAACCAAGTACTCTCATGTTCTGAGTAATTAGGGTCCCATTCTGCCAGTGGACTAGGGAACAGTGCAGCAGTTAAAGCCGCTGATTCCACTGTTCCTTTGGAGGCTGCTAGCTTTGCCTCTCTGTCTGCCTTAGAGTTTGCAGCCATGGGGTCTTCCCTTGATGCATGCATCAATGCATGACTGCCACTCTTTTAGGGGCCCACACAGCGTCTAAGAGTTCAAGGATTTCCTTACTTTATGTCTTTTCCTCCTGAGGTTATTAGATCCTTCTCTTTACATAAAGCCCCGTGTACAGTGGAGGGTGGTGATGGCATACTTAGAGTCTGTGTATATATTAACACATATCCCTGCCACCCGTTGGAGGGCTGGGGTTAATGCGATGAGCTCTGCCTTCTGTGCCAAAGTCCCCCTTGGCAGGGGTTTGGCTGATATAATAGAATTCAGGGTCACCATGGAGTACCCTGTAAGATGTTCTCCCTCTTTCACAAAACCGCTACCGTCAGAGAAACACTCAACATCGGACGCCCTTGAGGGGATGTCCCTCAAGTCTGGTCAGCTGGAGAACACCTCATCCATGACTTCAGTGCAGTCATGTTCATGTTCTGGTTGACCTGGCCCCACAGGCAGTAGGGTTGCAGGGTTTAGGGTCTGCACTACTTCTAGATGAATGCACAGGTTTTCACACAGCATTCCCTGATATCTCATCATCTGGGCGTTGGTTAGCCAGTATTGTCCCCTGTACTCCATTAATGTCAATACTGAATGTAGCTCTCAGACTGTCAACTCTTGTCCCATAGTTAACTTGTCATCCTCAGGCACTAAGAGGGCCCATAGGCAGGATAGCCAGCCTTGGGCAACAGAGTCAAGCTGCTTGAAGAGATATGCCACCGGGGGATGCCATGACCCCAACATCTGGGTTACAACTCCTATTGCGACTCCAGTATGTTCATGAACATATAAGAAGAAGGGCTTGGACATGTCTGGGAGCCCCAGACCAGGCATGTTGGTGAGGGCCCATTTTATCTCTTCAAAGGCTCCCATAACAGAGGTTCCCGCTCTCCCCTCTTTGTGGTCTCATAAAGGGGTTTTGCCAAGACTGAGAAGTTAGGTATTTAGATTCTACAGAAACCTACGGCCCTGAGAAACTCCAGAACCTGATGTTGGGTCAACGTGACCAGGATTAAACAAACGGCTTGTTTTTCTCTCTAGGCCGAGTTGGTGCTGCCCCTGGGAGAGGTGAAAGCCAAGGTACTTGACTTTCTATTGACAGATTCGGGCCTTTTCCTTGAAACCTTATAGCCAGTGTCCCATGGGGGGTGGGGGTGGTGGTGGTGGTGGTGGTAAGGAGCTGCCGAGTTCCTTCCATGTAATCCTCTTGAGACCTTCCAACCAGCAGTAAATCATCTACATACTGAAGCAGAATACAGCCATTTTGATCCACTGGGAAGGCTCTTAGGTCTGAGGCTACTGCCATGCCAAAAATAGTTGGGGAGTTTTTGAACCCCTGAGGCAATCTGGTCCAAGTCACCCGGACCTTGTCACCATTTTCAGGATTCTCCCACTGGAAGGTGAAGATCGGTTGACTCTGGGAGGCCAGTAGGATGCAGAAGAAGGCATCCTTGAAGTCTAGTCATATGAAGAAGGCAGCTTCAGCAGGGATAAGACCCAAGAGAGTGTATAGGTTCAGGACAATCAGGTGCAGGGTGACAGCAGCCTGGCTTATTGCATACAGATCTTGGATTGGCCGATAGTCACTGGTGCCCAGCTTCTGGACTGGTAGGAGAGGCATGTTCCAAGATGACTGACAGGGTTGGAGGATCCCATATTTTAGAAGTCTCTCCAGGTGCTTTTGTATTCCCATGTGTGCCTTACAAAGGATGAAATATTATTTTTGGAAAATGGGTCCTGCCCCTGGCTTTAGTTCTACAATTACTGGAGGTATGTTCTGGGCCAGTTCTGGTGAGTTGTCCTCACCCCACACCCCTAGTGCTCTGAAGGGAAGCTTAGGTCCCTGTTGTAGCTCCTCCATGAGACTGTAGAGGCACCATTGTTCCCCTTGGGGAATCATGAGAGTCATAATCTTTGCTTCTGGCTTTTGTAGGGTCAAAGCAGCTTGTCTGTGGGAGTTGAAAGTTATCTGGGCCCGCAGCTTTCCCAACAGGTCCCGACCCATTAAAGCCACGGGGCAGTCAGGGAGGTACAGGAATTCATGGATGATTTCATGCCCACCTAACCTGCATCTCCAAGGAAGCAGGACAGGATGGCATGTCCAACGGCCCATGGCCCCCACAATGGTGGCTTGTCTCTGTGAGAGGAGGCCCACGGGTTGGGTCACCTCGGGTGTTCACCCCAGTATCTACCATGAAGTTGATGGGTTGGCCCTCCACATTCTTTTGGACCATAGGCTCTTGGCAGGCTAACAAAATAGAGCCCACTCTGTCTTAGTCCTCCTCATAGTCTTCCATGGCAGTTAGCCCCACAAAATCATCTTTGGGGGCCCCATGAGGTTGTGATACTGGTTGGTACTGGCCCTGGACCATATGGCCTCTTTCTTTCTGTTTGGGGCCCTGCTGAGAATTAGTCAGCTGCAGAGTGCATTAATTTTTCCTGTGGACCTCCCGACAACAGTGAGCACAGTGATTCCATCCTAACTTTGATCCTGGGTGAGATGATCCTCCCTGCAATACCTTTTTGGCCCCAGCCCTATCCCTGTGGGGCACCTTTCTGGGAGCTTTCCAACTGCTCCATCAAGGCAGCAGCTAACAAGTCTACCTTTTTCTGCATCTTCTGGCATTCTTCCCTCCACCCCACCTGGTCACTGTTGACAAACACCTTAGTTGCTACTTCCAGCAACTGACTGGCATTCATGCCAGCAAAACTCTCTAGCTTTTGCCACTTGTGCCGGATGTCCCCTTGTGCCTGACCTATGAAAGCTGCATTGACTGTCTGTTGGTTGACAGGCGCCTCTGGATCAAAAGGGACGTAGAGATGAAATGCCCCATATAGTCTCTCATAGAACTGGCTCAGGCTCTCCTTGGGTCCCTGGAACACTTTTGATGTTTTGCTCATATTCATGTCCTCTTCCCCCATTCCTTCATGCCATTTAGAAGGGCTTCTTGATGCCATCCAGTTTTTGCGAGCCCTCCATCTACACTTGAGTCATTTGGGTTCCATTTGGGGTCCTCCCCAGGCAGGTGAGCCCAAGCATAAGCCTGAGTGTCTAGCATCGCAGCAGGGGCATTCTCCTCCAACCATTTTAGGGCTGCCTGGATAATTCGGCAATGCTCCTCCGTGTCAAAGAGGGTCAGGAGGAGTTGGTAGCAGTCTGTCCAGGTAGGTTTATGGGTTTGAATTATGGACTGCATTAGTTCAATCACAGCATGGGGCTTCTCCATATAGGAGGGAGTCTGGTGCTTCCAATTTAGGAGGTCTGTAGTGGTAAAGGATTGGTACAGAAAAACACGCTGGCCTTCTCAGATCTAGCCTTCCTGGTAAATAGGTCCCCTAGTTCCCCTCAGTGGCATCTGTAGGGCTCCCCAGTGTTGCTGCAAGAAGGGACTGTCTCCACTGGCCTGATCTTCTAATCGCCTTCCAGGAGGGGTGTATGAGGTTAGGACCAGTGGTCTGGGCAAACCAGTCACATCTGGAGAGGCCAGTGGAGCTAGAGGTGGCGGGGCCTCAAGACTAGAGGCCGGCTCTGGTGGGGTTTTGGCCGCCAGGGCAGCTGGAGGCTCAGGTGGCAATGAGGGGTACAGTGGGGCATATGGCAGTGGGGTCCCCTCATAGTCTCTCCCAACAGTATGGTTTTTCAGTTTTTGGCCGGCATTTGGAGGAAGCCGTGACATGAGCCATCATAACTTTACAGTTCTCTTCAATACAGACTTTTAGCCAAGGTGGGTGGAATAGGACCAGTTCTTGCCAACAAACAATGTAAGGAAATTGGGTGGGGTGGCCTGGATCCCCCACAACGACTCTGAGCACTTAACTAGTTCCTTATCAAGTGAGCCCTCAGAGGGCCAGCCCACCCCGAATGATGGTCAATCAATTTCACAGAATTTCCAGAGCTTTCTAGGAGTTAATTTCACACCCTAATCTCCTGAATATCCCTTTTTGAAATTCCTCAACATACACTCTAGGGGAGTCAGTTTACTCTGTTTTCCACCCATTTCCTCCCCCTAACAGACAACTTTCATACACAAGAGAGGGAAAAGGGAGAAGGGAGGGACTAATTTGGAGAGGACACACACTCCCTTTGTCCATTTCCGGCTGCTCTCCTCTCAGAGATATTTCAGGCACTTGTTAGCATTAGTGGGTTCAGTATCAAGCCCTGACCTGGATCAGGGACCCCAGAGGAAGTGTGACGCTGCCCTAAGCTATATGAGGTCACCATGGAACCGTGGATCGGGACTCAACACTAGCTTCATCCCATTGGTCAGGTCAAAACCTTTCGTCTGTCTCATTCACACACAGTCACACAGTGACTTCAACCCACTGCCCAGCTCCCAGCACCTTAGAGTTGTGGTTTCATTTCTTATGGAACTACTCAGGTAGCTCTGGGAGATGATCAGGCTCCCCTTCTGCCTCTTAGGGGCAGGTCTACCAAAACAAACCCAGATTCTCACCAGTCTGATGGGTGGTACTCCCTGATCTCGTTCCTGGGCCTCACCAGGTTCTTTTGTTCATCTGGGGACCTCACCCCAGCATGCCAGGGGTGGCTAGTCTCCTACTGATTGAGCGGTCTGCTGGAGACAGGTGAGGTCACCTCTCCTGGTGACCCGAGATTCACACCCCAGCGACAAGGGAGGTGAAACACCATCCCCACCTCCCAGGTGAGCCCCCACGAAATGTAGCAGTGAGTCAAACACAGAGAGTCGAGACACCAATGTTTTTCTTTCCAGGAAGCAGCTTTATTCGTGCCAGTACAGGCTCAGTGGGCTAAGACCCAAAAGGCTGAGCCTAAAGCTCAGCAGAGGGTTACCTTTTATACAATTTCTGTTCCTTTGTCTCCCGTATATGGTAACATACAGTCTGAATGGGCGGCCTATGTTACAGAGTCCTGAGGAAGGTCACGCCTGCCCACATAGCCAGGTTGCTTTCCCTTGTCTTGAGGTTTTCACCACATTTCTTACAGAGGGGCTGTACCACAAAATAAACAAAGAAAAAGAGAGACAAATAAAAACAAAACAAAACAAAATTCTTTTTTTTTTAATTTTTTTTTAATGATCATGACCTGAGCCGAAGTCGGAAGCTCAACCAACTGAGCCACCCAGGCACCCCAAAACAAACAAAAAAAATTCTTAAATACAAAGAACACACTGATGGTCACCAGAGGGGAGGTGGATGGGGGGATGGGTGGAATAGATAAAAGGGACTAAGAGTACACTTGTCATGATGAGCATTGAGTACTGTATAAAATTCTTGAATCATTATATTGTACACCTGAAACTAATATAACAATGTATGTTACTTATATGCAAATTTTAAAAATTAACAATTTTAAATGTACTTACTCCCTAGCCAGGTCTTCCCTAACTACTTGTATGCATCTTTTTTAAAAAAAATTTTTTTTAACATTTATTTATTTTTGAGACAGAGAGACAGAGCATGAACGGGGGAGGGGCAGAGAGAGAGGGAGACACAGAATCGGAAGTAGGCTCCAGGCTCTGAGCCATCAGCCCAGAGCCCGACGCGGGGCTCGAACTCACAGACCACGAGATCGTGGCCTGAGCTGAAGTCGGACGCTCAACCAACTGAGCCACCCAGGCGCCCCCTTGTATGCATCTTATATTCATAAACAAATAAAATGTATTTGTTTGTTGTCTTCTTCCACTGCTAGATGGAAGTTCCATCATTTCAGGGACTTCTGTCTCTTGTTTATGAATATATCCCCAGCTCTTGGGAGCAAACCAGACAATAACAGATCTTCATGAATATTGTTGAATAAATGTGTTCAACACTTGAGTCAAAAATGAGAGCAGTTCCTGTTTTTGTCAAGGAGAGAGATTTTTAATTTTTTTAATGTTTATTTATTTTTGGGGGGGCAGAGTATGAACAGGGGAGGGGTAGAGAGAGAAGGAGACATAGAATCCAAAGCAGATCAGGCTCTGATCTGTCAGCACAGAGCCCAGCGTGGGGCTTGAACTCACAAACCACAAGATAATGACCTGAGCAGATGTCGGATGCTTAACCCACTGAGCCACCCAGGCACCCTAGCAAGAGAGATTTTTTTTAAAGAAGAGATCATTTAAAGTGTCATCTGAAGAAAGAGGATGAGTTTATTAAAGAAGAGGATCAAGTCTGATAATGACTTTACTCTCTAGGAAACATTTGAGCTGAGGATTTAAAAATTAAATGGCATTTACCAGGTAGAGGAGATGAGAGTGTAGGGCAGACAAATAAAAACAACAAAAACATAGCTATAGATGTCTAAAAACACAAGATACATTCAAGAAACAATGAACAGTTGTGAGTAGAGCCTAAATTAATTAGAAAGGCAAGCCTAAATTAATTAGAAAGAGTCAAGGGAAGGTAATTTGGAGCTGATTGGGAAGTAAAGCAATTTTCTCAAATTCTCAAATCAATAAAGTTTAAATTGTAAAATTCATAACCTTTAGTAATTGGCTCTCATTTTCCCAAGCCCCTAACTTGTCTACATTGGGTTGCTTTTGCATAACAGTTATGTAACAGCAAGTTGATTAAAAGTATTCTGCATTATTCTTAATAAAAAATACTCCTGACTCTCACAATCTAATACTCTACCTAAAAATAAAGACACTATGGTCTATACAATGTATCTTTGAAAATGAGGATTATGGATTTCGAAGAATTAAGGTGGAATTAGGGATGAATGCAAAGGTGTGGTTGCCAAAGTTATGTGTGCTTATTCTTTTATCATAGTGCTTCTGATTAAGAAACAGTATGTTTCCACGCTGATTTTCTTCTTGCACTTCTTGCAATCTCTCCATTAGACATTCAATTCCAATTTACTGTCTGGTACATACACAAAGCTTTAAATAAGATTTGTTGGTTAGGTTGAAATTGCATCCAGTGACCCTACCTACTTATACACATACCTACAAATTTTCTGGAATTTTCTAATTTCTTCCCATGTGTAAGACACTGGGTTAAATTCTCTTAAACATGCAAGGAGAAAAAGAGAGAAAGAAAGAGAAAAGGGAAAAAAAGAAGTAGAGAAAGAGAAAGGAAGGAAATGAAGGAGGGAAGAAGGAAGGAAGGAAGGAAGGAAGAAAAAGAAGGAATTGGATGCTTTCTCTCCATTCAAGACAGTTTGGTTGTTGAGAGCCTATGATGTGATAAATCCATTAATATGTCTTCTTCAAACAGCTGTCTAAAATTTCTTCTTTTTCAAATGTTGCCTTGTCAGAGATCAAAATAATTTCTTCATCTGCAGTCTGAATAATTTTTTATGGTTCTGGTTAATGATGAAAAGACAAAGTTTTCAGTAGGTACTAACATAATTTACAATCTCTTCTGAAACCTGTTAATACATTTTCTAATTATGGAGGACAGACTTCAAAGCCCAGGACCTCATGGTATGCATCAGGAGCTTCATCAGTCAATAAGAGAAGAAGAAATTTATTAAAACACAGAAAATACTCAAAAGCATGACTCCTGAAATTCTTCCGTGTCTAATCAGGCCTTCACTCTCAAGAAGCTCACAATTTAATATGAAAAGTGTACATACTAAGTAAAAATTAATACACAGTATGTGTCTAGCGGTAATTATGAGATGCCACTAAATAAATTATAGATGAGAGATGCACCTTCCAGAGGGTTACTCAAAGAAGAATCCACAGGAGAGGCAAGACTTAAATGAAGCCCTAAAAAGCATATAGGATTTTAATAGATATATTTGCAGGATACAGAGAGTCTTTGCTGGGATAAACATATAAATAATAATAATAGCAATAATAATAATAGTCATAGAAATAGTATCTTCTGCTACTACCATTTACTGGGCTTTATAATGTTCTGGGCATGGTGCTAAGTGCTTTATATGAATTACCTCATTAGGTTTTTATGACAAGCTTCTAAAGTAGAGAATGGAAATTGCAGATGTTGAACCTGAATCCTAGTGATTACGAGTGACTTCCCAAAGGGACATAGAGGTGAACTAGAGTCTATCTGGTTCCATGCACTATTTGAGTAAGCACTAAGATTATCTGTTCAAGTGAAGAGTTTGCTTTGAGAAGAAATGGAATCTATAGCTGGAAATATACTTTGGAGCAGACCCTGAATACCAGTTTATAGCATTTGTGCACATGTGTGTGGGTTTCTGGCCTTTTTCCTATAGAAATGGGGACACTGTAGAAGTGTTCCGTAGGAAAGGTTTATGACTTATAACTATCACTATGAAGGCACTATGCAGTAGACTGGGCAAATTGAATTCAGAAGCCCAATTGAGAGTGTGCAGAAAATGAACAGGGGGAAAAAAGATGTGAAAAGAAATGAAAATGAACTGGAATACTTTGGACCCTTAATTCTGAACTCATTTTTATTTTTTGGAAAAGTATCAGAAACCTAAGTTGCAGAGATTTAAAAAATTTTTAAGTTTAGAAATCTATACTTGTAAAACATGCATCTATTTTTTTTTTTTAATTTTTTTTTTCAACGTTTTTTATTTATTTTTGGGACAGAGAGAGACAGAGCATGAACGGGGGAGGGGCAGAGAGAGAGGGAGACACAGAATCGGAAGCAGGCTCCAGGCTCCGAGCCATCAGCCCAGAGCCCGACGCGGGGCTCGAACTCACGGACCGCGAGATCGTGACCTGGCCGAAGTCGGACGCTCAACCGACTGCGCCACCCAGGCGCCCCAAACATGCATCTATTTTGATGGAGTAGGGGATTAATGTAATCTGCGGTGCAGCAGAGAAATGGTTAACAGGAGCCCCATGCCCATCCCACCCCCCAAGAAAAAAAAGGCAGAGGAAAGTTTGAGAGGGAATCACATGAGCTATAGAGGTGGCTCATCTCAGGAACTCCATCCTGAAACCGACACATTAGCACAGAACCACACCCAATCTATAGATTGTGAATCCAACTGAAGAAAGATAGAAACAGGACTATAACCAACTAGGCCAGGTAAGTGGCAGCCTTCTTCCAAGGATAGCACTGAAATGCAATAAGAAAACAGCTTTCCCAGTTGCTCAAGAAGCAGCCAAAACGATTTTGAAGCCTTGCTTTTCAAGGCCTTGAGGATCCTTTGCTGCTAGCCATTCCAAGACTGAAGCCAGGCAACTTGCACAGGCTGGAAATGTTCAGCATTTCCTGGTAAAGACAGGAAAAAGCAAACAGAACCTGTCCAGATTACATCCTTATTACCTCTAAGCTTAAATACCATGGACTAATTAAACTCAAATTTTATAATGGACTGACTTTGATCTTAAAAGGGGTTCCTACAGTGCTAGACTTGAGTCTAGACTTAAAGCCAGCCTTGACTCCCTGGACACTGGTAAGTTCCTACTTGGTGAGCCTAGATTTCTAGTGGCTTGTAATGTAGTTTCTAACAAATGGGGCATTGGTGGGGTTTTTGTTTATTTTTTAAGGAGATAAATAAATTAAAATTAGTCAACTGCATTTCTGAGCTGAGAAGTGGCTCTACTTACTAAAACATCTATTCTATTAGCTTCCAGCCACAGTCCCATTTCTGCTGCATTGAAATCTAATGCTATAAGATAAAATATTTTCTATTAAATTTGATAGGTTTAAGTAAAACTACATGACATGCTTCCATCAAAGGAAATAAAAATCATTCTTCAAAGTGGAATCAATTTGCAATCGTGACAGATGATGTTTTTCAAATTTAGCTGCAGTTCCACAATGGTACTTTGATGTCTCTGAAATAATTGACATAAGGAGCAATTCTCTATTTTAAACCGTGTTCTACTTTCAGTTTGGTTCTTTATAATAGGAACACCCCACAGGGTCCTGGATTCTTGCAGTTTTTATTTTGCAAACTACTTTACATCATAAATAAAAAGCTTCTTTTTATAAAAAATGTCTGATTTTATAATAGAAAATGTTCTCTCATTTTTATATTGGAAATAATCTGTTCTTCCTTTGAGCAATTAATGTATATTGGTGCATAAGTTATCATGTATATTATCTCATATATCTTAGTTGACAAATATCTCCATTCCAAGCAAGCATAGATTGCATTTAGTTTTTATTAATTATAATTGTTTTCCTGGAGACTAAAGAATTAAACTAAACACTCAGTTTCTTCCAAAATTTCTCGGAAATATCCAAGCTGAGATCATCATAAACTTGAAAGCAAAAGTGACAGAGAAGAATTAATAGGCTGAAATCAAGATCTGTGCCCCAGATCTTGAAGCATCTTTGCTGAGGCATGGCTACCTGAAAACCCACCTACTGAAAGTTCATAGGCAGATGTAGATGTTCTGTAGTGATAGCTTTGAAATCTTTAATACTCTGGTTCTTGTGGGTTCATGGCAAATTTTCCAACGGTTCTCAGAAAAAGGAGAAAATAAGAACAGTGCTGCAATGAATTTTTCATAAACATAAATATATTTATTGAAACGATTGTCCTTTACATAGGAGATTGTCCTTTTCTTAAGCCCTTTCTTTACAAAATAATTATTAGGTTGATAGTAGGATGTTTGTTGTTGTTAACATCTTACTTGGTAAAATGAAAGGTTGCCAATCTTGTGTTAGTCCTACTTGTTTTTCTTTGTTTTTTTAAAATTTTTTCAATGTTTATTTTTTGAGGGAGAGACAGAGAGAGACAGAGCACGAGCAGGGGAGGGCCAGAGAGAGGAACACACAGAATCTGAAGCAGGCTCCAGGCTCTGAGCCGTCAGCACAGAGCTCGACGCAGAGCTTGAACTCTCTAACCGTGAGATCATGACCTGAACTAAAGTGGACGCTTAACCGACTGAGCTCCCCCGAGCCCCCCACTTGTTTTTCTTTGAAACCATGCTAAATACCAGTGGGAACTTTAGTGAATCTCCTTCCTTCCAGCCCCACGGCTTAAAAGGGGGCATGTACAACCCATTGCCTCACTTTAAAAAAAAAAAAAAAGAGTAGGTGAAGTGGCAAGAGTTCTGCTAGACTTCTCTAGCATCTAACATTTCTTTAGAGGATAAGTATTATATCCTGGTTTCAATAAAATACCAGGGAACTAGATTTAAAAATGTCATTGACCTGTCAAATATGTATTACAACATAGATCTCAAAGCAGTATTAACATACCTGTCATGATTTTATCATTCTTCAAGCTGAATCCATTTTACAGTGCAGATTAACTCTACTATTTGCCAAAACTGAGTTTAGTATCATTTTAGTTATTTGATAAGCTGTTTCTGGGTTACTCTGTCCCTTTGCCTAACAGTGAAAAGATGAAATGCTAGTATATCAAATGCTCACGTCACTGAAAATCACTGTAATTCCCAATGTCATCTGGTACTCTAGGATCACTGGAAGTAACAAGAAACCAATGAGACTGAAAAGTATCCTATGTGATTTGACATAGTCTTGAGAAAACACGGGGTGTCTGTGACTTGTGTTTTCCATGAGTCGTGGTACATTTGACGTTCTATTGCTTTTTTTCCCTTTTCCCCTTTCCAGTGAAGTCAGATGAGTTACAGACAATCAAGAAAGAATTAACCCAGATCAAAACGAAAATTGACTCCTTGCTAGGGCGCCTGGAGAAAATTGAGAAGCAGCAGAAGGCGGAGGCAGGTAAGTGAAAAGGATCTGTGGCCACAGACACGTCGGAATTAAACCAGTGAAACACTGTCAATCACAGGGACAGCTCAGGGCCGGGGGGACACTGGCTGAGTTTAACAGTTTAATACAGATACGTGAATAAAGTCTTTGAGCCAAGAGTTGCAACAATGCAATCTAAGTTTTTACTGTTTGGAGAACATGAACCAATTTGTCTAAAATTCATATTTTTTAAAAAGAAAAAATATTTTGATAGTAATAATAATAATTATATCATAATTACAAGTTAATATCTCAATATCAAGCAACTTTAAGAAAATAAAATCAATTAATGGAATAACACTGTCAGACTAAAATAATATTCATATTTAAATAAACAAACTGCAGAAATATAACAGATTTCAAAAACAGTGATCATAAAGCCCAGCTCCTGCGTTGCTACAACCCTGCAAAACTTCAGTACCCAGTTTCAGGATCCTCAAAATCAAGAGCATGTCCCTGACCACCCGCGGCCAAGTCATTTGATTATATCTTTTATAACTTAATGTTCCCCTCTCCTTTGAATTATCAGCCTTGACCCTATTTGTATTCTAATACAATTCTAATGCCCTTGTCATGTGGTTGCAGATATTTTTTAAATCACAGAATATGAGAACTGGGATAAAGTTGGAGATGAGCGAGTGCACATCATGTTCTGCAAGGCCTCACATGCCTCAGAGGCTCCCTGGAGATAAGATGAAGGTTAGAAGGAGGCCCGGGAGGTAGATGAATTCTTGCTTCCTCTAAACTCAGCCCTTGTTCTACCTGCATCTATTTTAAATATTGGGATTCAACATAAGGCTTCCTATTCTAAAAGAGCTTCACTTTTTAAAAAATAAAAAATATAGTTTTGAAAGCCATGGTTCAAATCCAGCCTCCTCATTTCAGAGACAAAAATACAAAGATTCAGGGAGGTAAATTGATTTTTCCATAGTCACCTAACTAGTGAGTGATAGACCTAGGTCTCGAACCCAGGTGTCATGAGTGAATCCAGTGCCCTTCCCATTTGTAGTTTCAATCTCAGGTTCCACTCAGGGCCTGGTCCCAGGATCTCACTGACGTGACGCTACCTGGATTACTCTTCATTGATGAGAACTGGTGGGGATCCGGGAGCCCCTGAGCTACAGCAAAGAGGAACCTGCCTATTCATTCACCGTACCACTGGGGTGATGACCAGAGCTTTTACCTCCTGCCAATGAGCCATATAGGACTCAAGAATGAAAAGAAGCCAGATGTGAGTTGGTGGTATAGCATAATGAATGAGAGATATAAACTCTGGTTCAGATTCTCACATGCCAGTGACTGAGCCTTCTCCTTTATAGAATGAAGATAATAATCCCCACCTCACTTTGTGAGAAACAAATAAAATATCACATGTAACTTATATGGCACAGTAATTAGCACAGAGTAAAGGCTCAGTAATTAGAGCTGTTTGGCATTGGTACTAACACAAGCATATAACTGGAAATGAACATTTCCTACTGTTTTCACACAACCCATTTTTTTAAAAACATGAGCCATATACCTAGCATGTGGCAGATTCTCACCAATGTGAATGTGAAAAAATAGATAATACAGAATTGTTTTTATTAAAAATTTCTATTATCAGCATATTTTCTACTATAAAAAGATATGGGCAAAAGATTTGAGTGAACATTTTTCTAAAGAAGACAAACAGATGGCCATCAGGTGCATGAAAAGATGCTCAGCATCACTAATCACCAGGGAAATGCAAACCGAGACCACAAAGTAATATTACATCACACTTGTTAGAATGACTAGTATCAAAAAGACAAGAAACAAGTGCTGGTGAGGATGTGGAGAAAACGGAACCCTTGTGCACCATGGGTAGGATTGTAACTTTCCACTATGGAAAACAGTATGGAGGGTCCTCAAAAGATAAAAAATAGAACTTCCATATTATCCAGTAATCACACTACTGAGCATTTATTTGAAAAAAAAACAAAAAACAAAAACAAAAACAAAAAAACACTGCCTACACTTCTTAATAGAGAAATTTAGATTTTAGGATGTTTTTTTATATGCTGTCTATGGCAGTAATGTAAAGTGTTTCTGTGACTGAACTATCCTGTGATGTTGCCTAAATCAATATTTCCTTTTGAGGAACTTTTGTGAAATTCGTTATTATGTAAAACAACCCTTACAGCAAAGGACTTTGATAACCAATTTGCACTTCAGTTTAAAGGATTATGGAGAACTCATTTAAATATAAATCACCTCAAAGAGAAAAATGTGATCCTTATTCTATCATATTATACCTTCCAGTTTCCTGCAATGAATAATACCTTTCACTTATCTTCTTGGGAGATCATCTATAAATGTAATGCCAAAATTCAAAGCTTGCATTTTCTTTTCATGAGAGGCTGTCACCTTATTTTTGTACGTGTTTAAACTTTCCCAGTCATGAGACATTTATTTTTAAAATGATAGGCTTAGTCTTTTGATATTTATGTCTTTCTTACTTTAACATGTTAGGAAGAAAATGGAATTATTTAATTTGTAATTTCATTCACTTAGCAATTGTCTCCTGAACAGCATTTGTATTTAATGGAGATAAGGTGATTACTTTCTATATTTTCTTTATGAAAAGAAAAGTCTTTCCTTGTAAGGAAAGACTCAAGATTAGATTATAGAAAGTGGCAAGAAATATGATAAAATTCTTAAAAAATACTCCATATCTCCTTACTAAATTTAAGGGAGCACTCATTTTAATGCTTACTCTGTTGCAAACTAATTATCTGCTGGCTAACTAACATTTACTCTTCATTATTACTCTTTCATACATCTCCCATTCCCAGTCTTAGTTATTTGATAATGAAAGTATCCAGCACAGGGGCACCTGGATGGCTCAGTCAGTTAAGCATTCCATTTGGGCTCAGGGCATGATCTCACAGTTCATGGTTCGAGCCCTGCATTGGGCTCTGTGCTGACCGCTCAGAGCCTGGAGCCTGCTTCAGATTCTGTCTCCCTCACTCTCTACCCCTACCCCGCTCGTGCTTTGTCTCTCTCTCAAAGATAAAAAATAAATACTACCCAAAACTTTTGAAAAAAAAAAAAAACAACAACAAAGTTTCCAGCATAAAATACTGACAGGAAATGGAAGATCATGAACCAAAGATGGGGAAAACCACACAACATGGAGATTGTACAGTATTCGAGTCATAGTATCATTTTTTTTCTTCTTTGTTTGTAGTGAATTTCTAAGCTATGAGGAATAATTGTAATGAAGTATCATTACTTGATTTTGTATTCTATATACTGACTAATCGATATTTGTATGGCATCCTGTCTCTTTCTTTGAGATTGTAAGCTTCCTGAGCACATGGTCATGTCTTCTCTTCCTTTTCTAACTCTTTCCAACATGTACTATGTACCAGGCACAACCTCACAAGTCATTTAACTTCTCTAGGTCTCAACCCCTCAAATGTAAACTAGAGGAATGATTATGACCTCAAACATAAATCCCAACTTTTAAGCTACAAATAGTATGAATCCATAATGCATATGTTATTATTTTCTATTGAATAATTCAATTAACATAACTTTGGAATGTAGTGACTATGTAGATTATTGAAAACAACAAATAACACATATCAATTTAACCTACAACTGTGCCTCATTCCTAGATGATTCTTTTAAAAGAGCCACATATAAATGGCCACATATGAATGGCACGATTTATATGTGGTTTGCACAGTGATGTTAAATGACCAAAAGGGATAAAAGAAGCAAGAAGGAAAACTAGAGACTGGGTATCTATAATGGGCACAATTAATCCACAGGTACCTATATGTAAAAAAAAAAAAACAAAAACAAAAACTTCAGGTATAAAGTCTCTGATGTGAAAAGGCAAATAGACTTTATTTAATTCAGCTTTATTCTCAGTGGTATGCCTGATACATGGCCAGCCAGTGTGCTGGGACAATTCCAATGATAATAGCCAGAGTTTGACCTAAGCATTGGAGAGGCCACAAACCAGGTCCCACAGGAAAATTCATCCTGCCCAGATGTTTGGTAAAAGGAAAAGAATTTTTAAAAATAAATTAATATCCAAGGGGCTCCTGGGTGGCTCAGTCTGTTAAGCATCCCACTCTTGATCTCCACTCAGGTCATGATCTCACAGTTAGTGAGTTCAGGCCCCACATCGGCTCCACGCGAGTAATGCAGAGCCCGATTGGGATTCTCTCACTACTCTCTCTCTCTGCCCCTCCTCCCTCCCTCCCTTCCTCTCTGTCTCCAAATAAATAAATAAACATTTAAACATAAATTAATTATTAATTAATTAATATCCAAGAATTATAATATTACAAATAAATACAAAAATATATAACTGCTTTTGAAAAGTTAGTATCTTCCAATACTGCTATCCATTTACACATGGCATACTCTTTTCAGTATGCTGGTATTTTTATTTAGCCAGTTCACACATTAATGTCATTTACTTGGACCCTAGTGATATTAGCGTCTCAGACTCCTACGGTCAGTTCTTCTTCTACTGCACCAAACCACAAGGTCTTTTGCTCTCATTTGGTCTGGTTATCTGTTTTACACCCCCTGAAACCAAGTTTAGTGTCCAACCCACTGTGAGTGTAACAGCCAATTAAATATTTTAAAAGAGCTATAATTTTCTCACTCCCAATACTTTGGCTATTGTTGACTGGGGCGCCTGGGTGGCTCAGTCGGTTAAGCGGCTGACTTCAGCTCAGGTCATGATCTCACGGTCCGTGAGTTCGAGCCCCGCGTCGGGCTCTGTGCTGACAGCTCAGAGCCTGGAGCCTGTTTCCGATTCTGTGTCTCCCTCTCTCTCTGCCCCTCCCCCGTTCATGCTCTGTCTCTCTCTGTCCCAAAAATAAATAAAAAACGTTGAAAAAAAATTTAAAAAAAATAAAAAATAAAAAATAAAAATAAAAATCTCTAAAAATTTTTTTAAAAATTTTAAAACCTCTAGGCATAAAGAGAATGGGAACAAAATTTTAGAAACTGGACAACAGATGGAGAAGGTACCTGAGTTAGTATACATACCCTAGAAATCTAAGTCTAATTTTAACCACAGAAATCCCAAAAGGCTGAAAATCAAAGACATCATGTTCCTCTGGAAAAGGAGGTATATACATGGCTGCAAGTCTGTTAAGGAATCAGATTCCTGTATTCCTAACTGTCTCTGACCTACTAGAAATCTGGAGAAGTTACCTATAGAATAGCTAAAAAGCAGATCCCAAAGCTGGTAAACAACAAATTTGAGTGCAGTTGAAGACAAGGAGAGAAGTGAAAGTTTACACAACTACTGTAGAAATTCCAAGCATTGTACCCCCTCAGCTGCCGGACTATTGGCAAGACACCAGAAGTTTTAATTAGGGAGATGAGCATCCTAAAAAGAAAGATTTTTTTTTTCAATATATGAAATTTATTGCCAAATTGGTTTCCATACAACACCCAGTGCTCATCCCAAAAGGCGCCGTCCTCAATACCCATCACCCACCCTCCCCTCCTGCCCACCCCCCCCATCAACCCTCAGTTTGTTCTCAGTTTTTAAGAGTCTCTTATGCTTTGGCTCCCTCCCTCTCTAACCTTTTTTTTTCCTTCCCCTCCCCCATGGGTTTCTGTTAAGTTTCTCAGGATCCACATAAGAGTGAAAACATACGGTATTTGTCTTTCTCTGTATGGCTTACATCACTTAGCATAACACTCTCCAGTTCCATCCACGTTGCTACAAAGGGCCATATTTCATTCTTTCTCATTGCCATGTAGTACTCCATTGTACCCCAATGTTTATAGCAGCACTCTCAACAATAGCCAAATTATGGAAAGAGCCTAAATGTCCATCAACTGATGAATGGAAAAAGAAAGATTTAAAGATGCTGGCATAGGCATCACCCAAGAAAATGGTCAACCACATCATCCTGCAAAAACAATATCCCTTTGCTTACAAAGCTGCCCCTTGGTATTTTAATACCTCACTGTTCAATGAATGGACAAGCATCACCCAATAATTGCAAACACTTACCATGAAAAGGAGATATCAAAAAAGGGAGAAAAAAAGAAAACTTGGATGAAACATTGTGCAGAAGAAAGAATAAAACTTTAAAAGAAAAAATAAAAAAAAAACTGATTAACATACTCAGAAAGAATGAGAAAATATTGCATTCATGAAATAAGAACATGACACTAAAAATGAGTATTCAGAAGACAGATAAAAGAGCTTTTAGAAATTAACATGTGATAGCACAAATAATTCAGTATTGGAAGACAAAATTGAAGTAGAAAATAGATATGGAAAATAGAAGGGGAAGGATATGAAAATTACTGGATGAATATCTGAATAATAGGGTTACAGAAAGAAAGAGGGGAGATCATCAAAAAAAATTTTAGAAAAAAACCTGAAGGGAACATGTGGGTGGGTCAGTCGGTTAAGCATCTGACTGGCTCAGGTCATGATCTCATGGTTTGTGGGTTCGAGCCCCGCGTCGGGCTCTGTGCTGACAGCTCAGAGCCTGGAGCCTGCTTCAGATTCTGTGTCTCCCTCTCTCTGCCCCTCTCCCCCACTTGTGCTCTGTCTCTCAAAAATAAATAAATGTAAAAAAAATTTTTTTAAGAAAAAACCTGAAGAACATTAATCAGGTTGAAAGAATCCACTGAATGCCTGAAACAATGCACGAAAAAAGATGCACATCAAAGCATCTCATTGTGATATTTCAGAACATGAGGGCAAAGAGAAGGTCCTACCATCTTCCAGAGAGACAGGAAAGGAGAGAAAACAGTTTTCATATAAAGAAACAGGAATCAGAATACCAATAGGCTTCTCAACAGCCACACTGAAAACCAGGAGGCAATGAAAACATACCCTAAAAATTCTGAGGAAAGATCATTTACAAGCTACAATTCTGTACCTAATGCCCAAACTATTAAATGTGAGGGTAGATTAAAGACATTTGCAGATATATAAATATCAAAAAATGTATCTCCAGTTCACTCTTCCCCTGAAAAGGACTGGAGGAAGTAGTTCACAAAAAACAGCAGGTCAACCAAGAAAGGAGAAACGTGGCTTTCCCAAAGCAGGGAAATACTGAGGCAAGAGCAAGGGGAATCACACGATGGTGGTAAAGGAGAGTCTAGCATATGAGCTGTGCAACAGACCCAGAAAGAAATCGAAATCCGAACAACTCAAAAGCTCCGGGAGAGACTTTTTCAAGATCAAATTGATAGAATGGCTAACGGGTACGTAAGGGAATTGGTTTGAAACAAGATTTACAGGTCTAGTTAAAGTTGGCACAAGTATGTATCTGTACACAGGGAACTGAATTAAACAAAACGAAATAAGATGAAAAGTTCAAGGCACTTTTTAACACCAAAGAAAATAATACTGTTCAGGGAAGAAAAATTATGTGTTATATACTAACAACTTAGCTGCACAAAGCATTTTCATACTTAAAATTAAGTAAACACAGAACATTGATCTAATCTAATTTACAGTGTAACTCCCTAGAGTGATGGGACGTAAGTGGGGATTGTATGACAGAGAATTGAGTCCTCAGCTTCCTAAGTATGATATAAATAGGTAAAGCCTAAGACTGATCAAGAGACAGCAACAGAAACACCTATTTAGAAATATGAGGGCATATACTTAAAAGAATGAACTGAGTTGAAAGCCTTTAAAAGAGCTGAAAATGGTGAGCAGGTAGGAACAGAAGACTGCTATTTTTCATAACAAGTCTTGTGGAAATATTTAACTACAAAAATTAAGTGTTTTAAAGAAGCTAAATTTAAAGTTGTGAAAAGAAAATGACTTGTCTTTAGCAGTTGGAGCAAAACCTTTCCCTTTGCTTACTGGAGAATTTCCAATGGCTGTCCCTCAGGGAACTGTAAAAGAAAATTGCACTGGACACTTATTAAACATGGCATAGGAAGACTTTATTCTAGACTATTGCAATAGGGGTCAAGACTAGTGCAGTAGGGGGTGGAAATTGAACGCTACTAAAACAAAAGGCAGGATAATTTTTAAACGCTGGAGTAAGCTAATGGAAAAGTATTAGAGGACATTAGTACAGAGGTTGGTTGGTATGACTGGGCCATCTGTGTTTGCTAATTGACTGTTATGGAAGATAAGCTTCTACTCTCCCACAGAGACTATCTTTCTTGATGATTACATTTCAAGGGGATGACTTCTAGGTTTTAAGAAAGGCAGGCCTAGGTTGCAAATGATTTACATCTCCAAGGGGCATAAAAAAAACTTTACAATTCCAAGTTTTCTAAAGTAAATGCTCTAAGAAAAAAGAGGTCTGGAGCCTATAGTCAGGAGGGAGCTGAGGGGTACATTAAGGTCCTTGGTAATAACTCAATCACCATCTTTCAAAATAGAAACCTTTTCCCCCACTTTCTTATCTAAATATACTCTCTGTGTCCAGTCTCTGTCACATCACCACTCTATAAGTCCTGTGAATCAAATTGCCAAATTAACATTTTCTGTTCCTTCTACAACCAGTGTTGCAAAATGTTACCTTAGCATATTTTTACCTCTTCTCTCTGTTTTGCCAGTGCTATTGCCTGTACCCAAGCCCTCATCTCTCACTTGCTCTAATGAACTCATCTTATTTTTTACCAGCTTTATTGCATAGGCATAAAACTCACCCATTCCAAGAGTGTAATTCGATGATTTCTTAGTATGTTACTGAGCAGTACAACCATCACCACAAAGCAGCTAGAACATTTTCATCCTCCAAAGCCTCACCTGGTAGCCAGTCACCCCACTTCTAGTTTGCTTCCTCCTTAATTCATCCTCCTTGTGGCAAATAGATTTACACTAGCAAGACATCTATAAGGCCCCATACTTAAGAATCAAACAGAACTACATCGAATCCCAAAACTTACTAGTTGTGTGGTACTTGGTATTTATAAATTTTGAAATTTATAAAATAGGAGTTGGGGTGCCTTTGTGGCTCATTCAGTTAAGCATCTGACTTCACTCAGGTCATCATCTCACGGTTTGTGAGTTCAAGCCCCACATTGGGCTCTGAGCTGAGAGCTCAGAGTCTGGAGCCTGCTTCAGATTCTGTGTCTCCCTCTCTCTCTGACCCTCCCCCGCTCGCACTCTGTCTCTCTCAAAAATAAATAAACATTAAAAAAAAAATTTAAGTAAATAAATAAATAAAATGGGGGAAATTGGGGTGCCTGGGTGGCTCAGTTGGTTAAGCGTCTGACTTCAGCTCAGGTCGTGATCTTGCAGTTTGTGAGTTTGAGTTCCATGTCCGGCTATGTGCTGACAGTTCAGAGCCTGGAGCCTGCTTCAGATTCTGTGTCTCCCTCTCTCTCTGACCCTCACCTGCTCACACACACACTCTCTCTCTCAAAAATAAATAAACATTTTTTAAAAAGTAAAATGGGGGAAATTAATATCTATTCCTTAAAATTGTGAGGTTTAAATAAACACAATGTATCTGTAATTTTAAAAATTATTTATATTGGGGGTGCCTCGGTCGCTCAGTTGGTTAAGCATCTGACTTCAGCTCAGGTCACGATCTCACAGTTTGTGAGTTCAAGCCCTGCGTCAGGCTCTGTGCTGACAGCTCAGAGCCTGGAGCCTGTTTCAGATTCTGTGTCTCCCTCTCTCTGTCTGCCCCTCCCCGGATTGCACTCTGTCTCTGTCTCTTTCAAACCTAAACATAATTTTTTTTTATTATTTATATTGAGTCTGTGGTGACCTTAACAATCCAGGGTACTCAATGAGAACAACTTTGAGATCATTTTCTCCAGGAATGTACTTCTGTAACTGACATTTTAGTGTGAATGTGAAAGCAATTATCCTATGAAACTTTCTTTATGCTCATTTATGTCATTATTAGTAATACAATGCATAATACATTGTATCTTTTTAAAAAGCATTTATTGAAATCTTTGAGTTAAATTCATATTATATACAGGTGTTGTAGTATAGAATTTTTTTAAATACAGCTTATACTGGTATGCGAAAACAATAGTTATAGAATACTAGCTTGACTCTAATGAATAATGTGACTGTTTTATATCAACATTCTTTCCAACCATCTGCTAAGTACAATTTAGCTAGTAATTAGCTATCAATTAAGCCAGCCTATCAAAAAACTTAACTGCCAACTCAACCAATTTTCAGAGTTATATTAATGATAATAGCTATGCAGCAAACTGAATCTAATGAAAATACTTTGAATATATATCCCAACAATTCTAACTTGTTTTCTATATCATATATCGCTTATGAAATAGAAATGAGACATACAAAAAGTGTTTTGAATATGAAGATTGAAATTTAATATAAATTCCTTTCTTTCGTGGCTTTTTAAAGCCTGAGGCATATTCCCATAAACAGAAGTACTTAACTAGCACTTGTGCTTCTTTTCCTTTGATAACCATTATTTAGTTGGAGCATGTGCCCCTAACCAAACAGACTTCTTCATTCTTTAATTTGAAATTAGCTGGTTACTGAGGAGATTCAAAGCTCTATCAAATTAGGCCTTTTTCTAGAGATATATTAGGAAATAGCCCAGGCTATGGAAACAGAAAACCTTAAGTGGGAACTCGAACACTTGCACTTATTAACTGTGTGACCACAGGCACCTTTTTCTTCTCCACCTGGAAAACGATAAAGAGGCCTACCTTGCAGGATGTCTCAAGGCCTGTGGTTAATGCATGCTGCATGGTCATTACTTTGTAAGCACTCACTCACTTGGAGCCATAACGTTTTTTTCCTCCTGAAATCCTTATTTATGTAATATTAGAGATATCTTTTAGGCATATAGCTGCTAGATTTTGGTTCTTAATACATTCTTTCAAAAAATATCTAAAATTCACTCTGCCCACCAAAGAAATCCTATGGCCAACCTGTCATTCAGACTTAAAGAATTCAGCAGAGACTCCAAAAGATGCCAGTGTTCCAAAGCAGCCATCCTCCCATAAGTCCTTGCACACTTCACATTTTATTTTTTCTCCTGAAGACTTATCGTGTAAAAATGAACAATCTTCTAAGAAACTCTTAGACCCCGCATTTTATTTGACTTAATGGTATGGGACTCTCATGTAAAATGTGACAAGGATGTTTCTTTTAACCTCTGTGGATTCATATTTTTGCAACCATGGTGCCAAATTCAACAATCACTCTGACTCTATGAAAAGAATTTGACACCCACACATTTATTTTCATTTTTTGGTCCCATCACAATTCATGAATATATTCAGCAGATATTTCATTTGCATGTAAGGCTCTGAGTGAACCATCAGGGCTACAAAGATGAATGAAAATGTTTCTTCCCCTAAGAACTTTAGTGGTAGAGACATAAATGGGCGTGCACACACATACATAGTACATATACGCTCAGCACTCACAATAAAAAGGAAAAAGTGATCAACAGAAAAAATAATTATGTAGGTGAAGAAAATGTTATAAAGGCAGGAATAAACTAAAAAATACTCCTCGTTTCCAGGAGAAATAAAGTTAGATAATTATTCATAAAAAATAGAACAAGCTGCTTTGTTTCCACTTCAACAAAATAATTACTGGGTCAAAACTGCTTGTTAAACTGTGAACCAACAGTTTAATAAACAAGATGTGCTTTCATGTGTGATTTTATTCCTGGAACCTATCATTGTTTACCGATTATAACATTTCTTACTGAGGTAATGACAAAAATCTATGATGACTACATATTACCGAAGCACAGGTTGATTGTATTTCTGTTAAACTGCTATGAATTGACTGCCATTGTAATTAAAGTTTTTTCTCTCAAACCAGATAATGTCTTCCATGCATTTAGCCTTCAAGTTAATTAATGGATGAATGAGGATGAGTCCTAGGGTTTTTTTGGTGTTTTGGTTTTTTTTTTTTTTTGCATTGAACACTATTGCCTTTGAAATTGGCTGTCAGAGGAGTTGCATGTATGTTGTATAACATACACGAAAAAGCAGAGACTAACTTAAAACATTATGTCTGTCTAAACAGAAACGAAGGGACCATGTCAAAGCCCAAATTGTCCTTGTAATGTAGATGCTTAATGGTCAATAGTAATGAATGATTTTGACATAAACTGTTTGCCTAGAGCAATAATATAGGTTCAACTCAATAACCATTTTTGAGCCTGTTACGATAACATGTTTGTGTCGCCTTTACATTTTAAAACACTCAGTTGAGTATACAACAACTCTCTGAAAGATGTTATTTTCATGCTCATCTTTTAGAGAAGAAAGCTATAGTTAATAGGATTAGTAATTAACAGAATTATGGATCTTAAATTCTATATAGTTTCTAATAGCTTATATTATCTCCTCTACATACAAGGCATTCAGTAAGGGGTACAGAGCAAATCAAACTATTTCTTGATAACTGACTTGTATTGCACTTCTCACTTTACAAAAGATTAACATCTATATTATCCCCTTTGAGTGTGACAATGACCTTTTGAGGCAATAGCTCTAGTATTAAAGAAACTTAAACACCACAGAGAGAAGGATAAGACAAGAGTAGACTAACTGTAAGACAACGTTTGATTTGGGCTTTGATTGATCAGGGAAGAAGGGATGTCATTCAGTTTAGGAAGATCAGGAGAGTCAGCATGGATTTCAAACATAACTGCAACAAATTGATACACAAAGCCAAATGAGGGCTAGGCATCTTTAAGTTCTGATCCCACATGGGTTCTCTGAAAATCTTCTGTGGTTCTTTGGCCAAAAATTTTCCAGAGGGGGAAAATAAGAATATTACTTTCAACATTAAAAGCGAGGGTTTCCAGAGAACAAATACTTCTGAAAATCATTAGAAAAGAAATGTATATGTCAAGCCAAATGAATTTCCAAAATAATATCAATCCTAAGCAAAAGTACAGTTGTGTATTATGACAAAAGAATAAACATAATGACCTAAAATCCAGAAAGTCTGGCTTTAGGAAAAGTTATACAATATATTTTTCACTGTATAGGATAATAATTGTCCAATCCCAAATGCCCATTCCTCTCTCATTCCTGAAATATCAGCACCAGGTCATGACAGCAGTGGTATTTTGAACGAGTGGTAACCTAGAGTGGCAAAAAGGGAGGGGTCAAATGATAAACACAAAAATCACTCGAAGGAGAAAGGCTGAAGGATGGAAACCAGAGTTGCCAGATGCATTGTGCCGTCCAAAGGGTCAGCCATAGTAGAGGCTATCAGGTAGAGCATGGGATGTGATCAACAGCAGAGATTCAAAACTTCAGTGCTCAAACTAGTCTGCCCATCACAGTTTTTTCTCCATTGGTGCTGGTCATGAATGTGTAGATAGGTTAAAGGTCAAGAACTACAGAGGTCAGTGATAGGTGGAAAGAAGGTGAGATGAATAAAAACTAGCAATTTTCAGTAACAGTTAAGTTCAGCATGTGGTCTGTGTCTGTGTCTCTTGCCTGATTTGCCTTCCTTTTAATCCAGAGACTTGGGTAATCTTCTCCCAATTAAACTTCTTGGTTAAGTTTTACAATAATCACTTTAAAGTCTTCATAAGACTTTCTATGCTAAAAGTGATGTAGATAAGACATCAGAGAAGAAGGAATTTAAGCTACTTGCTTTCATCAGTACACTCACATATATGAAGATAAAAAGTGTAGCTTTAAAAGCAGAATTTACATCATCACTACAGTAGTTATGCTGATCTGTGGAAAAAAGCAAGACTGACAAGTTGATAGAAAAACATCATGAAATGTATAGTCTATGTCTATATATGGGAAGTAAGTGAAGAAAAAGACCTTAGGTTTTGTCATTTTAAGATGACTGTAGTAATTATTTTTAGCCTTTTTTGGACCTACCAGCTCTTCTCCTCTGAAATGGAGCCTCAGCCCCACAAGTTTTTCAGTTATTCCTGATCTTACCAGCCCTCTTGTTCCATGCCTACTGGTGTTGTTATCCTGACACTTTCACAGTGAGGAGCACACAGTCTCCTTTTAGTATGTAACAGTACACATTTATGTAGTCCTTCATAGTATGCAAAACATTTCCAAAATAGAAGCTCTGTTAATCCTCACAGCCAACCCCAGAGGTAGGTTTTTTTTTTAATCAAAGCTTTTATACAGATGAGGAAAAGGTTGACCTAATACATTTAAAGGACCTGACCGAGTGGCCAGGCCCAATGCACATGATTCCACTGGCAAGTAGCTAAGCTGGAACTAGAATGCTGTCCTCTGACAGCAGGACCAGAGCACAACCCTATCCTTCTGCCTTATTTTCAATACATAAACTTTATTATTTGGAGAATTAAACTGCAAAAACACATGTATTTACACAAGTAACTATTACAATTTTAAACAATTTATAGAAGAGGATACCTGCTTATTTATACATCATTTTTATCAGTTTGTTGATTTACATGTTACTTGTATTTGAAAATATTTGTGCTGAGTCAAAATATATGCATATCAATGCTTACTTTCTCTTTAAATCACATTTTGAAAAAGACTAGGAATGAACACCCCTCAATTTATTTGGCTCTATAAAATATCTTTATTGCCATAAAAATATAACTATATAAGCTTAAAAGGTAGCATCTCTTAAAACTCAAATCAGATAATGGGATAATTATCTGATAAAATTACAATGATCAAAATGAGTGAAAATCACCCAGCTTTTGAGATAGCCATGTATACATGGGAATAAGTTAAGAGAAGGAGGTACAGTAACTGATCTCATTTATTCAATACCCAATGCTTCTTGATATTTTCATAGGAGATGAAAACCAACCACTAGGGGAAATATTTATTATGTTGTCAGCATAATTCCCATCAGAGTGAATTTCTGTAAATGGAGCATGCACACCCTGGTAATTGTAGGGAATTCTGTTAATGTAGAATGTAGCTTCATCTGTTGAGCACTTATTATTTGCAAATAACTCTACTAAACACTATTCCAAACCCTGGAAGTTAAGTAGTTATCCTAATTATACGGATGAAGAAACTGAGGCACAAGAAAGGTTAACCACTTTGGCTTTGCATAACAAAGTTAGTAAATCTAACACCAGAATTTTATTCGTAACCACTGCAGTTAACCATATCTGCCAGACTCTACTCTAGTCTAGAATCTAGACTCTAAAATTTCAAATTATTGTTCACATAGAAAAGTTGTCTGAAAGACAACACATGTGCTTTTGTACTTTTTTTCCTTGGGGAATTTTTTTCTTTTTCAATTAAGTTTGAACTTGTCAATGAGTTTTCTTCATCGTCCCTCATTCAGTGAACAAGTTCTATGTTTTATGTGATTTTTACCCTCTGTTTTTGTTATATTTTTTCCTCTAGGAGTATACCCCTATTAGAAAAGAATATATATAGCTGGAAAGATCCATCTATTTATGTAAATATTTATTTCTTTATATACTAGTATCATATAGATTTCCTAATTTTTGCTAATTCCATTTAAAAGTAAACATACTTCCATGAAAATGCACACAGATTAGGCACGTAATTTACATGACTGAATAAATTCAACCAGAACATAATATTACCTTATCCTCCTCACACAGAATTTACCCTTTCATAGACTGTTTTTTCATGGTTTATCCAAATGGCTCATGAGCAACCCAAGGTAGTAGTCATTTGCTTTCTCCCCCCCCAGAAGCTCAGAAGAAGCAATTGGAAGAGAGTATAGAGCTGATCCAAGATGAATGTGTGTCAGAGAATGCAGATCACTCTACAGAGGAGCCTGCTGAAGGAGGGCCAGATGCGGATGGAGAAGAGATGACTGATGGGATAGAGGAGGACTTCGATGAAGATGGGGGTCATGAGCTGGTAGGAACTAAACATTTGGTGTTCACACACTTTGGTAACAGCACCAGCATGTCAGCCACTCACTCATTCTAAAATAAGGATAAAATATCTGGGGGTTATTTATTTCTTATATGCATATATGTAAGGCAACATCACTACAGTGCTTTGCACATAATAAGTGCTCAATACATTTCTGCCAACTTAAAATATGACTGAGTAAGTTAATGGACAGTTGAAATATTATATATGAGATTAGTTATATTTGAAGTTCCAAATGAAAGGTTCTCTCTTCTGGATGCTCCATCATAAAAAGAATCTTGCATTTGTGCAATTATATGTGAACTACATGTGGATATAATATCCTGGCAACGAATGACCATCTACTGGAAGATACATGGCTCCCTCTCTCACTCAATAGTATCACTCAGTGATGATAATTATCTTTACTAGTTGTATGGCCAACGGTTGTTTCTATAGTCTGCAGACTAAGATGACCCTTGGTATATGGCCAGTTCGCCATCATCAGTGCTAGTGCTGCTTGATAACCAGTTTTTATGAGCTAAGGATTTAGCCAAGACTTGATTCTTTATGTGTTTTATTTTCCCAACGTTGTAATCATACTACTCATTTCTGATGTCCTTACCTATATACTCACACCAAGGACTTGGTAAATCTATGCTGATGAAGATGCGGTCTCTCATATTTTATCATCCATGAAACTAAATATACTATTTTAAAGGGATTGACTAATAAAAATGATGAGAGGACAAGTGTGAATGTGTGTGTGTGTGTGTGTGTGTGTGTGTGTGTGTGTGTTGCCAATTCTCAAATATCTCTGTGGACTGATCATATTAAACTTGACTTATCCCAGGTAATATCAGATTCCAATTTGTTAACAATACTTACTGTTACTTAACTAATTTTGACATGGTGGTTGTTGTTTCAGCATGGTAACCACTCTGTCAGTAATTTCATTTATGGAGCTCTATATTGATTTTTTAACATTCCAGTTCTGTTTAAATTGCATGGAACCTTCATTTA
Source organism: Neofelis nebulosa (assembly GCF_028018385.1). Taxonomy (NCBI): domain Eukaryota; kingdom Metazoa; phylum Chordata; class Mammalia; order Carnivora; family Felidae; genus Neofelis; species Neofelis nebulosa. The sequence continues at coordinate 32,988,589 of NC_080795.1, forward strand.
AACTTTTCAAATATGAGTCTTTAATAACCACCCTTATTTCTCCAAAAGCCTGCCTCAGTTTGAAGGGCTTTGGTTACTTTTTGAATGGTTTTGATTTCAGAAATCTATTGAGAGGGACTAGAATGAAGAACTTACAACTTTTTCAGCTTCTCCCCAGGCCAGACTCTAATTCAATAACTTAATTTCCTCAGCCCATTCTAATCAGACTTTTGATTTCACCATTTTATTGTGACTGCTCTTGCCAGGGTCTCTGGAGCCCTCCATGTTCCCATTTCCATTCGTTACCTCTCTGTCCTTATTCTCATTTACTTCTCAGCAGAATTTGACTGAGAATTGTTTAGGAGAATTCTAAGAAAATATCCTACCTTACCAATTGCTCATTCTCATTTTCTTATGTTAGAAATTTTCACTCCATAATTCCATGATATATATATATTTATATATATTTAATTATTAATTAATTAATTATATTTATTTTATATTTTAAGTTTATGTTTAATTTATATTTTATATTTTTATTTTTATTTATTTTATATTTATTTATTTATATATTTTATATTTATTTAATAATATACATTTTTTGAGAGAGAGAGGGAGAGAGAAATCCCAAGCAGGCTATGCACTGTCAGTGCACGCTGATGTGTGCTCGAACTCACAAACTGTGAGATCATGACCTGAGCTGAAACCAAGAGTCAGACACTTAACCAACTGAGCCATACAAGTGGCTACTCATTTTAAATATTAGAGTAGCCCAGAACTTTGTCATGGGCTACATTCTCTTTCTACATACTTTCCCAGGATTACTTAGAGCTTCAAATGTCATCTATAGGCCAAAGATTCCTAAATCTATATTTCTATCCCTGATCTCTTCCTAGAATTCTAGACTCAAGCATTTATGTGCCTATCTCCAATAAATAATTGAAACTCAACATGAACAAAACATTTTTGTTTTTTTTTTCCCAGTCATCTTATCCCTTTCCAGTCTAACAACATCATTATCCACACAGTTGTTAAAAACAAAAAGACTAGGATTACCTTTGATTCTCTCCATCTTCTCCCATTAACTCTACCTCCAAATCATAACCCAAAGCTAGTTACATCTCCACTACAGCTAAGCAGATTTTCTTGGTTTAGCCCATGCACTCCATTCTCCACACAAGAAAGGTAAAATCTTCATAAACTATATATCAGGTAATGTTGCTCCCTTGCTTAAAATCCTACAGGGCTTTTTATGACACTTAAAATCAAAACCCCCCCGGGCACCTCGGTGGCTCAGTCAGTTAAGCATCCAACTTCGGCTCAGGTCATGATGTCGCAGCTCGTGAGTTCGAGCCCCGGGTCAGACTTTGTGCTGACAGCTCAGAGGTTGGGTGGAAGATGCCAGTGGAGAGAGAGAAGTTGAATGAAGAGAAAAAGTTCCTGATGCTGAAGGGAAAGGTATGGTGTATGGGTTGGCCTTCAACACAAAGAAAATGAACACTCTTGCACTGAAACTAACTGCAGTAAGTCTGAGGATTTGATGGCAGGTGTTTAAGGGAGTTCAAGCACAAACTATATAAGCCAGAGGGTGATGATCCCTGGAGAGTGAGGAGAGACAGGCAAGACCACAGATTTGAGGAAAATGGAGATTTAAAGAAGCTAGTATGCAAAACATAGAGGATCACTGATGTAGAAAACATATAAAGATTGACAGCTAGTACCAACAGCAAATTGAGGTTAAAGACAAAGATTTGATATAGTAGTATTTTTTGAACTTTATGGTGTATCAGGATTACCTGGGAAACTTGTTAAAATACATATTGTTGTATTTCATTTCAAGAGTTTCTGATTCAGTAGACTGAGTGAGTCTGGGCCTTGCATTTCTAACAAGTTCCCAAATCATACTGATGTTACCAGTCTGGGGAACACACTTTAAGAACCACTGTTGTAGAGACATTGGTCAGCCCAGCTGTGGGATTTCCTCCATTGACTTGTATCAGCCCTGATAGAAGCAGGGAGAAAGCCAACATATTCAGAATTGGATTTTTGTCAGATAAGTGCAAAGAAAAAACAATAAATAAAGAGCACTGAGGACATTAGTAAAGACTGGATAACTAGATGAATCATGTTGGGGAACCTGAGCAAGGAAGACAGGAATACAGGAAGGGGTTGAGAAGGAGAAAATAGAGGCAGAAAGGGAATAAGAGTCCTATGCCTTTAAAGGGAGGTCATGCTTGTCTCTCCTCACTCTCCAGAGATTATCATCCTTTGACTTACATTTATATAGTTTGTGCTTGAACTCTCTTAATGAAATGCATATGAGAAAAGTGATGATTGTACTTGGAGACTGAGATATTTCAGACATGTGACAAGTAAGAGATAAGAAGATCTATAGGAGACAGTGATGGAAGTGGGCTCAGAGGAAAAGTCACCATATATGAAAATTTCAAGGAACTTCGAGGTTCAGCTGCAAGATCGGTCATCTACCTGAGCATGAGATCACTTCAAATACCAGATAAAGTAAAAGAAGTTAAGAAGTAAGACAGTTACCAAACATCAGCAGCCATGAAAGAGGCAGCATGGCCAGTTTTAGTCCCAGATCTATCACTATCCAATCCAACTGAATCACCTTAAACAAGTAACTTCTCTGAGTCTCAACTTTCTTATCAGCAAAATAGTAAGATTATATCAGATATGTCTAAAATCCATTCTGTTTGATCCTTACTCTGGGTCTGTGTTCCAGGAACACCACATCTAAAGGAGCAAGGGTTGGTCATGCAGCCAAGGGAATAAATCCAAACCATGGTGTATGGTTTACACTCTAAACACACAGAAAGTAACTGATTAGACCTATTGCTGCCTGGAGATGCTAGGGTTTTCTCCCTCAACCCTTGTGTTACAAGTGGGAGCTTAGGGTCCTGAAGAATTAAATCCTTCTCTAGTATCTCACTTTGGTTCCAAGACTTGGAAAACAATGAATGAAGATGAGCAATCTAAATGGAGACTGGGGAGTCCCTCCTAGTGATTGCTCTAGAGAAAATTGCTCTATCTGGTGTCCACTGTTTTCTCCTTTCCAGATCACATGAACCAAATGATCCATGGCTCCCAAAAAAGGAAAATAAAAGCATAAATATTCTCTTTTAGAAAGGCAGATATTATTACAGATTCAGCAAGGATACAATATAATTAGGTTTTTAGCACACGCAGTAGGAGTCAGAAAGAAGAGCTAGAATCTACATGCTCAGGCAGGTGCTCAAAGAAAATCAGGAATGAACAGGAAACAAGAATTCTGTCTGAGGCAAGGGAGATCCAGCAAAATAAGCTAATAGGGCAGCTGCAGGTGGTGGTATCCCTTGTGAAGCATGTGAGAAGCTGAAGGCATGAGCTATCTATTCATCATCCAGTTCTAAATATCCAGTTAGTGAAATTGATTTCCAAGAAGCAATCCAGTCAGCTGATATTTGGTGCCTATTGTGTGTGAACGAGGTGCTACAAAAAATGCAAAGGTAACTAAAGCTATTGCTTTATGTATGAAATGAAATGTTCACATAAATGGCTCCTTTTTTTTCAAGTAGCTTAGTGCCTTATAGAATCTAATTTCCTCCTGTAAAAAATAATAGACTTGTACTTGATAATTGATGAGAGGTCAGCCAAAGCTAAAAATTTGTGATTCTATAATCATCTATGCCTATATATTTCATTAATTTTTAGAAATTAATATTTGAATTTATTTAAAATTGAACTCTATTAATGCATTGTACATACATTACCACACTATCGTATTCCTCTTTCTGAATAAATCCATTTGCAAATATTTATTGACTGAACACTAATGAATGGCTCAGAGTTTTTTGCTACGAGAATAAAGAAGGACCATCATAATTTTTCCCTCCAGAAGTCTACAAATTGACTGAGGATAAGGGCTACAGATGTGGTTTTTTTAAAGCAGTATATTATGGTAAGAAACCACATGAGAGACATAGTTTATTAATGGGGAATCACATAGAGCTGGAGTGGTCAGAAAGACTTCTGGCAGGAGTAAGACTGGAACTTTATGTCAAAGGGTACCAAATTACAGCAACAGTATGTGTTGTAGAAAAAAATGTGTGTAAAAAAAACAGTATATGTGTAGAAAAAATATTCAAGTCAGCCTTCATTGTTCCTAGACCATTTTATAGAATAAATATTTAATATCCAATATACATTAGATACTTCATATGATAAGTAGGTAGGTGGGTGGGTGGACAGATGGATGGATAGATAATGAACGTATTTTTTTATAAAACTACTGGAAACTTCCCAAATAAGATGTTTATCTTCCAAGCTTTTTAATTTTTTTTCAAATCTGCCAAAGTTGTAATCACCTTTTTTTATAAAATAACATGATCCAAAATAAAAGTAGTCTGTGTCATAATGGAAATATTATAGAAAAGTAAGTGCTCAGTACCTTGCTAATGAACTCTACCCAAGCTTCTATGTATATACAGTCCAGGACAATACACAGCTGTCAGATATGACAAGGGACCTTAGAGAGGCTCCTTGTTGTATTCCAAATCAAAGTTCTTGGTCGACTTATATCCAAATACCTAAGGTGCTTTCTGAAAATGCTGATGTGGATTATCTGGGAAAGAGCCCAGAAATCTGTACTTCTATCAGGTTGAGGTCTGAAAGTACAAAGCTAAACCATCAATTCACGAAGGAAACTATAGACAAACCAAACATTTAAATGGATTTTAGAGAATTTGAGCTCTTTTGAAATCTACTTGTAATTACTTTTGCTTCTGCTGACTACATACAATCAAATCAGGTAAATTTAGTAAGAATCCACAGTAGAATTACCTAGCTAGATTGTGTAATGCTTAGGTATGCACGCTGAGTACTACGTTGTAATACATCTTTCGGCATTTACCAAAACACTCAAATTATATTTAAATTAAGCAGCAAGTCACCTAGGCTTTAAGGAGTTGAATTTCTATGCACATTGGAGAAGGTTTGGACCACAAATCGAACCCTAGAGTTGGAGAGACCTCTAAGCAAGCATTCTGATACACCCCTGAAAAACTGAAATGCATAAAGCACTCTGATCAATATTTTCAGTTTTTATGAACAGACTGAAAATGTCTCCTTTTTGAAACTTCTAATTTTTTTCCTAATGAAATCCTTTGCCTGGGTGTTCCCTTTTATCAGCCATGCATCTCTCTCTTTTCATTTTCATCATTTGGGCTGAATGTTAGCTAGGGAACCAGCAAGAACTTGGGAGACACACTCCCAAAGGTAGTGTCAACTGAATTAGTTAGAGGTATTTATCACAAGGAAGCAAGAAAGTGGTTACTTAACCTGTTTGATTTGGACCTGTATTTCAGTGCAGCATTGAGACCTTCATCTTGAATTCTGTCAGTCCACAATTTGGACAGAGTTAGGGATCAGATGAACAATCATGGTGCATGCGTCCCGCAAGTGACCTGGCCTGGGTGACTTACTGCTGAGGTATGAATGACCAGGGCCACTACAGCTAATTGGCCAGCTCTTCTCAACAGAAATGGGAGATGGCTAAGTGCTCGATAGGAGGCAAAAGTTGTGACAGGTGGACATCTATATCCTCTCTCCAGCCTGGAATCCTGCCTCGTCAGGAGCTTTGGTCTCTGTAATAAGTGTTCCTTGTAGTGATTTTCAGACTTTCTCTTCTTGGCATCTTTCTTTATTTCAGTCATTTTTATTTTAGCTAAAGAACTCTGCCTAGCTCCTTTGGATAAACTTTTTACCTCTCCCCAGAGGAGGCTTGATGGCTTAGTTGTTTTTAAACACACAAATTCTTGGGGCACCTGGGCGGCTCAGTCGGTTAAGAGTCCAACTTCAGCTCAGATCATGATCTCACGGTTTGTGGGTTTGAGCCCCGTGTTGGGCTCTGTGCTGATAGCTTAGAGCTGGGAGCCTGGAGCCTGTTTCAGATCCTGTGTCTCTCTTTCTCTGCCCCTTCCCCACTCGTGTTCTGTCTCTCTGTCTCTCAAAAAATAAATAAATGTTAAAACGTTTTTTAAAACACAAACTCTTGGGTGCCTGACCGACTCAGTCAGTAGAGCATGCAACTCTTGTTGTCAGGGTCATAAGTTGGAGCCCCACATTGGGCATAGAGATTACTTTAAAAAAAGAAAAAAACAACATGCAAACTCTGCCTGAAGTTTGACAGAAACAGTTCATGACTTTGTACAAGCTGTTTACCTGTATCCTCACTGGCCTCAACCTTTTTTCATCTATAAAAGGGGATTAGTAATAATATATGCCAGACCAAGGATTGTTGTGAGCAATAAATGGGGTAATGTCTAAAAAGCACATGCCTGGCACAAAAGAGACATTCAGTTAAAAATTTGCCAAGTGTTTGTGGGTTTTTTTGTAGGGTACTGTATCCTTTCACATCTCCCTTTGTGTTTTCTTTTCCCCTTGAACTTCATTTATTTAATCTTGCTAACCCCGTTTTTTCCATGCGTATCCAGGTATGCTGTAAATTAGGTCACAGTAGGACTAATAATAAAAGTCCTTCAGCCTCGTATGAACCCCTGAACAGTTGTAGTACCTTGCCAGCCCCACACCCAAGTCTCTCCCAGTTGGAGGTGGAAGAGATCCTAGGAATGCCTCATTTATGCTCAGACACATGATATGTGCTCCTGCTGCCTGTCCACCACCTGCTCTCCCCTTCAGTGCACAGTCTTCCCACAGCCTTTGCTGTCCCATCTTGTGAGAGAACATTGTTCTCTGCCCAGAGCGCTGCCTCTTCTGCACCCAAAGATGCAACACCCACAAGGTGCTCCTGGAGTAGCGTCCCTTCAGGTCTCAGGATGAAACACCAGGTTCCAAGTTAAAGCTGAGAGAATGATGCCCTTCTCCCCAGCTCCGAGTTGGAAGTTGTCACACAGAGCACAGCGTAACACAGGTTGAAGCCTGAACCCACCATCAAGAAAAGCAGCCACTTGAGCTGCTGCTGCCTGAATATCTGCTATACATCCCTGCTTCTGTGCGTGATTCTCCAAACAGCAGTCCGTATGCTCCTGTTAAAACTTAAGCCAGGTCAGGGAGCCTGGGTGGCTCATTCGGTTAACCTTTGACTTCGGCTCAGGTCATGATCTTGCTGCACTTGAGTTCAAGCTCCATGTCTGGCTCACTGCTGTCATCAGCACAAAGCCCACTTCAGACCCTCTGTCCCTCTCTCTGTGCCTCTCCTGGGCTTGCACTCTCTCTCAAAACAAAATAAAACATTAAAAAAAAAACACAAAACTTAAGTCAGATCATGTCATTCTGTTTTAAACACCCCAAGAGTTGCCTACCTCACTCAAAGTAGAAACATGTGTCCTCACAGTGATTCCACAGCCCTGCATTCCATAGCCTTTGATCTGGCTCTGACTTCTCTCCCACTCATTCCATGGCAGCCACACTGGCCTCCAGGCCCACATCATTCAGCTCCTGTCTCAGAGCCTTGACACTTGTTACTCCCCTGAATGGAAGAACGGAAAGGTGGAGTCCAGATTGTAAAGGGCCTTGATGTTTGAAGTTTGGTCTATAAATTTCATGTAAGTAAATTGGGAATGGACTTTATATAAGAGAATTAGGACACAATGCAACATAGTGGTCTGATGCAAATTTTTCTGGCATGAGATAAAGCAGGGTTTTCAGATTTAGCAAATAAAAATACAGGACACCCACTTAAATTTGAATTTCAAATAAACAATGAATAATTTTCTAATGTAATCATGCCCCAAATATTACACAAGGCATACTTATAACAAAAAAAAAAAAAAAAAAAAAAAACCAGTTTCTTATTTGTCTGAAATTCAAATTCACCTGGGCTTCCTGTAATTTATCTGGTAACCCTCCCCAAAAATGGGTTTGAATACTGACCTTGAACAAACTCTTTAACTTCTCTCAGCCTCTGTTTTGTCATCTGTGAAATTGGAATAATAATACCTACCTTATAGGGATCTTGTAATGATTAAATGAGATAACTCATGAACATCATGAGTTAAAGTTCTTTGGCACACGGTGAGCTAGTAAATTGCAGCTATTGTTATCATTGCCATCATCATTACCATCTCATTTTGCAAGTGAAGCTTTCAATAAAACATTACAACATTTCTAACAACAAGCCTCATATGGAACTTTGTGTTTTTAAAGTCTCTGGAGATTGAATTTATTAAAAAAACGCTTCTTATTTGATAAGAAAGCCTTCAGGAAACAAATATAATATGCTGAGAAAAATCATATTCTGCTTTCATCTTGTTAAATTTTTCTTTGATTTTATACTTGCTGGATTATTCAATTCAAAGTCATTCCTTTCAAGTCCCCTTCTTATGCTTTTTCTTTTCTTTTCTTTTTTTAAGATAATGCTAACTGTAACCTATGATGATATGTGGCTTTCATTTGAGTTGTTGCTGTACATTTGCTCTCAGGCTTCTGTGATCTGGCTGCCAATTTAATTACAGATGGTCAATTGTAGTTTTCAAGAATCTTAAGCATGTGAGAAGCCTTATATGTCACATTTTCTACTACTTATCCAGCTACTCACAACAACCAAAAAAATTCTTTAAATAAAATAGTGGAAACTCGGTAATGTGCCAGATATTGTTTGTGGCTAAAGATTCAAAGAACAAGGTGAAGTGGTTTCTGATCTTATAACACTCTCAATGGGTACACGAGGGAAGTACTGCAGCCAGAACAAATAGATGTTAACCAAACAGTGTGATAAGTACTATTATCACGTGAGTCATCACAGTAGAGTGTAGCAGACAAATGATGGAGCAAATGAATCTGAGCAGACTTCAGAAAGGTTGTGACATTAATGCTGGTTCTTAAAGAATGAAAAAGTGTGTGCAAGGAACACAAAGAGATAGGACATCAACAGAGAGAACAGAATATACCAAAGAAAGGCTTGCAAGAATCTGGTGTCTATTGAGAAGTCGGGTTGGTTCGTTTGGCTAAAGCAGCAGTTCTCACATGGTCGTTCCAGGACCAGCAATATCACATCATGTGGAAACTTGTTAGAAATGCCAATTCTCAGAAAAGCAAATTCTCAGACTCTAACCCAGACTCACTGAATTAGAAACTCTGGAAGTGGATCTCAGCCATCTGTGTTTTTAACAAGCCCTCCAGGTGATTCTGATACCTAAGAAAGTTGAGAACCACTGGACCACAGCGATAAGGTTTTCAAACCTGGGTGCACATAGAATCATCAAGCATGCTTTTTTATAAATACCAGTGACAGGGGCCTCAAGCTATACAACTAAATCAGAGTCAGGATGGAGCCAAAGCAAAAGTCCAAAGATGTTTTAATGTGTAGCCAGAATGGAGAAGCCTTGAGATAGAGCACATGGTATATGAAGAAGAAAGGGTAAACAGATACTTCACCAAAGAAGTAAGCACATGAAAACTCACTTAAAATCATTAGTCTTCAGGAAAATACAAATTAAAGCTACTAAAAGGTAATATTGCACATCTTCCAGAACAGCTAAATGGACTGATGTAGTGAAATATTGGCAAAGATATGGAACATTCCAACTCTCTAGGAAGACACAATGTAATAACCATTTAGAAATGTCTGGCAATTTCTTATAAAACTCAATATAATGAGGCAGCAGTTCAACTCCTAAGCATTCAAGAGAAATGAAAATATATGTCTAGAAAGTACTTGTGTGAGAATGTTTTAGCAGTTTTACTCATAATATCCAAAAACTAGAAACAATCCATCAATCAGAAAGTGGATATATAAAGTGTGGTTATATATTCATACAGTGAACACTACTCAGCAACAAAATGGAACAAACTACTGAAATTACGCCAAGTGAAAGATGTTTTGCACAAAAAAGTACAATATTGTAAATTGCATTTAAATGAACATAGGTTGCCTGCAGGGTGAGGGTTAGGGGCAGGAATTAACTTTCCTGGAATGTCATTCTATTCCTCATACTGGTGAACATCCACTTTTATTTTATTACTCAGCTCTAATATGACGCCCTCTAGAAACCTTCCTGATATTCCCAGTTAGAGTTAAGTATGTCCTCCACAGCTCACACAGACTTCTATTAGAACACTCAGTTCATTGCTATTACTTTTTAAAAAGTGTCTTTCTCAAACTAAACTTAAAGCCTCTTGCAGACCAGATGGTCTCTTTTGGTTTTGTATCCCTCTCGCATATGGTACAAGGCACAGGAGGATGGATGAGGTGGATAAGATAGAGGGACGCTGAATTATTTGATGGTCCTTGACATACTGCGTCATACTGTGTGTATGTGCTATTCCTTCTAACTTGAATACTCTTCCTCACTTTGTCTGGCTGATCAACATATCTTGTGTCTTCAAGACACACATTGTCACAATTCATGAATCCATCCCTGAACAAAGCCCCCAACCTTCCTGGACACATTTGAGTTTGCTTCTTTCTTTAGACCACACTCCATACATATCTCATCAACCTTAACTGGCTATATTGTAATTAGTGATTTCCATTCCTTCTGGCTTATTGATTTGTGAATTTCTCAGGGCTTATTTTATTTTGTCGTTTTCCTTAGTATGGTGCTTAGCACATGTTAATGTTAATGAATATTTGATAAACAGAGGAATATGTCCTCAGATTCACCCAAACTATGAGCCTTCTCCTATTTCAAGCACATTTTATTGTGTATTCTAATCAGATTGGGTTCTAAATATTACTTTTGTATGCATGCCCTCTGTGATTTAGAGGATTATTATACAAAGCAGAGAAGCAAACCATTTTCATTATAACTTAGTCACTAGGTCATTCAAGCAGCATTCTGTGCATCTTAAAGGCACTGAGGAGGAACAACAGAAGGAGACTTAAAACCAACACATCAAAGTCAACACAACAGTATTGACTGTTGTGTTGGTTTTCGGTGGTTCTGTATTATTACCTCCCGTGAGTGATAAAAATGCAAATTTGAAGTAACCTGAATTTAGTTAGCAAAGCTAGGACACCGAGTTATAAAACAAATCAAGAAATAAGCCTCTCTCTCACTCCCAATCTGCAATTTTTAAGCCCAGAAAGTACACAAAAAGCTGAAAGTCACAAGTTCATAAGAAAATAAACTTCAGAGAATTCAAAACTAAATTATGCCCAGGTGAGTATGATAGATGTTGTGGTTCCAAATGCAGCTAGGGCTGTATCATGGTCAATAGCAAATTCAAAAGCGAAGGCTTTAGAGCTAAGGGCTTTTGAGATGTTAGAACTATTGTGGTAGACATGTAATTTCCAAACGACCTCTAATGATGTTAAAAGGCAGTGTAATAAATCGAGAGTATAGATCCAAACAAAATAAAATATTTTCACCATCCCAGAGTATCTATACAAAAAAGGCAAACAAAAAAGGAAGTGAATAGAAAGGTTCTGAAGTCTTGGAAATGAGAGGCAGTCCAAAAATAAGCTTAAATATACAAAAACAAGGAAAAAGAGCTACTTTTCTAGAAATGTCATAATGTTCTAGAGGAAAATAGTGCAATCTGAAGCATTAAAGCTGTCAGATTTCAAAGGCTAGTAATGAAAGTTGTGGAGAAATAAAACAATCCTGCCAACAAAAAGGCCCTTTCCTCCCAGTATAGAACAGAAAATAGAATTTTTGAGTAAGCAGTCACAGATTTATATGCATAGAAGGTAGGACTAAAGTGATCACAATGTTAATATCAAAGAAAATTTGCACTGGATGGAGTTAAGCAGGTAAAGAAGACATTATTCAAGACCATGGCAATGGAACAGAAAGACTGAACTCAACTCTTTGGAAACAAAAGTCAGCAGAGTTTTTAAGCCTGGGTGAGTTGGTGGAAAGTACCAGAAGACATTAGTACAAAGGTTGATCAAGGTGATTAGGCCACCTATGTTAGTATTAGCTACCTTGTCTAAGTTAGGTGCCTACCCTCTCAAAGAGACTGAGAGATAGGGGGAGCTATCTTCCTCAATGAGTACATTTCAAAGGAAAGGCTTGCAGATCCTTGAGAAAGAAATACCTACATTGTAAAACTGGCAAGAAGCTGGGAGAAGATTTACATCTCAAAGGGGCAGAAAAATAATTTGCAAATGTAGGTTCTCTAAAATAAATGCTCTAAGAAAATGAAGGTCAGGAGCCTCTGGACTGGAAGAAACCCATCTAAAGTTTAGTCAAGCTGGGGAGAATGTTAAGGTCTTGGTCATTAGGATGAAATCTTATGCATTTTACGCAGCAAAGCAGAACAGTTATCTCCCCAAGAGACAAAAAGCCGAACCTCGTGACAATCTCCTGTACAGCTCCTAAGAGGTCTCAGAGCCCAATCCAGAGCTACCTTTTACATATGTCAAATTAAAAACAATTATAAATTTAGTAAGTAAATGCTTTACTTGAAAAGATCATTGCAAGGGAGGATGGGGCTAGTGGAATAAAGAGCCTTGACCATAAGCTCTGCAAGCTTCTCAAGAGTTAAACTAAAAGGATTTTTCCTTTTCTGGAGAAGAGTAAACAAAGCTAGAGCTAACAGGATATGGGGAAATGGGGTGAAAAGTTGACAAACTGAATAATATATCAGGTAATGTTTTACCCTGGGGCCAACCTATTTTCCCAGAAGGTCCCTGCCCAGAAGGGTTGTATACAGTCTCAGGCTGATAGTGGGCCAAAGTTCAGAGTCCTGGAAGAAGAGGAGCTTAACCAAAGTTTGATTAACAAGCATTTTATTCTCATTGATCAAACAGGGATAAAACAGTTCAGCTAATCTTTTATGAGACCAAGAATGGGAATTTGGAGGGTCTATGTCTAACTGTGTCATAGGTAAACAAGTAGGCATCAATAAGTCTTACCTAAGTCAAATGGGGAAGGATGGTTCCTTGCAGTAAACCATTTTCCACACAAAGGGTGGACTGGGGCAACAGCAAAGAGTGTTGTTCTTAACCTTCACTGTTTCTCAGGATTCCGGCTCAGGTAAAATTCAACATTATCACATACCTAGAGGTTATTTGGCCCATGATCTTGGAGCTATCACTACACTGTAAACATTAGAGAATGAGATTAACCCCTAATGGGATTTATCTTTATGTCAAAGGTTAGAAGGAAAGATCTAGATTCCCTGGACCTCCAAAGAGACATTCTAAGAAAAAAGCCAAGGATAAGTTGGTCTTTTTGCCTTTTTAAATGGAGAAAAGCATTTCCATTTACCCTTACAAAGTGACAGATGTAAGTTTAGCAATTCAGAAGGGTTATTTGGGTTTTAGATTCAGATGGGCAAGTCTTTTAATAACTACAAGACCTTAGGCAAATCATTGACTCCCTGAGGCTTACTTCAACATCTGTTAAAGGAAGTTTTTGCAAGTTATTGAAAGGATTAAATAAGATCATGTTTATAAAAATCCCTGCTATAAGTATATGTGTATGGCAAACTTAATCTCTTCCCTCAAGTAACAAAATTTAATGAAGTGCCAGTTGTAGGAAATTTTAATAACTTTGAAAGGAAAACATTTAAATGATTAAATTACAGTGTTTATACACATCCCTTACAACTTTTGTTGTCTTAAAATTTCAGCATATTTTATTATTTTTTTACAGTTCATTTATTTTGAAAGAAAGCGCACATGAGTGGGGAAGAAGGGCAGAGGGGGAGAGAGAGAGAGAGAGAGAGAGAGAGAGAGAGAGAGAGAGAGAGAGAATCTCAAACAGGCTCCACATTGTGGAGTCCGACTCAGGGCTTGATCTCACAACTGTGAGATCATGACCTGAGCCGAAATCAAGAGTCAGACACTTAACCAACTGAACCACCCAGGCACCACCACTCCCAGCATATTTTATTAACAATCTGTGTCATACATCAAGGCACTCTTTTGAGATAATCTCTGTTGAACTGTAGTATAGGAGTTTGTAGCCTGACACAACCATTTGAAATCTCTGAGGAAAGTTACACTGATTTCAATTTTGAAGAAATTATTTTCATTTCTATAGGTATAGTAAGAAGAATGAACTAGGCAAGGAATAAAAGAAGGTACATAATTATCTCATTTAGAGAGAAGATTGGTCTACCACTTCTTAGCCATACATAATCACACTTGACAAATTCTAAATTTTTGTGTTTAGTCTTTAGATCTCACTCTACCCCCATCTCCTAATCCTCACCAATGGGATCTTTGTCTCCTCACAATTGATCTGAACACAGAGACTAGATCATTTATGGATAGGGATTCCCATCCAAGTAGTCAAACACATACAGGGAGTTCCATGGAGTAGACATGTCATATTCTGGCTGCCTAAGAGGTAATTCCATTAAGGATGAGTAAGATGTTACATATTCATATCAATAACATAGGGTTCTTAAAATAGCCCACATATATGATTTGTTCAGAAAGCCTATGTTTGTGCCAGATGGCTAAAATCCACACCACAATTCTGATGTTGTCTAGCCAAGCAACATTAAATCAATAAACTCTTCTAGGATTCTGAGAGGTAAACAAATAATTTCTCTTCCTGTAAATTATTCTAGAATTCCAAACAGCAAAACCTACTACAAAGAGGGTCCTAGTGATGTTAAGAGTTTTAAGCAACAGAAACAGTTTAGCTACATATGTGTTTTCCCATTCATGCCATTTTTATTCAGGCAACCAGCAAATACTTATCAATGATTATTATGATTATTTTAATTGTGTGATTATTATGCTCAGGCACCATTCTAAGTACTAGTTACAAGTCATTGAATGAGAAAGAAAATGCCTCTTTTGGGGGTGGAGGGCACCTCATTCTCAGATGGAAACTTACATTCTAGTTAAGGATTTATATTCTAAAACATATTCTTCAATCTGCATATATTCCGTAAAGCTAATACAGTGACTGTAATATTAAATTAATTGTTACTCAGTTGTTCATTGTTAAGCACCCCTTCATTGTTCAAATTTGAATTTGCCAGTTAAAAGGTCTATTTGGAATTCACTGAAGAAAATAGACATGATATTTTAAATATAGGACCTATTAAGGGTATATAAGTAATAGGAATATAAGTAAAAAGTAAATTTTGTTAACTACCACTAGTTTACCAGTGCTTTCTAAATCTCTAGCTTTAAGGAAATTAGTGCTGAAATAATATGTGAAGTTTTATTTTATTTTATTTTTTTTTTTTTTTGAGAAAGAGAGAGGGTGCATGAAAGTGAGGAGGGGCAGAGGGAGGAGAGAGAAAAATCTCAGGCAGGCTCTATGTCTAGCACAGAGCCCAACCCAGGGCTTGATCCCACAAACGCGAGACCATGACCTGAGCAGAAATCAAGAATAGGGACCCTTAATCAAGTGAGCCACCCAGGCACCTGATATGTGAAATTTTAAAATGCTAATATTTGCACAATGTTTTTAAGAAATAAAAATAATTTAAGCAATTAATGTAATGAATAAGAAAGCAAAAGAATTTTATTTCTATAAGAAAATAATTCCATAATATATGAACACTTGTACTTATGCATATGCTTAGCAAAGCTGATTACCTATGTTTGAAAATGTTTCCATTTTTCTCTAAGCCACTCGCGAGAAAAAAATAATTCACTGATTGCCTAGTAGACGTAGATTTGCTTCATTTGACTTTCAAAGAATAAATATAACTAGAATTACTTCCAGTTTAGGGGGAGACATAAAGATTCTACAAATTGCATTGGTGAAAATGGCATTTATAAAAAATGGCACTGTAACCATGGTAATATAAGGGTCATAAAATTTAAGCCACACTTTGTCTATATTACCTCCCTGGTTTCTAATGTTGCCTTTGTGCACCATGGCATATTAGATGCACATTCTGTTAAATTCTCTGGGGCCTTTTCACTCTTTACTGTTTTATGGACAATTGTGTCAGTACAGACTCCAGACACTGAAGCATAAACAGCTCAGGTGAGTGTGTTCACCACATTTGTTTAGCCAGGTGAAAATTAGTGTCTTAAACTTTGCCTACCTATCTCTATATTCAAAGAATGCACATAGAAGTTATCCATTCATCTTATTAAATAATAGATGTAGGATTCCTGACATAACAATGATATATTCCTTGAATTTTCTGGCACTAACATTCTAGTAATGCTAAATTTTTAAAAAATTATTAGCATTTTATTCTTCCCAGATCTGCATGTTAGTAATACTTCCTATTTTCTATAATACTGAATCTATGAAAACATTGGAACCCTTAGCTATGTTTCTTTATTCTAAATATAAAATGTTAAGCATAAGTAATACTCAATATGAAAATATCAGAAACTATATCTTAGATTGTCCATTCATCAAAAGTCTTAAAGAGAATTCAAATTATAGAGACAATTTTCCAACATTATATTTACTGGATAGATTAATAGATGTTTTGGGGAAGGGTCAGTTAATTACAGATACTGATCTCTCATTGCCTTTTCCAGAGGCTGTTGAACTTAGTGGACTAAGCATTTTATCTGCCAAATGACTACCAATTTTTTTTCAAGTTTCAGATTTTTGTTAGTGCTCCAAATACAGCTGACCCATCACCAAGTGTGTTATATGCATAGGACTTTACAGATCTTTTTTTTTTCCTAGCTAGTTTTAAAGTTACTGAGCATAATGAACTTTAAAAACTCTTCAGAATAAAAATCAATGAATAGATAAAAGACTACCTTCTTTGATAAATATCAGTGCAAGAAACTTGTACTCGAGCAAGCTAAGAAAGTCATTAACAGCAGTATTTCTGATGGAACTAATGTTATACCTACTCAAGCTACACTGAATCTAATAATCTGCGAAAGGAGAAATGGGAAAAGGTATGAAAGCTCTTCATTAAATCAGAAACTGAAAGAAAGGAAAAAGTGGCACTTTTTTTTTCAGTTTTATTCATAGCTCAACAGACAGGATCACAATGGAAAAGAGATTGATCGTTTAAATGATGCTGACCTTTTACAATTCTTTCCCCACATTCCAAAAGTTAATTGCTTAAAAAATGCATTTCATGGAATGCACGGAAGTTTTAATCCAGGCAGTATTCGAGTTGCAAAGAGACATCTTCCTGCTCACCCATCTGCACTGTGTACCTTTATGACCAAAGCAGTCAGGGACTATGTCTGGCTGATTCCCCACACATTAAAATTCTCACAGGTGCAAACCAGGCCACACTATCAGCCATGGTTAAGGCTCTTCCCTTATAAACCCTTCACTGTCTTTAGAACGGCTCTGAACATGGAAAAATCACCAGCTCCAGGGTAGCCTGAGATGAAATGCAAGTACAGCCCTTTGGAAACCTGATAAGAATTCTTATCAACTGGAACCTGATAAGTATTCTGGATACCTTATGCATATTTAATATTTCCTATCTTGCCACATTTTTAGGAATACATTTTAATAATGTTCAGTAACAGTTTCTAAAAGCAAACTTTGCTAGTCTGTGGTCTACTGGTCTACTGGAAGTAACAACTACCCCTGCCATATAAGTCTGTGTGAATTAAATAAGTTGGGAAATCACTTTGGGCCTTAGTTGTCTCAAAAATGTGGGAAAATAGCCTATCTTTAAAAAAAGCAGAAAAGCTAAGAAAATAGGATATAAGGTATACACACACACACACACACACACACACACACACATATACACATATACACACAGAAGGAAAGGGAAGATTTTTATTTCATTCCAAATTGAAAAAAAAAGGAGTAAAGGGAAAGATACTTTCTACCTTCCAGGAACAACACTGAGTTTTTTCATGTACATAATTTCCTGTGTTGTATAAAATGAATTCAGGGATAGATATTTTACAAATAGCTGATTTTAGAAAGGCTAAGTAATTTGTCTGAGGTCATGCTGTTAATGAAAGGCAGAATCAAGATTCACCCAGGGTCTGTAAGATTCCACCACCCTTAGATATTTTCACATATTAGTGCTTACAAATTTGATTACTTTTAATTTGTTTGAACCTTTATGATTTTTCCATATTTATGCACCACTCGTAGTATTTTTAACTTCATTTTTAAATCAAATTGACTCCCTTTTTTTTTTTACTTAAAGTAAATGTATCTTTAAAACTAAACTTCAGTTCATTCCAGTAAATGAAAAACCAAGTATCCTTTTTCATAAATAGGAAGTATATTTAAGGTAAATATGATGAAAAGACAAAACATTTATTTTTAAATTCAGCTCAGTAATTTCTTTTTAACTTTTTTCAAGTTTATTTTTTATTTTGAGAGAGAGAGAGAGAGAGCACAAGCAGGGGAAGGGCAGAGAGAGAGGAGAGAGAGAATGCCAAGCAGGCTCTGCACTGTCAGTGCAGAGCCCGATGCGGGCCTTGAACTGACAAACCACCATATCATGACCTGAGCCAAAATCAAGAGTCAGACACATAACTAACTGAGCCCCCCAAGCGCAAATACCGCCCCCTGTATACATCTTGTTTAAAAAAAAGAGAGAAATGTAAGAACTATACCAGCAGACACTTTATCATTAATGCAGTCAGAAAACCAGAAGAAAGAACATTGAGAAGGGTAATTTTCTCACTATGTGAGTCAGTTTTTAACGCGCCTTCCCACCTAGCTATCTTGGGTGCCTTTAGCAGTTTGTGCACCACTCTGGGAGCACGGAGCTCAGTCGTGCTGACCTGCACTTCAC
This sequence comes from Neofelis nebulosa, assembly GCF_028018385.1. Classification (NCBI taxonomy): domain Eukaryota; kingdom Metazoa; phylum Chordata; class Mammalia; order Carnivora; family Felidae; genus Neofelis; species Neofelis nebulosa. The sequence goes on from NC_080795.1 coordinate 33,007,153, forward strand.
GCTTGATGAGATGATAACTCTGATGATATGCTGATTGGCCGTCACCCTCCTGCAGTCATGTGCTTTGCACAATTTTCTACCTGAAGTTGGCAGAAACCCTGCATGCAAATTGATTTGTTAAATTACAGTAGAAAAGTACCTTGAACTTTACAGAGTTTAATGTCTCAGAAGTGATAAAAATGAAAGAACATTTTTATGTGGTATATCCCCAGAGCCCTGAGACTCTCAGGAGGAGGTGGCACTCTGGGTTACTACCCACTGCTGGCCCTTACCTTGCTGCTATCTAACGCATGCTGTTATTTATTTATTTATTTACTTACTTATTTAATTTTTAAAGTCAAGTTTTTATTTAAATTTTATTTAGTTAACATGTATGGTAAAGTTGGTTTCAGGTGTAGAATTCAGTGGTTTATCACTTACATATAACACCCAGGGCTCATCCCAACAAGTCCCTCCTTAATGCCCTTCGCCCATTTAGCCCATCTGCTGCTCAATCCTTCCATCATCCCTCAGTTGGTTCTCTACAGTTAAGAGTCTCTTATAGTTTGCTTCCCTCTTTCTCTTTTTTCTCTTCTCCTATGTTCATCTGTTTTGAACACAGGATTGAAATCATATGGTACTTCTTTGTCTTTCTCTGACTGACTTATTTCACTTAGCATAACACACTCTAGCTCCATCTACATCATTGCAAATGGTAAGATTTCATTCTTTTTTTAAAAATGTTTACTTTTGACAGAAAGAGAGAGACAGAGACGGAGCATGAGCAGGGGAGGGGCAAAGAGAGAGGGAGACACAGAATCAGAAGCAAGCTCCAGGCTCTGAGCTGTCAGCACAGAGCCTGACGCAGGGCTCGAACTCGCAAACTGTGAGATCATGACCTGAACCGAAGTTGGACGCTCAACCGACTGAGCCACCCAGGCACCCCAAGATTTCATTCTTTTTGATGGTTGAGTAAGATTTCACTATATATATATATATATATATATATATATATATATATATATTCTATATATGAAGATGTGTGTATATATATATATATATATATATATATATATATATAAAGAATATGTGGTGTGTGTATATATATGTGTATGTGTGTGTGTGTGTGTGTGTGTGTGTGTATTCATCCTTTTTGTTATGATGTGGTATATATATACCACATCTTCTTTATCCATTCATCAGTTGATGGGTACTTGGGCTCTTTCCATAGTTTGGCTATTGTTGATAATGCTGCTATAAACATCAGAGTGCATGTGCCTTTTGAATTAGTATTTTTGTAAATACTTTGTGTAAATACCTAGTAGTGCAATTGCTGAGTCATAGGGTGCTTTTATATTTAACTTTTTGAGGAGCTCTGTTTTCCAGAGTGACTGCACCAGTTTGCATTCCCATCAGCAGTGTAAGAGGGTTCCCTTTTCTCTGCATCCTTGCCAACACTTGTTGTTTCCTGTGTTGCTAATTTTAGCCATTCTGACAGGTGTAAGGTGGTATCTCTTGGTAGTTTTTATTTGTATTTCCCTGATGATGAATGAAGTTGAGCATCTTTTCATGTGTCTCTTAGCCATCTGAATGTCTTCTTTGGAAAAGTGTCTATTCACGTCTTCTGCCCATTTCTTAACTGAATTATTTCTTTTTTTGGGTGCTGAGTTTGATAAGTTCTTTACAGATTTTAGATACTAACCCTTTATCCAATATGCCATTTGCAAATATATTCTCCCATTCTGAAGGTTGCCTTGTAGTTTTGTTCATTGTTTCCTTTGCTGTGCAGAAGCCTTTTATCATGATGAAGTCTCAATAGTTATTTATTTATTTATTTATTTATTTATTTAGAGAGCATGTGCACTTGCAAGCAGGGTAGGGTAGTAGCAGAGCGAGACGAGAATTTTTTTTTAAGTTTATTTATTTATTTTGAGAGAGAGATAGAGAGCAAGCAACAAAGGGAAAGAGAGAGGGAGAGACAGAATTCCAAGCAGGCTCTGCACTGTTAGCCGTTGCAGGGCTCGAACTCATGAACCTGTGAGCTCATGATCTGAGCCAAAATCAAGAGTCAGACACTTAACTGACTGAGCCACCCAGGTGCTCCCCCTTGATAGTTTATTTTTGCTTTTGTTTCCCTTGCCTCAGGAGACATATCTAGTAAGAAGTTGCTATGGCCAATGTTTAGGAGGTTACTGCCTGTGTTCTCCTCTAGGATTTTGATGGTTTCCTGTCTCACATTTAGGTCTTTCATCCATTTTGAGTTCACTTTTTTGTATGACATAAGAAAGTGGCCCAGTTTCATTCTTCTAAATGTTGCTGCCTGGGTTTCCTGACAACATTTGTTGAAAATACTGCCCTTTCCCCATTGGATACTCTTTCCTGCTTTGTCGAAGATTAGTCCATATAGTTATGGATTCATTTCCAGATTTTCTATTCTGTTTCATTGATCTATGTATCCCTTTTTATGCCAGTACCATACTGTCTTCGTGACTACAGCTTTGCAATGTAGCTTAAAGTCCAGAAATGTGATGACTCTTGCTTTTCTCCTTCAAGATTGTTTTGGCTATTCAGTGGTTTTGTTTGTGTGTGTGTGTGTGTGTGTGTGTGTGTGTGTGTGCTTTCATATAAATTTTAGGATTCTTTGTTCTAGCTCTATGAAAAATTTTAATGGGGAGTTTGATAAGGATTGCATTAAATGTATAGATTGCTTCAGGTAGTATAGATATTTTAACAATGTTTGTTTACCTATCCATGGGCATGGAATGATTTTACATTTCTTTGTATCATTTTAAATTTCTTTCAAAAGTGTTCTATAGTTTTCTAAGTATAGATCTTTACCTATTTGATTAGGTTTTTTCCTAGGTATCTTCTAGTTTTTGGTGCAATTGTTAATGGGATTGATTTCTTGATTTCTCTTTCTACTGTTTCATTATTGGTATATAAACACCCACAGCTAATATCATCCTCAATGGGGAAAAACTGAGAGCTTTTCCTCTATGATCAAGAACAAGACAAGGATGTCCACTCTCACCATTGTTATTTAACATAGCACTGGAAGTCCTAGCCTCAGCAATCAGAGAAATAAAGAGAATATAAGATAAATAAATATGCATCTAAATCAGCAAGGAAGAATTACCTTTTTCACTTTGTTGGTGAGCCTGTAAAACCCAGAGGCTGGAAGAAGTTAACAGCTCAAAAGAAATTATCTAACATCAGTGGAGGTACCCTAAAACACAATTAGTCATACAGACATTTCATAGTTAAATACAGTGATAGGTGCCATGTGTTATTATATATAAGTAAGATAGCTTTCATAGCTCAAGACAAAAAAACTGTTACCTTCCCTTCCCACAAAAATTAGTGACTCATCTAATAATTTGAAAATGCTCTTTTTTAAATCACATACATACCTTCACCTTTTCAGCACCTAGACTGCACCGCATTCCTCGGAAATGTATCCGTGTGCTAAAGAGAAACAATCTTGGTTCTTTTCTTTTTAATTTTTTTAAATTTTCTAAAACTTTTTTTACTGTTTATTTATTTTGTGAGAGACAGCATGAGGAGGGGAGTGGCAGAGGGAGAGAGAGTCACAGAATCTGAAGCGGGCTCCAGGCTCTGAGCTGTCAGCACAGAGCTGACATGGGGCTCGAACTCACAAACCGCGAGATCACGACCTGAGGTCGGACGCTTAACAGACTGAGCCACCCAAGCGCCCCAAAACAATCTTTGTTCTTGTGAAAAGTATTTAATGTTGTCTGCTTTTAAAAATTGTTCTTAACCTTTACTATAAGAAAAATAATAATAATATGAATTTAAATAGCTTGAAATTTCAGAATATTCATATGAGAAGTAATAACTGCAAAAACAGGTCCAATTTTTCTTAAATTTTACCCATAACTTTAAGGGGTCTCAAAATTTAAAATACAAAATACATTTTCTTTTCTGATATTTGTGGCCACATTTGATCTCTGTATGTACTGATGCTAAGCAAGGACATTTTTATTTAAGCCATCTCTGTAAACATAAATTGAGTAACTGTATCTGGAAGTAAATTAAGTTGGAAAAGTGCAGCTATTTAATTGATTTTTTTTCTATGTGAGGTATGGTACTTTCTTATGGCATATAAAGTGATAAAATTGGTTATTTCATTTCATAGCCTAAATGGGTTCAGTAAATGAGAGACAACAAAAAGATATAGCAATCTAATCACAAAACATCATTGTCTATCAACCCTTAAAAATTAATAAAGTTTATTTAAAATGTATTATGGCTATGTACACATATACAAGTAAATACAAATAAAGCAATTCTTTATGACCCAGAAATGAATTCTCTGTGCTCTTCCACTTACCCATATTTATTGCAGCAAAACAGAGATTTTTAGAATAGTTTCATAGGTGCCTGCCCTATCAGCTTCCCAGCACTTATCCACCAAAATCCCATTAGTCTAAATGCAGCTCCTAAGGCCCAAACAAATAAAGTCAGTGGAAGCATTCTGCCTGAAACTTCACTTGAGCAACTGTTTCCCTAATACCTCCCACCAACACCCCAAGTGTTTACAGGCAGGTTTGTTGGGAGAACATGTTGCCCTACCTGCAGACATGGGGCGTCCATTCTGTGATGTTTATGTCACATCAAGTATTTACTTAATGTGACCCTCAAGTAAGAGCAGAATAATATAATTCTGGGCTGGATTTATTTTTTTACCACTTCATTAAGACACTGGGCAAGTGACTTTATTCCCTTGTGCCTCAGACTTCTCTTCATTAAGATGACTGTAAAATGCTATAGAAATAATGTATAGCTTCAGATATGCAGTGCAGATGTAGCATACATTATATGTAGGTGCCAAGTAATATCACACGGTGTTTACTCAGCAAAATAACGCCAGGTGTAGATAACACGACAGAGAGCCACATAGACCCAGGGCCCTTCCTCTTTAGCACACAACAGAGTGTAGTCATCATGAGTCTTCCGTGCATTTTTACAGCTAAGTCTCATGAACAGATGATGTCACAGCATCCTTTCAGGTCCACTGAGTGTGACTTGCTAGAGAAATTTAATTACAAAGAAAAAAACCTCTTCAAATAAAAAGTTTGATTTGGGGATGATTTCTTCATAGAAATCTTCTAGGAGAGAACTCAACTTACATTGAATTACTTCATCAATTTATTGAATTAAATGATCCAAGCTCTTGTTTATCTTGATCCGTACAGAATCACATAGCTGACACTGTTTCTCAATTCTATACTCTCTTATAATAAAAAAAAAAATGAAAACACAGATAAATAAGGTGATATCCAAAACCTAGTTTTAAAAAGTCACCTATAGAGGATAGGACATAATCAGTCACACATAAAACAGATAAAGCCCAATTTCTAATTCCTTCTATCTATATTACAATTCTGGGATTTTTCATGATCATGACAGTTTTAGGTACTACAAAATTCTGAAATCTCTTCTGAATCATCTAGGATTCTATTCTGTCCAGCTTAATTTGAGTGCTAAGAGTATTTTGATAATACTATTACTAGGAACTATCCCAAAGCTTTAAGCCTTCAGATTTTTTTAAATTATATTTCTCAAATATGCTGATAAAAAATAGAATAATAGCTTAAGTATGTCATCACTTTACTATGTCACTTGATCTCTCAGATTAATTTTACTGAATTTTAAAGTTGAAACTATTTTTTTTTATATTCTAATAGTTTGGTGTATACAGTAAATTTAATTAAATGAGAATTGTTAAATAGCCATGACAGCCTTTCCCCCAGCTATTCTGAATGATCATGAATTAACTATACAATTTCCAAGGGCTTTTTAATTTATACCTCTAAATCAATCAATTTTAAATCCCATTTTTCTGTTAGACATAAAATGATTTCTAAAATATTTCTTCTTGTGATGCAAAACAAATTACTCAAAAAACTATAGAAAGGAGTAAAATATATGAAATTTCAAAGTTCATAATAATCTTAGCATTAATCAGCATTTGGCAGCTAGCACTGGAATTAACTTACACAATTTGGAGTATTATCCTAAAATTATCATTGCCATTTCCAACATTGGGAGTCACTAACGGTTGTTAGACACTATATAATTAGCATGAGAAGTCAGAAATTGATGCATGACCAAACACAAGTTATGTGCCAAATAAAATTACTATAATTTATCAATTCAGCTACTCAAATGTGATTGTCAGTGAGCCCAGAATACTCAAAACACAATCATAATTATGTTCAGAAAGTATCAGGGAAGAGTTTTGGGAAAAAAAAAAAGAAATGTTACTGTGTTAATGTATGTATGACAGAATATCCAAGTTCTGGTAAATCATAAAATTTAGCAATATGATTAACTTTTTTTCAGTATTAACTAAATTTTTTACATAGATGTTTTAAATAAAATTATGTAACCCACATTAGATAATTTTACTATAAAGTTAAATGTTCTTTTTTCTTAATCAAATGTATTTTATAACATAAATGTTCTCCTTTAGACAGATGATGACTAAAGCAAAATTTTAATTAAAATGGCTTTTAAATTAGTTCAAGATGGAAATTAAAAAAAAAATCCAGGCAAATCTGCTACAAATCAGGGAAAGGCAGGTTGTAAGTTATGTGCAAATCCTGGTACATCCCCAATAATTCCATCTCTTTTTTCCCACTCCTCATAGGGCACCAGTGTACTTTCATATCCCAGTTGAGATCACCTGTACTAAAATTGATGATATACCCAGTCTGCTTCCCTACTCTCCTCCTTCCCACAACTGGGAAGAATAGAATATTAAGGAAAGCACTGGCCTTAAATAAACAGTCGGGTTTGATTCAGGCAAGACGCTCACTCTCTGATTCAAGAATTAATGAATAACGTGAGGATGATTCTTGCCCCAAAATCTACCTCACTGGTTTATAAAGAAAATCAAAAGTGTTTTATAAACTTCTATACACTATACAAATAAGAGTTATTATGATGATTTGTGGCCCATGCCCACAGATTTAGCCCAGTCCCAGATTCTAAGAATAACTCACACCAGTCCCTACGTGGAATGATTTTAGGAAGCCTCAGCTAAGTAATTCAAATGCCTCAGATTCTAAAACCTTCTTGCTGTTTCTCTTGCTGTAAGCTTATTACAGTTGCTCTAGGCTTTTTTCTAAAAACCGGATCTTCCTTTATTCTGGGAACAAACAGGGTCCCCAAAAACAAATGAATAAATAAATCAGAACCCGAAAGTCTCATTCTTCAGATGCCAGCTTTTAAGTTCTAATACCAATCCATTTCCCCCCTGTAGTAGATCTCTGCCTTCCTCTCTCCTGCCATCTTAGGATATCTGACCTGAATCCATACCCCCACAGATGGGAGCCACCTAGTACTTCTGTAATGCTCAAATTCCATCTACCTGCCTGACTTGTCACCACACTCCTTAGATTTGGGTGCAATATATAACCTAGCCATTTGGCAGATTTAGACTCAAGATAGCAAATTCTTTTCTGGCCACGATTTTCTACAAAAGGAGCAAAATGTCTTGTGAGATAACGAGTTCTATATCCCCTAAGGTAAACAGGCCAAAGCTATGTACCTATCAGCAGTGATTACCATGGAAGGCACTGCTGCTCTGGTTGGGAGGTTAGACAAGATCACTCTACAATCCTAGGTTACCTGCTTAATTAACGACTCTGCTACTCTGCTTCTCTGATGCTTTGGAGCGAGAATGGATAAGACAATATATGGCTCCTGACATTGTTGCATCTTACTTCACTAAGCAAATTATTCCTATAATGAATCCAAGAGACCGCATGCTATTTGCATTATTAGCATTTTATTTGTGATACTAACTAAATGAAATGCACTCTAGAAACACAAATGTTCTTTGCGTGTAGATGTTAAAAACTGTTACTGCTCTAATGTCCTTGTTAGAGAGAGCCATATTTAGTTATAGGAAACGATGTCATTTAACTCTGAAAAGAGTGGGTTTTTTAAATCACATATGGTAAGCCATGAACCAACACCAAGCATCCATAAAGAAGATGGCATTTCTAATTATACTTTTACATTAATTACCACACTCTTGTCACTTCACTATCAAACTGTTTATATTCTCTCTATAAGTCAGTCGCATAAAGTAAATGAAAATATGAATGATGCAAAACTTGGCAGTCACTTTATAATATTTGTAGGAATACAGTGTATTTGGATTTGGTACAAAGAATTAAATTATTTTAACATTATTTTTTATTTTATTCTGGTTTTATAATATTGTATTATATTTTCCTTCAGTTTTAGAAAAGGAAATCAAACAGCATTACTCATGCAGTAACTTAAGTCTATTATATTATACCAAATAACTGATTTCCCCAGTCTTTTCATCTTTCTATTTGGTTGTGGAATAACAAAGCCTACCTATTTGAATGTTTGTGATCCATTATAGACGTGTAAGACCTTTTTTGTATCTTAGCCATACTTATTTCTTGAACACTGGGAGACAAATGGAGAACAGGATAAAAACATGGGAGTTATCGGGCAGAATCATGGGCGTGGATTTCAAAAATGAACTGTTAGGAATTAGAAGCAAAAAAGTAAGTAAGGAGAGAGGAGGTGGTATGGAGACAGAAAAGAAGTGAGGACGTCCAGAAGATGGTTTGCCAGTGGAGTCGTGACTTGCTAAGAGTCCCTCTAGTTGATCAAGAATTGATCCAACTTAGGGGCACCTGGGTGGCTCAGTCAGTTAAGCATTCAACTTTGGCTCAGGTCACGGTCTCATGGTTTGTGAGTTGGAGCCACACATGAGGCTCTCTGCTGTCAGCACAGAGCCCGCTTTGAATCTTCTGTCCCCCTCTCTCTCTGTCCCACCCCCACTTGTGCTCTCTTTCTCTCTCTCTTTCTCTCATGAATAAATCAACATTAAGAAAGTTTTAAAAAAGGAAGAAAGAATTAACAGAATTGACCCAACTTAAGTAAGGTTGATGGTATTTAGGAGAACTGAAGCAGGAGAACTCTTACCAAAATAACTATTCAAGCTAGTAAATTAAACATCCCTAGTTCCATGGATGCTGATAAGACAAAAGACTTTGCTACTCAAAGCAAAAGACATAGGAGTATCAGGATAGTTGTCCTGGTTTCCTAAGCTCAGGACCCAAGTCCAAGATGTCTCTGCCAGGTAAAGCCTACATGTAGTACAGTGCCCTACAAAAGAGAGATCTTGAGTATAGAGAATCCAGCTTTCCAATAAGCAGTAAGCAAGCCTATTCTTTATCCAGACACAAGATTTATTACAGAACTACATGGCTCATTCCAGAGAGGAGTTACCTCACTTCTCGGGATTGCCAGCCAAATAAATAATTCTAAGAAGTAGCCTTGAGGAAAGAACAGAGATCTTACTCTCAGCTGGACACATAGGAGGGCAAACAGCCCACTCACAGAAGACTGCTGCTCAACAGCGAAGTGAATCAGCATCACTCAGAAACTTATCAGAAATGTGACGTCCTGGGCCTCATTCCAGACCTAGCTGACTTAGTGCATTTAGACTGCTATAACAAAATACTACAGACTGGGAAACTTACAAACAACAAACATGTATTTCTCAGAGTTCTGGCAGCTGGGAAGTCCAAGATCATGGCAGTGTTAGGTGTCTGCTTGGAGCCCATTTCCTAGTTTATAAGCAAGCAGTCATTTGCTGTGTCTTCATATGGTGGAAGAAGCAAGGGAGCCTACTGGGACTTCTTTTATAAGGACACTAATCCCATTTATGAGGGATCTGGCCTCATCACCTAATCACCTTCCAAAAACTCTACCTCCTAATACCATCACATTGGGGGTTAGGATTTCAACATATGTATTTTGAGGAAACACAAACATTCAGACCATAGCATTAGCGAATCAGAAATTTGGCAATCTGAATTTACTATGCCACTTTTGAGGCCTATTAAAGTTTGAGAACCAAACATGTAAGGAAAAGAATTCTGGATAGCAGTCAAGATTCTGGGTCTAGTAAGTGTTTCTATCAACTACCTGGGCGTGCCTTTCAAACTGTCTGGGCCTCAGTATCTTCACCTATTATAACAGGAGAGGGTCAGGTAATTTCTGATTTCTTATTGTTCAAGTTCAATGAAATTCTATATTCTTTGACATGTAGTTTATAAATATTGCCTATATTAAAGACCTTAAAATATGTATGGCAAGTACTGGGAAACTAGGAGAGATAGCAGCAACACAGATCCATAAGGACCCGTATGTGGCTTCATAGGCTCACAGAACTTACTTGTCAGCATGCTGGGAGTAGAACAATACCTCAGAGAAATGTGAAGTAACCAATCTGGTATATCAGAAGATCTGTTTAGGAATTTATGGTGGTTCCCATCACTGAAAGGGAGGCCAGTCTTGTGTCCTCTGGCCTGAGCATTCTCTTCCAAAGGGCATACTGTTACAAATTATAATCAGAAGTCTTGCCTGGGGAGCATGGATTTGGAGCAAAGAGTTGATTGAATGTTCTGAGATTGCCTGATGTGTCCACATCTGTCACCATAGTCTAGGTTCACTTCCAGGATTTGGATGCCTTCTTCTGTGGAGAACACCTTCTCCCGAATGGGTGCAACTGAGTTACCCTCCAAGAAGTTACTCTCCTACTTTTCTGTACTTGCAGTGTCAAACAAGTCTCCCTCAGATCAACACTTTTCTTTGGCAGATTTAGTAAGTTTCACTTATGTTCTAGTCTAGACTCAAAGACTTAGAAAATTCTGCCTCTCTTAAGTGACCCTGTATATTCTCTACCCTGATCATTTAAGTCTTGATTTTAGAGTTAAAAATCTCAGAAGACAGCCCAATTACTTTATTTCCAAGTTTCTGATGGGCTACCACACTTTCAATTTTGCCTGTGTTTCCGGCATCCCCCAGCCCCTAGATCTTAAATGGCCATCAGCTCGGGAATGGAGACTAAGCCTCCAAAAACTACATAATGGAGGAGTTGCCTTCACATGTAGCCATCCCAGTGAGTGAGTAGCCATCTTAGTTTCCATGCCATTTATGGTTTTTGTGATGTGATTCTTTTAGCAAAGTATAATGCAATTCTGGCCCCAAGAGCTTATTAATAAAAAACAAGTTTTACCTTACAATGTACAGTAGCTTCCAGGAATGTTTATGTTATTTAGAAATTTGAATTGAATTGTAAAAGCCAAATGTATTCACATTGTCTATAAAAAGTGAATGGCTGAACAGTTACTCAGTAAACATGATGGGTGGTGACAACAAATTTAGGTAACTCCTGCTTGTTAGACTATGCTTTTCTATAAAATGTTACACAGCCTATATTTTCCACATGTTTTCTTTCACCTTTTTTGCTTTTATGGATGCTAACTAAAAAATATGAATTGTCTATATTTCTTTTATTATTTATTAGTTATAAATCTCAATTAGAAAGATAACAGTCATTTCTGACACTAAAATAGTCACAAGGCTTCTTTAAAAACGTGATTTTTAAAATTTTTTTAATGTTTATTTATTTTTGAGAGAGAGAGACAAAGCATAAGTAGGGCGAGGGTCAAAGAGAGGGAAACACAGAATCTGAAGCAGGCTCCTGGCTCTGAGCTGTCAGCATAGAGCCCAATGCGGGGCTTGAATCCACAAGTCGCAAGATCATGACCTGAGCCAAAGTCGGACTCTTAACCAACTGAACCACCCAGGCTCCCCAAAATGTGATTTTTCTTTGGCAGAACTGTTAGTAAAGTGTATTTATACTACCTATTACTATACCTTTATAAAGATGTTCAGCATCAGTAATTATCAGGGAAATGCAAATCAGAATCACAATGAGATACCACCTCACCCCTTTCAGAATAGCTATTATCAAAAACAAACAGAACAAATGCTGGAGAGGATGTGGAGAAAGGGAACGCTCATGCACTGTTGGTGGGAATATAGACTGGTGTAGCCATTGTGGAAAACAATATGGAGTTTCCTGAAAAATTTTAAAATAGACCTACCATACAATCTAGCTATACCACCTCTAGATATTTATCTGAAGACAATGAAAACACTAATTTGAAAAGATATATACACCCCTATGTTCATTGCAGCATTATTTACAGTAGCCAAGAATGGAAACAACCTAGTGTCCATGGATGGATGAATGAATGAAGAAGGTATGGTATATATATCCAATACTACTAAGCCATTAAAAAAGAAGGAAATCTTGCCATTTGAGACAGCGTGGGTGGACCTTGAGGGTATTATGCTAAGTGAAATAAGACAGAGAAAGACAAATACCATGCATGTGATCTCACTTATATTTGGAATCTAAAAAACAAAAAAGAAACAAAACAAAACTCAGAGATACAGAGAATATATTGGTGGTTTTTAGTGGGGGAAAGGTGGTTTGGAGGTAAAAAGAGCAAAGGGAGTCAATTCTATGGTGACAGATGATAACTAGACTAATTGTGATCACCTTACATACAAAGACTGAATTATTATGTTGTACACCTGAACTAATGTAATGTATTATTATATTACAATACAATATATACCAATACAAAATATTACAATACAAAATATACCAATTTTACATCAATAAATGCATAAACATATATATATATATAATATATATATATATATATATATTATATATATTATATATACTCATGAGGTTTAAAATTAAATGTGCTTTCCCTGTAGATTAATACTCTCCTTTTTAACTTGGTCAAGTAAAAGTACATTGCTTGGTTCAGTACAATTCAGTCCCATCTAAGTGGCTCTTTTTGTTTTTGTTTTTCAGAAATGGGAGAGATTGAGAGTTGGAAAAGCATTCATCATCAGGATAATTAGTTTTAAAAGCATCCAGACTCCCATATAGCCACTAGATAAATTACCCACTATTCAAGAGAAGGAAAGCACAATTAGTTTCACATTATAGTAAGCCAATCAGCTCAAGTGACTGTCATTCTTGAGAAAAAGGGAACAAGAATGTCATAGTTGTGCCCTTTCTCCCCTGCCTTTAGAAGTAAACAGCAATCCTTTTATCAGACTGGAAGCTCTATGGAAGGCTTAGTGAATATATTTTGCCATTGTTTTTCGATAAGGAGAATTGTATTCATGACTTGTATCCATATGGTTAATAACACTTACTTCACAATGCAAAGTTAATGGAGCTTTTGTTTTGTACTAGGGAGGGGCAAATGCTTTGAAGCTTTATGGCAAGGAAGTAAGACTTTAGTAAATTATTTTCAAACCTCCTTTTCTTCTTGCCAGGATAATTATTTTTATGTAATCACTCACAATCAAGAGGCAAAAGAAGGGGCAAGGAGAAATCATACTAGTGATAATGGAATATGCACAAAAAACCTGCAGGCTGTTTTTCTCTTCTTACAATGGATAGTTTCTAAACAACCACTCATTACCTCTTTTGAGACAAGCAGGATGGTCTAAGAATATACTAAATGAATGTTATCTGCCGTGACTTAACCTGAAGAAACTCAATACATACACAGCTGCTGTGGCATCTTAAACATCTTGCATGTGTAATAAGAGTGATATATGAAGGCCTCACAAGAAAGAGGGCAACTGCAATCATATAAATGAAAGACCTTTAGTTCCTTCCTGAACACAAGTGTTACCAGTCAAAACCCAAAACCACTATGCCTTATGTTCACATGTCAGCATCATTCTACAGGTTAAACATAATTTTATTTATTCACATATTCATTTTCACATTGATAATGGATCATTTTTGGTATGTGCATATAGAAAATGTATAAAACTTCCTTTTTTTAAGTTTATTTTTTGAGGCAAAGAGAGTGTGTGCACAAGAGGGGTGAGGGTGTCTGTCAGCACAGAGCCCCCAATGAGGGGATCAAACTCACAAACCATGAGATCATGACCTGAACCGAAGTCAGACACCTAACTGAATGAGCCTCCGAGGCACCCCAAACTTCTTTACAGCACACAACTCATGGCACACCTGCTTTGTACCATAAGTTCAAAACGTTGTGCTTTAATTTTTTTTTTTTTTTTATTTATTTTTGGGACAGAGAGAGACAGAGCATGAACGGGGGAGGGGCAGAGAGAGAAGGAGACACAGAATCGGAAACAGGCTCCAGGCTCTGAGCCATCAGCCCAGAGCCCGACGCGGGGCTCGAACTCACGGACCGCGAGATCGTGACCTGGCTGAAGTCGGACGCTTAACCGACTGCGCCACCCAGGCGCCCCAAAAAAACGTTGTGCTTTAAAGACTTACTGACTGTATGTACGAGAACACTGCTAGGAACTGCATGAAGAACACATTTGAGTAACGTTTAATTTTTAAAAACACATGCATGTGTGATCAGTAAGCATATAGTATAGACTGGGTGAGGAAGAAGAGGAGGAGGAGGAAAGGAAAGAGGAAATGGGGCAGAAGAGCAAAAGAGAGAGAGAATCACAGTATCAGAATGTACTTAGCCCTTAAAGGATGTAAGTTTAAATGCTTTGGATGAGAGACTAGACTATTAAGGGTGCATATTTTGTTTATTCTTAGTCTTTTGATTTATGAAAGTTTTAAAATCAAAATTATTAGGCCTTTATTATTACAATCAAGTATAGCAAGGTTTACAAAGTACTGAAAGTCCTCTGAAAAATGATTGTTCCAGATTTCTTAATTCAATAGCATTCAGACACTGTAAATGGCATTTGTAAATTTAGTATATTTTATACAGTTTTTAAAATTCATTTGTCTAGTTTAACATATCTTTCTGAGAATGAAATAATTCTTAAAATATGATGAATTCAATGTATCGATACGGCCTAAGATTTTCTTAGACTTTCCAATAACATGTACAAACTTTAGATTTGGTCATAAGATTTGAAATCATAAAATTGAAATCCTATATCTCAATTAATTTTTAATCGCATATTTAGAACTGAAACCACAGGACTGGCACACTAACAGGCTAAATTCTCTTACATAACACAAGTATTTGCAGTTCAAATATTCAAACATTTTTTTCTTAACACAAAAACATTAGTACTATGATTTCTATTCTTGCAAGTACTTTGTGTTTCATTCTATATCTAACAAGAATTAAGATATGTACTCACTAAGGAAGAAAACATCCCAGTAAACTGAAATTACTCAGATGTATATGTTTTTAAGAGTGACAAATGCATATTCATGAAGGAAGAGAAAATACCATACTAGTTCACGGATACTTTTCAACAAGGGACCTTGGCCAGGTGAGATCTGGAGCAACAGACATCCAGAGCAATTGTCACCACCCCAACTGCCATACTCAGTCTTTTTCATAGTCTCTGTATTGTATAGGCTTCAAAATGTTAATGAAAGTTCAAGTTACCTAATCTCTGGGTATTTGTAGGATTCAGCAACTGTTGGGAAAGGCAGCCTGTGCCTATGGTCTTTCAATGCCCACTCCACCACATAAGAACATGCCTTGGGCTTGCAGTACTTCCTTACCAAGAAACAGAGAGCCACAAAGCCTGTCAGTTTTATCACTTGTATGAAAATATCTTTCCTGGTTCAAATTCAAGGAGTGTTTCTGTATTCTGCTTAAATGCGTATGTTAATGATTGTCACACACAACTTTCAGTATTTCAGCCTCCAAGGGGCAGAGTTCAGGGCCCTCTTACTGCAGCCAGGAAGAGTTATGTGTAGGCCAGTTGTCCTGAATCAGCTGCCTTGGGGACTCGCTAGCCATGAGGGACCAAAGCACACTACTGGAGCTGGATAACGTTGTTCCACCCAATGCTGACTGTGTTTTGTTTTCCTCGCCAACTCTGATACCAAAATACAATGGACAAAAATGCTTGGAGTCCTTCGCTGAGATTGATTACTGGTGGGTGGTATTTGCTCCCCCAGGACTGACAACTGACACACAGTGTTTTTCTCAACAGCAACTCCCATCCAAATTGATACCTTGATTTGCTTGTCTTTGTCTCTTAAAACATATATACAGATTTTCCATCTAACTGCAAAAACTTTGAGGTTGATGGGATAATAAGTATAATTATATTTTCTATCTAAATATAAACCTTCAGCTTGATAGGATTCTAACACAAATGCATGCCTTTTCCCGCTACTGAAATCTTGCATTATTTTATCTTCGTATTCATATGCAATTTCTCAATTCAATTCTTCTACCAATTAAATTTTGGCTCTTATGTGGTGTTTCTGGCTCATGACTGTACGATGGGTCTTTCACTGCCCTTCTTGCATCTAGCTTTCTTCTCTTATAACCAAGATTGTGTATCTCAGATCAGAAATCTGTATTGCTTTTTCTCCTTTCCCGGGTGCATAAGGCTTGGGACCACACTGTTTAAAGCCTATTACAGGGGAAGTGTCCCATGGTCACTCTGGTGAGGAGCCGCAAAAATGCAAAAGCAACTCAGATCTCTTCCCCTAGCCTAGACTTCAAGTGGCTCCCCTCTGACCTGGTCAAGGGCTCTGGTTGGAAGATAATTGCTAATCTCAGGCAATAATAAATGGACTGGATCTTTAAAACTCATAACATATTGTAAATGTAAATAATTTTAGCATTGCCTCCCATGAAGGATCCAAGAACCTAAAGTTCTCAAGTGTTTTTCCTAAACATCTAGATCTTTTATCATTTCCTGATTTCACCTGAGAACCTAACTTATATATGCGTATGCTATCAACAACGAAGCATATATCTCAATATTTTAAAATACTTTTTTTTTCTTTTCCCAGTTTCTACAGATAAAGTGATCTGAAGTAATGAATGATGCCATGAGAACAGAAAAGAGAAACTGTGACAACCCCCAGAAATGTGAAAGGAGGTTTCTTACTGGATTGCAGCTTCTTTGGTTCAATTTATTTAAAAAAAAAAAAAAAACCCAAATAAATAAAATGGACAGTATTGTTCAATTTTAGAAATTCCACTTCTTCTATGTTCTAAGCTATATAATTGTCAGGTTTTTATGGTTTAGATTGTAAATGTGTTTTCCCCTTTGCTAATTATGTTGTGTTTTTTTTTTTTTAAGTCTTTTAAAGTCTTAAAATGTGAAGGACATTTATGAACGGTAAGGGAGACACTGTATACAAATGTATATTTGTAAAAGCTATTTTTATGATTAGCATGTTTTACTGTTGATCATATATAAAGTCAGGTGATATTGCAATTCTATGTTTAAAGCTTATTTCCAACAATGTCATGTAAGAAAAGATACATCGTAAGCTAGTTTTTATAATTTATTTTTAATTTATAGTTTAAAGTACTTTAGATCATAATGATAAAATACTTGAAAAGGTTATATTTCTGCCCTCCATAAGCACCATTTTTATTAATAAAGAATGCAAGTATTTCAGTGATTCAATAGTGAAAGGACTGTTGCTTTGATGTGTGATTATATTGAGCATTCTCTACTCAAATGATCCAATTGTTACCCAGTACTTCAGTGTGAGTAGGAGATCCCATGGACAGGTTAGTGCCAATACAGGTGAAAACTATATTGGCAAGGAAAGATTGTCTTGTTTTTGGTTCCCAAAAGTTTAAATAGTGCACATATCACTTCATTGCATCTCCTATTACTAGGAACGCTCCATTCCCAAGCATTGCAAGTGTTTTCCAGATGCTCTTTGCTGTTGTCTTGTGCTGTGGAAATGGAAGAAACCATCTTCACAGACTGTAGGAGAATTCAGCATATAATTTCTTAATAAATACTGTTTCTTTTAAAACAAAGTCGGTGTGTATCTTTCCTTTGGGGTGCACTTAGTTTTAATACTCAGTTTGACTTTTTATGTCCCTGCAGTGCCATAAAGTTAGTGCAATAATGAAAGTGACATAACTTTACTAAAATGTGTGTTATATGTTTTAAATACCCACGCTTTTCATGGAGTGACTGGTATTCTAGAACACATTAATTTGCCATGTAATAGAACGCCAGAGGGCCCTCAATTCTTGACAGAAGTCACATCCTTGTTTACATTTCTAGAAGGATTTTTTTTTTCATTCAGACATGGAATTTTAGGAAAATATTTCAGGATAGAAAACAAAGCTACCCCAGAGGCATTTGTGCTGTCAGACAAGCGCACTGCGAGTGACTGGAAGCTCCTCATTAAAAGCAGAGAGACATGTACATGTAATGTCACCAAGGACACCTAGAGGAATTAAGGCCTCCTTTTTTCAAAGAAACTAAAATCTAAAATCACCTGGGTATGTATCTTATATTTGTATTTTAATTTATTTATGGTAATTTACCTACTTTCTTTATGTGTTTCAAATATAAGCTAATGAAAAATTATATAATCCCATCCTGCAAAAGTTATCTAAAACTAAAATTGTGGAAAAAAAAAACAAAAAAAAAACAAAAAATAAGTAAATAAAAAATAAAATTGTGAAAGCAAAAATTAAAAATTTGCATACGAGAACCTAGGATCTGGATCGGGAATGTACTTACCTTTCCTGGAAATGTGAAAATCACAATATGGTATGCTGTTTTTTATTTTTACTTTTTTTGTTTTTAGAGAAAGCAAGCAGGAGAGAGGGGCAGAGGGAGAGAGAAGGAGAATCCCAAGCAGACTCCACACTCAGCACAGAGCCCAACATGGGGCTCAATCCCACAGCCTGGGATCATGACCTGAGCAGAGATGAAGAGTTGGCCACTCAACCAACTGAGCCACCTAGGCACCCCTGTGGTGCACTCTTTTTGGTGGCCATAATGAGTACTAGAGAATTTGCAACTGTTGCACTTGGATTCTGAAGCTGAATAGAACCTGTATACAGTTCTACAAGAGAATAAAATCAGCAGAATGATTTCTTGGTTTGCTGCCAAAGAGATGCATTTGCCTGGGATAGATAATCTGATGCCCCAGTATTGTAGGCATTGTCTATTAAGAGAATCCACAGGTGAATTTGAGAAACATAACAGAAGACCATGGGGGAAGGGAAAGAAAAAAAAATAGTTACAAACAGAGAGGGAGGCAAACCATAAGAGACTTTTAAGAATTACAGAGCACAGAGGGTTGGGGGGGTGGGGAAAATGGGTGATGGGCATTGAGGAGGGCACTTGTTGGGATGAGCACGAGATGTCTTATGTAAGTGTTGAATCACAGGAATCTACTCCCAAAAGAGCACACTGTATACACTGTATGTTAGCTAACTTGACAATAAATTATATTAAAATAAATAGAATCCACATGTGGATATTTTTCTCATTTCCATTTATCTATCCTTAATGTTCAACAAACTGTAGCATTTATAATAGTCATTATCATAAATTGAGAGTATGTACCTTCACAGATGTTCATTAACTATTCTCAAAGTAAAATGAATAATTAAAATGTACAATTCTTTGTTACTGGCCGTAATTTTCTCCACACAGGACTTGAAGTATGAAATCATAGATCTTTCTCTTTATTCATTACCCATTCCTGGCTTAAGAATTCCTTTTGATGACAAATATGGATAAAATATATACCAGATCAACAAAGTATAGATTATATGGGATTATAATCCCTGAAGATTTAATGTAATAATTTAAAAGGGAGCTTTTAAGAGACGACAAAGGGAGTGTGGGCTTCTAACTCTAAATAACATCAGTTCCATTATAGAAATGCTAGGGGAAAGAAAAGAAGCATTACTCACTGCATTCACCTCAAGAAAACTGTGGGGAAATAGGCCCACTGCTTGTGAAGTTAGGTCAACTAATCACTGGTGACAATGTGACACATTTTGCTTCCATCTTTTAAACAAAACTTCAAAGCAGAAATACACAACAAAATAAGTTGAGGTAGAAATGAAGCAGAAGATAAGAAGGAAACTATCTTAAATGGGTTAAAGTTCAGAAAACAGAAATCACAAATGCAAATACCTATAAAGCCCTGATAAATATAAATGAAAGAAACAGGCAAGAGGCCACTCAGGATACATTAATTGCCACTGTGCTGATGAGAAGAGAGCCACTTCTTAGTTCCAGCAGGCTGCCTGATCCAGAAACATGGCCCTGGATTGGCCAGGTTTCCTGATTTTTCAGGAGAAGGTAGACATCGAGAGTTTTAAATGGTATGTCCTATTTTTGTCTTGTTTTGTTTTAATATGAATCTGAAGGTGAATGAAACCATATCTGTGATTTATATCCAGGATTTAATAGTTGTAGAAGTTACAAAAATAAACTCACAAGGATGAATAACAACAAATTTAGGATTATCTGTAGTGAGAAAAAGAAGGGAGAATAGAATGGGGGTATTAAATAACATCTATAATATTTAATTTATTAGGAAATACATTTGAATCAAATATTTTGAATCAAGTAAATATCAAATGTTAAGGTTTCATAAAAGTATAA
The DNA here is from genome assembly GCF_028018385.1 of Neofelis nebulosa. Lineage (NCBI taxonomy): Eukaryota > Metazoa > Chordata > Mammalia > Carnivora > Felidae > Neofelis > Neofelis nebulosa. The sequence continues at coordinate 33,027,409 of NC_080795.1, forward strand.
GTTACACTGGTACTTGTTATGTTTTCTCTATGTCTTTTTGTACACTTAAAATATTCCACAATGAAAGTATGTGATTTATATCTCAATGTTTATACATCGGTAGATATAAATGTACATATATATTGATGATACAGAGATGTGAGTTGTATAAATAGCATATATAAAAGCAGAGATTTAGACCTTTGGATCCATCAGAAGTCTGCAAGGTTGTGATCTACCTTTTATAGAGATGTGCAGATTCCTAGAAAAGAGTATGACTTCGAGAAAGAAAGATGCACTACTCTAGCGTTTCAAAGGCATTTTGGGAGAGCAGGAATGTATAAGTGAATCTCTTATTTGTTGTTCAAAAGTCTTCCTATCAGCCCTTGAGATATTTAGAACCACTCTAGGGATCTAATTATGATTCAGGCAAGAATTTGGGGTACCTGAGCATGCAAAATAGTCCCCATGTTTATTCTGTTGCATCTGTAAGAATAAGGACTGTGCCTTCTCTACCTTTATATCCTGCACGTATGGTACCTTGTACATAACAGGTTACTTCTCCATAAATGTTTGGAGAATTAAAAGAAATAGTGTGTGTTCTGGGTTTTTACCTTATTATAAAAAGTTTTAAAAGCTGTGATTTCTTAAGCAACCACAATATGCCGAGTTAACAGCTGTGTATGCATTATCACTGTGGCACACAGGAAAACTGAAGAATAGGTATTGTCAGCTCCAGTTTCCAAGTAAAGAGAGATCATTTATTCATTCATCGGTTCTGTATTTAGTACCAACTCTGTGCCAAACTTTTTACTGGCAATATAGGTCCAGCTGTAAATAATAAAGACTGAAATTCTTGCCCTTGAAAAGCTTATACTCTTCTGGGCGGGGGGGGGGGGGGGGGGGTAATGCCTAATAGGCCAATTGACAGGCAAATGTAAAGTATTGCAGATGATAATGATGATGAACAGAGGAAAAGGCAAAGCAGGGAAGGAAAGAGGGTATTTTAAATAGGCTGATCAGGGAAGACTCCTTGGTAAGATGGCATTCAGGCAAAGGTGTGGATGGAGTAGGTGAGGGTGTGAGCCTTGTCACCTTTTATGGGAAAAATGTGCTGAGCATAGGGGACAGCAAGTAAATCCCCTGAAGTGGGAATGTACTTGGTGCATTTAGGAACAACAAGGAGGGCAGTATAGCCGGGTTGGAATAAATGAGGAAAAGAAAAATAGATGAAGCCACAGAAATGCCAAGATTTCAGATCATAGAGCCTTACAAGTGATTCGGAGTTCACTGGTTTTATGCTGCATTAGATGGGAAAACAGCAGGAGATTGTGAGCTCAGGAATGATAGGGTCTAGCTCAAAGATTAGAAGAATCATTTGGGCTATTATGTCCTGAATAAGCTATAAAGAAGAGAATCCAAAAATCCCTGCATTCCAGGTTGAGAAACAACTACGTGAGTTTGGTCTGAGAATAGCCTGGTATGATCGGAACAGAGAAACTTGCTCATCCACTCATCAAATATTTGTTGAGCCCTTACTCTGTTCTATATGTGACAATGGGCATGCAGTAGTGGACGTAGACACATTTTTTTTTTCTCATGGCACTTAATCTAGTGAACAATGTTAGGAAATAGCTGAATAAAGATATCAAGAATAAAAAAGTTTAAAAAGACATTACAAAATAAAAAGAACAGTTTATGCCAAAGTCCTTTTCCTTATAGCTCTGATGGAAGTGGCTCAAGGAGCACTTTTTAAATTACCCTTTCAACCAGCAGATATAAACAGCGTAAGTGCCTCAAAGGATTAAAGGACTTTTCTAGATCCTCAGGATATATCTGAAACCCTCAACCTTGGTGAAATTTACAAGTGTCAAATCTCTATTTTATATAAAGGTAATCACTAATAAAATTAGAAACAGATTATGTACCCCACAAATCCTCAAAGGTGACAGAATCAAGCATTGTCTGCACCCCAAAAGAGAAAGAAGAAATAGAAAGAATAGAACAAACAAAGGAAGGGGGAAGGAGGGAGGCAGGGAAGGAGGAAGGAATGGAGGTAGGCAAGCAGCAACAGAAAGTGAAGCAAAGTATTTTTTTTAATGCCTAAACACAGAGTGATAAAATACCATTAAAAACAATAAATGAAGATATGTTAAACCAACATATTTAGTAGCCAAACAACCAAAATCTGTGATGTTGTCCTGAAGACAGCCATAAGAAAAATAATATTAAGAAGTTAAAAATAAAGGGATAAACACCCCAGGAAACTTCAGGCTCACAGGTTTTATACATGTAACCTATTAAATATTCAAAGAATAGTTCATTTCCTTGCCATGTAATCCACTTCAGAGCTCATAAAAAGACATGAATGAATCTATACAACACATTTTATGAAACTACCATGACTCTCACACAAAAACTTGACAAAAGAAGTAACCCCCAAAAGCTAATACAGATGACTCATTAATATAGACGTAAAAATCTGAAATAAATCAAAATATTATCAAAAAATTAAACAAAATATAAAATATGCCCCATGACCAAGTAGGGCTTTATGACAAAACACACACACATACACATGTGCATGTGCATACATGCAAACACACACACACACATATGCATCTTAATTTTTTTTTTAATATTTATTTACTTTTGAGACAGAGGGAGACAGAGTGTGAGCAGGGGAGGGGCAGACACAGAGGGAGACACAGAATCTGAAGCAGGCTCCAGCCTCTGAGCTGTCAGCACAGAGCCAGATGCGGGGGCTCAACTCACAAATGGCGAGAGCATGACCTAGGCTGAAGTCAGATGCTCAACTGACTGAGTCACCTAGGCGCCCCCACAAATATGCATCTTAAAACAACATTCTACTTCATACTGAATTTGAACTTGCATTAAAAATAAAAATACTGTCTATTTAAATTAATATTTCTTTTTTTAATTTTTTTTTAATTTTTAAAAATGTTTTTATTTATTTTTGCTACAGAGAGAGACAGAGTATGAGCAGGGGAGGGGCAGAGAGAGAGGGAGACACAGAATTGGAAGCAGGCTCCAGGCTCTGAGCTGTCAGCATAGAGCCCGATGCGGGGCTCGAACCCACAGACTGTGAGATCATGACCTGAGCCAAAGTCAGATGCTTAACCGACTGAGCCACCCAGGCGCCCCTTAAATTAATATTTCTAATTCATCCTAGAAGACAGAGCTAGTGCAATAAATAAGAAATGTAAATGAATAGTGTGACCATTAGAAAGGATGAGAACATTTTTTTGTTTGGATAGGATGTAATTATCAGCCTCCTTGGCTAAAGAAAGTAGGAAGAAACACTATTAGACTCAAATATGAATTTTACAATTTTTAAAATATCCAACAAAAGTAAAAACTTACATAGCTTTGTAATATACAAATAATAACTGTGGAAATAGAATGAAAATGTTGCATTTTATAATGTTAAAATACTTGGGAATAAAATCAATAAGAAATATACAAAGCTATATAGCACACACCACAAAATTTTATTCATAGAATAAAAGGTATGAATGTATGAATAGATATAAGATGTTCCTAGACGGTAAGTATGAAGTTATAAATAAACCAGTTCTTTGTACATTAATTCAATATACATTTTCCCCTAAGCTTCAAAGCTCTCATCCACTCCTTTGGCTTTTAATGCCCTTTTATATGCCGATGGGTCCCAAAAGTATATTTACAGTCCTGACCTCTCTCTTTGAACAGCCAGCTTCTCACCGGACATTTTCACTTGGATGTCTCATAAGCCAAAACTTAACTCTTGTTTTTCCACCTAAAGTGAATCCTATTTCTAGAGTACCATCTCTGTAAGTGGCACATCTCCCTACTCATTTACTTAGCCAAGAAATCTAGGAGTCATTTTAGATTTCTTCTCTCTCACCTCCCATCCTCAATCTACCACATTTTGTTGTTTCTACCTCCAAATATACTCCGAATTCCTCTACTTTTCTCGAGTCTGTCTCCAATATTCCAGAAACCACTTCCTAATTTTTTCCCTTGTTTCTATTCTACCTGTAGCTGCAATCAAAATGTCATCTTTTTAAAATGTCAATATAAATTGCTACACCTTTATTTAAAAACTCAATACTATCTCAATGCCTAGAATAAATCCAAAGTCCTTGTCATTGTCCATGAAGCTCTAATGTCTGAGGTCACTTACCTCTTCTGTTTCTTCAATGCACTGAGCTCTTTTGTACTTTAGGGCTTTGCCTTTGCTAGTCCCTTGTCTAGAATGCTCTCCCTCCATCTCTTTGTAAAGCTAGCATGCACTTGCTCACCAGTTTCCAAGCTTAAGGGTAAATACCATTCTGATGCAGGTCTCCCCTTCCTTTGCCCTGACTCCATTAATCTTTACCAAAACATCTTGGTTGTATGTTTCATCGTACTTCCTGATTCATAATTTGTGTACCTGTTTATTGTTTTACTGCCTGTCTTCCAGAGTAAATGACAGGTCTTGAGAAGACCAGCGTGTTACTCTAGATTTTCATCATCCGACAACCAGCTCACACCTTGCACATACTAGGAAAGCAATGATAATGTCAGTGAAACTTGTATTCTAATGCAACTCTTATTTATTCTAAATTCCACCTGGACCAATAACAAATCAAATTAAAAAAAAAAAACAAATACAGTGAATAATGAATAAAAGAATTTTGAAGGAAAGCAATTAAGAAAGAAAAACTTGCCATTGCATTACAATAACAATTAAACCAGAGTGTTAAGAAATCAAAGAGAAAGGGGTGCCTGGGTGGCTCAGTTGGTTATGCGTCCAACTCTGGATTTCAGCTCGGGTCATGCTCTCACTGTTCGTGAGTTTGAGTCCCACCTCAGGCTCTGTGCTGACAGTGCGGAGGCTGCTTGAGATTCTCTCTCTCTCCCTCTCTCTCTGCCCCTCCCCTGCTCACTCATTCTCTCTCTCAAAATAAATAAACTAAAAAAAAATGTTTTTAAAGAAATCAAAATAAAAGAGAAGAAAAGAAAGAAAAAACAGCAGATAAGCTTTTTTAATGGATCACCCTGCTTATATATAAGAACGTAATATTTAGGGGCACCTGGGTAGCTCAGTCGGTTAAGCCTTCAACTTTTGACTTTGGCTCAGGTCATAATCTCATACTTCATGGGTTTGAGCCCTGCGTCGGGCTCCATGCTGACAGTACAGAGCCTGATTGGGATTCTCTTGCTCGCTCACTTTCACTTTCATTCTCTCACTCTCTCTCTACCCCTCCCTCCTCCTGCTCTCTCTCTCTCTCAAAATAAATAAATAAACATTTTGAAAAAGAACTTAAAATTTGGGCACGGGCGTGGCTCAGTCGGTTGAGACTTTGTCTCTGGTCATGATTTTGTGGTTCCTGGATTCGAGCCCTGCCTAGATTGGTCATGATCTCAGAGTCACAAGTTCAGCTCCACATTGGGCTTGCTGCTCTCAGTGCAGAGCCCAGATCCTTGGTCCCCCTCTCTCTCCATCCTTCCCCTGCTTGCACTCTCTCTTTCAAAAATAAATAAACATTTAAAAAATAAAGACTGAAAGAAAGAACTTAATATTTAATGAAAGCATTTATTATATCAATAAAAATGGTACAATATTTAATAAATATATCTGGGACAATTATTTAGGCACTTTTAAAAATACATAAAATTTAATACCACTCCTTGCATTACTCATCACAATAAATTAAGTAGTTACTTTTAGAGTAAATATTTTCATCAATATTTTAGAGTCAATCTTTTTAAGATCTTCACTAACACTATACTATCCCTTCTTTGGATGAAGAACGGTCTATGCATAAAAGCAGTAAGAACTCACAAGAGAAAAGATTTTATTACAAAAAAATTAATGTCCTTAAGTTAATAATATCAAACAAACTATAAGAAGTTTTGAACATTAAAATTGATATCTTTAATTTAGAAACAGACTGAAATGCTAAGAAATGTCAAGCGCATCAATAGATACTTGGGAAAATGGCATAAATAGATAACTAACAAAACCTGACAATCTTTTCTTGAACATCAACTAGCTGGAGGCAAAGACCATGTTTCAATTCACCTGAGCACTGACTCCTTCTGGAAGAGGCTATGGCCTTGCTAATGATGTGTTTGGCTCAGAAACTAGGAGAGCTTGATATTTGTCAATACATTGACATTGTTAGGAACATCGACATTACAGGAACATTATTAGTATAATTCTTTAGCAGTGGTGACATAATCCTGAGTATAATAGAAACTGGTGAAATGATAGTTCTGATTCTTTCACACCTTCGGAAAAACCCTACAATCATCATCCCATAGGAGATGAGGATTAATGAAAAAGCTGCATGGATATACATTACATCTGCTTCTACTTTGTGTAACCATCTCTTTTCTGATAAATTCAGTATCCTTGGCCAGACTGGGACTTCATAGCAATGTGTTTGTGCCATCTCTTCTGACTAATGCGTAACAAGTGCAATACTGCAATGACTAGCTAATAAACATAAGATTGCAAGTTAAAGTAACATTGAGACTTTGTTTAACAACTATAAAAATAACAAATATTAAAATATACTAACATTCAGTTGTGGTTAGCAGGCAGCGGGGGTTAAACTCTTAAATTCTTATATTTAAGCACTCCCACAGAATTCTAGCAGGAGTACTAACTGGGAAGTGTTTTGAGAATGAATTTGACAATCTATCTAAGTATGTTTCAAGAGCATTCACAAATTATGTAATCATTAAAATTATAATTATGTAGAATTTCTAATGACATTATAGAAAATTTAGAATTAAAAAAAGATAGCAATTATATGCACAAAATTATAAAAAATGAACTAAGATAAAAATGTGGGATTATATATGATTTTTCTTCTATCTTTATACTTTCCTGCTCTTTGAATATATCAGTCAAGTCTTGTTAACTGTAAGATGGTATTGTTGTTTATAGAAATGGATGAATCAAGAAGAGATTAATAGATTTTTTTTAATTTTAGACATGTTGGATTTTAGAGCACATCAATACATCCAGTATGAAATTAACTAGCATGTGGATTAAATATCATGAAAGTGACCAGGACTGAAGGTGTTGTTCTGGAAGTCGTCTACAGAGACATCATAAAAAACTGAAGGAATGAACAAAACCTTCAATAATTTGGGAACAAAGACGGTGAAGGGGCTAACCTCCTGCAATTTTACTGGCAAGAATGGAGAAAGCAGAAGAATTGGGTGATTGAAATAGAAAGATATACCTATGGTGTCCCTCATGCATGTATTAGAAGTAGATGTTGGTTTCACTGAAACAAAAGCCTTTATATTTAACCCATAGATGGTCATTTTATGACACCAGTGCAATTGGAGTAAGGGATCTATCAGAAAGAATGATCAGCAGACTTTAACACCTTATTATAAATTGTTACAAGTATCCTAAACTTTTGAAATAAAGCCCTCTCGGGAATTAGGGACATAGCAATCAATGCTGCCCAATTAGTATAGATAGCAAAGTACCACTTACCCATCAGCTCATACTCTTTCTTGGATGATGCATTTTTCACCAAACCTCAGTACCCAATTCCTACTTCCTAATTTCCCCTTGGAGCCCATTCAACATTCAGGGTAAGTCTTGGGCAGAAAAAGATCTTATACATTGGTATTCAGGGCTGAATTAAGGGGTCAAGACAATAAGGTGAAAATCAATAAAATGTGCTAACTTGATTTATTGAAAACGGAAGAAGGACAAAATTTTATTTACCATGACTTGTATTAGAAAGAGAACTGTCGGCAGTTAGAAGAATTACTACGATATGCCTCTTGGCTCATGTAATACCAGTAACAAAGGAGTGGGGGAGTTCTACAAATTCAGATCTTTTGTTTTTTGCAAGCAAGATTTAAATGAGCGTTCAACCTCCAGATATCCTTTTCTATACTTCTTTCATTCACCTTCACATCAAGACACACAAACACACACACACACACGCACATACACACACATGAACGTAACTGTGTCAAAGAAATCCTTAATGATCGCCTATTAGAAAATGTCCAAAATTATTAGCCTGTCCCAGGTACAGAACCAGGTTATATACCTCCGAGAAGGTCTACAGGTAAGATGAGTTCTGTGAAAGATATATTGGCCCCACTTTGCTCACAAATAAAATGCCAGATAACCTGAAATCTGCCCAAGATATGTCTTCTCAATATGATCCTGCCCACAAGTCTTTCCCATGCCCCAGTAATCTAATGTATAACTCCTTTTCAAGTTGAGGCTAAAAGCCCTTGGAAGAAAGCCATCCATGGATTTCACCGTTTTCTGTTCCCTTGTTGCAGAGCATTACTATTTGAGCTAGATGCATTTTAAAAGTTTAGAAAGAAGTCCCATTTAGAGTCACTCATCCTTCTCAACTTCACTTCTCTCTGATCACCTCCAAACAAACAAACAAAAAGAGCATCTCTCTAAGGTTAGCTTTGCTGTCAATTTTCTGTTCTAGTGAAAGAATCTTTGAAGTACAAATCCTCTCTGGAGTCATAATTTCTCTTTACACATTGTGTTCTGTTTATGTTATTTTAGATATCCTAAAAATTCTAGTTTTAGCCTTACACTTGGAAGAAAGTATTATTAACTTTTTAATGATTTTTGTTTGTTAGGCTCTAAGGCTGAAAGCATCTATTCTTTATAGACAAATAGTAAAAAACTATGTAGCCGTTGTCTTTTACAATTTATCCTAAGTCTATGTAGAAGACTGGCTTTCTTTTCAGCTTTCCTGAATTATTTTTACTAATGCATTAAATGCCTTCTTGACAACTGTAGGATTCAAAGCAATTCAAATGAGATTAGTTCATTGTGGTTAATACAAAAGGCTTTATCTTTTAAAAAGTGTCAAAATTATTATCAAAAACTCTCAGAAACCAAATGCATTTTACCGACCTTTATTACTTTCTCTCTTACCTTGCTCTACTAACCGGCAACACAACGCAAGTTACTCAGTCTGGCATTTTAAAATTTTTTTTTTTCAACATTTTTTATTTATTTTTTTTGGGACAGAGAGAGACAGAGCATGAACGGGGGAGGGGCAGAGAGAGAGGGAGACACAGAATCAGAAACAGGCTCCAGGCTCCGAGCCATCAGCCCAGAGCCTGACGCGGGGCTCGAACTCACGGACCGCGAGATCGTGACCTGGCTGAAGTCGGACGCCCAACCGACTGCGCCACCCAGGCGCCCCTCAGTCTGGCATTTAAAAAAAAAAAGGCCTTTTATCATTTCAGTGCATTTTTAGTTTATTAATCTGCAACCTTCTCCATTAAACAGAATACAGATTCCTGCCATGTAAAGCTCTCTGATGCACAGATATGATAGCATCACTTTCCTTGCTTAAAAAAAATTACATCATATTTTAAAACCTGGGTGACTTGCCAGTATCTAAACACTCGATCCAGCATTTAAGGTCCAAAATAATCTGAAATCAACATAGACATTCAGTTGCTCTTTTCCTATTTCCCTCCATGTAGGCAAAATGCTCATGGCAAAAACAAACACACTGTAGTCTCTTTTTCTCTCAGCAGCATTAAACAAATATTTAAAATTATTTACATAAAATCCATTATGATTTGTACACTATTCTGGTTAGAAAGCCTCTCTCTGATCTGGGAGCTGCCAATGATCATATTCCCCCCTCTCTCCCACTTACATTTAATAAAACTATGCCTGTACAAATGCATGTATATACACCCCATTTCATTAGGATTTAAGGTGAGCACTGTTTATGATTGTTTGTTCATTCATTCATTCATTCAGGTACAGAATGAATTTCCTGAGTGTGTCCTTCAGACACAAAGGCTCGTAAAGACAAAAATCTCAGTTTTTAAGAATTTATAATCTAAAGAAGTTGACAGAGACATAAACTAATGAGTAAAATCCCTGGTGATACTTTTGTGTTGGCACAGCACTCCCTTGCCAGACATGAATCACTAAGAGAGAAAAGCACACAGCCTGGCTCCCAGGGAATAGTCATATCCTAGTTGGGTTTGTGTGTGCACAGATTGATATGTGACAGGTCCAGGGATGTTGTTTCAACTCTCTTATCGGGACCTCATGCTCATTGTCTTCCTTTATATCTATTTTAAACACAAACTGTATATGTGACTTTACTTGAGATGCTGATGAAGGTCTCCTTTCACGCTTGATTCTAACCTCTCATAGAGACACAGACCCAGTGAATAAAACATGGCTTATCAAAAAATCTACCAATAATTTCAATGCTATAGGTGTGAAAAATGTTTCTGAAACTAAATTGTGTCAAATTCTCCATTTATTATCTTATCAATGTCATTAGTAAAGTTCATTCATCACATACAATGAACTAGATTAAACACATATCACTATATAATCAACAAAAGTTGACTCCATACAAAAGTTTGGATAGTTATGAAATATTAAAGTTCCTCTTTTTCACATGCCAATAGAACTGTCATTTTTATGTTTCATATGTAATTTAAATTGAGCAACTAGGCTTTCTTTTTTTTTAATGAGCATTTATTGAACACATGTTGCATGTAGATCCCTACCTAATGAAAGAATACTGAAAAGCAATTCAAAGCAGGATTCAAGCTATAGCCTCAAGCAAAAAGAAAATAAGAAGGACTTTTTCCAATTTCATTTCTAGAAAAAGGGCTTTCCTTTCTATGTCTAAGAAGTAGAAGAGCTAAGGATATAAATGTTTGATAACCTGAAATAAATCTGTCAGGAAAGAATTCCAGCTGCTACCTTAAAGCAAAAAAGTAGCCAAAGGGAGATGAACCAGTCTGAATTCTCACTCCCGAAAAACCCAAATTTATTACAGAAGACTGCACAACTGGGAAGGCCTCATGACAACTCAGTTAAATAATATTCAACTCATTTCTATGATCTCCCAGGATTCTTGAATGACCATTTGAGCCACTGTTAGGGAACAATGAAGTAAAATGTCTTGTAACTCCTTGGAAGTTTCCACGGTTAGGCACATAATTCGAACACAGTAGTCTGTGAGGCCTTGACTGGGGAATGGCCTACTGTGAAGCAAAATAATATGTGAGCTATTTATTTTAGTGATTAATAACATGAATCATAGTACAAAATGTTCTGTTTTCCTTCTTTGCACCTGCCGCAGTACAAGCGATATGCCTTGGACCAGCATATATTTTGAGAATAGTGACTGGGCTCTAACCACTTTCTTTTGGTTACTTGCTCAAAGACGCAGCTGCTCCAGTCCACATATACCAATACAAGTGTGAGAACAGAAAACTGAAAGATCTGAAAAGGTATGTATTTTCATAGAATGCGCTAATACATGACTTCAGGAGAGGGAGACAAATTCCACAGTAGGAATTCCGAGGGAGTGGGAGAACAAAGCAGCCTGTTATTTTTCCTTTCCCACCCAACCCAACTTTCACCTTTTCCTGGGACAGTCCCCAGTGGGCTCTTCTTAAAAGTTCAGGAGTATCTGTGATCAGGAGAAAGTTATTCCATTCTTCAAGCTTTTTGAAACATCTTCCAAATGAAACTAATGTCAACATAGCATTCTTCTTAATCAGAGGAAGCTGTAGACGTTAGCTGATGGCATGAGTCAAATTAAAGTCAAGACTAGCCAGGCAGAAAAGGAGATTATGATAAGCAGCAGAGCAACATATGTGTGTGAGTGATTATAGGCCAGATTTCTTGAAACTATAAAACAATTTGGTAAAAGTAAATGGAATGAAAACTACTCTTCCATACAATACAGGTATTTTAACATGATTGTATATAACAGCTTAAAAATACTATGTAACAGTTCTAACATTAATTTCCAAATATTTCTGTGCTAATTTATTGGTTAAAATAACTTATATTCAAATATTCATTCATTCTATTCATTATTTCATTCAATGTATTATTATGAAGCACCAAGACCATCAGGCACTGATGCTTTAGGGACACAGTCTTTGCCTGCGAGGATCCTAGGGTGATAGGGAGATAGATATGTACACACATAATTATAACACAGCTCGGTAATGCAATGATTCAAGAGCGAATGAGGTATAGTGGTAGTACAAGCTCAGTTTGGCATGGGACAGTTAGACAAGACTAGCCAGGCAGAAAAGGAGATTATGATAAGCAGCAGAGCAACATATGGATGTCTACAACAATGGCATTTCCAGAGAACTGTGTGCAAATAAGGATAACTTGTATTTGGTCTCTCTGGTACATCTATGCTTGTCTCCAGGGAAGCCTGGACCCTGGTAATGACCTTTGGTCAAGAAAGTAATAAATTGTACTAATTAGTCATTAAAATATGCTGTTTGAAATCTAAAATTCTTTGAGACAATCTGTCTTAGCTCATCCACATTGTTTATTGAAAATGAATAGATTTCTGCTTCTAGCCAAGATTAACATGGGTTGGAATTAAAATCTGACAAAATATATGAAACAACAGTTTTCAAGACATTGGATAATGAAAGACGGTAATCCCTGAGACACAGGAAGTACATGAGGTGAGCCTACAATTGCCTCAGCTTACTGTCTGAAGATAGTTTCTAGGTGGTGGTAATGAGGTGGAACCCAGTCAAAACCCTGAGCTAGTCTATCTGAATTGAAGAAATAGAGCTAGGCATTCAGGAAAGCCAAAATGGCTATTATTTAGAGGTTAGTGTACAGAACAAGCAAGAGCTGCACAGAGAGAGAACTCCTGAGACCATCAGAGGTTCTTCCTTGAGCACTGAGTTGAGTACTGATCAGTACTTGCATATGAGGGAAATACCTGAGTTTAAAGAAGGACCACCCACAAAGGGAACAGTGCCTGGAAATCTCATAGTGCCAGGAATAGTGGAAAGCAGTCATGGTGGAAAACTTCACAATTCACTTAATGTTCGTTACAGTATTAAAAAGGATATTGCTTGGGGCGCCTGGGTGGCGCAGTCGGTTAAGCGTCCAACTTCAGCCAGGTCACGATCTCGCGGTCCGTGAGTTCGAGCCCCGCGTCAGGCTCTGGGCTGATGGCTCGGAGCCTGGAGCCTGTTTCCGATTCTGTGTCTCCCTCTCTCTCTCCCCCTCCCCCGTTCATGCTCTGTCTCTCTCTGTCCCAAAAATAAATAAAAAACGTTGAAAAAAAATAAAAAATAAAAAATAAATAAATAAAAAATAAAAAGGATATTGCTCAATAGTAGGGAAGAATTACCTTACACTAAATGTTGCCTTGGTACCACCTAACTCAAAAGGCCAAACTGTTTTCTGGCATTGAACCAATCATCAGGCATTTAAAATATAGAATACATGACCATATTAAGGAGAAAAATGAATTAAATGAAACTGAACCAAAATGATACAGGTGATAGAACTTGTAGACAAGAACATTATGGTTGTTATTACATTGTAATATATTATAATATTATACTATATTGTATTGTAAAAGCTAGAAAAAATGTGAATGTGCCAAGTAGAGACATGGGAGATATTTTTAAATGTCCAAATGAAACTTCTATAAATAAAAAAACGCAAAGTGGGAAATGAAAAATATATTGGATTGGAATAACAGCAGATGAATCATGACGGGAGAAAAGATAAGTGAATTCAAATACATATCAATGAAAACTATACAAAACTTTGATCTATTCTATATTATAAAAAATATATATATATTAATAGTTTGCAATATATTATTTTAAAAGACATATTAATAGTTTGCACCGGGTGTAAGCAGCTATGCAGTCTGGTTTTAGCTACAAGACCAGTGGCTTCAACTATATGACCAGTAGTTTGTAAAATACCCCCAGTAAACTTGTGCCTTCGTTCCCCTGAAACCAAGATGTCTTGTACTCTCTTGGTGGCCCACAGTCTGAAGATGAAGCACATCTTGTGCAAAGAAAGAGCCCTGTGAGCTGTACCTGGATGTTTCACACCTCTCTGATATTTATCTATGTTATCTTTCTCTTGCTATGACATATCCTTTATCTTTTTTTTTTAATGTTTATTTTTGAGAGAGAGAGAGAGAGACAAAGCACCAGCAGGGGAGGGGCAGAGAGAGAAGGAGACACAGAATCCAAAGCTGGCTCCAGGTTCTGAGCTGTCACCGCAGAGCCCAATGTAGGGCTCAAACACACAAACCATGAGGTCATGACCAGAGCTGAAGTTGGAGGCTTAACTGACTGAGCCACCCAGGCACCCCCATATATTTTATCTTTATTAAAGTCTTTTGTGAATATACCCTCTGCAGTTTTGTGTTCAATTATTTGACACTGTATACAACTGAAGGAAAATACAGTTTTTAGAGGAAGGGGAAGTAGATTGTGGTTAATAATAATATCATAATTTAATGTGGGGGTGAAGGAAGGACAGAAACAAGTTGGATTTCTGTGTTTCTGGATTCTGTGTAGAAACAGAATGAAATTTAAGAGAGGCAACACAGTGAGATAGATAAGAACATGGGCCCTAAAATCAGAACTCCTCTGTTCATTTCCGAGCTATGTGACATTGAACAAGTTGCTTGACCGTTCTGTACTTTAATTTCCTCATCAGTATCTGGTAAATATGGCAAATAGTAAAAACTGTATGAATGTGTGATATTCATTTGATTTTATTTCTATCCATATGCTGTTTGAGGTCTGAAAAGTATCCTTTTTTTATTAATTTTATTAAGTAATAATATATCCTTGAGTTTTAGATTAGATATTTATTCCAAAAACCAAAACAAGAAAATGATAACAAGAAACATTGTATGTCATAGTGAATAAAGTATCTTTTATCTCCAAATCCTTGACTCTCATATAGTTCTTTTCTTGCTAATAAAAACCAGTTTTTAAAAATCAATTTTTGTCAACAAGCCTACATAGAACTGATAGGTGCTTCAATAAATTAAATACTTATTTTTATCTTAAATAATGTAAAAGCAAATGTATTTAGAATAGAGTTATAGAAGATATTCTGAAATGAATAAAGAAAAAATTGAACAATTCACTGGGGAGAACAACGCAATACCAGGGTAAAATAAATCTCTCCTTTTAAATCACTAAATAGACTTAGAATCATCAACTGTAACTCAGATGACTACAGAAGGGAGGAAAAGAGACAGAACAATTTATATCACTATATTAGCCCAGAGTTGTTGAATATTAATAAGTCATTGCTACCTGCTTCACTAGCTCAAGTGCTTATCTATGTACATCAAATTGTTAATAAACTTGCAGTAAATTTAATAATATTTCTTAATTTCAACTGTAAGGAGGTCAATAGACTTTGAATTTTAAAATATTCTGCATTCAAAATACATTTTGAAAGTGAAAAATGCTAATATAGTTAATAAAAACATAATTTATTAGGGAGCTTATTTGGGGGGAATGACAGGATGAGTCACCTTTGTCACGAACCGTGAAAGGTCTCAAGTTTCACTCTAATAAGTTAACTTGCTACCATTTTATTGATACTGATAGTAGACGGAAGACTTCTGGGTCAAGGACAATGGACTTTATTACTTATGGCAGAAAAAGCAGCGTGAGTTTTAAGCTTATGTTTGTCAGTTCCCTTTGCCTCTACATTCGAGCAATAAGTAGGGGCCCTGGTGGATGTTATGCATAGTCACTTGCGTCACAGCTGAGGAACTGAAAGTTTGGGGAACCCAAATATTTACAGGGGTTGCAAGTAAACCTGTCCTTTGCCCTTAAGGGAGCCATCTTTATTATACTGGAAAGAAAGAAAGTCCACTCTTTGCTCCGGAAATTCGAGACACTATGTCTATCTTCCAAGGCCATTCACCTACAAAAACACCCTTAAAAGGTAGTCCAGAACACAGACTCTCCTTGTA
Organism: Neofelis nebulosa; assembly: GCF_028018385.1. Classification (NCBI taxonomy): domain Eukaryota; kingdom Metazoa; phylum Chordata; class Mammalia; order Carnivora; family Felidae; genus Neofelis; species Neofelis nebulosa. The sequence goes on from NC_080795.1 coordinate 33,043,185, forward strand.
AGACATCCATAAACAAACAAACAAACAAACAAACAAACAAAAAACCATGAAAAATTTTCTCCCAACAGTCTTTTAGGGTATCTTAATACCTTTCTAACTGCCTACCTTTCCTTTTTGCCAATTAATTAACTATATTGGTTGGATCTCAAATGAAGGTAACATAAATATGAAGTGGGAAACAGAGGCAGAACTGACCCTTCATTCTGTTCTGTCACCATCATGTCCTCTCTTCCCTGCCTTTATGCACCACATTTGGCTAGTTATTCAGCTGCATTTGGCCATTCACTGACAGACATATAGTCTAAGCTCTGGGTGCTTCAGTCTTCCATCAACTGCAGTTTTGGTTAGGAGAGTGGCAAAAGATGGTAAAGGCCAGGAGGAAAATGGTACATCCTTGGACGGGTTGATGAGCAGAGACTGAAGATGGCATTGAGGAGATGGTGGCCAAGTTAATGGAAGCCGCATGACAACAACTGAAGAAATAGCAACTGAGCAAGGTGATGGACAAATTTCCAGCCTTAATGGAGCTCCAAGATGATGAATAAGGTAACAATTAAAAATCCACTGTGATGTCAGTCTCTGTTCTGGTGCTGAAAACACAACAGTGAACTGCTTTATGCAGCTGACATTCTAAAGGACAAAGAGTGGTGACTTTCATTCCTTCTATGGTGATTAAAACTCTCCCTTCCACAGCAGAGTGTTCTTGAATTTGAATCACTGAATATTCTCTGAATAGAGAAAAATACTGAGCAAAGGGACATGCACATTTCACATGTTGAGAGCTAATATTAAATTCTGCCTATGCATACACACAAAAACATGTGCTGTACTGTTTACATGATTTGCATGGCAGTCACATAAAGAGAGATTAATAACTCAGACTCAGAAAGGATAGTCTAATAGTTCAACCAATTCCATACAGATCAAATTACTTTGGTTTAAGAAGTTCTTAGAAAAGAGAGAACTTCTGGTTATAGTTCTAACATGTGAAGAACTTGGTAGTCAGCACTCCCATCTTTACAATAGAAAAACAGCTACTCCAAATCAGCAACTTTTCCTAGGCTCATCAGAGAATTCAGGTTATGGGCCAAACCACCACCCCAAAATTTGAAACTGCTAGAACTGACACATGAGTTTGGCAAAGTTGCAGGATATAAAATTGATGTACAGAAATTGGTTGCATTTCTATACACCAAAATGAAGCAACAGAAACAAAAAGCAATGAATCGATCCCATTTACAATTGCACTGAAAACCGTAAAATACCTAGGAATAAACCTCACCAAAGAGGTAAAAGATCTGTATGCTGAAAACTATAGAAAGCTTATGAAAGAAATTGAAGAAGACACGAAGAAATGGAAAAACATTCCATGTTCATGGATCAGAAGAACAAATATTGTTAAAATGTCAATACTACCCAAAGCAATCCTTATCAAAATAACACCAGTATTCTTTACAGAGCTAGAACAATTCTAAAATTTTTATGGAACCACAAAAGACCCCAAATAGCCAAAGCAATCCTGACAAAGAAAACCAAAGCTGAAGGCATCACAATTCTAGACTTCAAGCGGCATTACAAAGTTGTAATCATCAAAACAGTATGGTACTGGCACAAGAACAGACACTCAGATCAATGGAACAGAACAGAGAACCCAGAAATGAGCCAACAGTTGTATAGCCACCTAATCTTTGACAGAGCAGGAAAGAATATCCAGGGGAAAAAAAGACCATCTCTTCAGCAAATGGTGTTGGGAAAACTGGACAGCGACATGCAGAAGAATGAAACTGGACTGCTTTCTTACACCATACGTAAAAATAAACTCAAAATGAATGAAAGACCTAAATGTAAGACAGGAATCTATCAAAATACTATAGGAGAAAATGGGCAACAACCTCTTTGACCTCAGCCGTAGCAACTTCTTACTAGATATGTCTCCAGAGGCAAGGGAAACAAAAACAAAAATGAACTATTGGGACCTCATCAAGATAAAAAGTTTCTGCACAATGAAGGAAACAATCAACAAAACTAAAAGGCAACCAATGGAATGACAGTAGATATTTGCAAATGGCATATTGGATAAGGGGTTAGTATCAAAAATCTAGAAAGAACTTATCAAATTCAAAACCCAAAAACAAACAATCCAGTGAAGAAATAGGCAAAAGACACAGACACTTTTCCAAAGAAGACATCCATGGCTAACAGACACATGAAAAGATACTCAACATCACTCATTATCAGAGAAATACAAATCATAACCACAATGAGATACCACCTCACACCCGTCAGAATGGCTAACATTAACCACTCAGGCAACAACAGATGTTGGTGAGGATACTGAGAAAGGGAAACCCTCTTGCACTGCTGGTGGGAATGCAAACTGGTGCAGCCACTCTGGAAAACAGTGTGGAGGTTACTCAAACAATTAAAAGTAGAGCTACCCTATGACCCAGCAATTGCACTACTAGGTATTTGTATAAAATTGTATAAAATTGTATAAAAGGTATAAAAATTCTAATTCAAAAGGGCACATGCACCCCAACGTTAATAGTAGCACTACTAGCAATAGCCAAATTATGGAAAGAGCCCAAATGTCCATTGACTGACAAATGGATAAAGAAGATTTCATATATATATATCTTGCCACTTGCAACAATGTGGATGGAACTGGAGGGTATTATGCTAAGTGAAATAAGTCAGCCAGAGGAAGATAAATACCATATGATCTCACTCATATGTACAATTTAAGATACAAAACAGATGAACATAAGGGAAGGGAAGGAAAAATAAGATAAAAACAGAGAGGGAGGCAAACCGTAAGAGACTCTTAAATACAGAGAACAAACTGAGGGTTGGTAGAGGGGTGTTGGGTTGGGTGATGGGCTAAATGGATAATGGGCATTAAGGAGGGCACTTGTTGGGATGAGCACTGGGTGTTATATGTAAGTGATGAATCACCAAATTCTACTCCTAAAACTTATATTATTTAGCCCAAATCAAATGCCACTTATTCTCTATGCTTTCCCTGCCACTTCTCCACACAGTAAAAATCATGTCTTGTCTATGTCCCCAGAGAACTTTCTTACTACTTCTATTTCAGTTTCTATCTGTCAGTGAACTATTCATGTGTTTCTACTAATCTGTGTACTTCTCATGGCGTTAACATCTGTATTTTAATTCCTTGTTTTCTGAAGAGATGATCTTCTTGGTATTATCTTAGAAATATTATTGCTTTTTCCAGTATGCGCCAACTCCTAATAAAGGAAAAAGTCTAATTCTGCAATATGTTACTTATATGGCTATAATAATGTGTAGTATGTAGAAAGGAAATGAGGAAATTCATCAGTGAAATATACTTAGTCTCAAAGTAAAAGATATCTGAATATATTTTAAGTAGAAGGAGAAACTAATGATGAGACACACGCAAAATCCATTATTAACAAAAAGGTTTAGGAAGGAGGCATTCCACCAAAGTCTGAGCGAAGGTTCCTGTAACTTCTATAGTGGACATTTGAGTCTCCCTTTCTCCCAGACAACATCCCAGGAGAGCTGAACAGTGGGGCACAGAGTGAGGAGTGACAGTGCATGGGCGCTCCCAAGGCCCATCACAGAGTTACCAGATGTCTTCTGTGCACAAGAAGTTCGTGATTTTTTTTAATCTTTTTTTTAATTAAGGAAAAATCTCTTTAGACAAAATTTCTTAGCGTTAAAAATTAAATTTGAAAAAAAAAATTAAATTTGAGAATTAACTTCATATGAATCCAAACATACACACTATTTTGTTTTGAATACAATGAACCTTTTTTGGTGGTCATCCAAGCAAGCCTCCTTGAGACTCCATCTCCTTTCCCCACTTGCCTGGCACCAAACATTAGCCCCCTGAGTTCTTACCATTCCTTCTACATATTTCTTTCAGAGCTCTTATCACAACATCTCTTAATTATTTGTATATACTTCTGTTTCCCACACAAGATTGTGAACTTCTAGATAACAGGGAACTTTTTTTGTTCATTCTTTTATGTATCCTCAGCATCCAGCTTATTATGGGTATATAAAAAAAAAAAGTTAATGACCAAAAAAGAAAACAGAGTTTGTACTGAAGTGCCATGGCATTTCAATACTTTATTAAAAATTAATATAATTTTCAAGGATAAATCTGATTTAAACACATAGAAAATATGCAAAGTTATTTGGCCTATTATTCATTCATTCTTTCGTTCATTTATTCATTCAGTTATATTTACCATATGTCATTAAGCATCAAAGACTTCCAGATTAAAAACCAAGTGCCCATTATTTTTCAGTATTTCAAATCATTTTCTTATGTGTACTTCTGCCTGAGAAGGATAAAATGCATTTTATAGTTCCAGCTGAGCTTATGAGATTTACATTTCTTTTTTTTTTTTTTTGAGATTTACATTTCTGACAGGTAAAATACATGTTGCCTTTTTCTTTATTTGCTTCACTGAAAACCAGCAAATAATTTAAGAGATAGACTTTTCAAACTTAAATCTCCCAAGTCTTTTGACTAGGCAACTGTAGAAAATATTTAACAAATCATTAATCATCCTATAATCATTTTACCAAATAACATATTATAAAAAAGTCATAAACTAGAATTGGCAGGATGTTATCATATTCTTCTGAGAATGCTATTTTTTTAGAATGGGCAACCACCCATTACATTATTATATATAAAGTCTAAACACAGAGACACCGCAGAGCTCAGTTCCTTGATTTAATGACAGAAAATATATTCCCACAAATAAAATTAATCTCTAAGCTTCAACAGTTAATTTTCCAAATTTGAGTCCCATAACATACTTGTTGTGTTTATGCTTTGAATACAAAGTAATAGAATGGATTTTTTAATAAGCATATCAGAATATATGCATCCAAATATGTGTCACCACTCAAAATAGTCAATTGGGTTAAGACATTTTTAATTTATTACAAGAATGTTGCTATTCCTCAAACATTTATTATGGAAGTAATAGAGATAGGTTTATGTTGGGGTGACAACAAAAGGATGGAGTGATCAATTTTATCTGGATTTTTGAGAAGGACTTCAGAAAGAGTTAGGCTTTATGCATGGTCTTAAATGACACTAAGTAGATGCTTTGTCATGCACATGGATAGCACATACCAAAAAAAAAAAAAAAATCACACAGAGAAGAAAGATTTGGTCTCTGTAATTATCAGTGCTTTGGCATGATTGTGTGAGAGTAGGGGTGAAAGCTTTAGAAGATGGGACTCAAGAAGTAAGCAAAGACAAGGTCAGTGAAGGCCTTGTATATCATGCAAAAAAGTTTGAAACAATCCTATACACAGAAGCTAGCACAATGGGATTTGTATTTTAAAATAAATATTCTGACCATAATATGGAACACTGATTACAATGGCCTGGGGCTGGCGGGAAGATCAGTTAAGAGACAAGTGAGAGCTAAATTACTACAGTCAGAGTAAGGATTGATTTGAGAATTATTTAAAATATAGAACTGATGAGTGAGTAACATGTTACACAAAAATTCCAATGAAGATAAAGTGTGATGACTCTCAGGTTTCTGGCTTGTAAGATTGAGTGAATAGTGGTACCAGTAGCTAGATAAAGAAATATAAAAATGGGTCAAATGTGGGAAAGAATATTCAGATTTGAAGATGTTGAGCTCCACATATCTGTGGAATTTTCCAGTTGAGTCTGATTGCAAGAGACTGATCTAGCTTAGTGATAAGAATCTATAGGTGATGAGGATATACATAGTAAAGGAAACCATGCGACAGATGAATTCCCTCAGAAATAATATAAAGAGAAGAAGAAAAGAAAACCAAAAAGGAACTTGAAGTGAAGGATAGTATTACACGGGTGCCTGGGTGCCTCGGTTGAGCATCCGACTTCCCCTCAGGTCATGATCTCGCAGTTGATGAGTTTGAGCCCCGCGTCGGGCTGTGTGCTGACATCTCAGAGCCTGGACTCTGCTTCGGATTCTGTGTCTCCCTCTCTCCCTGCCCCTCCCTCGCTCATGTTCTATCTCTCTCTGTCTCAAAAATAAAATAAACATTAAGGAAAAAAATTTTTAATTATAAAAAGGATAGTATTACAAAACAGAGGAGTAAGCAGGCAGTGGGTAAGAGGAGACTTTGCTAAGTATTGTGTCTTAAAAGCCAAGGGATAAAAACTCAAAAAAAGTGGGGGGAAGCAATAAGAAGTAGTAAAAAGTATTAATCAATGTGTTATGTGCTTTCTTCTGTATTATGTTTATTTAATCCTGAAAACATGCCTCTAAAAGCAAGTATTTCTCATTTTACAAGAAGATAAAGTAGGCCAACTTGACCAATGTCAACAGGTAACAAGTTGTGGAATCAGTATTTGAACTGAGGTCCGTCTGTCCCCAGGACATATAAATGAGGCCAATAGCATCATAACAAGAAAGAGAGGAAAATGGACATCACATGTGGCAGAGTATAATCAGTGGAGTAACCAGAATTATGGAAATCAGAAAGTAAATCCAGTGGACACTGACTTCACTTTCAAAAGGCTTGATTTATGGGTTTCAGTGAGAGGGGATCTTAGGGATAAGGGACTTTTCCCCAAAATTAAAGGGACTTAGCCATGTTGATGAGAAAGTACAAATAGAAAAGGAGAAGGTAAAGTGGCAGAATTAAGACCATTACAGAATCCAGGTCTTTAAAGAGATGAGATGAATTAAGGTTTAGGTAAAACTTTAGTTTTGAATTTGTACCTCATCATGATCTCTAGATTTAATGGATGTCATCAGAGCCATAAATTCCAAATTGTGCTTGACCCTTATCTTACACCATATGCAAAAATCAACTCAAAATGGATTAAAGACTTTAACATAAGGCCTGAAACCATAAAACTCTTAGCAGAAAACGTAGAAGAAAACATCCTTGACATTGGTCTTGGCAATGATTTCTTGGGTAAGACTACAAAAAGCACAGGCAACAAAAAAAAAACTAAAACAAATGGGACTACATCAAACTAAAAAGCTTCTACTCAGTAAAAGAAATTATTAACAAAATGAAAGGGCAACTTATGGAGTGAAAAAAAATATTTGCAAACCACATTATCTGTGGCTAATACCCACCCCACCCCCCCAAATACAAGGAACTGATACCACTCAATAGTGAAAAACAAGTAACCTAATTGAAAACTGAATAACGTCCAACTCTTGATTTCAGCTTAGGTCATGATCTCACGGTTGGTGAGATTGAACCCTGGGTTGGGCTCTGTGCTGACAGCATGGAGACTGCTTGGAAATCTCTGTCTCCCTCTCCCTCTGCCCCTCCTCCACTCACACACACACACACACACACACTCTCAAAATAAATAAACATTTTAAAACAAACAAATAAATAAATGACAAAGAATCTAAATAGATATTTTCCAAAGAGATACAAATGACTAACAGGTATATGAAAAGGCAGTCAACATCACTAAATCATAAGGGAAATGTTAATCAGAACCACAATGAGATATCACCTCGTACTTGTTAGTATGGTTATCATCCAAAAGACAAGAAATAACAAATGTTGGCAAGGATGTGGAGGAAAGGAAACTCTTGTCTACTATTGGTGGCGATGAAAATTGGTACAGCCAAAATGGAAAATAGCATGGAGGTCCCTCAAGAAATTAAAAATGGAAATACCATGTGAGCCAGCAATTCCATTTCCAGGTATTCACCCAAAGGAAACAAGATCAGTTTATTGAAGAGATGTCTGTGCTCCCATGTTCACTGCAGCATTTTTCACAATAGCCAAGATAATGGTAACAACCTACATGTCCATTAATGGTGAATGGATAAATGTTGCGATATAAATATACGATGGAATATTATTCAGCATCTTAAAATCCTGCCATTTGTGACAACATGGATGAATCTTGAGGGCATTATGCTAAGTGAAATAAGCTAGACAGAGAAAGACAAAAACTGCATGGCATTGCTTATATGTGGAATCTAAATAATAATAATAATGAAGAAGAAGGAGGAGGAGAAGAAGGAGGAGAAGGACAAGGAGAAGGAGAAGGAGAAGGAGAAGAAGGAGAAGGAGAAGTCAAACTTGTAGAAAACTGATTCCCAGGGGCTGGGGGGGGGGGGGTGGTGGTGGGGAAAATAGGGATAGGCTGATAAAGGGATATAAACTTTTATATATAAGGGGGGGGTGCCTGGGTGGCTCAGACGGTTAAGTGGCCAACTTCAACTCAGGTCATGACCTTGCAGTCTGTTTGTTTGAGCCCCGCTTCGGGCTGTATGCTGACAGCTCAGAGCCTGGAGCCTGCTTCCAATTCTGTGTCTCCCTCTCTTTCTGCCCCTCCCCTGCTATCTCTCTGTCTCTGTCTCTCTCTCTCAAAAATAATAAACATCAAAACAATTTTTTTAACATAAGAGGAATAAGGTCTGAGGATGTAATGTATAACATAGTGATCATTGTTGGTAACATTGTATTTCCTCATTGAAATTTGGTAAGAGAGTAAAACTTAAAGTTCTCAACAACAAAAATTATATGTTAGGTGATGGATGTGTTAATTTACTCAGTGGGGGTATCATTTCACACCCGTACATGTATATCAAATTACCATATGGTACACTTTAAATACCTGAAAATCTTATTTTTTAGTTATGCCTCAATAAAGCTGAAAAAAACCATACAGTATGTATAATACAATCGACTTTAAAAATAGTAAACCATAGGGGCGCCTGGGTGGCGCTGTCGGTTAAGCGTCCGACTTCAGCCAGGTCTCAATCTCGCGGTCCGTGAGTTCGAGCCCCGCGTCAGACTCTGGGCTGATGGCTCGGAGCCTGGAGCCTGTTTCCGATTCTGTGTCTCCCTCTCTCTCTGCCCCTCCCCCGTTCATGCTCTGTCTCTCTCTGTCCCAAAAATAAATAAAAAAAAAAACGCTGGAAAAAAAAAATTAAAAAAAAAATAGTAAACCATAAAGAGAAATTCAAATAAAATTAAATGGCTACAATAGACAGTGAATTATTTCTAGTATACTATAGCACCAAAGAAGTTTGTCAAGTCATTCCTGATCTTTTGAACATTGGCTTTTTAACACTGATCAAAGATAGCTATCGCAAAGAAAGGTGGAAGAAATGGCGGTAGAGTAAGCTGGAGGGATGCTGGGCAAGTTAGTAGTCTGATGTAGCAACAGCTATTCAGGCTCCTCTGAAGGAAGGGGTCTTCTTAAAATTAAGCACAACTCAGTTTCATCTTCGTTACTGACAGGAAGACCATATAATTTATAGTTCTAACCAGGACATTTCTGAAAGTGAAAGTGGATGCTATATATAACTACTGTGGGACAGCAGATTTATTCTAGAATTGCCCCAGTTAAATCAGGATATGTGATCACCCTAATTACTCATCACCCTGTTAAGAATTATGTTAGGAATGGGGGGTGGGGCAGATGAGGACATTTGTAGCTACACAATACAAGTTTCCCTCAAGGAATTACGATTTGAAGAATGAAAAAAAATTAAGTAATTCTAAAACACAGCTGTGACAAGATGGAAATTTAAGAGAGAAGCGCCAGTGTGGCAGGGATGATAGGTGGAGCTAATTAGTAAAGCCTAGCAGGAATCAGTAAATTAAATTGTTCACCAAATAAAGTGTGCCACGTTGCACAATCTTTTCTCAGAGGCTAGGATAAGTATTTCACTTTTAGGTTTTGCTTTTGTGCAGTTGTTGCTACCTCTATTACATATTTCATACGTCAGTGAGATAAGAATGAGACACAATTCAAACTGAGACCTTCACCTTCCTAACCACATATGTTTATAAGCAACAAGGAAATAATGAGTGTAGTGGGTGAACTCAATTGTAGCTTCAGACTAAACAATGAACTAGGATTTTATAATTGCAATTACAGTGAAGGTTTCACGTTGTATATAAACAACCAACAATATTTCCCCCTTTGATCTTGCATCTCCATTCTGGTTCATAAGTGTTTTACGTCCAGTTTTTGGATAGAAAGTTCAAAACCTATTCTATAAAATTCCTGTCGGTGTTTTTAGAACTTTGGTATATGTACAAACATTTAGGGATTGTGTTAAGATGCATATTTTATACACCATATCTGAGGAAAGGCACAAATTCTGCATTTCTCCCATCCGAGTACTAACCAGGCCCAACCCTGCTTAGCTTCCAAGATCAGATGAGATGGGGTGCATTCAGGATGGTATGGCTTTAGACCTAAATTCTGCATTTCTAACAAGCTCTCATGTGAGGCTGAAGCTACTGATCCATGGACCACACTTTGGGAAGCAGCAGTCTATGTTGTGCTAACACCCCTAACTACACAACCTACTTTTTTGTCATTTTAATTCAAATCCAAGGAAATAAAGACTAATCTGAAATGTCTCTAATTACAATTTCATCAATCACCTCAGGAGATTTGTAAGAGATAGAGGATGTTTCAGTAGGTGTAGGAAATATTCAGGGGTATGTGTGCTTATTTTTTTACTATTTTTCAAATTTAAATTCTAGTTAGTTAACATATAGTGTAATATTGGTTTCAGGAGTAGAATTTAGTGATTCATCACCTACATATAATACTCAGTGCTCATCATAGAAAGTGCCTTTCTTAATACACATCACCATTTAAAACCATTCCTCACCTATTTCCCTCCTTCAACCTTCAGTTTATTCTCTGTTATTAAGAGTATCATGGCTTGTGTCCCTCTCTCTTTTTCCGCCTCTCATATGATCGTCTGTTTTGTCTTTTAAATTCCACATATGAGTAACATCATATGGTATTTGTCTTTCTCTGACTTATTTCGCTTAGCATAATACACTCTAGCTCCATCCACATCATTGCAAATGGCAAGATTTCATTCTTTTTGATGGCTGAGTAATATTCCATTGTGTGTATATATATATATATATATATATATATATATATATATATATATCATATCTTCTTTATCCATTCATTAGTCGATGGGCACTTGAGCTCTTTCCTTAGTTTGGCTACTGTTGGTAATGCTGCTATAAACATTGGGCTGCATGTCCCCTTCAAATCTGTATTTTTGTATCCTTTGGGTAAATACCTAACAGCACAATTGTTGGGTCATAGGGCTGTTCTATTTTTAGCTTATTGAGGACCCTCCATACTGTTTTCCAGAGTGGCTGCACCAGTTTGCATTTCCACTAGCAGTGTAAGAGGGTTCCCCTTTCTCCACATCCTCATTATCACCTATTTTTTTCTTGTGTTGTTAATGTTAGCCATTCTGACAGGTGTGAGGTGGTATCTCATTGTAGTTTGGATTTGTATTTCCCTGAGGATGAATGATGCTGAGTATCTTTTCATGTGTCTGTTTGCCATCTGGATGTCTTCTATGGAAAAATGTCTATTCATGTCTTCTGCCCATTTCTTAACTGGATTATTTGGTTTTTCAGTGTTAGTTTGGTAAGTTCTTTTACATTTTGAATACTAACCCTTTGTCAGACATGCAAATATTTTCTCCCATTCTGTAGGCTGCCTTTTAGTTTTGTTGATTGTTTCCTTCTCTGTGAAGAAGGTTTTTATCTTGATGAAGCCTCAATTGTTCATTTTTGCTTTTGTTTCCCTTGTCTCTGGTATCGTGTCTAATAAGAAGGAGCTATGGCTGAGGTCAAAGAGATTGTTGCCTATGTTCTCCTTCAGGATTTTGATGGTTTCCTGTATTATATTTAGATTTTTCATCCATTTTGAATTTATTTTCATGTATGGTGTAAGAAAGTGGTCCAGTTTCATTCTTCAGCATGATGCTGTCCGGTTTCCCCAACACCGTCTGTTGAAGAAACTGTCTTTTTTCCATTGGATATTCTTTCCTGCTTTGTCAAAGATTAGTTGGCCCTATAGTTGTAAGGGATATGTTTGTTTAAACAGTTCTTTAGGTAGTTCTAAAAGACAGCCAGGTTTGGGAAGCACTGCCCTAAATTATAGTTGAAACAAATATGGTAACACCAGAATATTGACATAAAAACTGGGTAGCAAGTCAACTTGTCTCTGTTTACCACAGAATAAAAACGTTCAGTCTTCTACACCATCAGTTCTCTTTATGAGTTTTGAATTCTCATAAAAAAATTAAATGAGGTCCTTAGGCTCCATGTGAGGGAAATAATATTATTTTCCAAATATCACATAAACAATGTATGTGGGCATATATTCCCTTTAAATGCACTTGTGTCCACAGCAGAAGTTGTTGTAATATTCTCTGAAGTGGATGATACAAAGTTTCCAATTCAATTGTTTTCATTTTAATCTGAGCCTTTATAAAAATCAAGACTGCCAAAACAAAATGTATCAGCATGTGCCATTCTAAGCTAAGTGAGAAAATGTATTTGCAAGCATCTTTTTCTAACCAGTGCTTTTTAATCACCTTCTCAGTCTCCTTTGACAGGTGGATATATTCCAAGACTTCAAAAGAGTTTTGTGGTTTAAATCAATTTCAGAATGCTAAAATGGCTAATAAGCCAAACTAGTGTATATATCATTGGTTCACTGAGTATAATATTATTTTGAATAATAACATCTGCCAACTTTTGAATACCTTTCACATACAAGGCTCCAGGCTAAAGTATTATGCTCACTTAAATTATCAAATATAGAACTAAGAGCAATAATGCAAATAGCTAATATAAAACCATTTTATAAGTATGGGGACTGAAGCTTGAAGAAGTTGAGGATCTTAGTCTCTGTCAAATATGAGCCTTATTTTATTTCTTTAAGTTTTTTTTAAGTTTATTTATTTTGGGGGGGGGGGAGAAAGAGAGAGCATGAACAGTGGAGTGGAAAAGAGACAGGGTAAGAGAGAATCTCAAGCAGGTTCCACTCTATCAGTGCAGAGCCCAGTGCAGGGCTTGAACCCATGAACCATGAGATCATGACCTGAGCTGAAACCAAGAGTTGGATGCTTACCCAACTGAGCCACCCAGGTGCCCCTATGAACTCTTATTTTAACCCATACTTCCCTGCATCTTATGCAGGTGATATAAATTCCACTATGACTTTCAAAACCTGTGAACTGATAAAACAGAAGTGGAAGCCATATTGGCTTTATAAAATTAAAGAACTGTCATAGCATCAATGATCCCTATTTTCAAGAAACCAAGACAGTCATTGTGTACACTCCAAACAAATGAGAATACAGATCCTTTAAGTTAGGAGACCTAGTGTTTTAGCTTCAGTGAAATTTTCTACGTAATACAGATTCCAAATTATAGCTGTCCATATAAATAGACTTCCAATTAAAAGCATTTATAACCACTACTCACAGTGTTACTAAAAGGAAAAGTCCCACAAACCCCAGTTTATATGAAAGAGGAGAAAAGTACCCAGACACCAGACCAGAGCAGTTTGGGGAGTCCATCAGGAGGTACACAAAATTGTGTAGGGGTGTCTTGGCAGAGGTGGAATGCAGGATAAGTCTCCCAAAGAAAAGAGCTCTACACTGAAAAGAAACTTCTGAAAGCAGGTCTGATGTCTGGTGTGTCAAACACTGGCAAAGGGGAATTATAATGAAGGGTTCCAGAGATTGCATCTTGGGGAGTAGAGGGACACACTTTGGAAGGCAGAGTCAGTATTGTTTAGAGGTAGCACCTGCTGATAAGTGAAAGGGAAGGAAGAAACCAGATGATAGTAGTATTTATTGTCCTACTGAAACAAGATGGATACTAAACATCAGGGGGATCCTGAATCTTATACTAAAGAAACTTCTCTTCACATAGCGACAGAAAGAATCCTCACAGAAGAAAAAAAAAAGGAAACAAATAATAAAAAGAATCAGAGAGAACATAGTACAAGTGAAAGTCAGGCAAAGAAGATTGTTACAGTAGTTTACTAGGGTGACTATACCAAAGCACTGCAGACTGAGTGGCTTAAAACAAAAGAAATTTGTTGTCTCTCAGTTTTGGAAGCTAGAAGTCCAAAATCAAAGTGTCAGCAGGGCCCTGCTTCCTCTGAAACCTTTAGTTGTTCCTTGCCTCTTCCTAGCTTCTGGTGGTTTGCATGCAATCTCTGGTGGTTCCTTAGCCTATAGCTACATACCTCCAATCTCTATTTTCATTGTCACATAGCTTTCTATTTCTATCTTTACACAGCCATCTTCTTATAAGGAACACCAGTCACATTGGATTAGGGACCCAACCTACTCTAGCAAGGTATTAACTTAAATAATTACATATACTATGACTCTATTTCCACATAGGGTCATATTTAAGGTATTGGGAGTTAAGACTCCAACATATCTTTTTTGGGGGTGGGGATGGGCGAGGACACAATTCAACTCATAACAATCATGTACACATGTAATATGTGCATTTTTTCCTGATGAAAAAACTAAAACAATAAACACAGCAAGTATTTATATCATAATTCAAGATTCAAGAAAACTTCTAGAAATAAAAAATATCCCTGTGTATATATTGCAAGCAGATACTGTATACTTGGTAAACTGATAAAAATGTTAACTCGGAGGCATACACTGATAAAATTATTATACTTTAAATTTAAAGAAAAATCTCTAAGCAAAACAAACAAAAGAAAAGAACATCCAAGTCACTTATATAAAAGAAATAAAATTAGATTGTCATAATCTTCACATAAACACATTGTACACAAAGCACAGTCAAGTGATATCTATAAGGTACTCAAGGCAATGAGCGTAAGCACAAGTTTTTATCTAGCCCAGCTGACCTTCAGTAATGAGACCATTTGGAAAATGCAGAACTTAGGAAATATTGTACCCATGTGTCCTGGAAGATTTAGTATGAAAAATCGCTCAACCAATAAATGATTGGGGAACTTTAGAAAAAGAACTGATGGTGAGCAGTGAATTTATTGAACTATAGATCTAAGACTACAACAAAATTGGGAATTGATGGCTTTAAAATATGTCCAAAATTCTTTTATACACCTGCCTTCAAGAGGCCTAGCCTAATTCCCCTCTTGTTGAGTGAGGGCTGAACTTAGCGACTCCTTACAAATGGAAAAAAACAAAAAGCAGAAGTGATGGTGTATGATTTTGGAGACTAGGCCATTTTTTAAAAGCATGGCTTTCTTTCTCTCTCTCTCTGTCTCTCTCTCTCTCTCTCTCTCTCTCTCTCTCAGGACTCACTCACTCTGGGGAATACCAACTGCCAACCACCATGTCATAAGGGTACTCAGGCAGCTCTATGGAAAGGTCCCCAAGATAAGGAATTGAGCCTTCTGCTAAAAGCCATGTGAGCGAGCCATTTTGAAGCCGAAACTCCAGCTCTTGTCAGTCCTTCAGGTGACTTTAGCCCTGGCCAGTACATTGAGTGTAACCTTGTAAGAAACCTAAAGCTAGAATCACTGAGTTAATCCACTCCTAGACTTCAGAAACTGCATGGGATAATAAATTTTCATTGTTTGAAGTTACTACATTTTAGATAAATTGTTACATGGCCAGAGACCTCAAACACAGATTTTTGTAGCTGTGAGTGGGGTGTTCTCATGGGAAATTAATGAAAATGTGGGTGTGGCTTTGAAACCTGGCAGTGGGCTAATCTGGAAGGACTTTGACAAGGCTGTTAGTGAAAGCCTAAAATGCCTTGAACAGGCTGTGGGTAGATGTCTATACTTTGAAAAGTCTTCTAATGTGACCTTAAAGGGAAGTGAGGAACATGTTACTGGAAACTGAAGGAAGGGGAATCTTCAATATATAGTAACAGAAAGTTTAGTGTTACTGTGACCAGTATCTATGTAGAAATTAGAAATTGTACCTAAAGAACTGGGTGATATAGCAAAGGTTTAATCGTAATGTTAAAGCTGGTTTATTCTTGATGTTTGTAATAGTACGGGAAAGAACAGAGGTGAGGCAAAAATAATAATGACTGTTAAAAGGAGTCAAGACTTGATAGTTTGTATATGTGCTGCCGAAGTGAGCATAAGACTTGATAGTTTGAAGATTCCCAGCCTTACCAAATCACAAATGATACTAAAATTAAGAAATGGCTTCCAAGTAAAGATGAAATCAAGGGCACTGCCAGGAAAACCTGGTCTAAAGATGAAGCGGGGCATGGCTTCAATCTTTATTAAAATTATTTCTTTAGACTGCAGACAGCTTTAAGGTGGTGCTTAAGAGTACCGTTCAGTGAGACAAAGGCACTCTAAAGAGCCTAAGGATATGCCTCACTGGGGCGCATCTCCTAACAGTTGCATTTCTAAGAGGCTTAAGAGCTTTATCCCTCAGCATTCTCAGCAGAAGGTTAAGAGAGGGGGTAGGAGGCTTATCCTGAAGAGACTGTGGGCATGGCTTTTATCTAATGGAGTGAGTCCCCATTAAGATTCACGGAAACCCACAGAGTTTTAAATAGAATTCTATTTTCAGAAACACTTCCATCTTAGAATAAAAAGGGCAGAGATAAGACATAATGAAAGAGGTCTCTAGACTCACAGAATTCTGGCATGAAGATGACTGAGAAACTCTTTGGCTGTGAACATGAGTCACCATTCTTGGAAAAGGAGGATGACTCAGAGGGTGGAGCCAACCTCCCAGAGGGGCAGCCAAGAGCCATGGATATTATTCCTAGCAGGAATAGAACTGAGTCTTAATCTAGAAATTGCCAACATTTGCTCAGCTTAATTTTTATAATTGCTATAGATGAGTGACTCCTTTCATCACCAATTCCCTTCTCTTTTAATAGGAATTTGAGAGGTTACCTTAATGCTTATCCTACCATCATATAGTTGGTACATGAGGTGGAAGCTAACTTGTCTCTTTAGTCATAGGCATTCGGATCTAGAGGAACTGTACTTAAAGAGATGTACCAAAGGAACTGTACCCAAGGATCCTGAGAAGTACCTAGAGCTAATTTAAACGACAAGATTTTGACCTTCAAGGTGATGTGTTAATGGTAGGAAACACTTAAGGGTTCTGGGAGAAGAAAGTGTGTTTTGCATATGACAAGAATACTTTGTGGCCAAGGGATGAACAGTAGGTTTTTGTTTGTTTGTTTGTTTGTCTGCTTGCTTGGTTGTTTGTTTTTAAATATGCCTACAAATTCTCTGCTACTGTCCCATTCAGGAGGTATAGCCTAATTCCCCCTCCCCTCAGTTGTGAACTGGACATAGTGACTTGCTTCTAACAAATATAAAAAATGCAAGTAATGGTATGCAACTTCAAGATTAGGTCATAGAAGACACTGAAGCTTCCTCTTGCTCTGTGTTGGAGCACTCACTCTGAGAGAACTCAGCTGCCATGTAATGAGGACACTCAAGCAACTCTGAAGAAAAGCTCACATGACAAAGAACTGAGGCCCAAGGTCAATCACCAGCAGTGAAGTGAGTCATCCTGCCAACAGCCATGTGAGTGAGTCATCTTAGAAATATATCCTTCAGCTGGGGTGCCTGGGTGGCTTAGTCGGTTGAGCATCTGACTTCGGCTCAGGTCATGATCTCACTGTGAGTTCGAGCCTTGCGTTGGGCTCTGTGTTGACAGCTCAGAGCCTGGAGCCTGCTTCAGATTCTGTTTCTCCCTCTCTCTGCCCCTCCCCCACTCATGTTTTTTTTTCTCTCTCTCTCTCCCTCTCTCTCTCTCTCTCTCAAAAATAAACTTAAAAAAAAAAAAAATAACGAAATATATCCTCCAGCTGCAGTTAAGCTGTCAGATGACTACCATACCAGCCAACAGCTTAACTTCAACCTCATGAGAGACCCTGCATTTGAATCACTCAGCCAAGCACTGGTAGACTGCTGACCCTCAGAAACTACTTAATACAATAAACATTTGTCTTAGGTTAAGTTTTTTTTTCAATTTGTTTGAAGTTTATTTATTTTGAGAGAGACAGAGACAGTGCAAGTGGGGGAGGGACAGAGAGAGAGGGAGACAGAGAATCCCAAGCAGAGTCCACACCATCAGCACAGAGCCAGATGCAGGGCTTGAACTCATGAAGCTGCGAGACCGTGAGCTGAGCTGAAACCAAGAGTCAGATGCTTAACTGACTGAGCCACCCAGGAGTCCCTGTCTTAGATTAAGTTTTGAGGGTAATTTGTTACACCTAAAAAGTATTTTTTAAAAACATAAATAATATAGGAGGTAAATAAATGCCATATGACTTGGGAATGTAGAAATAACAAAATAATAAAAAAATGAGGAAATATGTATAGAGAGGAAATAATTCATCAGTTACATCATGGTGGGCATCAAAGAATATAATCAACTGATAAATTAAGTAATAAATCTGAATATACCTATGAGTAAAAGATGAACACTTAGAAAGCTAATACCATTGGTTCAAACCAAATGAGAGGATGGTGAAGAGAGACACAGTACTAATCAAATAAAACAATTACTAAAAGTGACAATTAACTAAAGAAACAAAATAAACCTAATTGCATATTAAATTGATAACATTAACATCCATTTGGCAGAATCATTTCAGGTGACTTTATAATCTAGACTTTGTATGTTCTTAGTGGCATACATTAAAAAGAAAAATAAGCAGGGGCACCTGGGTGGCTCAGTCGGTTGAGCATCCAACTTTGGCTCAGGTCATGATCTTGCAGTTCATGAGTTTGAGCCCCACATCGGGCTCACTGCTGTCGCATTTCAGATCCTCTGTCCCCCTCTCTTTGCCCTTTCTCTGCTTGCACTCTCTCAAAAATAAATAAACATTAAAAAAAAAAGCAAACAAGAACTGAAGAGGAAAAATATGCAACTAAATTCTTTTTACAGAGAATAGTGGTAAAACATAATTACACAGAAATTATTACTGGTAATGAGATGACAAAGATACGTAGAAGAAGTACTAAGTAAAGTAACACAAGATATATTAATATCATGGAAAATTGTTTTCAACGGAGAAAAATATTAGAGATAAATAGGTCATTATACATGGTGAAAGAAGCAATACACCAAAAAATATAAAAATTCACAATAACCTAATTTCAAAGTATTTGTAAGTGACAGAATTATAAGGAGAATTTAGACAATCTACAATAAAAATGAGAGGTTTGTTTAAACCTACACTACAAACAAGTAATTGATAGATCATATAGATAAAAAATTAATAAGGTGTAGTACTATAACTTAGAAGGCTCACATAATATGTGAGTATATCTATATCTATATCTATATCTATATCTATATATATGCATATGTCTACACCAAAATATCAGGATGCATGCTTGGAAAGCAGTCCTGAAACATTTAAAAGCTGACCAGGGCTTAGGCCACAAAACAAATCTCAACAAAAATACAAAAAAAACTACTTTCTCATAACACAATATAGTACAAGTAGAAAGTAACATCAAAAGTGGGCCCCCAAAGCTCATATATCAGAAAAATAATAAAATACATGTGAATAAGTCACAGGTTAAAAAAACATAGTAAGTATTATTAAATAATTAGAACTACTTCTAAAATCCAGCTAAATTAATACTTAGAGGATGATTTATAGGCCTGAATGTATATATTGAAATATAACAAATATGAAGAATTATGATTTACATGGCACAAAAACATACAGATCAATGGAACAGAATAGAGAAACCAGAAATGGACCCACAATATATGGCCAACTAATCTTTAACAAAGCAGGAAAGAATATCCAATGGAATAAAGACAGTCTCTTCAGCAAGTGGTGCTGGGAAAACTGGAGAGCAAAATGCAGAAGAATGAACCCGGACCACTTTCTTACACCATACACAAAAATTAACTCAAAATGGATGAAAGACCTCAATGTAAGACAGGAAGCCATCAAAATCCTTGAGGAGAAAGCAGGCAGAAACCTCTTTGATCTTGGCCACAGCAACTTCTTACTCAACACATCTCCGAAGGGAAACAAAAGCAAAAATGAACTACTGGGACCTCATCAAAATAAAAAGCTTCTGCACAGAGAAGGAAATAATCAGCAAAACTAAAAGGCAACTGACAGAATGGGAGAAGATATTTGCAAATGACATATCAGGTAAAGGGTTAGTATCCAAATCTATAAAGAACTTACCAAACTCAACACCCAAAAAACAAATAATTCAGTGAAAAAATGGGCAAAAGACATGAATAGACACTTCTCTAAAGAAGACATCCAGATAGCCAACCAACACATGAAAAAATGCTCAACATCACTCATCATCAGGGAAATACAAATCAAAACCACAATGAGATATCACCTGACACCTGGCAGAATGGCTAACATTAACAACTCCGGCAACAACAGATGTTGGCACAGATGTGGAGAAAGAGGATCTCTTTTGCACTGCTGGTTGGAATGCAAACTGGTGCAGCCACTCTGGAAAACAGTATGGAGATTCCTCAAAAACTTAAAAATAGAATTACTCTATGACCTGGCAATTGCACTACTAGGTATTTATCCAAGGGATTACAGGTATGCTGTTTCGAAGGGACACATGCACCCCAATGTTTATAGCAGCACTATCAACAATAGCCAAAGTATGGAAAGAGCCCAAATGTCCATTGATGGATGAATGGATAAAGAAGATGTGGTATATATATATAATGGAGTATTACTCAGCAATCAAAAAGAATGAAATCTTGCCATTTGCAACTATGTGGATGCAACTAGAGGGTATTATGCTAAGCAAAAGTAGTCAGTCAGAAAAAGATAAATATCATATGACTTCAATCATATGAGGACTTTAAGACACAGAACAGATGAACACAAGGGAAGGGAAACAAAAATAATATAAAAACAGGGAGGGGAACAAAACAGAAGAAACTCTTAAACATGGAGAAAAAACAGAGGGTTACTAAAGGGGTTGTGGGAGGGGGGATGGGCTAAATAGGTAAGGGGCATTAAGGAATTTACTCCTGAAATCATTGTTGCACTATATGCTAACTAATTTGGATGTAATTTAAAAAAAATAAAATTTAAAAAAAAGCAGTCAGTGTAATGCTGAAGATGTCTGTTTCTTGATCTGGATGGAGAGTAACATGAATGTATTTACCTTCTGAAAATTCATTGCACTTTATACTTCTGGTATGTGCAGCTTTTATGAGTGTATGCTATACTGAGATTTTTAACGAGTTTTTTTAAGTCAGTATCCTCTAAGATGTGTCTATGTGATTTTTATACAGAGGCAATAAAATTGATCATAAAGAAAAAAAAAGAATTTTGATTTACAAAAGCGGTTTAAGAACTTAGAAAAAGAACAAAGCACTAAATCCAAGTAGAAGGAATGAAATATTGAAGGTAGTATAAAGCAATAAAACAGAAAACAAAGAAATGATAGGATGTGGTAATCAAACACAGATGTTTCTTTTCTTCGTTTAAGATTATTTCTTTATTTTGAGAGAGAGAGAAAGCAAGAGCTCGAGCAGAGAAGCAGAGAGAGAGGGGGGGAGACACAGAATCCGAAGGCAGGCTCCAGGCTCTGAGCTGTTAGCACAGAGCCAGACCCAAGGTTCAAACTCACAAACTGCAAGATCATAAACTGAGCCAAAGGCAGACACTTAACCAACTGAGCCACGCAAGCACCTCAGGATCAAAATGAATCTTAACTTGACAAGGAATATCTATCAAAAATCTACAGCAAGCATCTGTCCTCACATAGTCAATATTACACAGAGGATCTAGCCTCTATATATGCAATGTGCAATTCAAACCAAAGCAATAAAACAAGATAAAAAATGAAAATCACTGACAATTATTAAAAGTAAATCATACTATATGAATTTATGAGTTTTTAATCCATATAATTGTGTGGGGGTGGGGAGTTCCCATAAAACAAAAACTGAAAGATCAACAATTCATATTAAGAAAAGATAAAACAGGGGCACTTGGGTGGCTCAGTTGGTTAAGCATCTGACTCTTGATTTTGGCTAAGGTCATGATGTCACAGTTCATGGGATTGAGCCCTACTGCCAGCACAGAGCCTGCTTGGGATTCTCTCTCTCCCTCTACCCTTCTGCCCTGCTTGCATCCTCTCTCTCTCTTAAAATAAATAAATAAACATTAAAAAAAGAAAGGATAAAACATAAGAACATACCATTCATAGAACAACAAAAATACAGAATAGTCAAAAAATATATTTTTTAAATTAGGAAATAAATATTAAACAATAAGGAATTGTCACTTCTTACTAATATTGGGGGGGTGGGGAGAAAGAACTTGATGGCACCAAGTTCTCTTGATGTTGGGAGTGACTAGTAACCACTTGTGGTTGGTGTGTAAATTAGCAAACCTAGAAACAAAAAAAGATGAACATATGGGAAGGGGGGCAGGGAAGAGAATAGAGGGAAACAAACCACAAGAGAAATAGAAAACAAACTGGGTTTGATGGAGGAAGGTGGGTGGGAGATGGGCTAGATGGATAATGGATACTAAGGAGGGCACTTGTTATGAGCACTGTGTGTTGTATGTAAATGATGAATCACTGAATTCTACTCCAGAAACCAATATTGAGCTATATGTTAACTGCCTAAAATTTAAATTTATGAAAGAAAAAATTAAAAAAAAAATTAAGTAGGCTTTCTCTCACTTAAAGAAATAATGGCATCTTGAAAAAAAAGGTACCCAGGATGCTCTGACATCCAACAATCATAGTAGGATGCATATACAAAGAACAAAGGGTTCCAAAGCAGCTGAACCTGTTCAGAAGTGTCTATACATTGAGGATTCAGGGAATGATTTTTTTGCTTCAAATTACTTTCACCAGTTGAATCTTGTCACTATAAACTACTACACCAATAGAACAAGAAAATAATGTTAAGGAGAAAAAAATGTTACAGGAATGATTTCCACATCAACTCAGCCCCAAAATGTAAATAATTCAGGGGGGAAATGCATCATAAAGTGCATGGCCTCACATAAAGGTGACCTAAGAACAACTATTAACATTTCTTCATTGGAATTAAATACGTATACAAGAAAACAGAGAAAAAACAAATCTCTCACCAAAATGGTCAGAAAATTTTATGAAGTCTAATTTCTTCTATCTAGATATAATCCAGAGGTTCATGACCAAGAAAAAATACATTATTTTTAACTTCTGTAAATATAAACAATTATACTACAGTTAATGATCTAATTATAATACCATGTCTCCTTTTAGAGAGAAGATATTTCAGTTATTTATGTGCTTTTCTGCATGGCTAACACCATAATATAAAGAGTATATTAAATTTATCAGGAAATTATACATTCACTTTCACAGATGAAAGAAAGACTATAGTCCCCTAGATAGTAGAAATAAAATAACCTAGAATGAAATAACCCATATGTATATTAAAATAGAATTTGTGAAAATGAAGCCTGCCAGATATTAGAAATGATCTCATTATAAAATCTTCAGGTTCTCATTTCTCGGAAAAGCCATAATTACAACCTTATCTTTTTAGTGACCAATTACTGTATTCAGGGTATTTTCTGAAATAAATGCTTTGCTATTTTTATGACTTGCCTATCTGTATTTCCAATTCCAAGAATAGAAAGCTTCAATACGACCATTTACATAAAAAAGACACTGTTCTATCAAAACACAAGTACAAAACCTTTAAATTCTAGATGAAATGTAAAATAGAAATCTTTATTAGCATAAATAAAATACTTAGATGAAAACCTTGATATCTCTCCTGTTGATCAAATTAGGTCATTAGAGCCTCCAAACTGACAAGAAAAAACTTTGCCTGTGCCATACAAAGTAAATTGGCCAGCTTTTCTAATGAGCTAGTTTCTTGCATAAGAAAGGAGTAGCTGCTTTGCATTCCCAAAATATAAGGTTTTAAAATATCTTATTTTTCTAAAAGGGATAACTTTTTGCTATACAAATTAATGTTCTTACGTTCCATTTTCATTGCTAAACTAGACATTCACAATGTAAGCACTACTCTTGGTGTGTAGGTATGTGTGTGGTGATATAGGTGCTGGTGAAACAAAGTGTGGATGGGAAACATGACAGCATTCCCACAAAACACCCTCTTCTAAAACTTGCCATGAGAAACACCACCAGGAATAGCATTCAGTCCTCTGAAGTGACCATTGTTCTAGCACCTCACTCCTGAAATCATTTGGAGAATACAAAACAGAAATATTACATAACCTCATTAGAACACGCTTGGTATTTGAGTATTGGTTGAAAAATCATGGATCATCACTGCTAAAAATGTACACATATGTGCTCCAACTACCTTCCAAATTGATATGAATGGATCCCTTCCTCTATAGCACTGGTTTAGGAGAAAAACAGTTTCTATTCAACACTGATACAATCTCTCAGCTTTCATATTGAGCAAATGAATGAAGAGCTGGTAAACTAGCCTGGAAAAGAAGTCAGCCATGCCTCGGAGGAAAACTTATCTTTAAAATCTCTGAGTGACTCTGGTCATCTTTTTCAGGATATTTCCCTGCTGAAAAATGTCCTGTTTAGTCTAATTTTTTTTTTCAACTTTTAGCTCCTGAAACTATTTATTCTCTCAACTTTTGGGCTTATTCAGTGAATAAAGAGAACTTTCTAAGTAGTCCCAAACTGAAGTTGATATTTAAATCTTTCTTGGATTACAGCTTAGGGATTCTCAACAGTGGTAATGTTGATAGTTTGGGCCAGATCATTCTTTGTTATATTGGGCTGCCCTGTCCATTGTAGGATGTTTAATAGCATCTCTGGCCTTCTACCTACTAGACAACAAGGTCAAGCCCCTCACACTCTCAGCACTGTGATAACCAAGAATGTCTCCAGACATTGCCAAATGCCTTTGGGATAAAAACAGCCCCTCCCATTGAGAAATCCTGGGTTAATATGGGTTTTTTTCTTACACACTCAAATAGAAAAAAATCAAACAAAACAAACAAGCAAAAACAATTAAATCTCTTAACTTGAGATAATAACAAAAGTACTCAGAGGCTCTTTCCAGGGCATGAGTAAGCCCAAGCCTGTAAAATTTTTGAGAACAGTGATGTGATAGTTATTTTAATGTATCAATTTGGGCCACAGGGTGCTCAGATATTTGGTTAAACGTTATTCTGGGTTTGTCTGTGAGGCTGTTTCTAGATGGATTAACATTTGAATTCGTAGACTGAGCCAATTAGATTCACCTCCCTAAAATGGGTGGGCCTCATCCAATCAGTTGAAGGCTTGAATAAACCAAAATTGTTGACCCTTCACTTAAGCAAGGAAATTCTTTCTACCTCACTGCCTTCAAACTGGGACATTGGCTTTTTTCTGCCTTCTAAAATAACCAAAACATCTGTGCTTCCTGAATCTCAATCTTGATGGCCTTTGGATAAAGCTATACCATTGCTTCTTTTAGTTCTCAGGCCTTCAGATTCAAACTGGGACCACACCATCGGCTCTCCTGGGTCTCCAGCTTACTGACTCACCCTACAGATCTTAGAACTTGTCAGCCTCCACAATGCCATAAGGCAAATTCCTCCTAATAAATATAATAGATATGATTTATTTATATTTATATTATGTTATTATTTATATTTTATTTATTTTTGATTTATTTACATATATTCTACTAGTTTTGTTACACACAATACACACACACACACACATAAACAAATATGTATATACCTATACATCCCAATGATTCTGTTTCTCTGGAAAATGCTAATACAGATGACCTGGTCTTTGAGGGAAAGAAAGTAGGGAAGTGAAGAAGGGAGCACCTGATTAAACATCTTTACTCAAACAAAAAGTCTGTACACAAATATATGTTGAACTTTACTGTGCTAGTCAGTGCTCAATACATTAAGTCATGATTTGGTTCTCCTAAATTTTGCATTCAGTTTCCAAAAGGGAAAGTTAGTCTTTATACCCAGGTCATAGACGATGCTTACTCTCTTTCTCATAAGCCTTATTTGAATATAGCTCATGTTATTAACTTTCCTTGTCTGTGAAATAAAACAATCTAATCCGTTTAGTGCAACTTCACTAGCTCTCCTTCTTATAATTCCATTAAGTTTGTAATAAATTTTTATTTGTTTCATGTTCAGTTTGTGACTCCCTGAAGAGCTCTGCCCTTCTCTTGTGGCATGTTGTTAGAGTGGAAAATTATGTTTCTAGGATTCCCCCACCCTACATATTTTAGGTTAGAACTGGCCAACAGAGTTGCCCAGGCAAATTTTGGAATGTGGGAGTGAAAGTCTTCCTAATCAGACATGATGACACACAGCTGCAGGTAGTCCCAGTAGGTCCCACTTTATCCTTCATTCCACACCCCATCCTTTTTCCTAACTGCTCATATTCCTCACTGACAGTGGTCCTAAGCCCAAAACAACTTCTTGTCTTTAGACACACCTGGGGTGAGCCAAATAGAAGCAATAGCTTCCCATGCATTTCCCCAAGACCTTCTCCCTTTCAGTTCCACTTTGGTGACTACATGTGGTAGATTTCTCAGATGAACATGTTAACAACTCCTTTCCTGTACTTCCAAGTCCTTTTCTGGACCTTTGTTTCCCCAGATCCTACAGTTGTGTTGATATAAACCCCACAATAAATGTCTTATTCCAAAACTCACAGTACTCTGCTCCCTTGACTGAAACTTACCTGATATATACCCCACACTGCCTATGCTATAAGATACTTTACAATGTAGTATAAACCTACAAGAATGATGCCTCAATGAGGAATGTAAAACATTCCTAGGACACTGCTTCACTTATGTTCAGGATCAGATCCCTAACATTCTTCTTTCTTGGATTCTTCTTTGTTATGGATTGAATTGTGTCCTGTTAAGAAAAATATGTTTCAGTCCTAACCACAGTACCTGTAAACCTGATGATGTCATAAAAAGGGGAAATTTGGACCCACACACTAGAAGGATGGTGTGAAGACACACAGGAAGAAGAAAGCCACGTGTCACAAGTAATGTGTTTACAAGTCTAAGAATGCCAAGGATTTCTAGAGAACACCAGAAGACAGGAGGGAAGGAAGGATTCTCCCATAGAGCTGTCAGAGAAGCTGAAAGAGAAGCAAGGCCCTGTTGACGCTTTGATTTAGGACTTCTAACCTCTAGAATTGGGAAACAATAAGTTTCCATTGTTTTAAGCTACCCAGTTTTGGGTTCTTTGCTATGGCAGCCCTAGGAAACTAATATACTTGTTATGCTACCTCCAATGGAGATGGCTATTGTGAGGTCGCTGCTATGTTGGTCATAGCTGTCTATTACCAAGGCCTAATACACTCTGATGTCAGAGGAAGAGAACTGTATTACTTTCTACCAGGAATTGAATGGATGCATCCATAATTCCCCATGGGACAATTGATTCTAGACTATCGCATTGCATTTAATAATATGTTGCTAAAGATAAAAGGTATCTCAATACAAGGAATAACTTACAACTTCTGTCAAGGCCCAGGCTAAACTAGATTCCTTACCAGGTGAATATTTTCCTCAATCTTGATCTCCTGCTCAAGACTAATAGCAGCTTACTGCTTTCTCCAAAAAAACATCACCAGTAACACTTCATTTCTCAGAGCAAAATGACCCCTCGCTTCATTTCAACCTCAAACCCATCTGTTAAACCTTATCTTGACCTCTTCCCACAATAACTGAAAATTGAAATGTTTATACTCTTTAGAAGAAACTACACTCCCATCAGTCCCAAGTGTGTGATCTATCCCTGTGCTTTAACAAAACAAATTCATAAAAATATAATAGTACATTTTTCAAAGTTTTAGGCTAAAAAGATCTTGGAATCCAATCTCACAGGTTGTCATCTGATGATGATGATGTAAAAATGATCAGGATATGATAAAATTTAAAAGCATGGACAAAGTACAGGACTGGACAAATTCAGAGAAGAAGTCTTGGAATATTTTATCCTTAGGCTGATAAAAAGTAACTGGGTGACAGCAATGTTCTTGACAGCTCAGGGATAGTGGGGGGAAAGTTGGATTTTAAAGCTATGTTTTGATTTGGGACCCCAAAAGGTTACACTGCTGGAATAAGGGTGTACTGGAAGTAATTGCCTTCACAAAGACTGCATTCCAACTTTTAGCCATCTGGGTGACACAAAAATCTTAATTCCTGAAACTGGTTCTAGGAAATACCAGATAAAGTCAATCCTGATTATTCATCTATTCACTAAAATTTATTTGCAACCCCCAAATCAATAATCATGGCATTTCCATGGTCATTTGAGGACATGCACAAAGTGGCAAAAAATTTGAGTCACTCAACATACATATTTCCAATTGAGGTCAAATAAGGTGATGTTCTGCCTTCCTATGTCAGCTTTCATACCACAAGTATCCTTTTTGCAGTCTACTCAGTTTCACGTTTTTCCTATTTTGTGCTTTTTAGTGGTGATTTTGTTTCTGAAAATGGCCTCTGGAGCACCTGGGTGACTTATTTGGTTAAGCATCTGACTCTTGATTTCAGCTCAAGTCATGATCTCATTGTTCGTGGGTTCAAGCCTTGCATCAGGCTCTGCACTGACAGTACAGAGCTTGCTTGGGATTCTCTCTATCCCTCTTTCTCTGCTCCTCCCTTGTTTGCACACACACGAGTGCGTGTGAGCATGTACTCTTTCTCTCTCTCAAAATAAATAAACTTAAAAACAAATGGCCTCCAAGTGGAGTGTTGAAGTATTGTCTAGTGTTCCTAAGCACAAGAAGGCTGTCATGTGTCTTAGGTAGAAAATGTGTGTGCTAGATAAGTTTCATTTCGGTATGAGTTCTAGTGCTGTTGGCTGTGAGTTCAATGTTAGTGAGTCAGCAATACACTATGTTCAGAAAAAGAGAAAATTGTCAATCTGTAAACGAGGCCACTGAGGAAGGTGCTAAAGTTACATCTACAACGTATGATGAAGCCATGGAAAAGTGGCTACATTTGTGGATTCATGAGGTGGCAACCATAAGGAAAGTATATTGAGGAGCATACTCATGAGGCTAAAATTTTAGCCTCAGAAATTTATAGTCATGTAACCCAGGATCAGAAAAATGTTAAACCCTTCTTTTCAGCTGCTGCTGGTCTCCACATTTCAAAAGTTGTTATAGGTAAAAAATGTTAAAATAATAAGCAAAACAGTTCTGCAGATCAGGAAACTACAGTAGAATTTGTTTAATATCTGCTAGGCGTGACAGGAAAGGGTTATATGGAAGGGCTGTTTTTCAATGCTGATGAGACTGGCTTATTCTGCAAGGATGTTGGCAAATAAACCTATATAATACAAACAGCCTCCAAAGCCAAAGCCCCTGGCTTTTAATCATTCAAAGATCATATAACTAGTTATTTGAAAGAAATGTGTGTGTGTGTGTGTGTGTGTGTGTGTGTGTGTGTGTGTGTGTGTGTGTGTGTAAAAATTAAGGTATATTTAATTTATTTTTTTTAAGTTTATTTTTGAGACAGAGAGAGACAGAGCATGAACGGGGGAGGGTCAGAGAGAGAGGGAGACACAGAATCGGAGTGGGTTCCAGGCTCTGAGCCATCAGCCTAGAGCCCAACGCGGGGCTCGAGCTCACCGACCGCGAGATCGTGACCTGAGCTGAAGTCGGACGCTTAACCGACTGAGCCACCCAGGCGCCCCTAGGTATCTTTAAATAAAAATACACATGAAACAAGGTTAGGTATTGTTTGGTTGATGATAATGTTGTGACCAGAGGCTCACAGGAACTTATTTCTGTGTTTCACCTAAGAGCAATGGTTCCATATTTGCAAATTCAGTGCTCACAGTAACTTTATTAAATATAACCACAGTGAATAATGAGAACCAACTATAGCTAGTGCCCTGCATGCTAGATAGAGGCAAATGAAAAACTCTTTGAGAAAAAGTAACATACTAAGTCTCAATAATTATTCCTACAAACATTTTCTTTTTGCAAACATAATGTCTGACACATATTCTAAGATAATATAGGAGTTAAGAGTTCATAAAGAATAGTGCACAGAAAAAAAAAATGAAGAAGGGCTTCTGATATTGGAATTATTAAACACAGTCTTGTAGCTAATTATGCTTTTGGTTGAGGAGATAAAATACTATGTTCACAGAGATTTTTAAAAGATTGCAAATATAGCAAATAACTAAGAAATATACACAACTGGCATCACATATTTGAAAAAGTACCATTGGATTATCTAGAACAAAAATAAAATATGTAAAATTAAGAACTCAGCAAACGAGTTTGCTATGGACTGAATATCCTCCCAAGTTCATATGTTGAAATTCTAACCCCCATTGTGATGGTATTAAGAAACGGGGCATTTGGGAGATAATTAAGTCATGAGGACAGAGTTCTCAAGTAGGATAGGCATCCTTATAAAAGAGACCCCCATAGAGCCCTCTCACTCCTTCTACTATATGAGGACAAGTGAGAAAATGGCAATCTATGCAACAGGAAGAAGGACTTCACCAGACACCAAATCTGCTGGCACCTTGGTTTTGGACTTCCTGGCCTCCAGAACTATGAGAAATAAATATTTGTTGTTTAAGCTACCCAGTCTATCATATTTTTGTTAGAGCAGCTCAAACCAGACTAGACAGGGTTTAAAATCTACTTATTCATTTAGCCCAATATAGTAAAACTGGTGAAAAGAAAGAAAAGGAGAAAATGTTAAGGGTAAGAAAAGAAAGATTACCTTCAAAGGAGCAAAAGTGAAATTGACTTCTAATTTATCAACACATTTAGTGAACATCAATAAACAATGAAATGCAATTTTTAATGTGCTGAAAGATTACTACTAACCTAGAAATCTTTAACAATGAAATTTCATTTTTTAGAATTAAGATGAAATGACATTTTCAGATAAATAAAACTAAGATGATTTGCCACTAGCTGAGCCACACTGAATAAAATATTAAAAGATATTCTTTAGGCAAAAAAATAACATTTAAGCAAAAAAGAGATACAAGAAGGAATAAACGAAATAAAAATAATAAGTATGTGGGTACACCCAAATGAATAATGACTGTATAAAAATGTTTAGATGTCTTGAGAGGTTTAAAATATAAGAGAATTAAAATAAGAAGGCAAGAATAGGACAGAAGACAGGAGAGGGATACATGGAGTTAAAGCATACTAAAGTTCTTGATTGAGAGAGGACAAAAGCACCAATTAACAGAAGAGAAGTGTAGCAGAATTATTTTTTAAATAGTTTAAAAAAAATGAAAGCAATCCACATTTGCATCAATGATAAAATAGATTAAGTTGTTATATATTCATACAATTTTACACAACATAGAAATGAAAGTAAGTTGACTATAGCCTGTGAATAAACCTCAAAAAATTCGTGTTTAAGAGAAGAAAGCCAGACACAAAGAACATATATCTAATTATTCTATATGTATAAAATACAAAAACAGGTAAAACTAAATTTTGGTGTTAGTAATTATGCTTAGGCAATAAAACTTAGATAATAAAACTACAAAGAAAATCAAAGAACTCATCACCATAAAATTTAAAACAGTGGCTACCTTTGGGAAGGATTGGGGCTGGGAGGAAATCTTCAGAGGGTTTCTGAACTGCCAAAGCTGATAATGTTGGATTTCATGACCCTTGTGATCACCTAGGTGCTTGCTCTGAGATATAATGTCAGGCTGTGTATTTTATTTTCCATACTGTTCTGTATGTATTTCATAATCAAAATATTTTAAATGCAAGTTACAATGCAGAATTTATAATAGGTTCCCAATCTTATGTTACAATTTTATGTGCTATACACATTTGAAACACTGGAAGGTTTTCTCTTAACTATTAGCACAGTCGTTTTTTATTTCTGTTTTCACATTTTCTGTACTTTCCAAATTTTCTACAGTGGAAGTGTGCTCCCAATTGTGCATCCATTACACAAAAATACTATAATTAATTTAAGCAATATTATAAGGGACATTTATAATGCTTTCCATTTTTTCACACCTAAGTGTAACCATCCTTCTACATATATATCTCTACCCTTTATTGTGAGATAAATTCCTAGAAGTTAAATTACTGGCTCAAAAGTCTAAATATCTGACATCTGCCAGGTACTGCCATATTGGTCAGTAAAAGCATTTCCCCACAACCTTGCAAACAATAGATGCTGTGACTGTCTGAGAAATGGCCTCCAAAAAACCAGGTCTTAATCCCTGGAACCTGTTAAATATTACCTTAAGTGAAAAATAGATTTTGATTAGGTTAAGTATCTTGAAATTATTCTAGATTATCTGGATGGGCCCCCAGAACAATCACAGCCCCAAATATGATCACAAATGTCTTTAGAAGAAATATTTGGTGTAGAAGTAGATGTAATGATGAAAGCAAGACATCGGGGTGATGTGAGGATGGACTGTAAGTGGCCTCTAGACACTAGAAACAAATTCTCCTCTAGAACCTCCAGAAGGAACCAGCTCTGCTAATACCTTGACTTTAGTCCAGTGAAACTGATTGGAGCTTCTGGTCTGTAGGAGAATAAATTTATGTTTTAAGCCATGCAGTTGGTGGTAATTTGTTACAGCTGCCCTAGGAACCTAATGTAGATCCTATAACTTTTTAATTTTTGCCAATTTGATGGTTCAAAAAATTATCTGCCTGTTTTCTTTCTTTCTCTCTCTTTTTCTTCCTTTCTTCCTTTCTTTTCTTTCTTTCTTTCTTTCTTTCTTTCTTTCTTTCTTTCTTTCTTTCTTTCATTCTTTATTTTGCTACATCAGAAAATTTGGTCTTTTCTTATTTTTTTTTCATTAGTGTTTTTCCTATGAATCATCTGTTCATATCCCTTGCCCTTTTTGATATTAGATATTGTATATTATTATGTATTGTAGATCATATATATAATCTCCTTATTATCTTCCCATTTATCTCTCTCAAAAAAAATAAAGTATTTTAATCCTTTAAGTGGTTGAGGCCCTCTTACTCATGATAGATATTCCTAAAGCTAACTGCTTGTCTGAATTTTTGAGCCCATCGCTGACCACTGCATTTCTGCACCACCCTCAAACTAATATTTTGCTTCTCCTGTATCAACTGTGTCCTCATGTCTCAAAAAGCCTTATGCCTACAGACAGGTGAACTCATTGTTGTGATATATGGCCAGCACCCAGCCCCCAAAAAACAAGGAATTCTTTATTGTTTTCTTTTAAAACTGTATGGCCTCCCTCATCTCTTGGACTTTACATCACTGCCTTGGCTTTCTAAGTCTGGCAGTGGCTCCCAGATAAGTCATAAATACTACTACCCTAGACTAAGCTTTGACTTATCTGGTGTTCTCACTATGGACCAGGTATATCATTTCTGTGGCTTTTGAAACAAATATGCTGGAACCCTATACCAGACTTACACTATATATTGTATGTTTATCTATCTCTGCAGGTGTACTCCCAGTAATTATAAGCCCATACTCTTCCTTGAGGACACCCTAGTCTATTCCTTCCCAAACCCAGTATTCTTCTGTAGTACAGGTGCTGCCACTCACATTCCTGCCAGGTGAACTCTCATCCCACAGATGAGAACTA
Organism: Neofelis nebulosa; assembly: GCF_028018385.1. Lineage (NCBI taxonomy): Eukaryota > Metazoa > Chordata > Mammalia > Carnivora > Felidae > Neofelis > Neofelis nebulosa. The sequence goes on from NC_080795.1 coordinate 33,076,539, forward strand.
AACATATAGGAGAATCAGCAGCAGCCATTTGATTTTATACCATAATCCATACATCTGATGAGTTCTTTCTGGAATATGAAACTGTGTTCTGTGTTCCTAGCCCTATCCTTCCATGCACCCAAGCCCTCCCATCCCTACTGTTTGTGTCCCAATCCACCATGAAGTCCGGGCCCCTTCCAACTGCTCCACACCACTGTGGATAACTTTTTTATGTCAAGTTTTATGCTAATATAATTTTACCTACTTCTTGAGGTTGTTGGGAGGAAAAATATAATAATGGAAATGGAATTGTGTACATGTAAGGCATGATCATTTATCAAGTTAGCTGGAATTGAAATAAATTTATACTCGAACGTGATCTGGAATCATATCCATAGTTCTGATTACAATTCATTTCAAGATCTGGAGTATACTCCTATTTCTATTATTAATGAAATGAAATGTTATACCAAAGACAATTACATTAAACCCTCAATAACATATGATTGATGTCAGGTGAAAGCCTTTCTATTGAATTTTACTTAAGTGAAGAATCTATGTTTTACTCACTTGGTTCAAAATCAATCAAGTTACCAAGGACATAAAATATTCCAAGCACAAATTAATACCTCATAAGAAAGGCAGTTTAAAAAGGTAATCTACATATATAATCAATATAGAACACTCAAAGACAGTATTTTTATAGTTTCTGAAGTATTCAAAGTAAATTTTACCTTCTTCCAGCACTTCTGAAGTCCTGAAGTAAAGCTTTTATTACTAGGTAGATTAAAGAAAATGACCTAAAAGTGAGTCATTTTCTCAAATAAATTGAAATACTATTATCTTAATTCTCAATTCGTTTCTGAGTATAGAAAGTTATTGGAATATTCAAAAGATAAGATTAATGATGTTCCACTCGTCTTGATGGCTATAAAGTAATTCCAAAATTGGCTGCATATTATTTTCTCACAAACTAAAATAAAATATACTTATAGTAGACCTGGTGCACTATATGTGTGGGCATGAAAGAGAGAGAGAGGCATGCAACATTGCTGTCTTAGGGAAAATACCCTTCATTCACGCATTTGTTGGGATAGGGCTGACTTCCATTAGATATGTCTAATCAGAGTTCTCCCTGGTATTTCCCCAGAGCCTTAGGAAAAATATTTATTTTCTCCAGGATCTGAAGCTTTGAGGGTCTTGTGAGGCCAAAGCTTCTGCTGTCCATTTTCCAGCCTCACAGAGAGTCTTTATAAAAATGAAGCCAATACAGAGACAGAGAGAGAGAGAGATAGAATTGAACCCTGTAAGTAATGTTTAAGTACTTATAATAAGGTCATACATGAAATTGTAAAATTTTTTGTACACTTAGTATCATTAATAAATTCTTTAGAAAAAATAGATTGCAGATAATAACATCCTAATTCTGTATTATGTTTCATGTTATTGTTCTCAGCATTTCTATTGACACCAAAACATTTCAGACTATGGTCCCTCCTAGAAAATGATCATCAACTCTCTCTGGGTTTTCAATAATTGCTCTTCCTTTTACCACAAGCTTTTAAATAAATTTGACTTTGTAGATGTCACCCTGTTGTCCTAAAAGGCCATCCAGAAAATTTAATTGAGTCTACTCTAATAAAAATACTCATTATTTAAAGCTCCCTTGTAATTTACATTTGCAGTTAGGGTTAGCATTTATCTTGATATTAGACTTTTCTTTTCAAAGGGAAGGAAGAAATCAATTTCGTACCTTTTGTCTGATCAACAATATTTATTACCATTTCCAAAAATTGATTCTCTAGTACTAAGGCTGTGCAATCAAAACAAGAAAACCAATGTTACCACAGATGAAAAACAACTTTGGTTCCTCCATTTCCCAGGAGTAGTCTACATTCAAGGGGATGATACATTGTTTTATCAGAACTTTAATGCATCTCTCAAATTTCTCTTTAATATTCAAGCAGTATTTAATAGAATTTTAAATATAATCTGCTGTCATAAAGCCACAGATATGTTCTGACTTGCATGGCTGAAGAAGAGGATAGTACACAGACATTCTTCCCAAATATTAAAATTCAACTGTTTACTATTTATGTGGACCTCAAGTTTTAAAACTGTTCAATTATTCAGCTCTAAATTCAAATTCTGGGCTTTGGAGAGAGAGATTTTATTGCTTATAAATTGCAATGTTAAGATATTTTTTCCTGACACTTAAAATATGACCAATTTGAATATTTGGGTTGAAAAAGACTAGGTTGTTTACAAAAGCAGAGACTATTTCTGTGACAGAAAAATAGTCACTTTAATTTCATTCAACATTAACTTTATATCCATGTGTTCAGCTAAGAAACAAAATTTTCCATCTCCCCTTGCAGCTAGGTAATTAAAACATGTGATTAAGTTTGGGTCAATGAGATATTACCAAAAATGCCATGTGGATGTCCCTAAAGGGAGGAGATAATATTTCTTTATTTTGTTGCTTGCCTGAAATGTGATGTGAAGTTCAAGATAAAACCACATACTAATGTGCAGAACAGAAATATTAAAACCAGGATGCCTGATGATATAATGAACACTCTGTACAGTCCTGAATTGCCAAATTCCATGCTTGTTTTATGAGAGAAAGAAATAGACTTCGATCTTATTTAAGCCACTATTATTTATGGGACTTTTTGTGTTTTCTGTTGCAGTTAAACCTAATCATGCATACCAATTTTCTAATTTCCAACTGAAAATGTGTCTTGCCAATGTTATACCAGTGGTTCCATGTGCATTAAGATAACATTATATGCTTCAAATCCTTATTCTCTGTCTCTCCTTTCTAATTCTCCAGCAGCCAGTGTAAAGAAGAGACAGGAATTAATCAATGAATTGAGGCTGTATAGAAAACTTCACTAAACAACAACTATCAGGTATATGTGGGGCAAATACATGCATTGCACTGTGATAAAACATAAGGCATATTTTGTTTCCAGGTTCTAGCTTCTTAGCAAACATCCATACAAACCTCTGTGACAAACTATGGAAACTGAGACAATCCTGCTTTCCTAGTGATAGATATGGGCTAAGCTTATTCAGAATGATGTTACCAGATCACCTAGTGAAGCCCACTAAAATGTTTTCTTTCATGTATGTCTTTCTTCTTTCTTTTTTAAGTTTATTTATTTTAAGAGAGAGGTAGAGAGAGCACACATGCAAGTGGGGGAGGGGCAGAGAGAGAAACGGAGAGAGAGAATCCCAAGCAGTCTCCATGCTGTCATCACAAAGCTCAAAATCACAAACCATGAGATCATGCCCTGAGCCTAAAGCCAGAGTCAGACACTTAGCCAACTGAGCCACTGGGGAACATCTGTCTTTCCTCTTTCTAAGTGTAAGAATTCCTGGGGCACTTTCTCCTACCTTTTCCAGCTTCAATACACTATGTCTTAGGAAGTCCATTGTCATTATAACCAGTGATCCTGGGGTGGGGGTAGAGAGTGGTATTTCAGGACTCTCTTTCTCAGACTATAAGACAAGTAACATTCTGAAACATCAACTCTAACAGATCAAGTCATCAGTGTAATGAAATACTTTCTATAAGCCATTAAAATTCAATATTCACATCAAATAAAAAATATGCATATATAACATTTTTCCTACATTAACTTTTTAAAATCCAGAAATGATTTTTTTAATTTGGAAGAAAAATATTCTATTATCCTCCTTTCCACTTTCCAAGACAGTTTATTGAAAAGAGCTGACCTAGAACCTGCCCTGAAAATTTCCTGTAGATATTTAAGGCTATTTAAGAAATGTTGCAATTTCAGAGTTTCTTCCAATTGTATATATGATAAAAGGTAAAGAATGGGTCTAGTAGAGCCTTTGGTACAGAACAGAAGCTCAGTCCAAATTATGATTTGCAAACTCTGAGACACTTTCAGGTCAAAAGTATTGTAAGGTCAAAGTATTTTCATAAAACTACTAAAACATTATTGATCTATTTCACTGTGCTGACATTTGCACTTCGATGGTACAAAAAGGAACGTGGATGAAAATGCTGGTACCTTAGCCAAATTAAGGCAGTGGGTCTAAAGCTAAACCAACAGTCCTTGTTTTCTTCACCTCCACACACCCTCCCTTTGAAAAAAAAAAAGTCAATTTCACTTCAGAATGTTTTTGATGATATGGTAAAATAATTTTATTAAATATTGAGAATTTGGGGAAACTTGATCTGTTACTGTATAGCTCTCTAATAATGAGGTTTCTGATGAGCTTAGTGGCAATGTTAACAACTGTGATTTTTAAAAAATTTTTATTATTATTTTTAATGCTTATTTATTTTTGAGAGAGAGTGTGTGATCAGGGGAGGGACAGAGAGAGAGAGAGAGAGAGACAGAATGTGAAGCAGGCTCCAGACTCTGAGCAATCAGCACAGACCCCAATGCAGGGCTCAAACCCCCAAATTGTGAAATCATGATCTGAGCAGAAGTTGGATGCTTAACCAATTGAGCCACCCAGGTGCCCCCAAAAATGTGATTTTTAAATGTTTTATGATGAAATGTGTCACTATGTGGAAGTCTGCATAACTCAGTGGACCATTTTCCAAGTGGCCAAAAAATGATGTTACAAAATCATTCATGGGTAAAAATATCCATTCAGAATACAACATAGGCCATGGATTTCAATGAAAGAGTATGAAAAGCTCATTAATACAGTTTAGATTCTACATTGCAACTAACGTTTAAGAATGTATCACTTGTTGAATTTTGGTGTAATATCAAAAAAAACCCCCACAATTATCTGAAAAAGCTACACAAATATAGCCAGTTCTATTTTAATGCTTGTTGTGAAAATCTGAATTTATTCCAACAATAATAACCACTGGATGAATAAGGGAAAGTGAACACAGCTGAAGCGAGCTGTGTAGGAATACATAAGCCACCACCAGACACACATCTCACAAGGATACCGAGACACATCTGACATCCAGTGTTAGCAATGTTCCATTCAATTTCACATCACCCTCCTGCCACCACTACACAAAAACTCACAAGGTACAATTGTCAAGGACACAGACCCCGTCCCTCCCCCTCTTTAATTTCCCCCCTTCCTCAGCCCATATTGTATTTCCCTCTGTGTTCCCTTTTCTGCTTTTTCCTTCCTTCTCTCTCTTTCTTTCTTCTTTCTTTTCGTTATTTGAAAAATGTTGTATTCTCCTATATTAGAAGAACAGAGGTTTTTACTATTTTGCTATTTCTTCTTAAAACTTTTTCTACTTTATTGATATACAATTGACAAACAAAATTGTAAGATATTTAAAGTGTACAAGATCATTTGACCTATCTGTACATTGTGAAAGGATTCCCCTACCAAGTTAACTAATACAACCATCACCTCACGTAGTTACCTTGTAAATGCATCCACCCTTGGTGTTTGTAGAAGGCCACAGAATAGAATGAGCAACATGATCCACATCTGAAGAGCCCTTTTATCCTTCTAGAACAATCTATTAACTCAGCTCTGCCCATCTAAAAAAGCATCATCGAAGCTATGTTGTAAGGGAACCACAGTCTCAGGAATACAGAATTTAGCATCCATGTGGAATAACCATATGGAATTACTTCTAAGGGATTTTTTGTTTTCCTTCCACATTCTTGTAACTATGTAAATTCTATTCTCAGGCAAAGTATGGGTAACTCATATATCAAATATTTGATCTGTTAGATTTAAGGGAATATGATCATCCTCTTTGTAGCTTACTGTCAACTCTTTCTTACATTATTATATTTTATTCCACATTTGTTTTAGAAAAATTAGATAGCAAATGGAAGAACAAACATTGTTACAATGTTTCTTCTACCCAAAGTAATCTACACATTTAATGCAATCCCTATCAAAATGCCCCCAAAATTTTTCACAGAGCTATAAAAAACAATCCTAGAATTTGTATGGAACCACAAAAAAACCCAAATAGCCAAAACAATCTTGAAAAAGAAAACCAAAGCTGGAGGCATCACAATTCTGAACTTCAGGCTATATTACAAAGCTACTGTCATCAAGACACTATGGTACTGGCACAAAAACAGAGACGTAAATCAATGGAATAGAGTACAAAACCCAGAAACTGACCCACAACTTTATGGTCAACTAATCTTCAACAAAGCAGGAAAGAATATCCAACGGAAAAAAGACTGCCTCTTCAACAAATGGTGTTGGGAAAACTAGATGGCAATATGCAGAAGAATGAAACTGAACCACTTTCTTACACCATACACAAATATAAATTTAAAATGGATGAAAGACCTAAATGTGAGACAGGAAACCATCAAAATCCTAGAGGGGAACACAGGCAACAACCTCTTTGAAATTGGCCATAGCAAATTTTCTCTAGACATGTTTCTGGAGGCAAGGGAAACAAAAGCAAACATGAACTATCGGGACCTCATCAAGATAAAAAGCTTCTGCACAGCAAAGGAAACAATTAACAAAACTAAAAGGCAGCCTATGGAATGGGAAAAGATATTTGCAAATGACATACATATCTGATAAAGGGTTAGTATCCAAAATCTATAAAGAACTTATCAAACTCAACACTCAAAAACAAATAATCTAGTTTAAAAATGGGCAGAAGACATGAATAAACATTTTTCCAAAGAAGAAATCCAGATGGCTAACAGACACATGAAAAGATGCTTAACATCACTCATCGTTAGGCAAATACAAATCAAAATCACAATGAGATACCACTTCACACCTGTCAGAATTGCTAAAATTAACAATGCAGGAAGCAACAGATAATGATAAGGATGAGGAGAAAGGGGAATCCTCTTACATTGCTGGTGGGAATGCAAACTGGTGTAGCCACTTTAGAAAACAGTATGGAGGTTCCTCAAAAAGTTAAAAATAGAACTACCCTATGACCCAGGATTGCACTACTAGGTATTTACATAAAGGATATAAAAATACAGATTTGGCAGGGTACATGTACCCCAATGTGTATAGCAGCATTATCAACAATAGCCAAACTATGGAAAGAGCCCAGATGTCCATCAACTGATGAATGGATAAAGAAGAAATAGGATGGAATATACAATGGAATATTACTCAGCAATCAAAAAGAATAAAATCTTGCCATTTGCAACCATGTGGATGGAGCTAGAGAGTATTATGCTAAGCAAAATAAGTCACAAAAGGAAAAATATATGATTTCACTCGTGGAATTTAAGAAACAAAACAAACGAACATATGGGAAGGGGGAAAAAGAGAGAGGGAGGTAAGCAAACCACAAGAGATTCTTTACAATAGAGAACAAACTGAGGGGTGATGGAGGGAGGTGGGAAGGGAATGGGCTAAATGGGTGATGGGTATTAAGGAGGGCACATGTAGTGTTGAGCACTGAGTATTATATGTAACTGATGAATCACTAAATTCTACTCCTGAAAACAATATTACACTAATGTTAACTAACTAGAATTTAAATAATAATTTGAAGAAAAAGAAAAAAATTAGATAGCAGTAGTCATTTCTTACTCCATTTTGCAGTGAAGAATTAACAGTGATAATTATTAATGTCTTTGTTCAATTTTTGCTATTGTTATACCAGTAGGTAACATTCACCTCCTTTTTTTTAACACTATTTTGAAAATTGAGTTGGTAACCTATCTTGCAGATGCATAAAGAAGCTTTGAAATAGTATAATATAATAGCAGTCAGTCAGTTTTATTTCTTCTTGTACATCGGTTTTTGGACAATGCAGTTTTTAAAAAAATGAATCATTCATTTCATGAAATTTATAGAAAGAAAAAATTATGGGTGCACACACAGAGAAAATTACCCACTAGATAATACAAGGTGAATATAGGTAAGTTCAATGAAGCAGGATTTTTTTGTAATCTTTTATGAAAGGTTATTGCTTGCTTATTTTGGAGTTTCTGGCAGCCCTCTTCTCACTCACCTCTCATTTCTACTTTTTGGTGAAGAATTCCCTTTTCTCTTATCCTGAAGATAGTAATATAATCATTCTAATCACTCTACCAATATATCACTTTCATCTTAAAAAACTGGATAAGTTATTGAGATATCTACTAATTATTATTGTTTCTGAGGAAAAAATATTATGGTAGTTTCTTTTCTCCTAGATTCAGAGACCAACAAATTATAAAAATAAGTAATACTAGGCAAAGTAAGAAAAAATAATATATTCTGATTCATAACAGTAGTAGCTTCTCCGTAGTTGTTAAAACTAAACAATTCCCAGAACGTGAAAGCAACCATAATCCTTGTCACTCCTTGATTTTCTTGAACCCTTTTATGGTTCAGACAGGAATGCAGCTTCATAGGTGAAGAGGTTATCTCTCCTTTTAGTTTCCATTATCATGAAATTGAAGCTTAGAGCACTTAAATAGTAAACAAGACAAATTCTTTAGGTGAACCATGAAGCTCTGAACTATACTGTCATTTTGATATTCAAACTACAGGCAGATTCCAAACAGCAGCTATTTACCATTCTGAGCCTCGAATGACAAGTGGTATATAAATAGGTGTTGCTATTACTGTACTTAGGAAATCATAAGCGTTGATGTACAAGACTCCAGGATAACAAGTTTTTGAAAGAGATGTTCCCACTCTGGATAGCAACACTATTATTAACTTTTTGTAAATTTTTCAAATATATTCTATAAAAATTGATCACTTTCTAGCATCTTTCTGAAGTTAGCCAGTAATCCTTCTTTGTGCTTTAACCAGTTTTCTTATTCTCTCCTTTCTTCAGCAGCCCAGTATGAGAAAAGCCATCAGGTTGAACCTTAAATGTTTAAAATCCTCTGACTCAGGTCCATAGACCCTGACTGAAGCCAGTTTGACCAATATTCAGGCGTTAATATTAAAGTTGAGCGTGAGACATCCTTTCAATATTTCCCAAAGTCTAGGAATTGAGAATAATCAATATTGCAATTCCTCTGACTAGCTCAATAGATAACCTATGTCACTACAAATTTGCTTTTTAGGGTCATTAGGGAAACCCTTCGGAGTCAAGGGCAATAACCATAACAAATGGTAAATGAAAACTTGGGAAACCAACTTTGAGTTTCCATATTTCTTTTCAAATAAGAAACAGGAGTAGTGTATGAGACAGCCAAGAAAGTTGAAGAATCGTATCTCAATTTACACACTAAGGATGAATTTCTAAATAGGACCAACAGACCTCTCAATATTTGGGGAGCTTGAGGCAGGAGCAACATAGACTCACATGGCACACATCTAAATATTTAAAGTTATAAATTAAGCCAATAAATTCTTAAATAAAGCGTGTTATATCCTCCTACCTCCACAGTTCTTGGATTTCTCAAAATGCCACCCAGGAATGTGATGGTGTAGGGAAAGTCAGCCCCACATCAACACTGACTTCAGCTCCTGTCCCTGACACCTTCCCCACTACTTCCTTGGACCTGACTTGTCCCTCACCATGAGGATTCTCATGCCACAGGTATTTCTATCCCAACTTACACATCCAAGCTCTATCTATATCTAAGCTGTATCTATATCTCTCATCCAGCAACTAACCACTCCTTAGCCACTCCTTGGACCAAGGGATGTCCTCACCATTGATGCAATTTCCCCTTTAGAATAGAGTATCATTAATCATTCCAGAGGCCAAATTTGGAGGAAAATATTAATTTGGACTTTACACATAAGTCCAACATTGGGAATGGAATTCTAGGCTCCCAGGTACCCAGAACATGGCCTAGATGGGGAAATGGCGCAGGAGTTGAAAAGGCATGTCCCACTAGCCCCATAGACTCCTTGGCCCATTAAGAACATCACAATCAATGGAAAACCATAGCAGGGCCAGGGTCCCTCTTGTCTGAATGTAAGGGTGATATTGTAAATTCATATAGTTTACTTATTTTCCAGAGCAATAATGACATGAGTAATATCCTTAGATTTTTTGTGGGTCCTTTTTATGTCATTATACATTATACATACCATCAAGTGGCCAATGGGAAGTTCTAAGGCAAGGAAATTTGAATTTAAAAGGTCAGTAATATTGGATGCAGAGCAAAAGATGGAAAATCATTGGCAATGTCCATATAATAAGGCACAGACACCACCATTTTCTAATGATGTCATTTGTCACAGAAGAACTTGGAACTTTCATCACTATGCAGCTGCCTCCAGATCTACATGCCTGTTCAGAAGCATGCACTATGCTTGTTCAAGTCTGCTTTACTTTGGATGCAATCTGTCCATTGGAGAAGGTAACCATTCTTGTTGGTTCCTAATGAGTACTCAGCCCTAGGCATCCAGACTAATTCAAAGGAATGCGCATTTGTTGATCTGTAGAGTGGTGCTGGGTAATAAGTTTTAAAGTGTAGGAAAGGCTGAGATAAATGGGGCATGTGAAACTCTGACCCCTCTCACTGCAGGCAGAAGAGAAAGAGAATTTCACAGGATTTCCCTGATTTAGGTGACAGTGTCAGGGTTGTCATGTCCATGAATTATAGGTGTTCTGCATAGAAGTGGCACCAAATCTCTTTATAAAGTAAAGAAATGTGCCTCTAATGCTTTGTGCTTCCCTTTGTCATGACCATCTGGCTTCCTTCATTGTTGGCCCTCAGATTCCTGGGGTTTCATTACAACTGCATCTATTCATATCCATAGCAGACTAAATCATGACCAGTATCTCCAGGACATGTCTGGGGAAGCCTTGCTGAAGCAAACACTGCTCATTTCTGAAATCACCAGATGTAAGAATGCAAAGGACTTTAGCAGTTACCTACCCCAGATGCTCATTTTATAAATGGACAAGATGAAGCCTAAAAATTTAAGTGACATATGCTTGATCACATAGCTTAGGACCAGAATCCAGGGTAGGGAAAGGAAAGGGAACAGAAATAGCTAATTGATAACTATTCATTTTTGATGAATATGTGCAATATACCAGTTTTTGTGACTCAATTAACAGCTCTTAACCTTCACATCAATCATGTAAGGTGAGCATTTATTTATTAATCCCTTTTACAGATAAGAGAACAGAGGCTCAGATCAGCTAAGTAACTTTTCTGAGGTCACAGTGTAACCAAGTGGCAGAGACGGGATTTTAATGTCTCAGTTTCTTTCATTACATGAAACTGCCTCTCATACTCTAGTACACCTTTATGTTCCCTATGGTATGTATGGTAAATATGGCAGTCATTCACCATATATTTATTTAAAAATATCCTTACACAGGGGAGCCTAAGTGGCTCCGTTGGTTGAGCTTCTGACTCTTGATTTCAGTGCAGGTCATGATCCCAGAGTCGTGGGATCTAGACCCGTGTCTGGCTCTGAAGTGGGCATGGAGCTTGCTTAAGATTCTCTCTCCTTCTGCCCCTCCCCCACTCACATATGCTCTCTCTCTCTCTCTCTCTCGCTCTCTCTCTCTCAAAAAAAAAAGAAAAAAAATAACCTAGGACAAAGCAGAATAATAGAGAGGACAACTTGGAACCTCCTTTCTTTCACGATAAAAATACACCACGATAAAAATAGCAATAAACTGAGTTGCTTTATTCAGTTCATAGTAATATGACTAACAACTCATAATTACACAGCAATTTATAATCTTGAGCTCAACTGCCTATAGGGTTATTGCTATTATTATCATTTCCATTAAAAAAATAATAAAAATATTGCTAAAAAATTGCTATTATTATCATTTCCATTAAAAAAATAATAAAACTGCAGGCGTTTGGGTGACACAGTCGGTTAAGCAAACAACTTTGGCTCAGATCTCATATTTTATGAGTTCAAGGCCCTTGTCGGGCTCTGTGCTGTCAGCTCAGGGCCAGAGCCTGCTTTGGATTCTGTGTCTCCCACTCTCTCTGCCCCTTCCCCACTCACACCCTGGGGGTGATTTTCTTTCAAAAATATAAACGTTAAAAAACTTTTTTAAAATAAATAAATAAAATAAAACTGAAAAAGAAGTAATGGGACCGAGACACAACAAAAGACCTTGAGAAACATCCTCCAAGGTCACAAAGGTAAGCAGGAAACAAAATAGGAAATTAAAAATGAATTTCTTCCCATTCCCCTATACTCCTTCCATCTGGCAACTACCAGTTTATTTTCTGTATTTGTAAGTTCATTTCAGGGGCAGGGGTTATTGTTATTTTGTTTTGTTTTGTTTCTTAGATTCCACTATAAGTGGAACTCCTTTAGTTTTTGTTTGTCTGGATAACTTTTTATCTCTCTATTCTGAATAATAGCCTTGGTGGACAAAGTTTTCTTGGCTGCAGATTTCTCCCATTCAGCACTTTGAATATGTCATGCCACTCCCTTTTGGCTTGCCAAGTTTCTCTGAAGAGATCTGCAGCTAACCTTATTTGGCTAGGTCTTTGTAAGTTAGGCACGACTTTTGTCTTGCTACTTTTAGAATTTTCCTTTATCACTAAATTTGCAAATTTAACTACAATATGTCTTGGTGTCAGCCTGCTTCTGTTGATTTTGATGGGAGTTCTCCATGCCTCCTGGATTTGGATGTCTGTTTCCTTGCCCAGATTAAGGAAGTCTTCAGCTATAATTTCCTCACATAAACCTTCTGTCCCCTTTATTCTCTCTTCCTCTGGAGCTCCTATGATACAAATGTTATTATGTTTGAAGGAGTCACTGAGTTACCTAAGTCTACTTACATAATCCGAAGTTTTTCTTTCTCTCTTGTATTCAGCTTCATTATTTTCCATAATTCTATCTTCTATATCACTTATTCATTCTTCTGCTTCTTCCATTTTGTCATTATACATTTTGTCATTTCAAATCTCAGTTATTGAATTTTTAATTTTAGTCTTATTGGTTTTTAGCTTTTTTATCTTTGCAGTAAGGGTCTGTTATCTTCCATGTTTTTCTCAAGCCCAGCTGGTACCCTATGATTGTTGCTTTAAATTCTTCATCAGGCACATTACTGATGTCTGTTTCGATTAGATCCCTGGCTGTGACCTTTTTTTATTCTTATTTTGGGGATGAATTCCTCTGTCTTGGCATTTTGTCTAGGTCTCCATCTTCTCCTGTGTGTTAGAAAAGCCTGTTATGGGGGTCCCTGGGTGGCTCAGTCATTGACATTCAACTTTGGCTCAGGTCATGACCTCATGGTTCATGAGTTTGAGCCCCACGTTCAGCTCCCTGTTGTCAGTCTGTCAGTGTGGAGCTCACTTCAGATCCTCTGTCCCCCTCTCTCTCTATCCCTCCCCTGCTTGTGCTCTTTATCTCTCAAAATAAATAAAAAGTTAAAAAAAAATTTTTTTTAAATAAAAGCCCATTATGTTGCCTGCTCCTGAGAGTAATGACTTATGAAGAAGAGTTCCTATAATGTCCAGGGCCTGGCGCTTCAGGAAGTGTCTCTGGTGTGTGCTACATGCACTCTGCTGCTGTGTTTCGACTGCTATATCCTTTAGGTCAGTTTTCTGCAGTGTTTATCCTTGCCTGCAGTGGGGGGTCTTTGGACCTTGGCCAGAGTGTGGTGAATTTTAACTATGTGTGCTCTGGTCTGCTTGTTAAAAGAGACCTGATGCTATTTCCACTAGTGCTGAAGCTTTGCAGAACTCTATGGTCAACAGTTCTGGTGCAAGCAGGGATCCGTACTGGTTTCCAGGGGAGCAGCTCACTGCTCTGGTCCTTAGGCACACTTGTTTGAGAAAAAGCAGTACCAGCAGAGTGCAGGGAAGGTTGGGACTTGGTGTCAGCAGGTTAGACAGCCAGTGTTGGTGCTGTTCTGTTTACTGTATGTGCTGAGGTGTGGGGGAAGGTGGGGTTCAACCTGCTCCTTTGTCCCCAGAAACAGGAGTCCATGTTTATTGCTATCACAAAAGTATTTGCAGAGGAGCAAATAACTTCCCCTGTGTGTCACAGGAGTTTTTCAGATCGCTGATCTCATGCTGTCTATCTCTAGGTCGCTTGCCTGCCTGGAGAAGCACAGAGCATTTTGGGCTCTACACCAGCCAGGCCTGCTGACTTCTAAAATTCCAAGCTTCAAAATGGGCAAAAGACATGAATAGACACTTTTCCAAAGAAGACATCCAGATGGCTAACAGAGACATGAAAAAATGCTCAACACCATTCATCATCAGGGGAATACAAGTGAAAAACACGATGAGATACCACTTCACACCTGTCAAAATGGCTAAATTTAACAACTCAGGCAGCAACAGATATTAGCAAGGACATGGAACCCTTTTGCACTGTTGGTGGGAAAGCAAACTGATGAGGCCACACTGGAAAACAATATGGAGGTTCCTCAAAAAATTAAAAATAGAACTCCACTACAACCCAGCAATTACACTACTAGGTTTTTATCCAAAGGATACAAAAATGCTGATCCAAAGGGTCATATGCACCCAAATATTTTTAGCAGCACTATCAACAATAACCAAAGTATGGAAAGAACTCAAATGTCCATTGACTAATAAATTTATAAAGAAGATGTGGTATATATATTCAATGGAGTATTACTTGGTAATCAAAAAGAATGAAATCCTGCCATTTGCAACAACATGGATGGAACTAGAGTGTACTGTGCTGAGTGAAATAAGTCAGTCAGAGAAAGAAAAATACATTATTTTACTCATATGTGGAATTTAAGGTATAAAACAGATAAGCATAAGGGAAGGGAAGCAAAAATAATATAAAAACAGAGAGAGAGACAAACCATAAGACATTCTTTTTTTTTTTTTTTTTTTTTCAACGTTTTTTATTTTTTTTATTTTTGGGACAGAGAGAGACAAAGCATGAACGGGGCAGGGGCAGAGAGAGAGGGAGACACAGAATCGGAAACAGGCTCCAGGCTCCGAGCCATCAGCCCAGAGCCTGACGCGGGGCTCGAACTCACTGACCGCGAGATCGTGACCTGGCTGAAGTCGGACGCTTAACCGACTGCGCCACCCAGGCGCCCCAAGACATTCTTAAATACAGGGATGCCTGGGTGACTCAGTAGGTTGAACGGCTGACTTTGGCTCAGGTCATGATCTCATGGTTTGTGAGTTCAAGCCCCGTCCGTGTCAGCTGTGCTGACAGCTCAGAGCCTGGAGCCTGCTTCAGATTCTGTGTCTCCTTCACTCTCTGCCCCTCCCTCGCTCATGCTCTCTCTATATATATCAAAAATAAACATTAAAAAATTTTTTTAAAAGACACTCTTAAATACAGAGAACAAACCGAAGGTTGCTGTTGGGGTGTTGGATGGGAAGAAAGGGTAAAGGGGTGAGGGGCATTAAGGAGGACACTGGTTGGGATGAGCATTGGGTGTCATATGTAAGTGATGAATTACTAAATTCTATTCTTGAAACAATAAATAAATATATTTTGATTTAAAAAAATTCAGAACTTCAGGGACCTGTTGTAATGGGAACCTGTACTGGTCCTCTGGGAAAGGGTCTTGCTACATTGGGACTGATTCATGTTCGACTCAGAAAGGCAGTCACACAAGAGAACAAGGGTGTGGGATTTAAAGCAAAGCAGGCTAAACAGCAAGTGTCTGGGTTAGCCACCCTCAGCAGGTGCCTCTGCACTTATGCTGAGTGGCAGAGGGATAAAATGGTGCCCACTGGCTCTTTTGTTTCAAGAGAGGCAATTCCACCTCTCACAGATGCATTCTAAAAAGTATGAACAGTCTCTCCCCATGAGACTTAGGCAGTCCTCAGATGGTGCAGTCTGCCCGAGGGTTGTTTGCCTGTCTCCTCTCCAGCAGTGGGGCAGCATCCTCAGGTCTCTATCCCAGCCAAGCCTAGGGACCTCTAAAACTCCAGTCTTTGAGCCCTGCGGGTGGCAAAAACTCATGAAAATCAGCCCCTCTGGTTTTCCCAGCCAGTGACTTTGGGAAAGTGGCCTTATGCGTATCCCTGTGCGCTCCACTCTCTCTCACCTTTCTCCACAACCAAGGCTTGCTCCCTTGGCAGCATCGGTGATCTGTTTGTCCCCCAAGCACATCTCCGCTCTCCCTACCTTCCTCAATATGTCCTCTTTTCTCCCTCTACTTGTGCAGTTTGTTCTGTCAGTCCTCAGGTTGATTTCTTGGGTACTCAGAATGATTCGATAGGTATCCGGCTGTGTTTGATGGACCAGGCAAGGCTAGGATCCTCCTACTATGCCACCATCTTAGCTCCCCACTTCTGTTTCTTGTCTTTTCGATACTAGCCACTCTGACTGGTGTGATCTGGCTCGGGTCTCATCTCCTCACAATCGCATTCATTCAACAACATTTGTTAAGTATTAATTATGTGTCAGACACTGTACTAGAGTATTGGAATGCAGTGCTGAGTGAAAATGACACCCTATTCTCCTGAAGTTTACAGATATTAGTCAAATTATCACATTAATGCAGAATACTTGATTCTGCATTAATTCAGGGTCTCACTTCCCACCAGATGTTTCCAGCCCAGTAAGCCTACAGTGATGCAGTTCCCCCTGGACTCATTCAATAATCAGTTGACCTTTTAACAATGTGATTTGTCCTACTAATAATGCAGAAACATCCACTTCTAAAGAGATGGCACTTTTTGTGCCATAAATAAATGTTTATTTTATTGAAAGAAAAAAAGTGTTTCTCACTATACACACAAGCTTTTGATAAATTCTTTAAAATTTTGAGGAGTTTGTAAATAAAAACTAGTGTCCTATTAAAACAGTCAATAAATACACATTTATTATTTGGAAAATGGCAGACAACTATGACCCTTTCCTACCTCAGTTGCTTTGAAGCGTTCACAGAAATTTAATGTTAATAATTGAGCTTAGGAAAATAACAATTTACACTTGGCAAATGCACTATTTCAGTGTCACAGGTGACACAAAGAGCAGGCTGAGAAGCTCATTAATCACTGCTTTCCTCTTACTGATTCCAGAAAAACAAGAAACCCAGTTCAGTACTGCTAAAATAGAACAAAAGAATTTCTTTTACAGCAACACATAATCCCTGAATTTCCTGAAAGAACATTTTTGAGTCATGATTGAAGTCAAGTATGATTGTTTCCAAAACTTTTATTTTAAATAACTTTATTAGTAAGCTATGGTAAACAATATTTTAACAAGGAGACTATGCTGATTTTCACAGGTTATGTTTCTATGAATGTACCATTTTGGCTTAGAAGAAAGCAAGCAAATAAAAAGATGAATTGTTCCATCTAATTATCTCCCCCAAAAGAATTTAAAATACTGTCATTTAAATTACCAAAAAATACTGCTTCCATAAATCCATACACAAAAGTAGAAAGAATACTATATTGAAAGAATTTGTTGTACTTATATTATTAATGTACAGTGGTAAAAATTCCCGTAGTAAAGGTGCGATAATATTATAATAAAGTGTGACTATCTTTTTTAAAATACCAGAACTTGTATTTCCAAATAAGTGTTAACCTCTCGCAAACCTTTTGACCATAAAGTGGAATATAAATGCACAAATTAGGAGTGAATGATGTTTTCAGCTCACCACACACAATTTGATAACACTTCTATTGTTGAAGCTGTTTCTATTCTTTTTAGAATTACTTTCAAAGTCTGTGACATATTCTTTTAAATGAATGTAATGATAGCAACTGCTCAGTTTTTGGCAGTTGTTTTATTTTTGGAATAATAAAAAATAATTTGTTTCCAAGTATAGTAAGCATTGGCAGTCTATGGAGTTATATTTAGAAATCTATTCCTAACGGGGCACCTGGGTGGCTCAGTCAGTTAAGTGTCCGACTTTGGCTCAGGTCATGATTTCACAGTTTGTGGGTTCAAGCTCTGTGTTGGGCTCTGTGCTGACAGCTCAGAGCCCGGAACCTGCTTTGGATTCTGTGTCTCCCTCTCTTTCTCTCTGCACCTCCCATGCTCATGCTCTGTCTCTCTCTGTGTCTCAAAAATAAACGTTAAAAAAAATTTTTATAAGTCTATTTCTTACAATCAAAGAAATCTTAACTTGAGAGTTAAGAAAATTATAAGTCTTAAACCAAACACTGGTCTAGACCTGACAGATATGGGGTTTGGTTTTCTGGGAGGAAGGTGTTTTTTTTGGTTGGCTTAGAGTAGTGGACTGTGAAGGCATGGGCTTATTAGCAGTACATTCTTTCCCTGGTTTTCTGTCTAAAAAACAAACACTTTTCAAATATAAAGACATTTCACATCTTGATTTGTATTGTCAGAACTATAGGTTAATGTGCAAATATCATTCCCATTCACAATAATAAACTCTGAGGTAGCAAACAGATATTCTGTAATGAGTCAAGGAGTTTCTCAATTAAGATTTTCTAAATTCATAAACCTAATACAATAACACAATTTTTGGGTGAATCTTCCCTAAGGCAGAACTTGTAATATTTTAAGGCAATTACGAAGAATGTGATAGCCTAGGTGGAGAAAAACATACCATCTTTGTTTATAATTTATTTCATTTGCAATTAAAACACTCATTCACAACAATTAGTAGTAGTTGGATTATACTGTACAGAAGTTGTCCATGTAAAACAGCCTAAAGTATAGACCTTTCTTTTTAAAAAAATCGTGATATTCTCTTGGCTTTTCACTCTATATGGAATATTTCTGGGGCCCAATATAAGATTCTTTGCTCATGTGAAGAATCTTCATTCCTTTAAAAATAAATTATTGCATTACTGACTGTCAGTCCAGAGTATAACTTCTCAGCCTCTCTCTGATTGGTTCACAGTATAATAGCTCTAGAAAATGTTCCTTTCATTCAATAGCATCAACCGATGGACCAGGATGTTGAATTATTTGAGATATAATTCCACAAATTTGAGAGAAATAAAAATTTTAATGAAAAAGATATAAAGATACATAAATATACGAAAAAAGTGAGATGTAATATAATTTCTCTGCTGTTAATATATTTCCACCTGCTGAAACTTTTGCTGCCTGATAGTGCTTTGATTCAAATACTTTTGTATATAAGGTTGAATTTTTAGTTCACTCAAAGGTCCTCATGGAACAGAGAGAAAAAAACCCACCAAATTGTTGTTATTCTATGTCAGCAAAATGACCACTCATTACTGTAGATTCTACGGAGGTAAAAATCAGACATATTGATTATTTAACATTATTTCAACTAGTGTTGTTTTGTGATAGCACTTTCACCAGCCACCACAACTAACAGTTATAATAGCTACATTTCTTCACCATGTGCCAGCCTCCACTTAGAGTGCTTTATAAGTATAAAATACATGTAATGCAAACAACATCTGATGAAGAAGGAACCACTGTTACTGTCACGTGATAGATGAAGAAACTGAGGTACAGAATGGTTAAATTACATTTATCAAAAACTAAAATTTTTCATAAGAAAGATAATCTGTCAGACAAAGAAAAAAAGGAACTATGTATGTGTGAATAAAACAGACATACTCAAGACAAACACTCCTCCAGATTAACTGGGGTATAAGCCTTATACTCATGTGAAATCTTGTCATAGACAAAACATGTACTATTTCTAAGCAAACTTCAAACTACACTGGGAAAGTATATAACCCCACATTACACTGAATAATAATTTGAATGTACAAATACACATTAAGGAAGTATATTGTTTATAGGTTAAAAGGATTAAGTACTTAAATAGAATTTTAATTAGAATACTTAAGGAAAAATCATTTTTACTGGCAGGAATTGAATAAATATATTTGTTGAAAACAATGAAGGGAACACAGGCTGCCTTTTAATTAATTTACCACTCAAAAGATAAATTCCTGCGGGTCTTGATTATACTCATTTGCTGGAAGAATTGTTAATTGATTGTATGTAACTGATTGTTCTATAACATTCAACAATTCCTGAATTCCTAATACTAAGAATTATTCACTCATTGTGCTTAAAAACTGGGTTATGAGATTAAAGCTTCATTGTTGAAGTGTTAAAAATTAATCCAAATTATTGGGACTTTTAAATGATAGGTTATATTGTAAAACCACCGAGCAGTATTATGTTGAGTCCTATATTTCTCTTATGATGAATGTTTAGTTTTTCTCAGAAATGGAAACACTGAGGTTATAAATAAATGACACATAAAATAGACATAAAACAATTAATTAATAATTTTAAATAGTAGGTGCTAACTGCTGGTTTTGACAAAATTTTTAATTTTCAACACGAATTCAAGAAAGGGGAAGACCATTCAAAGCTGAAATATTTAGGGGAGGATTCCTAGCAGACAGCGGAGGTGGGATGAACATAATGGCCAATCATTAAATAAGCACTAGTGAAAAGAGAAAAATCTGAGTCACAAATCATAACGGAAAAAACATCAAAGTTTTCTGAATGCAGATGCAGCTTAAAAATATTGATTTTTTTATGATTAAGCATAAGCTCTAATCTATAGTCAAAAATTTTGATTTAAACTGCACTTGTAGGGAAGAGCAATTGTATTGCTGTATTATTAATTGAGTTTTATGTCACACTTAGTAAAGAGCATGCTGATTATTCCTATTTTGTGTTTTGTGATTACTATGCCTTATACTAAAGTCTCTATTTTTTAAATTACATAATTTTGGAACTTTATGCATAAAATTCAAAAGTTGTATTGGTTTTTGAGAAGAAACAAGGGAAAATGTTAAATGCTCTTGTCATTTCTGGATTGTTTACATTTTTTATTGTTTATTTATTTTTGAGAGAGAGAGAGGCAGAGCGAGAATGGGGGAGGGGCAGAGAGAGAGGGAGACACAAATCCGTAGCAGGCTCCAGGTTCTGAGTTGTCAGCACAGAGCCAATGCAGGGCTCAAACTCTAAACCGCAAGATCATGGACTGAGCCAAAGTCATCCACTTAACTGGCTGAGCCACCCAGGCACCCCTGTCATTTCTGGATTCTTTATGAAACTAAGCTATAATCTTTAATTAAGTAGCTATAATTTTTTAACTTGATTTTTTTCAGGGAAACTTTAGGATAATTTTGCAAAAATAGAGCTGAGTGGGAACAGAATGATTTGCAAAATAAAATTTCATGCCATTTACAGAAAGTAATTTTTTTTTAATGTTTATTTTTGAGACAGAGAGAGACAGAGCATGAGCAGGAGAGGGGCAGAGAGAGAGGGAGACACAGAATCTGAAGCAGGCTCCAGGCTCTGAGCTGTCAGCACAGAGCCCGACATGGGGCTGGAACTCACGAACTGTGAAATCATGACCTGAGCTGAAGTCGGACGCTTAACCGACTGAGCCACCCAGGCGCCCCTACAGAAAGTAATTTTAAATGAAACATTTGCAGGGTGCCTGGCTGGCTCAGTTGGTTAAGCAACCGACTCTTGGTTTTGGCTAAGAACACAATCTCTTGGTTCATGAGTTCAAGCCCCACATGGGGCTCTGTGCTGACAGCGTGGAGCCTGATTGGAATTCTCTCTCTCCCTCGCTCTCTCTCTGGCCCTCCCCCACTTGCACTCTTTCTCTCTCTCAAAATAAATAAATAAACTTAAAAAAAAAAAAAAATTAAATGAAACAGACTTCTCTCCCTGTAAAGCCATTAGTCATAGGAAAAGAAGCAAAGGAACAGAACCAGAAACGGTATCATAATTTCCACATCACAATAAGCTGCAGGGAATTTCAGAATAAGTGTAAAATCACAATATTTTACATAAAAGCCTTTTTACATTTGCCTTAATTTCAAAAATTTCTTTGAAAGCTTTGGAAATTTCATTGTCATTGATTAATTAAATTTCAGAATTAAAGGGGCTATGTTATATAGATTTCCTTTAAAGTACAATTCAAACCGGATTCCCATTCAGGAAACCTTCACAAACACAAACAGCAAATAATTACAAATCTGTTTCTTTCTCTGTCTTCTGAATTCTCATTGTTGCCCTCCTTCTCTAAGCCAATGTTTGACTTTCTTCAAACTCCACACTTGATCCTTAGGTAAAGGACCAGTCAGTGGGACCCTACCCTAGTTGGTGCATAAACTAGAAGGGACTTGTTATGTCCCCAGACAGAATGCCTGCATGTGAAGACACAAGTGCCATGGCAAGGACAGCCTAGGGAGCACAGTGACAGGGAGCGCTGGAGCGGAATCGGGGCTGGGAAGAGAGAAGCATGTTACCTAAGAGTGTCCCCAGTTCCTTAATTTGTGAGATATGTAAACCATACATGTCAACAAGAGCAAAGCAAAAGTGCTGCATGTTGATCCTCGTTCAAGAAGACACTGTGAGGGGAGCCTGGGTGGTTCAGTTGGTGAAGCGTCTGAATTCAACTCAGGTCATGATCTCACAGTTTGTGAGTTTAGCCCCACTCGGGTTCTGTGCTGACAGCTCAGAGCCTGGAGCCTGCTTTGGAGTCTGGGTCTCCCTCTTTCTCTGCCCCTGCCCACTTGTGCTCTGTCTCTCTCTGTCTCTCAAAAATAAATAAATGTAAAAAAAAATATTTTTAAAAGAAGACACTGTGCATGTGTGTATCTGTATCTGTGTGTATCTTCTTAATATATAACAGGATAAATATGTATATCTGATATACATATGTATATGTATATCTTCTCATATATGTGTGTGTGTGTGTCTAAAATATTTTGAAAAATAAAAGAGAAGGAAATGAATAAATGAAACAGAATGACAAAATGTTGATAATTATTGAAGCTGAGTAATGAGTATATGGGTTTTATTATGCTCTCTGCTTTTGTGTGTTTGGAAATCTTGAAAATAATTTTGTAATTGGTAAAGATATTTTCATTAAATTGTTTCCACATAAAAATATAAATTTCAGGGGCTCCTGAGCGGCTCAGTCGATTAAGCGTCCAACTTCAGCTCAGGTCATGATCTCACGAATCATGGTTCAAGCCTCATGTTGGGCTCTGTGCTGATGGCTCAGAGCCTGGAGCCTGCTTCAGATTCTGTGTCTCCTTCCCTCTCTGCCCCTCATCCACTCATGCTCTGTCTGCCTGTTTCTCTCTCTCAAAAATAAACATTAAAAAAATAAAATATATACATACATATACATGTGTGTGTGTGTGTGTGTATATATATATATATATATATATATATATATATATATACCTACATACATGTGTATGTGTATATATATATATATATATATATATATATATATATATATGTGTGTGTGTGTGTGTATACATTTCAAAACCTAATAATAACAACAAAACAAATGATCCACAAACATTTTTCCTTCCAATGTTTACAATGTATTGTCATCATTCATGTATTTTATACTATGAAACTTGAATGGTTATTTGAGATAAACATTTCTGAGGCCACTCCTCTGATTTAGATTGTACTAGCTAGAGATCTGTAAGATTGTATCTTACCATCTCTTTCAGCCTTCCAGACATGCCTTAAACACAATACCACACAAATGAATTTACATGAAAATGCCTCAATATCATAGACAATACCCGCTTTCAAGGATTTGAGTCCTCCTTTCAGCTTCTTATCAAGATGGGCATCTTCCCCTTAAGCCAAGTAAACTTGTAAACAATGTGAGAAAAACAAAACCAAACTCAAAAACAGAGTCAGGTCTGCTTTGACCTGGCTGGTTCAGGATGAAAATACGCGGTGAAACAAGTTGTTGCCATTCGTGGGCAATCTTGTTGCACTAGGCACTCTGCAGACACATCCTCAGTGGTGAAGCCCATATTGTCCCCTGGTGAACTAACTATGCTTAAGCTGTTATGGTGTTATATAGCAGACTTACTTCAGTTGACCAGTTGACTGGAGCAGGAAAGCACTATGCTTGATCTTAGAACACTAATCTCCATGAAGCCCATGGTAATGGCTTATTCCAAATTTAAAGATATTGTGGAAGAATAGATAGTAGATTTTGTAAGTTGGCTAAATTGGTGACAGGATGTAATCCAAAACTTATCCCATGAGCAAAAGCATATTAGAACTTGGCTCCAGAATTTTGTCACAATTAAAAAAAAATTGGCATAAATGTTACTTGTGTGCATTTTAGTCAGCTTTCGTAAATTGTTGATTCTCATGACAATTTCCTCATATCTTGTCAGGATCTATAATGGTTTGGTGGAATACATTTGCTAACACCAACAATCACTGTTTTAAAAAGCATGTAAACTAGAAAAATATTCCTTCAAGTGCCAGCTATAAATGCAAAAAAAATGAGGCATCTACAATCAGATTTATTAAAATTAATTCTCTATGTCCCAAGGTATCAGTGTGGCTCACATAGTGTTTGTATGTCTTCCATTTTCCACAGGGAGATGTTAATAGTGATACCACATTCACAGACATTTTCCCAAGACTCGGGTAGGTATACGAGGGAGACCTTTCCCATCTCAGCAGCCTCTTTCTCAAACTTTTCAACAATTTACTTTCTGATTCCACTAATCTTCTCTTTTTCCAGTCCCAAATCCCAAATATATATGTTTAATGCCCCAAGTTTTTAAGTAGTCCTTCCAATGTTTGCATGAAATTATCACATTCAGTCTTTGTATATATTATTTACATAAAATATGGTATATAGATGAAGAAAGATAACAGCACTGTTTCATTCTACGGTTTACTAACAGTTCTTTGAGCATTGTCTTTGGTTTGGAACCATACAATTAAGAATAAACTTTTTTTTAAATGAAGGATATACCATGAAAATCCATTATAATGACAAAAGGACCCAGAATTACATAAGGAGCAAGTGGAAAGAACAGAAAGAGGGGAGAGGGGGATAGGCACTAGAAAATAAGATCTGGGCTGTAATTTAGAAAAGGATAGAAAAGGGAGCAATGGGGTGAAAATTACAGATATAGATTTGGACTAAATTGAAAGAAAGAAGTAACAAGAGCTGTAAAATAAAATGTGATGCCCCAGGAGGTAGAACATATTCCATCACTGAAGGTGTTTAAGAAAAAATAAGACAAGCATCTGCCTGGAAAACTTCAAGTTACGTGTCTGTAGTCAAATGCTCTACCACTGAGCTATACCTCCTGAAGTTATGTGTCTGAATGACTTCTAAAGTCTCTTCCAGTTGTAAAAGTCTCTGAACTTTTCATCCACTCTGAAATTAGTAAACAGAACTCTCTATTGCAAACAGAACTGGCCATGAACTTTTACAACAACAGTGAAGAAACATCAGTCCCTCCAAACCTTAATATTCTCCAAACATTAAAAATGTTGCTATAACTCCTTAAATATAGGTTTTACTTAATTTTTATTTGTTAAAATCTCAAAAATTTTTAACTCAAAGTAGTTGAATGCTTATTATTTTCTCATATTAATGAGCTCTTCAATAAAATATATTTCTAATATTTTAAAAGGTTTCGATCCTTTGGTATACAGTCCTAGTATATTTCTTTATGGTTTTTCTTTTTTTGAGTTTTAGGTAAGTAATTTTATTTATTTATTTATTTATTTATTTATTTATTTATTTATTTAATTTATTGTCAAGTTAGCTAGCATACAGTGTAGTCTTGGCTTCAGGAATTGATTCCTGTGATTCATCACTTACATACAAAACCCAGTATTCATCCCAACAGGTGCCCTCCTCATTGCCCATCACCCACCTCCCCCAGTGCCCTACCCTCATCAACCCTCAGTTTATTCTCTGTATTTAAGAGTCTCTTATGGTTTGGGGGCACCTGGGTGGCTAAGTCAGTTGAGTGTCCAACTTCTGCTCAGGTCATGATCTCACAGTTCATGGGTTCGAGCCCTGCGTTGGGCTCTGTGCTGACAGCTCGGAGCCTGGAGCCTGCTTTGGATTCTGTGTCCCTCTCTCTGTCTGCCTCTCCCTCACTCATGCTCTGTCTCTCTCTCTCTGAAGAATAAGTAAATATTTTTAAAAATTAAAAAAAAAAAGAGTCTCTTATGGTTTGCCTCCCTCTCTGTAACTTACTTTACCTTCCCTTCCCCTATGGTCTTCTGTTAAGTTCCTTTAATTCCAGATATGAGTGAAATCATATGATACCTGTCTTTCTCTGACTGACTTATTTATTTCACTTAGCATAATACCCTCCAGTTCCATCCATGTTGCTGCAAATGGCAAGATTTCATTCTTTTTCATCACCAAGTAGTATTCTATTATATATACAAACCACATCTTCTTTATCCATTAGTCCTAATATATTTCATAGGAATGAACTACCAATTGCATATTTAATTCCAAGGAAGGAAGATGGTTAATTTTAGGATGTGTTCTTTTAGGTTACTATTACAGCCTTGATGAAGAGCACAATGGTTTAGGATAACATCTTAGGCACTGGACAGATGGGGGTTCTTGTTCAGGCTGTCCCAATGACTTAGCTATGTGGACTTCTGCCAACCAACCTTCTTATCTGAGCCTCTGTTTCTTCATCTGTGAAATATAGATAACATCACACTCTATCTTATATTATTATTGTAAATAAAATAATACGTACAAAGTATCTATCATAGTATATGGCATATAGTGATCATTCAATAAATAGTAGCTGCTGTTTTGTTTCTTCTGTCAAGAAAATTCTGCCATTTACAGCAACATGGATAAAGCTTGAAAGCATTATGCTATATGAAATAAGTCAGGCAGAGAAAGACAAATACTGTATGATCTCACTTATCTATCAATATTAAAAAAAAAAAAAAACACAACTCATGGAAACAGAGAACAGATTGGTGGTTGCCCAAGGGGGCAGGGGAAGGGGGTAAGTGGGTGAAGGTGGTCAAAAGGTACAAACTTATAGTTGTAAGATAAGTAAGTCCTGGGGATCAATATACAACAAGGTGACTATAGTTAATAATTCTGTACTGTATATTTGCAAGTTGCTAATGAAACTGACATTCATCTTGTCAGTTCAGATGAAGACATGAACTATGAAGGTCATATTGCCTCCAAGCATGGCTGGACCAGTCCAGGAAGCTGTTGAAATGCAACCCTACTAGCTTACAATCAGCACTATGTTAAAGATAGGATCAATCACCAGATGTACCTAATGAAATCTTCAACATACAGAATAAAGATATTTTTCAAATTTCAAGTTTCTTGAGATGGAAAAGATCTTTGGGGGACCAGAAAAACTGGCACCAGAGCACCTGCTAGCATGAATCACGGGCCTCCAATCAACAGCGTCCAACCTCTCAGGAGACCACTGCCCTAAACTTTTGCTCTTTAAAACCCTTACTTGCAAGCCATTGGGGAGTTCAGGACTGTAGAACATTAGCTCCCCATTCTCCTGGGTCATGCCACACCAACAAATAACATCTTTCTTCACTGCAAAAGCTCAGTGTTAGTTTTTATTGGCCTCCTGCACATCGGGTAGACAAACTCTTATTTGGTTAGGTTACACTAACCAAATATATCTTACAGGTTCTCATCACACACACACACACAAATTGTTAAGTATGTGAGGTTATGAATGTTAACTAAACATATTGTGGTAATCATTTTGCAGTATATACATATATCAAATCATTATGTTGTACAGCTTAAACTAATATAATGTATATATATATATATATATATATATATATATATATATATATGTATTTTATATCTCAACAAAACTGAAAAAATTATGTCATGGCGACTTTTCAGACATTGAAATAAAAGCTACAAGGAAGAGGAGAAAGAAGAAGAGGAGAATTGGGAGTAAAGGGGAGCAGAAGAAAATTTATTCTATCCCATGTAATAAATCAAAAGGAAAATTTGGATGATAACGCAAGGCTAATGACTTCTGACTTCATATTTTATTTAAAAACTCATTAACTCTTCTTGCAATATGAATATTTTTATAGAAATAGCTAAAATTTTCTAAGTTTTTGATTGAAACCAAAAAAAAAAAAAAAAAAAAAAAGAAAGAAAAGAAAAGAAAAGACCTAAACTGACTCATTAAGTTTTATGCTATTAGTATTATTTTTCAACTCAGTGACTGTATTTTCCTGTTCATTGAGTCATGGACCAACAGTTAAGAAATATTCATGGAAGACAAAATATTCAGTGTGTAAAAAAATACAGTGTGTAAAAGCTCAAACAAAATATTTGTAGAAACCTAAAATCAACTCCAGGTACTAAAAATTCTTTGTCCAAAGAGAAAGATAGAGGGGCACCTGGGTGGCTCAGTTGGTTAAGTGTCTGACTTCAGCTCAAGTCATGATCTCACGGTCTGTGGGTTGGGGCCCCGTGTTGGGATCTATGCTGATAGGTTGGAGCCTGGATCTTGCTTCAGATTCTGTGTCTCCCTCTCTCTCTGCCCCTCACCCACTTGCTCTTTCTCTCTCTCTCTCTCTCTCTCTCTCTCTCTTTCTCTCTCAAAAATAAACATTTAAAAAATAAAAAAGAGAGAAAGATAGAGAAACTAAGAAAATAGCATCATTACTTTCAAGTCAAAATGTAGTAAATATTTAAAAAATTAAAAATTATTCTTGCAAGTCTCATGAAGACAGACTTAGGTTCAATAGATCTCTGATGAAATTCAAGGGACTCCATGGCCACAGGTGACAGTACACCACTGAGGCTAAGAGCCTGGATCTTTTCTTTCCATTGGATATTCTTACCTGCTTTGTCAAAGATTAGTTGGCCATACATTTGTGGGTCCATTTCTGGTTCTCTATTCTGTTCCATTGATCTATGTGTCTGTTTTTGTACCAGTACCATACTGTCTTGATGATTACGGTTTTGTAATACAGCTTGAAGTCTGAAATTGTGATGCCTCCAGATTTGATATTCTTTTTCAAGATTACTTTGGCTATTAGGGGTCTTTTCTGGTTCTACACAAATTTTAGGATTGTTTGTTCTAGCTTCAGTGAAAAAATGCTGGTGTTATTTTGATAGGGACCGCATTGGATGTGTAGATTGCTTTGGATAGCACACACATTTTGACAATATTTGTTCTTCCAATCCATGAGCATGGAATGTTTTTCCATTTATTTGTGTCTTCTTCAATTTCTTTCATAAGCAATTCTATAGTTTTCAGCATACAGATATCCAATAGGTAAAAAGACAGTCTCTTCAACAAATGGTGTTGGGAAAACTGGACAGGAACATGTAGAAGAATGAAACTAAACCACTTTCTTATACCATACACAAAAATAAATTCAAATGGATGAAAGACCTAAAAATGTAAAGCAGGAAATCATGAAAATCCTGGAGGACAACACAGGCAGCAACCTCTTTGACCTTGGCTGTATGCAACTTCCTACTAGGCATGTCTCTGGAGTGAAGGGAAACAAAAGCAAAAGTGAACTACTGGGACCTCATCAAGATAAAAAGCTTCTGCACAGCAAAGGAAACAATCAGCAAAACTATAGGCAACCTTTAGAATGGAGAAGATATTGCAAATGACATACATATCTGATAAAGGGTTAGCATCCAAAATCTATAAAGAACTTTTCAAATTCCACATCCAAAACAAACAATCCAGTTAAAAAAATGAGCAGAAGACATGAATAGACATTTTTCCATATAAGACATCCAGATGGCTAACAGGCACATGAAAAGATGCTCAACATCACTCATCATCAGGGAAATACAAATCAAAACTACAATGAGATGTCACCTCAGAATGGCTAAAATTAACAACACAAGAAACAACAAATGTTGGTGAGGATGC
This sequence comes from Neofelis nebulosa, assembly GCF_028018385.1. Lineage (NCBI taxonomy): Eukaryota > Metazoa > Chordata > Mammalia > Carnivora > Felidae > Neofelis > Neofelis nebulosa. The sequence goes on from NC_080795.1 coordinate 33,105,974, forward strand.
AGAGAAAGAGGAACCCTCTTCCACTCTGGTGGTATAGCCACTCTGGGAAACAGTATGGAGGTTCCTCAAAAAGTTAAAAATAGAACTACCCTACAACCCAGCAATTACACTACTAGGTATTTATCCAAAGGATACAAAAATGCTGACTCAAAGGGGCACATGTATCCCAATGCTTATAGCAGGGCTATCAACAATAGCCAAATTATGGAAAGCGCCCAAATGTCCATTGACTGATGAATGGATAAAGAAGATGTGGTATGTATATGATATACACAGTGTGTATATCATATACATATATATATATAAAGTTATATGTATGTATATATATCAAGTTATATATGTCAAGTACATACATACATATGACACATATGTATATATGATGCATATATGATACATGTATGATATATATCAAGATATATATATCAAGTTATTGCTATATATATAGTAATATATACACAGTTACTTGAACAGTTTCATGCTTTTTGTCAGAATCAGAAATTAAGTAAATATGTTCCATGTAACATATATATAAGTCATTTCTTAGACCAAGTACTTGATCTTTCAGTTCTACCTTTTTTATTCTACCAAGTCTTAGGCTTACAATTTCTAGTCTATAGTAAATACATTCAGGAAAGCAATGACAACCTTAGAGACCAAGTACCATCAAAAAGGATGAAATTTTGTCATTTGTATCAGTGTGGATAGAATTAGAGTGTATTATGCTAAGTGAAATAATCACTAAGAGAAAGACAAATATCATATGTTACTCATAAGAAACAAAACAGATGAACATAGGGGAAGGGGAGGAAAAACAAAATAGATAAAAATGAGAGAGAGACAAACCATAGGGGACTCCTAAATATAGAGAACAAACTGAGGGATGCTGGAGGGGAGGCAAGTGGGAGAATGGACCAAATGGGGGATGGGCATTAAAGAGGGCACTTGTTGGGATGAGCATTGGTTATTATATGTAAGTGACAAATCACTAAACTCTACTCCTGAAATAGATACTACACCATATGTTAACTAACATGAAGTTAAATTTAAAAAAAAAAAAAAAAAAGCCTGGATCTTGGACATGGAAAGGTCTGGGCCAAATTCTAGCTGCACCACTTTCTAGCTGCATAAAATTGGGCAAGTCCTCAACATCTCTGATTCTTAGATTCCTTTTCTATAGAATGAGGATAACAATAGCACCTGATAGGATTGTAATAAAATGCATGATAAATACCTGACCAAGGCAATAAGCTAAGACCAAGCTAATAAGATTATCAAAATTAAGAACCTTTAAGCAAGACAGATGGCTACTTTCCTGGCTTATTCAAGGATAAACAAGAAACAATTCCTGCTTTAAAAGAGCTTTAACTAGGATTCCAAAGAAGACTCCATGATCTGACACTCCATAAAGCAAAGCAGAGGAAAAGAAACCTCTAGAGAAAAATTGCCTCTAGCACAAAAAAGCCCAGTTCCAGCTTTGCATTTTATTAACACATTGGGAGAAATTTAAAGTAATCTGGTAACATAGTTCTTAAAATGGGATTTTTCTCACATTATTTCAATAGTACCTTTCAACACTCAAGTAAACATATCCATTTGGAACCTAGTCTTCCATAAAGAGCAAATCAGGAGGGAAAATAGTTTTTCCATGTTGTCAATCCAAGTCATCACATGAGAATATGTCAGTAATACTCAAAAGGTACCATGAATATAAAAATTATCATTTTAGAGACAGTTATTTGAACAGTTTCATGCTGTTTGTCAGAATCAGAAATTAAGTGATTCTCCCAGAAAACTAGAGAATAAAATAAATAAGGTCCCTTCACAGTTGATGATACAGTATGGGAGACGAGAGGTGCGGTTTGTTCATTAGACACACTGAATCTTAAAAACTTTGCAAAATATCTTACAAATAAATGTCTCAGAGGCATGAAGTGATTTTTATTAAAAAGTTACTCTTTAGGCCAAGTACTTGAACTTTTAGTTCTACCTTTTTTATTCTATCAAGTCTTTAGGCTTACAAGTTTTAGCCATTAGTAAATATATTTCAGTAAAGAAATGACAACCTTACAGACCAAGTACTAAAATTTTTAAAGTAGTTATTGTAAAATGACACAGAAAACTAAGTAGCACTTTCAGAGCCATGCAGGCTTAGCAAAGTAGGGGAAAGAGTTAGATAGCTATGTTAGGTTTGAATACTGATGCTTTTCATTATCTGTAACTCTGACATTCTAATAAGCTCTTTGAACGTCAGTTTCTTTTTGTGAACTGGGTATAGCAGTAAATACTTGCAAAGTTGCTATGAGAATACACTAATACATATATAAAAAGCCAGGCACTTCATGGGCTCCATTCATCATCACGTCTACAAAGAAAGCTCATATTCTCAATGAGAATTTTCTTAGAACGAGCTTTGGCATTTTTTTTATTGTGGACTGCTGCAAGTGTCTTCCCAGTTAAGGGAATTTTCTGCTTCCAACAGCTACAGCTGGAGATAACTGAATTTTTAATAGCATGGGCTTTCCCTGTCAGGAGACTGGACTGCCTGGGTAGGGCTCCAGGTCAGTTAGAATGATGCAGACGCCCACTGGGCAGATGGTGCTGCCAATGAGAGCTGAAACCAAAAGGCAAGGTTCAGAGTCAGCCAGGTACTCAGAAAGGGCTCAGGTCCACTGGTTCAGAAATGACACTAGAGAAAAACAGGCAAAGGCTCACTATAGGAGAGACGGAAGGAAGAGAAGTTGCTGCATCTTTATCTGAAGCAGTCCCAAAACCTTTTTATTCCAAAGGTCCTAAGCAGATTTACATGGATCCACACTGTTTCTAGAACTGCCTTCCTTTAGGCGATAATGCCACCAAATCTTTCAGCCTTTTTCATCAGATGGGAGAATTTCTTGCAGTCTTACTGAGGCTCCAACTGATTGTTTAGTTGCCTAAAAGCCTTAAAAGACATTTTTCATCTCGTTTCTAGCAACAGTTTATGTTTTTATTAGTCTCTCTCACAACTCAGATCAACTGCTCAGTCACCCCTCAATCTGAAGAATATATTTTATTGTCTTATACTTTCTAAAAATTCATTCTTTCATCCCACCCCATCTAATAGCTGCTTTCCTTTCCCTGCAGTTGGTTATAATTAATAAACTATAAATTAGACACATCTCAGCTGTTTCCCTTTAGCAACATCTTAGCAAAGACTTGCTGTAACAGCTTGGAGAAAGGATTTCTTCAGAAACAGTTCCAAGTAAAAATTTACTAGTTACCAAGTAGTAGAATCCAAATTTGCAAACTTGTCATTTTGGATAAAAACTGAGGCTGCTAGGGGGTATGTCCAGGAACTCCTCTCAATTTAAAGAGCTGGTACCTAATAACAGAATCTAGGTCTTTTGATTCTTGGTTAATTTTTGCATTATACTACATGCTTCTCCTCTTAAAATTTCAGTATAATTTAACAAAATGAAGAATCGTTTTTAGTAGGATTACACAGAAGTTTGGGAAAAGTTATGTTGATTCCATCAGCAAGGCTCAGATGAGACACATAAAGATGGGTAGACATAGGAGTCATAAAAGTTGGTAAGACGTGGGGAAAAGATGGGTAATTTGAGTTAATTCATTAAATCATGAAGCTGCATCTTTGATGTACTCCCCCAAGAGAACACTTGTAAATGAGTCGCCTAACATCTCCAATCATCAGATCACAAATCTCTATGTCAATAGCGGAAACTATTCTCCCACACCTACCTGCAAATACTAATTGCCCAATAATGACATTTACATAATGAGTCGATGAGACAGTGAAACAAAAAATGTCAGTTCAGAATGTGCTTAAGTAGACACACAGCCCTCACAATAATAGTTTTACTCTCCCTATGGCAAACTTGTTCACACACTGCCAATCCCCAGAGGCTCACTGAGTTGAGCTTTATACAATGGGAATTATAAGAGATATAAGATTAGAATTATGAGAGATGAGGCTAAATTTCTTATTAGGGCTGCAAACCTTAACCATATATAGAATAATTTAATAACTGCATAAGTACTCTCTAAATTCTAAAGTGTGGATTCAGATATCAAGTACCTGAATCATCTAATGATGGAAATGAAATTATTCTATGTTAAAAAGATTTCTGTGTCTTGTTATTACTATATTTAGTTATCATATTAGTCAAGGTTCTCAAAAAAGATATAATACATAAATATATTATATTATACATATAATATATATAATGATATATATGGGGTGTGGGGGGTATTTATTTTAGGGAATTGGATCATGCATTTGTGGGAGCTAGCAAGCCTGAAATCCATAGACCAGAGCAGCAGGAAGTTCAGGTAAGAGTTGATGTTGTAGTCCTGAGTTCAAATTCAGCTCACAAGTCTTTGCTTGGTCTTTGACATTTTTGAAAACTACCTTCACAGCAACATCTAGACTGGTGTTTAACTAAACAACTGTGCACCAAAGCCTATCCAAATTGACACATAAATTTAACCATTATAGTTACAGACAATCTTTATAATAATCAAGGAAATAAATATTTGTAGGAAAATCACACTCACCATAGTACTTAACACAACATATGGCATTTTTAAAACACGATCCTAAAATTCTTTGATATTCTTCCCACTGAAAGTTTGCAGGGAAATCTGTCTTTCTGTGTGGCTCGAGCTTCTCACCACATGATGGCTTCATTCAAAGAGGGAGTGTCCCAAGAGGGAACTTCTGAGAAGCATTTCAAGCTGCATTCCAGGAGGAAGCTACGTGGTATTTTGTGATAGGCTCAGAGGTCACATGGTGTCACTTTTCCATATTCTACTACTTAATGCAGTCACAAGCATTCCCCAACTCAAAAAAAGGGGAGATAGACTCCATCTTTCTCTGAGAAGATTGTCAAGGAATTTGGAGCTCATGTTTAAAAACTGCCACAATTAATTAACATTAATTGCGCTGTTACTGTCTCCAGGCTCTGTGATGGGCTTTTATGTTTCATGTAATCCTTCATCCTTCCTGAAATGTAGTATTATCTATAAGTAAACTGAAGCTGAGAAATATTAAAACTCTTCTCAATTCGCACAGCTAACATTTGGCAGAGCCAAGATCCCAAGTTGGCATTCTGACTCTAAATCGCCACACATTTTGTATAATGCAATCATGCTTCCCATTTAGAAATAGAAATAAAGAAAAAGGAAAACACATCTAACCATAATTTTTTTCATTGCCACCAGAAGTGGACATTTTTGTTTAAACCTACTCAGCTTTCATTCATTCTTTTGAATACAGTGACCTGAGGCACATTAGAAAAAATTTCCCATCTAAGCAGATGCAGCCCCAATGCCCCACATGTCTCAGCAAGCGGAGCCCAGCTAGACTTCAGTGCCCAGTCACCACCTCAGCTGGGCACCATCCTGAAATGAAAAACTATTCATGGAAAACCATACATGTTGACCTTGCCCCAAACCAACCTCCATTTCTCAGAGAGATGAATGGTGCCTTTGCTCCAGCTGGAACATGACCCACGTCTGCCTAAAGAGACTCAATTCTGGGGTTCTTGTTGAAACTGTTAGGAAAGAAAATTATGTTCTTTGCAGATATACCTACCAGTAAGGATAACAAAAGACAAGAGTGGCTGGGAAATGAAAAACCTGAAATAAAACCACCACAGCAGAAAGCAGAGTAAAAAGCTAGAGACTGGAACCCCAGATCCAGCCTTGCCTGAAGCTAGACTTATCCCTGGACTCTTCAAATACTTGGGCCAAAAACTGCCCCCCTTTCTTTTTAACTTTAAAAAACAATTTGTGTTGAATTTATGACACAATCAAAAGTGTTCCAACTAATACATCTCCTTGGTCATGACTTCATTTTCCTTATCTATAAAAAAAAAATCTAGTGCTCGCTTCAGCAGCACATATACTAAAAATTGGAACAATACAGAGAAGATTAGCATGGCCCCTGCGCAAGGATGACACGCAAATTCGTGAAGCGTTCCATATAAAATAAAATAAAATAAAATAAAATAAAAATAAATAAAATATAAATAAAAAATCTAAATAACTGAAAATCCTCTCTATCTCACTCTCTCTCTCTCTCTCTCTCTCTCTCTCTCTCTCTCCACACACACACACACACACACACACACACACACCCTCTGGACCTTAGTTTCCTCATATTGACACCTAGAATGCAGGACATAAGGGTCTTCCAAAGCCAATAGCTATGATTCTGTGATTTTGTATAGATCGGGGCAGAAAATGTCCTAGTAAATTATTTCTATCCAGAGAATTCTATCAGAGAATGCAGTAAGTTAGGAAGAGCTCTGTAGCACTGCCACCTGGTGACTATTTGCTTCAGCTATGCTGTCGCTTTTCCAATCAGCAAGTAGAAACAAGTGCAATTTCATGACCTTCTGAAATAATATTTTCGGTCTGAAACATATAAAATTAAAACCATTACATTTCAACCAACATTGAGCATCAACTGGGCACAAGTCACTATAAAGAGCATATGAAAATGTCTGACAGTCTCTGTCATCTCAGAATTTTAATTTCATGAGGATATCATATGGTTTATACCAAAAGAAGATAACAAAAGAAAGTAATAGAGGAAAATGATCAAAAGGCCACAAATGATGAAGGATTCAGAAGATATTAGAGGAAGTGTTATGAATTTTAATCATGAATTTTAAACATGAATTTTAAAAGCCTACAATGGGATAGTGTCACTCTAAATAGAAAGAAGTATGGGCACAAGGCAATACACTGATTTATCACAGAAGATATTTAAATAATAATTAGAAGACCACTTGGAAAAGAGCACATACATGTTCAAGGGATGACTAGGAGAGAGTAAGGGTTTAAAAAAGTAGTTGTAAGTCATATTTTAGAGAAGCTGGAAAGTCAGTCTAAGGAAGCAGAGTGCAGAATGAATTGGTGGTGAAACATGAGAAATGGGAATAGGGAATACGGATGAGGACATGAAGTTAATATGATGTCATGAGGGCCTAACCTAGGGCAGGAGGCCTGGATTAAAAAAAAAAAAAAAAAAGCAAGAGCCATTTCTGAGTTAGACTCCACATGGCTTGACAATTGATTAAATTTGTGTTAGGAGAAAGGAATGCCCTAGGATGGAGGAATGTAATCTCAAGTGTCTGAGCACAAATGACTATAAAAACAGACATACTATTTTTTAATATATTTTTAAAGTTTATTTTTATTTATTTTGAGAGAGGGACAGAGAGCGAGCAGGAAAGGGGCCGAGAGAGGGAGACACAGAATCCCAAGCAGGCACTGCAGGCAGCTCAGAGCCTGATGCAAGGCTCAAACTCACAAACTGTGAGATCACGACCTGAGCCGAAATCAGAAGTTAGATGCTTAATGGGCTGAGCCACCCAGGTGCCTCAAAACAGATGTACTATTAAAAGAAAGAGGACTTAGGAAGAGGAGCTTTTTTGTGTGGAGAAAAAAAACATATCCTCATCTTGTACTTAGACATTCTAAGTTTAGAGCTTAGAAGGATTTCTGTTAAAAGATATCCAAGGTAGAGCTAAGAATAAATTATCCAGTCTCAAGAAGGGTCTGGATATAAAAATGCAAGGTTTGGAACCATCTTTGACACAATTGTTAAACTTATGAAAATACATAAAATGCCAATGAGTAGAACATATACAGAAAAGATTAAACCCAACACACTGATGAACAGCAACTTTTAGAGGATGGAAAAAGGAAAAGAAATCAGTAGAGGCAACAAAAGGAAAGAATGAGAGCTAAAGGGAGTTTTGGGGTGGGGGGCCATGTAAAGAAGCCAAGACAGAAAAGCATTTCAAGAAAATTAACAAGGGAAAATGCATCAGAGAATCCAAAGGAGCAGAAGGATAAAAAGCAACAGACTCTTTGCTGAACCACTTGGCAATTGTTTAGAGAACTATTAAGAGAATCCTAAGAGAATTGTTTCAGTGAAATGCTGAGGACAAAAGCAAGGTAAGTAATGAAGGAATTCAGAGATCATAGGGTACTTTCGAGAAATCTGTTATAAGAGGGAAGAAGAGATAGAATGATAGCATAAGTAGAAAAAGGCCAAGGGAAGTTGTTATAGATGAAAGGAGGAAACTTGGTGAAAGGGTAACATTTAAAATGACAAAAAGGAGATGTCAATTGAAAAGGCAGGATTCCAAAGACAAAGGCCAATGTAGCAGGACACAGCTGTAGGGATCATATCTGAAAAGAAGGAAAAATAATTCTTCCTCACGTGGGAATAAATGACCAGCAGGTGGGAAAAACAAAGCGTAATTGTATGGCACAGAGAAGATTAAAGTCCCATTAGCTGTCACTTAGATTGTTATTCTTGATAAATAAGACAGGAATACATAGGATGAGCAACTCATCTCAGTTTAGCCAACACTTTTCCATTTTAGCCCTGAAAGTCTCATATCCCTGGAAATCCCTTGGTCCAGGGAAAACAGGGATGGTTGGTACCTGTAATCATGTATCAATTGTGGGTGTCATGTGGCTGTGAGTTAGTATCCCAGTGAGATTAAGGAAGAAATTTTAGAATAATTTTATGAGGAAATTTGATAGTTCATCAAAGATGGATGAATAGACAGCTGAGTAAGAGTGATGGGCTATTTTAAATCTAATTAGACGGCAGGAATTTGTAACGTCATTCAGTTGGGTGTCATCTGCACAGGTTCAAACTCTGTGAGATAGGGAAACTAAAGGACTTCATAAAACCTGCTTTTGGTTCCTTTTCCTGTTTCCATTCTTGCTAGGACCTGCACCCCCACTTTACACATGCCTCAAAATGCAAATAGTGTATTCCTCCACGTAAGGGACAAGCAGTCAATGATTTCTTTAGATAGATAACATCTAAGGAAGGACCAGGTGAGAATGACTGGAGAAAGCCATCATATTCATCATATTCCAGACCATCAGTGTTCGACATCTCTATGCCCAGACCCTTGGCTCCAAGGTAACTCCTGGGCCCTCGTTTTTGTTCTACTCAGTTCCTGGATGCCGAAAATACATGCACACCAGACCACAATCCTCAGTAAAAACTCCCAGACCCTGAACTAAGACAAGACTCCTTCCTTCCTGAGTTTCCCAGACATCTGTCTGTACCTGAAATCTCTCTATACCTTCAATAAACTGCTTTCACGTCTTGCTGGCTTGAGTTTGATTTCTACCCTGCACACAGCCAGGAACTCTGTTGGCTGGTCCTGCGGGACACCCTCTGGGTCCTGGGACCCAGCCTGCATGCTGAGTCAGCAGCACAGGACCAGGAATTGAGAAAGCAAGAAAGGAAAATGCAGTTAGGGAGTTTGTTTCAGCTAGTAAGAAATGCATGTAGGTTGTTAAGACTGTTTTCAAATTGGAGGAAGTGACAGTTTATTTTGTATATAAGCTGGAAGAGTTGACAAATTTTGCTCAGATTAACTTCTGGCTCTGAAGATTTCTCATGTGATCCTGTCCACTACCTTCCTGCTGGTGTTGGGCACCAAAGGACACATTCGCATCACAATATGACTCCTAGCCTTACAACTTCATGTCTTGACACTTAGTTAGTTGGTGCAATAGATTGTAGCATTCCTGGAAGTCATTCAGAAATAGTTAGCAAAAACTTAACTATACAGAAGTGACTGTGAACCACATATTATTCCACTAAAGTCAAATAAAAGAATCCCCAGCTCATCTTCCCTGATACCTGATCCCAAAATTGCCTGCAACCATTCCAACACCATTCAACATGAGAAGTGTGACAAACATGAGTCAGAATGAAAAGAAACCACCGGTCTAACCAACTTCAGTTAAAATACCTTAGTTTTACAAATTTTACAGAAATGTAACCTTCTGAATACATTGATAAGGTCTCTTCCGGTCCTCAGAAGGAGTTCATGCAACTAAGAGATGCTGAAGCTTCATTAACTTATCCACAAATCTGCACCAATACAACAGGTTTGTAGCCAATACTTGGAGTTATGCTGCTCTGCATACACGTACAGAACTTAAAGTCAGGCCATATTAAAAGTCTTCTGGTTACCGGGTGCCTGGGTGGCTCAGTCGACTGAGCATCTGACTTTAGCTCAGGTCATCATCTTGCGATCTGTGAGCTCAAGCCCCACATTAGGCTCTGTGCTGACAGCTCAGAGCCTGGAGCCTGCTTTGGATTCTGTGTTTCCCTCTCTCTCTACCTTTCCCCTGCTCATGCTCTGTCTCTCAAAAGTGAATAAATGTTAAAAAAAAAAAAAAGTCTTCTGGTTCCTAAAAGCACTATACTCTTTTATGTCTTTATCCATATTACTGTCTCTCACTGGAGAGTTTTGCAGTTAACGGCTTTCTAGATAGAAAGATTGGCAAGTACAAAGGCCCTGAGGTAGAAATGTGCTCGATGAATATGTGTATGGTAGATTTGGGGTTCAAGGAACAGTAAAGAAGCCAATGCTGTTGGACAAGAAGGAGAAAGGAGTAGAATAGGACAATACGGAGCCAGAGAGATGACCAGGAAGGTCTTGCAGCCCATTAACATTGCAAAGACCTTGACTTACTCTGAGTTTGGAAGCCAGGCAGAGTTTTGACCAGAGGGTTGAAGTGAACTGACTCACAATTTAAAGTCTCACTCTGTTGAGAATAAAGTGTGGAGAATTAGCAAAAATTATAGCTTATTTATCTTTGAGTTAAGGGTGGTGAGGGAATATTATTTTAAAGCTGGCAGTAGATTTCCTCTTAAGGAGAAACTATTTGTTTAGAAAAATAAAACTCTCAGGAAAATGGCCAAAATGGACTAATACAGACATAGAACTGAATTGGTCTACATAACAGAAGTGGAGAAACATTGAGCTCTGGGGTCTGTGTAAAAAAGAGATTAATGGATAGTAAGCCTTTTGGAAAGGCTGGAGCAACCCAAGGTGAAAGAATGGGAGATTCAGGAACAAAGTCAGTTTCCTGTACTAAGGGAATAAAATTATGAAATATTCAGTTTTGGATCATCCAACATAATATTCCAAGATGTAGGGAATCCTTCAGAAAATAAAAGGTCTAACACATAAATGTCACTGTGAGTAGTATTTGCAGGAAATGAAGGAAAAAGATGGTGAGCATTTGGGGTTGACTTGAGTGAAGAGAAAAGATCAGGTATAGAGGACAAGATGTGAGTAGCCAACAACTCAAGAAGTATATGTAGAAGCAAGAAAGGACCATAGAAAAATGTTCATGGGAAAGATGTTGAGTATCTCGTCACAGTTGAAAGGATTCAAGACATTACTATTTAAATAGTAAAAGAAGACTAACTCTGACACTGAACTGGATGGGAGGCAGGCAATAATCAAATGTAACCACTGGGTTACATTCATATTCACAGAGTGCTGTGCATAATAATAAAGTATGGGAATGAATCAATCAATCAACGTCAAGAAATGAAATTCATTTACGAAATGAATTTTGAAATAGCTAACCATTATTTCTTGCTGGGTAGTACTATATATATATATATATATATATATATATATATATAGGCTTTGGAGTTCCATTAATGTTTTTGCTTTTCAAGCTAACATTAATTTTTAGCTTACTGTGTTCCAAATCCTATGCTAAATGTTTTATAAGAACCCCATGACCTTGGTATTATTACTACCCCACTTTAAATATCAGAACACCAAGTCTCAGGTAAAGTAATTTGCTCAAGGATGCAAGGGTGTACAACCAATTGGGGAAGAGGGCTACGGCAAAGCCAGGATTTAAATTCAGGCTGAAGATTCCAGAGTGCAGACTCTTAATTATGTCCCTGTATTCTTCTGTTTCACACGTCATACATGCATCATCGTGTTTCAGCTCACAAACATACCATTAATTCAAAACATGGAAGAACTGAATCTATTTGAAGAAAAGTTTCTAAGAGACACTAAAATGTATAACTGGAGGACATTCAAATCCTGCTAAACATTAACCAATGTTTACATTAGAAGAAATCTGAATATCGTAATACGGAAGAAGAAAGGGACAAAGTAACTTCATTACACAGAACTAAAAACAAGAAAAAAAATCACATAAAATCATTACAGCTTTGAAGAAACACATTTTCTAAACATTTGTTTGAAGCACCACATCTTCAAGATAGCTGTTTTACCAGTTTGATCCAGGCACTGATGCTATAGTTAGGGCAGTCTGGCCACAAGAGAACAGGAGATTGTACAGTTCATGGTACAAATAAAAGGAATTGTAACCAACATGCCTTGACCAACTTTTTTTTTTTTAATTCTTACAGCTGCTTCCAAGATAAATTCAGAATGATGAGTCAGCCATCCTGAGCTTGTGGAAGACTCACAATCAAAGTATAACATGATTAGATAATAAGGGAAAGGACAGAAATCTCTTTCTGTCAGGAAGAGATTAAGAAAGAAGAGCCCTGAGATGCTGATAAGACTTAAACTTACATTGACTTTTTTTTTTTACTGTAGCTAGAAAATGCCACAGCTTTTAAAGTCAGTGTGAAGACATAATGATGTTTTTGCCCTTGAAATATTTTTTATGAAAAAAATTAAAGTAGTTCAAGTTTTATGCTATAACTGACTCTAGAAAGAAGGAATAAAAGATCATTGGAAATTAATGAGTGCCCAGTATCCTAGGTACTTCTGTCACTGCTTGCCCCCAGGGTGGTCAGCTTTCTTCTAAAAGCAAAGCCATTCGAGTGTCCTTTTCTCTCAGTACAAGCTCATGCAACACAGCTGCATGCATTGAGCACATGAGCTTGTCAAACACTGAGGACACACTGGAAATTGTCTGTTCATCTAACAAGTATTGTTTAGGCATCTACTATGAGGCAAGCATTGCCTTAGGATGTTGGATCCAAAATTAGAATGACACCGTTCCTGCCGGTGACTCACTCATAGTCCAGAGGAGAGTCAGACATGCAAGCGATTAGAACTGGTACTGGGCTAGTGTGCACCAAATGACCTTTCCACCTGTTTATAACTGGGTTCCTCCAATTTTTATGTACCTATGCCAAAGTGGTTATTAAATATTTTTAACACCACCCCTGTAAGCAATTACAATGTAATGTGGTATGTCCTATATTAAAAGCACATATATGATGCCAAAGAAACAGAGAGAAAAGACAATCATCACATCTTACATTGAAATGGAAATGATAATAACCTCACATCCTCTGTGATATTCTCTCTAAACATACCAGCTTATAGTGATATTTATGAAAAAACATAGACTTTTAAGGTTGGAAGAGAACCTAGAAATTAGCTTGACCAACCTCCTCACTCTACAGTGAAATGAAATCCCAAAATACTTCACTGATTTCCCATAATCACCCACCTAGTTAAGATCACTGATAGGATAAGAATGCAAGTCTTCTCATATCCAGGCCCAAAACTCTCTGAATGATATCCCACAATTAGTAACATACACTGCTGTACTTAACTAAATATGGCAGGAAAGATGAGAACAAAGCATCTAGGCTTAGAAGTATGAGGACAAATCCCTGTTTTACCACTTACTTGTTCATAACCTTGGGGAGAAATGACCTGATTCCTTTAGATCTCAATTTCCTCATTCGGAAAGTCAAAATATCTGCCTTTTTTGTGAGATTTAAAATGAACTATGCATATAAAATTCCTTGAGAGGCCTTGCCTTCAGACTCTCTCTACTTTAGCCAATTCCCAAAATGATCTTTCTAATACACATCCAATCAAGTTACTTCTCTGCCTAAAAGGGGAAAAAACTAAACATCTAAACATACCATACAAAATTCTTCACAACTTTACCTAAACCTTCTTTGTAACTTCATCTCTAGTCATTCTTCACAATATTCTATGTCCCACTGACATTGAACTACTTACTCATATTCTCCTAATGTGCCATAGTTTCCTATACCTCCACTTTGTTGGCACATTTCTACTCCCTGGTGTGTCCAATGTTTGACATTGGTGTGTTCAGCATTTGACATTTGAAGATCTAGAACACATTCATGTACTACTTTTCTAATTAAAAGACTAAATAAATATTCTACTCTAGAGAAAAATGTATGACCATATTTAAATGTCACCTTTTGTGTTATAATTTCCTAACTCCCCTTGCTCATGTAATGCTGTTTCCATGGTAACTTTATAGTTGTACCCCCTTCTATTATTAATATCTTATTAAGTTTATGTGTTTGCCTCCACTCTGAGTCACTGAAACAGGAAACATGTCTTATACCTCCTGCATAAGTGAGCTCAAGGACTAAACTCATAAAGAATGTGCAAAATGAGGGGCGCCTGGGTGGCGCAGTCGGTTGAGCGTCCGACTTCAGCCAGGTCACGATCTCGCGGTCAGTGAGTTCGAGCCCCGCGTCAGGCTCTGGGCTGATGGCTCGGAGCCTGGAGCCTGTTTCCGATTCTGTGTCTCCCTCTCTCTCTGCCCCTCCCCCGTTCATGCTCTGTCTCTCTCTGTCCCAAAAATAAATAAAAAACGTTGAAAAAAAAATTAAAAAAAAAAAGAATGTGCAAAATGTACCTATGTAAGAGACTTACACAACATGGAATCAGGGTTGTATCAGTTATTCTTGGGCAATCTGGACCAGGGCACATGTTAGAGATTTCTCTTCCAGGTCAGGAAACAAATGTCAGTCAGGAAACCCAGTTTAGATTTCCATGCAGTACCCTAATTGTGATCATCCTGCTCTGAAAACTGCCATGTGTCATGTCATCTAATACAGTGGAGAAAATCACCCCAGATTAGAATTGCCTCTAGAAGCTGTTTCTTAATTCTTTAAAACTCTTAACACTAGATGTACCTTTTAAAAAGCAAGCTCTAGGGTGGTTGATTAATTTCAGCCAGGCACCATGCATACTCTTTGAGTACATGATACCTGCAGATAAGCAATATTATATTAGAGAAATTGATGGCTTGGTTTTTGTTCTTTTCAGGGTACATAAATAAGATGTGGATAGCACTGTCTACTGAAAAATTTTAAAGAGTATAATTATAAATGTCATGTAAATATTAAAATGAAGATGAAGATGTCTCAAAGATATTGTTTGACTCATTATTTCTTGAGAAAATCAGTGAGATATTACAACTCCTGAATTATAGTCCAAAGATCAGTGAGAGGAGATAGATGGATAGATAGATATGACAGATAGATATAGATACATGATAGATAGATAGATAGATAGATAGATAGATGATAGATAGAGAAATGTTGAAATAATAGATTTTCTTAGAACAGGAAAATTTGACCAATACCAATAGGACAATAACTAACTGCATTTCCATTGGACACAATTTGTCTTTCTATGGAAAAGAATCATTTACATAATCACCAATGTTCTACTACTTACGAAGTTGTAAAATAGCTTTTGATCTACAATATATAACCTGGAAGTGTGTGTTAGACAATGCCAATTTTCCACTGAAGACATCCAAAAATCTTTTTGTCCATTTCTAAGTCTTATGCCATTTTTTTCCTATACCATTTTAATGTATTGAGATATTAAAGCATGAATGCATTTTCTATAAAAATATTACTTCTATAAACTGAGAAGCTAGTATTTTTTCTAGATATTCTACTAAATATTCTGACTGTTCTTCAACATTGATTTACAACAACATGATCTACAAAGTAGAACAGTGTCTCCCAAATTAATTGGGGGTAATTTTTAATATTCATATTTCTAGGTCTTTCCCTGGAAAGTCTCATTCAGTAGATATGGAAAGGGACCTAGAAATAAGTATTTTTTTAATAAGCACCATACATGGTTTTTATGATTAGGCAAGTCGGGAAGTGTTTCATTACAGCAAGGGTGAAAATAACCCAGTAACTAAGTATAGTTTTGAGTACCCTTAAATTAATTAAACAATCATTAATTAAAGTTTCATATAACTCAGGAGGTTTATCACATCTTTTTTTTAGAAATGTCTAAATTTATGACCACTTACTGCCTTACAAATATTTTAAGTATTTTACCAGAGTGTAAATATTAATTACATCTAAATTAATTGCATTAATTGCATCTTTTAACTTTCAAAGGTCCCCATGCTATCACTATATTCTCCCCATCTTACATTGAATAGTGTGATAGCATCCTTTGAACTATTTGAACCAAAATTATAGAAAAATAATCAACAATCAATAAACTGAGGTCAGTCACCAGGAATATACAGACACTTGATCCACCAAATCCTAAAATATCAGTAGATGTGGGAAGAGACAAAGATGGGATCATGAACCAGAGTGATAGCTGAATCTGAAGAGCAAATCCATGAGTGCACAAATGGCTGAGTAGAGAGGTTGAAGAAACAAATATAGTAGATCCAGATAAATTTCCAGCACAACAGTTTTCAAAGAAACTACTCCCATAACAAGGGCTAAATCTCAGCCAGAACACACCAGTACACTGAAATGTGTTTATACTACTTGTAAATGGTTACTATCCTAAGTTCCTCATTCTCTCCTCCTAGCCATCCCTGGATCCAGTAATTGAAGGATAATATCTGACACAGCGGGGGATCCCCCCAAACCTCACTCCAGCCCTACTGCCAGCAACCATTTTGATTGCTTTCACCCACATCCCATCGTGGTTAAATACTGTGATTATTACTCCTACTCACAGTATGCCTCCAATGATATTTCATGGTGCTCTTAACCAGACTCCTAAAAGAAAATCCATTTTCTCCTAGAAAAAAAAAAAAGAGCATTTATCCTATTATTCCAGCATTTGAATCTTTACGTCTTACTAAGTTGAAAATGGCAGCCATGTCTTTGTATTTACATTGTGACTTTAAAATAATACAGTGCATCTATTGGGGGCTACAGTTAATTCTTTTGCCAATTCTTTCATTTTCTTTTCTTTTCTTTTAATTTTTTTTTATTTTTGAAAGACAGAGACAGAGCACAAGTGGGGGAGGGGCAGAGAGAAGGGGAGATAACAGAGTCCAAAGCAGGCTCTGGGCTGTCAGTACAGAGCCTGAGAGCAGGGCTCAAACCCACAAACCATGAGATCATGACCTGAGCCACAGACGGATGCTTAACCCACTCAGCCAGCCAGGCACCCCCCTTTTGCCAATTCTTAACTGAAAAATATTTTGCTACTTCTTTTCTATTGATTCCTGTGCAGCTTCCCTCTAAATACTTCTAAAAAGAACCAGAAAAAAAATATATATATATTGGACATCCATTTACCTGTAAGGGATTAAGGTAAAGGTTATTATACCTAACCATCTAAACAAAGCAGTACAATTTTAAAAAGAAAAATGTTTTAACGCACACTGGTACAATGTTTTTTTTTTTTTTCTTTCATGAGCCCACTATATAACTTTTAATTCCAGCTTTTTATGGGAACTGTTATTTCAAAACCTGGGTTTTCTCATTAAAACAACTCACACAAATTCATTTACACACCAATTATTCATTAATTGGGATAAAATTAGTGAGTTTCTTATACTAGACGTCTAGGGGAAAATCTTATTTCTTTCATTTGGATCTGGAAAAATCTATTTACAACCATTTTCCTCAGTATCCTCCAATGAAAATGAGTATTTGAACAAGATCAGAACTTTCCCAACTTTGCAGTAGCATAAAGCTCTCTTCAAAGAAAACATTGCATAAAAGCTCAACAGATAGGGAGAACTTCTCCAGTTAAAGGGAAAGTGTGGTCAGAGCATTGCCAACCTGAACCTTCACCTACTTCCCAGCCAATACTGACATACCCTAAAAGAATAAAATAGTGTGCAATCCAAAAAAAAATATGATGTCTTAGATCTTTTCCAACTCCAGAAATTCTATGAAAACTCTATAATGTGTTCCTACTGCTTGGGTTGTTCAATTGGACCGAATGAAAATTCATACAATAAAGGCTAAACTAGTACAAACACACCACAGAGGACATTGTCTTATTCATGATAGAACAGAAATGACCCAAAGTAGGCAAATTTATGCCATCATAACTCAGTATCAATCCCTCACACCTCATGATATAATCCAAACCAGGTATCAACTGCAATAAACAGCAGAAAAAGTAAATAATTGTAAAATAAGTCATGTTGACTGTGACCATTTATAACGATATGTTCATATATACTCTCACATTCACACATACTCATGCATACAACATATCTTCATACTTATTTCTCTTCCAAAGTTTCTTTTGATTGTTCCGTTTTGGGGACTTCTGTGTCCCTAATTAGGTTCTAGGTTAGATCCTCAAAGCCACTGCTCCTATACAACAATTTCAATTATTTTTGGTGACCATTACTAATCCAATGATTTGAACAACTTGAAAAAAGTTGGAAACTTTACAAAATTGGACCCATGTTATATTGCACAAGGTAACAAGAATTATCTGTTAAAAATGTAAATCACATATGAGTGTGCTTAAACACTTCATGGCTTCTCACCTCTCCTAGACGCAATATGAAATCCAATGTCACTTCTGTGTACCTCACCAGCTTCCTCTTGTCCCACTCCCCCTGCCCACTTCTCCCGACGTCAGCTTCACCCTCTCTCAGTTCCATGTTCTCTCCCATGTCATTGCCACCTTAATTATGCCATTCCTTTGCCTGGAAAACACATCTTTTCAGCCAGCTGCTTTAACAATCTATTCATCCTTCAGACTTCAGCTTGAGCCTCACGTTCTCAGCAGAGCCATACTTGATGCAGTCTACACTAGGTAACCTGATATATATTCCAATAGCATCTTATATCTTTTCACAAAACTCGACATATTTGAAACTGTTTAAGTTATCATTTGTAATTATTTACTTCATTTCTGAGTTTTTGTTGCTGGTAAATCCCCTGTGGACAAGGCCATGTCTATCTTACTCACTCCTACAGACCCATTACCTCTCATAGTACCTGGCATTTAGCAGATATTTGACAAATATTTATTGATGACAAAGGGCACCTAGAAAATGTACAAAATTCTGAATTCACTCCTTAATAGCTAATAGTGGTTTTAAAATCATTTCCTTATACCTAAAAAAAATTAATTTTCTTTTGTTATCAAAGATTTTATGATGCCTTCAAGTTCTTCAATTAAATGGAGTATTCTGAATATATATGTTTTTATAGAGCCATCTAGTGTCCATTTTGTTTAGTGAAACTTAAAATTAAATAAGACCAAAATAAAGCCCATAATATATATACTTAACAGCGAGAAAGGCATAATCTCCATCTGGCAGAGCAATTTAATGCACCAACTCACCACTTGTAAAGCTTTTTTTTTTTTCCTGAGCCTCCCCTGCCCTTCACCTTATGACAGCATATTAGTCGTTCAACAATTTTGGTAACTAAAACTTTGATGAGAGATCTCTGTTTAAGGTGGAATATTGAACAAATATGCTGCTACCTCCTCCCTCCTAAATGTCAGGAAAAGAATAAAATATGTATAAACACATAAAGATAAATAAAGCAGGATAGGAAACAACAGCAAATAAGATATGTATTAAAATTTTGGAACTTAGAAAGGAGAAGAATGGATAGTAACTGACATCGCTATTAGAGAAAGCTAAAAGCCAAGGAAGACCATGCGGGAACCAATAAGAAGATGAACCTCACAACATCTCAAAAACTGAAAGCACTAATAAAGTTACAGCCCTTCTCAGGAAGTTCCTATAGGATATATACTCCAGCAGAGAATAAACCATGAAAATATAAAATAAGAACATCATATCCAGGACACAGAATATACAACAAAGGTAAAACGTAAAGGGAATTCCCAGAATCATCAAAAAAGGGAAGTCTCAGGACTCCAGTTATGAAGTAGGATAGAAAGTAAACTGTGTAGATTGGAGCAGAAGGAGGGAGGTCTCTAAGAAATATAAAAAGAGAAGGAAGAAAGGAAGGAAGGGAGGGAGGGTGGAAGGAAGGAAGGAAGGAAGGAAGGAAGGAAGGAAGGAAGGAAGGAAGGAAGGAAGGTAGAGGAGCAAAAAAAAAAAAATGTTTAAATATACAGTGAGGATATTGAAACTCTGCCAAAATATTTGGGGATGAATGTCATAGGTACACAAAAAAGTTTAGAAAAGTTTTTATTTATTTTTTTAATTTTTTTTAATGTTTATTTTTGACACAGAGAGAGACAGAGCGTGGGTGGGAGAAGGGAAGAGAGAGAGGGAGACACAGAATCGGAAGCAGGCTCCAGGCTCTGAGCTGTCAGCACAGAGCCTGATAAAGGGCTGGAACCCACAAGCTGTGAGATCATGACCTGAGCCGAAGTTGGGCACCTAGCCAACTGAGCCACCCAGGCGCCCCTAGAAAATTTTTTAAAAGACAAGAGACAATATGGGCACAATAAAGCTGAGAATCCTATTGAAAAGGTAATAATGTAAAAACTAAATGTTGATTTAATCAACTGTGGCAGACATATACTAAGAAGATGGGAAGAGAGAAAATGGAGGGAGGTGTATATAAAAGAGCTAACTTGCTTTAGCTAAGTATTTTGATATGTAAACTAAAAATTTTTTAAATAACAATAAAATTATATACAAAGACAAAGTTAGAAAAGAACAGAAAGTGGTTTCCTCTGGGAGAAGGCATCAGGAGTGATGGGAGTGTGACTGAAGATAGATTTTTTCAAATTATGTCCTGACTTTTAAAATATGACTGGATACATATATAATTTTAAGTAGTTCAACAAAAATATATATCTTATATATTTCTCTTTCTTTTCTTTCTTCTCATTTTGCATTCCCACACTGAGCAGTATGAGACAATACATTTTCAAGTTCTATCTGAAATGTACTAGTGTTAATTCACTCATTTAGTTTCATTTGGAACTCTGATTACATGATATTGATAACAAGACCTCTTAATGGTTTTTTTTTTATTATTTCAAGTTTATTTATTTATTTGAGAGAGAGAGAGAGAGAACAAGAAGTGGGCCAGAGAGAGAGGCAGAGAGAGAGAATCCCACACAGGTTCCACACTGACAGTATGGAGCCCAATGCAGGGCTCAAACTTCCAAATCCTGAGATCATGACCTGAGCCAAAACCAAGAGTTGGACTCTTAACCAACTGAGCCATTCAGGTGTCCCTCTGAATACTTGTTGTTGTTGTTGTTGTTGTTGTTGTTGTTGTTGTTGTTGAATTTAAATTCGAGTTAGTTAACATACAGTGTCGTCTTGGCTTCAGGAGTAGAACCCAGTGATTCATCTCTTACATATGACCCCCAGTGCTCTCCCCAGAAATGGCCCTCCTTAATGCCCATCATCCATTTAACCCATCCCCCCATATACCTCCCCATCCAGCAACCCTCAGATTGTTCTCTGTGTTTAAGAGACTTTTATGGTTTTCTTTCCTCTCTGTTCTTATCATATTTTCCTTCCCTTCCCCTATGTTCATCTGTTGAGTTTCTCAAATTCCACATGTGAATGAAATAATATGATATCTGTCTTCCTCTAATTGACTTATTTCACTTAGCATAATACTCTCTATTTCCATCTACATTGTTGCAAATGGCAAGATTTTATTCTTTTTCATTGCCAAGTAATATTCCATAGTATGTATGTATATACACACATACAACATATTCTTTATCCATTTGTCGGTCAATGGGCATTTGGTCTCTTTCCATAATTTGGCTATTGTCAATAGTGCAAAAGAGTTTCCCTTTCTCCACATCCTTGCCAACATCTGTTTCCTGGTTGTTAGTTTTAGCCACTCTGACTGGTGTGATGTGGTATCTCAGTGTGGTTTTGATTTGCATTTCCCTGATGATGAATGATGTTGAGCATCTTTTTATGTGTCTGTTAGCCATCTAGATGTCTTCTTTGGAAAAGTGTTTATTCATGTCTTCTGCACATTTCTTCACTGGATTATTTGGTTTTGGGTGTTGAGTTTCATAAGTTCTTTATAGATTTTGGATACCAACCCTTTATCAGATCTGTCATTTGAAAATATATTCTCCCATTCTAAAGGTTACCTTTTAGTTTTGCTGATTGTTTCCTTTGCTGTGCAGAAGCTTTTTACTTGATGAGGTCCCTATAGTTCATTTTTGCTTTTGTTTTCCTTTCCTCCAGAAACATGTCAAGTAAGAAGTTGCTGCGGCTGAGGTCAAAGAGTTTGCTGCCTGTTTTCCTTTGTAGGATTTTGATTGTTCCTGGTTTTTGATGGTTTTAACATTTAGGTCTTTCATCCACTTTGAATTTATTTTGGACCTCTTAATGTTTAGACATACACACACACACACACACACACACACACACACACACACACAAAAACCTTCATCACTTTTGTAATGGTTTCCCACCAATGGTTGTTTGAGTATACTGGCTAGTGTGTTCTCTCTGTGGGGATATTTTTGTGATGCCTGGCATCACACAGCACCTGTTCTGAAAGACCTACAGAGCTACATATCATCCTCACACAATTTTCTACCAGATTTTTTCCAAATAACTATTTTGAAATTGGGAGCCAATTGCTGGCTCTAAATAATCAGCTTTTTAGGGTACTATATGGACCAGTACTTTACTGAGTACTGCCTGTCAAGTATGATCAATCATCAGCTACAGCATTTCTTTTAGCCTCAATGTTCTGTCTTTTTCTATGGATCTATATTTATAGTCACTTTTGTAGGAAGCATTAAAGCACCTAAAAGTTAAATGGCTTGCATATATTTTCTCCCATTCTATGGGCTACAATTTCACTCTGTTGATAATGTCCTTTGATTCACACAATTTTATAATTTTGATGTAGCCCAATTTATCTATTTTTATCATTGTTGGTGGTGGCGGTGTTGCCTACATTTTTGAGATCATATCCAGGAAACCATTGCCAAATCCGATCTCATGAAATTTTGGCCTATGTTTTCTTCTAAGAGTTTTATAATTTTAATTCTCATGGTTAGGTCTTTGATCCATTTTGAGCTAACTTTCAATATGGTGTAAAGTAAAGGTTCAGCTTTCTTGTTGTGCTTTTGAATATACAGCTTTCCCAACACCATTTGTTGAAGACTGTCCTTTCCCCATTAAATGGAAATCTGATAGTGATTAGTATCCAGAATATATAAAGAACTCTTACATCTCACCAATTTAAAACAAAAACAAAAACAAAAACAAGACCATCTGATCAAATATGGGCAAAAGACTTGAATAGACATTTTTCCAAGGAAGAAATACAAATGGCCAAAAGGCATGTGCAAAGATGCTTAACTCACTAATCGTTAGGGAAATGTAAATCAAAACCACAATGAGATAACACTTCACACCTATCAGGATAGCTATTATGAAACAAACAAAACAAAACCCAGAAAACAGCAAGTATAGGGAAAGATGTAGATGAGGAGAAACTGGACCCTTGTGCACTCCTGGTGAAAATATAACCTGGTGCAGACTCAATGGAAAACAGCATGGCAGTTCCAACTCAATACCCCCAAAACAAGTAATCCAATAAAAAAAAATGGGCAGAAGAAACAAATAGACATTTTTCTAAAGAAGATATACAGATGACCAACAGATACATGAAAAGATGCTCAACATTACTCATCATGAGGGAAATACAAATCAAAAGTACAATGAGATATCACCTGACACTTGTCAGAACGGCTAAAATCAACAATACAAGAAACAACAGGTGTTGGTGAGGATGTGGAGAAAGGGGAACCTTCTTGCATTGTTGGTGGGAATGCAAACTGGTACAGCCACTCTGGAAAACAGTATGGAATTTCCTCATAAAGTTAAAGATAGAATTAATCTACAATCCAGCAATTGTACTACTAGGTATTTACCCAAAGGATACAAAAATACTGATTCAAAGGGATACACGAACACTGATGTTTATAGCAGCACTATGTACAATAGCCAAATTATGGAAACAGCCCAAGTGTCCATCGATTGATAAATGGATAAGGAAGATGTGGTGTATGTGTACAATGGACTATTAGCCATAAAAACTAATAAAACCTTGTCATTTGCAACAACATGGATGGAACTAGAGAGTATTATGCTCAACAAAATAAGTCGGTCAAAAAAGACAAATACCATATAATTTCACTCATATGTGGAATTTAAGAATCAAAACAAAAAAGCAAAGGGAAAAAAAGAGTGAGAGAGAGAGAGAGGCAAACCAGGAAACAAACTCTTAATTATAGAGAACAAACTGATGGTTACCAGAGAGGAGATTGGGGGGGGGGGGGGGGAGGGGAAGCAGGGGTGGGGGTAAAATAGGTGGTAGGATTAAGAAGTGCATTTGTGATGTGCACCAGGTGTGGTATGGAAGTGTTGAATCACTATATTGTACACCTGAGACCAGTATCACACTGTATGTTAACTAACTGGAATTTAAATAAAAACCTTTAAAAAGTTAAATGGATTGATCATTTTAAATTGAGATTCCTAGAGAGGTCAAAGGAAAAGTCTCTCATTTTTACAGCATTCTCAAACCACGGACTGCTCCAAAGGCATACCTACTCTCAATGTATATATTAACTCTATGATCACTTGCTAACTATAAAGTTTTGGTGAGTGTGATAAGTTCTGCCATCAGGGGGCCAGCCGGGGTGGCTCAGTCAGTAAAGCCTCCCATTTTTGATTTCAGGTTAGGTTATGATCTCACAGTTAGTGAGACTGGGTTCTGTGCAGTCTGCTTGAGATTCTTTCTCTCTCCCTCTCTCTCTGCCCCTATCCCATTTGCATGCATGGGAATGTTCTGTCTTTCAAAAATGAATAAACTTGGATAAATGCACACACACACACACACACAGATACACACACACACATATATACAACTGAATACTACTTGGTGATCAAAAAGACATTGGTCAGAGAAAGATAAATATCATATGATTTCACTCACATGTGGAATTTAAGAAACAAAACAGATGAACATAGGGGAAGGGAAGGAAAAATAAGATAAAAACAGAGAGGAAAGCAAACCATAAGAGACTCTTAAATACAGAGAACAACCTGAGGGTTGCTGGAGGGGAGATTGTGGGGGATGGGTTAAATGGGTGATGGGCATTAAGGAGGCACTTGTTGGGATGAGCACTGGGTGTTATATGTGAGGAATGAATCACTAAATTCTATTCCTGAAACCATTACTACTATATGTTAACCACCAGTATGATACTGGCACACAAAGAGACACATAGATCAATGAACAGAAATAGAGAGCCCAGAAATAAACTCAAGCATAATTAGTCTATTAGTTTACAGGAAAAGAGGAAAGAATATTTAGGAAAGGACAGTCCCGTCAATAAATGGTGTTGGGACAACTGGAAAGGCATATGGACAAGAATGAAACCGAATCGCTATCTTACACCAAACAGAAAAATTAACTCAAAATGGATTAAAGACTTGAACACAAGACCCAAGATGATAAAACTCCTAGAAGAAAACATAAGTGTTATGCTCCTTGACATTGGTTTTTGTGATGGTTTTTTGGAATTGGCATTGAAATTAATGACAACAAAAACAAAAATAAATAATTGGACTTCATCAAACTAGAAAGCTTCTGCACAGCAAAGAAAACCATCAACAAAATGAAAAGTCAATGTACTGAATGAGAAAACAGTATTTGCAAATCATATATCTAATACAGGGTTAATATCCAAAACATGTAAATAACTCATACAATTCAATAACAAAAACAATCCGATTAAAAATTAGGTAGAGGAGGGGCACCTGGGTGGCTCAGTTGATTGAGCATCGGACTTTCACTCAGGTTATGATCTCTTGGTTCGTGGGTTCAAACCTGCATCGGGCTCTGTGCTGACAGTACAGAGCCTGGAGCCTGCTTTGGGTTCTCTGTCTCCCTCTCTCTGCCCCTTCCCCCTCTCATGCTCTGTCTGTCTGTCTGTCTGTCTCTCTCTCTCAAAAAATAAATAAATACTTAATTTTTTTTTTGAAAAAACTGGGTAGAGGAACTGAATGGGTATCTTTCCAAATAAGAGATACAAGCGACCAACAGGAACATGAAAAGATGCTCAACATTACTAGTCATCAGAGAAAGGCAAATCAAAATCATAGCAACATATAACCTCACACCTATTAGAATAGTTATTACCAAAAAGACAAGAAATAACAAGCATTGGCAAGGATGTAGAGAAAAAGGAACCCTTGTGCACTATTTGTAAGAATGTAAATTGGTGCGGCCAACTATGGAAAACAGAATGGAGGTGCCTCAAAAAATTAAAAATAGAACTATCTTATGATCTAGCAATTATACTTCTGGGTATTCATCCAAGGAAATGAAAAAACTAACTTAAAAAGATATCTGCATCACCATGTTCACTGCAGTATTATTTACAACAGCCAAAATATGGAAGCAATCCAAGTGTCTATCCATGAATAAATGGATAAAGAAAATGTGGTATACAGAGAAACAGACACACACACACACACACACAACATGGATGGATCTTGAGGGCGTTATGCTAAGTGAAATAAGTCAGACAGAGAGAAAAACAAATAGTACTTGTATGTGGAATCTAAAGACAAAACAAAACAAAAAACTAAAACATACAGATTGGTGGTTGCCAGAGGTGGGAGCTGGGGGTGGTCAATATTGGTGAAGGTGGACAAGAGGTACAAGCTTCTAGCTGTGAAATAAATGTCATGGGACTGTAATGTACAGCATGGTCACCATAATTAATAACACTAGATTGTATATTTGGAAGTTGCTAAGAGAGTAAATCTTAAAAGTTCTCATCACGGGGCGCCTGGGTGGCGCAGTCGGTTAAGCGTCCGACTTCAGCCAGGTCACGATCTCGCGGTCTGTGAGTTCGAGCCCCGCGTCAAGCTCTGGGCTGATGGCTCGGAGCCTGGAGCCTGTTTCTGATTCTGTGTCTCCCTCTCTCTCTGCCCCTCCCCGTTCATGCTCTGTCTCTCTCTGTCCCAAAAATAAATAAAAAACGTTGAAAAAAATTAAAAAAAAAAAAAAAGTTCTCATCACACACAAACACACAAATTTGTAACTATGTGTGGTGATACATGCTACTTAGACTTATTGTGATGATCATTTCATAATATATACAAATACTGAATCAGGAGGTTGTTCACCTGAAACAAATACAATGTTACGTCTATTACATCTATTAAAAACAAATAAGCAAAAACAACAGGACATTTTGGCATACTTCAAAATAGTTCCTTTCCTCTTTCCCCTGCTAGAAATATAAGGGGATTTTTTCTCTGATACTCACTATGAGGACCTGGTGGAGCTCCCAGAAGTAAAACTCACAAAAGTGTGAGGATCCTCAGATGACTGAGTCCCCATGAATTTCTGTCTCAGACTTGTCCACATGGAGCCTCCAACAAGTCACCAAATACGTTTTAGGTTTACCTATCCTGGTACTGATCATTGCAGAGGCTTCTCCTCATGAATTTCCACTTGGATAAGTTGTGATTCTCTGTATCTGCCCATCTGTCTCTCCTATTTGGGGGGCAACAGTTTTCTCTGTGACTTCAGTTCTCAGAGCTAAGAATAGTTGTTGATTTTTTTTTCTTTTTTTTTTAAGTTTATTTATTTTTTTAAGTGAGAGAGAGAGGGACAAAGAGAGGGAGAGAGAGAGAATCCCAAGAAGGCTCCACGCTGTCAGCACAGAGCCCATCGTGGAGCTCAAACTCATGAACTGTGAGATCATGACCTGAGCCAAAAGCAAGAGTCAGATGCTCAAATGAATGAGCCACCCAGGAGCCCCCAATTGTTGATTTTTAAGTTTGTTCAGCTGTAAAAGCTGTTCTTAGGAGAAAGTGAAGACTTCTAAGATCTTTTTTACATGGCACACCAGAAACCAGAAGTCTTGAGGCAATCTTTTATTACCTTCCTGAGTTTCTTGGTCTAGGTGTCAATTTATAGTTCAGAATCTGTTTCTGCTCCACTGAGTCGTTTAAGTGACTCAAAGATCATCATCCTTTCCCTCCTGATAGCAATGCAGCTAGATTTTCTGAACAGGTCTATTCCCTGACAGGATGAAGGCACATAGGAACCTTCAGGCCGAGCTCATTGCTCCTACTTCTCCCCCAAAGTTTCAGATCCCTGAGACCAGAACACATGTCATCTGGATCCAAGTAAACTAGATACTATCTTTTCCTGGTTCTCTTCCCAACCCTACACATACCCCTGTCCTGACTCCTCCAGTCCCTATTTTTCTCATCACTGTAGCTGGCCTTGAGATCAGCAAGACAGAGAAAATCGAAACAGGAACCACAATTTATCCCGTGCTCTCATCTCCAGCAATAGTGCTTCCACATGCAACTTTTATTGTCAGAACAAGATCATTTACAGAAAGGAGAAGGGCAAGGTCTGTGTAACTCTAATATTTGTCCTTTTTCTACCATTCCATGATGTAGAAAGGAACACAGACCACCAGACCCAACTAGGAATAAGGGACTCAAAACACATGTTCTCCTAAAGTTCTATATAAATTCTTCATTTGAATTTTGGAATGACAATAATAACAAGATTTACTTTGTTATCTTTAGTGTCACCAACTATGCCATCTCCTTTCTCACAGGACAGAGGTGCTAGCATGGAGATCACAGACATGACCACTCCTCCATTAGAATGGTATATATATATTCTTTCTGTAGGAACTGATTTCAAATCAAGATAAAAATTTCCTGACACCCTCAAGCCTAGGATTTTAAACAATGCTAAAGAATTTAAGTGCTACAGTGTTGAAGTTTGTCTGTTCTGGGCACTGATTGTATTCTATCTAGAGCATCTGAAACAATGTTTATTTTAGACACTTCATAAATGTTTGTAGAATGATTGAATGAATGGCAGAGAGGATACCAGTTAATATATCAAAATTTGGAGTTGCTCTAGTGTTCTCTAGTGTTCTAGAGATACAGATCAAAGAAACACTCTAATAATGCAAAATGTTTAATCCATTTCTTTTTTTTTTTTTAATTTTTTTTTTTTAACATTTTTTATTTATTTTTGGGACAGAGAGAGACAGAGCATGAACGGGGGAGGGGCAGAGAGAGAGGGAGACACAGAATCGGAAACAGGCTCCAGGCTCCGAGCCATCAGCCCAGAGCCTGACGCGGGGCTCGAACTCACGGACCACGAGATCGTGACCTGGCTGAAGTCGGACGCTTAACCGACTGCGCCACCCAGGCGCCCCTTAATCCATTTCTTAAAGAGGCTGACTTCACTTTGACGTTTGACTGCTGACAGTTTTTTAAGCCCCACTACTCCCTTTCCCTTAATGCCCACATCTGAGCAAGCTGACAAGAAAGCCTGGTGTTCTCTCCATTGTCACTGTCAGGAACTTAAAATCACACAAACCTCACCCCATTCATTCAACGCAAACTCTCATCCTAGCCCCACTGCCTAATCATCATAGAATCCCAAGCTAGTCACTCCTACCTGTCCTGTCAAGACATTTTTGGAACTGCTTGGGACCCTGCCCTGTCCCTCATGAAAAGTCTCAGAAGAATAATAAACCTTTCCATACCCTCTTAGTGCATGTGTGTCATTATCAATCTTAATAGCTGAACCAAATTTGGGGTGAGAGTGTGTAAGACAGGGATCCAATTTTGTAGTTTTGCATGTTAATATCCAGTGTTCCCATCACTTGTTGGAGAGACTATCCTTTCCCCCAATGAGTATTCTTGGCTTCTCTGTAAAATGGTAATTGATTATATATGTTTGTGTTTATTTCTGAGCTCTCAGTTCTGTCCCATTGGCCCATGTGTCTGTTTTTATGCCAGAAAAAGAACTATAGACTATTCCCAAGGAGTTTTGCTTGTAAGTATAGTAATATGTCTAGAGATCTTCAGAATACTGTTCCCACAGCCAAGACTTGAACTAAAATCTATTTATCTGACTGCAATAACCTGCACAGACAGGACTTCATAATCTTGCCACGTGTGACAGAATGGAGAAAGCGGCTAAGGATAAGCTTGTGGCTGTGAGTCAGATTTGAATGCTCTAATCCAGTCCCTGTAAAGGGGAGCACCTCTCAGGGTGGGTAAATATAGAATCTGTGGAAAAATCACCAAGAAAGAAGCCAAACCACTCTCATGGTTCATTCATCACTGAATTGTTTCTTGGCTTTTGTGGCCTTATGGATTTATTTATTTATAAGCATATATGTTATATATAATACATAATAAAATATATATTAATATATATGTATAAACATATATGTAAAGACATATAAATTTTAATTTCAATGAATGAATGAATTAAAGTGAATAGCTAGGTACTTGGCAAAATACTTAATTTCTTATACTTTCTTATACTTTTCCTCATCTATCTATACTATACCACAAGGTGGCTGATTTGATTAAATGAGTTAATGTAAATGTTAAACACAGTTCCGTGCATACAGTAGGTACCACATAAATTTTAGCTATTGTTAGTATTACCTTGTTGAAGCACACAACCAGTATATTAAAAGTCTCTGTTTTAGGTGTAGGCAAAAGAACTCATTCTAAGCCAGGATACCTAAGGGAAGGTCAAGCTATGGGAAGCTGAGAAACGGTTTCCTAATTCCAAGAAAAACATACCAAGAGAGATAGTTTTCTTTTGGCCTTTGAATGCTACTATGCCTGCCTGTGACGTCTAGAACTGCAGCAACCATATTGTAACTGTGAGTGGATCTGAGGCAGAACTGAGATCTAGAAAGGACCTGGGTTGTTGATGACACTGTTAAGTTACTGCATCAAACAACCCTAATATTGGTCTACTTGTGCATTTCTTAATGTATGCAATAATAAATTTCCCAGTTGTTTATGAAAAAACAGTTTTGGTTTATATATATTGTCTTCTCTAGACAGGAATGTCTGGAGAATAAGGATCATCAATTCAACAGACTTACTGAGACATACTGTGTTCCCCAAGCCTGCCCAGATGCCAGGGTCAAAATGGTGAACTGGATCCAGACCGTGTCTTTTTTTTTTTTTTTTTTTTTTTTATTTATTTATTTTTGGGACAGAGAGAGACAGAGCATGAACGGGGGAGGGGCACAGAGAGAGAGGGAGACACAGAATCGGAAACAGGCTCCAGGCTCCGAGCCATCAGCCCAGAGCCTGACGCGGGGCTCGAACTCACGGACCGCGAGATCGTGACCTGGCTGAAGTCGGACGCTTAACCGACTGCGCCACCCAGGCGCCCCCAGACCGTGTCTTAATCATCCCTGTATGTTCATTGATTAGCATAGTTGAGCAAGAAGCAGATGCTCAAAACACTGTGCCTCAATCAATAAGTAGCTGGAAATATAAAAAAAATAAGTAATGTTGAAAAGATGAATCATGCCTTTGTAAGAGTATTGAGAGAGGAGATGTAAAACCCTAAATATGTGTACTAAGTGACCCATTTGTCAAAATTAAGTCTGGTTTGCAATGAACTACAAAACGTTTTTAAAGCACCCTAGAGACGCTGAAGCATTCTCTTTACAATTCAGGTAGTGATAATTAAAGTAACCAGATTATAAAGCTAACATTTATGGATCCCTAATGTACACTAAGCACCTTAGTCTAAGAAAGAAATACTACAGGAGCACCTGGGTGGCTCTGTCGGTTAAACACCCAGCTCTTGATTTTGGCTCAGGTTATGATCTCACGCTTTACAAGTTTGAGCCCTGCACTGGGCCCCATCGAGTCCCCCCATCGAGTTTCACATCAAGCCCCACATCGGGCTCCACAGCACTGACAGTACAGAGCCTGCTTGGGATTCTCTCTCTCTGTCTTTCTGCCCCTCCCACATGCACTCTCTCTCAAAGTAAATAAATAAACTTTAAAAAAATACTACGTTGTTTTCATGTGATGGGTTTCTCTCTTACTTTATCAAATGGGTAAAAACACCGCAAACCCTCTACAAATGCAGCTTTCCAACTTTGGAAAACAGAGTATTTTCCAGGTTTTTATAATTAAAACAAGTGAACACAAAACTGCAGCAGCTTAAAGACTCGACAGCAATTGCATAGTTTCTTTTGAACAACTATATTTTTTTAATTTTTTATTGTTTATATATTTTTGAGAATGAGAGAGAAAGAGAGAGAGGGAGAGGGAGCACAAGTGGGGGAGGGGCAGAGACAGGGAGAAACAGAATCCGAAGCAGGCTCCAGGCTCTGAGCTGTGAGCACAGAGCCTGACATGGGGCTCAAACCCACAAACCAAGAGATCATGACCTGAGATGAACCCAGATGCTTAACCTACTGAGCCATCAGGCACTCCTCTATTGAACAAATATTTTAATGGTCGATATTTCCTAGTTATAACAGACTTTCATCAGGGAAAAAATTTTAAATACAGAAAATATAAATTAAAATAAAGATTGCTTGTAGCCAATTATCTTGTAAGTACACACATAGGGACCACACTGCACATACACTCTTATAACTGTGTTTATTTTGTTTTATTTAAAGCACACAGTGAGAATTTACAAATATTATTAACCATAAATGGCTCTAATGAACACACATTTATCTACCATATGAAGTTTGATCATTACTTAAACATTTTCCCATTGTTGGTTCCCAGAGTTGTTTCCAATTTTTCCACTTTTAAATTTTACACCTATTGTTGCAGTCAGCATCCTTCTATGTAAATCTCTGTGGATTTCTCATTGCTTTATTAGAAAAAAATCTTAAAGTATAATTACTAAGTGAAGCATATAAATAGCATGTAAATATTTAGAAATGTGTTGAGAAGTTGCCTTCCAGAAGGGCTTTACAAATCTATTAGTGTGAATTAAAATGACCACACTTGGCATCATCATACTTTTTTCATTCTTTTGTCCCTTAGTCTATGGAAATCATATCTCAGCATTATAACTCACTTTTTCTTTGACTACTAATGGGAGGGAAGAATTTTGCAAATGTTCATAACTATTTATATTACTTCCTTTTAAGAAGACAGGCAAATATTTTTCCCAGTTTATTCTTCACTTTTAAATTTTGTTCATTTGAGAGGCGCCTGGGTGGCTCAGTTGGTTAAGCATCCGACTTCGGCTCAGGTCATGATCTCATAGTTCGTGAGTTTGAGCCCTGTGTCAGGCTCAGTGCTGACAGCTCAGAGCCTGGAGCCTGCTTCGGATTCTGTGTCTCCCTCTCTCTCTCCCTTCCCCTGCTCATACTGTCTTTCTGTCTCTCAAAAATAAATAAACATTAAAATTTGTTTTTATTTTGTTCATTTGACTTTTTAAACCATAATTTTAATACTTATGGTATGACACTATCAATCTCTTACTTTTTCATTGTTTTCATACTTGAAAAGTCTTTCCCCATCTCAAGATTTAGACTAACATATATTTATGCCTCTTTAAATCTTTATGGGCTTACTTTTTACATTTTACTCTTTATATGAATTATTTTGAGGGAGTTGTGTAATATAAATTAATAATATTACTTTATATTTTCCAAATAGTTAAACATCAGAGTCAGTTTTAGTGTTGGCAATATACATTCAGGTTTAATCCAAGTTTTAACTAATGTACAGACATAATCCAAGGAATGAAAAGAGCAGTAGATGGGTCACCTGGGTGGCTCAGTCAGTTGCACATCCGACTTTGGTTCAGTTCATGATCTCGCGGTCTGTGGGTTTGAGTCCCACATCAGGCTCTGCTCACAGCTCAGAGCCTGGAGTCTGCTTTGGGTTCTGTGTTTCCATAGCTCTCTGCCCCTCCCTGATCATGCTCTGTCTCTCTCGCTCTCAAAAATAAACATAAAAAAATAAAAAATAAAAAAAAGGAAAAAGAGCAGGAGAGTTTCCCCTTACGTCCTAGAATATTGTGGCCAAACAGATTTGTTATTCCAGCCCTTCATTAACAGGTAGTTACAATTCTACCACATTGACCACAGGTAGGAAAAGATTCACTCCAGTTCTCTTGGCCTAGAGTTTAGGGTTTCTGAACTGTTCTGTTCTCATCCAAAAGGCTCATGTCCAGAATCTCAAGGATACAGCACTGAAATCCTAGAATTTAACACAACTCTATAGCTACTAGAATCAACTCACCCAGGTCATGGTAAATAAACATTCAACAAAAATGATCTCTTTTGCAGAATCACTTCCTTTTCTTACTATATGTTATATTGAAACCACTTTCAAACAGTATATAGTCATTTTTAAAAATGTATTTATTTTGAGACAGAGAGAGAGAGAGAAAAAGCGGGGAAGGGGCAGGGAGAGAGGGAGAAAGAGAATCCTGTCAGTGCGGAGCTCAACATGGGCCTCAAACCCACAAACCTTGAGATCATGACCTGAGCTGGAACCAAGAGTCAGATGTTTAACCAACTGAGTCACCCAGGCACTCCTATATAGACATTTTTTGTGACTGGCCTTTTTTTTTCCTTTTTCTGCGGCAGAGCTGAAAAACCCTAGTAACAATATCCCCAAATGTGTGATTACTGCACTTATCCTTGTGGCACTAATCTACATATTGGTTAACAATTCCTACCTAGTGGTAGTGACTCCAAAGGAAATCATTCCCTCAGGTATGGCTACACAGAACTAGGGGAAAGACATTCTGTCTCATTCTCCTGAGTAAAGGGAATTTCTAATATACAGTGGATCTTTCTGCATACCTTAAGAGAATTATGATAAATTAGTTCATGTCTGGGTTATTTATTTATTTACTTACTTACTTATTTAAAGATAAAAGTTTAAAAGGTCAAACAATCTTTAATTTTGAGCATATTCTAAAAAGTAAAGTCTAGCAGCAGAAATATGGAAAGCATAAAGAATTAGAAAAGGAAAAAAGGCAGAACACAATAGATTAAGTTGATTAGAATACGATAGAAAAAATAGGAATATTTATCAAAATTCCTTAGAATATACTCCTTAAGGACATCATGGGCACTCTGGGTTAACATCTGCCCCTAGTAAATATATGTCATATGATTTGTCCCCAGGTATATCCCCAAAATCTACTGGGGATACAGAGCTTAATTATTTAACTTTTCCTATTGCTGAATGTATGAATCCTTCTGCAATATATCTCTAAGTACATAATTTCAGTTTACCATAAAAATTATTCAGATTTTCAACATTTATTTTAATTACTACCTCATAGGTAAAGAAACTAAGTTTTTTGTCCAAAAAATAGGCCAACTGAAGAGCCTCAATTCTCGGTTAAGCTTAACATATGAACATAGATACACTAATAAAGTATTTATTTTTTAGCTTTACATTTCTAGTTATCATCAAGTCCTAAAAATAAAGGATAATCATTAATAAGCTGATTATACTATACACACTATGCTGCACCTCAGTTATTGCAACTCTTCAATGACATAAGGATGTGTTGTTTGCCCAGCTCACACACCGGTAGTGATAATCAAGTTTGAAAATATATATATGAAGGTACTCTGGAACTCCTAGAGCACACAAATGTTCTGCTATGGGAAGAGAGGTGGCTTAATGAAAACAGCCATATATATGAAGTAAAATGACCTAATTGTAAAAAGTGCCTTTCAGACACTGCAGCTTTGTGAATTTGGTAAGGATTTCTATTTTTAATGTCAGTAAAATGGGAAGGAAAATTGTTGCTCTCATACTACATAGGCAAATTAAGAGTAAGAAAAATCACTTTACAATATTTACAAAATCAAGTTATGGTAGTTATAGTTGTTGAAATACAAGGAACAAAAATACTCTGTTGTGATCCTAAATCTCCAGAGGAGAGTAACATTTTTCACTGAAGAGAGCCCTTTAGTGTTAGGAAATCAGACTTGTGAGTTGTCAGGGTTCATAGTGCAAAAAGATAATAAATAGTTTCACAAAAATTTTAGACATGTTAATATTAGTAGACCTGATTTGAGGCAGAAGGTAAAAAGCCACAGAGCTGCCTCCTTTGATGTAGTAAATTAAGTAGGAAACATACAGATAAAGTCTACATCTTTGCTAGCCTGGGTTTGCAGTCCAGTTTGGGGTTACCATAAATCAGCCAATTTAAAAAAAAAAAATTTAATGTTTAATTCTTCTTGAGAGACAGAGAGAGAGAGACAGAGCATGTGCAGGGAGGGGCAGAGAGAGAGGGAGACACAGAATCCGAAGCAGGCTCCAGCCTCTGAGCTGTCAGCACAGAGCCCGATGTGGGGCTTGAACTCATGAACCACAAGATCATGACCTTACCGAAGTCAGGTGCTTAACTGACTGA
Organism: Neofelis nebulosa; assembly: GCF_028018385.1. NCBI lineage: Eukaryota > Metazoa > Chordata > Mammalia > Carnivora > Felidae > Neofelis > Neofelis nebulosa. Next base: position 33,141,984 of record NC_080795.1, read on the forward strand.
GCCACCCAGGCGCCTCCAAACCAGCCAATTTTTAATAAGAGTGTCAGACAGGACCTAGATTAGCTCTTTACACATCCTTGGATGACTGAAGAACTGCACACATTTGCAGGAGAAGACTATGAAAGTCAAGCAGTAAATAAAATCCAAGGTGACTCAAAAATTGGCTGAAGTTTTAATACGCTTCTCAACACACACAGAGATAGATTGTATGAGGGTAGTAGCCTTATGGGCTTGAGATGTTTGGGTATAACATCTCAAATTATTAACTGACCACTAAGCTATGCAGCTACAGAAGCAATATCTAGGAATCCAAATATAAAAATTTAAATTAAGAATTAAAATATGAGCTGGGGCACCTGGGTGGCTCAGTCAGTTAAGCGTCTGACTTTGGCTCAGGTCATGATCTCCTTGTCTGTGAGTTTGAGCCCCGTGTCAGGCTCTGTGCTGACAGCTCAGAGCCTGGACCCTGCTTCAGATTCTGTGTCTCCCTCTCTCTCTGCCCCTCCTTGGCGCTCTCTCTCTCTCTCTCTCTCTCTCTCTCTCTCAAAAAATAAACATTAAAAAAAAGAATTAAAATATAAGCAGACACATCATTAGCTTTACGCTATGAGGGAAATGGGATTTTTCAGTTTAAGTCCAGGCAAGTTTAAAAAAAAAGAAGAAGAAAAGAAAACCTGGGAAAATATGTGAAGAAATAATGGCTTGTAAATGCCAGAAATTTATGAAAAACATCAGGAAGTGGAGCCAAGAAACTGAATGAACCCACAATGAACACAAAGAGAATCAAATCTAGATGTAGCAAAGCAAACTGTGAAAGCCAAAGCAGAGAAAAAGAGAAAGCAGCAAGAGAAAAAGTATTCATTATGTACAGGAAAACATCAATTAACAATTGACTTATTTAAAAAATGGAAACCAGAGGCAGTGGAATGACATAGTTAAAGTGCTGAAAGGGAAAAAAAGCCTGTTAACCAAGAATTTGATATCCAGTGAAAACACCCGTCAGATATGAAGTCAAAATAAAGACATTATCAGAAAAGCTAAGCAAATTCATTGCTAGCTGACTTGACCTATAAAAGATACTAAAGGAAATTCTTCAAGCTGAAAGAAACTAACTTGAATCGAGAGGAAGGAAGAAAGAGCACCAGAAACAATAAATACATGGGTAAATATGCAGGGCTCTGAGTATATAATTGTATATACATTTCTCTTTTCTTTGAATTAAAAAGTAATACCTGAGATTACACTAAAGCATAGACTTTATAAACTATACAGATGTAATACATGACAATAACAACACAAAGAAACAAAGAGGAAATGAGCTATAAAAAGAGCAAAGTTACTATATTTTACTCAAATTAAGTAAGAATTAACTTGAAATCTATTTTGATGAATTTAAAGGTGTGTGTTGTAATTACCAGCCCAACCACTAAGAAAAATAACTCAAAAAGTGTAGATTTTAAAAAATCAACACAGGAATTTATATGGCACATTAAAAATATTTGTTTAACCCTTAAGGAGGTAGTAAAAGAACAGAGGAACAAAAAAGACATGACATTAAAAACAAATAGCAAAATGACAGATGTAAATACAATAGTATCAATAATTAAATTAAATGAGAATATGCTAAACACGCCAATAAAATAAATTGAATTGGCTGAATGAATAAAATAATCCATCCAACTATAAACTGTCTAAATGAGACACACCTTAGATTCAAAGCACAATTAGGTTGAAAGTAAAAGGATGGGAAAAGATACATATGTAAATAGTAACCATAACAGAACTAGAATGGTGATATTAAAAAGAAACAAAATAACTTTAAGACAAAAAAAAAGTTACTAGAGACAAAGAAAGGCATTTCACAATGATAAAATGGTCAGTGTATGAAAGAGATATAACAATTATAAATGTATACATACCTAAAAACAGAGTCCCAAAACACATTAAGCCATACTCATGTAACTGAAAGGAAAAACAAGCAATTCAACAATTGTAGTTGGAGATGTCAGGACATCACTCAAAAACTAGACAGAAAATCAACAAGGATACAGATCTGATCTAATTGACATTTATAGAATACTCCACAAACAGAAGTCAAATACACATTTATTTCAAGCACATATGAAACATTCTTAGGATAGACCAAACACTAAGATATACAACAAGTCTCAAAAAATTAGAAAAGATTTATATCATGCAAAGTATTTTTTTCAACCATGATGGATGGAATCAAAATAGAAATCAACAAACATAATGTAATTTGAGAAATCCTACATGTTAGAAATTAAACAACACACTTCTAAATAACTCATGGGCCAAAGAAGAAATCACAAGACTCTCAAGAACTGTGACAAGTATGGGGCACCTGGGTGGCTCAGTCGGTTAAGTGTCCGACTTCCGCTCAGGTCGTGATCTTGCGGTCTGTGAGAGCCCTGCGTCGGGCTCTGTGCTGACAGCTCAGAGCCTGGAGTCTGTTTCAGATTCTGTGTCTCCCTCTCTCTGACCCTCCCCCATTCATGCTCTCTCTCTCTCTGTCTCAAAAATAAATAAACATTAAAAAAAAAAAAAAGAACTGTGACAAGCCTGCAATTTAACCCCGATTACAAGGTCACGTTATCCTCAGTTTCATGAATGCCAGCACTGGAGACAAAAACAATTTATTATTCATAGCAATATCAGTAGCAAAAATGCCATTTTTGTCCTGGTTCCCCAAACTTCAATTACCACAAGACAAAGTGAAAAAGGCCAGGTAATACACATGACAGTAGAGGAACCTCAAGTTATGGAATCCAAATCTTTTATAATAGGTAATAAGTCTCCCGTACCTTTACGCTAAAGGAAGACACTGTCTTGATTATAGAGTAAACAAACCTTCCTTTTCTTCTAGATGGAAACACTATCTTTATGTCCCTAGCAGTCCACTACACAAACATCCTTGAAAGTATAGTCTAGGACAAAGGCAATCATTGTCTCTGCTCACTAGTTGTACATAAGTGCAAGAAACCTCTGGAAAGTTGCCTCCCAATAATACCCACCCTTCATTTCTACATTTGGCTTCCAGCAAATTGTCCCACGAGCATACAAGTCCATCAATTATTCTAATAAACCTGACTAACAGAGGCTGGGGCCAAATACATTCATCTGTCTCACAGAGCATTTAATTAAGGCTGCAATTAACAAGATCCCCATGAGGCAGTGTTGACCTCAACCTTGCTCCCTCTTCCCGCCATCAGGGTCCTGGACCTAACTAGATGAAAAAAATCCCAACACAAAGGCTGAGTAATTATTATGGAAATTTAACATCTGGAGATGTTAAAAGTTGTTTTGCACAGGAGGTGCTGAATTGAGGCCATCACTTCCTGTTTCAGATAGACCTCTTGGTAATGTTAAGGGAGATAACAATCAAATAATAGTCAGCCGTCTGGCTTGGAACAGTTTCAGAGAGGAGCACCAGGGTATATTCCTTCAAGAGAAAGGTTCCAAGAATGGCTCTGAAAAACAAAAGCTCATTATTGTCCGTCCATCCATATTTTCCAGAATCTAAAATATTCTCTCCTGGAAACCTACAGTGGCCACTGTAAGAAGATTCAGCAAACATTGTCTTTATAATCTAGGACCATTATCTTTATAATTCAGGACCATGTCAATCCAACAAGAGACTCCAGGTAAATGAACTAGAATTAATTTTGAATTCTCTAGGCTTCCTTTTGGCCAGGCTGCTACCCAGAGGATATACCAACCAGGTGAACTTGAGATTGGTGTGTCAAAGGAGAGTTTACAGTTGTGGATTCCCAAAGCTAAAGAGTATGTCACACCTTGCTGGACAGCTTCCAATACAACCTGTTGATTTTTGTTCCCTATTCAAATAATACTGATCTGGGAGTTATTATTCCCTCAGACTTAATCCTCTTAATAAACGATGTGGGATTCATAAACTAGATTCAACTTGGGCTAATGATGATAGGTTTACTTAAACTAAGATTCTAGGAGCCCAAACTGTCCAGATGTTACAAAGTGAATCAAACTCCAAAAATAAAATACCTCCTTCATCTTTGTAAAGAGCATTTTCTACTTTTAGCACATCTTTTCTCATATCTATATGTAAAATCTTTCAAGCCTTTGTGAGCCCATTTTAGGGGTATTTGATCAAGAGTACGGATTTTCTATTTATTGGTCTGTAAGTTTCTTAGGCTGTTTTCAATTTAAAATCTCAGGGGAAAAGAAGTACAAGACTGATCCTTGTTGTAAAAAGCTAAGGACCCAAATGATCTTTTTATATTATGACAGATACAACCAGTGAAATTTGAGTCAAAAAGGACCATAGGTGGAGTGTATAATGTTGTACTATATCTCAGTGAAGAAACTGACCAACGTTCAGGACCAATGATTATTTGAGTGCCCTCTTAATGATACTACCATAGCTGACCTAATAGAGGAACTAGACTTGCCAAGTATTTCTCAGATTTCTCAACTCAAATGTCTATCAGTACATAAATCTCCACCTTTAGTGGCCAATACAGAAGAGCTACAGTCTAGATATTTGTGAAGGAGTGTAATCTCAAACTCATTCATCTTTCAAAAACTTACTTCAGAGGCAAAATATCTATAGAGGACTGATGAAAATAGAAGTATTCTGCTGGTTCCTCAAACTACTAAAACCTCTCTATACATTTATAACATCTGAAATGTTTCATATAAGCCTGTGGAAGAATTTTTCTTCTAATTGTCTACTAGAAGATGGATGTCCTTCCATCTATATCGTTCATGTGACCAAAATATTGTATTTAACCAAACAACCTCTAGCAACTCATTCCAACACTTACTGCAAGTAGATTGTTAAGTGATATATATTTTACATTCTACAATAGTCTCCCTATATGTAGACCTACTGAGGAAAATTTTTTCTAATATTTGTAATATTTGTATCAGGAATGCTTGTGTTTCTAGGCAGATTATTTAGTTTTCTTTACAGGTCCCCAGACTCTAGTAATATCATGCATTTCTTTTTACTTAGGTTGCTAGAAAGCTTAAAGCTAAATCAGTGGTCAGTCACTAAGTTGTAAATAGGCATAGAGCGGGCATATCTTGCGATATAGCATTTATTATTGTTAGGTGTTTAAGGTTTTTTTTGAAATGAGGTAGGTCACAAACAATCTTGATTTTATCAATGATCCCTATTCTATTTTTAATTTTTATTTATTTATTTATTTTATGTTTAAGTATAGTTGACAATGTTACAGTAGTTTCAGGTGATTCAACACAGTGATTCAACAACTCTATATGTTATGCTATGCTCACCACAAATATAGCTACCATCTCAATGAACCATATTCTAAAAGTAATCAAGGGCCTCTTTTATGGTGTATCCTGTATATGGCAAAAAGGGTAACAGAATATCCACAGCAATACACAAAGGTACAGTTTGGACTAGAAGGTTAAAAAAAAGAGAGAGAGAGCACACAGTTTATAGCTAAGGTTTTCAATATCTTTGGATTTCTTTTCTAAATTCATATTCCTGGACTGCACCTTTAGAGATTCTAATTCTTGGGGTGAAGACCAGAAATCCACATTTCACAACTGAAAAAAAATGAAGTATAAATGATAATCTTGCATCTGAATCATTTAATGATTCAAAAAGTAGGTACTAGAGGCACCCGGGTGCCTCAGTTGGTGAAGCATCTGACTGTTGGTCAATTATTAATTTATTTTTGTTCTCTGGTACATTTCCATTTTTATTTGGAATCATGGCCATGTCATCAAGTCTCCTAACACACACCATATATATGTTTTTCTTTTTATCATCAGTGGACTTTGGTTTTATTTGCCTTTTGTTCACCTAGTTTATGTCTACATACTTCAACAAGATAACTTGCTTTTCACAATTACTACTGAATGTTTCACCTGCCAAAAAAGAGATTAATATATCTCAAGCAGATATACATCTCATTGATTAATATATTTCAGCAGAAGGAATAATATGGAAAAATCTACCTGCAACTGCAGCAAAAAAAAAAATAATAAGTTATGCATATTTGGCAAATGATTGACTTATTAAAAGCATATTTATTTTTTAACCAGAGTAATACTCCTTATGTTTATGTACACAAATGCTGTGTGTGTTAAATACAACCAGAACAAGACACCTAATATCTAACACTTACATATTATAACTCTCTTTATTTGTAACCAAAGCCTTGCTTCCCAAATAGAGCATGCTAAACCCAATCCCCCAAGACTGTAGCAAATATTCCTCTTTTGTCCATCGATTTTTCTGGGCTTATTATGTCACAGTCCACACTCTTTTTCAATTGGTTACTTACTTAGCTTTCTTTTTCCCCCTAAAGACAGGTTTTCTAAAAAAGGATTCATTCCTTATTCACCCTCCAAGACAGTGTATAGATAAGAATAAACATAAAATAATGTCTGGTTGCACAAATGGTGTACAAGTGGTGACTTAGTGAATGCACAGTAAGTATACAGGCCTTTAGGTGGCGTCTCCCTTGATATTCTATCTCAGCTTGGGTTCTTGACAGTACCTCACAAATGTCCTGTTATTGATTGGGGCTCAACGTTTTTGCATGACTAAAGCCAAAATGTTATACAGAGATAATACCAAAGAAGAGTCTACAGCAGTTCTTAACAATTACTTGTTCTCTTTCACACCTTAACTGACTGCTCGGAAACTGCTTTTGTCATTATGATCCTACTGGTCAACATTATCCATTTGTATTCATCACTCAGATCACTGCTGACCTGCATAGCTATTCTATACATAATTATATCCACTTTTAGTGAGAGCACAGAAAGGATTAACTCAGGATAAAAGATAAATCCTGCAGAAGGCAAAAAGGTATCAGAGAACTTAGGCTAAGAAAAAAAAATAGGCAATTGAGGAGAAAACTGGATCTAGCATACACATGTGGGCTGTCTTACTACGGGAATAACACATGGAGAGTCTTGTGATCACCTAGTGAATAAGTAACAAATCAGAGTCCATCTTTTCCATTCAAAGGTTGTCTCGATGAGGTTTCTGGCAAAATGTGTCTGACAAAGAAACTCATAAATAGCAGGTATCTGAAGGTAGTATATATTCTGTTTGAAAATTGACTCAAATGCTCCAGAATCCAGGTCTTTGAGTTACAATTTTGATGTTTTATAGTGACAAGTAAGAAGTCCGGTTTATAGAACACAGGTCAAAAGAAAACACCACATTTGACACTTGTTACAGACTCAAAATAACTTATAAGCACAAAACTGGCAGATTACAGGTAATCTTATGGATTCTGTACAGCCCAGGGAGGTATGCTTGGCTGTGTATGGGGCAGATGGTGTGGATACACCAAGGATGACACTCTAGGAAAGGGACTGATGGCCTGCCACCCGACACTTTTTATAGAGAGGTTGGGAAAGGATGGGGATTATCTGACTGTGTAGAAAGACTCTGAGCTTGGCAGCTAAGCTGTCAATCCAGTAGGCATGAGCAAATACAAACTAGTTTACTGCTCCATGGTTCTCCCTTGGCCCCAGATCTCATAGCTTACTAAAAAGAAAAGAAGATCTTTGACCTGATATGGAATAAAAAGTTCAAAAGACGTATTTACTCTTTAAATTCCACTTTAAAGTGCCTTGAAAGAGGCACTCCCTCCTCATCCCCCAAAAAAGAGACACTTCCCAGGTCTATGATATTTCCTTCCTTAGTCGAAGTCTATCATCCCACCCATCTTTTCCATGGAGTCATCCTCAGTCAGAGCAAGTGAAAGCCACATAGAGATCATTAAAAAACTATTCATCTGGATTTAGCTGAGGTCTCTATGACAATTTGACCCATATTTCTAACATGTAGGGAGAAAAGAAACTAATCTAATGTTGTGAAATCATTTTGTAAAAGTTCTTGTGTAGACAAATAATTCTTAAGTCTGAAAGAAAAGCAGATCAAATGACATATATTAACTTTCAGTCTTACCACTTATTGGGAAGGAGTTTTTGACCACTGTGGGGATGAAGGAAAGAGCAATGGTTTAGAGAATGAAATTTAGAATCAAAAGACCTAGGTTTAAATCTTGGCTTCAAATGATATGTGGACATTTCACAAGTTATAGAAGTTCTCTGAGCCTACTTACTATCTCTAAAATAAAGACAATAATAAGGTCAATTGGAGTAAAGATAAATGAAATAATTCCTGGAAACTCAGCATAGACAGGCATGAAGTATTACTATATGCCTTTACCTCTTTTTGGAGAGTCCACAGAACAAGAAAAAATGCAAACATTTGACTTTTGGAGATTAAATACTATATTGATTCCATAACTTCAAGTGGACACCAGAGCTGGACAAAACTAATTCACCTCAGCATAGCCAATCACTCCGTTGGTCAGGTTCCAAGCCCAGTCATCTTAAATGGGAAGAGACTTGACAAGGAGTCACTAATGCTGAGAATTACAGTATTCTGAACTGTCCAGTTCCTAAAGCAATAAAAACAGGAATGTATTCGCAATCTTTAATTCACCATCTAGGAAGATGTGAAATAAATCCTCCTGTTAATTAAGTGCAGAGATACTTCCTGGGCACCTTATGGGACCTCTAATTTATTCCTTCCAATACCCACTACCACATCACACTCACCAGATCCCATCCATTTTGCCCTAGCTTTATTGAAGTTCCTACTGTAGCAATGCTGGGTACACTACTTATTTATTATTGTGTAACAAACCACCCTCAAAGCTCAGTGATTTGAAACCACAAACATTTATTATTTCATATTTCCTGCCTATTAGGAATTTGAGAGAGCATTAGCTGAATGGGTCTGAATATATCAAGATTTAAATCATGTGGGCCAGGACTGCAACCATCTGAAGGCTTGACTGGGGCTGGAAGCTCCTCTTCCAAGATGGCTCACTCACAAACTTTTGACAAGAGGCTTCAGTTCCTCACCTGGTGTGTTTCTGCATAAAATGTCCTCATGACCTGGCCAATGGCTCCCCCAAAGACAGGGAAAAAGAGAAAAAGAAGAGGAGAGGAGGGGACAGGAGGGGACTGGAGGGGATGGGGAACAGAAGTTCATTGTCTTTTATAACATAATTTATCATATAATCTTAACATTGACATACCAACTCTTCTGTATCCTTTAGTCACACAGACCAATACTACTGCTAGCACAATATGGGAGGAAACTACAGAAAAGTAGTGAATACCAGGAGGCAGGGATCATTATGGACCACTTCAGAGGTAGGTTACTCCAATCAGGACTTCCTGAGTTTACAGTACAAATACAACACCCATTATTATACAACTTTATAAGCTATAAACTAAAAGACCCTACTTGATCATTCCTTCACTTGCCCCTTCACTCACTAACACTCCAGCCACAACACCCATCTTTCAGTGCATGGGAACACCAAGTTGTTTTTCATCTAAGAGGGTTTGCATATGCTCTTCCTTGTGTCTAGAATTCTCCTCAGGGCACCTGGGCGGCTCAGTCGGTTAAGTGCCCGACTTCGGCTCAGGTCATGATCTCACGGTCCGTGAGTTTGAGCCCTGCATCGGGCTATGTGCTGACAGCTCAGAGCCTGCAGTCTGCTTCAGATTCTGTGTCCCCCTCTCTCTCTGCCCCTCCCCTGCTCATGCTCTGTGTCTCTCTGTCTCAAAAATAAATAAAACATTAAAATTTTTTTTTTAAAAAATAGAATTCTCCTCTCTCTCAATCTCTGCCACTTAGATATCACTTCCTCTGAAAGGTCCTTCCAATTATGTCATCAGTGACCTTTAAGCATATTCTATGTGCCAGGTACTGTTTCCAGAACTTTTTATATTCCAATACATTTAATCCTCACAACAACCCAACAACATAGGTACTTTTATTATCCACATTTTACAAATGAAAAGACATAAAAAAGTAACCTGCTTACAGCAAGAAAACTAGGAACTGGTGGAGGATGTGAGGAATAAAGTATTTGAAGTGTCTGAACAAAAGGAGAGGGGAATAAGAAGAGATTGGACAGACAGGAAACTGATCTTATAGATTCTCATAGACCATCTATGTTGCTATTTTATTCTTTTTTTACTTTTTTTTTAATGTTTATTTTTGAAGGAGAGAGAGAGAGAGAGAGCATGAGTGGGAGAGGGGCAGAGAGAGAAGTAGACACAGAATCTGAAGCAGGCTCCAGGCTCTGAGCTGTCAGCACAGAGCCTGACATGGGGCTTGAACCCATGAACCACAAGATCATGACCTGAGCAGAAGTCGGATGTTTTACCAACTGACCCACCCAGACACCCCTGATATATTATTCCAAGGGCCATAGGAAACCCCTGGAGAGTTGTAAGCTGGGACTATAACTGATGATTAAAGTAATAAGTAAACATTTTTTTAATTTAGTAAATAATATAATAAATATCATAAACACTCAACTTAAGAAATTAAACATTACAAACATTATTGAAAAGCCCTATGCATCTCTCCCTTCCCATTTCCCCACATACCTCCAGAGGTAACCCTCATGTTGAATATCATTATATTTTTTTATTACATATGTATATATGCATACATAATATATGGCTTTAATTTTAAAAATTTTAACATTATATAGTTACAAGCTATACATTATATATACTGTGAGAGTTGTGGTGTTTTGGTTCAATTTTATGCTTTTCAAAATACACACGTTAACACTAATCTCTAGTTCATTCATATTGACCACTTTGATATACTGCATTGGGTGAATATAGCAAAATTTATATTTCATTCTCCTATTGATGGACATTTACATGGCTTTAAAATTTTTACAGTGACAAACAACACTGCTATAACCATTCTTTTACATTTATCTCTACAAGGTAGTTCCTAGATATAAAAGGATTTAAAAACAATAGAAAGGAAAAGAGAGGTGCCTCGGTGGCTCAGTTGGTTAAGCATCCAACTCTTGATTTTGGCTCATGATCCCACAGATCATGTGTTCGAACCCCGTGTCAGGTTCTCCACTGAGCATAAAGCCTGTTTGGCTTCATACTCTCTCTCTCACTCTTTCTCTGCCTCTCCTTTGCACATGCTTTCTCTCTCTCAAAATAAGTAAACTTAAAAAAAAAAGGAAAAGAAAAAAAAAACCACCCAAACTGTCATTATTTATGAACTAAATCATTATCAATATATTAGTATCATTAAGCAAATAATTATTAAGCAATAAAGCTGAGTTTAAGATCAGTTATTAATTATACACCAACAAAGAATAGTAAGAAAATGTTCAAATTTACAAGTGAATGTTTAGAATTCACAAGGGAATGTTTAGAAGTCACAAGTGAATGTTTAGAATTCACAAGTGAAAATAAATATGATGTACTTAAGCTTCAATTTAACCAACAAAAGAAAAGACATTAGAAGATTTACTTGTAGACTATTCTCTTTTCCTATAGAGAATGGATCAGGAAAAGACAGGGGCTAAAGTATGAAGATATGAGTTTTTCTGCTGTTACCTAAAAGAAAAATGACAGTGGCTTAGACCAAGATACTTGTAGTAGAATCAGACATATGATCAGAAGCAGATATGATTTGAAAATAGAATCAAGAAGACTTGGTGAGGGATTGGATATAGAGAGTAAAGTATCAAAGATATTGGGACATAGTTTTAATCAATTGAGCATGAGAATGAAATTTACTGAGGTTTGAGATGAAGAGACTTCTGCTTCCAACTGAGTGGATTAGCTTGGATCAAAACAACCCTGCCACCAAAAACAACAAAAAGCTGTATACAATATAAAAATGTCTATTTGAAAGAATTAGAAATGAATCAAAGCATCAAGGGTTTAAGGAGTCAGAGTCCGGGAGACAAAGGAAACCTAGAGAGGAGACCTTGCCATTTAGCACCACTTTTCCCTGAGAACCACTTGACAACATATAATTGGTGAACCAGAAGATGTATCAAAATAAAATACCTAGATAGGAACAGGGAAAGAGACATAAAAGATGGAAAATACAGAAAATAGAATAAACTTGTATAATATGGGCAAAGACTAATATACTCTTAAAATATAATTTTACATCCATCAAATCAGCAAAAACTTTAAGTCTGGCAATACTGTGTTGGCAAAGGAGTAAAATTTGAAACCATCCAATGAAACAGCAGTTCCGTGTCACCAGCAATTCCCCTCCTTATGAATATCTTAGGGAAACTCAAACATGTACCTAAGAAGAAATTGTAAAAGGTGTTCATTGCTGCACTGGATTTAATAGTGAAAAAATGCTCACCAAAAGGCAAATAGATGTATCTGTACAATAGAAAAGCATAAAGGCAACTCCATTCTTCCAGTTGCCAGGCCCACACACCTTGATAGGTTGTATTTCTGTCCATCTCTCACAAACCACATCTAACCCATCAGCAGTTGTGTGGGGTCTACTTTCAACATATATGACATATTCAATCACTTCAAACCTCCAATGCCAATATTCTTGTCCTTAAGCTTAAATACTTGCTAGTCTTATATACTTGGACTGGTTCGTATCCAGCTCTCTTATGATTGAAACTCTAGTTAGAAAATTGCAAATTATACAAGAAATAATCCAGTCAGCTACAGCATGCTTAAGAACATCCTTCAATCAGGAATCAGTAAACAGAAACATCAGCAAGACACTCATTTACCTCCAACTGCACTAAGTTCAGTTAAAGTTAACACTTTTCTCAAGTGTCCCTGTACTTAGGAAACTATCATCTATTAATTGTTTACCCTTTCATTCCACACAAACACCACCATTGCCACCACCACTATCATCAGTCATCAGGAATCACCATCTGACGTATTATGCACACGTGCTTCTTGTGTGTTTACTTCTTTTTCCCCTAAGGTACAAAAGTATTTCTGTCTGTCCTTTCTAGAATACAATAGGTCTTGGCTTGCTATGAGCTTTGCACATAGTAAGTGCTCAATAAATTTTTGTAGACTAAAATAAACAATATACCAAAACAAAAATCGTAAATTAATGTCTCTGTACTTTATCTTGCTACAAATAATGGATGAATGAATGTGAGTTAAAAAACATATGTCAGATGTACTAACACATATATAGTAGCACAAGCTACACATGTGACTCAGAGACAGTAGTGGCCTAAATAAATACATTTATTCAGGAAATACTGTATTTCCCTTAAAAGTGAGAAGTCAGGGCCGCCTGGGTGGCTCAGTCAGTTGAGCGTCTGACTTCAGCTCAGGTCACGATCTCGCGGTTCGTGAGTTCGAGCCCCGTGTCGGGCTCTGGGCTGATGGCTCAGAGCCTGGAGCCTGCTTCCGATTCTGTGTCTCCCTCTCTCTCTGCCCCTCCCCCGTTCATGCTCTGTCTCTCTCTGTCCCAAAAATAAATAAACGTTAAAAAAAAAAAAAAAAGTGAGAAGTCATTTGTTGTGTAGCTTTCAATTTTTGCTGTTGATGTTGTTGTTGTTGTTGTTGATGTTACCTTTGGTGTTTAGAAGTTTGATTATGATTTTCTTGGGAAATTTACATATTTATATATTTTGACAAAGTTGGGAAAGTTTCACCAGTTATTTCTTTGGATACTTTTCAGGCTTACCCTTTCTCCTCTTCTCTGGAACTCCAATGGCACAAATATTAGCTCTTGTGTTATATTCCCATAAAAATCACCGAGATAATATTCTTTTGTTTTGTTTTGTTTTAGTTCATTTTCTATTGTCAAATTGGGGGTTTCTACTGTTCTATTTTCATGTTCACTGATTCTTTCCCTGTATTCTTCATTCTGCAGTTGAACACACCCACTGAGTTTTTAATTTGTTTTATTTATCGGTTCTAAAATTCCCACTTGGTTTCTCTTTATATATTCTATTTCTCTCCTGGCTCCTTCTACTTTTTCATTTCTTACATGCATGTTTGCACAAGCTGATTGCAGAATTTTCATGACGGCTACTTTAAAATCCTTGACAGATAATTAAAAAACCTGTGTCATCTCAATATTGGTGTCTGTTGATTGTCTCTCCTCACTCAGGTTGAGATTGCCCAGGTTCTTGATATAACAAATGATTTTCTATTGTATCCTGGACATTTTGGATATTGCATTATTAAATTTGAGATCTATCCATGACTGGAAGCTCCTAAATATATTTATTAATAGGCTGGTTTGTGTCTATCCACAGGGACAATATTGATATCTAATTATAATAAAAGAATGAGTGTTTCCACAAAATAATTTTATTTCATACAACTTAATTACTGCTAAGATGACCAAAATGATCTCTGCCTCCTGGTATTAATGCCTTAAAGTCATCCCCTCCCTTGAGTATGGGCAGGACTTATGAATTCTCCTTTCCAATGAATGGAATACAGCAAACATGAGGAGATGTCACTTCCAAAGCTTTTGTCTTGTTAACACTCTCTCTCCCTGATGGAACAAGCAAGATGCCACACTACGATCTGCCCTATGAGGAGGCCCTCATAGGAAGAATGATGGCAGGTCTTCAGCCAATAGTTCAAGAGAGATTGAGGTCCTTAGTCCAGAAACCTGCAATAAACTGAAGCACAGCTGTATGAGTGAACTTGGAAGTGGATCGTTCCCCAGAGGAGCCTTGAGATGACTACAGTTCCAGTCAACAGATGATTGAAGCCTTATGAGACACTTAGAGCCAAAGGACCCAGCTACCAGCATCCAAATTCCTGACCCACAGGAACTGTGTGAGAATGTTTTTCAGGTCACTAACTTTTGGGGCAATTTGTTAGGCATCAGTACACACAAGTGAAATTATTAAGCCATGATTGGTCAGTACTCTAATAGATGTTTCACAGAGGTTATTTATTCAGCCCCATGGAAATGACTCTATGATAAAATGAAAATATTTTTTAGGGTTATTTATTTATTTTGAGAGAGAAAGAGAGAAAGCAGGGGAGGGGCAGAAAGTGAGAGGGAGAGGAAGAATCCCAAACAGGTTCCATGCTGTCAGCACAGAGCCCAATGCAGGGCTCGATCTCACAAATCATGAGATCATTACCTGAGCTGAAATCAAGAACCGCCAGGTGCCCCAAAATGAAATTATTATCCTCATTTTACAGATGAGGAAATAGGGATTCAAAGAAATAAAACAGCTTACTAAAAATCATGCAGCTACTAAATGTCAGATGTGGGATTCAATCCTGAGCCTACTTAAAGTTTACATTTTTTACATGAAGCTACAATTCCTCTGTTTGGAATACACTTTCAAAAGTATTAGCTCAGAGTTATATAATACCAACTTTTATACTTCCAAAGGAAAATTCTCTGGCCACACTTAAATCTTTCTTTCGTAATTAGCTGTGACTAACTTGTTCAGCGACATATGTGTTTTCTTAAAGACCGATTTATTGAGATATAATTCATGTACCATATAACTCATCCCTTTAAATTGTACACTTGGGTGGGGCTATTTGGCATATTACATTAATAACTTGTTAAAACTTGTGATAAAATATGTATAACATAAAATTTGCCATTTGGACCATTCTTAAGTGTACAATTCAGTGGCATTAATTATAGTCACAGTGTTGTGCAACTATCACCAGGTATGTTTGAATTTTTAAATAATTAACATGTGAAACATTTTAACTCTGGCACTCTTTAAAAGAGTTTACAGAATCTTAGAATGATTCACAAGTTAATTATTTTTAAAACAAAGTTAAGTGCAATAAAATGCTTATGTAAATCAACAAAACATGCTGCAGAAGAATCATGCAGAAATGTATAAAAGTTAGCAATCCACATGACATTTTTATATTGCTTTTCAGGATAAAAAAAAGAAAAAAGAAAAAATATGCAACTCCTGAGGTCAATAGGATTTTTCCATGGAAATATTTTATTATTTTGTGTCACAACAGGTGCAGGAATCTTTGTGTCTCCTAAAGGGGTATTAAAATACTCTTCACTGAACATAGCTGTCTCCCTGAGTATTTGGGCTGCTTGTGCTGTTCTGACTATCATCAGCGCTCTCAGTCTTGCAGAGCTGGGGACAACCTTCCCTAGAAGTGGAGCGCCTTACTATTTCCTCAAAAGATCTCTTGGATCCTCTGTTGCTTTCCTCAGTCTTTGGATCAAATTTTTTATGTATCCCTTAGGAATAGCTACGCAAAGCTTGATAATATCTACCTATATAATTCAGCCTTTCTATACCAGGTGTCCAGCTCCAGAGCTACCAAAGAAATGTCTAGCTTTGGCTATTTTGTGGTCACTGGGACTTCTAAATACTCGAGGGGTGCTAACAGTGGCTTGGTTTCAAACTATCAGTGTTTTGATGAAAATCACTATCCTCTGCTTCATTTCCCTTACTGGGATTGTACTGTTAGGGATTGGGAAAAAGGAGAATGTGGCCAAGTTTGAGAATTCTTTCGACGCTGAACTTCCTGGTGCCTCACAGATTGCAGAAGCCTTACTCCAAGGATTGTTTGCATATTCTGGTACATCAATCCTGATCAACATAGCAGGTAAATCCATCTCTGAAATACTTTTGTAGCAGGCTTAAAGTTTTGTCTACAGTTCTATAGAGAAAGATATAGCCGATTTGTTTGGTTTTTGGAATTCAATTTGATCTTCTTTGGACTAGTTGGATATATCACAGTTTAGTCATCACCAAACCTCAGTATATTACCATTTATATGGAAAATATGGAATTTAGTATTCTTCAGGTCATGTCCCTTATTCAAAATGTGGGAATTTATAATATAAAGTTTTCAAAAGGAAATTAAGATCACTCTCATACATTACTACATTTTATTCTAGCATTTTTTCAAGACATTTTGAGTTAAATATCAGTGATGTAAGAAATACATTAATATAATCTATTTGTAAAAAATAAGACTATCACAGATTTATATATATATATATATATATATACACACACACACACACCCTACCAGCAATGATAAAATGCCACATCCTAATTTTGATTCCATGATATGTCTCAGGGATCTTTCTTATCAGTTCTTAGTGACCTAACACATTTTTTTAACTGCTGCATAACATTCTTTAGGATGGCTTTACCACACCTTCACATTAGTATGTGTTTGAAGTTCTTACAATTTTTCACAATTACAAGGAGTGTTGTAATGCCCATGTTTCCCTATGCACATGTACTATACGGCCATGTTGCCCCCTGCAATGTTATGGTACCAAGAGAATGTGGTAATAGATGCATAGCACCCTAGAGTAAACAAAAGAATTAAATAGAAAACAATTCATGATATTTCATTTGCCTTATAAAATTATAAGAATATAAAATATTAAGAAATATAGTAAATAGCGAAGTTGTATAAAACTTCCAAGCAAAATCTTTGCAACAATTTCTATAAGAAACTTGAATTTGGGGTGCCTGGGTGGCTCAGTCTATTAAGTGTCCAGTCATGATCTCGCCGTTCCTGAGTTCGAGCCCTGCAACAGGCTCTGTGCTGACAGCTCAGAGTGTGGAGCCTGTTTCAGATTCTGTGTCTCCCTCTCTCTCTGCCCCTCCCCCGCTTGTGCTCAGTCTCTCTCTCTCTCTCTCTCTCTCTCTCTCTCTCTCTCTCTCTCACTCTCTCTGTCAAAAATAAATAAACATTAAAAATTTTTTAAAAATTTAAAAACCTTGAGCTTGTTCCCCTACATGTCACACTACTAGTATAGATTTTATGCTTAAAATGTCTGTAACATTTTATCAAAACTTTTCATTATGATTTCTTAGAAGCCCTGATTCTCAAATTATTGAAATCTGTGATATTCCTTGATTATTAAGATATTTGTTCTCTCATGTAGATTATTAAAAATTAAGATAATTTTTAAGGATTTTATCATTTTTCTTTTTTAATAATTGACAAAGGTAATGTTTTCATTTCTGGCAGTGAAATTAGTGAATTTTTAAACCAATATCAAGGTTTTCCAAATAATGATAAGGCTTTAATTTATCTAGCACAAATGAATTGTTACAGCAATCATCTTGCAGCTAGCTTGGACATTAAAAAAGCACATGAGGGGCGCCTGGGTGGCTCAGTCGGTTAAGCGTCCGACTTCGGCTCAGGTCACGATCTCGCGGTATGTGAGTTTGAGCCCCGCGTCGGGCTCTGTGCTGACAGCTCAGAGCCTGGAGCCTGTTTCAGATTCTATGTCTCCCTCTCTCTGACCCTCCCCCGTTCATGCTCTGTCTCTCTCTGTCTCAAAAATAAATAAACGTTAAAAAAAAATTAAAAAAAAAAAAAGCACATGAAATACTGGACATATGTGAAGGCCGAGTTTCATGGGTCACCGACTGGATCTGCATCCTTCAGGGGCCACTGAGTCACCTCACTTCCCCAGTCGTGTTGGGTTATGAGCCACGGTCCTTGGACAACTGAATCCAACTTCCTCCAGCAGTTTCTAAAAAGCCCTTTCCTACAGTGGGTAGTTATGTGTTCTGCAAAAGTAAATACCCAGATATTAGTATCTCTCTAAGGTAGAGCATCTCACTAGAGCAAGCAGGAAGGTTCTTGATAGTAATCATCACCTGAAGATACAGCATAATGCAGCTATAAACCTAATTTGGGATCTTTTTGGACTGCTCATCTCAACCTCCTACTCCCTGACTTGATTTGTTATCAAAACAAACTAAGCCTTGAATTAAGGATGAGCATCCCATACCTAGCACTGGTAATGAAATGTGAATGACTTCAGATCAATATGGTGTTTGAAAGGTCTACTGAAATTTTCTGGCTCTGCAGACTATTAAAGCAAAAGGCCCAATAAAACAAGTGTAATAATTCCATCAGATCTTGTGGCCAGTTGCATGGGACTGGCTACCATTACCCACTTTGTTAACTTTATTTGTAAGTCTACAACACCAAATTTATACATCTGGCTTCTTGTATACCAAAACAGGTTAATCCTTGTGGTGAGAAAGGAACCCGTGTGCATTGTTGGTGGGAATGCAAACTGGTACAGCCACCGTGGAAAACAGTATGGAAGTTCCTCAAAAAATTAAAAATAGAACTACCCTATGATCCAGTAATTTCACTACTGGGTATTTATCCAAAGAATACAAAAACACTAATTCAAAAAGATACATGCATGCCTATGTTTCTTGCAGCATTATTTACAATAGCCAAATTATGGAAGCAGTTCAAGTGTCCATCAATAGATGAATAGATAAAGAATATGTGGTATATATACACAATGGAATATTACTCAGCCTTAAAAAGAATGAAATCTTGCTGTTTGCAACAACATGAGTGGATCTAGGGAGTATAATGCTAAACTAAACAAGACAGAGAAACAAATACCACATAATTTCACTCAAATGTGGAATTTAAGAAACAAAACACATGAACAAATTAAAAAAGAGACAAATCAAAAAAACAGACTCTTAACTATAGAGAACAAACTGATGCTTACCAAAGTGGAAGTGGGGGGCAGGAGGGGTGAAATAGGTGAAGGGGATTAAGAATACATTTATCTTGATGAGCATTAAGTAATGTATAGAATTGTTGAATCTGTACACCCAAAACTAATATAACACTGTATTTTAACTATACTGGAATTAAAATTTTTAAATAAAAATAATTAAATTAATTTTTAAAATAAATAAATAAATAAGGATATTTAAAATAAAAAAAAAAAAAGAGAGGCATAACCCTGGCTAAAAAGAACTATTTCTCTTGAGTTTGGTCCTCAGATTTCCTGATCTGTCATATTCCTGGCCAAGTATAAACAGAATAGACAGCTTATGTCCAGATTCGTATGCTAGGGCTTCCTAAAGGGACACCACTGAACCCCAAGCACCACCATACATCCTTTATATTTACGTCTGAAATAAGAAATTATATTGGCTCTCAAAACTATTAGTGCATCCATCTCAGTAACAGGTCTGACGAAATTAAAATGAGTCTCTAGTGACATAGACAACTGTCAGGAATTGAGTTCTAGCCACATAACAGCAAAAGAACAAAAGTCCTCTGCTTCCATAACATGACTTGTGTGACTCTTGCAAGGGAGCATCAGGGAAGATGACATGGCATGCTGTGTAGAAAATCAGGATCACTTGACACACATTCATCTTCACAGCAATTTAAAGAAACCCTCAGATTTCGTAATCTGCTCCAAATTCCCATGGCACTAAGGAAATCCAGGAGATAACTGCAGCATTGGCTGACCCTCAGAGGAAGTTGCATTAATAATGGCACCACCGGCTCGGATTTGCATCCACTCCTCGTCCAAAGATCTGAAGAGCAAGATCTAGGGTAACTTTTAAAAAGGCCAGTTCCCCAGATCCGTGAGGAAGTTTTCTGAGAACAAATGGTAACTTTTGGCCCGAGCTAGAAATGTAAATAAGAGACGGGAAAAGGCCCATTAGACAAAACTTTCCCGTCACTTTATGGAAAACCTAAACAGGAGAGTCTAAGCAGGCAGGGCACCTACCACAGGCTGCTCTTCTGCCATTGGAGATCAGAAAACATGGTCTTAGTCTGCACTGAAGACAGGAATATGGTAGAAAACACAAACTAAGAATCCACTGCTTCCCTGGACACATTTAAAACTTGGTAATACTCCCTGGTCTTAAGGATGTGACCAAAGTTGGTCATGTTAGGGACAAAAGAAATTTTCCACATTAAAACCAAGCAAGTTGTAAGAGACAGTATTCCTAAAGGAATTTTTTACTGTTCATTTGAACAGTGGTGGGAAAAGAGTAAGATGAGAAAGAAAGCATTAATTTGGTACAAGTTAAAACTTTTTTATCTTTTACTCTCTCTTTCTCAAAGAAAATAAAATGTTAGTGTTAATGTAACATTTTATAGTTTCCCAAAGTGACAGTTAAAATTATTAGTCACTTTTTATGGGGCATCTGGGTGGCTCAGTCGATTAAGCGTCTGACTTGGGCTCAGGTCATGATCTCAAGGTTTGTGGGTTCAAGCCCTGGGTTGGGCTCTGTGTTTGACCACTGTGAGCCTAGAGCCTGCTTCGGATTCTGTGTCTCCCTCTCTCTCTGCCCCTTCCCTGCTCATGCTCTCTGTCTCTCTGTCTCTTGAAAATCAATAAACCTGTTAAAATTTTTTTAAAAATATATTAGTCTATTTATGGGATAATTTCGGAATAATAATTTTTAACAAAATAGTACAAAATAATGAGAAATCTAAGCTTTCAGGCACAATTTGTGCAGGACCAATGTAGAATCAGTCCATGTAGATAAGGAAGCATGGATCCATGAACAATACTTTCTCCTCTTTTTATTATAAAGAACTCTTCAAAAGTCCCACAATAATACTTCCTCTTCTGATAACTTTGTGTTTTTTAGGAGAGATAAAAAATCCTGGTGAGAATATTCCCAAAGCTCTGATTACCGTTCTTCCCATGGTGGCTGTTGTTTACGTATTGGTGAATATATCCTACCTGGCAGTTTTGACCCCTCAGGAAATCATCTCTGCAGGTATGAATGTGTCTAGACAGAGAGAAACCAGTCACTACTACTACCTACTCTCAATAAACATTGACTCCTGTACACTGTAGATATGTTTGATACACCCCTAAGAATATAAACATGACGTATTCATGCTTTGGTTTTTATAAGGAAAGGAAAAATAATCACCTAAATTATCTATAAAGAAGGGGCACGTGCTAAGGGAAAGATCTAAGGATAGTAGAATGTGAAAAGCAAGAATTAGAAAGAGAAAGAGAAGAAGGAGAGGGCTGCAGAGGAGAAAGGGGAAAGAGATGAAGAGAACCAGGAGCAAGCACAGCAAGAAGCAAAGAAGAGATATTTTGTTAGAATTTCTACCCTTTAGGGCACACCCAGATACATATCCTCAAAATAACTGTTTGGAATAGGCAGTGCATTCTTCATTTTGTAGGTAGGGAAACTAGCTCAGGGAAGTTAAGTAATGGACAGAGTTAAGATCCAAAACTGGGTCTCCATCATGCTCTTCTTATGATAAAAGCATGTGTCTTGTCCAGGTTACTGAAGGTAGTGGGTTGTAAACGTGGACAGCAAGTTGCAAGATCTGATCTTAAAAAAAATGCTCTTCCCAATACCTCTAGGTATGGTGCTCAAAGTTACATTCCTGGTAACTGACACACTCAAAACCAGGTGGTCCAACTCCAAAGCCCATGTTCTCAACCACCACACTAAAATGCCTCAATTTACAAACAAACCAAATCAAAGCCCTGTATCGCCACCACTAGGAGAGATTATTATCAATGCAAGTAATAGTATGTATATACATTAATATATATCAGATAATAAGGTATATTAAAACAAATAATGATATAGTAGACACCATAGATGTGACTAAACAGAGCTATATCAAAAGGTTAGTAGTAAATGGTGTCATGTGAATGATAAAATTACAGTTTTTATTTTCTTTTTTATATTGTTTCATATTGTTCAGATTTTCCATGATTAGCATGTTGCACTTATGATCAGAAAAATATCATTTTTCTAATGCCAAATAACATTTCCACAGAACCAACTGGTAAACTTTTATGAAAACACCAAGCCTTTTTTTTTTTTTTGGAAACACCAAGCCTTTAAGAAAATGCTAAATTACATTGTTTACTTTAAAAAGGCAGAGTAGTATTTGAAATATATTTTAAAAATTCCATCAAATTTTAATTTAAAAAAAGGCAGTTACTCCTGAAAGAAGAGAAGTTATCTAGAAAGTTCACTTACTGATACAACTCACTCTTTAAATATTCTAGATAAAGTCCAAGTAATACACCAATAAAAACATAAACTACAAAAATATTGTATAGAAAGACAGGAACAGAGGTATCTGACCGTGTACAAATATAGTGCATGTGGTTTGGGAGAAGCTGTGACTAGAGCCAACATACTAGGATACTCAGGTAACTAGAATTTCCCTGCAGTGGAGGGGTTTTCAAAGCAAAGGTCACAAAGAGGATTAGTCTGATGTGCAAAGCCTTTACAAAAATAAGTTTTGAAATGTATTTTGAAAAAAAAAAACTATACAAGTTTCAAAAAGTCAAAAGGTGGTTTTATGCATCTTCTCTGACACTAGTACAAAAAATGTTATGTTGCTTCTAAAAGGAAAATATAGGTGCACCTAGGTGGCTCAGTCAGTTAAGCATCTGACTCCTGATTTTGGCTCAGGTCATGATCTCATGGTTCATGGGTTCAAGCCTCCCATCAGGTTCTGTGCTGAAAGTGGTTGGAGCCTGCTTGGGATTCTCTCACTCTCCCTCTCTCTTCCCCTCCTCTCTCTCTCTCTCAAAAATAAATAAATAAATAAATAAACATTAAAAAATAAATAAAAGGAAAATACAATTTTTTAAATGTTACATTAAAAAATAAATGAAAAGAAAATATAAGTTTTTAAATGTTTAACTTATTTTGAGGAGAAAGAGAGTGGGAGAGGGGGTGAGAGGCAGAGAGAGAGAGAGGGATAGTGAGAGAATCCCAAGCAGACCACACTGTCAGCATAAAGCCTGATGCAGGGCTTGAACTCATTAACTGTGAGATGATGACCTGAGCCAAAATCAAGAGTCAGATGCTTAACCAACTGAGCCACCCAGATGCCCCAAGAAAATATAAACTTGTTTAAGTTATTTATTTTTTAAGAGAGAGAGCACACACACAGAGAGTGAGGGAGAGACAGAGAATCCCAAGCAGGCTCCACACTGTCCACACAGACCCTGATGCAGGGCTCCAACCCACAAACCATGAGATCATTTCCTGAGACGATGATCAACCAGGTGAGACATCCAGGTGCCCCTAAATTTTGATAAGTTAATAATAACATGTTACTATTACACCTTCCCACAATTTGGTCTCACAGGAATACAGTAGTAACACTAAAGGGGATTTTGTTTTAACTATTAAAATGAGAGACAGAACTGTAATTTGCCTTACACCCACTTCCAAACTAATCAGCAAGTCCTGTAAAACTCTACTCCATTAACAGCTCGTCAGGTATTTCCCCCTTCCGCACGCCCATTCAGTGTCTAGACCCTCATTTTCCTCATCGGGCTACAGCAACAACCTCCTCATTTGTACACTCACTTCTAATCTCCCTCCAATCCAGCCTCCACTCAGTCTCTAGAGATGATGTTATAAAACATAAATCTAATCATGTCACTCTCCTGCTTAAACACTCTCTGTTTTGTGTCCTGCTGCAACCACCCCGTCACCACCAAATACACAAATACCAACTTCTAAACTGACCACCGCAGGTTCTCCAAGATCTAAGCAAGCCTAACTTTCTGTTAGGTGTGCACGAATACCCTCACCACATATCATCCTTTCTAAACAACTTACCATTTCCAGGTTAGACACTATTATCTCTGCCTCCCCCACAATGCCACCTTACCAGCCTGACTTAGATGCCTACCTTGTGATGGATATCACACTAGTAAGACTGATTCTAAGTTCAATATCCTTTGAGCCCTGACAAGTTCCTCCTAAG
Source organism: Neofelis nebulosa (assembly GCF_028018385.1). Lineage (NCBI taxonomy): Eukaryota > Metazoa > Chordata > Mammalia > Carnivora > Felidae > Neofelis > Neofelis nebulosa. Next base: position 33,166,353 of record NC_080795.1, read on the forward strand.
TCTCATTCCAGTCTTAGAAGGTTTGAAATGCAATTTAAAATCATGAAATGGAGTATAGTGAATAAACTTACAATATAATTGCAATCATCTCTCTGAATTTTAGGGTTGTTAACATTATTAATAAGAAATTGTCGGAATTTTAGAACCGAAATACCTACAAAACAAAGCTAAATGTTTTCAACTTTGCAAATAAATTATTAGAGGCAAAACTGTAGGTGTCAAAGCACTTGCAATTGAAAAAAAGAAAAGAACTAAACCACCATCAATTCATCACATTATCAATGAAAAAGACCAGTACATCATAGGTAGTAAAGATAACGCAATCGTATCATATAATTTTGAGCTCTACTTTAATTATAATCAATGGCCAATAATTTTGGAGAAATTTTGCAGTATAGTTGATGCCCTCACAACATAATTCCTTATGTTTCTAGTATCAGTTATTTGCCTTAGTTAAGCATCTATATTTACCCCCATTGAAAATCTTCTATTCTTATTTTTAATCATAGTATTTGTGACTATCACTCATCTGTTGTTGCCAAACAAGCCTCCCCAAAATGTACTGATTTACATCCACCACTTATTTGGTTCACAATTCTACAAGTTGGCAATTTATATTGCGTTCAGCTAGGCAGTTCTGGTTCTCTGTTGGAGTCATATGTGTGTCTGCAGTCCCTTGCAGTTTGGGTAAGCAGCTTTATTGAGGTTGGCCATGATTTCCTGTTTCTTTGGGGACTCAGCTTGTAGGTTAGCTTGAGTCCTTGGAGAAGCAAATGCCAAGAAAGAATTAAATGTGCAATGAATTTAGTAAGAGAAATGCTTGTGTTAGAGAAACCAAGAAGGAAGCCAAGTAAGGCTGGGAGAGCCATGGGATCACAATGCGAGTGTGACCCAAAGTGAAGAAGAGAAAGAGGAAAAAATAAGTAAAAACACCCTGGACTCATATGCTGTATAGGAAAGGTTTGGCACATCTGCCAGGAAGCCCTTTAGCCAAAGTTGGCCATCAGATAAATAAGTACCTCTTAGTGCCTCTACCTCACAGATATTAGCTGGGAACAACCTGTGGGAGCATGGCTTTAGTAGAAATGCCACAATGTATTTCTTTGTGCAGTAGCCAGGGCCCTAGGTCAATTATGCTCCCTGTATTTGGAAGTCTATAAGATGAATTTTCAGGCTCCAGAATTACTATGGTTTGTCTTTCACAGACTAGGTTGAGCTTGTTCACATGGTATCTAAGCAGGGTTCAAGAGAGCAAGCAACATGTGATACTTCTCAAGGTATAGGCTCAGAGCTGGCAAACTACTACTTCCAATGCATTCTACTGGCCAAAATAGACCACGAGGCCATATTCAAGAATTGATAAAGAAACTCCCTCTCAGAAGAAGGGGCCAAGTCAGGTTACAAAGAGTACAGATGCAAGAAGAAGTGAATAATTTTTGCCATATTTGCAATGAAGCAAAAGTGACTGACTCTTTTGAAATTTTTTTTAGATGCTGTTGCTGTCACCTGGATGGATAAAGTAATCCCTTCCATGCAATGGGTCATTTCTTTTGGGATTTCAACTTCAATAGTTAGCAACATATGTTGTACAGTGCTTTCAGCATCGAGGCTGTTCTACACAGCAAGCCAAGAAGGACAACTGCCTTTGATCTTCTCCATGCTTAATAACTACTTCAGTCCAACTGTTGCTATCACCCAGATAATCATCTTAGCTTCTTGTCTTATTATAGCCTCAGATTTAATCAATTTAATAAAATATTCAGGATTAGCAACCTGGGTTTTAAGAGGGCTATATATGATAGGTTTACTTAAACTAAGGTACCAGGACCCCAATCTACCCAGACCTTATAAGGTAAATCAAGATAAAAATGTTAATATTAACTTTATACTCTATTTCTAGGAATATAACTTTTTTAACCTATAGGGGATGCTTCTAATCAATTAGAGTCCAATTTATGAAACATCTGATCTGGATCTCTATGTTCCAGTTTACTGATGTATATAATTGGCTGTATGAGCTATTTTTGGCTTGTTTCTTATTGAGTAAAAGGTCAAAATTGATTCTCCACAAGGAATATAGTTATCACTTTTGTTATTTTCCAGGAGCTAGAAAACAATGCTTTTGGGGGAAGGGGGGGAATATTGACCCAACTCAAAATCATCTCTTCAGTGCACAACCCAACATAGGTGATATGGCATTCCATTCTTAATCATATCCTTGATAGAGTCTTCATTTTCTACAATAAGATCAATAAGATGTTAATCTAAGCCTCAGTTTGGATTATTATAAACATTGTGAACCTGAACTTAACTTGCAAGATAAAATCACTACCTCCTAGGTAATGTCAGTAGGGCCCTGTAGGCTCCTAGAGTATCTTTATCCAAAATATACAAAAGCACCCCTTCCTCTAGGCAGACATAGCTCTGTGCCCAGGCACAGCCTAGTGAAGAAAGCACAAGCTAGATATTAGCCCCACGCTGCTCCATCAGATGGAAGCACTTGTGCATACAGTGACTACTTAAGCAATCATACATATAAGAAATTAAATTAGACTCATTTGAAAAGACCATTCTGACAATAGCATAGAAAGTGAATTAGAAGAAGGCATGAGTAGAGGCACCTGAGTGGCTCAGTTGGTTAAGTGTCCAAGTCTTGATCTTGGGGTTGTGAGTTCAAGCCTCAGGTTAAAAAATTAATCAGTTAAAAAGGAGGCATGAGCATATCCAGGTCAAACAGCCTGCAGAGGTTCATTTAGTCACCCAGTTTAAAGAGAATTCTAGAGCTTAGAGATTAAGTAAATTACTCTGGCTAAAAGATACCGGGCTGGAATTTAAACTAAACAGTCTGATTCCAGAGCCCATATTTTTGTTATATTTATTTTAAAAAGACTGGTGAATATTTTATTCTGTAAAGGACCTACTAAGGAAATTTTTTCTGATCTTAGCATCAAGAATACTTGGGCCTCTCCTAAATAACTGATTTGCTTATACCTTATGATGGACAGCTTTCAGAATCTATATGGAGCTTTGTGGCGTGTGTTTTGTGAAACAAATTCATTCTTTATCTATGTTTATTTCCCTCTCTCTTATTTTCATTTATTTTGCCTTGGTGTAATGTAAGACATACCTTGCTATAATGTAAATCCTAAGAGGTTTCAAATAGTGTTTAATTCTTTAATTGTGTCATAAATACAATCAAAATGGCCCGTTTAAGATATTTTCTGCATGTAGAGATTGTGTACAAAGTAAAATGAGAGTCCCATGTTTCATGCCAGTGACCATAATAACCACTTAAGTGTGCTTTTTAAAATATGAATTCCCAGACTCACTCTTGAGAATTCTAATTTAGTCGATGTCAGTTGGGCCCTAAGAGTTTATGTTTATCAATTATCTTGGGGGTTCTTATGCAGAGAAGTCCACTGACTGACCGTATTTTAAGACACACTAGTCTAGACAATCTTCACTTTCTTCCCCTCAAAATGGCTCCCTCTTTGGCCATTTCTCCTCTTGAAAAAAGTGAATGACAATATCTTGGATTTGAGTCATCTATTTATTCAACAAATAAGCAGTAACTATCTGCTATGTTTCAGGTACTCTACTAGGCAGTTCAAAAAACCCATTAGCCTCAGAGAAGTGTAAGAAATGTATACAAATCACTGTTCTAAAGTTAATTAAGAAATGTCATTTTGTTGGGGCAACCTGGCTGGCTCAGTTGGTTGAGCATATGACTCTTGATCTCAGGGTTGTAGGTTTGAGCACTATTGGATGTAAAGATTACTTAAAAATAAAATCTTAAAAAAATATTTTTTTAAAAAAGAAATGCCATTTTGTTGAGCACGTTTTACTGAAGTGCCCTGTGTACAATGCTCACAAAGACTTCAAAAGACCAGCATTAGATAAAACCTCATTTTGCAAATGGGTTGGAAAAGACCCTTTTTTCCCCCAACTTAAATGGCAACGACACACATATTTCAGGAATATTTGATTAAAAAGCTCTGAACACATTTATCTATCGTGGCTGCCTGCCCACCATGTAGCTTCCTTCAGTTGAAACGGTGCAGGGCCCCAAGGGTCTCACTGTGCAGTGACAGCAGCCCTGGACGCTGGTGCAATGGGCCCCACAGGACTCGCAGGGAGCCTCCTTCTGGCTCCCTTCTGCAAATAGGTCTGAGGACCAGATTAATTCAGTAGCCCAAAGTTAAACAGCTGAACAGTGGCACTAAGCTCCCTGGAGAGGAATCTTCTGTATCTGTCTTAAATACCTCTGTGCCCCTAGCATGGCAAGTGGCACATAGGGATTCAGTAGATATTTCTTGAAGGAATGAACAGTTAAGGTTGCAGAGCTTGCATTTCCAACCAGGCTTTTCTGATTCCAACATTTCTGCTGTTTTTATTATGTAATAGTGCTGCTCTAGGAAAAATTGGTATATGCCTAATTAAAGAGGCATTGTAACCAAATATTACAGTTATGCCAAATTCCCAAAACTAAGAATGCTTCAATGACTAATACTAGAACGGAATAGTTAATTTTTTATTTTTGACAATGATTTCTTATAATGTATCTTTTTTCCCATGCTTGAAAATAAAGCACTTATTTTAGTAATAAGTTGACAATATCTGATGAATAGAGTAGGCATTCATAACAACTATAGAATAAATATAAATAAATAAATACTGTTCCACTTTTTACACTCATTTATTCTGCCATTGATGTACTTTATATAATATACTACCGAGACTTTCTCTTTAAATATATTTGAAAATATATTTGCAGTTTTCTCCCTGGTGTTTTGAAACATTTGTTCCAAACAGAAAGAGAATATTCTTATATTGTTTATAGAAATTTTGAACTTTTGAGGAAAAAGTCATCACTAATCTTAATCTTAATCCTTTTTTTTTTTTTTTTTTTTTACTTTCAGGTGCGTTTGCCATTTGTATTTGGATCCATAGCTATATCTTTGTTTCTAATTTTGACACCAATGATTCATTCTCCTAAAGTAGAGTATATCTATGGGTTTATCTTTATTTTCAGTGGACTTCTGGGTTACAGGCTTCATGTTCACCTTAATCAACGTTCTGTTTGTTTTGATAAAATCACTTGTTATTTACAATTATTATTTAATGTTTCACCACCTGAAGACCAAGATGAACGTATTTCAACAGGAAAAAAACATCTTGAAGAAATCTTTTTGTAAATAGGCAACCCTAAATCTGTAAGTGGTTAATGACTAAGCACATTCAATCTTTGCTTTAAAATGTATACACCCAGGGGCACCTGGGTGGCTCAGTTGGTTAAGCATCTGACTCTCGATTTTGTTTCAGATCATGATCCCATGGTTTGTGAGACTGAGCCCCATGTCATACTCTGTGCTGACAGCATGGAGCCTGTTTTTCTCCCTCTCCCTTTCTCTCTGCCCCTCCCCTGCTCATGCACGTGCATGCACATGAGCTCTCTCTCTTTCTCTCTCAAAATAAATAAATAAACATTAAAAAAATAAAAATTATATATATATATATATATATATACCCTCATAGATACAAAACCTCCCCCTTCATACCCAATCCCCAACTACATATATCAAATCCCCGTCCAGCTACGTATTCAAATTCTTTAAAAAAATTTTTTTTAATGTTTATTTATTCTTGACAAAGAGACAGTGGGAGCGGGGGAGGGGCAGAGAGAGAGGGAGACACAGACTCTGAAGCAGGCTCCAGGCTCTAAGCTGTCAGCACAGAGACCAATGTGGGACTTGAACCCACGAGCCCTGAGATCATGATCTGAACCGAAGTTGGATGCTCAACCGAATGAGCCACCCAAGAGCCCTCAAATTGTTTACAATTCTAATTCTTTTGCTTGTAATTGAAGCCTTAGTTCCCTAGTGCCCAACATGTTTTTCACCACTTTCCTCCAACAACCATCAAACAAACAAAATAAAAAAGTCATTGTCAGGAAGACGAGTACATGGGTAAACAGTAGATAACAGATATTTAATCAACATTCATTGAATGAATGTAAGATGCATCCACAAAAACAAAAAAAGAATATTATAAATCTGAGATTTATATTAATAAAAACTACATATTGCTTCCTACTCACTGGTCTAAACACTTCACAGTGATATCAATCAAAAGAATGTGTTTCACTTTCAAACCCTTGTGTTTACCTCTACAAAGTGTGATAGGCTAAATAATGATGCTGAAAAATATGTTCAAGTCCAGATGGTAACTACACTTATCATGGTGAGCACTGCATAATGTACAGAACTGTTGAATCACTATATTGTACACCTAAAACTAATATAATATGGTATATAGAACTACACTTCTATTAAAAAAAAATGTCTAGGTCCTAATCCTCAGAACTTCTGTATCTAACTTTATACGGAAAAAAGAGTCTTTACAGATGTGATTAAAGATCTTGAGACAAGGGACATCTAACTAGATTATCTGCATAGGCCCTAAATGCAATCACATATATCTTTATAAAAGAGAAGTAGAGGGATAGTAGACAAGACAGAAGAGAAGGCAATGTAACCCTGGAGGTAGAGACAGGAATAATGAGGCCACAAGCCAAGGAATGACAGCAGCCACCAGATGCTAGAAGCAAGCAAACAATGGATTTTTCCCTAGAATATCTGGAGGCAGTGTGGCCCTGCCAAAACTTTGATTTCAGCCCAGTGAAACTGATTTTGGCCTCTAGCCTCCAGTATTGTGAGAGAATAAACTTCCGTTGTTGTAAACCACCAGGCTGTGGTAATTTGTTACAGCAGCTCCAGGAAACCTATATATAAGGTATTTGCCAAAAATACTCATGCAATTTCCATAATATGGAAAGGAAGGCTTTCTTCTAAACTCACATACTAAATATTTTTGCATGTGTAGTACACAGACATATGACTCCATTGAAATTGTCTACTATATAGAGAAAACTAAAAATGTAAGTTCCCAACTGAGAGAGGATATTCTTACTGCTATTCCTCCCTAAAATCATATTATCTAACCTCCAAGACAGCCTAAGTACTTCTCACCCCTTGAAATTCATGCTCTGAGGCACTTCTCTCCCACATGAGTCCAGGTTGCTCTTGAGCAACGAAATATGAAGGAAGCAATGGTGTGTCACCTACAAGTCTAGGTCATAAGTGGCGCTGCTGCTGAGGCCTTCTTCTCTTGGATTGCTTGCTCTGGTCACAACCACAGGCCTTTGTTGGAAGAACAATCAAGTAGTCCTACAGAGAGGACACAGTGGAGAAAAACCAGTTTGCCAGCATCAACATGATAGTCATTTCAGGAAGCTACCTTCACACTGGATCCTACAACACCAGGGAAACGTTTATATGACGGTAGCCCAGCCAAGACCTGACTGCAACTTCATGAGAGACTCCAAGTCAGAACTGTCCAACCATGTTTCTATGTTTCTTCTGAATTCCTTTTATTTTTTTATTTTTTAAAAAACTTTATTGTGATAAGAACACTTAATATAAGATCTACTCCGTTAACACAATTTTAAGTATTAATACAGTATAAGTATAGGCACTTTGTTGTACAATTGATCTCTAAAATGTATTCTGAAATTTTATACCCATTAGTTAGCAATTTCCTGTTGCCCCCTACCCCAGCCCTTGGCAACCACAATTCTATTGTTTGCTTTCATGAGTTTGATTATTTTAGATAACCTCATTCATATACATGGAATCATGCAGTATTGTCCTTCTGTGACTGGCTTATTTCACTTAGCATAATGTTCTCCAGGTTCATGCATATTGTTGAATATGGCAGGGTTTCCTTCTTTTTAAAGACTCCATTCTCTGTATATATCACCTTTTTTATCCATTCATATATCAGTGGGCATTTAGATAGCTTCCACATTTTATATAATGAACATAAGAATACTAACGTCTCTTCCAGATCCTGATTTCAATTCTTTCCACTAAGTCTTTAATCTATTTTTGAGTTAATTTTTGTATATGTTGTGAGATAAGGGTCCAATTTCATTATTTTACATGTGCGTATCCATCCTTCCCACCACCATTTGTTGAAGAGACCATCCTTTCCCCAATGTGTATTCTTGGCATCGTTACCAAAGATCAGTTTACCATATATGTGTGGATTTATTTCTAGGCTCTCTATTCACTGGTCTATGTGTCTGTCTTCATATGAATATCATACTGTTTTAATAACCATATCTTTGTGTAATAAACTTTGAAATCAGGAGTACAATGCCTCTACTTTGATCTTTTTCAAGATTGTTTTGGCTATTTAAGGTCTTTTCTGGTTTCATATGAATTCTAGAATTGTTCTTTTTAACTCTAAAAAAATATTCTATGGGATTTTGATAGGGCTTGCAGTTGAATCTATTGGAAGTATGGATATTTAATAATATTGAGTCTTCATGAACATGAGCACGAGCATGAGATACCTCTCCATTTATTTGTGTTTTCTTTAATTTTTTTCATCAATGTTTTATAATTTTCAGTGTGCAAGTCCTTAATGTCTTTGGTTAAATCTATTCCTAAGTATTTTATTGTTTATGATGCTATTGAAATTGAGATTGTTTCCTAATTTCATTTGCAATTAGTTGATTATTAATGTCTAGTTGTATTCTGCAACTTTTCTAAACTCAATTATTAGTTCTAATAGTTTTGGGTAGAGCTTTTAAGATAATGTCATATGCAGAGAGAAGCAATTTTACTTCTTCCTTTCCAACATGGATGCTCTTTTTTTCCTTGGCTAACTGCTCTGGCTAGGACTTCCAGTAATATGTGAAAGAAGTGGTGAGACTGGACATCCTTGTCTTCTTCTTGATCTTAGTGGGAAAGCTTCTGGTTTTTAATTCTTGAGTATAATGTTACCTGTGAGCTTGTCATATATAGCTTTCGTGATGTTAAGGTAATCTCCTTGAGTCCTAGTTTTTATCATAATGTTGAATTTTATCAATTAGTTTGTTTTTGTTTGTTTGCATTTATTGAGATGATCATGCAATTTTTAGCCTTCACTCTGTTTATCTGGTGTATAGATCGCATTAATTAATTTGTGTATTGTTGTAGACTCTAAAGTTCTCTCTTGGCCAGCAAGAGAGCGGGATGGAGGATGAAAAGCAAGAGACAGCTAATGTCCGGGAAGAGACAAGAGCCCCAAATAAGGGTCCTTGCCCCGTTTTTATTAGAATCAGAAGGCTTATGAACATGGCAATGAATGTGCACAAAGAGACAATGAATCTGTGAACATTAACTTGAGAATGTGAGGGAAAGGGGATCTTGAAGATATTTGAAGTTAGGGGTTTGGGTTAATACAAAACAAAATCTGGGCACCAGGCAGTCGGGCAGAAGGTTGTTTACAGGGCACATGAGGCACCACCTCTGTTTATCTCAGCTAGCCTAGGGGATAAGACAGATAGGGGAAATAACCTCAGGGTTAACAAGGCACATTTTCTTTTGTGAATCATCTCCACTCTGGGCAACTTCACCCTGCAGCACAGTTCAGGGGTCTATAGCCCAAATTACCTGTTTACCTAACTTGGTCCTTCTCTCCTGTGAAAGCAGCTTTCTGCTATCGTACTAAGTTGGGAGGCGCCTCCACCCTGAATAACTAATCTCGCTTACCTCATACACCTTTGTATTGGGTGCCTTTGCACCCCGCTCCCTCTCTTGGGGTCCTAATCTTGTTTACCCAAACTCATTTGTGAACATCCTATGGCTTTGTACTTCTTCATGCCTTGTTAACCCATTGGTATGACCCCGGGGGATTCCTAAGCTTATTCCCCACAGTGTATTTTGAATCATCTCTGCATTCCAAGAATAAATCCCGCTTGGTTGAAGCGGATGATCCTTTTAATGTGCTGTTGAATTCAGTTTACTAGTATTTTGCTAAGAATATTTGTATCTATGTTCATCAGGGACATTGGCCTATAGCTTCCTTTTGTTGTAGTTTCTTGTCTGGTTTTGGTATCAGGTTAATTGTCTCACAAAATGAGTCTGCAAGTGTCCCCTCTTCTTTGACTTTTTTTGAACAATTTTAGTTGGCATTAATTCTTTAAAGGTTTGGTAGAATGTGTGAGTGAAGCCATCTAGTCCTGGGCTGTTCTTTGTTGGGAGGTTTTTGATTACTGATTTTCTGATTTCAGATTTTCTATTTCCTCATGATTGTGTATTTCTAGGAATTTACCCATTTCTTTTAGGTTATCTAGTTTTATTGGGTATAATTGTTCATACTAGTCTCTTATGGTTCTCGGTATTTCTGTGGCATCAGTTATAGTGCCTCCTCTTTCATTTCTGATTTTATTTAAGTTTTCTCTCTTTCTTTCATAATCAAGATAAAGGGTTTTAATTTTGTTTTCAAAAACCCAGCTCTCAGTTTCATTGATTTCTTCTATTGTTTTTCTAGCTCTCTATTTCCCTCCTGGACTACAAGGTTTCTGCTGAAAAATCTGCTGATAGCCTAATGGGTACTTCCTTGTGTGAAATTTTTTTTCTCTTATTGTTTTTAAAATTATCTCTTTGTCTTTAATTTTAGACAGTTTTATTATTTGTCTTGGATAAGACCATTTTGGATTGAAATTCTGGGATACATACTACCTTTGTGAACTTGGATGCTGAAATATCTCCCCAGATTTAAGAAGTTCTCAGTCATTAGTTCTTTATATAAGCTTTATGCCCCCCTTCTCCATCTCTTGTTCTTGGATTCTAATAATTCATAGATTATTTCTCTAATGGTATCCTATAGTTCATATAGGTTTTCTTTGCTCCTTTTCAGTTTTTTTTTCTCTTTGTTCTCTTCTAAGGGGATAATTTCAAAAGAACTACCTTCTTCTTCACAGACTTTTTCTTCTGATTAATCTATTATGCTGGTAATACGCTCTATTGCATTTTTCATTTTATTCATTGTATTCTTCAGCTCCAGAATTTCTGTTTGGCTCTCTTAATGATTTCTATCTATATGTTTAACCTTTCATTTTATTCATTTATTGTTTCCCTGATTTTGTTGAACTTTTTATTATAACTCATTAAGCTTCCTTAAAACTGCTATTTTGAATTCTGTATCAGGTAAATCACAGATCTCCAATCTCCGGATTACTGGAACATGATTGTATTCCCTTGGTGGAGTCATCATTCCTTCTTTTTTCATGTTCTTTGAACCTTAAATTGCTGTCTTTGCATTTAAAATAGTCACCTCTCTCAGTCTTTATTAACTGGCTTTGGGAGAGAAATACTTTGTCAGCCCTACTAGAGGTTTTAAGGTTTTCTCAGCCCTTTTCTATGGGTACACCTGCTCCACACTCTTACTCCCTCTCATGGCAGAATTGTTAAATTTGTATGCATTTTCTTGATCTTGAAAATCCAGGCTGTGTGCTAACAGTCTCCCCTTTGCTTTCCCTAGCACAATGCTAAGTGCTCAAGCTTGTAGTTTCTCCCCGGCCCACATATTTGAGCCAGCTGTCTGCACATGCTCACTAGCTGTCTGAAAAAGTTTATTCTCTCAACTCTCAAGAGGATGGCCAGGGAGCCAGCCAAGGAATGGGATTGGGCATAAGTGAGGTACACAAAGCACTAGGGATACTTGTTAGTGAGTTGGAAGATTCCCAGTAGCTCGTGGCAGACCTCCTGATGGGGACTGTGATGTTTTTTAGCAGGATCCACATCCCTGTGATATGTTCCATTCTGGGCCCTGGTTGTGGTGCTCCTAGCCACTTACCACTCCCCATCACCCTGCCCACCACTCAGCACCTGGATATGGCAAGAGAGAGGTGGGCCTCTTTGGCAGTATCTTGAAGCTAGACATTTACTCATACTTTCACTTTCCCCTGTGGGAGAAATCACAGGTCAAGAAGGCCTGAGCTATGGGGGAGATACTGGGGGAGGGATGATGTGGGCAAAGTCAAGCTGTTTGCCTTACCTTCTTCAATGTGTCCAATATTGAAATTTTTTGCTCCAGCAGTGTGCTAGAACTTCATTACTGGACTACTGGACTTTCACAAAGGTTCTGTCATCTGTGGATGATTGCAACATTGGTGTTCTTTAAGGGGAAGATGGTAGAGAAATCCTGTTCCACCATTTTCATGACAACACTCTCCTTTTGGTTAGTTACAATTCTAACATGTTGGCCACAGGTCAGAGTTTCACTGCAGCTCCAGCTCCTCTCAGATAGCCCAGCCTTCAGTATTTCTGAGCTGCTGTATTCTCATCTAAGAGGCTCATGTTAGGATCAGGGATATAGCACTGAGACATCAGAACAAAATGTAATTCCATTGCTTCTTGAATAATTCAATTCACCCAGGACATGATAAGCATTCATCAAAAATGTTCAAATATGTTTATGATGTTTGCAAGATCACTTTCTTTTCTATTATATGTTATAGTGAAGCCACTTTCAAAGGTTATGTAAGAAGTTACTTTTTATAAATGGTCTTGGGGCACCTGGGTGGCTCAGTTGGTTAAGCTCCAACTTCAGCTTAGGTCACAATCTCATAGTTTGTGGGTTCAAGCCCCACGTCAAGCTCTGTGCTGACAGCTCAGAGCCTGAAGCCTGCTTCAGATTCTGTGTCTCCCTCTCTCTCTGCCCCTCCCCTGCTCACGCTGTCTCTCAAAAATAAATAAATGTTAAAAAATATATATATACTATGAATGGTCTAATTTTTTTTTTTTTTTTTTTTTTTTTACGGGAGAGCTAAAATACCTAGGGAAAATATCCCCAAATGTAGATTATTGCACTTACACTTGTGGCTAATTTACTTCACTGATTTACTTATTGGTTAACATTTCCTTCTTAGAAGTCCTGACTCCAAAGGAAATCATGTCCTCAGGTATGGCTACACAGAACCAGAGGGAAGACACTGTCCCATTCTCATAAAGAAAGTAGCTCTCTAATACACAATATGTCTCTTTGCAAACCTTAAGAGAAACATGCTGCATTAGTTCATATTTGAGTTATCTATTTATTTAAAGATAAACATTTAAAAGTTCTAAGCAATCTTTAACTTTGAATATATACTAAAGGGTAAAGTGTAGCAGCAAAAATAGGAATAAAAAAACAATACAATAAATTAAATTGAATAGAATTGAATAAAAAATATAAATCAAGAGGAGAGTTCTATAAAACATAATAACACAAACAATACTAGAAAATATTTAATTTTAAAATCTAGTGCCTCCAGGTAATTTATATATATTGTCTTTAATTGTCAAAACAACTTTCAGAAAATAGGCATTACTAACCACCATTTTTTTTTTCATGTTTATTTTGAGAGACCGGGGGGGGGGGGGGGGCGCGGGGGGCATGTGTGCATGTGTGGAGGAGGGGCAGAGAGAGAAGGAGACAGAGAATCTCAAGCAGGCTCTGCACTGTCAGCAAAGAGCCTGACGTGAGGCTCAATCTCACGAACCCTGGGATCAAAACCTGAGCCAAAATCAAGAGTTGGACAATTAACCAACTGAGCCACCCAGGCGCCCCACTACCCACCATTTTAAAGGTAAAGAAACAGGATAAGAGAAAGTTCAATCACTTGAATGAGCTCACAGAGGCAGTAAGTGATCAAGTTTGTATTAAAAACCAGTTTGTCTGAATCAAAACCCTACAGTTTTTCTACATCAAATATGTGTAAAACTAGATTTGCAGACTATTTTATTTCCAAACCAAAATACATAGCATTAGGACAATTGCTTATTCACATGGATGAAATAAAATTGGATTCCTAACTCACATCACATGCCATTAAAAAAAAAAAAAAAAGCCAGATGCAAGGCCTAAATGTGAAAAGTATACATTTTAAATTTAGAAATACTTAAGAGAATAAGTTTAATACATTAAAATAGGGATCAGCTAATTAAACCTAAAAAAGCACAAGTCACAAAAAAGATATAGAATGTACACCTAAATTTCTAAATTTTCAAAAAAATAAGTACCATAAGCATAGTAAAAATACAAGCCACAAGCTAGCAAATTTGTGATTAAAACCAAAACAGATTGTGTAATGGCAGCAAAACAGAAGAGTAGTCAGCTCCAAGCTCTCATTGTCTTACAGAAATATCAAAAAACAAGCTGAAACTATCAGAACCAACAAGACAGTCATATTTGTCCCCAAAGGATACAATCCTTTAGTTCATATTGCAAAAAGACCAACTGAAGGTGAATTTCTCATATGTCACCGTGGTTGGGAAATATTTATCTGCCAAATATTAACCCTTTGCTTCCACACAAACATCACCACCATCATTACTACTCTACCTCAGTAAACATCCCTCATTCATCACCACCTGACATACTATATATGCATGTGAATTTGTTCATTTATCTCTTCTGAGTAGAATACTTTGTCCTGACTAGAATATAAAAGGTCTTTATCTGTTTTGATCCTTCATATAGTAGGTGCTAGATAAATTTGTTGCATTTTAGGGGGTTCCAGAGATTTTGAGGCTGATCAAGAAAAAAAAGATAAGATCAGGAGGTGGTGGTAGCACACATGAGCTTTATTTAAGCAACACTTGAGCTGGTTTGCATATAGAGGAAATCACTCACAGCATGAGACTTCCCAGAGGCCATAGCAAGCCACCATCCAAAAGGGGAGGAAGACGAGAATCCCTGGGGAAAAGGAGACTCCCAGATGGAGGGTTTGTATATTTAGGTGTTGTCACTCAGCAGCAAGTAGGCAGACTTGGAGGCAGAGAGCCCCTAAGGGCAGCAGTGGCTTGGGGTCTTTATTGCCCCGGGCTTACCTTACCTGTGGCTAACATAGGTTAAATGCAGTTTTACAGGGTATGCAAAGTAAGCAAGCTCTAAATGGCTAATAATATGTTTATTTGGACTATGTTTAAAACAACTGGATGTGTAAAAGTTTGAAGTAATAGGTCTTAGTCTGCTCTGAAGAAGTAAACAACCTAGGGTCCAATGTACAGAGACCATCTTTGGCTTATTATATAATATGCATGAAATGAACAACACAACAACAAAAATAAACAAAACACAAGTTAATTTCTCCATCGCTGATCCTGCTACAAAAGTAATGAATGAATAAATGTTTGAATTAATGAATACATGTTGGGTGGACTAATATCTATAGATTAAGTTAAATTAGAGGAAGAGTAGTTGCCTGTATACAATTAATACTAGATGAGTTTACATATATCCCCATGGACAATATAGATATACAAATTAATCCCAATATACGTTTCACATGTATGCTGTCACTCAACAGTACATCACTGATCCTACAATATGAAATTATTATCCTCATTTATAAAATGAGGAAATGTGGATCCCAAAAAAATAACACAACTTGCTATAAACCACGCCAAGAGTAAGTGACACAGTGGGATTCAAACCTTTGCCCACTTAAATGCAAAGTTTACATTCTTTCCATTAAACTACAATTTCTTCTCTTGGTACTCATCTACAAATTATTCTTTCAGAGTTAAATAATATCAATGTTACACCCCCAGAGGAGACTTCTCTTCCCAGAACTTTTGAAACCTTCCTTTCTTAATTAGCTGTGACTAACTTGTTCACTGGCATATGTGATTTTTTAAAAAATAGTTAACATGTGAAACACTTTAACTCTGGCCTTAAAAGAAGTCACAAAATCGCAGGACAATTCACAAGTTAATCAGTCATTTATAAACCAAATTAGATTCAATAACAAAATGCTTGTGAAGGGATGAGATGGCTAAATTAAGGAAACCTTCCAGAAACATGGAGGGAAAGTGGAAAAAAAAAAAAAAGGCAATCCTTGTGAAGTTTCAAAATTACTTTTCAGGATTTAAAAAATGGAAAAAGGCAAAAAATCATGCAACTCCCAAGAGCAATAGAACTTTCCCATGGAAATATTTTAATATTTAGTGCCACAACAGGGACAAGAATCTTTGGGTCTTATATCAGTGGTATTAAAATATTCTTCACTGAACTTACCTGTATTCTGAGTATTTGAGCTGCTTGTGCCATGGTGATTATTCTTGCCATTCTTAATCACACAGGGCTGGGGATGATCTTCCCTAAAAGCAGAGGACCAATTTATTTTTTCAAAAGATTTCTTGGAGCCTCTGTTTCTCTCCTCAGTCTTTGGATCAAACTTTTTGTTTATCTTTTAAGAATGGCTGCTCATCAAACTTATTACTTACTATCTGGCTGTATAATTCAGCTTTTTTATGCAGGATTCTAGGTGTCCATGGAGCGGTAGTAGAGAGGCTAGAATACTAAATGGTAGAGGCACACAACAGAGGACTGTGAAAAAAGTAATTTTGTAAATTTATTTTATTGTTTAACTGTGTTAACTAGTTTCTCATTGACGGTGACCATCAAGAACTTGAAGACATCATCATTAAAATCATTAAATCAAAATGTATAGTCATTTCAAATATAAAATCTCTTTTCACCTTCCAATTTAATTTTTGAAATCATACACATTTTAGAATAATTTTGTCAAGTTCCATAAAAGATTCAGTTGGGATTCTTACTGTGATGGAATTTTAGTTGAGGTATACACGGGGAGAACTGACATCTTTATAATAATGATTATAGCTTTCTCTAAATTAAACTTTTTTGGGAAAGAGAGGAATCCTTCTATAAGCTTTAGTGTTCTCCATAAAATTTTGCATATTTCCTGTTATACTCACTCCATAACCACTTATAATTATTTTGCTATGTCTTTAGAAAATCCAAGAGAATATATGAAGAAAACCACATTGTCTGCAAAAGAAGCAGTTTATTTCTTCTTTTTAAATTCTTAAAACACATTTTTCTTTCTTACAACATTGGTTCATCTTAAAAGAGCAGGAATCCTTATCTTGCTCATCACTCTAATGAGCATACTTCCAATGTTTTATATTAATGATGATATTTGCTATAGGTGGGAGATGCCCTTTACTTAATTAAGGTATCATCATCTACTCTCAACTTGCTAAGATTTTAATTATGAGAGATTATTGAATATACCAAATGACCTTTTGCTCCTTTTAAGATGATTACATTTTCTTCTCTCATCAACTAATTTGGGGTATATTTTTCTCTTTTTCTAGCTTATTTTTTCTCTTTTTTTCTGTTAATCTAGATAACAGTTTATCAATTTTGTCTATCTTTTCAAAAAACCAACTCTTGGTTTTGTTGTGTTTTTTTCTATTGCTTTTCTAGTCTGTCTTTTTCTTCAGCAACCCATAATTTGTTCCCTCTGGTGTCAAGAGGTACTGCTGTATCAGAGGCCAGGCCATGGAAGGATTCTCCATTGTTCTCCTTTCTTTCCTGTAAAGAAGTCTCAAGTTCTGCAACTTCTCCCACTCTAGCAGAGCTGTACTGGGCATGCAGCAAGCCATTCTTTTCTGTTCCTTTGTTCTTAGCTGCCCTCACCAAACTACACCAGTTCCATCAGTGTTCCATGTGAGGTGACACAGAAACCAGCCCTTCAGACAGCTCCCAGAAAGGCCAGGACCTTCATCCTGAGTATCTACTCTTGCCTCTGAGAGAGGCCAGGTGATCTCTTTTGGCACTGAGCTGTACTGGCTTTGGGAGGGGCTGAAGTAGGTAA
This sequence comes from Neofelis nebulosa, assembly GCF_028018385.1. Taxonomy (NCBI): domain Eukaryota; kingdom Metazoa; phylum Chordata; class Mammalia; order Carnivora; family Felidae; genus Neofelis; species Neofelis nebulosa. The sequence continues at coordinate 33,183,856 of NC_080795.1, forward strand.
AGTCGAATTGTTCTTCTAGGACTTTTCAATGTGACTGTTCTTGGTTTGTACTAGTCTGAAGCATTGCAACTACTTAACTGGATTCTGGGCTCTTCCTAAAGGTATTTTGGGTATGTATCATTGTTAAATCAGTGTTTCTATGAGGAAATGAGGGCTGGAACTTCCTTTTCCACTATCTTGCTGATGTGATTCTCCTCTCTAGCTTACTGAATTAAAAGTCTGTTCATTAATTTTCAGTCTTCTGTTGTGTTACTGTTATGTAATAACTCATTCAAATTTCTAGCTTTCTCCTGAAATATTTTTGGCCAAATGCCACAGATCTTGATATGGATTGCTTCAATTACACAGCTATAAACTGTGATTTACATTTATTTAGGAGCATGATTTTCAAATGTCAAGTTACACACACTTTTTTTGATGAGCATTTCTTTATTTTGTTCAAGTACATTATTGTGGTCAATGAATGTAAACTGATGGGAGGAAAAATTTTCCTCTACCCTTCAAAGATTCTTCCCATTGGTCTAAGAGTTAAATTGACATGATACAAATTAACAGAAGAAAATCAAATTTAATTTTGTATATATGGGAACCTCACAAACATGAGAGGTTCAAAGACAGAAAGATAAAATGAGGGGCGCCTGGGTGGCGCAGTCGGTTAAGCGTCCGACTTCAGCCAGGTCACGATCTCGCGGTCCGTGAGTTCGAGCCCCGCGTCAGGCTCTGGGCTGATGGCTCGGAGCCTGGAGCCTGTTTCCAATTCTGTGTCTCCCTCTCTCTCTGCCCCTCCCCCGTTCATGCTCTGTCTCTCTCTGTCCCAAAAATAAATAAAAAACGTTGAAAAAAAAAATTAAAAAAAAAAAAAAAAAAAAAAAGAAAGATAAAATGAGGCTTATATTGCAATCCTGAAGCTAAGGAATGGAAGAGGAGCCTAGGGCTTGAGGAGGTCAATGCACAAGGCAATAAGAAGAAGAACAGATGTTTAGTAACTGGATGGATATTTGCCTGCCATACAGATGGGCAATTCAGATAAAATGTATCTCCGGTCACAACTCTGATTCAGGAAAAGAACCCCCCGCAATTTAGATTGTTCTAGGTAGTCAAGGAAATGGCACATTTTGGGGAGACTTGTCCTAAATTCCTTCAGTCTCACCTTTAAAACTTTGAAGAAGTATCCAGAAGCCAAACTGATAGATAACTCCATAGCTCAAAGAATCAGCCTCAGTCTTGGGAATAGGTCAGTTCAGTTAAATAGTTGTGTCTCATTTCAGGAGGCAATCTTGCAGATGGGCTTCCAAAGTTAGGCCTATATTGTGCAAGCAATCAGGTAATTAATATGAAGCATCTCTATAGAATTAAAAAGAAAACAGAGGTTAACGGTTGGAGCAAAGTATAAACCTAGTGTCTGAGTGCTGCCAGTGAGATTTCTAGATGTCAGCCTTGAAGCATCTTCAGATAGAGTGATGGCAGACAGTGACAATCTGATAAATTTTCCTGGTTCGCAGTTTGAATGTCTCTGGTGATCTTTCTTAGTGGCCCATAGAGCAACAGGCGCAAAGATCGTCTAAATATGGTCAGTTGGGATGATTTCTCTGACATCAATATCATGTCATCTAGCTTCAGTTTGCAGGACTTCAGGAAAAAGGGCAGCTTTAGTTCTCAATGATTACAAGTCAAAAGAAGGGAGAAATTTGCAAATTTTAGTTTGGAGAGTCTTAGCCAGATACTTGAGGAAACCAAAATTCAGGATACAGTCCACTTTATAAGCAAAAAATAAACTGTCAAAGACAATGGAACTAGAATCTAATACCCACAAAGGTGTGCTATTGAATTTCATTTTTCTAAAATCACCCTCATTTCCACCAAAGATAGCCAAATTAAGACTAATTTGTTTGAAAAATAAGTCTGGTTTCAAAAAAACTTGGCCTGATTGTTTGCGTAAGTGCAGCAAGAATAGTGATTGACCATATAGGCTCTTTTTGTTTTAAGTTTACGCATTTATTTTGAGAGAGAGAGAGAGAGAGAGAGAGAGAGAGAGAGAGAGAGAGAAAGAGAAAGGGAATAAGCAGGGAAGGGGCAGAGAAAGGGGGAGAGAAAGAGAACACCAAACAGGCTCTGCACTATCAGCATGGAGCCTGATGGGGGGCTCTATCTCACGAACAGCAAGATCATGACCTGAGTTGAATCCAAGAGTTGGACACTTAACCAACTGAGCCACAGAGGTGCCCTGGGCTCTTTAAAATCTGTTTTGCTAGAACTTTTCAGAAGGAATCTTCAGACTGAACTTTTAACAGTCTCTAAGGCAAAGAAGCTGAGCCAAACACTTGCTATCAGACTTGCCTACAATTATCTATATATGTGAGTAAATTCCTCTATTCTCAAGGATGCCAAAATATCCTGAGGTTACTGCAGCTGCAAGAAGTGACCTTCCTTTCTCACCTGGTAAGGACCCTAGAAGCAAGGTACCAGGCTGATTTTTCCAAGGGGCTTCATTGGCTCTGTAAAGTCAACTTTAGTTCCTTAAAGCTGTCCGGTCATATCTGAGTCTATGTATCTCTCTCAAAAACGACATTGTAGGCAAGTCTTGGCAATATAACCAATGTTTCCAATTATATCCTATTATAAAGAGAACACATTCTTATTGAACTTATGCAAATAACTATATTGCCACGAAGATAAGAAAACTCACTGAGAGTGTCCAAATTCTGGAGGGATCAAGTAGGGAGAAAAAGATAAAACCTTCATATTTGTTTACAAAAATATGTTTTACCAAATTGCTGTAAGTCATAGACAGCTTAAATGAAAATGTTTCCTTAAATCTGAAAAAACAAACATTAGAAAACCAGCAATGTTTCAAATACGAAGTCATAAAAATTATAATCCTCTTCTTCAGTTCATTCAGTTCCATGTTATTAATTCTTGTTCTGCTTGAATCCAGTTTTCCCACCAGTTCTGGAAATTCTTACCCAGTTCAGTTATATGACCTTAAGTTTATCAGAAACCTATATTTGTCAAAAGTACTTTTCATGTATCTCCTTGAGGATTAAGCACTTATGCAGGGAACCTTCTATAAAAGCATCAGAGTAAAACAATAACTGTCTGTAAATGACCAAAGACTTTTAAAAAAATGTTCATCATTAGAGAACTGATGAGAACTCATTATAATGGACTTGACAAGGAAATGTGGTTATTTCCATGACACACAGTACTTCAATAATTAGCAGTACAAGTGATAACATTCATTATACCAGGACAAATCAAAATTTTAAGAATTTTATATACATTCTAGAACAGTTATATTAATAGTATTCACCCATATAATCTAACCTAAGAAAGTTTATCATCATTTATTTGACAGTGCTTCCCATGTAATTTAACATACAAAATAAGTCTAACTAGTTTAACATCTCTCATTATAAGGAGAGAAAACAAATCTTTTGGGATGTTTCAGGGCCCTCTGGAATATGTCACATCTCAATAGTAAGTTCTAAATGAAAAAGACTTCAGTTAGAACTGAACAGACGTGGGATTCTCTCTCTCCCTCGTTCCTGCCCCTTTCCCAGCCTCTCTCTTTCTCTCTCTTTCAAAATAAACAAATAAATTTTTTAAAAATTAAGAAAAAAAAGAAATTCGGATATCTAAAACATTCAATTTTTTGAGAACTAACTCTTCAAATATTCTGGATAAATAAAATATCACACCAAAAAAAATACAAATTACAAAAATATTGTATATAATGGTTGACAAAGAGAGATATACAAGCACAGCATGTGTTTGGAGGGGGTGATATATACAATTAAGTAACTGGAATTCATGAGTAATGCAATATTTTCAAGGCCAGAGGTCACAAAGGGGATGATTCTATGGGCCCACATTACTGACCTGATATTCCGTAGTGAGATCCATATGTAGAAAGTCATTGTAAAATTTTAAAAGCTTTGGGTTTTTATCTTTAAGTTTACATATATTTAGTTGGTTAAAAAGCCATTGTGCATCTCATCTGAGAAATTAGCATAAAAGTGCTACATTGATTCGAATAGAAAAAGACAAATACAAATTATAGCATATAATACCACTATTCCATTTTGATCCCACAGGAATGCAGTAAAACACTAAAGGCTATTCAAAAACTATTAAGATGAAGAAAAAGGAGAAAAAAACATAGCTGCCTTATACCCCACATCCAAATCAGTAAACAAAACTTATAAAATCTAACTTACTAACACCTCCTCAGGTGTTCTCGCCTCATCATTCCTTCCCTTGTCCAGGCCTTCATTTTTCTCACTCAGTTTACTGCAACAACCTCCTAATTTATATAGTCACTTCTAATCTCCCTCCAAACCACCTCCACTCAGTCTCTAGAGATAATGTTATAAAACACAAATCTAGTCCTGTCACTCTCCTGCTTAATAAATACTCTGCTATCTTGTGTTCTTGCATCTCCTCCCAACCTCACTCTGACAACTGCTGCAACCAACACACCATCAATCCATCACTACCTTCCTTTACCAAATGCCAACTTATAAACAAACTGTTGCGGGTTCTCCAAGATCTGAGTCAAGCCTAACTTTCTATTCTCACCTCTTGCTTTGTCACTTGTACACACCTTCGTCCCACATCAGCCTTTCTAAATAAATATTCCCAGAGTAGACAGTATTCATTCTGTCTCCCTCACAATGCTAACTTGCTGCCCAGTCTGACTGCCTATCTCATCTTGATCTCACACTAATAAGACTGACTCCAAATATATTGCCCATTTTGCACCCACCCCATGAATACTTTATAGACAGCATGTAAAGCAAGTCCAAAACAAACTGAAGTGCCATTTAAAAATACAAAACTACAGACTACAGTAATTGAAAAGTGTTAATTACATATTATTTAGAATATTAATGACAGGCTCTTTGAAATTTAGAACTTAGGTCTCCTATAGAAACTTAGTTAACAAATTTTGGTGTGCACATAAAGAATTTCAAAGCAAAACTGCAGTTTCTAAGCATTTGTGCTAAACAACAACAACAACAACAACCAGACAAACGATAGAAGTAGTTCATCAAACTATCATTTTAAAAAGTCAATTCTTGCCAAATTATGGAAAGAGCCTAAATGTCCATCAATTGATGAATGGATAAAGAAATTGTGGTTTATATACACAATGGACTACTACGTGGCAATGAGAAAGAATGAAATATGGCCTTTTGTAGCAACGTGGATGGAACTGGAGAGTGTGATGCTAAGTGAAATAAGCCATACAGAGAAAGACAGATACCATATGGTTTCACTCTTATGTGGATCCTGAGAAACGTAACAGAAACCCATGGGGGAGGGGAAGGAAAAAAAAAAAAAGGGGGTTAGAGTGGGAGAGAGCCAAAGCATAAGAGACTGTTAAAAACTGAGAACAAACTGAGGGTTGATGGGGGGTGGGAGGGAGGGCAGGATGGGTGATGGGTATTGAGGAGGGCACCTTTTGGGATGAGCACTGGGTGTTGTATGGAAACCAATTTGACAGTAAATTTCATATATTAAAAAATAAAAAAAGAAAAAGAAAAAAAAATAAAAATAAATAAAAATAAAAAGTCAATTCTTTTTTACTGAGAGAGAGCGCACACGTGCAGAAGCGCTCTAGTGGAGTGGCGAGAGGGAGGGAGAGAGAGAGAATCTTAAGGAGTCTCCATGCCCAGGGCAGAGCAAAGGCAGGGCTCACTCTCATGACCCTAAGATCACAACCTGAACCGAAATCAAGTTGGAGGCTTAAACTGACTGAGCCACCCAGATGCCCCTAAAAAGTCAATTCTTGGGGCGCCTGGGTGGCTCAGTCAGTTAAGCGTCCGATTTCGGCTCAGGTCATGATCTCACGGTCTGTGGGTTCGAGCCCTGTGTCGGGTTCTGTGCTGACAGCTTGGAGCCTGGAGCCTGCTTCAGATTCTGTGTCTCCCTCTTTCTCTGACCCTTCCCTGTTCATGCTCTCTCTCTCTCTCTGTCTCAAAAATAAATAAACGTTAAAAAAAATTTATAAAAAAAAAAGTCAATTCTTAAGTGCTAAGATTTTTTAACTCCAGTGACCATAATCAATATATTAATTAATTAATTATAATGTCCATGATTTTGGAGGAAAGATCCAGTACATTTAATACCATTACAACATAATTTATTTCTTTTTAATTTTTTTTTAATGCTTATTCATTTTTGAGAGACAGAGCATGAGTGGGAGAGGGGCAGAGAGAAGGGGAGACACAGGATAGTTAGTAGGCTCCAGGCTCTGAACTGTGAGCACAGAACCCCTCCCAGGGCTCAAACCCACAACCATGACTTCACAACTGTGAGATCATGACCTGAGCCAGGGTTGGACACTTAACCAACTGAGCCACCCAGGCACCCATAACATAATTTGTTTCTTACATCGGTTATTTGTATTAGGTAAGACTATATAATACTCATCCCCATTGAAAATCTGTATTTTAATGGATATTCAGAGATTAGTGACTTATCAATCATCTAATCCTACATAACACATTTCTGGAATTTACTGGCTTAATACAAAACACTTTATTTAACTACCATATTTTGCAATTTGGGATGGGTTCAGCTAAGCACTTCTGGGCTCATGTATGTATCTGTGTGCTGTGTGTCCTTAGCTACAGTAACTTGTTTCTGCCCAGCACTAGAATTAAATGCATTGCCCCCCTCCAAAAAAAGGCAAAAGCAAGCCCAGAATCGAGGAACCGTTAAAGAGATTCTACCTCCATTTCTGGTTAGAAAGAGCTGCAGACATATGACAAAGCACATGATTAACAGGAAATAGTGAATGGTGGCTACAAATTTTAGAACGTGATAGGTATAGCTAGGCAGTAGGAGACCGATTAACATTTAAGACTGGAAATACCTTCAATATTAGATTAGAAAGTTAGGCTTTTATTTGACTGCTAATGAGGGACCACCAAAGAGTTTAGTTCAAGACAGTGACAGGTTCAGAGCTGACATACCTTTTGTCTCCATTTTTAAATATTCCCATGAGTTAGAGAGCAAGCCTACCAGGTGGCCTCTTCGACCTTCTGGTATTGTTTTGCTACCTGAAATGTCATTCATTTCCAGAATTCCCTTTGACCTAGTAAGACTCTGCTCAGTCATCAATAACTGTTTAGAAAACTTTCCCACTACCCACATCTCTATACATTTTGCACAAATGCTCCAGTGCTATTCCTAGCACTCACCCTGTTGCACGTCAATTGTTTCCTCCATTGAACTGTGAATGCTTCCAGGAACGAGAATGGGTTTCAACTTATTCCTCATGGCACAGGTAAGTGCCTGGCATATGTAAAGGCATCCCATAAATGTTTACTGACTGAATCAACAACAGTAGGTGCAATGGCCGGTGGGGGAACAACTAACTTAGTTCTGTAAAGACAAACTGCTATCAAATCGGCTTCAGAAGTCAGCCACCTAAAACGCAAAAATCATACAGAACAGCTTCAAAGGAAAAACTCACTCTTTCCCCAACAGCTACCACGCGGAATGATGTTTCCCTTTACGGCAAGTCTCGAGAGTTGCGCCCTAGATACCGTAAAAGGGAGGGAAGCCCTTGGGGAAGAAAATCAGGTTTCCCGCTTTGCGGCACCGTAAGGGCGGGAAAGTGCCCGGCTGTCGGTTGGAAGACGGGCGGGTGCGGGGATCATCGCCCCGCCCTCTCGGACTGGACTTCCGCTCACCAAGGAGGCGTGTTCCGGGCTCTCCGACCCAGCTCTGGGCGCCGGTTAAGATCAAGGTTCCCGTCGCCGGTTCCATGGAGGCGCCGGTGGAGGCGGAAGTTGAAAATGGGGACGGCGACAGCAGCTGCGGGGACTTGTGCTTCATGGACAAAGGCCTGCGAAGGTAAAGGGTGCTGCTCAGCCAGAAGCAGCCCGCGCATTCCCCGGACGGCAGTTGTGGGTAGGTGGCTGCCTCGGTGCAGCGGAGGCGGCACAGCTTTACCCAGACCACACACAAATGCTGTCCGGCTTTCTCCCGCCTTAGAGCTGCAGAATTGCTCTGAAGTTCCTCGTCCCACGAATTGTCCTTATTCCTTTCCACTTGGACTTCTGAGCAACCTGGAAACTGCCCTACGACCTGACTCTACCAGCCTTTAACCATCCTCCCTCCTTTACTGGTTCTCCTTGTTTTTCTAATTATTCTTTTTTTTTTTTTACTTGTTCTGTAATTGTTAGCATTCTCCGGTTCTGTCTTGTCTTTTCTGCTCCTTCTCTTACTTTGACAAAAAGTGGCACCGTGGTATCTCTAGAAGCTGTGGAGCGAAGTTTTACTGCTCTTCATTAGTTTTGCCTCAATTCTCTACACCTGCATTCTAATTTCTCCTTTGCAGAACACTACGATACCTATATCCATATACTTTTTGAAAGTGCTAAACATCATATTTAGCTAGTCGTTTCCCTCTTTCATGTAGCCCGTTTATGCATGACATACTAAGTTCTTTGTTCTGCTTTACTGACTGGTCCTTGCCTACCTTTTCGGTCTCCCCTCTTAACCATTTCTTCATTTTACTCTATGATTAGCCATACTGCGCTACTGGCAGTTCCATAGTAGGCTTCTCTGTGCTTTTGCACATGCTGTTCCTTTGTGGCATGCCCTGCCATATGCAGAACCTTGCTGCTGATAATTAAACCATCTTGTTCTGGATTCTGATCTAAAATTTGCTACAAGACCCCAAGGAGATGTGTTTTAAAGGAATATTTACATTTATATTTAATAATAGCTGTTATTTACTGAATGCCATTTATGTGTACATATTATATACGTTATCACTAATCCTCACAATTATTCTGCAAGAGGGCAATTTTATAAGTGACAGGAGGCTTAAAGGATCTAAACAGCTCTTCAGCTTCACGCAGCTTGTGAGTGATTAAGTTCAAATTTAAACCCTGTTTCTGTCTAATTTCAGGGTCTGCTTTTTCTCCTGTACCACATTATCTGCAAAGTACTAATTTCCAAAAAGTAAAATGTGTCAGAAAATAAATGTACATCATTATGAGCATGTGTTAATAGCATAAGGCCTGGCACTAAATGATACCTCAGTAAATGACAGTAGCTAATTTTCTGCCACGAGTTATTAGGTGCTTCAGTCTGAATTCTAAGGGAGGAGCTGAATGATCTTATGGCATATTTAAAGTGTTTTTGTGTTTTAATTTTGAATTTGAAATTCTTGATGCTAATTTGGAAGCACACCAGAATCCCTTGTTTTTTATTTTACTCCCTGAGTACTAAACCTGCACTTTCACCAGTTAGGTTTCCTCTATGGTAGCTGCTACAGAACATAGAACAGATGCCTGTAACATTGTGTGTTCCTATTCCCAACTGTTCCTCCACCCAGCATCTCTGAACTATGTGCACTGTAGTTTTTATTCCTGGAACTACTATCTTCAGGAAATGTTCTGGTAATAAATGGCAGTAATTGAGAGAATGAAGAGATGAGTTCTATTTAGAGAAGGTGCATTCCAAATTTATAGAAGGGAGGATGGAATTCACTAGAAATAGCACTAGAAATAGACTTTCACTACAGATAGCAATAACTAATGGTTTCTTTTGAAACCAACTACTTTCTGGTTAAATAGCTGTCGGAAATGGTAAATAAGGCAAGATTATAAACTCCAGTGCCAGATCTGGATTTATACTGCCTCAGGTAATAACGATAGGAACTTGGACAACTTATTTAATATCTGCAAACTTCAGTATCTTTATTCAGTATCTCAGAATACTGAGGATATTCAGTATTCTCTGCAATACTGGTTGCTGAGAATTGTTGCGAGGGTTAAATGAAATGAAGAAACTGGGGGTTAGAGAGGTTAACTCACTTAAGTAATTTAGCAAAAGAAAATGGTAGAGTGCAGATTTGAACTGGGGTATTATGATTCCAGGGCCTTTACAGTTACAGCCTTCATTATATGCTGATGTATGTAGAAGCTAGAAATGCCTAGGGTCACTTGCCTCTGTTGAATGGATTTCTTGTTTATCTCTATGGTCCAAAATACTGATTAGTGGTAAGAAGCACTGTACCTTATGAGATATTAAAATGTTACCATAAGTAGGAAGGATTTCATTATAGAATGAGTAGAGCACATAATTATCATCTACATGGTATTTGGTTGATTTTAATTATTTGGTCATGATTTTAAAATCTGTTCCTTAATTATTTTTGATAACATATATTTTCTCTTGTAGCATATCAGAGTTATCTTTAGATTCAACCCTTCATGCCATCAATCTTCATTGCAATAACATCTCAAAAATTGAAGCCATTGATCATGTTTGGAATTTACAACACTTAGATCTGTCATCTAATCAAATAACTCAAATTGAAGGGCTAAATACACTGACAAAACTATGCACTTTAAATTTGTCCTGCAATATGATCACAAGAATAGAAGGTTTGTAAGTGATTTTCATGTGATACTTTGCATAAAAAAGATGATTTAAATGCTTTTCTTCTTCCCAAAAGAATGGAATAAAATATAAACCTTTGAAAACTGAGCCTAACTTTTACTACATAAAGAGTTTTCTTCAAGAAAAGTTATCAGTTTTTTAAGTATTTTGTAAAATGCCAATAAAATTGATTTCACTGCTATCTGACTGGATTTGCTTCGAACTGTCTGAAATAGCAATACTGTGTAGCTCTAAATAATTATTTTAATTCCTTAAAGGCTTTATTTTATTTTATTTTATTTTAGGACTTGAAACACTAATTAATCTGACTAGATTGAATTTATCTTATAACCACATCAATGATCTTAGTGGTAAGTAGATAATCTTATATTTTCTATAATGCTGAATGTTTGCTACATGTGATGAATTAGGCTGAGCTCAGCATGCTGAAAACTGAATAATCCCATTTTTGACCAAAATATCATCTAGAGAGTGTACTTCAGTCATAATTCTTTTTTTTGGTGCCAAAGCTACAGCTAAAATAAAAAAATAGGAACATAAACTAGGGTGCTCGGCAACAGAAAAAACTTGGATGGGAAAGACTTAGTTTGGGAGAATAACAATGTTTTAATCGTAAATAAGTAATATACTATCATATAAAGAAGAATAGTTATAATAGAACTTTTTACAATGATGAAAATATTATATATCTATGCTGTGTGGTATGACAACTAATTGCCAGATGTATCCTTTTGGAGCACTTAAAATGTGGCTAGTGCAGTGAGGAACTAAATTTGCAATTTAATTTTAACTTAATTTTAAAAAGCCGTATGTGGCTAGTGCTAAGATATTGGGCCATATGGGTATACAGCATTCTAAAGGCTATTGCGAATTGAAGATCAAATAAATTTTTTTCTTTTTGACTTTTAGCATGTCTACAAAGTTAAACATTGTTACCTATTTTTAATTGAGTAAAGTGATACACTGATAAAATGAACAAAGTTTCATGATTATTCTTAGAATTATCTGTTAGAACTGGCAGATTTCTTCTAATTATCTTCACAATTCTATCAGTATTTGAAACAATTTTATTCATGTGTTTATTTTTCTCCCAGTACTACAAAAGTACTGCCCTATGCCAGGTATTTCATATACAGAAAATTAAAGAGAACCCTACCATTAAGCTGGAATGGCAAGAATATTTTAATTTTTTAATGTTTATTTATTTTTGAAAGAGAGAGAGAGACTGAGTACGAGTGGGGGGAGGGGCAGGGAGAGAGGGAGACAAAATCCGAAGCAGGCTCCAGGCTCTGCACTGTCAGCACGGAGCCTGATACATGGCTCAAACCCACGAACTGTGTCATGACCTAACCTGAAGCTGGACGATTAACCAACTGAGCCACCCAGGTGCCTCAAGAATACTTTAATTTTTTAAAACCTTTTTTCCCTGGGATGCCTGAATGGCTCAGTCAGTTGAACATCCCACTCTTGGTTTCGCCTCAGGTCATGATCCCAGGGTCTTGAGATAGAACCCTGGGTTGGGCATGAAGCCTACTTGAGATTCCCTCTTTCTCTCCCACTGCCCCTCTCTCCTGCTTGCTCTCTCTTTTTCTCTCTCCAAAAAAAAAAATTAAAAAATAAACGTTTTTTTCCCAAAGATGTGAAAATATTAGAATTGAGTATTAACCCTAGCTTTGTCACTGCTACATGCTGTTGAGCAAAGTATATTATTACTATTTGGATGCAGTTTCCTTATCTGAAGAATGTGACTCTTGGATAAGATTTGCTCGTTCATTCACTCAACAAATATTTATTGACGATCACTGTATCACATACTGTTCTATAGTGATGAAAAACAACAACAACAAATAGATTAGGTTCTGGTCATAGGGCTTACATTGTAGTGAGGAAGAAAAACAAAAAATATGATTATGTCAACCCCTTGAAAATAAGCAAAAGATTTGAGCAGACGCTTCCCCAAGAGGATATCCAAATGGCAAATAAGCACATGAAAAATATATGTATATATTTAGCATCCTTAGTGATTAAGAAAATGCAAATTACAATTGTAATCAGATCTACTTCATACCTGCTAGAATAGATAGTTTTAAAAACTTACAGTTTTACAAAAGACTGGTGAGATTGTATAGCAGCTAGAACTTGCATACACTGTGGGGAGAACTGAAATGATACAACTATTTTGGAAAGCAGTTTGAAGGTTTCTTATAATCTTAAACATACACTCACCATATAATCATGCAGTCCTTCTAGGTATTTACCTAAGAGAAATGAAAACATGTCTATTCAAAACCCTGTACATGAATGTTTATGTGATTATATAGCTGTTTATATAATGATGTTTATATGATTCTTTATAATCTCCCCAAACTGGAAACAGTCTATACGTTTACCACTTAGTAAACAGAAAACAAATAATAAACAAATTGTGATTTATCCACATGATGGAATATGCTTGGGAGCAAAAAGGAATGAACTATTGATACATGCAGTCATATGGATAAATCTAAAAAGAAATAGGCTAAGTGCAGGGAGTAAGACACAGAAGGTTCCACTGTATGATTTCATTTATATGGCATTCTGACAAAGGCAAGTTTTAGTGGCAGAAATTAGATCATTAGTTGCCAGGGGTTGAAAATGGGAACAGAGACATGTTGATTGGAGGGATGGAAATGTTCTGCATCTTATTATAGTAGTGGTTATACAACTGTATATGCTTCTTAGAATACATTGATATGTATACCTAAAAAGAGTGTGTTTTAGTGACTTCATATCAGATTGTAATAAGGAGTATGAAGAAAATATAGGAAACCATGTAAGTTCTAATGGATAATTCTTAGAATGATAATATTTTATGTGTTCAATAAACAAAGGCACTTTATATAAGAGCATGCAAAAACAGTAAGGCACCTCACCTTCAAGCCTGTCCTGATAAAAGAACAGAAAGAAGGGTAATGTGCTAGAGCATAGTAATGAGGGGTTAATGTGCTAAGAAAACAGATGAGAAAGTAGGCAAAGGCCAGATCACAGCTTCATACTCAGGGTAAAAGTTTGCATATTATTCTAGGTGCAATAGGAAGCCATAGGAGGGCTTTAAACAAGTAAGTGATATATGTGTTTTTAAAGGATCGCTTTGGGGGCGCCTGCGTGGCTCAGTCGGTTGAGCTTCTGACTTCAGCTCAGGTCGTGATCTCACGGTTCGTGAGTTCGAGCCCTGTGTCAGGCTCTGGGCTGATGGCTCAGAGCCTGGAGCCTGCTTCCGATTCTGTGTCTCCCTCTCTCTCTGCCCCTCCCCCATTCATGCTCTGTCTCTCTCTGTCTCAAAACTAAATAAATATTTTAAAAAAATTTAAAATAAAGGATCACTTTGGTTGCTGAGTAAGAATGAATGTTAGAAGGATAGGAGTGGAAGTCAAGTGATTGGTTAGGAGAGACTCGGACTAAGGTGGAAATAGTGTAGAGGAGCAAATGGATATATTTTGGGGGTAGAGTTCATAGGATTTGCTGATGGATTGAGATAAGGAAATGAAGAAAAAAGGAATCAAAGGTAATTAGCTGTGAGTTTTTTCTGTAGTTACAGGCGGATGATGGTACTATGTGGGAAAGATTGGGGGAAAAACCAGAGTTTAGGGGGTGAGACGTAAGGATTCTGTCTTAAATTTGAGAACCCTATTAGACATATGTGTTTATGTATTTGTATAACGTGCAGTTTAGAGATTGGGAATCATAGTTGGAGTTGTAGATTTGGCACATCAATGGTATTTGTAACCATGAAACTGTAAGACATCCTGGATAGCATATGAATAGAGAAGGCAGACCAGGAATGAGCCTTTAAAATTGAAAAGTAAGAGGAACATAAAGTTAAAACATGAGAGGAAGAACCAGTAACGTGGAACAAGGACTTAGAAACGTCACAGGAAATTAAGAAGAAATGCTGAGTACTTACAAGAACGCATGAGAGAAAATCTGATCTTGTAGAGAGTTGTCAGAGAAGACTTTTCTGAGGACATGAGGGATGAGTTGAAGTCAGTGATGAGGACTGTGAACAAAAGAAGAGGCAACCCTGTAAGGAACAGAAGTAGAAATTAGCCCAATAAAGATGGAGAAGAGAAGAGTATACCAGTCAGGTTGAAGAAATTGAAGGGAAAAAAAAAGGTGGGTAAAGTTGAATTTATATGTGGAGAGTACTAAACCAAGCAAAATTGTATATAAGACCTCAGGAGGAACAATATAGAGTACACCTCTGAATGGTCTTTCCAAAAGAAGGGAGACTAGGGCATTCATCCACTGACAGTCCCCCTTCTGTTGGGAATATCCCTGGAGGTTTTAACTCCCTTACATTTCCAGGCTGCACCTTTGCTCAAAAGCTCCATCTTGAAGGGAGCTCTGAGGCAAGAAAAGAGAAACATGAAGTGCTCCGGGGAGACACTGGCAGTGTACATGGCCGCATTCATCACAGCTGCAGCTCAAGTCCGAGGCTGGTCAATGAGAATGGTACCAGGCAGCAGTCGCCTCTGCTGCAAACCTAGTTCCTAACATTACCATGCTCTAGGTGCACTCATGTAAGAATTAGTACCAGGGAACGAAATCAAATGGGTGCTATTTGTGTTTTATGCTCAAACCAACAAAATTGAAGGATATTGCAGTGTTTGCTTATGTCTACTAATCAAAAATATGTGTTGATCGAGAGCCTTAAGTCATGCCTTTATGCTTCTCATAGAAGTACATAACATTGGCCTTGGGAGATACATTGTTGTGTTTGAAGAAAACCAGAGACCTCCAGGCTAGGGCCTCAAAGAGATGCTAAACCTGTGTTCCTTCAAAACAAAAATTGACTTTACGGATACCTTATTTATTAGCTGTAGCTATATGCAGAGTCTTATTAATGCTGCTCCTTTGTCTCAAAATCTAACCCATGTAAAAATTATTTTTTAATTAGTTCTTGGAAAAATGACTTTGGTGGTATCAAAAAATTTGTTTTTTTTTCCCCCCGTACTCCAGGTTTGATCCCCCTTCATGGAATTAAACATAAACTCAGATATATTGACTTACATAGTAATTGTATAGATAGTATCCATCACTTACTTCAGTGTATGGTAGGATTGCACTTCTTGACTAATCTCATTTTGGAGACAAATGGAGAGGATAACCCTGTCTGTCGTGTACCAGGTATGAGCAATTAATTTAATACTTTTTGTAATAGTTAATATTCAAAGATCCTTTATTTCCAGCAACTGGTGTTGATGACCTCCTTTTATTTGTCTTAAGCTTTGCAACTTTTTATTACATGTTTGGAAAAAACCATAATCGCAAATAATTTTTAAGACAAATTGCCATTAAAAGAACACAGGATGAACAGATAAGTAATTCTATATAAACAGCTTTATGCTTGATAAGTGAATGCCTCAAAATTAAATTATGTTATGTTATATTCTTACAGTATAATGCTGTGCAGGCATAAAAAAATAAAAAACAGAATCTTTAGCTACTGGTATGCACTTATCTCCAAGATATACTGTTAAGAGAAAGAAAAGCCGATTACAAAACATTGCAAATAATAGGTTGCCATTTGTACGCAAAGGGTAACGTGTGTATTTGCTGAGTATATATGTAAAATATCTAGAAGGCTACACCAAAAACTGGTAACAATGGCTAACTCCGGTATTAAGTAGCTGGAGGTCAGGAAATGCAGAAATAGTGGAAAGGGTAGCTGCAAATCAGGAAATGTTAGGAAATTTTTTTCATGTATACTTTTTCTTTTTTTTTTCTTTCTTTTTTTTTTTTTAAATTTTTTTTTTTAACGTTTTATTTATTTTTGAGACAGGGAGAGACAGAGCATGAACAGGGGAGGGTCAGAGAGAGGGAGACACAGAATCTGAAACAGGCGCCAGGCTCTGAGCTGTCAGCATAGAGCCCGACACGGGGCTCGAACTCACGGACCAAGAGATCATGACCTGAGCTGAAGTCGGACGCTTAACCGACTGAGCCACCCAGGAGCCCCTCCTGTATGCTTTTTAAATTTTATCTGTGAATGTGTTAAATAATTAATAAATAAATGATTTTTGTAAGAAAGAAAGCTTAAACTGAATATGATACATAGAAGACACTGCTGAAATGCCATTTGAGCTAATTCAGAATCCCTGAAAGCTGGCAAATACAAAGCAGACCAGACTGCAGTTTCTAGAACTCACTAATCTCAAGTTGCTTAACCAAGCAATAAGATGACAAATGTAGAATATGAACATATATTCTAAAGATCTGCTTGGGTAGAAGTTGGCTATAGAGTTGGCTCCATTCTGTTATTAATATGCAACTGTATGAAGGCTTTTCCCAGAATGGAAACCTGTTTTGATAATTTTACTTCAGACAAGAATATAATAGATTTGAGATTAACTATTTTCCTCAGGCGATATAATATAGAGTCTCCCTAACAATCAGGATAGTGAACTTCAGTTTTCTTTTCTTGAAAGGAAACCTTATTGGTAAAACAA
The DNA here is from genome assembly GCF_028018385.1 of Neofelis nebulosa. Taxonomy (NCBI): domain Eukaryota; kingdom Metazoa; phylum Chordata; class Mammalia; order Carnivora; family Felidae; genus Neofelis; species Neofelis nebulosa. The sequence goes on from NC_080795.1 coordinate 33,200,772, forward strand.
CTTTATTTTTTCTCTACTTACCCAAGTTGGATTTTTTCTTAACAGTTTGTCTTAAGAGTCTCTAGTTACTACAGTTTGAACCTTTGTTTTTCACTTTATTTGATGAGGGTATTATAACATGATTGCCATCCCTCTAGAATTGAAGGGATACTTATTACTAAAATTACTTAATCTCCCTTCAAAATTTCTAGTATTAATTTGCCAGACCTTCTTTATTTTGGAGTTTTCCCAACCATTTCATTGCCCTTTGTTTAAAATTATGGTTAAGTAAAATTAAAGTGTTTCTTTTAGCCAAAACACAAATTAATGGTGATTTATCAGATTTCTCATATTTAATTGTACTTAGGGAAAATAAACATATTCTTGAATAGTTGATACATTGCCTATCTTAATCTTAGTTATATGTAATTTAAGGGGGACAGTTGGGGATGTTTAATTGTACTAATGCTTGAGGCTTCATTAGCAAAATTCTGGATTTCTGGTTGTTACCCACATTACCTGATTTATATTTATACTAATCATATTACAAATAAAAGACATGTTTGGCTTTCTGTTCAGAATAAACTGTTACTTGGGAATGCAAGCTGGTGTAGCCACTCTGGAAAACAGTATGGAAGTTCCTCAAAAAACTAAAAATAGAACTACCCTACGACCCAGCAATTGCATTACTAGGCATTTATCCAAGGGATACAGGTGTGCTGTTTTGAAGGGACACATGCACCCCCATACCCCCATGTTTATAGCAGCACTATCAACAATAGCCAAAGGATGGAAAGAGCCCAAATGTCCACTGATGGATGAATGCATAAAGAAGATATATATATATACACACAATGGAGTATTACTTGGCAATCAAAAAGAATGACATCTTGCCATTTGCAACTATGTGGATGGAACTGGAGGGTATTATGCTAAGTGAAATTAGTCAGAGAAAGACAAAAATCATAGGACTTCACTCATATGAAGACTTTAAGAGACAAAACAGATGAACATAAGGGAAGGGAAACAAAAATAATATAAAAACAGGGAGGGGGACAAAGCATAAGAGACTTATAAATGTGGAGAACAAACTGAGGGTTACGGGAGGGGTTGTGGGAGGGGGGATGGCTAAATGGGTAAGGGGCACTAAGGAATCTACTCCTGAAATCATTGTTGTACTATATGCTAACTAATTTGCATGTAAATTTAAAAAAATAAAAAAACAAGTTAAAAAAAAAGAATAAACTGTTACTGGTATCATGCAGATATAACTTTAAAGCAATTTTATGAAAGATAAATCCAGCAATGGTGATTTTTAACTTTCTGATCTTCACCAGGAGGATTTTGTGGGATGGGTGGTGGGTACTGTTTGTTTTGTATTTAATGATTACATATTAGAGAAGGACCAAGGAGCTTTTATTACAAGTTTATTTGTTGCATTCCAGGACTAATTTTATCATTTAGATATATCTGGTAGCTGATAAATTTACTGTATTCTAGAAATAACTAACTTTTTAATGCCTGACTTTTCACTTTGAATATGTTGTTTCCAAGGGTACAGAGCAATTCTGCTCCAGACGTTGCCACAGCTTAGAATCCTAGATTGCAAGAACATATTTGGTGAGCCAGTAAATTTGTCAAAAATAAATTCATCACGCCTACAGTGCTTAGAAGGTCTTTTGGATAACTTATTTTCTTCAGATTCTCCACTAAATATAAGTGAAGATGAGGTATGGTATTGTTTTTTTTTTTAATATAAAAGGTAACTTCAAATTTTGACTAATATAAATTTAAAAGATTTTGGTTTGTTTCTGTATCATAGATAATTGATAGTATGCCAGTGGTAACACCACCCATCGATGAGATAGTTCCCTTGGATCAGTTTGCATCACCAACAGATACTGGTTTGACATCCTTTATATCTGTGTGTCCATCTTCTGAGCCGGAGAAAGTTAATCATGAAAACAATTTTAATAATGACATGAAACTTCAGAAAATAGATGATCAAATTTTACAGCTTCTCAATGACGTAACTATTTTTCCTATTTTTCTAAGCAGTGTGTTTGTTGAAAAAAATAGTTAAGAATATGTAAAATAAAAATACCATACAAGCTAACCAACTAGAAACACTTTACAGTTAACATATTGGTATGTATGTATTTTTTTCCTTTGCAGAAATAGGATTTGTAATAATAGTTTTATAATAGTAGTAGTAGAAAAAAGTAACACAATTTTTTCACTCATTTTCCTTTTTGTCCTTCAAATGTTTATTATGTAATTCCTTTGTTCTGCTGTACTTCATATTATTTCCACCCACCCACCTTTTATTTCAACCTTAAATAAACTCAGAACTCTTCGGACTCAATGTTTATTATCATACAGGATATGTGAATTTCTTTATTGTCTATTATCCTCTATTATCTAATTGCCTCTATTATGTTCACTTGTTTAATGATCAAAACCACTTCTAGAACTTAGAGCTGAATGACAAGTGAATTTACATAGTTCCTGCTTCAATTTCTGTTTACAGCAGACCCTCACCAGATTAATCTCTACTTTCCTGAGATATTAATTCTTTTTTTACCCCTACTACTGGTACCCTGGCTTTTAGAATATTTGAACTATGTGGATGAACTACAATTCCTAGATTTATTTTTGTTCAGGTCTCCAACCCTTGCTCTAGCATTCTTGGCTGTGATCTACAATAGCAGCTGTTTTCTTAAATATCACACCTCCCAGAATGCAGTAGATTATTACTTAACCCCTACCTGGATGTAAGGTAGAAATACTGTGGTACAGCCCAAAGAGGCTATTAGTCAAAAGTCTGTTTGACCTAGATATTTGTAATTAAATTTTAATCAAAAATTTTTCCTCCAAGTGAGGTGGGTGTGGGGAGTAGAAAACGCTAATGGACTTATGGTTCGAAAGATTTTTAATAATTCTGAATTGTTATCATACTTAAAATACTAACAGTGCTTCAATAAACAAGAGATCTACCTTAGGTCAGTGAATTAATAAGGATGTAAGGATTTTGTTTGCCAGAAATCTCTAGAGATTTCATTTGGGCCACATAGGTAGATCGTAATAGAACTGGGACAACAATGCCAGCCTATACATTCTTTGATATTGTTGATAACATGTCACTGAGCTTTCAGACGTCTCCATTTACTCAGATTTCATCGTACGTCTTTTCTAATGGCTGATTCTTCTACCAATGTCAGAACTTAGATTTAAGTTGAGTAACTTAAATATGAAGTGAACTTTTGCGGCTTTTCTTATGCCATCCTCCTTTCATTTTCACAACAACCCAATCAAGTAGATAGGGATTAACATATCATTCTTATTTTATGGAAAAGAAACTTGGGACTTGAGGCATCCTTATTAGTAAGAGAATTGAGCTTCAGACCCAAATCTCTAATAACCAGTCTGGTATTCTCTCCACCATCATGCTTTTTACTCAGTTATGGTGACAGTTCTTCCTACCTTGTAACCAAAAATAGGACTCTAGCTAACGGGGAAAAAACATGACTCATTGCTCCACATATTAAAAACAAAATTAGGTAAATAACTTCTTATCTGCTAATCTTGGTGTGGAAGGTAAACGTAAAATTTAATTTCAGTTGATGTATACACTCTGTTATTTCAAAAGTAGTAATTTATAAGTGAAGTCATTAAATTACTGAAAATGTGTTATACTACAATGATACTTTTAACTATGGGACTTAGAATTATTATACTGATTTTGAGAGTTCTCTGTGAAGACTTTTGTCTTTTAGTTTTTCCCTATCATTTTATGATGAAATTTTCAAATTTAGAGCAAACTTTAAAGAATTTATTAGTGAATACCAGTATACCCACCAACTAGATTCCAACACCAACATTTTACTTTACTTATTCCATCATATATCTATCCATTTATTTATTTATCAAACTGTCTTATGACATGGGGCACCTGGGTGGATCAGTCAGTTGAGCATCTGACTCTTGGTTTACGCTCAGGTCATGATCCCAGGGGTGTGGGATCGAGCCCCACGTCGGGCTCCCTGCTGAGCATGGAGCCTGCTTAAGATTCTCTTTCCTTCTACCCCTTTCCCTTGCTTGGGTGTGTGCTCTCTCTCTCTCTCTCTCTCAAATAAAAAAAAATTAAAATAAATTTTGAAAAAGTACCTTATGACACATTTCAAAGTAAATTACATGTATTGGTATACTTCCCCCAAAACACTTAAACATTGGTATACTTCCCCCAAAATAACTAACTATAGAGTTCAGTATTTTTTTTAACCATCATCTCTTTTGATGTAAAATATAGATGTGTGTTTTCCCTGAATTGACAGTATATATATATCTGTTACCCAAACTTCTAAGAAGATAAACATTACCGTGCTCAGCATTACCCTTTCTCACTGTCTTCTGATCCCCCAAGGCAATCACTTTTCTCACTTTTTCATCATAGATTATTGAATGCTTCTTCCAGAACCTAATATAAATGCAGTCATACAGTATATATACTCTTTTGTGTAAGGTCTCTTTCACTCAGCATAACTTTTTTTTTTCTTAATGTTTATTTATTTTTGAGAGAGAGAGAGACTGAGACAGAGCACAAGCAGGGAAGGGGCAAAGAGAGAGGGAGACACAGAATCTGAAGCATGCTCCAGCCTCTGAGCTGTCAGCACAGAGCCCAACATGGGGCTTGAACTCAAGAATGGTGAGATCATGACCTGATCTGAAGTCAATCGTTTAACCCACTGAGCCACCCAGGCACCCCACACTCAGCATAACTTTGAAATCATTCTATATATGTCTTTCTATTATTTAGATCTTTTTCATTGCTCTCAGCAGTAGTTTTAGTATACAAGTTTTGCATATCTTTTATTTTTTAATTTTTTTTTAAATTTTTTTTTTTTTTTTTTTTTTTTTTTTTAATTTTTGGGACAGAGAGAGACAGAGCATGAACGGGGGAGGGGCAGAGAGAGAGGGAGACACAGAATCGGAAACAGGCTCCAGGCTCCGAGCCATCAGCCCAGAGCCTGACGCGGGGCTCGAACTCGCGGACCGCGAGATCGTGACCTGGCTGAAGTCGGACGCTTAACCGACTGCGCCACCCAGGCGCCCCGCATATCTTTTATTAAATTTATTCCTAAATGTTTTATGTTTTACAGTATCACAAATCAAACAGTTTTTGTGGTTTCAGATCCCATGATTGCTGCTTATTTGTGAAATATAATTTATGTGTATATATGTATATGTATATATATATATATATATATATATATACATATACATATATACACACACACATATAGCGCTTGGGTCCTGTGACCTTGGTAAATTTACTTATTAGTTCTAGTACTTGTTTTTATATTCCTGGTGATTTTCTACATAAATGATCATATGGAGACAGTTTTCTTTCTTCTCTGATCTTTATGCTATTCCTTTTTGCTTTGTTGCAAGAGCTAGGATCTCCATTGCGATACTGATGATAAATAGTGAGAGTGGGCACTTTCGTCTTGTTTCTCATCTTAGGAGAGCCTTCAATATTTCATAATTCAGTATGATGTTAGTCTTATGTTTTTCATAATTGCCTTTTTATCAACTTAAGGAGTTTACTTCTGTCCCAAATTTGCTGAGTTTTCTGATGTTGTTGATATTTTTTTGTCAAATGCTTTTTCTGATCTTATGGTTTTCTTTTTTACTCACATAATAGTGTAAATTACATTGATTAATTTCCAAGTGTTAAACAAACATTGCGTTTTTTAAACCTCATTTAATTATGATATAGGATCCTTTTGTATATTCTTGGATTTAGTTTCTAATCAATGTTTTATGAGGGTTTTACATATTTGCTCATGAGGAATATTTCTTTTTACTTTAATTGTAGCATGAGGATTTGTGTCTTCTCTCTCTCTCCCTCTCTCTCTTATTTCATGTATTTTTTTTTTCTTGGTCAGTTTACCAAGGGCTTTGTTTTTCTTTACAAAAATCAGTTTTGTTAGTTTTTCTTAAGTTTATTTATTTGACAGAGAGAGAGAGAGCGAGCAGGGAAGGGGCAGAGAGAGAGAGAGAGACAGAGTATCCCAAGCAGGCTCAGCGCTGTCAGCCCAGAGCCCGATGCTGGGCTTGATCCTGCGAACCATGAGATCAGAGCTGAAATCAAGAGACACTCAACCAACTGAGCCACCCAGGTGCCCCAGTTTTGTTAATTTTATCTGCTTTCTGTTTTCTGTATTACTGATTCCTACATTTTTTTATTTCTTCTATTTACTTTTGAGTATACACTTCATTTTTCAGCTCTTTTTTTCCCTTTTTTTTTTTAACTTAAATTTTGGTTAATTAACGTAGTGCAGTAGTGGTTTCAGGAATAGAATTCAGTGATTCATCACCTGCATACAACACTCAGTGCTCATCACAAGTTCCCTTATTAGTACCCATGACCCATCTAGGCCCTCTCCCACCCACCTCCCTCTGTCAACCCGTAGTTTGTTCTCTGTCATTAAGACTCTCTTGTGGTTTATTTCCCTCCCTTCTCTCCCCCTTCCATATGTTCATGTTTTGTTTCTTTAATTCCACAAATGAGTGAGATCATATGGTATTCATCTTTTCTCTGATTGACTTATTTTGCTTAGCATAATACATTCTAACTCCAGCCACCTTGTTGCAAATGGCAAGATTTCATTCATTTTGATGTCTGAGTAATATTGCATTGAATATATATATACCACCTCTTTATTCATCAGTCAGTAGACATTTGGGCTCTCTCCATAGTTTGGCTATTGTTGATAATGCTGCTATAAATATCCGAGTCGTGTGTGTGTGTCCTTTGGGTAAATACCTAATAGTCCCATTGCTGGATTGTAGAGTAGTTCTATTTTTAGTTTCTTGAGGAACCTTCATACTGTTCTTCAGCGTGGCCGCACCAGTTTGCATTCCCACCAACAGTATAAGAGAGCTCCCCTTTCTCTGCATCCCCCCAATACCTGATGTTTCTTTTTTTAATTTTTAATTTTTTAATTTACATCCCAATTAGTTAGTATATAGTGCAACAGTGATTTCAGGAGTAGATTCCTTAATGCCCCTTACCCATTTAGCCCATCCCCCTTCCAGCAACTCTCTGTTCTCCATATTTAAGAGTCTCTTATGCTTTGTTCCCCTCCCTGTTTTTATATTATTTTTGCTTCCCTTCCCTTATGTTCATCTGTTCTGTGTCTTAAAGCCCTTATATGAGTTAAGTCATATGATTTTTGTCTTTCTCTGACTAATGTCACTTAGCATAATACCTTCTAGTTGTATCCACGTAGTTGCAAATGGCAAGATGTCATTCTTTTTGATTGCCAAGTAATACTCCATTGTATATATATACCACATCTTCTTTATCCATTCATCCATCGATGGACATTTGGGCTCTTTCCATACTTTGGCTATTGTCGATAGTGCTGTTATAAACATGGGGGTGCATGTGTCCCTTCAAAATAGCGCACCTGTATCCCTTGGATAAATGCCTAGTAGTGCAATTGCTGGGTCATAGGGTAGTTCTATTTTTAATTTTTTGAGGAACCTCTATACTGTTTTCCAGAGTGGCTGCACTGGTTTGCATTCCCACCCGCAATGCAAAAGAGATCCTCTTTCTCCACATCCTTGCCAACGTCTATTGTTGCCTGAGTTGTTAACGTTAGCCATGCTGACAGGTGTGAGGTGGTATCTCACTGTGGTTTTGATTTGTATTTCCCTGATGATGAATGATGTTGAGCATCTTTTCATGTGTCTGTTAGCCACCTGGATGTCTTTGGAAAATTGTCTATTCATGTCTTCTGCCCATTTCTCACTAGGTTATTTGTTTTGGGGTGTTGGATTTGGGTGTTGTTTGTAAGTTTTTTACAGATTTTGGATACTAACCCCTTATTAGATTTGTCTTTCACAGATACCTTCTCGCATTCTGTAGACTGCCTTTTAGTTTTGTTGATTGTTTCCTTTGCCGTGCAGAAGCTTATCTTGATTAAGTCCCAATAGTTGACGTTTGCTTTCCTTTCCCTTGCCTTCGGCGATGTGTCTGCTAAGAAGCTGCCGTAGCCGAGGTGAAAGAGGTTGCTGCCTGTGTTCTCCTCTAGGATTTTAATGGTTTCCTGTCTCACATTTAGGTCTTTCATCACATTTAGGTCTTATTTATGTGTATGGTGTAAGAAAGTGGTCCATGGGCACCTGGGTGGCTCAGTTGGTTAGACGTCTGACTCTTGATTTTGGCTCAGGTTATGATCTCATGGTTTTTGAGTTCAAGCCTTGTATTGGGCTTTGCAGTGACAGTGCGGAGGCTGCTTGTGGTTCTGTCTGCCACTCCCCTGCTTGCTGTCTCTTCAAAAGTAAACATTAAAAAACGAAAAAAAGGAAAGTGGTCCAGTTTCATTCTTCTGCATGTAGCCATCCAGTTATCCCAACACCATTTGTTGAAGAGACTTTTTTCCATTGGATGTTCTTTCCTGCTTCGTCAAGGATGAGTTGACCTTATAGTTCTGGATCTATTTCTGGGTTTTCTATTCTGTTGCATTGATCTGTGTGTCCTTCTTGTGCCAATACCATACTGCCTTCATCACTACAACTTTGTAATATAGCTTGAAATCTGGAATTGTGACCCCTTTAGTTTTGTTTTTCTTTTTCAGGATTGCTTTGGTTATTTGGGGTCTTTTGTGGTTCCATACAAATTTTAGGGTCGTTCTAGCTCTGTGAAGAATGCTGGTGGTATTTTGATAGGGATTGCATTAAGTGGGTAGATTGCTTTGGGTAGTACAGATATTTTAACAATGTTCTTCCAACTCATGAGCATGGAATGCTTTTCTATTTCTTTATGTTCTCTTCTATTTCTTTCATAAGTGTTTTATAGTTTTCAGAGTGTAGATCTTTTACCTCTTTAGTTAGGCTTATTCCTAGGTATCTTCCTGTTTTTGGTGTAATTGCACATGGGATCAATTTCTTGATTTCTTTTTCTGCTGTTCGTTATTGGTATATAGAAATGCAATAGATTTCTGCATGTTGATTTTATATCCTTTGACTTTGCTGAATTAATGTATTAGTTCTAGCACTTTTTAGTAGGGTTTCGGGTTTTCTGCATTGAGTATTATGTCACCTTTAAATAATGGAAGTTTGACTTCTTCATTACCAGTTTGGATGTCTTTTATTTCTTTTTGTTGTCTGATTACTGAGGCTAAGACTTCCCGTACTATGTTAACTAGTAATGGTGAAAATGGACTTTTTAAAAAATTTTTATTTATTAATTTGAGAGAGAGTGTGAGAGGCAAAGAGAGGGAAAGAAAGAATCCCAAGTAGGCCCCATTCTGTCAGCACATGCAGGGTTCAGTCCCACAAATCATGAGATCATGACCTGAACTGAAATCAAGAGTTGGTCGCTTACCAGTTGAATCAGTCACGTGCCCAAGAGTGAACATCCTTGTCTTATTCCTGATTGTATGGAAAAGGCTCTCAGTTTTTCCCCATTGAGGATGATATTAGCTGTGGGTCTTTTGTATATGGTCTTTATGATATTGAGGTATGTTCCATCTCTTCCTACTTTGTTCATGGTTTTTATTAACAATGGTGGCTGTATTTTGTCAAATACTTTTCCTGCATCTGTTGACAGAATCATATGGTTCTTAGCCTTTCTTTTATTAATGTGGTGTATCACATTGATTGATTTACATATGTTGAACCAGCCCCACAGCCTAGGAGTAAACCCTACTTGATCATGGTGAATAATTCTTTTAATGTAATGTTGAATTTGATTTGCTAGTATCTTGTTGAGAATTTTTGCATCCAAGCTCATCAGGGATATTGGCCTGTAATTCTCCTTTTCGTGGGGTCTTTGTCAGGTTTTGGAATCAAGGTAATGCTGGCTATGTAGAATGAGTTTGGAAGTTTTCCTTCTATTTCTATTTCTTGGAACAGTTTGAGAATAGGTATTAGCTCTTCTTTAAATGTCTGGTATAATATGCCTGAGAAGCCATGTGGCCCAGGATTCTTGTTTGTTGGAAGATTTTTTTTTTTTAATGTTACTTATTTATTTTGAGGGAGAGAGGGAGGGAGAGAGAATAGGGGAGGGGTGGAGAGAGGGAGAGACAGAATTCCAAGCAGTCTCCACACTGTCCATGCAGAACTTGACGGGGAGGCTCAAACTCATGAACCGTGAGATCATGACATGAGCTGAAATCAAGAGTCAGATGCCCATAGGCACCCTGTTGGGAGATTTTTGATTACTGATTCAATTTCTTTGCTGGTTATGGGTCTGTTCAAATTTTCTATTTCTTCCTGTTTCTGTTTTGCAGGAAATTTTTTCCAGATTGCACAGTTTTTTGGCATATAATTTTTCATAGTATTCTCTTATAATTGTATTTCTGTGGTGTTGGTTGTGATCTCTTCCATTCATGATTTTATCTATTTGGATCCTTTCTCTCTTCTTTTTGGTAAGTCTGGCTAGGGTTTTATCAATGTCATTAATTCTTTCAAAGAACCAACTCTTAGTTTCGTTGATCTGCTCTACTGTTTTTGTTGCTGTTTGTTTGTTTCTGTATCATTTATTTCTCCTCTAATCTTTATTATTTCCCTTCTGCTGGCTTTAGGCTGCATTTGCTGTTCCATTTCTAGCTCCTTTAGGTTTAAGGTTAGGTTTGGGACCTTTCTTGCTTCTTGAGGTAGGCCTGATTTGCAATATAATTCCCTCTTAGGACTTCCTTTGCTGCATCCCAAAGGTTTTGGACAGTCCATCTTTTTATTTTCATTTGCTTCCATGTATTTTTTTATTTCTTTAATTTTCTGGTTAACCCATTCATTCTTTAGTAGGATGTTCTTTAACATCCATGTATTTGAGGGATTTCCAAATTTTTTCTTGTGGTTGACTTCAAGTTTCATAGCATTATATTCCAGAAATATGCATGGTACGATCTTGATCTTTTTGTACTTGTTGAGGGCTGATTCGTGACCCAGTATGTGATCTATTCTGGAGAATGTTCCATGTGCACTCGAAAGGAATGTGTATTCTGTTGCTTTAGGAAGAAATGTTCTGAATATATCTGTTAAGTCCATCCTGTCCAGTGTGTCATTCAAAGCCATTGTTTCCTTGTTGATTTTCTGCCTAAGTGAACTGTTCATTGCTGTTACGTGAGGTGTTAAAGTCCCTTACTATTATTGTATTATTATCAATGAGTTTCCTTCTGTTTGTTATTCATTGCTTTATATATTTGGGTGTTCTCAGGTTGGGGCATAAATATAGCCCTCTTAATTATGATATAATGCCCTCCTTCATCTCTTTGTACGGTCTTTGTTTTAAAATCTACTTTGTCTGATATAAGTAGGGCTACTCCCACTTTCTTTTGACATTCATTAGCATGCTAGATGGTTCTCCATCCCCTCACTTTGAATCTGCAAGTGTCTTTAGGTCTAAAATGAGTCTCTTCTAGGTAGCATATAGATGGATCTTGTTTTGTTTATCCATTCTGGCACCTTTTGTCTTTTGATTGGAGCATGTAGTCCATTTACATCCAGAGTAATTATTGAAAGATATGAATTTAGTGCCATTGTGTTACCTGTTCCTGGTGATGCTCTTTGGTCCTTTCTAATCTTCGTTGCTTTTGGTCTTTTTTTTTTTCCTCAAAGAATTCCCCTTAAAATTTCTTACACAGTTGATTTAGTGGTCACAAACTCCTTTAGTTCTTGTTTGTCTGGGAAACTATTTCTCTTTGTATTTTGAATGACAGCCTTGCCAGATACAGTATTCTTGGCTGAATATTTTTCCATTCAGCACATTGAATATATCTTGCCACTCCTTTCTGACCTGCCAAGTTTCTATGGACAGTTCTGCTGCAAATCTGATCTATCTTCCCTTGTAGGTTAAGGACTTTTTTTCCCTTGCTGTTTGCAGGATTCTTTCCTTATCAGTGGATTTTGTGAATTTGACTACATGTGTTGGCAATGCCTGGCTTTTGTTGAATTTAATGAAGGTTCTCTGTGCTTTTGGATTTTAATGTCTGTGTCCTTCCCCAGATTAGGGAAGTTTTTAGCTATAATTTGCTCATGTAAACCTTCTGCCACTTTTTCTCTCTTTTCATCTTCTGGGACTCTTTTGATACAAATGTTGTTATATTTTAATAAATCACTGTGTTATAAGTCTTTGTGATCCCTGACCTTTGTTTCCCTCTCTTCAGCTTCATTATTTTCCATAATTTTATCTTCTGTATTGCTAATTGCTCCTCTGCCTTGTTCCATCCTTGTTTTTGTGGCCTCCATTTGGGTTTGTATCTCGGTTTTAGCATTTTTAATTTTGGCCTGACAAGATTTTAGTTCTTTTATCTCTGCAGAAAGGGATTCTCTGGTGTCTTCTATGCTTTTTTCAAACCCAACTAGTATCCTTATAGTTAGTTCAGACATCTTACTTATGTCTACATTGATTAAATCCCTGGCTGGCATTTCTTCCTGTTCTTTCTTTTGAGGTAAATTCCTCTGTCTTGTCATTTTAGAGGAAGAAAAACAATAATAATAATAACAGGATGAAATAAAAATTTTAAATTAAATTTCTATCAAATAAAGGAAGGTAGGCCTAAGATTGTTTTGGTCTGCTTAAGAGAAGCTTGAAGAAAAAAGAAAAGAGAAAAAAAATTAAAAATTAAAAAAATAATAATAAATTTTGTTCATTCTGCATCCAAGAAATAAAAAAAACAACAAAAAAACAGAAGCAACAGCAGCAAATGAACAACAACCAAAAAAACCCAAACGAAGCTAGATCACCTAGAGCTGAAATTTTGCAGCAGTCTATGATCAGCAGACTGAGCTCATGGAAGGCATTGGTGTTCTTCTCAGGGAGTGGCCTGTTTCTCTGATTCTCCAATGGACTTAATCCTAGTGGAGATGTGTGTGCCTGGAAGGCACAGGTGGCCGGTACTTGGTTTAACAGTTCTGTTCTCCACTTGGTGGCGTTGTTTATCTCACTGGGGTAGATACTTATTGGTGGGCTAATGGTAAAAATGGCTTCACTCTGCTCTCTAGTCTCCAGAGTGGGATGTTTGTGCCCACACAGATGGACGATCAGTCTCCCCTCCTGTGTCCTCAGCTCCCCGCCTTTCCCGTCTGTGTCCTAGCTGTCTGCCTACCAGGAAGCACCTCTCCAGAGTTTTGTCTCAGGTGAGGCTCTGTTTTGGAACCCCACACTTCAGAGACCCCCACGGTTTGAAAGCACAGTGATCTGAGGGAGCATCTCACCATCCTGTGGCCAGGGCCACCTTGTCATGGAAATAGTCGCATCACCGTGCTGTGGCAGTGGCTCAGTTTATGGTAAATCACAACACACAGCTGGCACCAGGATTTGCTGCCCTCAGCTGACTTCATTGTTCTTATATGGGTGAATGTGGTAGCGTGATAGCACCCACTAGGCCTTTTGCCTGGGGAGAGAGCTTATCACCTGTACCAAATGCACTCCAAGCAGGGGAACTGCTTCTCCCCGGGGGACCCAGGGGATCCTTGGACACTGCTGCCTGCTCCTGGTGTTCCACCCTGCTTCTTTGCCAGAGCACCAGCCAGGCTGAGCTCTGAAACTTTAGACACTGCTGTGTATAAAAACGGATAGTAGTGATACCATATCCTTTTTCCTTTGTCCTTGCTTTTGGGGAACAGTCTTCTTGTGCAGACCCCTGTTCATGTTTTCACTCCCCCTCTAGCTGCTTTCAGGGGGAGTGTCTTCTTGCACAAACTCAATACACTGCTGTCTCTCACCCTGTGACTTTCTCCTCTCTGTGAAAATGGCTCCTTCCCCTCTGCTGCACCACAGCTCTTCTCTCCCTCAATTCACCTCTCTGTGCTGTACCTGCAGTGTTCTCTCCCTCAAATTACGTAGGTTGTTCTATTAATCCTCAGATCGATTTCCTAGGTGTTCAGAATGGTTTAATGTTGATCTAGCTGTATTTAGGGGACAAGTCCACAGTCCTCTTACTACTCCACGGTCTTAACTCCCCATTTTTTAGATTCTTAATGTAAGTGCTTAGATTACTGATTTTACACCAGTCGTCTAGTTAAATTAAACATTTAAAGCAATAAAAAATTTTAAACACTGCGTTAGCTACATTTCGCAAATTTTTAGACATCTGTTTTCATCATCTAGCTGTAAGTATTTTCTAATTTCTCTTGTGATTTCTTCCTTCAAGGATTATTTAGAACTGTCTTACTTAATTTTCAAATATTTGTGGTTCCTAGACATGTTTATTGCTAGTAACTTCTAATTTCCTTCCATTTTGTCAGAGAACATTCTGGATAATTTTACTCTTTAAATTTACTGAGACTTATTTTATAGCCCAGCATACGGTCTATCTTGGTGGATCTTTGTGCACTTGAACAGAATGTGTATTGTAAACTTGTTAAGTCAGGATGACTAATAGTATTTTAAGATGACTTGTATCATTACTGATTTTTGTGTCTAGTTCTATCAGTTGCTGATAGTGATTTTTTAAAAATTTATTTGTTGTCTGGTTCTAGCCCTTGCATGCAAGGTGTTGAAATCTCCATCTAAGAGTGTAGATTGGTCTGTTTCTTACTTTAATTCTCTGAACATTTGCTTATTATATTTTGAAGCTCTGGTATTAAGCATGTACGTGTTTACAACTGCTTTGTCTTCCTAATGAAATGTTCCTCTTTGTCTCTGGAAGTATTGTTTTCTCGAAGTCTGTTATATGTGATATTAATATAGCCATTCCAGCCTTCTTATGCTTGTAATTTATATGATAAATCTTTTTTCTTTAATCAGTTTTTAATAAGCGCCTTATTGAGTTATAATTCACTTACTGTGCAATTCAGTTGTACGCATTAGCAGTCACTACCATTTCCCTCCAGTCCTAGGCAGCCACTGGTAAATTTTATTTTTCTCTGGATTTGCCTATTTTGGAAATTTCATGTAAATAGAGTCATACAATATGTGGCCTTTTGTGACTATTTTTTCACTTAGTATAATGTTTTCAGGTTTTATCTATTTTGTAGCATGTATCAGTACTTCATTTTTTTGTGTGTCAGCTAATCTATTGAGTGAATATACCACATTTTATCCATTCTTTTTGGGTATTTTGGGTAATTTCCATTTTTTGACTATTATGAGAAATGCTGCTGTTTTGACTATTATGAGAAATGCTGCTGTGAACATTCGTGAGTAAGCTTTTGCGTAGACACAGGTTTTCATTTCTTTTTGCTATGTATCTAGTAGTGAAATTGCTAGGTCACATAGTAACTATGTGTATAAGCTTTGACCTCACCAACTCTGTATATGCTCACCACAATTATGTCTACCATCTGTCATCATACAATGTTACTGCAGTACCACTGACTGTATTCCCTATGCTGATTTATTCGTTCCATAACTAGAAACCTCTACCTTCCCATCTCTTTCACTCATTTCTCTCATCCCTCAGTCCCCTCCACTGTGGAAACCACCAGTTTGTTCTCTGTATTTATGGGTCACTTGATGATTCTTTTTGTACGTTTGTTCGTTAGTTTTGATTTTTAGATTCCACATATGGGTGAAATCATATGGTGTTGTCTTTCTCTGACTTACTTCACTTAGCAAAATACCTAGGTCCATCCATGTTGTCATAAATGGCAATATCTCGTTCTTTTTTTATACCCAAGTAATAGTCTGTTGTTTTTTGCTTATTTGAATATTTGAGTCCTCTCAAGTTAGGTCTCCACTGATTGCGTTTTCCCTTGAGAATAGGTCATATTTTGTTGGTTTTTCCTATGGTGAATAGTTTGGGATTTTATCCTGGACATTGTGAATGTTAGGTTGTGGAGACTTCAGATGCTATTACAGCCCTCCAAAGACTGATACTTCAGATGTAGAAACATTTAACTTGCTTTCACTCGAACTATAAATTTGTCTGTCTTGGACAGCAGTTTATTTTTTCTTATATTTTACTGGCTTCTTGTAGTCTGTACTAGCCTGTGATTCTTTAGGCCCAAAGGTATATGGTTTTTCTACCTGAAACTTCAGATTCCCTACGTACTGCTGATTGTGTTAAGCTCTCAAGTGAAAAAAACCATAAAAATAGAAACACCCTGTTCTGGTCATTTTTTCTAAGTGTCAGCTATAGAATAAGCCAGCTTTTGTTCACTTTCCAGGGTGTCCAAATAGTTTTTGTTTATTGTTGTTTATATTTTTCCTAGAGTTTGTGATTGCTGTCCTGAGAATCAACCTTGTCGGAACTTACTTGTCCATACCAGAAGCTGAATTTCCTGTCTTTAATTCTAAACATACCTAGTTTATAAACTCCTAATCTTGTAAAAAGTCATAATGTTTTAGGAGATATCACATTTAAATCTTTTATACTGAATTGAACTTTAACAAACCTTGTTGGTTCTTTTATTCTAGACTTCCGATTCTTTAATAAGTAATGTGCCCGAGAAAGATCTCAGACCAAAAAGAGATACGGATATGACTTCTGAAAGCGAATATGGAAACAGAAAAGAATGTAATAGGAGAATTCCTCGAAGATCAAAAATCCCATACTATTCCAAAACTATTCAGACTATTAAGCACCACAACAAAAACAACCCTCTAATGAGGTAATTGTTTTAGTTTTAGAAATATGAATAAGGCGCAGAGATACAAGTTAATACTGTTGGCTTGTTCCTTTAAAGCTTAGAGCGATATTTCTTACTTTTCTAATGTCAGAGATTTGACTTTTCAGCCTTGCTGGCTCAGATTTGATCAGCTCGTTTATATACATTTATACAAAAGGATCCCTTTCTCTGATAGACCGTCATTACCTAAGTTGTGTAAAGTAGAATAAATACTATACATTTCCGAGTTATTACCTGTGTTTTTCTCTTTGCAGTTGTAATCGTAAAATGAAACAACCTTTCTTTAAAGACTTATGTGTAAGATCATCTTTAGCAAACTGTAATACATTAGAAGAATCAGAAGAACAGAAAAAGGAGCTCATTAAAGTAGACAATAGTAGCTCAGAAGACACCACTTACCGGGTATGGCATAGGAGATTAAGAAAAAATGAATGTGAATAATCTTAGTTTTAAATGTAGAATTAGTCCTAGTAAAATAATGCATGTTTTTATGAGCAAAAAATACTGCATATAATTTTATTAGGGTGATGGTTTGGGTTGTTTTTCCCTTCCTGATTTGCAGATTTTGTGTAACACTATTTTTGCAAATTGTAAAGGAATGAAAATTATACATTTATCTAAGGTCAGATTTTGGTGAAATCATTTGTTACATGCTTATGGAGAAAAAAACATCAGAATTTTCAAAGTCTTATTTCTTAAAACAGTGGTTCCTTTCTTTTGGGTCTCAGACCCTTTTAAATTTCTAAGGAAATTTATGGGTCTTCTCTGAGAAGTCTACTTTACACACTCAAAAAATGTGTATAATTTCAAAGTTTTCACGTACTCTGCTGAAACCCAATTTTGGATGCATAGATCCCAGATTAAGAGGGCTTTAAGGGCACCCAGTAGAGCGTACAATTCTTTATCTCGGGGTCGTGAATTTGAGCCCTGCGTTGGGCAGGGAGCTTAACTTAAAAAGAAAAAAAAAAAAAAAAAGGCCTTTAGGAATTTAAATATTCTTCAGTATTTGCCTTAATCAGTCTCATGTTGTTAAGAATTTTAGTACACATTGATTTATATTTTCCATCAATTTGCCCTTGCTTTATTTGTGAAGTGCTACTTACACTTTCAATTGTAATGTGTATTGTTGTTCCAGTAGAATAATTGCTTTTTAACCTGTATCACACCTTACATACCATTGGTTTCCTCCCCCTATTCTCAAGTATAGAGGCTTTAATGTTTGAAAGATAATAATCACTAGGACAATAATAATACCAGC
Organism: Neofelis nebulosa; assembly: GCF_028018385.1. Taxonomy (NCBI): domain Eukaryota; kingdom Metazoa; phylum Chordata; class Mammalia; order Carnivora; family Felidae; genus Neofelis; species Neofelis nebulosa. The sequence continues at coordinate 33,218,596 of NC_080795.1, forward strand.
TAACATTTATTGAGTGCCTATTATGTACCAGGCACTGTTCTCCACTGTTCTATATAGTGCTTTACTTCCATTAGTTTGTTTAATTCTTACCACAGCCCTTTAAATTAGATAACTATTGGGGCGCCTGGGTGGCTCAGTTGGCTAAGCATCCGACTTCAGCTCAGGTCACGATCTCGCGGTCCGTGAGTTCGAGCCCCGCGTCGGGCTCTGGGCTGATGGCTCAGAGCCTGGAGCCTGCTTCCAATTCTGTGTCTCCCTCTCTCTCTCTGCCCCTCCCCCATTCATGCTCTGTCTCTCTCTGTCTCAAAAAGAAATAAAATGTTAAAAAAAAATTTTAATTAGATAACTATTATTTCTATATTACAAATGATAAAATTGAGGCAGTGAAAGGTTAGGTAACTTTTCTAGGTTCACATAACCCTATTGTTTTCTTTCAGACACTCCTTCAACAACTAGACCAAGAGAGAGAAAAGAGGTGGAAAGCTGAACAAGCTGAAAAGAAACTTAGGAATTATATTGATGAACTGCACAAACATGCAAAGGAGAAAAAAGGTTTTCATGCCCTGGCTATGCTCACCACAGATAGGTAAGGGCAAAGTCTGTAAATCTATCTTGGAACTGGAGTACCTCAGTTTACACTAGCTGTAGTAAGACCAAAAACAATGTATGTGGTTTTAGTTTGTTTTGAACTCATTTTATTTAAAGATTTAATGCTTTATAAGTTTTTTTTGTAAATGAAGGATTCAGGGTACACTTATTTGCCGTCAAGCTGCTGCCCTCAAGCTGAGAAGTGTTAGATAAGTTTAAGTATTATAAGTGAAGAAGAGCAAGAGACTGGAACAGGGATTGGCAGTTTTTTCCTGTAAAGTGTTGGTTTCTGTTAAGGGTAGGGATTGGCGAACTTTCAGCTTTGGAGGTCATATTTGGTCTCTGTTGCATTTTCTCTTCTGCAGTGGGCTTTGGTACCAGATAGCCCAAGTTTCTTATTCTGGTATTTCTGTTTTTCCATCTTATCCATTTCCATTTCCCATTTTATCTGTTTTGTTTTTGTTTTTGTTTTTGTTTTTTTTTGTCCTGTATGTATTCTTTAATGCAGGTTTGTCTTACTCCATTCTGTAAGAATACCAGTTTTCTGAAATTACAGTAACGTCATCTTCTTTTTCCTGTAGGTAATTATTTCTAAAGTGATACTTTTCCTCAAACGGTTACAAGACTTTTCTCCATAGTTCTTGTTGATTTATGTGTCTTATCCTTGAATGAGCACACTGTTTCTAGATTCAGTATTTGCCAACAGATAGCGTTTGGGAAGTTGTTCTCAGTTCCATTTCCTATCTGTTTGTACAGTGAATAAATTCCCTTCTACGATCTTAATAGATTAGTTAAGTTGATGTACACAGCTCCTAGCCCAATTCCCAGGTTCTTTTAGGCATTTAACTCATAAAATGTTGTGGTACTTGTGTGTTATTTTTTATTCCCCACTACCTACTTCTCTCATACTTTGTACCCACGCATTATAAAGAAAATTATGATACTCATCATGTGTTCTCTGAGAACCTCTGTTATATAAGCATGATGCATTATAGTATTACTATTACTATTACCACCACCCACCAACTTCCTGCCTTATTTGTTTTGGGACATGCTGTCTTTGACATAAGAAGATGCTGGTCAGGGGTAAAGAAACAGAATGGATAAATTAACAGTCTATGACGGCCTCAGAAAAACAGTACTCTTATTTGCATTAGGTGCATACTTAGCTAACAGAGTGCAGTGGTAGATTTACAGAGCCCCTGGGACCCTGAGGATATATCCTCCCCCCCGCCCCCCCCCCCACACACACTTTTATGAAGTTGTAGTTTTATGAGGCAAAGCGTGAGTGTTTTAGGGGTGGTTTTTATTTTAGCTTAGTTTTGTTTTTCTTCTAATCAAAATTTCTTCCAGACTTTGACATTATGTTTTCTCTTGTTTTTAATTGTAGGTGTATGAATTTTTGCTTTATTCTGTATTGTAGGTATTATTTAATGGGATTTTTGGAGGAAGCAGTGTCTGGGGCTGCTAGCCAGCTTCCATTTAAACTGAAAGGCTTTGGGGCGCCTGGGTGGCGCAGTCGGTTAAGCGTCCGACTTCAGCCAGGTCACGATCTCGCGGTCCGTGAGTTCGAGCCCCGCGTCAGGCTCTGGGCCGATGGCTCGGAGCCTGGAGCCTGTTTCCGATTCTGTGTCTCCCTCTCTCTCTGCCCCTCCCCCGTTCATGCTCTGTCTCTCTCTGTCCCAAAAATAAATAAAAAACATTGAAAAAAAAAATTTAAAAAAAAAAAATAAATTGAAAGGCTTTGGGCACACTTCATCTTTATCCTTGCTTAACTTCTCCATTGTTGTCCATGTTTACCATGTTATATATTCGTTATTTTCTTAAAAATTCAGCTTCAATCATTTCTGATTTGCCTTTTATTTATACCTCAAATGTTCGTTTGGCATTAGATCCTCACACACTTTCATATCCCCTTAAGGGACTTGGTAGGGACTCTGCATTCCTCATCCCTAATAGAGTCTAACATCTAGGTGCCATGTTCTGAATATACATTATTTCAGAAACTCAATCTTCTCTACTATGCTTTGAACACATAACCTATAAACCCCCAAATCTTTATATGTCATCCAGATCTCCTTGATGAACAACAGATCTGATCATCTGATTATCTACCAGAAATACCTTGTGTACCTTGCTCATAAGTGTCTTAAATCAGCATGTCCACAAGTAGACTTACCCTGCTCCCTTATTTTATATTCTCTGTTCTGATAAATGATGTGTCTCATCCAGTCAGCCACCAAAGCTAGCAATTTAGGAATCATTTTTTTTTTTTTTTTTTTGCTTCTTTCTTGTTCTCATATCCCATAACCAGTTGGTATTGGTATCTTCTTTATTCTACTTGCTAAAAGATGTTGAACTATCTTTTCTTTATCCTGAGACTGTCACCTTAGTTTAGGCCCTTATCTCTTGCTTGGATGGTTGTTCTGATTGTACTGATCCGTAGCTGCTCTGCCTCATTCACCAAATATGGTGGTCCACAGAATAAAGGCTAATGCTCTTTCACACCAAACTGGCGTTGAGAAAGTAAACAAAGGAAGACCAGTTCGGAGACTACTCTCAAAGGGAAGAGGAGACATAGTAAGGATAAAAATTGGAGAAATGACTTCTATAGCACCTGATGGATATATGTGCTTTTTTCAGTTGTGGCTTGGAAATTATAGTAAATATATATAGGAGTGGCTGCCTAGCTCAGTAATTTATTCATGAGGCTGTGTCTTTGCTGTTTGTTGTCCCATTTTCTTTTTAAAAAAATTTTTTTAAGTTTATTTATTTTGAGAGAGACAGTGCAAGTGAGGGAGGAGCAGAAAGAGAGTGGAATTGGGGAGAGACAGAATTCCAAGCAGGCTCCACACTGTCAGTGCAGAGCCTGATGCGGGGCTTGAACTCATGAAACCATGAGATCATGACCGGAGCCAAAACCAAGAGTCAGAGGACGCTCAGCTGACTGAGCCACCAGGCACCCATGTTGTACCATTTTCAAACACCAGACTTGTATTCTTTCATCATTTGCCTCTCTGCCTATATAATATTGGTCAAGAGATGAACATCTGACCCAAGCTGGGTAAACGAAATGCCTTCCATGGCCACAGTGATTGGTGCATACAGTAGGCATATGAACCAAATTGGACTAATCAGACCTTTCCTAGAACTCTCTTCTAAGTTGAACTAGAGAAAGATAATCTTTTCTATTTGGTTCTCAGGGCTGTTAGGATGTGAACCCATTTCCTTCTCTCCATACTTACAAGGAATCCTACATTAGGAAAACAGAAACCAGCCTGTAGAGAATTACAAATAGCCCTTATGGTCTTCATGTCCTTGGTTTCAGGGGCTCCTCAGAATAGTGCACCCCATTCTCTGAATGGTCATGTAGGTCAACAGATTCTCTTTTTTAACTTAGTTAAGAGTTTTCAGTTGTAATCAAACGGTTCCAACTATTACAAAGCTGGGATCAATACTTTGTCAAAGTTAACTTCCAGGTATCTATTTATATATCAATTCTCTCTTACAGCTTTGTAACTGTATCCATGTCTCTTCCCTCTCCTTGAACTCCTTGAAGGCACAGGCTGTGTCTTAATCCATCTAGCTTGCTTTTAAGCCCATACCTAGCATAATGTCTGAAACAAATTAGGTGTTTAATAAAGTTTTGCTGTTGAATAGCAAAGTTCATATAAGATAAAATTGTATTAATTTGTATGGAGTGTTTCCCTTTTGGCACAGTGTTTTCAGGGATGGGAGAGAGTTGTATTATATTGTTTTTCAGCCATTTTTACCTAATGAGGATTTGAAACCTACTTCAAATTTCCTCTTTACTGTAACCTTTAATATTTACTACAATTTTTAACCTTTTGTATGTGTAATATACTTAAAACCACATTCAATTTTGCTTTAGGTTAAAGGAAATTATATATAAAGAGAGAAATTCCAAAGCACAACTCGAAGTTATGGTTCACAAACTTCAAAATGAAGTAAAAAATCTAAGTATTGAATTAATCAAAGCAAGAGATCAACAAGAGTATCACATTAGACACTTAAGAACCCTGGAAAAAGCATTAGAAAAAATGGAGAGGCAGAAGGGACAACAGCAAGCAGCACAGGTATTTCTCTTTAAATCCATCAACCATGTGAATTAACACAAATTCATAGCTTTCATCTTGAAACAAGTTTTATTGTTATAGAGTAAACTTCAAAGATGTTAGACTATATGCAAAAATTAATTTAAATGTAACAATTCCTGTGGAATTCTTTCTTTCCTTTTTCTTTTTTTTTTTTAAAGATTTTATTTTGGGCACTTGGGTGGCTCAGTAGGTTAAGTGTCAGACTCTTGATTTCGTCTCAGGTTATGATCTCACGGTTCACGGGTACAAGCCCCCACATCTGGCTCTGTGCTGACAGTGCAGAGCCTACTAGGGATTCTCTCTCCCTCTCTCTCTGACCCTCCACCCCACGTCACTTTCATGCTGAAAATAAAAGTAATCTCTACACCCAATGTAGGGTTTGAACTTAGCAACCTCCCCCTGATCAAGAGTCGGATGCTCTACCAACTGAGCCAATCAGGCCCCCCACTCCCCACCATGGAGTTATTTCTGACTAGCACTTGCAAAGCAGTTTTAAGAATAGTTGGTGGAAATATTGGAGGTTATTAGGCTTATGTTCTGGGAGCCAAGTTTTAAAAGTCTCTTTGGGGATGCCAAAGATATTTCATTTTCATGCCTTTTGAGTGGAAGTTATTGAGGTCTATGATGTAACTAAACAATAGTTAATGCTAGTCCGATGCTTCTAAGACTGTACTTTTATGTGACCATGGCATCATTAATTTAATAAATTTGGAAAAAAATCAACTTAGTCACCAGGTTCTATTTAGAAGTCCGTTTTCTTTGGGGAAGTAGCATTAAAATAGAAGCAGGGAGAGTATTATCTAAATACTGTAATGTATATATTTACTCAGATACGACTTATCCAAGAGATGGAGCTCAAAGCTGCTGCTGCTGATAGAGAAATAAACTTACTTAGAACTTCTCTTCATCAAGAAAAGGAACAAGTACAACAACTTCATGAAGTTCTTACATTGAAAGAACAAGAACACAGGTAAATGAAAAATACATCAGGAAAATGACTTTTAAAAATAGAGAAAGAAAGCTTCTTGGTTCCTCCCTACCTTATTCACTTACCGAAAACTAGACTGATGGATCAGTGCTGAAGTCTAACAGAATTAGCTCATGGAAAATAACATGTTTAGGTATGCATTAAAATCAGTCTTACAGAAAGAACTGATAGCTTAAAAACAAATAGGTGGCTTTATTGAGGTAAGAACTTATAATAATGAAGCTCATTTTGCATTTTTTCAAGCCCAACCAAAAGTCAGTCATTGTAGTAGAGAAAGCTATTTTTTTTTAATTTTTTTTTTAAATGTTTATTTATTTTTGAGAGACAGAGACAGAGTGTGAGCAGGGGAGGGGCGGAGAGAGAGGGAGACACAGAATCTGAAGCAGGCTCCAGGCTCCAAGCTGTCAGCAAGGAGCCCGACGCGGGGCTCGAACTCAGAATGTGAGGTCATGACCTGAGCTGAAGTCGGACGCTTAACCGACTGAGCCACCCAGGCGCCCCGAGAAAAGTATTTTAATTGACCTCCAGGTAACTACCTGTTAAATTAATCAATAGCCTTTATTCCTCTGTAGTGCAGGAGTCAACAAACTTTTTCTTTGAAGGGCCAGATAGAAAATATTTTAGGCTTTGCAGGCCATACCTAACTATATTTTTGTAGTAATAAAGTAGCCATAAGCAATATGTAAATGAATGGGCATGGCTATGTTCCAATAAAAGTTTATTTCCAAAAAAAAGAGTCTCCGGCCAGATTTGGTCCATCACTTATAGTTTGCCAGCCCTGCTCTGTGGAGTCCACAATAATTTGAACACTTGCAGCTAGTTATCTACTTACTGCCCTACCAGTTGAATCGTGTATTTGCATGAGTTAATTGTGTTTGTTACCAAACCTGTTTTGTTTTTGCCCTTATGTAAATGAAATTTTTACTGTATAAATTAAATTTTGATGCACCGGGGAAAATTGTCAACATGTGCAGGGGCAGAACGACTATAAAAGATGAGGGGGGAAATAATTGTAAAAATCTAAAATTTTGCACTTAGTTTCCTTCACAGATATCTTTTAACTTCTTGTTCTGATTTAAAGAAACCAAAACTAGAAATAATGGATTTTGTATTATGGGTTTGACTTATTCAGGAAAAATAGTGGAAAACTGTAAAGAATTAACTCATATTTAAATAAACTTGCCCTATATATCAAAAGACCAGTGAATACTTTCACACTTTAACTGATTTTTTTCTCTTAACCAACCACCAGTACCAGTCAGACTATATTAGTTGTATGTCACAGTTGTATGTCAAAGATACAGTGAAGTAGAACTTGACTTCTACAAATGCACCTGAAGAATTTTAGAAATCATAAAATGATTCTGAACTATCTCAGTGAAGTTAAGATACGGCAGACCCCTTTTATCCCCATCACCATTGAATATATATAGTCTTCGTCTAACTACCATCCTCCGCTAGGTTGTTTTTGAAAGTGAGAAGCTGATTTAAGTTAACAATAGAGAATATAGAATATTTAATAACTATTTAAACAGCCTTAAAGTTTTTCTTTCCAGATGAATAGCATCCTGCGATTTTTATTTGTATTTCATTCCAGGAAAGAACTTGAAACAAGGGAGTTTCTCAGTGATGCTGAGTTCCAAGAAGCCTTAGCTAAAGAAGTAGCTAAAGAAGAAAGAAAGCATGAACAAGATATAAAAGAGTACCAAGAAAAAATTGATACATTAAACCAACAGTATATGGATTTAGAAAATGAATTCCGTATTGCTTTAACTGTTGAAGCCAGAAGATTTAAAGATGTAAGAATTGGCATCTAGCTTTTTATTGAAAACAAAATCAGCAAGATATGGTTGGATGAGAGGACTACATTTTAGAATTCTAGCTTTATTTACATGTTGCCTCTATGATTTTAAGCAAATTACTTAAATTCTTAGAGCCTTAGTTTCTTCACAAAAATATAGCTACTCTTCAGTGCTGTTGCAAAAACTGAGTGAGATTATAAATGGTCAAGTAAAGACAGCACCGGAATAAGAATTGGGAAGCCTGAATTCTCCTATTTCTATAGAGCAGGGATTGGCAAACTAAAGACCCTAGGCCTTTTTTTTGTAAATAAAGTTTTATTAGAACACAGCCACAGAAACAAATAGTTTCTAAATATTTGGAGAACTGCTATTTATAATGCAATTTTGAAATATAGGTTAAAGATGGTTTTGAAAATGTTGCAACTGAGTTAGCAAAGAGCAAGCATGCTCTTGTTTGGGCTCAACGAAAAGAAAATGAATCTTCCTCTTTAATTAAAGATTTGACCTGTATGGTGAAGGAGCAAAAAACAAAACTTGCAGAAGTTTCGAAATTGAAACAGGAAACAGCAGCAAATTTACAGGTAAAACATTGAAACATTTTATTTCCTCTTTAATTTTTTATATCATAGTCTCATGTATATTGTGATGATTTTAATGCTAAGTATATATATGATGCATATGAGAAAAGTAATATAACTAGGAGATTAAACAATGATTTCACAGATTGTATTGCTTACACTAAAATGGTATTTAAATAAAATAAGTGAATTTAAGAACTGTACTAAGGTAAGTAGGTTCCAGTTGTCTGTGATACAGCAGAAATTGTGATGGTGATACTCAGATGGTTGAGGTTCGGGAAATGGCACACAAATTGCTGATAGTCTTGTGGTGGTGATGGTTGTCTTTAGATAGACCTAGCTATAGTAATTCTTAAATTAACCTTTTTAGTGCTGTTGTCTCAGTTTTAAACATTAGCGGTATTTTGCCCAAGAAAACTTAATACCAGAAAGTGACCTTTAGATTATTGATATAAATGCTGGGTGAGAAATTTTGAGTATTACATGTGTAGTTGCTCTTTTAAGATAACTGATATTAGAATAGAATTCAGCGTTCTTAAAGGAATAGTCCCTTAAAATTTGACTTTTTATTTTATGACGTACACTTATCTTAAAATGAAAACCTTTGTAATGTAAAATTTAGGAGCATTTACTTTGTATTTGGTTAGATAACAATTTTTCTCCTAAAATGCAAAAAGTAAAAAATAGAGCACTTAAATGTAATACTGTGCTTTTTTTTTTTTTTTGATGTTTTTTGGGGATATACAGAATCAAATCAACACCCTTGAAATCTTGATTGAAGATGACAAGCAGAAGAGTATTCAAATAGAACTTCTCAAGCATGAAAAAGTCCAGCTCATTTCTGAGCTAGCCGCCAAGGAATCACTAATTTATGGTTTAAGGACAGAAAGAAAAGTATGGGGGCATGAGCTGGCACAACAAGGTAAAATTTTCAAAGGGAAAATAGCTCATTCTTCTAAACCAACAATTCTGGGTATTGATGAGAAAAACAAGCGCTCATTAATTCTGCCTAAGACATACCAAAAAAAGGCAACACTTTATATGGAAGGATAAGTAAGCATTTGCCAGCCAAATGAAATGCCTAAGATGTGAAATAGTTTATTACACTAGTTAGGAAGTTACAGCTCTGATTTTTTTCTTAATTTTGGTTTTCTTCCCAACATAATTTGGTTACTTTTCTGATCAGGTATACATTTACAGTGCTTCAACTAACTAAGTCATTGAAATAATTCTTACACAATTATTTTAAATTATTTGTATAGTATGCAATATTCATGTTTTTTCCTAAAAATTTGGTAACACTTTTGTTATACATAGAGAAATGTGAGAATAGTGTATGAATGAAAACCACTTTAGGTGTAGGTATATTTACTCTTAGTCTCCTTTCTTTTCCAATCACTAAAGCAAGAGATAGACACTGTTTTATGGCCTTCATAGATTACAAATTATGAATAGCTAGATATTGGTCTTAGTGGAGAATTGCTCATTTGTCCATTCCATATAAGAATCTTTAATATGATTGTTTGAATGTCATAAGTTCATCAATTAAATATCACATGTCTGAGTTACTTGTTTTTGATTTGTGGCTTTAGGTTTTCCAAATAGCCACAGGTGTTTAAAGGGCCTTTTGGTTCTTTTCCTGTTTCCTTTTATATTGTGCTTTATGTACTTTGGGTTTTTATTCAGTTTTTCTTTTCATTTACTTTTTATTTACATTGTTAAATTAGATATTCATAAAATACAAATCCTCCAAGATCTTTAAAAGTTTGTAACTCATGATGTTTATTTCTCAGGATCGTCTCTAGCCTTAAATCGTGGCAAATTAGAGGCTCAAAATGAAAGTTTATGTAGAGAGAATGAGTCTCTGAGAAAGGCAAATGAACGTGATAATGATGCACTAAGAATTAAGTGCAAAATCATAGAAGACCAAACTGAAACCATTGGAAAATTAAAAGTTGTAAGTTTGATACTTTATTTTGGGAAAAGAGCATGTGGCAGTTTTGTAAATCTGTGGATCAGAGTATCGAATAAATATCTGTCTCAGTGAATCCCAACTGTTGTGGGATTTGGGACAGATTATCAGATGTTTCCTTATGTAATCTATGCCCTTTGCCTTTTAAAATGACTGTATGGCCTTTATTAACTTTAAATTACTTTTACCTCAGAATTTTATGGGATGTTATCATGGTCCTGTGAAATAACTGAAAATAATGTCATTAAAGGGTTAGGAATCTTAAGAAAATTAATGTTTTATATGTTTAAAATATCCATTTAGAGCACTGTTTAGGATCTTCTAATATTGCTAAATTCTGAAAATTGTGACAAAACCCAACTATTCTGTATTTAAAAGTAGAAATAGTTTGTAAAACTATGCTTGTTCCCAGGGGAAACCATTTCACCTTCTTCTCCAATATGGCATATCTTAATAGAGAATACTACTAGGTTCACTTGTTTCAAAGTATGTTACATGAAAATTTTCCAGAGAAATTTTTTGAAAGTTATCTTGAGTACTGAATCAAATTTGATCTCCAAAATTTTCTTCTAGAGATTATCTCTTAAAGTGTAAAACTGAGCCTGGCTGGCTCAGTGGGTTAAGTGTTCAACTCTTGATTTCAGCTCAAATCATAATCTCAGGGTTCGTGAGATTGAGCCCTGCATTGGGCTCCACACTAACAGTGAGGAGCCTGCTTGGGATTCTCTCTCTCCCTCTCCCTCTCTTTCTGCCCCTCCTCCACTCACACATGTTCTCTCTCTCTCTCTCTCTCTCTAAAAATAAATATTTTTTTAAAAAGTGTAAAAACTGAGAAAGGAGTATTTAAAAAACTTCTAAATGAGATTATCACCCATTAAAAGTAACAACTCGTTCTTCAGAGTAGCTATAACTGCCTAACATTTAATTTTCTTAGTCATTTTTAAGAAACTCCTTGAGAACTTGACTTTATCAAGTACAGAAAATAAATCTGTATCACCATGTTGCTATATCCTTAGCTAGGTTTAGGCCATGAATGCCTGAATTGTATCATTCTAAGCAATTACATTGTTGTTCACTCCATTGAAATTTGGTTTCAGTATATCCAAAATTTCAAATATATCTGTGATACATGCCAACTTGCAGTGAAAATTATTGAAATTTTTTAGCAGTAAGCCTTTTTTCTTGTTTTAAAATTCTAGCCAAACATATTTTCCTTTGAGTTAAGCTAAGTATGAAACAGAAAGACTTGTGATTTGCTTTTTAAATTTCACAAAGCAAAGCAGGGGATACTATGGGTACAAGACATTGATCTGACAAAGCTACTTCTACAGAAGACTACTGCCTTCTTGTCAGTCTCAGAGCAGGAAGGAAATGACTAGTAGTGAATGATACAGTGGAGCCAAAACACTGTTGAGTTTTAGTTTTAGAGTTTTGGTTTAAAAAAATAAGTTCAGATTTTTCAACCCATCATTCTTTTCCCATAACTTACTACATTTACTTTAGAGAACACTGCACAGCCTCACAGGTGTGCGTATTAGGGTGCTTTCCCACCAACCATGTAACAGAGAGAGATAGTTAGGCATAATTTCTTTCAGCAGTAAATTCATCTAAAACCGATAATGACCTTTATCTGTTGTTAAGTTGGATGTTCATAGAATAGAAAACCTTCAGGTCTTTTAAAGTTTGTCACTGATCGTGTTGTTTCTCAGGATTTTCTCTAGCCCAAAATCATGGGAAATTAGTGGCTCATATTGAAAGTTTATAGAGAGAGAACAAGTCTCTGCAAAAGGCAAATGAACCTGATACTGATGTTTGATGTTTTGGAGTGTGATATTTTCAATTAAATGGAATCTATAGTTAGCTTCTGACTATGGAAATCAGAAGCAGAAGTTTTTTTAAAAATTCTGTTTCTGCCCCATATATTATTTTGGTATTTTTCAGTATATCTGGGTCATAGTACTCTCTGATGCTGCAATGTTTATCATTCTTTTTGATTAATAGGGTTATTTCATAATAATTTTTTATAGCTTTTGTGAACTCCCATAACATATGTCAAGACTGCTCACTCTTAGTGCTTCAGAGAGTCAGGGGGACAAAATAAACAATTCATGACTTTTTTGCAAATGTTGGTCAAGACTAGGAGACTACCCAACATCTTTGCTTAGATTTTTGCATATGTAACACACTGAGGAATTGAACTGCATTGTTTATAATTCTTATGAATATATACTTAAATTGGCCTTTCCCAGTACTTGTGTGTTTGCCTCCATCTTCTTCCCAAAAGGAAAAAAGGCAAGGTGGAGTGGGGCAGAGGAAAAAATAAGAACTGCCAATTTCATCTTTTCTCACTTACAGAGACTGGTAACCAGTAGTCGGTATGTAGCAGACTGTTCCAGACATCCAGGCATGCCCCCACAAAGCAAAGAAATAGTCATTGGAATAAATCACCTATAGGAAGCCTAATCCCTGCAGACATTTAACGCTGCCTAAGGTGGTTTTGATCTTTCATTATCCTCTGATTTGTAGTATGCACATACAGGATAAAGTCTGGCTCATGGTATAGAAGATAGCATAAAAAGTTTGGGGAGATGTAAACCCTGTTCTTATGTGACATTTTAATAGTGATAAAATCATGCTTTGTTTTGAGGTAAAGCATTTATTTGCTCATCCTGATGCAGAAAGCACTTCTGTTGAATATAGTAGAAATAGCAGTTTAATTAGTACCACACATGTACTGTGCATATCAGTCTTTGCTGTATCTGTCATCCACCTAGAGTTTTCTTTTTCTTTCTGTCATGCAAACATTTTTTCAAATGCAAAATTACAGTAATTGAAAATTTTTATTGTGCCGCTTTTCCTTCTCCATGATTGATAATTGCTAACTTACTGAAATAAAAAGTGTAAAGGGCATAAGAATTTTATCTTCCTTTTTCTTTTTTTTTGTAATTTTTTAATGTTTATTGGTTTTTGAGAGAGACAGAGCATGAATAGGGGAGGGGCAGAGAGAGAGAGAGGGAGACATAGAATCTGACTGAAGCAGGCTTCAGGCTCTGAGCTGTCAGCAGAGCCTGACGTAGGGCTCGAACCCACAAACTGTGAGATCATGATCTGAGCAGAAGTCAGACACTTAACTGACTAAGCCACCCAGGTGCCCCTAGAATTTTATCTTTCTTAATAGCACTTAAAACAAAGTAGTAGTGATGTTTCTTGTTGATTGTTATTAAAAAATGTCCTGTAAATCTTTTTGAAAACACTTAGTGAATATTCAGTTTATTTTTTAATCTGTAGTTTTTAGAATCATTTTAAACCGTTAAATCCAAATAGAAAATGAGACATCTGGGTTAATAAAAATAAAGTGCTGTTTTTTTGTTTCTCTAAGTGTGTACAAGAAAAAGAAGAACAAATCAAAGTATTACAAGAAAAGATCATTGAAATACAAAAATGTACCCAAGAACAACTTGATGAAAAATCTTTACAACTGGATGACGTAATTGAAAAACTGGAAAGACACAATGAAAGAAAAGAAAAACTAAAACAGCAGTTGAAAATAAAGGAATTAGAACTTGAAGAAATTAGAAAAGCTTATAGGTATTATATAGTATTTCCTATTGAGAAATAAAATGTGGCTTAATAGTTTCATATAACTAATTTTATTTTTTAAATTATTTCTTTTTGTATTAGTACACTTAGTCAGAAGTGGCATGATAAAGGAGAGCTTCTGAGTCATCTGGAAATGCAAGTAAAAGAAGTAAAAGAAAAATTTGAAGACAAGGAAAAGAAACTTAAAGCGGAAAGAGACAAAAGTATTGAACTACAAAAGTAAGTCCTAAAATATGTGGGAGATCTTTCTCTTTTTTTTTTTTTTTATTTATTTTTTTTAATATGAAATTTACTGTCAAATTGGTTTCCATAAAACACCCAGTGCTCATCCCAACAGGTGCCCTCTTCAATGCCCATCACCCACTTTCCCCTCCCTCCCACCCCCCATCAACCCTCAGTTTATTCTCAGTTTTTAAGAGTCTCTTACGGTTTGGCTCCCTCCCTCTCTAACTTTTTTTTCCCCTTCCCCTCCCCCATGGTCTTCTGTTAAGTTTCTCAGGATCCACGTAAGAGTGAAAACATATGGTATCTGTCTTTCCCTGTATGCCTTATTTCACTTAGCATCACACTCTCCAGTTCCATCCACGTTGCTACAAAAGGCCATATTTCATTCTTTCTCATTGCCAAGTAGTATTCCATTGTATATATAAACCACAACTTCTTTATCCATTCATCAGTTGATGGACATTTAGGCTCTTTCCATAATTTGGTTATTGTTGAAAGTGCTGCTATAAACATTGGGGTACATGTGCCCCTATGCATCAGCACTCCTGTATCCCTTGGGTAAATTCCTAGCAGTGCTATTGCTGCGTCATAGGGTAGATCTATTTTTAACTGTTTGAGGAACCTTCACACTGTTTTCCAGAGCGGCTGCACCAGTTTGCATTCTCACCAACAGTGCAAGAGGGTTCCCGTTTCTCCACATCCTCTCCAGCATCTATAGTCTTCTGATTTGTTCATTTTAGCCACTCTGACTGGCGTGAGGTGATATCTCAGTGTGGTTTTGACTCGTATTTCCCTGATGATGAGGAGTGACATTGAGCATCTTTTCATGTGCCTGTTGGCCATCTGGATGTCTTCTTTAGAGAAGTGTCTGTTCATGTCTTCTGCCCATTTCTTCACTGGATTACTCGTTTTTCAGGTGTGGAGTTTGGTGAGTTCTTTATAGATTTTGGATACTAGCCCTTTGTCCGATATGTCATTTGCAAATATCTTTTCCCATTCCATCGGTTGTCTTTTAGTTTTGTTGATTGTTTCCTTTGCAGTGCAGAAGCTTTTTATCTTGATGAGGTCCCAATAGTTCATTTCTGCTTTTAATTCCCTTGCCTTTGGAGATGTGTCAAGTAAGAAATTGCTGCGACTGAGGTCAGAGAGGTTTTTTCCTTTCTCCTCTAGGGTTTTGATAGTTTCCTGTCTCACATTCAGGTCCTTTATCCATTTTGAGTTTATTTTTGTGAATGGTATAAGCAAGTGATCTGGTTTCATTCTTCTGCATGTTGCTGTCCAGTTCTCCCAGCACCATTTGTTAAAGAGACTGTCTTTTTTCCATTGGATGTTCTTTCCTGCTTTGTCAAAGATCAGTTGGCCATACTTTTGTGGGTCTAGTTCTGGGGTTTCTATTCTATCCCATGGGTCTGTGTGTCTGTTTTTGTGCCAATACCATGCTGTCTTGATGATTACAGCTTTGCAGTAGAGGCTAAAGTCTAGGATTGTGTTGCCTCTGTGGGAGATCTTTTGATGTAAACACTGAATTGGGATGGGTGAGATGTAAAAAGCATAAGTAAATGTATTTATGTGTATATATGGCTTGTATGAGTTATTTGGTACTTAGTGCCTAACACATAGTAGTAATTGTTGGGTGAATATTTTTTTTTATGACTGTGATTATTTTCAAACTGATTGAAAAATCTAGTGATATTTTTGGCTCTTCTGTGTGGAGTTTAGAATGGGCAGTCCCTTAACTACCAGGGGCAGTGAACTCCTGAAGAAGCTAGAACGGATTTCAGTAGCAGGCCTGCACAAACTGAGGATGAGAGCTAATTTGAAAGAAGGGGAAGAAAATGGATACCTGGGTGCCATCGGTGTGTAGATTTTATGAAATCCCATAGAGGAAATGAAGGCTTCACCTTGTAAACTATGTAACTGGACTTCTTAAAATAATTTATAAAGTTGGCTGCCTTGAAAAATAGGTAACACAGTTTAATGATCAGTTAAACTCTGGTCAGGATTAAAGAGTGGTATGGATAAACAGCAAAATCTCATGTAGGGGTCAGTTCCCATTATATCAAATCTAATAGAACCTGGAATTTGATTTCTTATATTTTAACTCAGTGTAAATGGAAAAGGTTTTGACTGACAGTAGTGTCTTGTTTGTCTGCTAATGGACCCTGCTCCACTTTGCTTTCAACCAGCACTAATACAGGGACTTTGGCTTGGAACCTGTTGAAATTTTCTCTCCTGCCTGTCACAATTGGGAGTCTCTTATATCCTGAAAGAAATAATCATTTCCTATAAATAGCAGTTCCTAAAGTTAATATAAATCATAAAGCCTGACAGTTTTCAAAATCTCTTATATTGCATTGTTTGTCATGTTGTTAATAGCAAAACAGTAAAGACCTGATTGTATACATTAATGCTTTTATGCATTGTAGACTAAGATTAGTATGTAAGATAGAAGATTTTTAACTTAATAGTATTTTAATAAAAACAGATTTTATTTATATAGCCTTTTATAATACATAAATTGGGGTGCCTGGCTGGCTCAGTCAGAAGAGCATGTGACTCGTGATCTTGGGGTTGTGGGTTTGAGCCCCATATTGGATATAGAGATCACTTAAATAAATAAATTTTTTAAAAAATACATAATTGGTTTTTTTCTTATATCTTATTTTGCAACCAACAATAATTCTGTGAGGTTGGCAGAACAGGTAGGATTATCCTGTTTGTATAGTTTAAAAAACTTAAAAGCAGAGTTTTGTGACTTGCCCTTAAGTCATACAGCTACTAAGGGTTGCTTGCATCTGGGAACATAAGAAAGACTTGATTCACAGACCCAGTGTTCAGTCTATTACTATGGGCTATGCCAAAAGCAGAAAATATGTTCATTGTGGACTTAACTTTTTTAAATGAAATTATTCATACTTAATATAAAGGGATTGGTTTTTTGCCTCTAAGAAACTTATAGCACTAAAATTTTGTGAATACAGTACTGTTTAATGTGTTTATTAACACAGGGTTTTATCTGTTAAACATTAGCATAGAAAAGTCAGATCTACATGTTCATAAACCTAAACCTGCCTATAACGTACACTTCTCAAATTATCACACTACAAACACATAGAGAAAAAAAATTGATAGCAATCATCTATGAATGTGCTTATATATCATACCATGAGACTCAAAATAAATGGGAACCAGAGTACTCTGACTTTTAGAGGATAAAAGGGTAACAAATTTTCATTGATGTTATCCTGCCCTGTTCTGTTACTAACAGATTCTGCTGGGTGAACTACTTATGTCTTTTATTACCCAGGATACCTTCTTCTATTTAATGGAGTTATATATACTTCCATTAAAATGTGAATGTAAGATGGGGTGCCTGGGTGGTTCAGTTGGTTAAGCATCTGACTCGATTTCTGCTCAGGTCATGATCTCACAGTTTGTGAGATCAAGCCCCATGTCGGGCTCTGTGCTTACAGCGTAGAGCCTGCTTGGGATTCCCTCTCTCCCTCTCTCTGCCCCTCTCCCATGCACATGCTCGCTCTCTCTCTCTCTGTCTCTCTCTCAATAAAAATAAATAAACATTTTTTAAAAAGTGAATGTAAGAGCTGCCATCTAAGAAGAAAAGAAATCCTAATTTTTATAAACAAAGATAATATGGTTTTTGTGCTTTTTTTTAAGGGATGCGGTGGAAAAGCTTCATAGTATGGATGATGCCTTTAAAAAACAAGTTGATGCAATTGTTGAAGCTCATCAAGCTGAAATAATACAACTAGCAAGCGAAAAGCAGAAATACATTGATTCTGCAAATTTCAAGGTACTATAAATAAAATTTGCTTTGATAATCAGTATTAAATTATTATAGCTAAATAAATTATATCTTTGAGAATTATAAAGAGAAAAGGCACTATGATTTAATGACTGAATAGATATGAAGAATGTTGCCAAAACTATTGTGCAATCAGGCCAAAATGCTAGTAATACTTAGACTAGTTGTAGAATTCTAAGGAAACCAAAATTAGAAGTTTGATTCTGATGTGCACCTGCTGCATGATCTCTGAATAAAAATTGACGTATTCCTGATCAGTCTCATATGGAAGCACCTTTGGTTACACATAGGCAGGGTAAGAATGTGAATAAGAACAATTCATCACTACCTTGGAAATAACTCCCAAGATGTGTTTTGTTAATTAGGGTTTAAGACTATCTTTGATAATCTTGAATGATATTTAATATCATCGACAGGAATTTTAGGTGTTATTAAATCAGAAGCAACATCAGAATCACCTTATAGAGCTTGTTGGTTTTGTTTTGTTTTTTAATATTTATTTTGAGAGCGAGTGCACATATGCTAGTTGGGGAGGGGCAGAAAGAGGAGCCCAAGCAGGCTCCATGCTCAGCACAGAGCCTGATGCAGGGCTTGATCTCAAGACTACGAGATCACCACTTGAGCTGATATCAACAGTAGAATGCAGGGGCGCCTGGGTGGCTCAGTGGGTTAAGTGTCCGACTCTTGGTTTCCGCTTAGGTCATGATCTCACGGTTTGTGAGCTCGAGCCCCATGTCAAGCTCCGTGCTGACAGTGCAGAGCCTGCTTAGGATTCTCTCTCTTCCTCTTTATCTGCCCTTCCCCCTCTCACTTTCTCTGTCTCTCTCAAAAATAAATAAAAAAAAAAAAAAAGGTAGAGCACTTAACTGATTGAGCCACCCAGATGCCCCTAGAGCTTTTTAATAATACATATGCATGAGCTTCCCCCCCCCCCCCCGAGACTTTGATTTCCTAAGTCTCTTGTATTTTAGTTAGACCCAGTTATTTTAAAACTCAGCAGGTAACACCTGTTTGGTTTGATATGTCCCCTCTTTTGAGACCTACTAGTTCAGTGGAACAGTTGTAAATTTCCATTTTTCCTTGATTTTGAAGTGGCAATAAGAAAGTGAGATACCTGTACAACTAGAGACTCAGAAACCAGTGACTGGGAAAGAGTTCATAAACAGAAAGAGTGACTCCATATAATTATTACAGTTGTGTGATTAGGTGACATTACCCTCAGGAGTCTATGTGCAAAGAAGGAAGCAACAAGGTCTTTGGAAATAATGAATAAGGAAGTATAACTTGTTCAAAATGTAGTTCTTTATTTTATTTCATGTCAACAGATGTTTCAGAAGTTTTCTTTAAAATCTACCAAGTTTAACAGGGGTGTATCAGGTAATACCAAATAAAACCTAAGATTAGGCCCTTAGTTGAAAGGGAAATAATAAGTTTGATATTGGACCTCTAGTGCCGATAACTTAATAATATCAAAGGGATGTGTCTGTTTGAGAGTTAGAGAAATAGCACCAGAGCTTAAATGTTATAATCATGAAAACATTGTAAATTATCACATGAATATAATTTAAATTAGGAGAAATACTAATTTTCTCAGGGAAAAAAAATTAGGAAATCTATATTAGAGATTAGGAAGAGGGAGATAAACAGAAAGGAATGGTCATATTGATAGTACTGTCAGGAATGTTGTATCATAGGAGAATTTCAAGCAGAAATTAGTAGGATCAAATACAAAGAATCCTAGGAGAATATTGGTTAGGGAGAAATGATAAAATTATCTTTCAAAAAGATGGTAATTTATAACCCACAGCAATTTTAGAAATGAGATAGACTAAATTAAAGCATTTCTTTAGGAAGGGAGGTTATTTGTTTTGAAAGTTTATAAGGAACTGATATTTTACTTGAACTCATGATTCCTTATTCATACGTAGTACAGGACAGTGGAAAGATTAAGTCAAAAGAATGGTTTCTGTCCATATACGCTACTGAGTAGCTGTATAACTTGAACAAATTTTCTAAGCTCTAAAATAGAGTTAAAATAAATGCCTATGTGCTCATCACAAGCACCCATGAGATATAGACAATATACATGTAAGTACTTTGTGTACAGTATACACATTGATTTCCCTATTAGTATTTGAACAAGTTATATTTTACTAACCTCTTTGCTTTAAATGAATACCACAGGTTACAAAATTGAAGAGAGTAAAGTGTTGACTTTTTGTTTCAGAATACATTTTTAAAATATATTTTCTTTAAAAAAAATGAATTTATATGTTGATTTAGGTTCATCTAGTTGAAGAAGAAATGCGTGAACTTCTGCAAGAAACATGCAAGAACAAAAAAGCAATGGAAGAAAAAATTAAGCAACTTGCTTTTGCTCTAACTGAAATTCAGCGAGAAATGTGATGTTTCTGAGAATGAATTTAATTGAAATGGAACAGCAGACCTATTGTAAAAATGATTAAATATTGTAATAGTAGTAACTGCTACGACTTTGAAATGTCTCTTTGTACACATTTCATTCTGATTATATTTTAAAAGACTTTTGATCAAGTATTTTTTAATTGTATCTGTAGGTTTCTATAATAAATTGTTGATAATATGTGTATTAGAAAAACCTATCAACCAGATTTATGACACTTTCTTGTTTCTGTGCTATATATACATTGTTTGGCAATTACACATTTGCCTACAAATATGTAAATAGAAATTAAGATTAGTATTTAGACTATATGAGGTAAAATATTTTCATCATTGTTGTTACATTATTGTGTTGATGAAAAACTAATATATATATTGGTCATCCTTTAGTTGATGTAGCTCCATTTTTTTCGTAAGTGTAGCTGAAAAGCTTTGAAGTCTGTATGATAAAGATGTGGCATTCTTAACAAAGCACAGGTAACCATCTCCACATCACTCATAATGACCCCTTTTTTAGAATGCATATGACTTTTTCATTAAAGATTATACTTAAGGTTTTATGAACATTGTCTGTTCCTCAGCAGCAACACTACTGTTCCATGCTCATTTTTCCTTCTAATCACTGTATATAAAAGAATTCTTATTTTAACTTTTGTCATCTCTTATGCTCCTATGCATGCAGAAAAAGGAAAAAACCTAAATACTATTTCTAAAAGAAAGAATATTTTGAACTAACAGCCACTGAAGTAAGTTTTAAAAATTAAATGGAATCAGAAAAAAATGCAAATGCTTCTAAAAGAGAGGGCTCCATTTCATTAGAGGCAAGATTCCTACTGAAATCTGTGGGACAACATCAAGCATACAAACATGCACAATGAGGTCAGGAGGAAAAATAATGGCTGACAATTTCCTAAATTTGATGAAAAAGATTAACCTACAGATCCAAGATCTTCAGTAAAAGCCAGGATAAACACAAAGAGAACCACACCTGGGAACTATAGTCAAACTCTTGGGAAATTCTTGAAAGCAGCAAGAAAATACGATTCATGTAGAGGAACGATTGACTGCTCATCAGAAGCAGTAGAGGCCAGAGGGCAGTCAGTCACACAGTTGAAATGGGAAGAAGAGGAACTGTCAATCAAAAATTTTATATCCAGCAAAACTCTCAAGATAAATGCAAAATAATGGCATTCCCAGACAATTGATAGAATTTATTGCTAGCCAACCCACCTTAAAAGAAATGTTCAATTTCTAAAAGGCTGAAAGGAAGTGATACCAGACATTAACTTAAACCCACTGGAAGAAATGAAGACTATTGGAAACAATAAACATGTAGGTAAGTTTCTTTTCTTTTTTTTTTTTTTTTTTTTAAGTTTATTCATTTTGAGAGAGAGCTAGAGAGCAAGCGGGGAGAGGGGCAGAGAGAATACCAAGCAAGCTCTGTGCTGTCAGCGCAGAGCCCGATGCAGGGCTTAAACCCATGAACTGTGAGATCATGACCTGAGCCAACGTCAAGAGTTGGACACTTAACTGACTGAGCCACTCAGGCATCCCTGTGGGTAAGTTTTCATAGGACTATATAAATACAGTTTTTCTTCTGTTAATTAAAAGACATTTATGGCAATAATTGTAACACTATATTGAATTTACAGCATATATATTGGGATATGTGTGACAAAAAAACACAAAGTTGGGAGGAAATACAGCCATACTCGAGTTTATTTTGTCAGATTAATCTAAAGATGACTGATAAATTAAAATGCATATTGTAATTCCTACAACAGCCATTAAGAAAACCCAAACATTATTCCTGAAAAATCAGAGTAGGTTCCACTTCTGGAATGGCAGTGCAAGGAACTCTGTGGACCTGGTTTACAGCCACAGCTGGTGAAAAGTATTTTAAAACACCCATTTAAAGTCTGAAAATTTTCCTATGAGCATGCAGCAAATGAAACATTTCTTCAAGAAAATTTACTAAATCCCCATAAGAACAGCAAAAGCTTACAATAGATTCCTTAAAATGCCCAGTTTTTATCAAAAAAAATACATAAGACATACAAAGAAATAGAAAAGTGGAACTGATACACAGTATAAAGGAAAAGTAGTTGCAAGGGGACCCAGATGTTAGCCTTAAAAAGGACTTCAAAGCAACCACCATATATTCAAAGGACTAAAGGAAACCATGCTTTAAAAAGTAAAGTAAGGTATGTTAACAGTGCTCACCAATAGTAGATACACAGAAATATTTTTAAATTAACGATTTTACTATAGGGTCTCTACAGTGCATTTGAACTGGCAGAAGTATCTGTGAACTTTGAGGTTGATGGAGATTATCTGAAGAAGAGAAAAAACCTGAGGGAAAATAAGCAGAACCTCAGAAACATGGATTGCATGAAGTGCACCAACGTGCAGCGAAGTACCAAAGGAGAGGGGAGAGACATGAGTGATCTATATACTAAATAAGATATATATAAAATGTAACTAACCTATATATTAGAAGAAATAATGGTTCTAAGCTTGTCAAACTTTATGACAATCAGAAATTTATACCCCCAAGAAGCTAACTTCAAGTGGGAAAAGTTGATGACAGCCACTACCCAGAGTAAAAATATTAAAATTGAAAGAAATGTGAGGAGTCCACAAATATTTTCAAGTTAAACAGCAACTTCTAAATCTATGA
Source organism: Neofelis nebulosa (assembly GCF_028018385.1). Taxonomy (NCBI): domain Eukaryota; kingdom Metazoa; phylum Chordata; class Mammalia; order Carnivora; family Felidae; genus Neofelis; species Neofelis nebulosa. Next base: position 33,241,391 of record NC_080795.1, read on the forward strand.
GTCAAATAAGAAATCACAAAGAAAAGGTGTGATAGAGAAATGGGCTCCATATTGACCCATGATCGGTGTATGTGGAGGCCAGGGCTGTGTGGGGAGGGGAGGTTTGCATAGGTAAGATTCAAAGATCAGAGGTTTAAAAAATCATTTGGCTTTCTGAAGTATGGAGCCCAAGAAGGGCTGCCTATACTGTAACCTATCTCTGGATCCAAAATCTTTTTGCCCCCAGTTTTATCGAGATTAATTGACATGTAACATTCTGTAAGTTTAAGGTGTACAAAATTATGATAGGATGTATGTATATATTGTGAAATGATTACAATCAACTTAGTAACATCCATCACCACACAGTACAATTTTTTTCTCATGATGAAAACTTTTTTTAAAGTTTTATTTATTTATAACTAATCTCTACACCCAATGTGGGGCTTGAACTCACAACCCCAATATCAAGAGTCACATGCTCCTTCAACTGATCCAGCTAGGCGCCCTCTTGTGATGAGAACTTTTATGATATACTCTGAGCAACTTTCAAATACATAATATAGAACTGTTAACTATAATCATGTACACTACATCCCCAGAATTTATATATATTATAACTGGAAACTTATACCTTTTGACCACCTTAGTCCAATTCCCCCACCCTGGGTCCAAAATCTTGATTTGAAAGTACCTCAACTTAAACTCACTAGTCTAGCTTATCTTAGCACATATAACACACCAAATTCCTAAAGTAAAGATATGCTGTCTTCAATACTCCTGAGCTCCTACAAAGTTAAGATGTTAGGTATAGAGGTTCCAGTTTATTATTCTGAAGGGTAATTGGAAAAGATACTCTACCTGCTCTCATCCTTTGGAATTCCAAAATGCTCACCCACATGGCCAGAGTGTTTAGGGGAATAGCAATTTATCTCTATTTTATTAGAAAATAAGCAGTTGCTACCCTTCTTCATTAAACCCTACTAATATTTAAAGATCATGAATGTAGTGGATGATGCAGTAGTGTCCTTAGGTTGATCTCATCATTGCAAGTTCCAGTTAAGTAAATCTGCAACAATAGATGAATCCACATTTTATGGAGTAGGAGAATAACACTGCCAAAGTTGTGACTACTCATTGGGAAGATTGTCATCAAGAAGACTTGATGTCCCATCTGATTTGTGATTTATGGGCTAGCAATACCACCACTAATGGTGGTCCCTAATTATCTTCTCTATTTCTTTACTTCCTTTGGAGATATGAGATTGCTGCTCATGCCTAATTTAAGGCTTAAATCACAATGATCCAGGGAGACACAAGTTGCTGAACATATTAGTATAATTGACTTATTTATAGATTAAGTGGATGTGTGACCACCATTTTTGTCCAAGTGCCTGTTCGAGAATACATAATTTAGTTCTTTCAGAGTGCCTGGAGTCTAACTGTATTCTTTCCTGATGGTTCTGTCATACTGGTGTTTCCAACATTTATTACCACATCCTGGGGTGTAAATCACAGTGTGATCTAACTGCTTCTCATCGGAAGCCCCTAGAGCCCCTTGCCCAATCTCTCACCCCATTGTCACTCCCTGAAAGAGGTCTTGAGTCAGGCACACAGCCACCTACAATCAAAACAATAGCAAGCATGCTTTCTTTGGTTGGATATACCTACTGAGAATGAATTTGGGGAGGATCAATCCATGGGGTCTTCTCTGAGACTCATCAAATCAGAATGTTCTTTTCCGAACATTCTTTTCCAAGAGGCTACTGTGCAATTTTCCAGCATGACTCCTACTAGGCTTTGGAAAGGCTAGAAGTAGTTACATCTGTTAGTTAATTGTTAACTATAACATCTGTAATTACACTAAATTTTGCATTATCTTCCTCCAAGAAGTGTACAAATTGCAGTCTTCTCATACAACAATCTAATTAAGCAGTACTTTATAAATGAAGTTGGATATTTTTTATTCCATAAACGTCTTGGAATATACTTTTATTCAATCCTAAAGAGATGGTTATTTTTACAACCTTGAAAATTTAAAGCCTAAATGTCATAAGAATCTTTGAAATCTTTCCAGGATTTTATTATTGTAGGGCAAAATTGCCCATAGTAGATAATTATTTAACACTTCATGGGTGTAAGAATCCTCCTGTTCCCCAACCCACCTTGCCATAGGCTGCCCTTGTAGCTGCCACAGCTCTGAATGGATTACTTTATTTTTGTTAGCCAGTTTTTCACTTTCATCTCCATACTGCGGTACTTGTTGGTAATGTAACTGTCTCACTTTTAGATTCTGTTTTCTTAGCATATGGATCATGGCAGGACACTGAGGATCTGTCTGTGCCACTTCTTCCCATTATTTTTAAATCTTTGAGGTGGAGAGGCTTCCTGATTGGCAGATACTTTCTTCTGAACAGTAGTGTAAACAACATTGGTGTCCACTTTTACAGTCCTGGGATGCCCTTTCTGCTCCCAGTGTTTACAATGCTGACATGCATCACCTACTATTTTGTAAATACTATTGAGCTTATGAAATCTTGCTCTGTGTTCTTGCTCTGTTTACTAATATAACCCACATAAATATTCTGAACTTTTAGAGCAAATTCTCCTTGATGCACAACTGGCTGAAGACTAGAAGGATACCCAGGGTGCAATGGCTGCAAATAGTACCTCTTTGGTAGTGTATGCAGCCTGTTGATTGTATGGGTTCCCCAAGGGACCTTGGAGACAGGCCTTTCCAGTGGACATTGATGTCTGACTTCATGCTATCTAGGCTCCAGACAGGTATGCGGGATATTTTGGAAAGCTCTAGGGCGGTGGCCAGGGTCCACATCGACCAAGTCATCATGTCCATCCATACTAACCTGCAGAACGAGGCACATGTGACTGAGACCCTATGCAAGGCCAACTTCAAGTTCCCTAGCCACCAGAAGATCCACATTTCTAAGGAGTGAAGCTTTATTAAGTTTAATGTGGAAGAATTTGAAGGTATGGTGCTGAAAAGTGGCTCATCCCAGATGGGTGGGGGTCAAATACATCCCTAATCGTGGCCCCTTGGGACAAACGTTGGACTCTGCACTCATGAGAACTCAGCAGTGCCCCCTCCTTATTCATGTCCACCAATAAATTCTACTTCCTGTCAAAAAGAAAAAGAAAAAAAGACTAGAAGAGCAAAATGGTTTTCTTCCTATCAACTAAAAGATAAATGTTTATTGGGGTGCCTGGTTGGTTCAGTTGGTTGGGCGGCTGACTTCAGCTCAGGTCATGATCTCGCAGTCTGTAGGTTTGAGCCCTGCATCAGGCTCTGTGCTGGCAGCTCAGAGCCTGGAGCCTGCTTCCAATTCTGTGTCTCCCTCTCTCTCTACCCTCCCCTGCTCACTCGCTCTCTCTCTCTCTCTCTCTCTCAAATAATAAACATTAAAGAATTTTTTAAAAAAAGATAAATGTTTACCAAACTATAAGTGATTATGGTCACTAAATAAACTAATACACTTAAAAACCGGTATCACAAGTTTTATCATCATGATTTTCATCACATTTTCACACCACACAAATTGTTAGTTTCTTGTTAGTTTTTTATTTACTTTTGAAACTAACTTACTTTAAAAAATTACATCCCTTTATCAGCCACAATTTAAATAACATAAGTCACTAGTTTGATGTTCTGGTTATGTTTATTTAAAATTTTTCCTAATCCGTATTAGTCATGCAAGTATTATAATGAAGAAGTTCTTGACCATGTATCAGCTACAATCATTCTGTGTGATACCAGTAGTATGTGCACACGTTGAAAAAGATAAGTTATTGGATGGTCCACTGACTGATGAAAGATTCCCAAAAGTATTATTTTGACTTTTCCATTTTTTTCCATTTTACAAAGCATTTTTTTCTCAGAGATTCTAAAAGAACATATTATTTGATTTGGTAGTGTTCATGGCTAACATGACTTAGCTGGAAAATATTTGCTGATGAGCCTGAATTTCATTTTTGCTGAATAAATTATTTTTGTTAAAAATGGCATACATATAATTATGTAAGTGTGTATTTTTATAAATAAAACAGTTTGCAGTAGACGAAGATAGTATGCTGCATATTTTAAGGTTAGATAATTTTTGGGTACCTCTTGTCATATTGAAGGATTTGCTTATTTGTTTGTTTATTTAGAGTACTTTTGTTTTTCATTCTAGGGAATAGGTGTCCTGGCATTGCACAAGGAATTGAATGACGTGGGGATCATTAGTGGTGAGAAATTATCTTTCGACAGCAACACTTTTGACTTGGAAAAGTCCCTCTTGGTGATAAATCCAAAAATTTTCAACACTCTTTCGACATGAGGTTTTAGTTGCCGAAGGGTCTGTATCTGAGGGTAAGATGTATAAGTTTTTGTCTTAATTGGGGCAACGTATTATAATCAAGAAGCCTTTATGTGATGGCTCGTTATTTGGACAAGCTGTCTTCTTAAGCTTTGGTAGTTTGGTGATAAGCATTTTTATCTTACTAAAACTTCAAAGAAATGGTATTATCAACCATGTTTCCAAGGAAGAGGGTTGCTAAGCAACTTGATTTTTCAGGAAGGTATAAATGACATTCAGTTTCAGTAAATGTTTGACCCTATTTGCCTTCCCTTTTTATCTACAAGAGCAGTTAGAGGACTGTTAATGTATAATAGAAGTTTGCAGTGTATACTAGTTGAATTATACTTTGTTATAACAAACTTGGATCTCTTATTCTTATATTTGAACATGTATGGTTGAAATTCAGACCCCACATATCAGATCATAAGCATTAACTTTTTTAGAATTCTTTATTTTTTAAATTTTTTTTCTTAAAAAAATTTTTTAATGTTTATTTTTGAGAGAGAGTGAGAGACAGAGTGTGATCAGGGGAGGGGGAGAGAGAGAGGGAGACACAGAATCTGAAGCAGGCTCCAGGCTCTGAGCAGCCAGCATAGAGCTCACATGGGGCTCAAACCCACAGACTGATCTGAGCTGAAGTCGATGCTTAACCAACTGAACCACCCAGGCACCCTGAGAATTAGAATTCTTAATACCACTCTTCAAGGAGCTTTGGAGGCAATTCTTTTTGTTTCTTTTAATGTCATCCCATATTTTTGATACATGTGCTCTTTCTGTAAACTGCCTTGATACGGCAGTATGGTAGAATACAAGTCACCATATAAAATTTAAATTCTCTCAAATCTGTGTGAATTCTATTTCTATATATGTTTAAATGTACTTGGCATTTCTTGTTTCTACTTATAGGGCACAAGCTTGTGAAGACAAGGTCTTTACATTACTTATCCTGTTTTGTAACATGCAGGTTTTAGATGGACAAAGAATATGTTTATCATAATGAGGGGATTAATAATCCTTGAAACATATTTTTTAACTAAGTTTGTTGTTTTTTGGTAGTATTGTTTTGTTTGTTTGCTTATTTTACCTAGAAAATACAGAAGATAGATGTTTGTGTGTTGCAAAGTTTGGGAAGGAAAAATAAGAAGCCAAATTTTATTCTTACTAATTCAGAACAGATTAAGTAAGGGAGAAATAAAGCTGATGAAGGCAGCCTTTCAATGGAAGTTTGTTACTTTCCAGGAGACCTGAGAAGTGGAAGTTATAACCAATCATGACCACTAAATAGGTCATGCATTTAAAAATCAGTATGCCATCACCAGTGACCAGAATAAAATTTGGTTGAGGGATGGGACTCCTGGTCTTGAGGTTACGTGTTTGACCCCACACTGGGTGTAGAGATTACTTAAAAATAAAAAATATTTGGGGCGCCTGGATGGCTCAGTCAGTTAAGCCTCTGACTTGGACTCAGGTCATAATCTCATAGTTAGTGAGTTCGAGTCCCATGATGGGCTCTGTGCTGACAGCTCAGAGCCTGGAGCCTGCTTTGGATTCTGTGTCCCTGTCTTTCTCTGCCTTTTCCCAGCTCGTGTTCTGTCTCTCTCTCTCAATAATAAATAAACATTAAATTAAAAAAAAATTTTTTTAATAAAAAAAATCTTTAAAAAATTTAAAACTTGGTTTGATTTTCTTAAATATTTAACTACCATATTATGACACAATTCTGCACATTTGGGGGTTTTTTTTCCTTTTTTTTTTTTTAAAGACTTTATTTTTTAGGTAATCTCTATACCCAACAGGGGGCTCAAACTCATAACCCTGAGATCAAGAGTTGTATGTTCTATCGACTGAGCCAACCAGGCACCCCTCTTAATGATTATTTGTATTTTGATTTTTTAACTTCATGTTTCTTAAAGTTTCATTAGCAGAAATTTCAAAAAAATAAGAAGACTTTTGTATTATCAGCCTTTGATTTTTAGCTGTTTTTAGGGAAAAGGATAATTTCATTATTTTTTATGGTGTTATTCATTTTTTCACAAAGTGTATTTCACCAGGTGTGTGAGAATTACCTGAAACCAAAACCTGCAGATCTCCAAGTCAAATTCTCATATCAATACTGATTTCATCTCTGAGGTTTGGATCCACCAGTCTGCATTTTTAACAAATACCATAGATGATTTTTCTCAGTAAAGTTTGGGAACAAGTGGTATAAGTGAATTTTAGCTTCTCTAACAGACATAACATTTTGAAGACTAACTGAAATGGCTAATTTGTGAATATTTTCTAGTTGAACCCCAGCTAATTTAAACAAAGGAAAAATTTACTGTGAAAAATACAAAAGCACTGCAAAATAAATTTCAAGTTGTTGCAGGATTTTTTTTTTTTCACCTCAATACCCAGGGTTCGTTGTCTCTCCTCTTTGAAGAATGAAGAGGTGGACACAAAATAAGCAACAGGCAAAAGTTTATTAGAGTATAAGATCAGAAAGTAAGAGTAGTAGGAAGTCTCTTTTTACAGAGAGGCGACATTCAAAGTGAATGACCAAAGACTATAGGCAAGGGTCCTTGTTTTATAAGGTTCTGGTCAACCTCCTTCCCTTCCCACTTGTTCCTTCTCAGGTTTCTTCTCCCTTATTGGCTGGACAATTCTAGGTGCTGGGTTGTCCATTACTGATTGACTTGTTTCCATTCTATGAGGGGTGGTCTATGGCCATATCATTCCTTGTGGGTCATATGTTTCATGGTCTACTACTTATTTTCAGTTAGGTCTTTTGTCAAATTCCTGAGGGAAGCCTGAAGGGGAGTAAGTGTGGTCTGTTACTTTCTTAAGAGGAACCTTAAGCATGAGGGGGTTTGCTGTGGTCTGACACTCCCAGCATTGTTCCAAAATATGTGTTTTTCCCCACCCAGGGACCTCAGGTCCTAATTATTTCCCTCTCTGCCTGTTTTATCCTATTTTTTCCTATCATAAAGTGACTTATTAGCATCATTAACAGTATAATAATTGCTTTTTAAAAAAACCTTTAAAAACTGAAATAAAAAACACACAATTTTCAAAATTTCCAAAATAGCTTTTATGAAGCGATACTCCATGCTATGAAATGAATTGTGTCTTCCCCAAATTCATATGTTAAAGCCTGAATCCCCAGTATGATGGTATTTCAGGAGGGAGACTTTGGAAGGTATTAGGTTTAGATGAGGTCATGATAGTAGGGCCCTCAGGATGGAATTAGGGTTCTTGTAAGAGACATTAGAGATCTTTCTAGCTCTTTCTGTCTCTGCCTTGTGAGGACATGGAGAGAAAGTCTGTAAGCCAGTAAGAGAGCTCTCACTAGAACCTGACCATGTTGTCACCTTGATCTTGAACTTCCCAGGCTTCAGAACTGTGAGAATTACTACACTATTTTTGTTATGGCACCCTTAGCTGACTAAAGCACAACATAAATGTAAGGGTTTTTTTTTATTACAATAATTTTGTTTTTTATCAATTCCCATCCCAGCATCTATGGCAGAATGTTCCCTCTTCAAATTAAAAGTAAAACCTTCTTAGTAAGCACTATAGTGTTTAATTCTATTAATAAAATCAATTTGCAAAATGTGTCTTTGATTTTGCTAATGCCAAATCCACAGGAAAAGCTATTTTCAGATAAATTGTTCAACTTTTTTTAGTTGCAGTTTTCATGTTTTACTTCAGATTTTTAATTTCACATTTTGCTTATAGATTTCTTGGATTTTTGGCTTAAAATGAAGACTATCTCGTTATTTATAAAGCTCTGTACCTATGGGGGTGCCTGGGTGGCTCAGTCAGTTAAGCATCAGACTTCAGCTCAGGTCTTGATCTCGAAGTCTGTGAGTTTGAGCCCCGAGTTGGGCCCTGTGCTGACAGCTCAGAGCCTGGAGCCTGCTTCTGATTCTGTGTCTCCCTCTCTCTCTGCCCCTCCCCTGCTCATGCTCTGTCTCTCTCACTCTCAAAAATGAATAAATGTTAAAAAAATAAAGCTCTGTACCTATGAAAAGGAAACAAATTTTTTATTATAAATGGTCTGTATAGTTTTACTTGTTAATGATGCTGTCTGAATATTTCACTTCATTTTTGGTCTGTATAGTTTTACTTGTTAATGTTGCTGCCGCTTTTGCTAGCTTATTGTTATTTTAAATTAAGTAAAATCTTGCATGAAGCTTTCTTAATTATTGTCATATAGAATTTCCATTCACCTAGTATATATTGAGCATTTATTCCAAGTGTGAAAAAAAAAAAAAAACTCATTTAAAATTTAGACCTGATTCTCAAAAATGTGTAATCGAATGACAATTTTTTTTTTTTTTTTTTTTTTTTTTTTTTTACTCAGAACTGTGTGCCATCTCATTTACCATAAATGGTTTGGGCTATCACCGTAGCACACAAACTTATGAGCGCCAAGTAGTCTAAGTAACACAGTATATGATTCCGATAAGGCATTAAGAACACTTCTAAATGCAGGAGATCTGGGGTCTAGTTGTGAGTCTGGCAATTCACTGCCTCCCTGACTACACTTCAGTTTCTCTGTTTACAAAGTTGATTGCTGATTGTGGGACCCAAGGAATTTAACAAAAATCCCCTACCCCTGGACAAGCAGAGCAAGACTAACTCCATTTTGTGCTATACCCACCATCTCATGTATGACCCCCATATGACCTATTTATTGCTTAAGACACTCCCCCACCCTAGTCAAGCCACTGAGCACACCCTTACTGGAAACCGGCTCATATAGGAAGGCAGAACCCCTAACCGCCAAAGAATGTAAACCCCGCCTTTTGCCGGCCAATTCTGACCAGAGTGATAGGCTAGTTCAAATGGTTACTATAGGGTAAGTTGTAATTCAATTGGCCACCTGCATGTGGACTGACATGACTATGCAACTTTCTGTATGTGTTACAATCTCATTGGCCACCGGCCCCTATAAAACTGCTACACCTCTTAACCTAGGGGTCCAAGTCCCTGCTCTGCTGTGTCGGGTATACTTGGGCCCAAGCTCGAGCTTGCAAATAAACCCTCGTGCGTTTGCGTGGGTATCGGCACCTTGGTCGTCTGTTGGATTCGAAATCGGGGGCATTACACTGATGAGGACAAAACCCTAACCCCAGGATTTTGCTTTTCCTGCGTTACAAATCTAAAAGGACGATCTACTGAATAAAAACCCAGCCCTTGGTCCGAGTCACTGAAATGTTTGCAACTACTTTAAAGCTCGGCAAACGCGCTCAGCAGATAATACCCAAAGACCATAAGGGACCCGAAGCTGATCTCCCGCGGCTCTACAAATGGAGAAACCAACCACTTTCACAGCTCAGAAGCTAATGGCCACTGGCCATAGTGATTTTCTGCCGCAGAGAAGTCCTTGCTTTCTCCTGAGGTGGCTGCGGGAAGTCGTCCTTCCTCGAGGCAGCTCACCAACTGTAGGGAGGCGAGTGTGAAACACAGTAGCTACGCTCCCCCTCCACCCGGCGCGCTCCTCCTTCCCACAGAAAAATGCGTTTCCAGGCAACCGCGGGCCACGACGTCACTTCCTGCCATTTAAACTCGGGTCCCCACCCCTCGCTGCCCCTTCTCTGAGCTTCCACTCCCCCTCCCCTCGGTCGTGGGCTCCATTCACGCTTCCAGGGGCTTGGGGAGGGGGCGGAGGCCCGGCGCGCCAGCCGCCCCGAGTCCGGTGGGCGCCGCGCGCGCACCTGTTGTTTGCAGGCGCCCGCGCCCCTCCGCCCTGCTCTCGGCCGGCGGCGGCTGGAGCGGCCGCTGCACAGCGGGCCCGGCAGGTGGCCGCGGGCGGGGACGGACGAGCGGCCCCACCGCCGCGGCGTGGGGACGCGATGGCGGCGGCGGAGCCGGCGAGCTCGGGCCAGCAGGCGCCGCAGGGGCAGGGCCAGGGCCAGCGGCCGCAGCCACAGCCTTCCCAGGCGCAGCCTCCGCAGCAGCCGCCGCCGCCGCAGCTCGGGGGCGGCGGGGGCGGCAGCAGCAGGCACGAGAAGAGCCTGGGGCTGCTCACCACCAAGTTCGTGTCGCTGCTGCAGGAGGCCAAGGACGGCGTCCTGGATCTCAAAGCGGTGAGCGCGGGAGGCGGGGATGGGGGCGGACTAAGCTGCCCGCGGCCCCCGGAGAATGCCACCCCCTTGAAGCGCGGGGTCGGGCGGCGCGGTGTGGGCGCGCCCCGCGGGGACCGGGCGACCCCCCCAGAGCCAGGGCCATGTGGCCGGTGCCCAGGCCCACGACTCCAGGATGGGGGAGGGACGAGGGACCGGGTGGCCCCGACCGGCCGCACGACCAATGGGGCCCGGCGCAGCGCCGGGCTCTCGACAAAGAGCCCAGTACCTGGAGCGCGCCCGCGTGGCTTCTGCTGGCGCAGGAACCCGAGGGCGCCCGAGTGTTCTAGCTGCTCCGCGTCCACCTGTGGCAGAGGCGCAGGGGGGACCCTGGCACTCTGCCTGGAAACACCTGGGAATTGATTTTGCTGTTGGGAATTGGTGGTTTTCATAGGCTATTCTACTTGAGACGGTGTTCCCGTTGTTCAAAACAAAACAACCCGATTTTGCGGATGAAAGAAAAAAAAAGAACTTTCCACACTCATTCCGCGTTGAAAATAATAGTAATAAAGAAAAAACCCCTCTTCCTTGTACACTTCTTTTCATCATCCTGATGGGAGGGGGTATTTGATTTTAACTTAATTTGATATATGGTACAGATTTCTAAAAGTGAGATATGCCATCACACAAAAAGGGGATGTTTTATAGCTTTCCCTCAAAGAGGGGGAAGCGCTCAGTAAGCTCCCCTGTTTCTTGAGAATGTGTGCTTCCGTCGTGGACTACAGTTCACATTTTTCAAACAACAACATGCATCGAAAGCTGTTGGGTTAAACAAAATGACTTAACCGTTCCAAGCAGGATTTGGAAGGATTCCACAACGCTGAGGAGCAGGAGACTGTGATTACTTGAATTAAAATTCAACCAGTGCCCCAAGTTTAAGTAAGAACCAAAGCTTTGAAAGCAGAAATTACTAATGAGTCGTTAATCACTGCAGACATCTCCTAGCCATGTCCCCGATATCTGAAATCCGATTTTACCCTGATGATTGGTCCCAACAGCCAGAGGAGTGCAGGAGGGACCACCTCACCTGGCTTGAAAGAGTGACAGAGACCATCAAGGCTGTGCCTAGAGCAAGAGAAGGGGCATCTGAGAGCATTTTATAGTACTTCCTGAAGGTAGAGAGGAAGGAAGACTCAAGGGCCTTCCCGACTGTAGCCCAGAGGGTGCTGTTTTGTCTGAGAATGCCCATTTCTTTCCCTGAGCACAGTAGGTGTTCCTTAAGTGATTGGGGAATTGAATTATTCGGATTCCAATGAGGCATGGTAGGTGCGTTTTGCATTTGGGGAAGTAGTTTCTACTATCTTCTTTTTTGAAGTGTTATTGCTGGAATTTCCCAACTCTGGAAATTCCTTGTTTTTTCTACAGCCTCTTCCTCCCTTGCTTCCTCCCTGAAAGTACTTTATGGCATATATAGTATTTAGATTGTCAAGAACTAAAATGGATTTGGTTTAAAGGATTTCAAAGGAAGCCATGAAGTTATCAGAGTGCCAGACGTGCTACAAAACACGGCTTGTAAACTATCGTTCAAAATCTAGACATTCAGTTGTATCATGAATTTACTGTGTAAATGGACTGTGCTTTCAGTAGAGGGAATCAGGGAACTTTGGGGTTTTCCAGATACAGCTGCACTCTGAGGGTTTAACTTTGAGGACTTTCTTTCTTTCTTTTCATTTTATTTTTTTTTAACATTTATTATTGAGAGACAGAGAGACACAGATGGTGAGCAGGGGATGGGCAGAAAGAGGGGGAGACACAGAATCTGAGTTAGGCTTCAGGCTCTGAGCTGTCACCACAGAGCCCCACACGGGGCTCGACACGGGGCTCGACATGGGGCTTGAACTCACAGACTGCGAGATCATGACCTGAGCCGAAGTCAATCGCTCAACCAACTTAGCCACCCAGGCGCCCCAAACTTTGAGGGCTTCTTTCTCAACTCACCTGGCAAAATTATGGAACTTTGCATTTCTTGCTTTTAAATTCTTAAGACTTCCTCCTGTTTCATCTATGGCCATTGCACTGTTCTCCAGAAGTCACAGGAACAGTGAGTAGAGAGAGTGGAGTTTAACAGTTCATAACAACATTGTTCCATTCATCCTGGAACTTTCCTTAAAAGTTTCAAAAGTTTTTGCAGTTACGTTTTGTCTCTTTATATCAGTGATTTTTTTTTTTTTTTTACTCCTAAGGTACACTTTGAGTATCATTCTTTTTCACATATACATGAAAAATATACATACTTCATTTATTTACATATATTTTTTTCAATTATTTTCATATATGTGTAAAATCTTACTCATGTAAAAATCTTGCAGTGAAATCTTTCCAGTGATGCTTCTTACTGTGAACCATGACATACATTATTGAAAAATAACATAATGCTCCATCTTGGTGATGCATTTCTTCTTCATAATATAACTAATTGAGAACGTAGACCAATAAAGCAAATAAATTCTAATAAAGCTGTTCAAGTATAAGTTAACAATTAGAAGGGATTAGAAACACCTCGAAAGTGTTTTGAGAAACTTAATCATATCTCCTTCCCACACCACATAGTCTCATTTATAAAAGTGGGTACAGTAGTCACATCTCTTTATTCCAGGGAGATGACACATTACCTCATGCTCCTCAAGCTTTATCTGGTTTGCCAGTTTATGCTGTTAATAGCTACCATTTATTGAGAGTTTGTTCCAGGCTTTTTACAGATCTTAACTAATTTTATCATCTTAACAACTTGGAAACTTGAGCCTAACTAACGCCCCCATTTCACAGGTGAGAAAACTGACATGTTAAGTAGCTTGCCCAATACGAAGCACAAAGTGACAGAGCTGAGATTTGAACGTAGGCCATTTTTCTTACTATGCTATAATTCCTTTTAGTATTCCTTAAAACAAAACAAAAAACTTCTCATTTAAGTTTTTCATCTGTGTAAGAACATGGAATGTTTCTTGTAACAAAACATGAGTTTTTGCATGATTATTTTTATCCCTTTACCCATGACGGAAGAGAGAGGTATTGAGCTATCACTTGAAAAATGAGGGTATTGATGGCGAATTCCACGTTATTTTACAAATTAAACTAGGGTTCTACTTTTCCAGAAGTAAGGATTTAAAGAACTGATTAAGATAGTCAGAACTGTCTATCTATTGTTTTGGAAACTCCTATTAAATATAATTTCTAACTGAGTTTCTTTACTTGCCATTTTGGTACCGTCTTGAACTTTTTAAAGCATGATTAAGATGGCTTATCTCTTATAATTATGTTACAAATTGACTGCATGGTACCTAGGTTAAAATGATAAAGTATTTATGATGTTTCTTATCTCACAGGTCCCTGACTCATACCCATTTATGATTAGCTAATTAATATATGCCCTGGATGAAATAAATAATTTAACATAACGTCTTACTTTGTGGCATAAAGCAAAGATTTGGTGTCACAGAATAAAGACAGAATTAGCCTGAGGAAAGATATATTAGTAATACAGCCAGAACTTTAACGCATGCTTAAAAATTCTCAGGACAGGTTCACTTCTAAGTGTATAGCCCAAAGATTTGGAAAGCAGGTCTTAAACAGATACTTCTATACCCCGTGTTCATAGCAGCATTATTCATAATAGCCGAAAGATAGAAGCAGTGCAAATGTCTATCAACAGATGAATAAACAAACAAAATGTGATATGTACACACAATGGAAGATTATTCAGCCTTCAAAAGGAAGGAAATTCCCAAACATGCTACAACATAGATGAACCTTGAAGACATGCCAGTTACAAAAAGGTAAATGCTGTGTAATTCCTCTTATATGAAGTAACTAGAGTGGTCAAGTTCATAGAGACAGAAAATAAAAGATTGCCAGGAGCTAGGAGGAAGGGGAGAGAGGGAAGTTTCATGGGTCAACACATTATGGGCTGAACTATGTTCTCAAAATCCATATGGTGAAGCCCTAATTCTCGTACCTCAGAATGTGACTGTATTTGGAGATAGGGCCTTTAAAGAGATGATGAAGTTAAAATGAAGTCATTGGGATGGGGACTAATCCGATCAGAATGGTGTTCTTAGAAGAAAGGAAATTTGGACACACAGATGCCAGGATGCACGTCCACAGAGGGAAGCCTGTGAGAGGACACGATGAGAGGGTGACCATCTGCCAAGAAGAGAGGCTTCATGAGAAACCAAACTTGCCAACAGCTTGATCCTGCACTTCTAGCCTCCAAAAGTGTCAGAAAATAAATTTCTGTTGTTTAAGCCACCCGGTCTGCAGTCCTTTGTTACGGCAGCCCCAGCAAACTAATGCTATGGATTTGGAGTTTGTCGGATGAGAAGAGTAGTGGGGTCTGGTTGCACATCAGTGTGAATATACTTAAAACTACTGAACTGCACACTTAAAAATGGTTAAGGTGATAAATTTTATACGACATGTATTTTACCAGAATTAAAAAAACATATAAAACAACAGTGATACTACGACATCCCTACTAGAATGGCAAAATAACACAAAACACTGAATACTGGTGTGAATGTGGGACAACAGGAACTCTCATTACTGGTGGGAATGTAAATGGTACAGACCCCTTGGAAGACCATTTGGCAGTTTTTAGGAAACTGAACATATTCCCATGCGATTCAGTAATCACACTACTTGGCATTTACCCAAATGAGTTGGAAACGTGGGTCTGCCTGCATATGGATGTAGATACCAGGTTTCTTTATAATTGCCCAAACTTGGAAGTAACCAAGATGTCCTTTGGTAGGTGAATGGATAAATAAACTGGCATGTTCCGACAAAGAAATACTATTCAGTGTTTTTTTGTTTGTTTGTTTTGTTTTTTTAAAAAAAGCTATCAAGCCATGAAAAGACATGGGAGAACTTTATTTTTTTTTTTAATTTTTTTTTCAACGTTTTTAATTTTATTTTTGGGACAGAGAGAGACAGAGCATGAACGGGGGAGGGGCAGAGAGAGAGGGAGACACAGAATCGGAAACAGCCTCCAGGCTCCGAGCCATCAGCCCAGAGCCTGACGCGGGGCTCGAACTCACGGACCGCGAGATCGTGACCTGGCTGAAGTCGGACGCTTAACCGACTGCGCCACCCAGGCGCCCCGACATGGGAGAACTTTAAATGTATATTACTTAGTGAGAGAAGCTGATATGAAAAGGCCACATACTATAAAATTCCAACTTTATAGCTTTCTGGAAAAGGCAAAACTATGGAGACAGGGAGAGATCAGTAGTTGCTGGAAGTTCTCGAGAGGGCAGAGCACAAGAGAATGTTTGGGGCAATGAAACTACTGTGTATGACACTGTAATGGTGGATATATGTCATTACATATTTGTTAAAACCCACAGAACGTGTAACACCAAGAATGAACCCTAATGTAAACTCTGGACTTTGAGTGATATGACATGTCAATGTAGACTCATCATTTTATTTTTTAATTTTTTCAACGTTTATTCATTTTTGAGAGACAGAGGCAGAGCATGAGTGGGGGATGAGCAGAGAGAGAGGGAGACACAGAATCTGAAGCAGGTTCCAGGCTCCCAGCTGTCCGCACAGAGCCCGACTTGGGGCTCAAACCTACAAACCTGAAGATCATGATTCGAGCCGAAGTCGGACGCTTAACCGACTGAGCCACCCAGGTGCCCCTAGATTCATCAATTTTAACAAATGTCTCTGGTGAGAGATAATGATAGTGGGGGAGGCTATGCCTGTGTGGTGGCAGGGGTCTATGGGGAACTCTGCTTTCTGCTCAGTTTTGCTGAGAACCTAAATCTCTAAAAAAATAAAATTATTAAAAATGCACATTAAAAGGTGATCTGGATACATCTATTCCAATGACTAATTATTCAACATCAACCCAATATCAATAATCCTCATAACAAAAGTGTAAAGGAGATCTATCTCCATTTTGCTGATAGGAAAGTGAGGTGTGATGAGGTTAAGTGGCACTCGGTATCCATAGTATCTAAAGCCCCACGTTGGATGTAGAGCTTACTTTTAAAAAAGAAGAAGAAAGAAAAGGAAAAGAAAGAAAAGTTTTGGAGTGCCTGGCTGGCTCAGGCAGTGGTGCATGCAACTCTTGATCTCGGTCGGGGTCATGAGTTCTAGCCCCACATTGGGCACAGAACTTTCTTAAAAAAAAAAGTATCCACAGAATTGACATATAAATGCCAGAATTGACACCCTGAACCACCGCGGTAAAAAAAACATGTACCCACCTCCAAAGTTTTGGTGTCATTTCAAAAACAACTTCATTCAGTACAAAAAAGAAGAAGAAGAAAAAAGAAAAAGAAGTCAGCCATCTCGCTTTTCCATCTCTGGACAGGATAAATAGGCTTGTATCCAAGACAGTAGTTCTGAGTTCTCGGTCCCAGCAGTGTGTCCTTGGGCAAGCCTCATAAGCTGTATATCTTACTGAAATAGAATGTACAAACTGCATATAGTTGCCCCAAGGAGGAGGAAGTGATGTAGCCACCATAACTAGAGGCAGTGTCTTGTGTGAAAAGTACCAGGCAAGTTTTATTTTTGCACTAAGCTAAGAGCCCCTCCCCCACTTTGAAGAAAGGTGGGGGCCTGAAAGAGGTTATGACAGTATTTCTCAATGTGTAGATGGAATAGCCGTCTACATTGGAAGAGCCAATGTGTAGATGGTATTTCTCAATGTGTAGATGTATCAGACTCTCCTGGATCTTACTAAAAATACAGATTCTGATGTTGGACCTGAGAGATCGGGTTATGTAGGGCTAGAGAAGGGGCCTAAGAATTTGCATTTTATTTAAAAAAAAAAATTTTTTTTTTAACGTTTATTTTTGAGACAGAGAGAGACAGAGCATGAACAGGGGAGGGGCAGAGAGAGAGGGAGACACAGAATCTGAAACAGACTCCAGGCTCTGAGCTGTCAGCACAGAGCCCGACGCGGGGCTGGAACTCACAGACCATGAGATCATGACCTGAGCCAAAGTCGGATGCTCAACCAACCAAGCCACCCAGGCGCCCCAGAATTTGCATTTTAAACAGATACCCCATGGGATTCTGATTCCTGCTGGCATTTGAGAGCCATGGAATGAATCCTGCTGCCTCTCTTTTTCCCATCCTATTCACAAATCAGAAATAGCTTCTAGTGTTAGGAGCTAAGATTGGTGAGTTCTGCATTTGGGAAAATGTGAGAAGTTGGGGATTGAAAAGGTCCCCCTTTCATATGCTCTGATATAGTTACTGCTCATATCTTTGAATTGCAACATATTAGAGCTCTTAAATCTTACACTGCTAATTAAAGGGCCTAATTTCAAGTGGAAATTAAACAGTTTTGAGAATTATTCTATAATAGAATAAAGGAAAATCCACTTTTACAGTACAATTCTTGACTTTTAGGAAGAAGAGAATCCCAAGATTTTGAGAGTTTGCATTTAATGTTGAAAAAGAGCAAAATCAGCACAACTTTGGCCGAATCTCCATTACGTGTGTTCCAGGGGACTAAGCAACAAATGCAGTGATGCTCAAAAGGGTGAAAGGGCCTCAGTGAGTGGGGAAGGGTTCTTTCCTGGAGTGAAGAGCTTGTAGAGTCAGGAACATACACATTTGGGGAGCGTTCTTAACAAGGCTAGGAAGGAGTTTCCAGTTGACAGCCGCTGTTAACTGAGATTATATTAGCAGTGTCCTGGTGTGGTAGTTAGGCTTTCACTGATTTTATACCTCATTGTCTTTCTATAACTATGTTATTAAAAGTTTAAAAGGTAACTGTTAACTGACCAGAAACACACTTTGAACTGCTGTCACACTTTAAGGGGGGGGGGGGAAATAACACAGAAAGCTTAACAAATCCATGAAAAGGTAACACCATGAAAGCATAATACACAAAATACATCAAATGAGTAATAACCTGTTTCTATAGTACATGTGAATGTATGCAATTCCTTTTTCTTTTTAATAGAGTTGTGTAGATGGAAAATGAATTCAGACAATTCTGGTGTTGACAAACTTGCCAACAAAGGACTCAAAAAGTTGAAGGCAGACCAGCAAAAAAGAAAGAGAAAAGAAATTAGGGGTGAAAGTAGTAACTTTCAGATGAAGTCTACCTTAATATCAAGAGTACTAGGGGAGCCTGGGTGGCTCAGTCGGTTAAGCGTCTGACTTTGGCTCAAGTCATGATCTCACAGTCTGTGAGTTTGAGCCCCGCGTCAGGCCCTGTGCTGACAGCTCAGAGTCTGGAGCCTGTTTCCGATTCTGTGTCTCCCTCTCTCTCTGTCCCTCCCCCGTTCATGCTCTGTCTCTCTCTGTCCCAAAAATAAATTTTAAAAAAGTTAAAAAAATTAAAATAAATAAAATAAATAAATAAACATTAAAAAAAAACTTAAAAAAAAAGAATACTAAATGGCATAAACCATTAAGAATCCTAGAAAAGAAGGAGTCAATAGGATCGAAATGGGGTGAATGTTTTGAGTAGGGAAATACATTTTTTATATCTATTTTTACTCTTCAGAACCTTTTTTTCATACTTCATTGTGCTTGACTATCTTCCCAAGTGTTAAAGTTAGTTCACAGGTAGGGGTGTTTTATTATGATATACCTTTCCAAGAACAAAGTTTCCTTATTACTTTAAGGGAGAAATTGGATCAATAATAGTGATAATAGCTAATACACTGTAATGCCTACCATGTGCCAGGCACTCTTCTAAGTGTTTCAGATATGCTCATTTAATCCTTACAATAGTAACATCTTAGGGACGCCTGGGTGGCTCATTTGGTTAAGTGTCCAACTTCTGCTTAGGTCATGATCTCACGGTTCAGGAGTTTGAGTCCCATGTCAGGCTCTGTCCTGACAGCTCAGAGCCTGGAGCCTGCTTCCGATTCTGTGTCTCCCTCTCTCTCTGCCCCTCCCCCACTTGCCCTCTGTCTCTTTCTCAAAAATAAATAAGAAACAAAAAATTCATACAGGCCAGGAAATTGAGGCACAGAGAGGCTAAGTAACTTGCCCAGGGTCATAAAGTTAAAGCTGGGCCTGGGAGTGCCTGGGTGGCTCAAGTTGGTTGAGTGTGTGACACTTGACTTTGGCTCAGGTTGTGATTCCCTAGGGTCGGGGGATTGAGCCCCATGTCAGGCTCCGTGCTGAGCGTGGAGCTTGTTTAAGATATCTCTCTCTCTCTCTCTCTCTCTCTCTCTCTCTCTCTCTCTCTCTCTCTCCCTCCCTCCCTCATCTTTCTCTTCCCCCTGAACCCTCCTCCCCCACTGGTGCTCTTTCTCTAAAAAAGAAAGTCAGGCCAATCTCCGAGCATATTCCCTCACTTCTGTGCCTTACGTCAGCAGGAAGATATAAAATGTGCAGAGGCAAATCCAAACGGTAGAAGAGCAAATGCACACTTGATTTTGTTCTTGTTCTAAAAAGTTAATACTTAAGAGAAAAGAATTTCCAAAGCAGTTGAAGACTTAGACGAGATCTAGAGTTTCCAATTTATAGATTTCAGAATTTCATCAGGCTTTTCCTACTTAAATAGATACTTTATCAAATACCTTCTTTTCTTCTTTTGAGTAATCTTTGGTGACTTGAGTAAAACAATAAAACTGAAGTTCCTTATTATTATTTTAAACATTTATTTATTTTGGGAGGGAGAGAGAGAGAGAGAGAGCAAGCAGGGGAGGAGCAGAGAGAGAGGGAGAGAGAATCTCAAGCAGGCTCTGCAGCTGTCAGCTCAGAGACTGATGCGGACTCGAACTCATGAACCATGAGATCATGACCTGAGCTGAAACCAGAAGTCAGACACTGAGCCACCCAGGCACCCCTGAAGTTCCTTTTTAAAAGTGTATGCAGAATTTATTCAAAGGTTCAAGCTTCCAGTTATAAAATAAATAAGACATGGGAATACAAAGTATAACATAGGGGATATAGTCACTAATATGTAACAACTTTGTATGGTGACAGGTGGTAGCTGGGTTTATCATGGTGATCAGAATGAATATAAATGTTGAGTCACTGAGTTGTACACTTGAAACTAATAAATTATTGTATGTCAACTATACTGCAATGAAAACAAATATAAGGGGCGCCTGGGTGGCTCAGTCAGTTAAGTGTCTGACTTCGGCTCCGGTCATGATCTCATGTTTTGTGAGTTTGAGTCCCGCATCGGGCTCTGTGCTGATAGCTCAGAGCCTGGAGCCTGCTTCAGATTCTGTGTCTCCCTCTCTCTCTCTGTCCCCACCCCCCCCCCCCCCCGTCATATTCTGTCTCTCTCTGTCTCCCAAAAACTGAATAAACATTAAAAAAATTAAAATATATATATATATATATATATATATATATATATATATATATATATAAATTAGAACAAATTTAAAGCTCAAGCAATTGCACTACTAGGTATTTATCCAAAGGATAAAAAAAAAAAAAAAATGCTGATTCAAAGGGGCGCATGCACCCCAGTGTTTATAGCAGCGCTATGAACAATAACCAAATTATGGAGACAGCCCAAATGTCCATCGACTGACAAATGGATAAAGAAGATGTGTGTGTGTGTGTGGAGAGAGAGAGAAAGAGAGAGAAAGAAATACTACTCGGCAATCAAAAAGAATAAAATCTTGAATTTGCAACAACATGGATGGAACTAGAATATATTATGCCAGGCAAATTAAGTCAGTCAGAGAAAGATAAATATATGATTTCACTCATGTGAAATTTAAGAAACAAAACATGAACACAGTGCAAGGAAAGGAAAAATAAGATAAAAACATAGGGAGGCAAACCATATGAGACTGTTAAATACAGAGAACAAATTGAGGATTGCTGTAGGCATGTTGGGTGGGGGGATGGGCTAAATGGGTGATGGGGAACTCCCCTACAAGGGGAGGGCCCTTGTGATGAGCACCGGGTGTTATATATAAGTGATGAATCACTAAATTCTACTCCTGAAACCATTATAACACTATATGTTAATTAACTTGGATTTAAATAAAGTTAGACACGATACTGGTATATGTATCAATATCATATTTATGGATGACAGTTTAAGGTAGTTGAAAGGACTGGAGATTTTTTAGGAGAAATTCCTTTGGGGCAGGATACTGAGTAGGAATTAAAATACTATGTGCTTAGTGCTGCTTCTTGAGGGAGGCTTTTGTATCCTTAAAGTAAGTTCTTTATTTTTGGTATTTCATTTCCTTATTGATTTAACATCCATCCCCTCCAGATCCATTGTACACAATGGCAGCCTCTTCCAGGAACTCTCCTTCTTGCCTCCACCTTAAGTAAGCTCTCTTTTATTCAGCCTCTTGTAACACTTTATCTCTACTGTATGGGGCTGTTCAATTTTTAGACCTCATTCTCTAGCACAAGGTGTTACCCACAGCCTTAGATACCTACACAGTTCTTGTGTTACAAGTACCAGTGGCGCTTTGCTTATTCAGTGCAAATTTTACAGCTTGGGAATTTTGATGGCACACCGCACTTATTTAAACTCTTGAAATTATAGAGCCCATTTGAAAAATTCTGCCACAAACTTATTTCATGAATATGTAATTAATGCCAAATTCCATTTGGTTATCCATTAGCTTTCTGAATCTGTATCCTATCAAATGGGGAAAATGGTAACTACTTTGCAAAATGGTGTGAGCCTTAAATTAGGTAACATCTTCAGAAGATCCTCTTACACAGTTATCCCATTACTGGCTTATCAATGGTCTTAACTGTGGGTCGAAATCAAACATTCTACATGTTAATTACCTCTGGCAGTATATGAAATTAGCTAATAGTTTCATATCCCACACCTTATAGGATAGACCAACAGAAAATCCATGTGGCACAGTTGAAAGGCAGTTCACTCAGTTTTTAAAATTTCTTAAAAATATTTTATGGGCACTCTGGGTGGTGTATCACTCGAGTTCTTTTCACCTCATTGTTGGCATCCCATCATCTGTATGTGTCTGTGCATGTGCATTTATATGCGCAATTCGTTATCGAATTGGTTTTATATAGTATTTCCATAGCACCTTCTTTACTTTTGGATTCTGGCCCAATTTCGTGTAGTGTTAGTTTCTGAAACACAGTAGCTAAAACACTGAGTACACATGTATTGACGGTTATGGGCCGGGAAGAGAGTCAAGTACCTGCTTTGCAGATGGAGAACCTGAAAGACAGGATGTTTCCCATAGTTATTGTTTTTATGTTAGTGCTTTTGAATGCAACATCATGCTCCATCAGGAGAACATTCTTGAACAAATGAGCTGCAACTAATCTTAACTCAAATAAACCTACCACATAATCTCTCCCTCCCAGAGTTAACACAGGGTCTTAGTGGACTCATTTGTTAAGGTGAAGGGGTGGGGCCAGGAAATTCTTTAAGCTCTTTTTAGCACTTATATGCGATCTCAGCTGTCCTGATTTAGCTTGCCCACCTCTTAATGGTATCACAAGCTTTAATTTTTTTCCATGTATTGATACCAAACTGTTTACAACTGGTGACATACTTTTAAATTTCTTTTTAAACATTTATTTATTTTTGAGAGAGAGAGAGACAGACAGAATGAATGGGGGAGGGGCAGAGAGAAGGGGAGACCCAGAATCCCAAGCAGGCTCCAGCCTCAGAGCTGTCAGCACAGAGCCGGACATGGGACTCAAACCCACGAACTGTGAGATCATGACCTGAGCCAAAGTCGAATGCTTAATCAACCGAGCCACCCAGGTACCCCAGTGGTGACATTTTTAGAAAAAGATTTAGTATTTGGAGGGGAGATGTATTTCTTTCAGAGGATTATGTTTATTTTTCTCTCAACTTGAGTTGGTTTGGTACAAATAGATGCTTCCTTTATGTTTTATAGGTCAGATCTATAATAGCAAATGTAACCTTCTTAAGTACATTTGATGCATGCACATGTGCGTGTCTTCAATAGCTAATTGCCAACATGGGATGAGGATGTACTCTTATTGCACATGGGTCTCACTTTAAATTCACCACCACTAACTTCAAAAGTAGTGATGGGTCCAGCATTCCTTTCACACTACTTACTCTCTTACTCTCCTAGATGAATATTTTACACTTTCTCCTTTTTTCTAAACCATTAAATGCCCCCTCCTCCCTTTCTCCCCCACCCCCCTCCCTCCACTAGCCTCCACTTAGGAAAAAATAGAAAGCAAACAGGAGGAAATGTCTAGTCTCTCTTCCTATCTTGTCTATTACCGTACCTACATCTGTGCTGGTCACTCGGCTGGACTTCAATTATTAATATGCCTCATTATTATCTAAGGCTATTCCTCAGCCTGATTCACATTCCCCTGTGCCTACGGGCAGCTGTCCCTTCTCTCCTGCATGGTTTATTATCCCTCTTCCTCCATTACCAGGCAGTTCTTATCAGCACAACTCACATGTTGAATTAGCTCCCATCTTTAAAAGAAAAGAGAAAGGAAGGGGAAAAACTTCCTGGCCGGACCCCACAACTCCCTGCTGCTACTGCCCCATTCTTCTATTCTGTTCCTCTTTGCAGCTGAACTCTTCAAAAGAGTTGTCCGCTCTAGCTTTCTTTCCACTCTGGTGGAATTTCTCCGTTAAGTCTTTGACTCCATTACTCTGCCAAGACAGCTCTGACCAAGGTCACCAGTGACCTTGCCAAAGTCAAATCCGTGATCAGGTCTCATGCTCATCTGACTCACCCTGACAGCAGTGCTTGACATGGTCACTCTTACTTATACTCTTCCCTTGGCCTCCAAGACCCCACTCTTCCTACTTCTCTGTCTTCACTGGCAAGTTGCTCCTCCCTTCCCAGATCTTAAACACTGGAGTGTGCTGGGCTAAGCCTTTAGATGTCTTCTCTTTCTGTGCTTACCTGCTAGGTGAATCCAGTGGGTTCCATCCCTGTGACCTAAAATGTCTATTTACTGATGACTACTGAATTTGTATCTCTAGCTTGGACTTGTCCTACCCCGCACTCTCGTGTCCAGTGGTCTTCCGAACTACTCCCCTTGGAGGTCAAATTGTTCAAAGCCAAGTTCCTGAGCCAAAGGAACCTATTTGGCCAAACCAAACCTATTGGTTTGCTCAAACCTATTCTTCTGCAGTCTTCCTCATGGCCAGTTGCTCATGTCATAAACTGGAGTTACCCTTAACTCTGCTCTCAGATCTACTACCTGCTATATCTTCAAAATATATTCTGAATCTCAGCATTTCTCACAACGCCCACAGCTGCCTCCTTCATCCAAGCAGCTAACCATCTCTTGAATGGATTATTGCCATTGCCTTCTCGCTGGCCTCTTTTTTTCTACCCAGAACAGCCGGAATGAACCTGTTCTATGCTAAAGCATAGCACCAAATCACCATGTGCTCGGAGCCTTCCAGTAGCTTTCCATTTCACTGGGAGTAAGAGCAGAAGTCTTTACGATGGCCTGCAAGACCCCAGTGATCTGGCCCCTTGGCATATGGTGTTACTGTCTTTATCTCTCTCACTTCCCTTCCCACCCTCCCTCCCATCTTCTCTCCCTTCTTTCCTTTTCCCCCTTTTCTCTCACTCTTCTCCCTCTCACTCACTGTTCTGGCCATACTGACTTCCTGTCTTTCCCTGAAGGAAGTAAGCATATTCCCACTTCAGAGCCTTTCTTTGTTCTTGCTGCTTCTTGTCAGATGTTCTGACTGCTGCTTGTCAGCAGTCACTTTCTCCATTCAATTCAAACGCTTCCTTATTCAGGGAGCTTTAAAATTCTGTTAAATATAGGGGCGCCTGGGTGGCGCAGTCGGTTAAGCGTCCGACTTCAGCCAGGTCACGATCTCGCGGTCCGTGAGTTCGAGCCCCGCGTCAGGCGCTGGGCTGATGGCTCGGAGCCTGGAGCCTGTTTCCGATTCTGTGTCTCCCTCTCTCTCTGCCCCTCCCCCGTTCATGCTCTGTCTCTCTATGTCCCAAAAATAAATAAAAAACGTTGAAAAAAAAATTAAAAAAAAAATTCTGTTAAATATAGTCCCTACATGCATTCCTCCTAACATAATTATTTGTTTATTATTACCTTCTTTCCCTTCTTTGAAGGCAGGGACTTTGTTCTGTTACTACTCTATCCGTGAGACACAGAACCAGCTTGGCACATCACAGGTGCTAAACGAATGAAGGTGGTGGTTGTGATTCATTTTTATGATTTTTATGATTTTATGATTCCATTAAGTACGATGTCTTGAATTACTTCATAAAACTATAATAATTCATACAATTTTTCAAAATACTACATACAACGTGATAGGTCAAGATACACAAAAACTCTAAATCACCTCCACGATCCCCTGCTTCAATCTGTATCTGATGATGAGGCTATTGCTTACCAGCATTGAAGTATTAATTATGCAGCAGACATTGTGCTTAGATTATCTAGTTGAGTCTCTACAATTCAGGTATGTTATTACTCCATTTTACAAAAAGGGAAATGAGGCTTAATGAGTTTGAGACCAGCTGAAGATGGGAAGTGTCAGCACTGGGACTGGATCTCTGTGTGCCTAACTCCAGAACCTAACATCCAAAGAAGATGAGGCTGCTAAATAAAAGCCTCCAGGAGATCCCCCCCTTTTTTTTTCTTCCAATGTTTATTTTTGACAGACAGAGAGAGACAGAGCATGGGGGGCGGGGAGGGGTAGAGAGAGAAGGAGACACAGAATCCAAAGCAGGCTCCAGGCTCTGAGCTGTCAGCACAGAGCCTGATGTGGGGCTTGAACCCACCAACCGTGAGATCATGACCTGAGCCGAAGTCAGATGCTTAATCAACTGAGCCACCCAGGCGCCCCAGGAGATCCTTTTTAAGACATATGTTCTGTATATGCTGGTCTTTTATGTGTTTATATACTTAAATAGAAAAGTATTTAAGAAATAATGTTTAGTTTTGGAAATTAAAGGACTAAAATTTGTAATTGTTAAACCATAATAAATTATAAACTAGATAGATTATAAGCTTTATTCTTTGTTTAAAAAAATGTTTATTTATTTATTTTTGGTGGGGAGGGAGAGAGAGAGAGAGACAGAGAGAGAGAATCCCGACATGGGACTCGATCCCACAACTGTGAGATCATCACCTGAACTGAGATCAAGAGTCTGATGCTTAACCGACTGAGCCACCCAGACACCCTGATAGATTATCAACTTTAAAAAGTCTTGAGCTAAAAGTGAGCATTGATGGCTCTCTGCCTGATGACTGATTGCTCTTGCAATCTAATTTATACAAACGTGTCCTAATACCCTAACCAGTGAGCTATTGCTATGGTTGTGAAGGCTTTTGTGTGTGAGTACATAGATACGGGTAGAGCTGGCTTGGAGTGCTCTGGGTTACTTCTTAAGAGGGCCTCTTCAGAGGGAAGTGAGATGAATTCTCAACTTCAGATTTTTATAGTTAACTTTGCAGGAGATTATTGCTCTTTAGAAAAACAGCTTCGAACTCAAGAAACTTTATGAAGGGGAGGAAACTGCTAAGCTAAGTGCAAGGAAAGAGGAAATCAACAAAACCATGCCTAGTCCTTTTAATTTTCTGGTTCTCTAGAAGAGATGGAACTAAACTAGTCAGAGTTGGGAACTCAGAGCTTCAGTTTCCGGTTCTTCATTCTCTCTGTCATATCCTACTTACTCTCCTGGCCCATTGACTGAGGCATGGATCCCCTTCCTGAAGATCTGAATAATTGCACAGTGGTAACTTGGTATTTTGGTAGCACAAGAAATGGATTGGTAGAATTGACATTAAATGCCCGTGAAGTTGGTCACACTTGCTCCCTGTAGAAAGTAAGTCCAGATTGCAAAAATATGCTTTCCTGGATTGTGTGTGTGTGTGTGTAGAGCTATGTTTTTAAAGAATTAAGAAAGTAATAATGCTTTGGGAGAGCTGGCAAACAATAATGTGAAGCTAAAATCTGTTCATTAATTTGGATTATGTGCTGAATATTGTCAGTAAGGACATGAATGTGTTTTTTCATTATTACCATGACTCTTACAGTGTGACTCCACATTCAAGATACGTTATTGTCTAACTCACCCCGAAAAAGAGCTGTAGGATAACCTTTTTTTTTTTTTTTTTAATTTTTAACACTTATTTATTTTTGAGACAGAGAGAGAGCATGAACAGGGGAGGGTCAGAGAAAGAGGGAGACACAGAATCTGAAACAGACTCCAGGCTCTGAGCTGTCAGCACAGAGCCTGACGCAGGGCTTGAACTCACGGACCACGAGATCATGACCTGAGCCGAAGTCAGACGCTTAACCGACTGAGCCACCCAGGCGCCCCAGGATAACCTCTTTTTTAAGATTGTGTCTGTTCCACTGGGGACCAAAGCTCATAAATGTGAGTGGGAACCAATCAGAGAAACAGTACAACATTCCTGCATTTATTGATGTCATGGTGGCATGAAATATTTTTGTTGACCTTACTTTTGTTTAGTCAGACTACCAGGTTTTTGGATAATATTTGCTGGTACCACAACTTAGTGCTATGAATTTTGATTTCTTGTTGATTTTATGCTTTGTGTTGGGATGGCATGATTCACTCCTCCATTTTCATTGTGAGTTTAAAAAATGCAGATAGCGTATTTCAAAATACTGAAGTGTGTGTATAATTTAGAACTCCCCAAATATCTTAATTACTAACAAGCTGCTGAGATATAATTTTTCAAAGTTTCAAAAAACAATAAAGGCTGTTTTTAGGTGACTGTATATGAACAGATAAAATAGGAAGTGATGTGGGTAGATAATCAGGAGCTCCTTCTCAGGATTAGTCCATAAGGTGACATGAAGTATTCTCACTGTGTTCTTTTATTTTTGTGGGCTTTGTGTCATGACCCTTTATATATTTTTTTCCCATTCTAACATCTGCTGGCTTTTAAATGGGATAATTTCTTTGGTATTTGCAATGTTTGAGAGATACTTTGAACATACTGGTTAAATTTGGCATTGGGTTCTCATGCTGTGAACTTCATAATCAACCTTTTTTTAATTTTAAAATAGGAATTGCCCTTTATTTCATTGTTCTTTGTCTCCCCCCTCCCCTTTTTAAAAACAGGCTGCAGATACTTTGGCTGTGAGGCAAAAAAGAAGAATTTATGATATCACCAATGTCTTAGAGGGAATTGACCTGATTGAAAAAAAGTCAAAAAATAGTATACAATGGAAGTAAGTTACAAACCAATACCCTACTCTAAAACCTATATTTTTCTTCCTGATGCTGTATAAAATCTGACCTTTATACCGTCTGGCTCTCCCTCTCATTTGGCCTGGTATTCTCAACAGGCCCCTCATCTTTCCCTGGACACTGCTCTGGGCCTCTGTATGTGACTCCTATGTTGGGATATTCCCTTGCTGTCTCCACTGTCTGATTTACACACTGAAAATTCAAATCTTATTTTCTCCCTCAAGCTACTCATTTGGCACACATTGCATACTGCTTTGTATTATTGATCCCTTTCTGCGTGAGCATTTAGCTTCCCAACTAATAGAAACTCCTTAAGAATAGGAACTATGTCGTATATATAGGAATATGACCTTGTGTATAGTAGTTGATTGAAATGCATGTTGTCATTCATTAACTGTTGTATGGTTGTATGTTTGAATGTGAAAAATACTTTCGGTCCTGCAAATTCATCCTCTTTGGCCCTAGTTTTTTCTTTTGTTTTGTTCTGTTTTAAAGCCAGAGTCTCACCAAAATATTAAAAGGTTGTAATTTACCAGCATCTCAGTCTATATCATGCGACTTCCAGGTGTAAATATGTAGCTTTGACATCCTTTTCTTTCTTTCTTTTTTTAAGTTTATTTACTTTGAGACAGAGAGAGAGACAAATGGGGGAGGGACAGAGAGAGAGAATCTCAAGCAGGCTCTGCGCTGCCAGCACAGAGCCCAATATGGGACTCGAACCCATGAACCATGAGATCACGACCTGAGCCAAACTCAGACGCTCAGCTGACTAAGCCACCTACATGCCTCAGCTTTGACATCCTTTTGGTGCCAGTCACTAGCCCGTCCTTTTAGATGAAAAACACCATTAGAACATAGAACTTTTTTTGACTTTATAAAAATTTTTATTTTCTGTATGGCAAAAACACTGAGAATTTTTGTGATTTGATTGTTCTTGCCAATAAATTTTCTAAGCAAATATGTTCAGAGGTACGATGTTTAAATTTTCTAAGGATTTTAATGCTTGATTTTTAGAAGAGTGTAAAGATTTTTGTCTTGAATAAATTACTAGTTCAGTTCTATTACTATAAAAATTAAGTGATGTTAACCTGGGTCTGATACTGGAGATACTGATTCTCATACGTTTTTAAGAGGTGTAGGTGCTGGCTGTAATACTAAAGAAGTCATAGATAGATTAAGATATCTTAAAGCTGAAATTGAAGATCTAGAACTGAAGGAAAGAGAACTTGATCAGCAGAAGTTGTGGCTACAGCAAAGCATCAAAAATGTGATGGACGACTCGATTAACAATAGATATCCTTTTAAATAAGTTACACATGTAGCTGTAGTATATGTATGTATATAATGCATTCTTCCAGTCTGAAGATCAGTTACTTTATTCTAATGTTTCACAAAGTTTTCTAACTGGATAAAGTATTTTAATTTTATAATATTCTAATAATTTATACTAATATTCGAAAAGTTTTTACCTCTTAAAATTACAAAGTACATCTATTAACATTGTTCCTTTGTTGCACTGAGGAAAAAAAGTCATTACTTTAAATCTACCATTAATAGGATGCCACATGCTAGCTAAAGTGTGCTTAGGGGGTCTCTGAATATTAGAAGGAATTGTTAAATGCACAGGTATATTTAAATAATTGTGCTCAGTGTTCTGAAGTGGTAAACATTCAGTTACCTCTCAAGTTTTGAAAAATTAATTTTGGCTTGAAACTATCAAGCCAAACTATCATGGGCTGGCAATCAATCCAGGATACATTTTTGCCTAATATTAACTGAAAGATACAACCTACTTGAGGTTGGGGACCAAGGCTTATGTATCCATCATATTAAGTTGTGGGAAAAAATTAGTGATGTACTTCATGTGTTTCCTAAAAATCACTGTTCTCTTAGATACACATGATACTCTTGATTTGTAAACTTACCTAGATACTTATGGAATCTCTTAATTGCATTTATCTTCTACTACCTCTCATGAATTTTTGACTACTGTATCCAATTTCTTATGTTTTGTAATTTGTTGAATAAGTCCATGATCTCATTTGTTATTTCTTTTCTATGGACCAAAGCTCCTTAACAATTTGATAACTTAAGTGGGGTTTTCAGGCTGTACCTTGTGGAGCCCCAAAACACAAAAACCATTGAACTAGCTGATCATAGACTTTGCTGCACTGCTTTCCAAGATTCTGGCCATTCCCAGACCCCTAAACCATGACCAGGAAAATTCTTAATGTGGAGGCATGTATGGTTGCTCTCCACTCCTGCTGACCGCATCCTTTTCCCCATCGCTCTTTCCCCGCCCCAGAAGCCCTGTCTCCATGAGGAATATGGAGGACTCAAATGTCACAAAAATCAAAAGTGGCTTCTTAGAGCAAAGGATGGGTACCCCTCTTATGGACCTTTATCTTTGCCTTTTCAGACTAAAGACGTCTTTATCTGACCATGTGTGGCAACACCTTCATGCACTTGGTCATTTTGTTTATTTTGGCCTGCAGATTTATTATCTTAATTTAAATGCCGAGACCTTGGTATACATGTTGTTCCTTAACTCTTATGGCAGTACATTTTCCTATGTAACTCATGAAGACATCTGTAATTGCTTTAATGGTAAGTACTATTAGTTTGTCCTAACATTCTTCCTCTGGTCAACCTATTTAGCGGAGAGTGAGTCAAAATTCCCCCACACACTCACCCTAAGTCATTAGTTTCAGGAACTGTGGACGTTCTGTGTTACTCTACAGTGCTCTGTAGTGATAGGCTGCCTTTGTTTCCGTTCTCATGACAGTAACTGCTTTGCACAGTTTTCACTTCATTGCCTGCATTGGTGGGTGTAAACTGTGTGTGGGAGGGGCAGCTAAATCAGAGGGAGATTAAACAGTTTCAAAGTCACAGAATTGCAGGGTCAGTGATTAAATTTGATCAAATATATTTCTCACTGGCACCGTTTAGAAACCATGTGCAGTGTGCTGGTCACAAATGAACTCAAAGAAAGCGTGAGGGCAGAGTTAGGTTAATCCATTTTATAACCAGGACAGTTACTCCTAACCCTGTTCCATCCCATCCCCTGCCTCCATGTTTTCCCCTTGACAGGACAATACAGTGTATTAATAACTTTGGTGGGGGGGGGGGGGGGGGAGGAGGCTGTACCCCATAATTATAATACAAGTAAAATGAAATTTTGCATACATATTTATATTAGTCATGTATGGCCTGTTAAACAGTCATGCATATTATGCACATAAAAAAAAAAAAAATCTGCCAAGCACCTTGCCAAGTGAAATCTGACTTTCCAAGGCTATGTTGACAATATGTGTGGCCTTATTGCTTTACTCTGCTACCATATATCCTGAGCTTTCTAAGAAAGTTTGAGAAAGTATTTTTAATTTTCAGCTCAACAGTCTGCTATAGAATTTAGCTTTAAAATTAAGTTCACTTAAGCTCAAGATTTCACACTATCATACCTAATTTCTAGTATCCCTAGTCACTTAAGTAATTTAAAAATCTCAAGTAAACAGTGTCGAGGCTAACAGTTTCAGGAATGTCAGACTTTATGCAAGACTGAATGACAGCAAAATTAACTTGATCAGAATTTGTTCATGAGAATAGAACTAACGATGAGTATTTACCCTCTTCTCAGATCTATTACATATATTACTTCATCTAATCCTCAAAAGAAATCTATGCAATAAGGTTTATTCCCCCCATTTTACAGAATTAGGAACCAAAGCCCAAGGTTACCCAGCCTGGGATTCAGACCCAAGCATCTGATTCCAGAGCTCACACTCTTGCCACTGTATTCCAAGATCAATAGTATTTTCTAAACTTAGAAATTTTTTTCATCAGGTGATACACTTTTGGCCATTCAAGCACCTTCTGGTACACAGCTGGAGGTACCTATTCCAGAAATGGTATGCAGGGTAACTTTTCTTAATGTGGATCTGCTGTCTTAAGAAGGACAAATGTATTATCTTTAGCTGAACAAGAGCTAATTGTGTGTAAACACTTTCAAATACTGCTTTTAAGTTTTCTATCTGAAAGTATTTATATATGAGTTTTATGTCTTTAGTACTTTAGTAAAATTATAGAAGTGACTGAATAAATCATTTAACATTTTGAGTATAAAAGTTTTTTTATGTGATTTTTTGAGCTAGAAAATATTAAGGAATGAGTAATGATATAATCAATAATCTTTTAAAAAGTCAGTTAAAATGACTATATCTATAACTGATACAGCAATCCTAGCTGAGGAAAAAGTTCAACTTAAATATCCACCATACCAGATTGCATGAAATTGGGTCTTTTTCAAAACATTCTCTAGTTGAGTCAAAGACATTTATTGACTCTATTCTATGTATAATTCTATGTTATATATACAATTAGTCCTTTATAGTTTTGCTTATCTTAATTTTTGGTGTTCCAAAGTAGTTAGTAATGTTAATATTTATTCATTTGTTTATACCCAATAACCTTAAAGGGTCAGAATGGACAAAAGAAATACCAGATCAATCTAAAGAGTCATTCAGGACCTATCCACGTGCTGCTTATAAATAAAGAATCCAATTCATCTAAGCCTGTGGTTTTTCCTGTTCCCCCACCTGATGACCTCACACAACCCTCCTCTCAGCCCTCCACTCCAGTGACTCCACAGAAATCCAACATAGCAACTCAGAATCTGCCTGAGCAACATGTCTCTGAAAGAAGCCAAAATCTTCAACAGACTCCAGCCACAGACTTGTCATCAGGTGAGTGTAGAGCCTTTGTTTTAAAAAGTAGAGAAGGAAAAATATGAATAACGTATTAAGTAAGTTGGAGAGCTTTTCTGAATTTGTCAGCCATGGTAATTCTATTACCAAACACAGGAGGAAAAATGGTAAGCTTAAGAAGTATATAGTGTCTCCTACACAGGACACACTGGGATAGGTATTATGAGGAAAATTTAAAAACAGATCCTGCTTTAATTCTGTTACTACAGATTTATTTTTTAGGTGATATACACACACAATCGGATTGTATATTCAGCATATATAATTGGATACAGTATAATGTGGCTAAGACCGTGTAGCATTATGAATAGTGTGAGCAAGGAAAAGATAGTTAATGGACTTATGTATGCAGTTTTCCTTAGAATTCCATGTTCGGAATTGATAGAAATTTGTTCATTCCCCCCCCCCCCCCCATTAATATTTGCATGTCAACTTTTTTTTTTAATGTTTATTTATTTTTGAGAGAGATACAGTGTGAGCAGGGGAGGGGCCAAGAGAGAGGGAGACACAGAATCTGAAGCAGGCTCCAGGCTCTGAGCTGTCAGCACAGGGCCAGACATGGGGCTCGAACTCACGAGCGGTTAGATCATGACCTTCTGAAGTCAGAAGTTCAACCGACTGAGCCATCCAGGCGCCCCACATATCAACTTTTTTATCAGAGGTTTACTTTGTAAACCTTAGTCACTCATCTCTTAGTCACTCTAGGATGAATTATTGAAACTATTGAACTAGCGATGAGTATTTACCCTCTTCTCCAATTACCTTTAAGAAAAATCAAACTACTATAGAATATAGTGACATTTGCCTCTTCATATTCCTTGTTATACTTTTTATTTGGAAAGTTTAGTTTTATAGCTGATAAATGGTCTCAACTCCAAGTTAGGAAATCCTGCGTTCCTAAATTGTTTAATCTGAAATGAAAATAGCTAAATCTCCAAAAACTGGGCATTAGGAGTACTGTCCACATCTAAATTTGATTCCAAATAAAGGGCCCATGGCAGATATTCTCTCAATATCTGAAAGAGTTGCTGAATGAAGTCGTGCCAGTCTAGATGTAATATTGCAGATCATTAAAAGCTACATTGTACACAATCCAATTTGTTTATTTTTACCTTTGGGATGTGTCTCATTAGAATGTGGCATGAGTCTTACTACTGTGGGAATTCACAATACTTAAGAGTGAGGCTATAAAGATCTAACTGGACACGGTATTTTTCCTCCTTTCCTTCCTCCAGAAGTATTTCTATACTTAAGATATAGAATGGGGTGTGCACAACAAAGTGTACTCCTTAAAAAGTTTATGATCTAATTATAATTAATGGGGGCAAATCTAAAGACAGACAAGCTCTCTGTGCTTTAATTTAGACACCATTAGTAAGTCAGCTTCCACAAAGCATTAAACATTTTTTTTCAGCAGTTTCTGTATATAGTTTTGTATTTGGAAATAGTAGAGAAAGTAATTTGGGGTCAGATTTTAGAGAGGACCCTGAATATCAGACTGAGTTGGAACTTTAGCCAATAAGACAAAGATTTGTGAGCAGGGAAGTAGCAAGTTAGAAACTGCACACTGGTGAGTACAGGAGTAACAAGAAGATGCTTTTGGCCTGGGAAACAGAAGAGATTAGAGGCAATGGAGAATGAATATATGGTGTCTGCAGTTATGTAACTATAAAAGAACATTATGGCTAAGATGGGTGATAACAATGGGATTGGAAAGAGGAAGAAGAGATTTGAGAAGTATTGTTTACGTAAAATAAAATAAGTAACTTTGATGTGTGAGATCCGGAGATAAATTGGAGGAATGGAAAGTAATGTTGAAGTTTCGAGATTGGGTAACTGGGAGAATTACAGTACTACTGACTTTGTAAAACCAAGGAGTCAGTTTTGGGAGAATGATGAAGAGTCTTTTGATCTACATCTTGAGTTTAGAAGTTAAAAGTAATGCGAAGCAGAGTAGGTGCTCATGAAAATGGTATCTTTCTGTAAAGTTCTATACTTTAATAAAAGCTGCTAGTGTTTAACTTTTTAAACACTACTGTTTAAATATATGCTGTTTTTTAAATAACTGCCCTTTTTTTGATGTTTATTTTTGAGAGAGAGAGAGAGAGAGAGAAGGGCAGAGAGAGACACACACAGAATCTGAAGCAGGCTCTAGGATCTGAGCTGTCAGCACATATGGGGCTTGAACTCATTCATGAACCACAAGATCATGACCTGAGCTGAAGTTGGATGCTTGACTGACTGAGCCACCCAGGAGCCCCATAACTGCCTTTTAAAAAATTTTGAGAGAGAGAGAGAGAAAATGTGCATATGTGCATGCGTGTGAGTGGGGGAGGTGCAGAGAGGGAGAGAGAGAATCCCAAGCAGGCTCTGTGCTGTCAGCGCAGAGCCCAATGTGAGATTAGATCCCATGAATAGTGAGATCGTGACCTGAGCCAAAATCAAGAGTTGGATGCTTAACTGAGCCACCCAAGCTTCCTAAAGTAACTGCCTTTTACTGTCAAAATATATAAATAGAACTGTAACAAAACTTTATTATCATATTTGTTTCCAGCAGGATCTATTAGTGGAGATATCATTGATGAGTTAATGTCTTCTGATGGTAAGTAGTTTAAAATTTTACTACTTAAATATCAATAATGCTTCTCTAGAGTTTATGAGTGGCAAAAGATTGAAAAGAAATGCAGAATGTGTATTTTTTTAACTGCTTAACATCCTATGATGATTCATGAAAAATCTCCCACTTTAAAGTAAATCATAGGCATCCTTCAATTTTTATTTTACTGCATTTCAAGAAAAGAAAAAGGCCAATAAGGGGATACTTATCACTTTCACTGAATAAATTTCTAAACTGTTAGCCCACTAGTCTTTTTCATGTCTGAAGAATTTGGCCAAGAAAAGTAAAATAATATATAGGTAATCTCAAAACCCAGTTTTATAAATATCCCCACAAAGGCCAATGTCAAGCTACCAATGTGAACTATTACTAACATTACCCATGTCATCATCTAATCTGAAATAATCCTTAAAAATCAATTGCTACAAAATATTATAATTACTTTAATAACTCTCTTGGGCTTTCGCCTTCCTGTAAATTCTTGGATTCAGTCCTGTTTCCTAACAAATATAGCCGAACCTAGGAAACTGCAACTGTTAAATTAGCAAATGGTACAATAACCACTTAGAGAATAAACATTTCTGTAGAAACAAAACATCAGCATATTTATGAAGTCTAGTTCCTATTTCTCTTTTCAAAGTAGGAGCTTATTTAGCAGAGATCAGAGGAAATACTTTGACACTGTTTTTGAATCATACATTTTAGTGTATGATTCAACCAACAAAAATTTTAACCTCAGGGCGCCTGGGTGGCTCAGTCGGTTGAGCTTCCGACTTCGGCTCAGTTCATGATCTCACAGTTCGTGAGTTCGAGTCCTGCGTCAGGCTCTGTGTTGACAGCTGAGAGCCTGGAGCCTGCTTCAGAGTCTGAGTTTCCCTCTCTCTGCCCTCCCCCCGCTCATGATCTGTCTCTCTCTGTCCCTCAAAAATGAATAAATGTTAAAACAAATTTTTTTTAAATAAAAAAAAATTTTTAACCTCTATTTCTTAAGCTATACCAATGCATAAATTATCTTTAAATGAGAATCTTTCAAAATATACACTAAACAGAAGTCGTTAATTTGATTACAACTTTTTCTATTATTTCCTAAAAATTCTTATATAACATTAAGAAACATAGTTTCTTTAGATATTTGAGTATTCTGTGAAACATCATTAACTGTATATAAAACCCATGTTTAACACTGAATTTGTTTTACTTGCAGTGTTTCCTCTTTTACGGCTTTCTCCTACCCCGGCAGATGACTACAACTTTAATTTAGATGATAATGAAGGAGTTTGTGATCTGTTTGATGTCCAGATACTAAATTATTAGATTCCATGGAAACTTGGGACTGTTATCTACCTCTAACTGTAACATTTTAGACTTCTTAATAACCTAAGTATTTAAAATAATGAATGTAACACCTTTTTAGTTCACTGATTCTGAAGTGTTCTCTAATAATTTCTTTTTTACTTCACAAAACTTCAACCATAAAAACAAAGGGCTCTTTTCAACCATAAAAACAAAGGCTTTTTTTCAGGGGAAAAAGTGATTTAATACCCACAAATCCCCTCCCTTCCCCCTTAAGTGATTACATTCTGGGATTTCACCTTTTCTTCCAATTCTGAATCCTTCTGTTTTTTTCCCTCTTATGAGAGGAAATTTAAAGTAGACTAAGGTCATCAAAAACAAACAAAGTTGGCCAGCAGCTCATCCCTTGTCTTATATTTTTTTACTGCCACGAAACTGTCCGTATTTCTGTGTGTCCTCCAATCCAAAAACACATTCACTGCCACTTATAAAGTGAAGGATGTAAACTAGGATATATTAACTGTTTCAGTGAACAGATTTTGTGAAGTGCCTTCTGTTTTAGCACTTTAAGTTTATCACATTTTGTTGACTTCTGACATTCCACTTTCCTAGATTATAGGAAAGATCTGTTTATGTAGTTTGTTTTTAAAATGTGCCAATGCTTGTACATTAACAAGATTTTTAAAAATAAAACTGTATAAAACATTTAATTTATTGGTCTTCTTGGGGTATTTGATGTATCACCAGTGTATTACAATTGAGCCATCAATCTTGTCGCTTCATCAACATTAACTGATTCGTTTTCATGACACTGCTGAGGAATCTGAAGGGAGAAAAATATTGTATTTAAAAATGTAGATAACAACAGTCAACAAAAATGACTTGTATATAATATATTACCTAATTTA
Organism: Neofelis nebulosa; assembly: GCF_028018385.1. NCBI lineage: Eukaryota > Metazoa > Chordata > Mammalia > Carnivora > Felidae > Neofelis > Neofelis nebulosa. The sequence continues at coordinate 33,279,526 of NC_080795.1, forward strand.
ATATCTTCTAGTCATACCTTTGGAAACGGAACAGTAAATTCTTGTATTCGGACTCAATGTTTTAGAGTCTGAATGACTCAATATGCTATATATACTACAGAGCCAAGGATAGTAGAGAGCCAAATACTAAAAATTATATTCAAATCACAGGCTTTAAAAAGTTAGAGTTTAGCTTATTAGCCGTAACAAAAGGAAATGATTCACACTCACCAGCTGTTTCTGCAGAGGTTCAAGGGAAAGTCCTTTGGAGAAATGTGCAAGTTCCTTTTGTATATCTACAAAAGCTTTATTCACTCTGTTAACTTTTTCATCATTCACAATGTTTATCTTTTAAAAAAGAAAAAAAGGTTATTAATCTACAATCTTGTAACCATAAATAATAAAATATATCCAACTTTAATTTAATCTTGTTAAACCTAAAAATGTAAAAATTCATCAACCCTACCCATTTGTGGGGATAATTTACACAAAAATTCTTACGGTCTTATTGGGAAGTTTTAGACAAAAGGTTCTGTGTTTTTAAAAATAAGAATTATGTGGACATACATCATATTTAGACATGGTATAGGCACATTAAAATACATGACCACAATCCTAGGCTACAGTCATCTCTCATTGTAAAACGAGGAACCTGGATCAAATGCTTTACTTTTTTTTTTTAATTAATTTTTTTAAAGTAAGCTGTGCCTGGTGTGGGGCTTAAACTCAGGACCCTGACGGCCAGAGTCACATGCCTTACTGGTTGAGCCAACCAGGTGCTCCACTTTAGACTCCTTCTAACAGTCCATCTCAGAATCCTTCCTTGACCTCCTTGCCTTAACAGAAGTCCCTTCCAGTCTCCTGAGGACAATTTCCCTTACAACCCTCCTCTCTTTAAATCTTGTTTTTCACTGCTGCTCTGAAACCATTTCTCCTTAAAAACTCTGCCCCTAATGCATCAGAATATTCTAATACCTCTTTCCTCATTACTGTCACCTGCCAACACATATACTTGCTCCCTCACGAAAGATCTCAAAACTCAGCTCACTGACCTCTCTCATGCCTGGTGAGGGGCTTCAACAAAAACCTAACCCTCTAGTTTCTTAGTCTGTTCAGGTCCTCAACTCCCAGATTCTTTCCCACTACCTACCTCAGCCATCCACTTCCATGGATTACCTTTGGCTGCAACTTGTAACACCTCCTGTTCTTCAAGTTCACTTGGCTTATTAACAATTCTTCAATCTTCCTGAAATCTCCCACCAATTTCACTATTTTTCACTTTCCGTATCGTCACTTTTTCCTTTAGCCAGCCCAGATTCTGTGACCATTATTTAATCAATCACTCCTTTACTCTCTTAACTTTCCTTCTCTTCCTTAATCAAACCTACTTGACAAACTAGTTAAACTCAACTGACAGCTTTTTCTGAGCCTAAAACTGAATCTGCAGAAAATCTAACTGGCTGGCTTCACTTTAAATTCATGATCACAAACTTCAATTTACCATGTATATAGTACCTGGCAATCTTAAGACCTCCAGTTAGTAAATTAGGCCACTTTTCTGAGAAAACTATCTGACACCTTCCCCAACCAGGCGGCCTACCCAGATTTCCCTCCCTTATATATCTTTCCATTAGCATACATAAAGCGGCTAGCACTTCTATGCAAACAATATGATCTCCTGTCAGCCAAATACACCAAGTTTTTCCCCAGCATGGGGCCTTCGCATTTGTTATTCTCTCTGCCTAAAGTGTGCTGCTCCCAACACTTTCCAGAGCTTTATATTACTATGATAAGGAAAAGATAGGGTTCAGTAGGCAGAGAGGTAAAGATTAGGACCTGAGGTCCCTGGTAGGGAAAAACACTTTGGAACAACGTTGGGAGTGTCTGACCCCAGCAAACCCTTCAGGCATAAGGTTCCTCTTAAAGTAAAAGACCCCACCTACTCCCCTTCAGGCTTCCTTCAGGAATTTGACAAAAGACCTAAGTATGACCATAGGCCACCCCCTGGTACAATGGAAATGAGCCAATCAGGAATGGACAATCCAGCACCAAGACCTGCAAGCCAGTAAGGGTATAAAACCTGAGAAGGAACAAGGGGGAAGGGCTGGGGGGGTGACAAGAACCTTATATAACAAGGACCCTTGCCTACAGTCCTTAGGCATTCACTTTGAATGCCCCCTCTCTGTAAAGACAGCTTTCCTACTTACTACTCTTACACTCCAATCTTATACTCTAATAATAAACCTTTGCCTGCTGCTCATTTTTTAGGTACACCTCTTCATTCTTTGAAGAGGTGAGACGACGAACCCAGGGTCCTGAGGTAAAAAATCCTGCGGCATCACTTGCTCCCCACCATCTGGATCTTGGCTTGAATGTCAACTTTGAAAGCAATCCTGTGTAAAACTGTCACTCCCTACCCCATCATATCACCTAGCTTTATTTCCTTTATAGCATTTACTAAGTAAGTCATAAAAATGCTCCATCAAAATGCTTAACTTAGCTAGTTCATGAAAACTGAAAGATACAATGTTACATATCTTTGACTATTTTGCCAATTACAAAGTCCTGGAGACCTGACTCCACCTACTACTTAAACTTGAAAACATTTTCTTGAAGAATTTCCTGAAAGAATCTACTTAATCTTGAAGAAGAAATTTCCCATTTCCCAAATATTTTGAGGAAAAAAACACAAAAAACAAAAACAATAAACTCCTTTCTTTCCCAATTTTGCACTTTAAGAAAGTATCTTATCTTCATTTTATAGGTTTTTGTTTGAGTTCTAGATATCAGGGAGATAAGAATTACTAAGAAGAAAAAGAATGGGTGCCGATCAGCATTTCATGTCTCGATTCTGTCAGGAGGTTCTTGAATATATTTGGGGTCAGAGATAAGAACTGTTTCCCACACCATGGTTTTGGATAATTTCTATGCTCTGATAAAGCTTTTAAAACTGTTCTTTGGAGCCTCATGCATTTGCAGTTAAAGTGCTTTTTTCTTGGGGTGCCTCTGTTGGTTGAGAGTCTGACTCTTGATTTTACCTCAGGTCATGATCCCAGGGCTGTGGGATCGAGCCCTGTGTCAGGCTCTGCGCTGAGTGTGCAGCCTGCTTAGGGTTCTCACTCTCCCTCTGGCCCTCTTCCCCCACTCACGTGCTTTCTCTCTCTTTAAAAAGAAAACAAAGTGTGCTTTTTTCTTTTCATACATATACATCAAGAAAGGGGGGATAATTTTTCATTTAAAAAAAATAAATGTTTAAAATTATCTTGCCTTTGTGAGGAAGGCTAAGAACCTGTTTTAAATAATAGCTTTCAGTTTTTCAGTGGCTTTACAACTATGCTTGGCTTGCAAACAATACTGTCAGAGTACTTAAATAATACTCACCTTCTTAAGATTAGTGGTAACCGGTTTTGCTTTGCTTTTAGTCTTAAAGTTTTTTTGGCTGGCTATATGAAATACATTTCTGGCCCTCTGTCCTCTTAGTTTGCTCTTGGCCATTGTCTAGGGAAAAAAGAAACAGAACTCAATTAAGCTCAATTTAAGTTTTTAAAATAAAGGTACCAATTTAGTGTAAGAAATTCCATCTTACTCCGGATTTTTTAAAGTTGCTGTACGTATTAAATTATTTCAATGTCTTTCGTCACTACTAAGTTTTCTGCCGTTTAATGCAGAGTATGTGCCTAATTCTTTTCTGTATCTCCAATACTTGGCCCATAGGAAGTACCATGTTAATTTCTGCGGGTTGAATTCATTAATACTATCAACACAATTGTTTTCTCAGCTCTCTGCAGCATATGACAACATTAACCACCACCATCCATCCTTCTGTTGGTTTATATACTACTATACCACTCTGGTTCCTATCATACTTTAGGATGGACTCCTCTCCCCTTCTTCCTTTTTCATTCCTTTTTACTTGCCTTTCTCTCCTATGTACACTTCTTCAAAATCAGTCCTTAATTCTGCACTTCCTACCTTACTTTCACAACTTCCATGTCACCTGTATGTGAATCGCTCTTGTTGTGAAATTTTACATATTTTCTTTGCTCTATAGTTAAACATGCACGTAGCCTGTAAATTTTACCTTAGAAATGTCTTTCAAATCTGCTTTAACAATGCATATGAGGAAAATTTTAAAAATATTAATAGTTAAGATTTATTGAGGTTTTAAAATGTGTATAAGCACTATGTGAACATTTTATTGCTTTAGCCAATTTACTCTGCACAACACTGTGGGAGGTACTATTATCCCCATTTTATAGATAAAACTGATGAAAAAGGCTAATTTGCCCAATGTCACACTGTTAGTAATCAAGAAATGTCAGGATTCAAAGCCAGGAAGATTAGATCCAGAGCTAACATCATGTGATTTGGTCTCTCATATACAAATAAAGCCAATACAGAAACATAGTATAGTACTGCCTAGTTCAGGACTGTATTACCAGCATGGTCCCTAGGTCCATTTGGTTGGACCATAGATTGGCAAACTATACCAATGGATCAAATGAGATCAGGCACCTGTCTCTGTAAGTAAAGTTTTAGTAGAACACAGCTATGTCAGCCTGATCATGTATTGTCTGTGGCTACCTTCCTACTACAATAGTCCACAAAGCTTAAAGTAGTTATTATCTGGCCTTTTGCAGAAAGAGTGCCAACCCCTGGCTTAAGCCATCTGCATTCAAGTCTATGCATAGTGCTGTGCGATGAACCTCTCCAATATTAAGTTTCCAGTGACTTTTCCCATGCCTTAGGGACAGTGAGCTTTGTCCTGGTATATTGCCAGAACCCCAAATCTAGCATAAATATGTCAAACACATCTCTTGCTACCTCTCTATACATACCCATCCTAGCCTACAAATTGCTGTTTGAAGACACTTTGCACATTCTTTCTTTCCTTTCCTCAACTTTTATCTCTGGACTTAAAGGAAATTCATGATTACTAAAGAGGAAGTAGAAAATACACATCATATCCCCCCAATTAAATAATCTAAAATCCTTCTTCCAATAGTAACCAAAAATCCAATCACTCATCTAGAATTTATTAATAACGTACTATGTGCCAGCTGTGCTATAAATGTGACAATACAAAAACACGTATGTGATACAAACACGGACACATGGTATGTGTCCCTACATGAAGCATACAAATGGACACAAGAGGGAGAGGTCTACTAGAGTCGTGGACTTGAGAAAGGTTCGTGGAGAAGGGAATACCGTGGTGGCTGAGGCAATACTGATATTTTGTTGACAACAACGTGAAAATTGGGATGACAAGAGACAACGAAAAACTGGTACCCTGACAAGGGCTTAAGGCCCAAAGGCACCTTGGTTTCAGGCCTCGGCCAGCAGGCAAGCCGCTGCCCAGTAGGATTGCCCTGAGGTCGCGCGCGATGGAACCCAGCCGCCGGGCCTCAGCGGTACAAGACCCACCGGTCCTGTCCCAACCCCCTGAAACTTCACGACAGTTTGCCAGAAAATTTATCAACATCTTACCATACCTTCGATAACCTCGTGCAGCACGTCAAACTCCAAGCGACGCCATCTGCACGCACACGATCCAGGAAGTTCCGGGGGGAAAGGAGCCAGTCAAAATTCCTCCCACAGGCCATAGTTCCGCCCACCGAGCGGAGTCCCACCCACAGAGCACGGCCTGACACAGACGAAGCCCCGCCTACCAAACGTAGTTCCGCTCAGGAGCGGGTTCCCACCCTCGTAACGTAGTCCCGCCCATAGAGCCTGCTCAAATGCTGAGCTCCTTCCAAACCTAGCGAAGCCCCGCCCACAGGGTGAAGTTCCACCCACCATGGGAAATCACGTCCCTAGAGCATCCCTTACTTTAGGCAGCATTGAGGAGTCGTACTCTGCTCCGGCAAACTGGAGGCGTTGGAGACGCAGCCAAGCTGGACTTCCAGGGCTGATGGGTATGTGCACAGAAAGCACTGAGGCGTTTCTGAGGTTCCGAGCCTTAAAGACAGTCACCAAGGGGTCGGCCCTCAGCCGCAGACTCCTGACTGGCTCTGCCCAAGCTCCCAGGAGGTGGCGCTGCGCACCTCTGGGTGGCGTCCTGGGCTTGGCTGGAGGTGCAAAGAACCTTGTTGGCTGGAGAGATGGGGGCTATAACCTCGAAAGGGGACGTTTGGAATGAGCGAGGAGATGGAATGCTTTTCTCGTGTAGTTTCCTTGCTCCAAAAAGAGAATTTCTAACAGCACAGCCGAGGTACAAGAAAATATAAAAAGAAAATAATTATCAGGGAACTTAGAAAAACTTAGAAGAAACATTTTTTGCCTTCTGGTTGTGAGTCCGTGTGTATTTCTCAATTAAGACATTTTGGGTTGAGTTTTCTAGAAAACTGATTCAATTCTACTAAAAGGAACTCCTCATTAAGTTTTCACATGTTTATTTTGATGAGTTCATAGGAAAATCCAGATTTTAAACGCATGTAGAAGTACTAACATTCATATATCAATTTATTACTTTCAAGAGTTTAGCCTACACTAAGTATCAAAATAAAGCCATAATTCCACTCTCCTTTTGCACGGAAGATACTAGCTACCAAGGTTCATATTTTAAGCTGTTGACACGCATTCGCAAAACTAGTACTGAACAAAACCAAACTAGGATCTTTGTGGGTTGGCTCTGGGTCAAATTTTCCGCCCAAACAGCCACTTGCCTGCTTATAGGAAGATGAGCCGCTTATACAATAAATCGTGTTATTATGTTAATATTCATCACAAAAAACTAGGGGATATATTAAGGAAAGAAATAATTACTGTCAGTGTGTTTATTCAAATATTGTATTCTAAGACTGACTTTTTAAATTTTTTTTTCTTTTTTTCCAACTTTTTTTAAATTTATTTTTGGGACAGAGAGAGACAGAGCATGAACGGGGGAGGGGCAGAGAGAGAGGGAGACACAGAATCGGAAGCAGGCTCCAGGCTCCGAGCCATCAGCCCAGAGCCTGACGCGGGGCTCGAACTCACGGACCGCGAGATCGTGACATGGCTGAAGTCGGACGCTTAACCGACTACGCCACCCAGGCGCCCCTAAGACTGACTTTTTAAAAAAAATTTTTTAACGTTTATTTCTTGAGAGAGAGACAGAGCGTGAGCAGGGAAGGGGCAGAGATCGAGGGAGACAGAGAATCCGAAGCAGGCTCCAGGATCTGAGCTGTCAGCACAGAGCCTGATGTGGGGCTCAAACTGGTGATCAGGACCTGAGCCGAGGTGGGTCGCTTAACTGACCAAGCTGCTCAGGTGCCCCTAAGAGTGACTTTTAAAAAACAACTTAAAATGCTGGTATAAAATACCAGTAATGTGCGGGGGCAAAACCAAAATTACAGAAAATCATCAATCTTTTACAAGGCCCGAGTTATCTGCAAGTACTGAAGCAAATAAGGCAGGTTTAATTATGGTTACTTGAATGTGACGTTACTGATGTATATGAGGAAGACAAATAGGTGTAATAGAATGACATCATAGTGTTTATGAAAACTTATGGGACTGGCTCTTTTATTTGAAACGGTGAGATAAAGATACATCCAGCAAAGAAATAGCATGGTTATACAGGCAAAAGCAGAAGCATTGTATGAGGTGTGAGTGAGAAGTCATGGATTTCTGTTTTACCTTTCTCACCAACCAATAGTGTGATTATGAAAAAGTTACTTCATTTCTCTGTGCTTCCCTTTCCCATATGTAGATGGTCATTCATAGAGTATGCCCACTTCAGAGAATGTCCATTCTGTTCAGCATCCTTTCTGAGGAACCATTCTTCTCCCATTAAGTGGTCCTGGTTGAGCTGATAATTACAGTCCTCCTTGAAAGATTTTCCAACTAGAGCTGGTGAGGAATGCTGTTTCCTGCATTTAGAGTCTTTGTATTGGGATGATGTGAAATTAGGGCTGCTATCAGCCATCTCCTCCAGCAACTTGCAGGAGGCCTGTCTGCAGTGGGAGGGAACGAGGGCAAATTACAAAATAGAATAGATCTGACTGAACAATAGAACACAGGACCCTGATGATGTCATTTGAATCTTTGGATTCAGCCATAGATGCAAGAAAGATCTATCCCTAGATTTCTCAGTTACCTAAGCAAAAACATTGTGTTTTTTTGGCTTCAGTGGTCTGGGGTTATTATTATTTTTTTAAATTGTACCTAAAAGAGTCTTTATTCCTGTCCAACCTACTTCACAAGACTATTGTGCAGAGTTAATAAAATACAAAGCAGGAAAGCATAAGATATTACTAGGACAAAAGAAAGGATCATGCTAATTTTCTAAAAGCTATTTACCTATGAACCAAATGAATCATATATAAAGAAAAAAATAACTTCAAGTTTTCTAATCTTTAAAAATACATGCAAATATCATTTCACATTTTTCCTACAACCCTAAAAATAAAATCATAAGTAGAAAAAACATTTTTCAGAAACACTAGTTTTCCTGTTGAAACTTAGCAATGCAGAGTTCTGTATACAGATCTGGTCCTCAAAGAACTGTCTTAAAAGTAATTCAACGAGTAAACAGGGATAGGTAGGGGGAATAAGAAAATGAGAGCACACACAGATAATTACAAACCATTCATAACAAATCTCATAGCCCTTTACTGGAACAAAGCCAGTCTTGTATATATGATACGCTATGATAAACTTGTTTTATCGGTTCAACTTTATTCTCCCCAGTGCTCAGTTTCATTTGATCACAATAGTTTGAACACCTAGGCTCTGTGGGAGCTCAGAGAAGTACATGATCATTGCTTTCTCTTAAAGGGAGCACAGGCACCTGGGAGAGACAGATGTGTGCACATGGAGTAATCATTGAAGACAGAAAGTGGTAAGGACTGTGATAAATGCAAAATGATAAATATAAAAATGCATTATTTAAGGAAGAAAATAATTTTGCACTCTGGAGACCTTCATGTTAAAGTTCTCATCTGACTGTCTTAAAGCATAAATCAAACTACAGTTCAAAGGCCAGATCTAGCCCACTGCTTATTTTTGTACAACCCATGAGCTAAGAAAGGTTTTACATTTTAAAATGGGAGGAAAAATCAAAATAAGGACAATTTATTGAGACACATAAACATTCTATTAATATTTCAGTGTCTGTAAGTATAATTTGATGGAACACAGCTACACTTACTTGTTTACATATTATATATGACTGCTTTCACACTACAACAGCAGAATTGAGTAGTTGTGACAAAGATTGCGTAGTCTGCAAAGCCTAAAATATTTGCTATCTGGCCCTTTACCAATTTTAAAACTTTTTAAAACTTGACCAACCCATCTTAGAGGATGAGCAGCACGGTGGTGTAACTGGTTGTACTAGCATTAGTATTTTATACTCAAAGCAATACAAGTCTTAGAAGAATGAAGGTCACTTTTCCTCCCAGCATTCTTGGGTAGCTAGATCTTTTACATCATGAGTCTGAGTTTCTTTGTCTCTAATGGTTATCGATGGTTTTCATGTGTCTGGGCTGAAAATTGAAGTTTCCAGATATTTTCCAGACATCCCCACCTGGATCTTCCTTAGGGAATGGAAAAGGGAAATGGCTTAATCTTAGGAGAGAAGATGAGCTTCTGGAAATTGAAGAAATGTTCAGGGGAGAGGGTGGTTAACAGTTTTCTGTAAGTGCCTGAGACTTTTGTCCCTCTGGCACATGGCTTGAGGAGAAGTAGCATAAGATCTCTCTGCCAACAAGGGTTACAGAAAGGATGGAGCTTTCTGTCTGTAAAGGAAATCTAGGCATTGATATTGACAATTGTAGCAGCCACTGTGATGGACTGAAGACCAAAAAAGTTTCCGTTTTCTGGGTTTGGGATAAGCCATTCACTTCCCGTGTACTTGAGACTGAGATGAAATTTTTATACCTAGTCCATGTACTCTTCAAGGGCTCGTCTATTACTCAGTCACCTTTGCATCCCCGTGTAGGATTCTCTATTTCCAGTTCATAGGAGGTGTGGCATAAACATTTGCTAAATGAAATAAAATTCCCTGAATTATAAACAGGTGAGCAAGGTATTGTAGCCAATATACTAAAAATGACTTTAAAGCTCTATTATCTTTACCATGACAGAAAAATACCTAGAGGAACACTTCTTTTTATCTTCGTGTAGCACTATTCCTTGGAAATGATAGGTGCTCAATTAATATGTTTTTAATTTAATTAAACAGATTTTTATCCAGAGTTATCTCCTAGCCAAGTACCTAGAAATCCTGAAATCCAGTCACAAAGGAATGCTTGTATGTGAAATATTTGAAGGTTAACGGTCAGGGGTGCCTGGGTAGCTCAGTCAGTTAAGGACTCTTGCTTTTAGCTCAGCTCATGATCTCACCATTGTGAGATAAAGTCCTGTCAGGCTCCATGCTGGCAGCACAGAGCCTGCTTGGGATTCTCTGTCTTTCTGTCTCCCTCTGCCCCTCCCCTGCTCACACAGGCAAATGCACATGCCTGCTCTCTCTCTCTCTCAAAAAAATTAAAATTAAAATTGAAAAAGAATGGTCAAATACAGAGCACAAAGGCAATGAAAATATTCAAAGGGTACATGAAGTCCTTTCACATTTGTTTTTCAGCTGACATTGTTATGTTCAAAGTCTGCACAGACTAAAGTCAACAGTTTTTGACTCTCATCTTTGTGTTGTTTTATAGCAACCCTGTTGTGCTGAAATCTTACTAAGAATTCCATGGGCATCTATATTTTAATAAAACCAAAAAATGCTGAGGACTAAAAGTTCTCACAAACATCTGGCTCCTTAAAGACTTTTGTTTTTCTTTTGGATTAGAAAAGTCATGAAGAGTCAATGTAGAAATGGAAAATTCAGAAAAGTATAAAGAAGAAAACAAATAACCAGCAATTATTACATTCTGATTTTCCTCTCCATCTACTTTCTCTCATTTGGATTATTGTAATAGCTTCCTATCTGGTTTCCCTGCTTTAATCTCTATGCGAGCCCTGCGGCCAGAGGAATCCTGCTAAAATGTTAATCAGTTCATGTCATTCCTCAGCTCAAAATCCTCAATGTTCCCCACATGATTCAGAATAAAAGCCAAGTTCTTTAAAAGCCTGTGAAGCCATGTGTGACCCCCCCCGCCCCCCTTTGCTCCCACTGCTCTATAATCCTGGCCAGGTGTGTTCCTCCTTCTCAACCCTTCTGCCCCTAAATATCTGCAAGGCTCCTCTCTCATGTCTTTCAGATCTTCTCTCAGATGTCTTCTTTTCAGTGAGGGCTTCCATGACTGTAAAGTTCCAAGTCCTCCTACATCCCTTCTCTGCTATCCCATTATTGTCACATAGCCTACCATATATTTATTCATTTTGTTTTTTATCTCTCTGCCTGCTAGAATGTAAGCTCCATAAAGGCAGAGCTTTCGGGGCACCTGTGTGGCTCAGTCGGTTAAGTGTCCGACTTCTGCTCAGGTCATGATCTTACAGTTCGTGGGTTTGAGCCCCGCATCAGGCTCTATGCTGACAGCTCAGAGCCTAGAGCCTGCTTCGGATTCTGTGTCTCCCTCTTTCTCTCTGTCCCTCCCCCGCTCACATTCTGGCTCTCTCTCTCGAAAATAAACATTAAAAATTAAAAAAAAAAAAAAAGGGCAGATCTTTCCATCTGGTTTTGTTTGCTACTATATTAGCTTCCTAACGTGTAACAAATCACCCCAAAATTTAGTCACTCGCAACAACAACCCTCATTTATTATTTCATAATTTTAGTGGGTATGGAATTCGGGAGGGGTTCTGCTTGACAGTTCTGGCTCAGGGTCTTTGCTGAGGGTTCACTTAGATGTTTGCTGGGACTGTAGTCATCTGAAGGCTTGACTGGAGCTGAGGGATCTACTTGCAAAGCAACTCACTCATGCAGCTGCAGGTTGGTGCTGGCTAGTGCCAGGATGCTTGAAATCATCTCCAGGAGGACCTCTCCACAGGACTGTTTGATATTCTCATGATGTGGAAGCTGGCTACCTCCAGACTAAGTGATCCCAGAGAGCAAGGGAGAAACTACAATGTCTTTTATGACCTCGACTCAGAAATCACACCCTACTGCTTCCATTCTATTTTATTAATTACGTATGCCCATCCTACTCAGTAAGGAAAGAGACTACACAAAGAATTAAATCCCAGGAGGTGAGGATCATTGGAGATTATCTTGGAGGCTGACTAGTACAGCTGCTATATCCCCTGTGCCTAAAACTGCCTAGCATCTAAAGGTAATCTGATAAATATTTGGAACAATAAATAAGTTCCACCACTCAGATTTTCAAAAATATATTTCTTTGCAGCTTTTTTTAGAGCAGTTATGCTATGTTATTTATTAAAAATTGGAGTTTCTCTCAGGATAAAAATTTATAACCTATAGATACAAACATCTACTTATTAATAAGTATATTGAAAATATATTTATGTCTTTCTAAAATTACATCTTTTTGATCTATAATAAATTATTTCAACTCTCTTCTTAACATTGACATTTTTGTTGTTTCTGGATTTTTTTCTAATATAAATACATTGTGATGAACATCTTTGTACATAAATCTTTGAGAAGATCTAATATTTTAGGGAGCATAGTTTAAGAATAAGATCTCAGGTTATGAACACTTAAAGTACTTGATTTAAATTACCAATTGTTTTCAGAAAGACCGTATATTTTACAATTCTACCAACAGTGTGTGAACGTGCCCAGTTCACCATGTCCTTATTGATATGGAGTCTTTATACTTTTTAAGAAGCTGAGATTTTGATTAGGAAGACATAGCATGAAGACCTCTTAACAATTTCTCATCTTTTGAATTTTGTTTCATGTTTATAGCTTAGTTTTCTTTTTTTCTTTTGTCATATTAACTGGTTGTTTAGGAGTTAAAATAGACAAAATTTAGAGGTAAAGGGAGAAAGAGAAAAGCAGGAATCAGTATGAGTATTAAATGTTTTTAAATGTTTATTTTTCAGAGAGACAGATTGCAAGCAGGGGAGGGACAGAGAGAGAGGGAGACACAGGACCTGAAGCAGGCTCCAGGCTCTGAGCTGTCAGTACAAAGCCCGACGCAGGACTTGAAGTCGCAAACTGTGAGATCATGACCTGAACCAAAGTCAGACACTTTACCCACTGAGCCACCCAGGTGCCCCTGATTATTAAATTTATGACTTGTGCAATTGGGTGGATCGTGGTGCTATTTAATAAGATAGAGAAAACTGTGGGAGGGAAACTGGGACAGGAAATAAATAATTCCATTTCAGACACCTTAAGTTGCAGCACTTGGATGCAATTCAGTGGATCTAGAGCTATCCTGCCCAATATAGTAGCCACTCACCACATGTGGCTATCAATCACTTGCATGCACTAGCCTGAACTGAGATATTCTGTAATAGTAAACTATGCATCAGACTTAAAGACCTAGTAAGACCAAAAAAAAAAAAAAAAAAGTAAAAGGTATAATTGTGTCAGTTAAGATTCATTCAAGAGACAGAAATCATATAATATTTTGAATAATAAAAGTTGATGTAAAGAATTGTTAACTATAACAAGGAATAAGACGTAAGAGAACTGTAAAGAATATCCTTAGGCTAATGGAGAGTCTCTGAGGAAGGACAAACTTGGAAGTTGGCCTCCTCTCCAAGACTGGGATTCAGATCACTGGAGAAGGTGTAGCTGCAGCCCATTGGATGGCAGAGAAGTTCATGGGGTGGCCCAGGCCAGAGCTGGTCCATAGTTGGCAGGCAAGCAGGAAACACCCCTCTGGGGTACAGTGAGCTAAATCTGGCATGCAGGTGTGCAAAGGGACTCAGACATTGGGAACCACCTCTCCAGCAGGGTGGTACACAAGCTAGAGGGCAGTGTCTGTTTCAGAAGCACCATGGGAAACACCATCCATGCTGCAGTCTGCCTGAGGCCGGTGGGCAGGTGTGGAGAGGGAATGGAGGCATCTACTTGCCAGAAGAGGGGCATGAGAGCCGGGGTGTTTGGCGTTTACTTCAGAAGTTACGATGAGAGGGTTACTGGGTTTGGGCTGGGGCTATGAACTTGCTGAGGGACTGCACACTCTAGGTGTGAGGCTGGGCCAGAGCGGCCCTGCATGTTCATCCACACACGTCTCTGCCAGGAGCCCAGCAGGAGCAAGAAGAAAACAAAAATGCAGCACACCAGAACCAGGAAACCAGTCCCTGTCCTGAAATGTCCCTCTACTGAAAAAAGGTTGGCATTGTGCTTGCTGCAAAGAAGAAATTCTTAAAGCTCCATTATCACAGAGCAGATAATGTGTGGTGAACTCAGAACTGAGGAAGAATGCATTGATCACTGGCACACTCATTAATATTTTTTATATTGATTCATGTTAAAACAGGAATATCTTGGATATATGGGGTTAAATAAGATCTATCATTAAAACAAATTTTCACTTTTTTAAAACTTATTTTTAATGTAACTAGTTGAAAATTGAAAGTCAAAAATATGGATAACATATGTGATTCACACTACGTTTCTCTTGGATAGTGCTGGAATATATTTCTAAACTAGATAGATTATGTCCCTAGACGTTGGTGGAAATTCCTAAGAGAAGAGTGTAGAGAGAGAAGAGATCCCGGTAGAAAGTCCCAAACCCTTAAAATTTAAAGGTTGGTTTGATGGTTAATGTTATGTCCCAACTTGACTGGGTCACAGGATGCTCAGATATTTGGTCAGCCATTATCTTGGGTGTTTCTGTGAGGGTGTTTGTCAAATGAAATTAGCATTTAAACCAGTTGACTGAGTAAAGCAGGGTGCTCTCCCTAATGTGGGTGGGTCTTATTCAATCAATTGAAGATCTGAATAGAATAAAAAGGCTGACCCTCTCCTGAGTAAATAGAATTCCTCCTGCCTGACTGCTTTTGAACTTGTACATCGGTTTTTCCCTGCCTTCAGACTTGAACTGAAACATTGGCTCTTCCAAGATCTCGAGCCTGCCAGTCTTCAGCCTGGCATTAGACCATTGACTTTCTCATTTCCAGCTTGCCAACTCATCCTGTGAATCTCAGGACTTGTCAGTTTCCATAACTGTGTGAGCCAATTCCTTATACTAAATCTCTTTTTTATTTTTTATTTTTCCCCACCCCTAAATCTCTTCTTAAACACACACAAACATGCACACACACGCACACACACTCACACACACTCACACACACACACACACACAGAGTGTGGTTCTTTCTCTCTGGAGAAACCTTACTAATACAGTTGGGTATAGAAGAACCCAAGGAGCAGCAGACAGGATGATGGGCAGCAAATGGGAGCAGAACATATGTTCAGGGGGGGATTTTTCCCTCTAAAAAGAGGAAATTCTAGAACATATTGGTATGCTGATGGCAATGATCAACAGGAAGTGGAGTTGGTAACTTGTGTTATAAAGGATATGATGGTATGTGTTTGGTGGGAGTAAGAAGTTTTGCTAGGTAGTGCTGGTGCATCAAATCTTTGGTGGTAAAATGGTGGTGTCCAGGCAGGGAACTTCTTGGAGCGGGGGTCTATCAAGCCTTTCTTGATGGTGAGATGGGGATTTGGGTACTGCTATTGAGAGAACAGACTGCCCTTTCCTAGAGGACAGAAGAGGGTAGATTAACATTATAAGTACTGATGACAGAATGCCTGTTAACACCCCTAATTTTCTCTGTTGTTATATTTCAAAGAGTTGACAGCAGTAGAGTAAAATTGACTTATTTCCAAATCAGCTTATTCCAAGCTAATAACAGTTAATTAAATTCTTTGATAGTTGAGTTATTTTGCCCTGAATTACCTAGGCTTTTCAACACTGATCTGATGTCTATACAACTTTATTTCCTTTTAAATAATCTCTGCTTTTCTCTTTCATGCTTTATCTACTTTTATAATATGCTATAAAATAGGGTGTGATAAATTTCTGTCAGAAGACTGCATGAGATTAAACAAAAGAACAAAAATGTAGAAGGTAGGGTTTTGGCAATGGAGGTTCTTGTCTGACAACACAGGACAAAATGTTTGGCTCCAGTTTCTGAAAGTTATTATCTGAAAAGAGACTTGAGAGGTGATACATTAAAGCTGTCTTTCCAATTCTGGTCTGAGAATTCCCATCTTGGCATGAAACCTAAGTCATTTGGGCAAGTCCTGAAGCCCCTTTGGGAGACTGCATTATGCAGTCCTAACCTTAGGATAACTTTAGGAATGGAAACTAAAGAAATCGAAACCCCCATGTATCAGCTCCATAAAACCTACATGCTCCACAAGATATCAAATGATAAGACAGTCCTGTGGTTAATAAATCCCAGCTGTGCAAATCACAGGGCTTGAATGAAGGGAATGGTCACAGACTGGGGAGCACCTTGGACTTGGGACTCTGCAGACTGGGGCTATGTCCCCAACTATGTGGCCTGCCTCTCTAGGTAACTGAGGAACCTTGCTCATCTCAGTTTACTACTCAGGAAAAATCAGATGACAATGCCACTTGGGTTCACATTCAGAGTTTCTTAAAAAGAATCCCTGAAAAAAAAATGCATCTCAAAGAGAGTCCATATATATGTCCTAATAGAATAAGATTGATTCATACTTTGATAGTTTCTGAATATGTTACCATCCTTAATTAAATATTTTTATGGCTAGAGTTCTAACTTACAAGTGCTGCTCATAACATACAGTGTCTGATTCACTGAAGAGGAGAGCTGACTTAACCGTGCTTTGCGGCAGAGGAAGCTTGAACTGGATGTAATTATATCGAGAGTGAAGTAGAGCTGATGCACATATGTCCGGTCAGGATTCCTGGGTTCTCTGGTCAGTGTTAATCTTCCTCTACTTGTTTACACTTGATGGTATTGAACCTGGAGACAGGGGCTCTTTGTTAAGGAGAACACCCACACCTAGCTATAAAGGTTATTTAGCAAACTAATGGCTCATTGATTTGAGAAAGCAGGTTTCTGTTGCCCTAGATGATTTTGGAAAAATTAAAAACCTACAAAAAGTTGTGAGAGTAGTAACATGAGCACCCAAATATCCTTTAGCTAGAGTCTCCAGTTATTGACTGAGACATCTGAGAGTCAGTTGCAAACATAAAGGACTTCAGCCCTATTGCTTTGGCATTTATCTCCTAAAGTATGGCCAGTACCGTCACCACGCCTATGCAAATGAACATCAGTTCAATAGTATCACCTATATGCTGTCCATGTTTACATTTCATTGTCCCCAAGGCATGTACTGCACCTTTTTTTCCAACCTAGGATCTAATTGAGGGTCACACATTATGTTTGGCTGTAACATATATTTTTGTCTCTTAATTCCAGGCTGTGGGAATATCCTATTCCCCAGGAGCCTTTCACCTGGAAGTTTTAACACCCATTATTGATCCTTGCCTGAACCAAATATTACATTGGCCTTGCAAAAGTTATTGCTTTATAATTCTATCACTTTATCTGTATTTAGTGGCTTGCATTCTCTCATAAAGGAACATTTTTTCTCTTTTTCTTTCAGTATCACTATGGACTCATGGATATTTTGTGGAGTGGAAGTTATAATCTATTACTATCATTATTCTTTTTGATGGCCAAATTGTCCCCAATTTGGCAGCAGGACCTCTTACATGCTACCTCCTGTTTCTCTCTCTCTCTCTCTCTCTCTCTCTCTCTCTCTCTCTCTCTCTCTCTCGTGTGTGTGTGTGTGTGTGTGTGTGTGTGTGTATTTTACATGAGTCCATTAGTATTTTGTGGGTTTATTTTGCCTATTTTTTAAAAAAAGACTATTTATTAGAGTAATTTTGGGTTCACAACAAAATTGACAGGAATGTATAGAGAGTTCCCATATACCCTCTACCCCCTGCTCCAATATGGAGGCTAACCTCCTCCATTATCAACTTGTTCTTCCAGAGTCTTTTTTTAATTACAAATGATGAACATACATTGATACATCCTACTCACCCAAAGTTCATAGTTTATCTTAGGGTTCACTGGTGGTGTTTTATAGTCAATAGGTTTGGACAAATGTATAATGACATGTATTCATCATTGTAATAGCATACAGAGTATTTTATTGCCCTAAAAATCCTCTGTGTTCTGCCTACTCAGCACCTGCCTCCCCTCACCCTTCTTGGCAAGCACTGATCTTTGTACTCTCTCTTTGGTTTTGCCATTTTCAGTATGTCCTACAGTTGGGATCATACAGTATGTGGTCTTTTCAAATTGGCTTCTTTCACTTACCAATATGGCATTTAAGTTTCCTTCATGTTTTTTCATGGCTTGATAGCTTATTTCCTATTAGTACTAAATAATATTCAGTTGTCTGGAAGTACCATTCACTTACTGAAGGACATCTTGGTTGCTTTCAAGTTCTGGCCATTATGAATAAAGCTGCTATAAGCGTCCATATGCAGATTTTTATGTGGACGTAAGTTTTCAACTCATTAGGATAAATACTGAGTAGCGTGATAGCTGGATCATATGGTAAGAGTGTGTTTAGTTCTGTAAGAAACCGCCAACTGTTTTCTAAAGCGGCAGTACCTTTTTGCATTCCCATCATGAATGAATGAGAGTTCCTGTTGCTCCACAGCCAAC
This sequence comes from Neofelis nebulosa, assembly GCF_028018385.1. Taxonomy (NCBI): domain Eukaryota; kingdom Metazoa; phylum Chordata; class Mammalia; order Carnivora; family Felidae; genus Neofelis; species Neofelis nebulosa. The sequence continues at coordinate 33,298,032 of NC_080795.1, forward strand.
ATTTGGTGTTGCCGGTGTTCTGGATTTTTGCTATTCTAGTAGGTGTGTAATAGTATCTCATTTTGTTTTCATTTGCATTTTCCTGGTGACATATGATGTGGAATGTCTTTCACGTGCTTGTTTGCAATCTGTATATCTTCTTTGGGAAGACATTTGTTAAGGTCTTTGGGCCATTTTTTTTTTTTAATTTTTTTTTTTTTTAACGTTTATTTTATTTTTGAGACAGAGAGAGACAGAGCATGAACGGGGGAGGGGCAGAGAGAGGGAGACACAGAATCGGAAGCAGGCTCCGGGCTCTGAGCCATCAGCCCAGAGCCCGACGCGGGGCTCGAACTCACAGACCGCGAGATCGTGACCTGAGCTGAAGTCGGACGCCCAACCGACTGAGCCACCCAGGCGCCCCATGGGCCATTTTTTAATCAGGTTGTTTTCTTATTGTTGAGTTTTAAGAATTTTTTGTATATTTTGGATAACAGTACTTTATTATATATTTGTATATAAATATATACATATATCTATTTTGTGTTCTGTAGTGAAAGTGAACATAAATAAAACTTTTATTATTGTAAGTTTGGCCACGGGGTGCCTGTGTGGCTCAGTCGTTAAGTATCTGACTTAGGCTCAGATCACATCTCGTGTCCATGGGTTCAAGCCCCGCATCAGGCTCTGTGCTGACTGCTCAGAGCCTGGAGCCTGCTTCAGATTCTGTGTCTCCCTCTCTTTCTGCCCCTCCCCTGCTTTGTGCTCTGTCTCTCAAAAATAAATAAATGTTAAAAAATAAAATAAAATAAAGTTTGACTACTACTATACTGGCATAAATGAACCCAACTGTACCAGAGAATATGGAAGAGAAAACTTGGGCTTTCCCTTAGATGTAAGAGGAGCATAAAATTTATTGTACTTATGGCTGTATAAAAACTTTTTTTCTGTTGCATTCTAACCTCATTAAGAATTACAGAAGCAGAAGGAGGTGCAGGCTGCACTATGAAGTATTTAGGTCAGGTCTAAAGAATAGTTCAAATTGATCCCTATTTAGTGGTCCCTAAACAATACGGTGGTTACCAAAAGAGGTACCTCCTGGGACTTTCAATTACCACATTAGGCAGCTGCTGTGTGGATTGCAAGAGAAAGTGAAAGATGATAGTTAAACAGCCATCCTTACATCTTTTATGGAAGGTTCATGACCATTAAGAAACTATTTGCATTGGCTTGACCATAAATAACACTGCACAGTTCAATTTGAAATTTCAAATTGACCCAATTCAAACCCTTCTGCAGCCGGAACAGTACTTATAATCCTGGCAGATCACAGAGTTCTCTTTATTTTTCACTCTGAGCCCAGAACACCTACTACTCCAGGACAGAAATTCAAGGCTCTGCAGACAGTTCAGCTTTCAGTCATAGGGCAGCAAGCCTACTGTGCATCCAAACCAACGATGGAATGAACACCTTCCTGTCTCTGCTGGGACAAAAGGGAAGCATTATTTCGGGACCAAGAATCAATATTAGATTGGTTCCCTAATTCCTCCAGCCACAGTGAGCAGAGGTGAGAGTCAGGAAGGAGATGGGATGAATGGGCTGGTGCAACCAGGCTGGGTAAGGGAGGGGTCAGGGGTCCTTTTTTAGTAAGAACTCTAGGCCCCTTTTGGGTGTGTGACCTGGGAGGGTTACTCAGCTTGTCTTAAGACTCTAGGGCAATTATAGGATCTAGTGGCAAAATGTGGGTAAAAGTCTTAGTTCAGACACTGGCCCATGGTAAGCCTTTAGTAAATAGCAGCTAAATTATTTTCGTAGCTATTACCATTGTCACTATTATTTTGTACTTTAATACCACCACCACCAACGACTTGACTTCATGTCTCCACCAGCAGCCCCTCCCAGCCCGGCAGCTTCAGGCCCAGGTGACTCATTTATTCCCAGGATAGACTTCCAAGCAATACTTTCGGGGGTGACTACTTCTCAGGAGGCAGAAAATCTCCTCTGGAAACTCTTCTCTCGTTCTTCCCTCTTTCCTCCCTTCCTCCCCGCCTCTCTATCAAACCCACTCTCCTTTTCTGGAGTTCAAGCTGTTAGTGCAAGGGACTCTCGCCCCAGGACCTAGCTCAGCTCCGCCGCCCGACGTCGCCCAGATATGTGCGGGCGCCTTCCTGCACGCCACTGCCCCCTGGCGGACGAAGCCGAGAGCGACCTGGCCCCGGGGTTGTAGCGCACCCCTGCTGCCAGGCGCTGCGGGGCGGACCCCGTCCAGGCTGGCCGCCGCCTTTGCCAACTCGCGCGCCCGCCCGGCTCCGTCCCTCCTCTCGCTGTCCTGCCACATCTTCCTCTGCCTCCCACTCGAGGGACCATGTCGCGGCTCAGCTGGGGATACGGCGAACACAACGGTGAGCGAGGGAGGGCTTTGCTCCAGGGGGCGGCCGTGGGGGACAGACCACACACTGCTGATCTCGCACTTGCGAGAAACTTTTTGGTTCCTCTTTAAATTGAGCAGCTTTCCCCTGAGCCGAATGCAGGAAGTAAAGAGAGGGCTCAGTCTTGTGAAGACAGGAAAAGCGTCTTTTGGAGGGTGTTGATAGTGAGGGTGAGAGTTGGTGTGTGTTAGCCCTGTGAAGATTCCCCCAGACCACGAAATCTTCGTATATGTCCATTCACTTTCACTTGAAAAGCCGAGGACTTTCCCTAGTAACAACTACTTATCAATTAAAGGCACGGAGATTAGAAGTCTGATGACATACTTTAATGAATCGAGGGCAAGTTCGCTTTCAGTTTTTTGAGTTCATTATTCGCAGGAAACAAATCATGGAAAACATTTGAAGGTATACTTAAGAAATTTTAATAATTGAATCACAATCCTGAAGATTGAAGTTGCCTTCTTGGCAAATGAAATACTGCAAATATCTTAATAGCTGTTACTATAAAATATTGCCACGGTAATTTGCAGTTGGTTGACTGGTACTGTTAGCTTTAGGAGGTCTCAGGTTCTTTCTAAAAAAATAAAGTTCTGCTTTGGGCCACTTCACTCTATCTCCCTCTCCCACAATCATCCTTGCATAGATAGAGGATTAGCAAAGGATTATTCAAATTTTATCATATTGGCAAACATGGATTTATTGATGGGAGCAGCAGTAATAATATGTATACTTGTCTTCTTCTATATACTAAATCACCAAAATAACCGTTATTTGAAATAACTGCACAGTGAACCAAGAAGCCTTACAGTGAATCAGTATCAAAATTAGATCTGTTACTCAGAGCCTGGAGCCTGCTTCGGATTCTGTGTCTCCCTCTCTCTCTGACCCTCCCCTGTTCATGCTCTGTCTCTCTCTGTCTCAAAAATAAATAAACTTAAAAAAAAATGAAACAGTTTAAAAAAATAATAATGAAAAAAATTAGATCTGTGAATAATAATAATAATAATAATTATACTTTCCTTGGATTAATGTGCATATTATTGAATAGTGCCATATAGTCAAATTTTAGAGAAAGTTTACTTTCACAAAGAAACTTTCACAAAGAAAGCTTTTCAGCTTCATTTCTAATTGCAGCCTTCTTGAGGTTATGATTAACTTGCCAGTTTAAAATGGCAGCAGGTGAAATTTAGACCTTTAATAATAAAACATATAATTTAGGCGAATTTCTTTTTGACTGAGACTGTAATTATAATCTCACACGTTGCTAATTTCCAATTTATGTTTGGGAAAAAAACCCACAAAAAATTTCTTTTAATTTCCCTCTCTGCTGGAATAATTTTAATTTTTGTCATTTCATAGTTACTGGGTGTCAACCGTGCCCTCACAATAGTTAGGAAGAAGAAGCGTCTTTTCAACCAATGAGTACTGATTACTCTTTAATACATTTATTTGTTAGAAAATGTTGGCCCCAGTGAAACTCATCTTCAGAAATGTAAAAAATCTATCTTTGAAAAGCCATTACTAAGGAGTGATTTTGTATTTCTGCTAAGAATTGTAGGGCCATTTCCTGGTTTTTGATGCAATAGCTTTCTGAGGACTATGCCTGTAAGTAAATCAACTGTGGCAAAATGCTACTGGAGATGTGTTGTATCCTGACCGGGCAAGTTTAGTTGCTTGTTTTCTGTTTAGGCTGGCAAAAGCAGTGAATGAGCAGATAAAAGGAAATTTAAACAAGGTGTAGTAGCAACAATAAAATGGAACACCAAGAGTTGAGCCATTGGAAGGGGGTTCCACCTTCACCAAATACTTAAAAGTTCTTCCACTAACCTGTGGTAGTTTTATTGGTTTAGTTTAGGGAATGTAACAGTTACTGAAAACTGCATATCTGTAGATATTTAAAAGTTCTTCAGTCAATGGAAGAATCACCATTTATTTCTACTTAAAAACTGTGTTTAAATGGGTTTAAAGTTGAATGTTTTGGAAACATTCATTAAAAAGGAGCTTGTTTAAGAGGCAGGAAAATGAACCGACTATAGCGGTTAATAAATGATATTGAGTAATTTATGCAAAGCATTATTATTATTATTTTTAAAATCTTTATTTATTTTTGAGAGAGAGAGAGAGACAGAGCGTGAGTGGAGGAGGAACAGAGAGAGGGAGACACAGAATCCGAAGCAGGCTTCAGGCTCTGAGCTGTCAGCACAGAGCCTGATGCGGGGCTCGAACTCACAAACGGTGAGATCATAACCTGATGCTGAAGTCAGACGCTTAACCAACTGAGCCACCCAGGCACCCCAAAGTGTTATTATTTTTGTTTTATTTTGGTTTGCCTCTGCTTTTCAAAATTATTCTTGTTATAAAGGACTGGAAATAGGAGAGTAAAGGAATTAGGAGGAGACAGAAACTCTTTCCTAGTTGGAAAAAAGTCAACAACAACATTTCATGCTACATGCATTACACATTTGAAATCTAATTCTGGTTACGTTGACTCATACTTGGTGGCAGTGAAATAGAAAACTTTTTTTCACTTAAAGAAAGGACTAGATTGTACACAGAAAGAGTACTAGAAAGGTAAATGAGAGTACTCAATAAACCAGGAAATGTAATGCCTTCTCTGTAATAAGTAGGCAAAGACTTTTGATGTTCAAGTTGTTTTGAAGTCCAAAATGTCAGATTCCCTAGAGAAGAGCTTTTAAGTTATGTGAATGGTTGTATATTCATGCTTTGAGTTTTTGTAACTGATGCACATGTGAAGGAAAGAGCTTAAGCTTTCTCCTTTGCAAAATTTAAGAGTAATAAGGAGCGTTAGATTTAGAGATTGAAGCTGTTCATAATTGCGATATGTTTGTATTTCTTGAAGTTTCATTCTAAATCTTTAAAAATATTTGTTGTCAGTAACAAATGTTTAATTGTCATGCTGTCTCAGTAACATTTGTTTTAATGTTTATTTATTTATTTTGAGAGAGTGACAGCGTGCATGCAAGGGGTGGGCCACAGAGAGAGAGAGACAGAGAGAGAATCCCAAGCAGACTCCACCTTGTCAGAGCATGAAGCTCCATCTCACAAACTGTGAGATCATGGCCCGAGCAGAAATCGAGAGTTGGATGCTCAACCAGTTGAGCCACCCAGGCACCCCCAGGCTGTGTCATTTTAATAAGTACTTGAATATTAGAGAAATCAAGTTAGTGAAGTAGGGAAAAGCTTAGTCAGTAGCCCTGTGCTCTGCTGACTTGGTGGTAGCTGTATAAATTGCAGGCATAGTAGACAATAAGAACCTCTAACCTGTAAAGTGACTACACACACCTGTAAATGACTTAGAGATTTACCTGAAGCTGCAGTCTTGCTGTTGATTTGGGGAGGCAGAACTTGAATCAAGTCTCCCAGAGAAATGAACAGTCTAGACTAGGGAATTGCCTGCTTATTGGTTCATATCAGTTTACCAAACGTGTGTCTGACTTGGGGACTTGTTGCAATTTTGACTTTTTTGAATAGAGGATCAGGATGACCATTTTCCCTTGTGTTGGAATTCAAATATAACATTGGCAAAATAACCACAGAAAGAACTTCAGAAATGTTCAAAGAAAGAAAGAAATTGTTACCTGACTCCGCTGAAGATAATCAGCAATATTACATTTCCTGACATGGTGCCGCCATTTTATTTGGATTATACTATGTGAAAAATTTACATATTTCCTTAGTATGCCTGTTGGACATTGGAGGTAGCTGAGTTGAGGCCTGGGTGACACCTGAAGATACCAGTGAGCGATAGAAGAAAGAAGTAGGGATAGCATTTTTTTTTTTAAAGTTTATTTATTTATTTTGAGAGAGCAGGGGAGGGGCAGAGAGAGAGACAGAGAGAGAGAATCCCAAGCAGGCTTCACACTGCCAACATGGAGCCCGATGCAGGGCTTGAACCTATGAACCGTGGAATCATGACCTGAGCTAAAATCAAGAGTCAGATGCTTAATCAACTGAGCCACCCAGGCACCTCAGGGATAGCATTTTTAAGAACTGCACCCTTTTTTCGCTACACAGCTTTCTCAGTTTCATTCGTTCTTTCATCTTAAGAACTTGGAGACCTCTGGAGCTACCACAGATCTTTCTTGGAGCTGAGACTAAATCTCATTGTTTTCAATGATCAATTATGCTATTGTTTTTAGTTTGGTGGAAAGGCAGCTTTGGAAAGTACTTTTTAACCCTTAAACGGTTTTTGTTGCAAGGGTTAGTTTAATGCTGCAAATGAGTTAAGCAAACCAGGAGGTTTTCATCCTATAATAAAAGCACCCAGCCTTGTAAAAAAAAAAAAAAAATTAGATGCAAAGGTCGTGAGGATGAAGATCTTATTTTATTCATCCTTTTTATTCCTTCAGCTCAAGCACAGTGCATTGTACTCAACAAATGTTTGGGGAATGAAGTAACTTACTTAATCCTTTTCTTTTGGTCCTATATATTTAAGGTCCTATTCATTGGAATAAATTTTTCCCGATTGCTGATGGGGATCAGCAATCTCCAATTGAGATTAAAACCAAAGAAGTGAAATATGACTCTTCCCTGCGACCTCTGAGTATCAAGTATGATGCAAACTCAGCCAAAATCATCAGTAATAGTGGCCATTCCTTCAGCGTTGACTTCGATGACACAGAAGACAAATCAGGTTGGTTCTTTTTTTTTTTTTTTTGGTTGGGGGTGTGTGTGAGGTAATTGCACTGTGATTTCTTATCTTTCATATTTAAAATACCTATGTATTGTGTGTTCCTTATTAATACTTTGCTAGAACTTGTAATAAAAGTTTTGTTTGACTGTTTCATGGGATAATGTCTTTCACGCTGTGAATAAGTCATGGACCAACCAAATAAAACTGTAGTTTATGTGTTAATTTGATAACCAAATGAGGTAGAAAAAGAAAATTTCCTTAAAATGGACATTGAATCCTTCTTCAAGCATATCGACTGCCCAAAGAATGGATGATATCCAATTTAAAGTTAAGATGAGAGAGAAGATTAGAGAGAATTGAATTTTGGAATAATTCTTAAGGCTTCTGACAAATTACTTTCACTTTTAGTCTAATATTAGGATGATGTTGTATTTGCTCTGTTAATAAAAATATAGTTAAATTATATATATATTTTTTACATTTATTTATTTTTGAGAGACAGAGACAGCATGAGCAGGGGAGGGGCAGGGAGGGAGGGAGACACAGAATCAGAAGCAGGCTCCAGGCTCCGAGCTGTTATCATAAAGCCCGATGTAGGGCTTGAACCCATGACCCGTGAGATCATGACCTGAGCCGAAGTCAGACACCCAACCGACTGAGCCACCCAGGTGCCCCAAAAATATAGTTAAATTATGCAAATCCTAAATTGGAAAAAAGATTTTCACTTATTCATTAATCTCAGAATAGGTTCATAATAATATCCTGTATTTATGTGGTACTGTATTGTTAGCAAAAATTACAAGCTCATAAAATTTCTTTCTCATATTTGTCAAATTCATAAAAGATACATTGTCATCAGAGCACTGTAAAAAATATACAGAAAAGGATTAACATGCTATTTTTAACTTTCATGGGGAGGAAGGACCTCACTTTAAAAAAAAATTATTTATTTTGAGAGAGAAAGAAAGAGAGAGAGTGGGGGAGGGGAGAGAGAGGGAGAGAATCCCATACAGACTCTGCACTGTTAGTGCAGAGTTCTAACAGTGGGCTCAAACATGGGCTCAAACCCACGAACTATGAGATCATGACTGAGCTGAAATCAAGAGTTGGACGCTTAACCGACTGAGCCACCCAGGAGCCCCCAGACCTCACTTTTTATATACTACATTCAATTGTCTTTCCTTTAAGCCCTCAGTTTAATGCTTCTGTATTAATAGATATGGTTGATGCAATGGGTACATTATAAATAGTCCATGGCTTCTGAGTATAAGGGCTTTACCACCCATAATTGTAGTTTGATACTGTTTATGTCTTAAACATAAAAATTTGAGGCTAACCACTCCTGCTGTTACAATAAGAAATGATTAAATTTACATCACCTAAAACTTTAAGTTTTTAGTTTATAAATGTAGGCAGCCTTAGTCATAGAAAATTCCTACTCTAATCTGCTTGATGATGATCTAGGTTTCCTCTCTCTCCCTCTCCCTTTTTTCTCCCTCTTCTTTCTGTCTTCCTCTCTCTGCCTGTCTCTTTCTCTCTTCCTCTCGTTTTCCTTCTACTTTGAGTTAATCTGGGGGAATCAGCTTATGTTTCCAGATTTGACACTTTGTCTGTGATTGGTAGTGTGTGCCTTCTCCCATATGTGAAGGTCTAGTTCCTATCTAGATCACAATGAAATTACCAGAGTTAATTGGAAATGTCTGTAAAGTACTTTGTACCCCTCTGAGACAGAAACTACATAAATATGGGTCATGATTCTCATTCTTTTTTCTCAAGATAAATAAAAAGAGAATGTTTTGTGGTGACTCTGGGCATTAATCAGTTAAAAAGTAGAAACCACTATAGTTAAATTGTTGTTGATTTTTCTTTTTCTTTGGTAAACTATAAGAAACACAAACTTTCTATAGCAAACCACTTTAGTTTGAATAAAACAGTTTCTATTTTGTAAAGAAGCCATTCTTGACCAAAATTAACTCTGAATCCCACCAGTAAGAGGGCAGAGGCACCTGGGTGCCTCCGTTGGTTAAGCCTCTGACTCTTGATTTCAGCTCAGGTCATGATCTCACAGTTCATGGGTTTGAGCCCTGCGTACAGCCCAGCACTGACAGTGTGGAGCTTGCTTAGGATTCTCTCTCTCCCTCTCTCTCTGCCCTCCCCTGTTCAAAATAAATAAATGAAGTTAAAAAAAAAAAAAAAGGAAAGAGAGAAACCACAGGCATGAAATTGTCCTCACGGTCCTTGTAGGACTTCTTTGGCTGGGCAGTTGCATTCCCCGTGGTTAACTTCTGGCGAGCCACCCTTTAGAATTTAATAGTCCTTTAAAGAGGGGGTAGGAAGTGATGATATTTTGGGGGAAGAATTCCTCTTGGCCATAGCAGAGGGTAAATAGTAATCTGGTAGAGAAAGACAAGGGCATTCTCACCCTAGCTACTGGTCTGTGTACTCAGACAGGATCTCACCTCTCTGGGAATCTCACCTGACTGGCCCCACAACTCCTCCTGTAACATCCCCGCTTGTCCCATCCAGAGCTCCCCACACTGCATTGTAACTGCTAGCTGGTTCTCTTCCCATTCAGCTGAACGCTCCCTGTGGGCAACAGCTCTGTCTGACTCCTGTGTCTAGCATAGTGCCTTGCACACAGTAGGTACTAAATAAATGTGTGTTTGAGTTAAAAACATTTTTTTGGTGTGATGTTTCTTGGAGGATAGAAAATTGATATGGCGGGGTGAGTAGGTGGCCCCGTAGGTAAGTGAAATCAAGAGATTCAGCTCAGGTCATGATCTCACAGTCCTGGTATCGAACCTCGCGTCAGGCTCCGCACTGAACATGGAGCCTGCTTGAGATTCTCTCTCTCTGCCCCTTCCCAGTGCTTGTACTCTCTCAATAAAAAATAAGTAAATAAAATAAAAAAGAAAATTGATACAGCATTATGGTATAGCACTCATTAGCCTATGTAAAGTCCCAGGAAAATTACAAACAGCCAGAAATTAATTAATATTTACCATTTGACACCTAAGTAATTTAAATTATAATTATTTTTAAGTTTATTTATTTATTTTGAGAGAGACAGAGACAGCGCGAGTCAAAAAGGGACAGAGAGAGAGGGAGACAGAGAGAGAATCCCAAGCAGGCACCACGCTGCTGGCACAGAGCCTGATGCGGGGCTCAAACCCACAAAACTGTGAGATCATGACCTGAACCAAAACCAAAAACCTGACCCTTAACCAACTGAGCCACCCCAGTGCCCCTGACATCTAACTAGTTTAAACATTAGTGGATTATTCATTGCTTGAATGTTTAATTCTTATTATTATTATTAAAGTTTTTTTATTTTTGAGAGAGAGAGAGAGAGACAGACAGAACGTGAGCAGGAGAGGGGCAGAGAGAGAGGGAAACACAGAATCTGAAGCAGATTCCAGCCTCCAAGCTGTTAGCTCAGATCCTGACCAGGCTCGAACTCATGAACCGTGAGATCATGACCTGAGCTGAAGTCAGAGACTTAACTGACTGAGCCATGCCATTCAGGCGCCCCTGAATGTTTAATCATTAAAGGCTGTTGTAGTGATTGTTACATTTTAATAAATGAAAATTCTTGGAATGTAGTAAGTACTTAATAACTATTAATAACAAAATGATAATAATAAGACATAGTAAATAACAGGCCTGTATCCTTTCCATGTATAAGATATGTTGTGCTGAAATCTTTTAAAGATGTCAAAAGGAAGGAAGCTAGTTTCTTACTGAGAAAGGCCTTGTAGGAAAACCAGTGACATGATGGACTCAATGCTTATTCTCTAATTTTCACCTCTAGAAATTGTCAGTTTCTTAGTTACGCTCTAGTTATTTAGTTCTAGTTATCTGGTTCTAGGTAACTGCCTGAAATCAACCAAATTCACAAGATCTGAAATTATACATTAGAAAAGAGAAAAAACATAAAAAGATATGGGAGCAGGATGCCTTAGTTGTGTGATTCCTCCAAGAACCAAGATCTCCAGGAAACTGAATTGGTAATTTGTGACAATGTATACATTACAAAACTATCATAATGATGTTTCCTTCATTAGGCCTAAGTCCCTTGAGGATAAGGATGACCTTACTCATCATCCCATACTTAGTATTGAACATAGTTGCTAGCCGATAGCAAGGTATTCAGAATTGTTGAATGAATAAGCAGAGAGTGACCTGGTGTGCGTATGCTCAGAGCAAAAGAGGCCAGACTTAACGAAGACTTTCCTGGCTCCATAAAGAATTCAGGCCCCACTGACTGGAAGCATTTATGGCTTTGGTCTCTCTCTCTCTCTCACAGTATAATCCTGGCAGATTTGTGCCCTTTGGTTCCTCTTTTCCTAGGGTCCAAGCAAAATACATGTGCTATTCATTTAGCTTAGCTTCAGAGAACTGTTTACCACACAGTGATTAGTCTATGACTTTCATTAGATTCATAAGAACATGTTCTCTAGTGGTTCCCAGGTCACTTACTCAGTAGCCATCTTATAAACTGAAGTTTACAGAGACGTGCTTCTACAGGTAAGGTCTCTTGTTTTATGTTTTTAATATTTATTGGTGCAGACACTGTCTTAAGCACTAGAGATACAAGAGAACAAGACAGATTCTGCCTTAGAAGAGTTTGTATCCTGGTGGGATAGACAATAAATGCATGCATAGACAAGTGTGTTAATTTTTAAATTATTTTCTTTCTGATTTTGTTGCAAGCCTTGGTTACCACTTAAGGCCATTGGCTACAGTGTGGTTTCAGAAAAGAAGAAGTTACCAACAATTTAAAAAAGCCAAACTCAACGGAGTAACATATACATTCTAGTTTCACAACATTGTTGGTCTTTGCAGCATATAACAAATGACAAGGATTCTTTTATTAAGATATTAAAAAGTTCCCAAATTTTAATGGCACTTAACTCTGATTGCTTACTCTCTGTGGACCTCTTATATGAGTGTTTTATTTGGAATAGATTTTTAAAAAATTCTGAATGAAAGGATAAGTGGACTATATATGTATACCACGTATGATTTGGGAGAAACAATTACTGTTTTTGGATATAAGATGGAGACAATAATATTTAGTTACTCATCTGGGTTACAGAGGAAGGTGAATGATTTGATGCTTGAAAACACTAACTCATTCCCCCTAAAAATAATTTTTGTTGCCATTGTTCATTTTATACTATAGTTATGTTATTTTATTATAGAGTATCTCAAAGTCAGTGATAAATTAACCTGGATATTTTGACTTACTTTTCCCCATCCTGTGGGAAGCTTTCTTCAGAAGAGCTCTGTTCTAAGAGAATGTTTTCTTCACACACAGACAGTTGCTGATCATGGTCCCAGTTTGGATATTTTATTTTATTATTTTATTTTATTTTATTTTATTTTATTTTATTTTATTTTATTTTATTTTATTTTTAACATTTATTCATTATTTATTGAGAGATGGAGAGAGAGAATCCCAAGCAGGCTCCATGATGTCGGCTCAGAGTTGGACATGGAGCTCAAACTCACGAACCATAAGATCATGACCTGAGCCGAAATTAAGAGTTGGACACGTAACCAACTGAGCCACCCAGGAGCCCCCAGTTTGGATATTTTAATTGAAACACTCACGTGTGGAGTCCAAATATGTAGAGTGTAAGGCAATCTTTGTTGCTTAACTAGCAGAGCTATGCTAATCTGGCTTTAAACCCTGGATTCTGAGCAGGCTTTCCAGAGATCAGCCATTATTCTTGGATGTTTCCCTAACAATGTGTGTTTTTTGGTATCATTTTCTTTCTCCTGAGCCAGCTTATTTGCATCTTCTCCCAAAGTTAATTCCACATTGATTACTCAAGCTCTGTAATCTGCCTTTTATCTGTGGAGGAATGACTTTATGTTTCAGCTCAGGTTTTATGCTACTGCTGCAAGAAAAGAAAGGACAATAGAATTGTTGATTTCTTTTCATTTGGAATGCCACTGTATCCATGCTGTATGGAGTCACTTAGGGAAATTTGCCTTTTAAATTAATTTATCTGTGAATGATCTTTGAAAATGTTTGTTTAAAGACAAATCAAATGTTTTATTCATTCATTCATCGAATATTTATCATACATCTCCTCTGTGATAGGTTCCATGCTAGATGATGGGTACAGCAGTGATCCAGTTGGACAGAGCCTCTGCCCTCATGAACACTGTCCAGTGGGAGACTCAAAACCCTAACATTACTCTGCTTATAACAGTGTAACAGAAGAGCAAGCCTTAGAGTCTGATGTAAATGGTTCTTCTCTTTAACTTTTCAGAGGGTTTTGGAAATAGCCATCTTTGGTTATTTAAAAAAAAAATCTGGATCCAAATAAATCTACCAAATAAATTTTTTTGGTAAATTTAACTTGGTAAATTAGATTTATTTACCAAATAAATCTAATGGTAGGGAAGTTCCTACCATTCAATCTTCCAAAAAAAAAAAAAAAAAGCCCACAAAATGAATTGCATATGCTCAATCTTTTCCCTTGGTAATTTTGATAATTGTATAAGTCAAAAAGCATCCAGTCCTATCTCCTAATTAAAAATAGACAGACAGACGGACAGATGAACACAAGTATGCATGAGAAAGCTAAAGCCCACAGAGACTTAAGTGAATCTTGAAAGATCACATAATTCAGTTGCTGAGCTGGGACCATTCCCAGGTTTGCTGATTCCAACCACGGTAACTCTTAATCATTGATGTTCAATTTTGCTGAGTCAAACTGAGTAAGGAAGAAATGAGTTCAATTGTACTGGTTAATAGAGGCAGCCATCTGGATCATTTTTCTCCCACAAAAGAGCTCAAAGAGGCGTGTGCCTTAGGCATCCTTACTGCATGTGATACCTCTTAACATCTTTTGCTTCTTTTTTTTTTTAATTTTTTAACGTTTATTCATTTTTGAGCAACAGAGAGCAAGCAGGGGTGGGGCAGAGAGAGAGGGAGACACAGGATCCAAAGCAGGCTCCAGGCTCTGACCTGTCAGCACAGAGCCCAATGCAGGGCTTGAACTCACAGAATATGAGATTAGACCTGAGCCGAAGTCAGATGCTCAACCAAATGAGCCATCCAGGCGCCCCTTGCTTCTTTTTTAAGTAGACTCCATGCCCAATGTGGAACTTCAACTCATGACCCTGAGATCAAGAGTCACATGCTCTGCTGACTGAGCCAGCCAGGAACCCCATTAACATCTTTTGATTCATATATAAGATGGATCATTCCTGACAAATTTTGAGATTTCTCTCTCTCTTTATCTCTATCTGTCTACCTATCTGAAATCTCTGAGGAGGAAGGTCATTTAAATCAAACTGTTATTAAGACTGCACCTCATAATCTAACACTTAATTCTACTGGATGTTGATGGGAGATTAGTAATGTGTATGGTATATTCAATATCCAATGCTGTCTTATCCCCCCATAAACATGCCCAATAAAGATTAATTAGGAGGAGACAGGTTAGAGCTATGTTTTATATTAAGAAGATTTTCTATATACTTAAGATATGATTCTGTTGTCAGAAAAGAGTTAATTTTGCACTGTATTCCAGGTTTCCCTGGGAAGATAGAATTTAAGTACAGAAGATATGCTTACTTGGCCAGTTTTTGTAGTAATCCTAACACAATAAAATAGTAATAATAGCTAACATGTCCAGCATGCTCACTGTGTGCCAGGCAGTGTTAAGTCCTTTGTATTCAACTTTTCTTCTAGTTTCAAAACAGCATTAGGAGGAGGGAGCATTACTCTCTTGAGGTTACAGACATGAAAGCTGGTGCTTTGAAGTTAGAGTTCATGCAAGATCACCAGTAAGAGCATGAGCCCAGGTCTTCTCAGTGCAGGACACTATTCTTTAATCATAATGCTGGACTGCTCTACCAAGTTCAAGGTGGCCCTTTTTACATAATCACATCCTTATTCAGAGAGGCTGACATTCTCCAATAAACAGACCAATTCCTTACCTTTAAGAACTCCTAATTTCTTCTACTTTCCAACCACTGTCTGCTGTGATTTCCCAGATATTCCATAAAAATCTGTTTTGTAGACTCTCCAACCTTTTAAAATGTTTGTACGCACTCCTCATATACCTAAAAGTTGTGTTCCTGTCCACAAACTGAATGACACATTTGTAGACACTTCCTTGGAGGACCTGCGTGTGTTCAGGGAGATGATGTGGGTTGTAGCAGCATGTGTAAAGATTGTTTTCTTGCTCACAATTGAAAATGCATCGCCATTTTAGTTCTGCGTGGGGGTCCTCTCACTGGAAACTACAGGCTGCGGCAGTTTCACCTGCATTGGGGGTCTGCTGATGATCACGGCTCTGAACATGTGGTGGATGGAGTGAGATACGCTGCAGAGGTAAGCCAACAGACATAGATTCATGATTCAGTGTTTTCCTAGGTGATGGGATTTAAGGAACGCAGAGGGCAACTCTCTTGACTCCAAATTGATCCTGAGTCAGTTAGGTTTCTCGGTGTCTGAAATTGCTTTATTCAATCAACATGAGAGTTTATCAATATGAGAGCGATCAGTGTGGCTCTTCTGAGTCTTATACCAACTCTGAGAGCTTAGGGTTATTGTGCTCATTCTAGAAATGAGTAAACTGCAGATTTGGAGAGATTAAGTAACTTATCCAATTAGGGGGTGGGTAAGATGGATTTAAATTCAAGTTTGTCTGATACCAAATTACAAATCTTTCTATTCTATCTATTGTGCTTCCCGAAAGTCGACTGAGAAGGCAGAGAAAGAGACATTTGATTGGGGCCCAACTGTGTACGTATTTGGTCCAGACAGAGATACATACTAATATCATATTTTGTAGAGGTAATAGTGAATGGCGGAGTTTCTTGTAGGGAAGAAAAAACAAAGACACAAATTCTCCTAAACTCTACATTACATCTATAATTACAGGTATAGAATGGAATCTGTTAATTATTAAGGTCATTGGTAAAGCATAACACAATAAAGCATTCATTGACTCTTTAAAAAAATTTTTAATGTTTATTCACTTTTTGAGAGACAGAGACAGAACGTGAGTGGGGGACAGGCAGAAAGAGAGGGAGACACAGAATCTGAAGCAGGCTCCAGGCTCTGAGCTGTTAGCACAGAGCCTAACGCGGGGCTCGAACTCACGAACCACGAGATCATGACCTGAGCCGAAGTTGGCCACTTAACTGACTGAGCTGCCCAGGCATCCATCATTGATTTTTTTTTAAATTGGGAAGTCACTTCTTTATAATTATATTTGTTAATAACACTCTACTTTTTCTAATCCTCTGTTCAATGACAAAGCATAATATACTTCAAGTTTTTATACTGTTAAATATTGCTAACACCCAACTTTTTCATGAGGTGAAAGTGAATTATTGTATGACTCAACCAAAGCTGTTTATGTGAAAATAATTTGGCTTGTGAGCCATCTAGGTGAGACAGAGCAGTGTTACCAGGCCAGTAAAGTTCTTCATTTTCTCATGGTTACTGAGCTGTGGAGTATGGATACTCCTTTATAATTCTGCTGTTCAGAGAAATCCAACCAACAGAACTTTTTTCCAGTTTTACTCTTCCATTCACAGGTACATCTATTCTTTGAGTCTATCAACCAAAGTGTCCATTTTGTCAACTTAAAACACTTTTGTCTGAGGCCAAGTGCTTAAGGTGTGGGACCTGCTCTGTTTTCAGGATGGGGAAATAAAATGTATATCCAAAGTGTTCCATATCAGTGGAGAAAAGAAGCCAAGAATGTAGGAAGTGGGACTTCTGAATCTGTGTGGTGCCTCAGTTTATATCATCTGCTGAACAGTTTTCATGTTGCTTTCTCACATTTTGTGTTCTAAATTTAACACATTGTTCTAAATCTTAAAGGCTTTGTGGCGATTGAGCTGGCCTTGGGTTACTGCTTTGTAATATTCCTAAACAACTAAGAAAAATTAGTCACATTGCTTTATGGTTTTACTTTCTAGTTTCATAAACTTGAATGCGTACTCTCAGAGAGATCTTATCTGAGCTGGCAAGTTGTTTCTTGAAAAGGGCACCCATATCCTGAAATTTTCCAGAAGCTCGGAGTCCTGACTTGCAGAGCAAGAAACATCTTTGTAGACTTTCCTTCTTGAAGGAGATAAAGCTTTGACTGGAATTTCATATTTTCTTTAATATATGTTTAAGACTATTTCTTATTTTGTTCATTTGTTCATGAATTCATTCACTCTTTAAGAATTCATTGTGACCCTATTATGTCCCCCATGTTTGCCTAGCTGACTTGTGCTCATCCTGAAGGGAATGCTGGAAGGAAGTAGGGATAGAACAGGGAACACTTCCCTGCAAAGAGCCCTTCAGCCCCAACCAAAGGATGAGCAGCAGTGAGCCAAGCAAAGGAGAGAGACAGCAGTGGTCCTGCACGGGATCATGTATGAGGACTTGGGGTGGGAAGTGCATCCCGTATTTGAAGAACAAAGTGGCTAGTTGGATTGGTGCATGAACAGGGAGGAGAGCTGCTCCAGGTAGGGTTGGAAGGGCTGGAGGGCCTGCACTTAGTAAGGTAAGTCATGGTAAGGATTGTGCACTTCATTCTCTGTGCAGTGGGAAGCCACTGACTAGCTTTGAACTGGAAAGTGATCATATTTGCATTTAAAAAAACATTCTAGGTACCATTTGAAAATAAATTGGGTTGAAGCAGGGATGGATAAGAGGAGTCAGTGAGATTTTTTGGGGGAGTTCCAGGTAAATCGATGATAGTATAGTTAATTGGAGTGCTGGCTAGAAGTATAGACTGGAAGTATCCCCCTTCAGTGGGATTTGTTGATTAATTTGGTTTGAAGGGGAGAGGAGGAGGGGGTCATGTTTTCTGGTTTGAGACAGGAATGCTGATGGAAAATGAGGAAGTCTGGGTCAGACCTCAGAGTTGGGGGGATGTTAGAGGTAGATGATAAACATTAATAAATGGTACGTGATAAGTTCTTTGATAGGAACATACCATGGGAGCTGATAGTGTTACTGAATAGTTAGGAAACGTTTCTTTGTGATTTATGTGAATTGAAACTGAATGTCTAAGAGTCACTATGAGAAAATCTAAAGAGCTTCTCAGCAAGTGGGGACAGCAAGACAGATGACCCCAGGCAGGAGTAAGGTTGGCATGTTTAAGAAGCAAAAGCCTTTGGCTTCTGGGATTGGAATTAACGAGGGAGAAGTTATAGGCCATGTCCTGGAGAAGCAGGCAAGGACCATGCCTTGTCAGGCTTTGTGGGGCATGGTAAGAAATTTGGGATTTATCCTTAATGTATCGAGACAAAGATGATGGAAGGTCTTGAGCAGGGGAATGTCATGTTCTACTTTATATTTTATAAAATAGAACCAGCTGCTATGTGGAGAAGAGGTTGGGCTAAGGTTGAAACAGGGAGACAAATTTGAAGCTTATGGATGTAGTGCAAATGAGCAATGATGGTTTGGGGTATGGGTGTGGTGGAGATGAAGAGAGCTAGATGAGTCCATGATGTGTTTGCAAAGTGAAGTCAGTGGGACTTGGCAATGAAAAGGATGACAAGATTGAAGGGAGAAAAAAAGAGGGGTCTAGAAACACTCCTAAGATTTTGGCTTGAACAAACAGGATGGTTCTGCCATTTACTAAGATGGGCAAGTCCAGGGAGAAGCAGATTGCAGAGAGAAGTTAACTTTCTGTTTTGCACATGTTAAGTTTGAGGTGTCTATTAGATAGATATCCTTGGCTCACATTCAAGAGGGCTGTTGGGTGCAAGTGTGGACTTTAGGGAAGAGGTCCAAGCTGGCGCTGGAGGCATTTGGGAGTCACTTACTTTTAGTTTCAGGTTCAAAAGAGTCCCTTTGTGCTGAGCTGTAGATAGGAGTCTAAAGTGTTAATTAGTTTTTCCAGCTACATTTGTACCTAATTTCGTGACTGTCATTGAGTTGTACCCTCTTACAAAATAAAAAGAAGAAAAGAAAGGAAAGGAAAACCATTTAAAATGTACCATATAAAAACTTAACTTGAGGTCTACTCTGATGATTTGTAACTGTTATAGAGAGATTAAAGTGATCTATATCATGAAAAACCATATCCCAAGGGTTAGGCATCTATACAAAGTAGACTAATAATCCACTCCATATTTAAAATTTTTTAAATGTTTATTTATTTTTGATACACAGAGAGACAGAGCATGAGTGGGGGGATGGGCAGAGAGAGAGGGAGACACAGAATCTGAAGCAGGCTCTGGACTCTGAGCTGTCAACACAGAGTCTGACGCGGGGCTCGAACCCACGGACTGTGAGATCATGACCTGAGCCGAAGTCAAACGCTCAACCGACTGAGCCACCCAAGCGCCCCTAATCCACTCCATATTTAGAACTTCATCTGACTCCAGTTTGTGCAGATTATATAGTAAGCATATTAAATATGTAGTTGATAGTAAAACTATGATTTTAACATTAATGGCAATCTTGGGCATGCTAAGCGTAATTGACATATCAGTAGTATGCAGTTAAAAATGCCAAAGTTGAATAATACTATTATTTAGGAATTATTTTCCAACAGGGAAGAATCTTCTCATTTCCATTGTTGTCATGACTATGACTTCAATCACCGTGGCTGTTGTTGTTAGTCAGGAAATGTGAGTTTGCTATTTGTTTGAGTTTTAATTCAAATACAAATGCTAATACAAGTGATAACAGTTTCTCTGAAGGTATTGCTGCCAGTTAGGCAAGGTGTGTGGGAGAAAGACTTGTTTAAAAAGAGTTTTGTTGCTCTAGTTTCCCAGAATATCCTAAACATTTGCTGTTTTTTAACCAGCAGAAGGATGTATAGATTCATTTCTCTTTAGTTACATGTTCATTTTCTAGTCAATTGTGGTTGTGAACCTAAAGAAGTCATTTCACATCTTTCTATCTCTTTGGTGTCATCTCTTACTAAGTGAGCTGATGGATTGGCACAGAGCCATTTTAAACAACCTTAATGTTCTTTTCAGCCCCTCCCTTCCAGTGGAATGTCATCTATCTCATGTGAGCCAAATGAATTTTGTTTCATCATTTAGTGTTTTCAGGTTTTGTTCCTCCTCCAACTATCTCACACCAACTTGGAACGTGGTGCCACCGGAATCCACTTTTTTTTTTTTTTTAATGTTTATTTATTTTGAGAGAGAGAGAGAGAGAGACAGCAAGGGCGGGGCAGACAGAGGATTCAAAGCGGGCTCTGCACTGACAGCAGGGAGCCCAATGTGAGGCTCAAACTCATGAACCGTGAGATCATGACTTGAGCTGAAGTCGGATGCTTAACTGACTGAGCCACCCAGGCACCCCTCCACTTTTTTTTTCATTTAAATTTTATTTAGTTAACATACAGTGCAATACTGGTTTCAGGAGTAATATTCAGTGATTCATCACTTACATACGATTCCCAGTGCTCATCACAAGTGTCCTCCTTAATGCCCATCACCCATCTAGCCCGTCCCCCACCCACCTCCCTCTATGAACCCTCAGTTTGTTCTGTCTTTAAGAGTCTCTTGTGGTTTGTTTCTCTCTCTTCTATTCCCTGACCCCCACCTTTCCATATGTTCATCTGTTTTGTTTTTCTTAGACTCCACATATGAATGAAATCATATGGTATTTGTCTTTTTCTGTTTGACTTATCCTGTTTAGTGTAATACATTTTGGCTCCATCCATGTCCTTGCAAATGGCAAGATCTCATTCTTTTTTGATGGCTGAGTAATATTCCATTGTATATGTGTACCACATCTTCTTTATCTATTCATCAGTCTATGGATATTTGGGGTCTCTCCATAGTTTGGCTATTGTTGATAATGCTGCTCTAAACATTGGGGTGCACATACCCCCTTTGAATCTGTATTTTTTTTATCCTTTGTGCAATTGCTGGGTCACAGGGTGGGACCCACTTTTGTATTTTCTATCTGGATATCCCACAGTTGTCCTTGATTATTTGTGGATGGTGTACTATTTTATAGTTTTGTGGCTATTTATGATAATTCTTATTTATTCAGAAATCCCCCATATTAGTTGCCTGTAAGATGTGAAGTTATAGTTAAAGCATGGGATTAAAAACATGTCTTTGAACATACTAAATCCTCTCTGTAAGAGTTAGCTAGAAAGGTTATTTGTGCATGAAACCCTTTATATGTGTTTCCTTCCTGAGTTGCCAAAAGGATTTATTTAAAGGAGATTTTATCTGAAGTCAGTCCCTCATATAGGGGTTGTTAGACCACATGGTCTACTCGTGATCTTGGCTGAATCATGTGAGTGTGGCACATTGCCCTTTAGCATCTATCTTAGTTTAGATGGTTCTTCCCCTTAATCAGGAATGAAGATCTTCCCAGAGTGGTTTTCTGCCGTATTGTTATTCTACAGTCTTCCACAGTTGTTTGTGTGATAGGGATACTGCACTGTTTACAATGGCAGAACATTTAGAACACCTTTGGATTTTGCATGAGGTCCGAGTTGTGAAGTAGGTGTAACCTATTTTCTAGAGTTCCAAGTCTTCCAACTCCTTCCCTCTCCCCATCTTTCCTTTCCCCCACCTCAGTAGCACCACCTGCCTCTCATTTTCATCCTCAGACACCTCTGGTTCCTAGTTCCTGTTCCTAGACAAAGCCTCTTTGTCCCCATTAAAAGTTGCTGTCAGCAAAGGATCTGAACATATTTATAGATGGTAATAAATGTGTGAATATTGCTTAAAATAGTTGTGTTAAGGAAAGTTTGCACTTTCAAGCCATAAAAAGTCTTAGAGTACAGTGATGAACAGCTGACTGGGCAGTTTCAGGAACAATTGGCACTGTCCTTAGCAGCAGGACTCAGTCACTGCAGACCTCAGTGGACTTCTCCGCCATCCTGTGAGCCTAAGCTCATTTAGTGGACTCTGCCACCAGCTGGGACCTGACCTAAGGCGGCTCTGTTGCAATCCCACCCTTGCAAGGCTGTGGGGGAGCCTTAAGTCACTCAGGAGCAATGGCTGGAGATTGTTCCTTGGCAGGATAGTCCAGAGCATTCTAAATAGTGATGTAGAACTTCTGATAGTGCACCACAGACTAAGTGGCCATGGTTTTTGTCTCTGGTTTTTGGATGAAAACAAATAAGATTCTGTCCAAGATTCTTGTGAAGAATATGTTATATACATGAGTGCACAGCACCAGAACATCTATATAAATATTCTATTTTCATTTATGTTTTTAAGGATGTTTTACAATAAAACATTTGAATTATGTTGCATACCTCCCTTTCAGCTCCATGTTGTTCATTGGAATTCAGACAAATATCCCAGCTTTGTTGAGGCAGCTCATGAGCCAGATGGACTAGCTGTTTTGGGAGTATTTTTACAGGTGAGAATACACTGATTTCAGCTTAAATAATTAATCAGTCATGTTGGATAAAGAGTTTCAGTCATGGAGAAGATAGTCTACCACTTTTAATAGTAAACTCATTCTAACTTTAATGTTTTCCTTTTGCAATTAATATTAAAAATTCATGTATTAATTTATGATTCATCTAATAGCCCACAACTACCTTAGGAGATTTGTCTTCTGTTTCCTCTTATTGTCCATTGATCATTTTTATGTGGGTGGAAACAGCAGCAGCAGCAACAACAATAATAGTAGCAGGAATAACACTAACATTCTGAGAAGAAGATCTTTATTGTAGGCTCTTATTGTAGGATTTATTGTAGGCTCTTCCTGATTGCACAGTCTTTAGAGATAACAGACAGTCAAGTTCAAGTTCCTGATTCTTGAAACACTAGTTTTACCACAATGGTTTGTTGTCTCAAACACACTGGCCAATTTTTTAAAAATTTTGTTGTAGTTTCCTTTGTCCAATATTCACATGGGATTAGGCAAGTATCATTGTTATAATACCCGTGGGTGGGTTGGGCTCCCACTGCACCACATTCTTGCAGGGCGTGCACTTCTGCTTTGCCACCGACTCTGTGTGTGATGTAACTCGTTGGGGCTGGGACTGGGGGAAGCCCAGGGCAGAAGGGAGGGAGGCATGAATGACAGCGGCTCCCTCCCTTTGGCCACCAAGTCTGCTGGTGGCAGTGGAGTCCAAGTGAAGCAAGAGATTATACTTTCATCCTGAAGGATTTAAAACCTTCAGGTCGATTCAGGACATCCCTAACAATGAAAAGAGTTACATCTATTTTTCTGATGATTTCTACTCATGACAATATATCGTTTTGGTTCAGGACCTCAAATCATTTTAGGTTGAGAATGGGAGATGTTTTCTTTTAATACTTTGATGTCACAAGAGTCTGTTTAGATGTAGGGTCTGTAGGTCACATCTGGTTGAATTGTGCAAGTATTATGTTAGAGTTTCCTAAGCAAGTTTTCTCTTAAGTTAACCTGTACATTAAGCCTTCATAAAGCTAAAGAATATGTAGCTGTTACTACTCATTTTAGAATCAAACTTATAATTCAGCCAAGGAGCCCTGTAACATTATCTTGTTATTCACATTCTCTGGCATGCTAAAGCCAGCAGGTAAAAGACAGATTCATTATAGAACAATTACTGTTTGTTCTGGGTTGGCAAAGGTTTTTCAAAAAAAGGGTTAAAAAAAAAAAGTGACTGGCATGGAGTGAATCAGACCTGTTCTGTTAACAATAACCATTTCTTTTGAAATTTCATGCTTTCAGATTGGTGAACACAATTCTCAACTGCAAAAGATTACTGACATTTTGGATTCCATTAAAGAAAAGGTACAATAAAATACTGTTTGCTAATGACTTGTTCTCTCCTGAATTCTCTTACCTTCTTTTAATAACTTAGACTTTGGACATTGGATATGTTATCTGCTTTGAAGCAGGTTTGGAACACACTTGACCAATAGAGCAGCAGAATTAACCTATTGGCAAGTGTGTTTTGAAAATTATGAAGGGGTCTTAAATTATCTAAAACCATTACTAATAAATCTATGCATACTTAGTTTCTCATATTGGAGTTTTGCACAATAAGCATTTAGTTGCAGCACATTTCAAACAAATCTTGTGCTTCTTAAATAAATTTAGGTAATGTGCTGCTTCATGTAAAATTTTTAGATTAAGGCAGATACTTTTTTTAAAGATACAAAGGCAGATACTAAATAATTCCATGAGTTAAAGAATTCCAGTAAAATCGTATTTCATGAGATGTGTGTTTTTTTGAGGTCTGTGTAAAGCTATCCCATTGTAATTTGTAGGAATTCTTTTTTCTCCACTAGGGTAAACAAACTCGATTCACGAATTTTGACCCATTATCTCTGCTTCCTCCGTCCTGGGACTACTGGACATACCCTGGTTCCCTTACGGTCCCACCTCTTCTTGAGAGTGTCACATGGATCGTTTTAAAACAACCTATAAATATCAGCTCTCAACAGGTATGTCACTGCTTCAAGGTTGATTCTGATTTACTAGAGGAAACGGGACTGAAACTTTTTAAAAAAATAAAAACCCTGCCCTTAATTTCTGCTGCATTATGAAGCCTGTGTTTTCCCTTCATTAATCAGATAGGTGGTTGGACCAGGTAAAACTTGTGTCCCTTTCTTTTTTGACCTTCTATGATTAGATGATTTCTCTCCCAGTTGTTAGAAATGCCATGTGCATACAGACACTGAGGAAAGTGAAGTGGCTTTAAAGGCTATAATTGTTTTCTTTTTTGGTCTGAGATATAAACAGGCTAGGATATAAATGAGCAAATCAGAAGCGAGGCTACTCTTTTTTTTTTTTAATATGAAACTTATTGTCAAATTGGTTTCCATACAACACCCAGTGCTCATCAAGGGGACTTTCTCCTTTTTGACCTCAGTCCCTAGACCTGCTCCTCCTACAAATTTGACATTCAGAAAGTAAGCAGTGAGAACAACAATGGATCTTAAGGCTTTTGTTGACAGAACTTTTGTGGGGCTGCTTGAGGGACTTTGAGCATTTGCTAAGGCGCTATTTGAGCATTTGCACCCGTGCTGTTTTAGTGAAGACATTTCCTCACTTGTTTTTCTGAAAAACATATTGAGCCCCCACGATAAGCCAAGCAGTCTGCAGGCTCAAGATGTCTTTGGGCCTAGAAACTCTGCTCAGATCTACAATCTGTGTGACTAACCAATCTGACAGGTGGATGCTATATCTTCTGGGATGCTGTGCTTAGTGGGTTTTATTTTCTTTTTGTTTTCCTACTTGAATTACTTGCTGCAAAATCTGAATAAGAACATAGTCTAATAATTTTTGCAGCTGATAAAGCACTTCTATTTTGGGCTAGCCCACCTTCCTAGCTGTTTATTTTTTTCCCCCAATCAAAGACTAGAGCTGGTTCACCTTTTCCAAGGTCATGTCAGATAACATTTCTCCTTGGCATGTTGAACACATCCAACTTCTGTTGGCCTTGTCTTTAGGATTAAAGCCAAATAATACTCTGGAACATACTAATTAAAACGTTTTGTAAAAGTTGGGATTGAAGTCCAGAGTTTGACTGACATGGAAATTCCTGCGACTTTTTCCAATCATGAATAAGGTGCATTGTGTCATAAGAAAAATGACCTGTCATTGATTCAGTGGCCTTAGTAATGGAATACATTTTTCTTTCCTTCATGTGTTAAACTGTTTACTTTTACATTCCTTTGTTAAATTTGAACAAGTTAACAGTAGGAATTGATAAATCATAATAGAAAGGTAGTAATAATAGGAGCTCATGTTCTTCCTCATGTTTTAAGGATATTTTTATTTCTTAAAGCCACTTGGAAAATAACTTTTTAAAATCCACCTGCCATTTGGAAGAGAATATGTTAAAAAATATAATTTAGTTCCTTAAAATGCATAAGACTAACCTAAACAAAATGACTCGCTGTAGGGGCACTTGGGTGCCTCAGTTGGTTGAGTGTCGGACTCTTGATTTCTGCTCAGGTCATGATCTCACATGAGATCAAGTCCTGCCCTGGGTTCCACACTGAATGTGGAGCCTTGTTGAGATTCTCTATCTCTCTGTCTGTTCCTCCCCTGCTCTCATGCTTGTGCTCTCTCTCTCTCTCTCTCAAAATAAATAAATAAACATTAAAAAAAAGACTCACTGTAAAGTTAGGAATTGTGACTAGGTGTGGATACACTGCTGTATCTTATTTAGGTCTCAATTAATTAATATTACGTATTAATGGGGTATTTATATGGTAGAATATATAAAATAATAGCTATATTTTAGAACTTTAGTATGAATGATAATTCACTGTGATCTACTTACATTCACTTAAATCTATAGTAGGAGTACTTTCAGACATTTTCTAAACAGATGGACGTGATTATCTGGGTAATAATCTAAATTTTTATAATATGACATTATGGTGATTTTAAGAGTTAAAGAATGAAGCAAAAGATATTTTAAAAGTCCAATCCCAGTCTAACCATGAGAAAAACATCAGAGAAAGCCCAAATGAGGGACATTCTACAAAACAGCAGGTTAGTGCTCCTCAAAACTGTCAAGGTTATCAAAAGCAAGGTAAATCTGAGAAATTGTCATCAAGAATGCTCAAGGAAATATGACTACCAAGTGTAATGCTGTTTCCTGGTGAGATCCTGGAACATATAAAGGTATTAGGTAAAAACAAAGGAAATCTTAATAAAGGATGGACCACAGTTAATAGTAACATATTAATATCAGTTCACCAATTGTAAAAAATGTACCATGTAATGTAAAATATTAATAATGGGAGAAATTGACTATGAGGTATATGAGAACTACTCGTACAATCTTTTTAATAATTCTGTAAATTCAGAACTGTTCTAAATGTTATTTTAAAAAAATCCAAAGCCTGAGAGAGTTGAGATGATTATTCAGTTATCTGTTTCCTATAAAGTAAAATGAATATGTCTTTTGTGTATACCACTTGAGAGTTACTTTCCAAACGATAATTTTTAATCTCAACTTTGGCAGCTGTTTATTTTTGAAGTCCCTGAGGCACATTGTTTTATTTATTTTCCAATTCTACCATATAATGTCACTAGCCATGAAGATTAAATTCTTTTTTTAGTGAGTTAGTGCCAATTTTTTTTTCTAGGTTTTTCTACTGCTATTTCTTGCCAAGTCACTGTTTGACCAAAAAGGCAAATCAGGCAGTTTTCATTTTCTTTTATTTGATTCAAGCCCATTTTTGTCCCCAGAGTCACTTATTGAAATGCTTGATTTAACTGCCAAGCCAGTAAACAGATATGCTGTTTTCAGATAGTTTTGATAACAGATCCATCATTCTCTTTGGAAGGCGAAGCTAACTTTTCTGTCAAGTTTCTTAGGGTTATCTTAAATTATCTAAATTGTCTTACTCATCTGCTGAATTCAGTGTACAGAAGACTTGGTTTTAATTCTTTGCGCTTTTTTTTTTTTTTTAAATCTCTTATTTGTTATGATCTTTTCATACAATAAAATTCATGAATTTTAGTGTGCAGTTGATTTTGTTATTGTATATTACTGTGCAGCAACCACTAGATCAAGATATGAAACAGATCACTTGGCCCGAAAATTCCCTTGCGCTCTACCTCCTTACTCAACCATGGCTCTGGGCAGTCTTTGAGATGCTGTTACTAGGATTCTGCCTTTTCTAGAATTTTATTTAAATGGAATCATACAGTTACATAGATTTTTGTGTTTCTACTTAGCATAATGTTTTTAAGATTCACTGACTCTTACTGAGTAATATTCTATGATATGGATATACCACATTATTTTATTTTTTTATCAGTTTATTTTTTTTATTATATGATATTTATTGTCAAATTAGTTTCCATACAACACCCAGTGCTCATCCCAACAGATGCCCTCTTCAATGCCTATCACCTACCCTCCCCTCCCTCCCACCCCCCATCAACCCTCAGTTTGTTCTCAGTTTTTAAGAGTCTCTTATGCTTTGGCTCTCTCTCCCACTCTAACCTCTTTTTTTTCTTTTTTTTTTTTCCTTCCCCTCCCCCATGGGTTTCTGTTAAGTTTCTCAGGATCCACATAAGAGTATACCACATTATTTTAAAATCTATTTACCAATTGATGGACATTTGTGTTGCTTCCAGTTTGGGGCTGTTATGAATAATAGCTATCCATATTTGGGTGTTAGGAATAATTGTCATATATTTTTTTGTGGACACATGTTTTCACGTTTTGTGGCAGTTCCTAACACTAGATTTACTAGATCATGTGGTAAATTCATGTTTAATTCTCTAAGGTACTGCCATATTGTTTAAAAAAATTTTTTTTAATGTTTTAATTTTATTTTTGAGAGAGAGAGAGAGAGGGAGACACAGAATTTGAAGCAGGCTCCAGGCTCTAAGCTGTCAGCACAGAGCCCTATGTGGGGCTTGAACTCACAGACTGTGAGATCATGACCTGAGCCGAATCAGACACCTAATTAGCTGAGCCACCCAGGCACACCTGCCATCTTGTTTTTTAATGTGGCTGTTCCATCTTCCATTCTCACCAGCAATATATGAGATTTCTAGCTCTTCCACATCCTTGTCAGCAGTTAGTGTTGTCAGTCTTTTTAACTTTAGCCATTCTAGAGGTTATATGTGATTTCTAATTTGCGTTCATCTGATGACTAGTAATGTTGA
The DNA here is from genome assembly GCF_028018385.1 of Neofelis nebulosa. Taxonomy (NCBI): domain Eukaryota; kingdom Metazoa; phylum Chordata; class Mammalia; order Carnivora; family Felidae; genus Neofelis; species Neofelis nebulosa. The sequence goes on from NC_080795.1 coordinate 33,326,650, forward strand.
GCATTTTTCATACGTTTATTGACTATGTATATCTTTTTTTGGTGAAATACCTGTTCAAATCATCTTTTCCTTTTTGAATTGGGTTTTGTCTTTTCATTATTGAATTGCAAAAGTTCTTTATACAATCAGGATAAAGCCCTTTTTAAAATACATGTTCTGCAAAGTTTTCTCCCAGTTTGTTGCTTGCACCCCCCCCATTTTTAAAACTATGTCTTTTGAAGAGCAAAAGTTCTTAATCTTGATGTAATTCATTTTTATCAACTTATTCCTTATAATTTGTGCTTTTGATGACCTGTTTAAGATTTCTTAAATCTAACTATATGCCTCCAAATATTTTTTTCATACTTTAATAGTTGTAGCTCTTACGTTTAAGTTTTTGATGACTTATGAGTTGAACTTTTATGTATCCTGCACCCCATTTTCTCATTCCTTTCCTTCTGATATTTCAATTATGCATACTTTAACTTTTTAATATCATCTAACACATCCCCAAGGTTCTATTTTTTTTAAATAATTTTTTCATCTCTGTTCTTCACCAGGGATAATTTCTACTTATCTATATTCAAGTTCATTTGCTCTTTCCTCTGTCATGTCAATTTGACTATTAAGTCTATCTAGTTAATTTTTTTGTTTTAGCAATTTTATATTTTAGTTCTAAAATTTTATTTGGTTCTCTTTTATTATATCTATTTTTATTCTGAGACTTACCACTACTCTGCTAAGATTTCTCAAGCATTAAAATGATGCTTTGTTTAACATATGACCCTCAGGTAGTTAAAATACTCATTTAAAAATCCTTGTAAATTCAGGGGCCCCTGGGTGGCTCAAGTTGGTTAAGCGTCCAACTTTAGCTCAGCTCATGATCTCGTGGTTTGTGAGTTCGATCCCACATTGGGCTCTGTGCTGACAGCTCAAAGCCTGCTTCAGATTCTGTGCTTCCCTCTCTCTCTGCCCCTCGCCTGCTCACACACTCTCTCTCTCTCTCTCAAAAAAAAATAAACATTAACAAAAAACTTAAAAGTTAAAAAAAATTCTTGTAAATTCCTAATTTGGTTCATCTTGGGTGTGACTCTGTTGATGTAAATAACTTTGCTTATGTCACTCCATAAGCAATGGAGTTGCTTTTTTGGAAAAGGTGTCCATTTTCTTGACTCTTGGCATGTTAAGTAATTTTTTATTGTATTCTAGATGTGATGAACATTAAGTTGTGGACATTCTGGATTCAGTTACTTTTCTCTGATGAGCACTTTTTCCTCTATGCTAGCAGGTAATTTTTTTGATAGGGCTTGAACTTCAGGTTTTTGTTCTCATGCAGCAGCTCTGGTCTCAGTACAGCCATGTGTGGTTCTTGGGTGTAGAGTTGATGACCCTCTCTGCCTCTATCCTTGTAACACCAGTGTGCTCCATTGCACTCTGTGCACCTTGCAGACTCTTCTCAGGTCCAGGTGAAAAACTGGAAATTGGAACTCACTTATAGAGCTCCCATCTCCCCTTCAAGTGAGCATAAACTCCCCACCTGAGTCCCTCTGCTTCTGTTCACTCTCCAGTACCTGTGACTAGTTGCTTTTTGTATTACATCTGGGTTTTAGCGTTGTTTTCCACAGGGAGGTTGTCTGCAGTCCAGCATATCTGGAAGCAAAGTTCTAACATCCTTTTTAAATAGTAAAATGTTATATTTTGTAATTAATGATAATGATCTAGGAATAGTTTTCTTAGCTTCTGCATCTTTAGGCTAAATGTGAAATGGGGAAAGAATCCATTTGCTTGAACATTGATTTTGACTTGATATAAAACTGTGTATAGTTAGCTTTGAAATTAAAGTTCTAAATTATAGGAGACAGTACAAGTCAATTCTAGAATCGTTTATTAATTGCTAATTCTTGTAGGGCATAATACACAAAATTACAACGAAGTGTTAAAAATGTCCCTTATCCTCAAGTAGTTTGTAATCTGATAGACAAGATAAAATAAATGCATAAGAAAGGATATCACAATGGCTGTGCTTGGTATGTAAGAGATATAAAGTGTAAGGACGTTTAAAAAAGGAGAGACTAGGGGCGCCTGGGTGGCGCAGTCGGTTAAGTGTCCGACTTCAGCCAGGTCACGATCTCGCGGTCGGTGAGTTCGAGCCCCGCGTCAGGCTCTGGGCTGATGGCTCGGAGCCTGGAGCCTGTTTCCGATTCTGTGTCTCCCTCTCTCTCTGCCCCTCCCCCGTTCATGCTCTGTCTCTCTCTGTCCCAAAAATAAATAAGAAAAAAAAAAAAACAAACAAAAAAAAACGTTGAAAAAAAAATTAAAAAAAAAAAAGAAAAAAAAAAGGAGACACTATTTTATTGGAAAAATCAGGAAAAGACTTCATGAAAGAGCTGACATCTGGTCTAGGGAAAATGTGGTGGCTGGTTTGAAGTAGTAAAGGAAAGGGGGCAATTTCAAGATGGAACACCATAAATAAGGCAAGTAAAGGAAGTACAAAAGATATGTGGGCAACTTTGTACCTGAAGTTCTCAAGCTTTAGGGTATACAACAGTTACCTGGGGAAGCTTACCAAAACGTTGACCCTTGGGCCTTGTCAGAATTTCTGATTCAGAAGGTCTGGGGTAGAGTTCAGCAACCTGAAGTTTTATGAATCACCCCAAAGTCTTTTCATTCAGGTGCTCTGGAGCCACCCTTCATAAAACTGGCTTAGAGCAGAACCTGTGTGTGGTCATAATCGGAGATAATCTAGTCAGTTAGAACCCGGTGATTCAGAAGCCAGGCTAATAAGTTTGTTTTGGGGGTCTTATTAGAGGTAGAAATATTACATATTTTAGAATTATATTTTGAAATATTTACACCTGAAACGATATGATGTTCAGAATCTGCTTCAATCTTATCCAGTTTGGGCAGGATGGGAGGTGGAAAGAGAATGAATGAGAATATGGGTGAAATGAAATTGGCTGTGTTAATGGTTGTTGAAGCTGGGTGATGGGTTTGTGGTGGTTTATTATGCTGCCCTTTCTACTTTTGTGTATGTCGGAAAGTTTCCATAATAAAAACTTAACGAAAAGACATTAGGGGAAAATAGGGGGAAAAAAGAGATGCAGTAGTGGTTAGTTAGTATCTGACTTATCTGCCAGACAGCTTATTTATTGAAACTTCCTAGCTGTTCCTCAAGTTCCTCATCTTTATTTATTTTATTTATTTATTTATTTATTTATTTATTTTTTCAACGTTTTTTATTTATTTTTGGGACAGAGAGAGACAGAGCATGAACGGGGGAGGGGCAGAGAGAGAGGGAGACACAGAATCGGAAACAGGCTCCAGGCTCTGAGCTGTCAGCACAGAGCCCGACGCGGGGCTCGAACTCACGGACCGCGAGATCGTGACCTGGCTGAAGTCGGACGCTTAACTGACTGCGCCACCCAGGCGCCCCAAGTTCCTCATCTTTAAAGTGGGGATAATGGGGGCGCCTGGGTGGCTCAGTTGGTTAAGCGGCCGACTTCGGCTCAGGTCACGCTCTCACGGTCCGTGAGTTCGAGCCCTGTGTCGGGCTCTGTGCTGACAGCTCAGAGCCTGGAGCCTGTTTCCGATTCTGTGCCTCCCTCTCTCTGACCCTCCCCTATTCATGCTCTGTCTCTCTCTGTCTCAAAAACAAATAAACGTTTAAAAAAAAAATTAAAAAAAAAAAATAAAGTGGGGATAATAGTATATCATTGATTAAATGAGATATGTATGTAAAGCACTTAGCACATTACCTGGCCTACCATGTTCTGTAAGAGATTTTATTTTCATTATTATCCAGCTTTGGCAGGCAGTGGAGTGCCATTAGACATTTGAGCACTGGAGTGACATAAGCAAAGTTATTTACAAAACATTAGAAGAGAGTATTTCTGCTTGCTGGGCTTGCTATATAAGGAAATTAAAATCTGAGTATTAGAGCCAAGAAAAATAGCAAAACAGGTCATACCTACTTCAGACATCAGGCTGATCTGTGGAGACTGCTGCTAGGACCCCCATAGATGCTATGAGCCTTAGTGACAGAGTGGCCGATTCTCTGTCTGCAAGAAGCCTGGGGTCCGGAAAGTGAGGAGACTGGTAGGGGCCAGCCAAGGATGTGCATTTTCTTGTGCAGAGCCAAGAAAAGCAAATCAGAGCAGACACTGGCAGATGTAGGTCTACCTAGCTGGGCAAAGCGACTGGGAGGGAAATCCAGAGCCAAAAAGGTCAGGGGTTTGGTGAGACATCAGGATAGGTTCAGAGAAAGATCTAGAGTAAATTCCAGTTTCACACCATGAGGTCAAGGTGTTGCAGAGGTAGGGAGCCATGATCAACTTGCAGAGGAGTTATAAGGAGGATGGGCGAGATAAATAAAGCCCAGGTTTTCGGAGGAATCAGCAGTTTCACTGGGAGGCAAGTCATGTTGGCCAAGGCCAGCAAGTGGGTGCCCTGATTCCAGATTCCGGATTCCTGCACAGCCACCTGGAGAGGTCACTCCAGACAAACCTGATCCGCATGGTCTGGGGGAAAGCCTGGGTGTCTTCCCTATGGCTCCAGAGTTTAGATTTTATTTTCCTCTGCTGCTTGACTTCACCAGACAATTATTCGAGTCTCATCTGGCTTTAGCTATAATTTGGTCTAATGAAATATGAGTAATAGTTAAGTTGTAAATATTTGTCTTGCCCATATCTATACCTCTTAAAATACACCTCGGGCGCCTGGCTGGCTTGGTCAGTGGAGCATATGACTCTTGATCTCAGGGTGGTGGGTTTGAGCCCCACGTTGGTTGTAGAGATTACTTAAAAAATAAAATCTTAGGGGCGCCTGGGTGGCGCAGTCGGTTAAGCGTCCGACTTCAGCCAGGTCACGATCTCGCGGTCCGTGAGTTCAAGCCCCGCATCAGGCTCTGGGCTGATGGCTCGGAGCCTGGAGCCTGTTTCCGATTCTGTGTCTCCCTCTCTCTCTCTGCCCCTCCCCCGTTCATGCTCTGTCTCTCTCTGTCCCAAAAAAAATAAATTAAAAAAACGTTGAAAAAAAAAATAAAATCTTAAAAAAAACAAATAATAAAAGACACCTCAAAGTATCATTTGTGGAGAGACCTGGCTGCTTGTATATGATGCATGAACTTATCTCCGTGGACTGTGGTTACAAACTGTTGCCTGCTTATTGTGGAGCACCTCTGTCACCTCTGCCTCCCATCCCGGCCAGGGCTGTGCAAGAAATATTTTAGGCTTCAGTTAGAGATGTGGGAAGTACGGATCCCCCTACTTCTCTGCCATGTAGGCCCACATCCTTTTAGGCTTCAGTTAAATGATGATGACAGAAACTTAATAGATGTATCCTAGTCTGAATCTACTTGCCTCTGCGATTAGGTGACTAACTCGGCTTAGACAATGGAGGCTTTCATTCTCAATAATGTAATAATTAGTCTTTGCTGAAGCAGAGCAGCAAAACAAACACCCAAAACTTACTTGTGTTAATTGACGATGTATTTTAGGTGAATATTTTTGTGACAGTAGAATTATTCAGTTAGCAGTCTGCATTTTACTACTGTAGACCAGTGCTAAATCTTGATAAAAAATATTAAATCACCAAGGAATTGGTGAATAATTTATAAATCATGCTTATAATAGAAAACTTTTCAGCAATTAAAAGTAGTGACATAGGGGTGCCTGGGTGGCTCAGTTGGTTAAGTGTCTGACTCTTGGTTTCTGCTCAGGTCATGATCTCATTGTCTCATGAGTTCAAGCCCCAAATCAGGCTCTGTGCTGACAGTGCAGAGCCTGCTTGGGATTTTCTCTCTCTCCCTCTCTCTCTGCCTCACCCCTACTCACACTGTCTCTGTGTCTCTCAAAATAAATAAATAAACTTAAAAAAATAGTGACATAGATTTATGTTTATTGACAGGCAAGATATCTAAGATATATATTAATTAAAAAAATAAAGTTTCAAAAGAGCATGGCAGTTGAGCCTATTTTTGTAATAAAACACGTTGTGTGTATGCGCATGTGTGCTCATGTGTTTATATAAAGAAAAACATCTGGAAGGATATACTCCATAATGTTAACTGTGATTATGTCTTGTGATTACTAGTAACTTCTGTCTTCCTCTTGATGCTTGTATATTGTATGAAGTTTGTAAGATAAGTAAACATTTTTTTGTAATAAGAAAAATTAAGTTCTTTTGATGAGAAATATGCCTATCCCAGTTAAATTGTATTTAAACATTATCAGAGGTTGAAGGGTACTAGATGTATACCATGGTTGTTGTTTCCAAGGCTCAAGTATGGTGAGGGCAAAATAATTGTTTCAGGAAAACAGTACTTAAAAGATCAAAATTCCATAGGATGAGGACCACAAGGTTCCTGTGCGAACTGAGGCCATGTTGTGCTGGAATACTGATAAGCGTTCATTGTAATTCCAAGAGTTGGAAGACAGCTATTGAAGGAATATAATCCAATGCATTACTTTATAGATGAAGTAACTGAAGGCTAGAGCTCAAGGTCACACAGCTGGTCTGTACCAGGCCCAGAACTGGGACCTAGCCTTGAAAGCCAGTGCAGTGACCTTTCCACTGTCCTCCTCTGACTTGGTAGGTGACATTCTCTGATTTCTAGATATGGACTCTTTGAACCACATTCTAGATGTTGTTTCCTCCTATTCCTTTCATCTCCAGATAAAGAATGCTTATGTACTTAAGTTTTTGAACCCATAGGTATTTGTATAGTGGTGAGAACTTAGTAGAAGTATTGTTTTATTATATATATGACTCATAATTTAGAACACTTTTACTGCAGTATTTTGGTTCCTGGTAAGGGAAAGGTTATATATGACTTTTTTTTAATGTTTATTTATTATTAATTTTGAGAGAGAGAGAGAGAGAGAGAGAGAGAGAGAGAGAGAGAGAACACCAGCAGATGGGAGGCAGAGAGAGAGGGGAGAGAGAATTCCAAGCTGGCCTGACATGGGGCTCTATCTTACAACTGTGAGATCATGACCTGAGCCGAAATCCAGAGTCAGACACTTAACTGACCAAGCCACCTAGGTGTCCCCGCAGGTGTGACTTTCTATGCTGAAACGAATTCTTCTCTTGTTTTCAACAGCTGGCCACGTTCCGCACTCTCCTCTGTACCGCGGAGGGCGAAGCAGCAGCTTTTCTGTTGAGCAATCACCGTCCGCCACAGCCTCTGAAGGGCCGAAAAGTGAGAGCCTCTTTCCATTAAAAGTTGTCACCAGTCGACCACCCCAAACAAGTCGGTGCAGAAAAAAACAAAACACAAAAATCCCTAGTAACAGTTCTTTCCCGGGATTCTGGTTTACAGGTACCATATGGCTGCTGTCAGCTTCAGTACCACAAAGATCAGATCTCTTTAATCAAACTAATAACTTAACTCATCTGTCTCAGATTTTCCCTCATGGGTTTCCAAACAGTAAACATTGTTTGATGTGTGTTAAAACCCATGAAGTGCATCTACTTCAACCTGTGTGAAAACATGGCAGGCATCACAAATCTCAGAATGTATTAAGATTTTCCCCTTGCCCTAGAGATTGAATCAGTCATACCTCTCAGTGATGTTTGGTGAAAAATTTAAATTCTTTTCCAGAATGATAAGATTGTGGTATCTTTTTCTACACAAATGAGTCAGCTTGCTGTCTTGTTATCATTCCAATTCATAAAAAGTCAATAATACTTCCTTTTAAAGTGAATTTTTGTTTTGATTATGTTGTCGATTCTCATCGCATGGTACCTTTAATAGAATGAACAATATGAGTGCTCGGGGGGTGGGGGTGGGGGTGGGGATATAACTCCTTACTCTGTCTATTTCACAGCTCAAAATGAACCGATACCATTTTGGCAAGGAATTCCTCTGGATATAAATGACTGTTTAAACTTTAATGAGTTTTCCCCTATATCACAGTCATGCAGTAATGTTAATGATAAACTGGTTAATAACTGATTAGATACAGTGCTTGCCCAATGTATTGACATGGTTTGAGACTAACAGATTGCAGGGTACCACACAGGTGGAGTGCCCCAAGGGTATGATGGATGGGTCGCCCACTTTCCTCCTATGTTTTGGCAACAGAGCAGCAAACAGTCCCGTGAAGGTTAGTGTTGTGTCAATTGGTGAAAAACATTTACCCGGGTCTCGTATGAATGTACAATGAGTCTACAAACCCTGCAACCCATTTCCTTGGCAAAGCCCATCTCCCCTTTGATACATGTCCCTCAATCTCATAAGTAATTTTGTAAATTGGCTTCTGATATTCATTTTAATCTATCGTCTCTCATATATTTTTGTTTGTTTTTGGTGAAGGAGGATGGTGGAAGTCCTTTTACTCTCTCTGGTACAAATGGAGCGACACTAAGCATTAATCACATTAAGACTTGAACACATGGTACGCTTCTGTCCTCGAGAGAAGTTTAGCTGAGTTTCCTTGATTTTATTAATTTGTGTCACACACCGCTTCTCCTCCAGATGTAGATTTGAATAATTCAAATTATTCTGCAGTAGTCTTCTTGATAGGATCACTGAGAATCAGTAAGTTGTGTAATAATGCTGTACTTGGTTGCAGAAGATAATCTCCTGAAGACTAATGTGGATATTGGTCATTTTTGTTTTCCCCCATCTAGCTTACCCTTCACAGGAGCTTGCCATCTAGTAAATATTTAACGAACTGAATGTTTTAAAATGTTTTATTTGATATCTTTGGTAATTATCTTGCCGCTTGGGATTAAATACATTATAAGTTAATGTAACAAGTAAAATGTAAGTTATCTCTTAAAAATGGTTTCCTTTTACAGGCATGATTATTAAATCTACCTTTGTCACCAGATGTTTTAATGGCTTTAAAAATACCAGTGTTGAATGGTAAAGTGTTTCTTTAGTTTGGAAGGACATGTTGTAAAGTATCCTAGTCAGAGAAAGAAGTCTGTTTCCTCAGAAAAAGTAATGTTCTGTTTGAAGGGGTGCATCATGGGGAGTGTAACTACTTTGCATGAGAGTTATTACTTTGTAATTTATGGTTTCTGCTACAGTATTGCATCGGTTCTATGTTACAAATTGGACTTTAGTAGACTAAAAAAGTCTACACAGCACTGATTATCTTGAAGATTGCGAATTTATTTATCTCTTAGGGGGTGCGAATTTATTTATCTCTTAGGGGGAAAAGGTCTAAGTGTGTGTTGAAGTTGTTGATCTCTTAACAAGATTAAAGAGTTGTAAATACTAATATAGATCTCTTTTGTTTCCCATACGTGTATTGGATTTATGTTTATTAAGCACTTTGCATTTTAATTTAAGTTGAATCCAACCACAATAAAGAAAATGAGACAAACTTTGAACTGTATTAGGGACTTGTATATGCAAGACACAGAATGAGATTCGATTTTTACATTTCTTATTTAGAAGATAATCTCAAACTCACAGAAAAAATGCAAACACAGTACATTGTTTTCTGAATTATTTGAGAGTAAGCTGCCAACCTGCTTCTCCATCTTGCTACAGATTTTAATTTATATTTTCTACAAGTGAGGACATTGTCCTACATGGTTGCAACATGGCTAAAACAACCATGAAATTAATATTGCTTTATTATTACCCCCTAATCTATTTGAGAAAAACTTGTTCATTTAGTTGTCCAGTTTTCTTCAGTTGGAAACGATCCTTCAGTCTTTTCTTGGTTTTATGACCTTGACACTTTTGACGATTATAAGCCAGTTATTTTATAGAATGTCCCCCAATTTGGGTTTGTTCAAGGTTTCCTATGATTAGATACAGGTTATGTATCACTGGCAGGAATATCAGAAAAGCAGTGTTGGATGCTGTGCTCTTCTCGTTTCATCCTATCAGGCAACCAATTGTGATTTTTTTCTCTTATGGAGAATATTCACTTTCATCACTTAAGACAGTGTCTGTTAGGTTTCTCCGCTGCAACGTTGTTTACCCTTTGTAATTAACATATTTGTGTGAGGATGTGTTTTGAGACCACATAAATATTAATTAATTTACTTTATTAAGGAGTTAGCAATTCCTAATTTATTCAGTTACTTATTATCATTATTACTATTATATTATCACTAATACCTTATCTACTTATTCTCATTCACAAATTTTTCTTTTTAAAATTTTTTTAATGTGTATTTATTTATTTTTATTAACTTGTTTTATTTTTTATTTTTTAAAATTTACATCCAAATTAGTTAGCATATAGTGCAACAATGATTTTAGGAGTAGATTCCTTAGTGCCCCTTACCCATCTAGCCCATCCCCCCTCCCACAACCCCTCCAGTAACCCTCAGTTTGTTTTCCATATTTATGAGTCTCTTCTGTTTTGTCCCCCTCCCTGTTTTTATATTATTTTTCTTTCCCTTCCCTTATGTTCATCTGTTTTGTCTCTTAAAGTCCTCATATGAGTGAAGTCATAGGATTTTTGTCTTTCTCTGACTAATTTCACTTAGCATAATACTCTCCAGTTCCATCTACGTCGTTGCAAATGGCAAGATTTCATTCTTTTTGATTGCCGAGTAATACTCCATTGTATATGTGTACCTCATTTTCTTTATCCATTTATCCATCGATGGACATTTGGGCTCTTTCCATACTTTGGCTATTGTTGATAGTGCTGCTATAAACATGGGGGTGCATGTGTCCCTTCGAAACAGCACACCTATATCCCTTGGATAAATGCCTAGTAGTGCAATTGCTGGGTTGTAGGGTAGTTCTATTTTTAGTTTTTCGAGGAGCTTCCCTACTGTTTTCCAGAGTGGCTGCACCAGCTTGCATTCCCAATTTCATATTTATTTTTGAGAGAGAGAGGGAGACAGAACATGAGCAGGGGAGGGGCAGAGAGAGAGGGAGACACAGAATCTGAAGTAGGCTCCGGGCTCTGAGCTGTCAGCACAGAGCCTGACATGGGGCTCCAATTCACAGACTGTGAGATCGTGACCTGAGCTGAAGTCAGATGCCCGACTGACTGAGCCACCCAGCTGCCCCCAAATTTTTCTTGATTTACCCAGTGGGAGCACCTTCAAGATGACTTCTGTGTCCTTTTGACATGTCCCTGTTTGCTTACTTTCTGACAGCAGTTTGACATGCCTGGCTCATCTCATTCTTTCCCTTTCCTAGTCCTAGGATCTACCATTTCTCCAAAGGGACCCTGCTAGTATTGAGAAAACCAGTCTGGGTTCTAGATGATCTCACTGCTATTGGAATGTCACTACTTCTAGGTCCTCTCCATGGACAGAAGTTGGGAATGTGTACACACACATGTTCATACATGCACACATACATCATGTGTATATACAGCTTCAACACTGGTATTTCTATATTTATCTGTGTTAGGAAACATGATTTCACACTCATATGTCCAATTTCTGTCCAACTGCAAGTTTCATTCTAGTTCTCCATTTCCGTATTTGTAATTCTCTTTTCCAAAAGTAAGAAACCAGGCTTCCATTATCCTCAACACATTTATTTATTTGACCAATTCTTCTGTATGTAACCATATTCCATCACCACCTGCAGCCTCTCACCCCCACCTTGCATGGATGCCCTTCTCACTCAGCTTGGGCTGTGATGTCCTGTGCTGGGCTGCCTGGACCCCTAAAGGGAAGGGAAAGGAAGGGAAGGGAGAAGAGCAAGACCACATTTTGAAATACTCACTGGGCTGTTCATAGGGAAGTCCTTTATTTCTAACACAAGGTTATTGAAAATGTAGCTTTACCTATACACATTTCATCATAAGTGACAATGGAGTAGAATATTTTGTAAAAGCCTTTTAATACCTTTGGAGTGGGACTGCAGAAAATGTAGGCCAAGGAATAGTGGTCTCATTATGGAGGGTGGGAAGCCATCCCGGCCCATGAATAACTACCCCAACTTGCTCCTGTTTCAAATTCTGAAGAAGATTAATTTTTTTATATTAAGATTTCAATACCCATTGAAATGCAAACTCCTCTCAGTGGATAATTGTTCAAGTTGCCACCAGTCATTTCTACTTCAAGGTAACTGATCTTTGCATGGTGGGTTTTGGTGGGAATAACGTCTTTGATGGAAGGAATGTGAACAATGTACCAGAGAGCAAATGATCTGAGTGTTCACATAATCAAGGTGAATTTGAACCACGTCACAGTGTTGCCTACATGTCTCATTCTTACCTGTACCCTGACACCTCACACCAAGGACTGATGTATAGCAATGAACAGAATGCATTAGTTCGTGCTTTATTGCATTAGTTCATGTAGATGGGCATATCTACGAAATAGATGAACAGAAACAATTTCCAATTAACTGTGGAGGAACTAGTGATGAGGCTTTGTTAGAAGATGCCTCAGAAGTTTACAAGAAGTTTATGCAATGTGACCCTGTTGAATTAAGATTTGATGTGTTTGCTCTTTTTACAGCATAGCTTGTTAATAGTGGAAACATCAAATGTTGAATTTTTGTAACAAAAATTAAATTTATGCTGCCATACACTAACTCAGAAATTTGGGTATTTCATTAACTTGACTGAGTAAATTTTATGTGAGTTAAACTTTGACTTAAAAATGTTTATCGAATTGAATTACTTGCAGATTTTTCTGTTGTGGCTCAAACTCACCTGTACCTTCCTAAAGAGGAATTAATAACAAGCAGAGATCCCCTACCTCCTGTTATGGGCTAAGGAAAGCCTTCTTGCCTGAAGGTCTTCAACATTCCTACCAGTGTAAATCATCTGGTGAAAGAAAGTGGGTATTTTCACTTCCTTAATTAGGGGTGCCTTGGAGACTCAGTAGGTTGAGCATCTGACCCTTGATTTTGGCTCAGGTCAATGATCTCAGGGTTCATAGGATAGAGCCCCACGTCGGGCTCTGTGCTGGGTGTGGAGCCTTCTTGGGATTCTCTCCCTCTCTCTGCCCCTTCCCTGCTCATGCTCTCTCTCTCTCTCAGAATAAATAAGTAAACATTAAAAAATTTTAAACTTTCCTAATGAATCTGTTTTCAGCTCCTCTAAGTGGAGGGACTGGTCAGTTGATCTTAGCTATACTCAAGTTAGAGTTGCAAAAACTCTGGGTTTGTGTCTCAATGAGATCAGAGGAACCAATGCTTGGATTTGATTATACAAGTGAGAAAAGATGTTGAAAAACTAAACAGAACAGTGAGGCAACCTAGAGATCACCTTCCTTAAAGGAGGCAATATTCCTGGAGCCCAGGCACCATGGCCACCCGGGTGAAGTTGAAACTAGAGTAGACTTGACGAGCAGGATCTGGTTAGTTTTTGGAGTCAGCCACTATTGAGACCTGGTTTGAGATAGAGAGAGGCGGAGACATCCTCTGGGTTCTCCTTTTATTCTGTCCTAACCTAGTCAGATGCCAGATAATGTGGAAATATGAGAAATCATCCCTTCTGTCATACAGAGCAGATCAGTGGAAAGATCCAGGAATGGATCCGAGGAGAAACAGACTGAAAACCAGCCAGGGACCGAGGACTGGGATCTCTATTAAGCTCATCAAATGACTGTGATATTGGGCTGGAAGTCTCCAAAGATGGAAGAACTTTGCTAAACACTCCAATTCTGGAAATTTAATTTGAGCACAATTTGTCAGACGTCTGATATGTGCTAAATGTTATGTTAGGTACTAGAGATATGAAGATGATTAAGATATGGTTGCTTTTCTTAGCTCAAAATCTAAGACAAGTATAAAAACAAATTGCAACATATGAAATGTTATTAAGTATTTTAATTTCAGCTACCTATAGAGTGTTAAGGAAACATGGAAAAGATGCAAAAATTAATTCCAGATAAATTAATAGAGGCACAAAGATTTGCAAGTGTGATATTTTGAAAATTGGATTTTCTGGTTCTCTAATGTAGATTTGTATTTGGTGCTAGGGGGTAGGGAAATGGATCAGTGAGGACTCTTTTGCTTGAGAGCAATAGGAACTCCAACACAACACGGATAAAGCAATAATGTGAAGCCACAGGCTACAATCAGCCCTCAGTGTTCCTACTTCTTGGCTGTCTCCACCTCTGTGGGCTTTGTTATCCGTCAGACTCTCCCTTCATAATGGAAGGGTAGAAGCCTGCACCTCTATACCTAAACCACCTCCTGTAAGCCACACCAATGGTAAAGGAGAGCTTCTTTGTTCAAAAACTTCAAAAAATGTCTGTCTTTCACTCATTTGCCTCAGTTGCGTCACATGTCCATCCTTATCATCATGGCCAGCAGATAGAACATCCGTTTGGAGAAGCAGGTGGAACCAGCCTTCCCAAGCCGCACAGACTAAGAACAGAGGAGGGCTGGCTACCGCAAAAGGAAACTGGGGGCTAGTACCTGAGGAAGGGAGACAAAAGCAATAAATGTCTACTCTGTAACTGAAAGAGTGGCTGAAGAGTGATCTGAAGAGAATAAAACTCATGAGCTAATTGATACCTTCCAGAACTCACCATCAGCCACCTAAAAGAGACTGGAGTTTCTCAAGCCAAAAGCAAGGTCAGCATTTCAGTAAGGGCACAAGATTTTTTTTTTTTTAATGTTTATTTTTTTGAGATAGAGAACAGCATGAGCAGGGGAGGGACAGAGAGAGAGGGAGACACAGAATCTGAAACAGGTTCCAGGCTCTGAGCTGTCAGCACAGAGCCAGATGTGGAGCTCAAACCCACAAACCATGAGATAATGACTCGAGACAAAGTTGTATGTTCAACCGACTGAACCACCCAGGAGCCCCCGGGGCACAAGATTTTTAAAAGTTTTTTTGTTTTTTGTTTTTTTTGTTTTGTTTTGTTTTGTTTTTTTCTGCCAGTGCTTTGATACAATGTTAAGTCAATACTTTTTCACAGGGATGAGGAAGGATGGGTACCTAAACTGGAATTGGCAAACCTGGTAATGTCAGCAGAAAAAGGCTATTTGTTGATGCAATTCAGTTGGTGTTCCATGCAGGGCTCATATGTTGATGTTGGTTTCTGATCACTGTGGTCTGTCTCTCGCTGGCTTCTCTCTTGTTCCAAGGAGGCAGAGAGGTCTCTGTTAGCTTTCATCCGCATCTCTCTTAGTCTTCTATGGATTGGTCTAGTGATTGATCATACCTACTATTCTCAGTGCCTTTGTCTTTACAGGTGGCTTTAGGAAGTATTTTTGGAAAGCATTAACAAATGAACACATGAATGAGTAATAAATGCTCTGATTACGTGTAAAATTAGCACGTTTTGAAATCCACTCTTCTTCAATGAAATAACAAGTGTCCACAGGTTACTGATCTAAAATCTCAAGCAATTTCTCCCCTCAGGGAAATGTTAATCAATTGTGAAATTAATTCAAGATAAATGAGGGTGGAGTTTTAGATTGTAGTTGTTTCTTTGTGATTAAATGCACACACCCTTTCCCTAGGATGGTCTCCAACCACCGGAAGCCCTTCCTTGTTAGGGCCAAGGTCCTCCTAAAACCTCTGACTAAAACCTTCTGCTGCCATCATCTGGACAACTGTGAAGTTTTCTTCCACAACCTATGCCATGGACCATGGACCATGGCTCAAAGTGGTTTGCAGATATCTGGGGCCCCAGAGATACTTGTAGGGGGTCAGTGAAGTCAAAGGTATTATTTGCCTTTTTCAACTGCTTTGGTATTTGCACTGATGGTGTAAAGTGATGATGGATAAAATTGCTGATTTCTTAGCATAAATCAAGGCTGTGGCAGTAAATGGTGTTAATAGTCATTTTTTTCTTGCATGCATCGTTTTAAAATGCCAATTTCTCTTAAGAAAGTCCTTGTTGTTAAGGTTAATTGGATTCGTATTATTGAAAATTAGTTTGAGCTTAACTATTAATCTCAACTCCCAAGTACACATTTGTTTAACTTGGTGTGACATAATGGGAAATTTGCCAGAACTTCACCTGCATATAGAAGTATGGTAGTTTTCTTTAGGGAAAGCATTATGCAATGGCTTGAGTTGCGGACTGAACTAGACACTTTTTCTTTTTCTTTTTTTTTAAGTAAACCCTACACTCCATGTGGGGCTTGAACTCACAACCCTGAGATCAAGAATCACACACGCTACCAAGCGAGCCAGCCAAGTGTCCTGCACTTTTTTCATTGAGCATCATTTTTACATAAAAGAGCAACTGACAAACTGGATAGTCAGACTTGGGTAATCGGCAAGTATTTTCCTGGAAATGAGCAAAGTGAGCTTTTCATTTCAAGAAAAACAACTAAAAGCGTTTGTTGGCAAAGATAAAATTAGAACTCTAAAGAGAAAATTAGGATTTTGGAAAACTTACATCTGCCTAGGCGAGCATGCCAGCTTCTCAATGCTTAAAGACATTTTTGATTAGACCAGTGGTAATTTTTTTAAATGTGATTTTTGTGATATCATCTAATGAATTGTGCCAACATTTTGAAGATATGCATAACTCAGTGAAGCAATACTTTCTAAACAAAAGGTGCGTGATGTTACAAATGCATGCACAGATAAAATATCTATTCACAATGCAAGATAGACCAATAAATTTTAGCGCAACAAAGTATGAAAAGTTTATTCATAGAGTTTATTTATATGTAACTTTTAAGAAAACGCCAATTGTTAAGTTTCGGTGTATTACTAAAGAAGAATATCCACAATTATCCAAAAAGGCTACTAATGTACTCCTGTATTTTCTAGCTATGTGTCTGTGTGAAGCTGGATTTCCTACAAGCAGTTCAAACAAAAGAGCCTAACATGACAGATTAAAAATGTAGAAACAGACATAAGAATCAACTTGTCTTCTAGTTAGCCAGATATTAGAGATTTACAAAAATGTAAGTGCCACTTACTACATTTTTTGTTTTATAAAATATTATTTTCATAAAATTTGTCATGTTCACTTATTTACTATATAAGTCCATTATCTTTAGATGAACTGATACATAAATGCTTAATATTTTCTCAGTTGTAATTTCTAGTACAGTGAATAACAGCAGATATAACCCACATTAACAAAAGCTCTTTGAGGTCTTCAGTAACTTTTCTTGTTTGTTTCTATTTTTTTTTTAATTTTTTAAAATTTACATCCAAATTAGCATATAGTGCAACAATGATTTCAGGAGTAGATTCCTTAGTGCCCCTTACCCATTTAGCCCATCCCCCCTCCCACAACCCCTCCTGTAACCCTCAGTTTGTTCTCCATATTTATGAGTCTCTTCTGTTTTGTCCCCCTCCCTGTTTTTATATTATTTTTCTTTCCCTTCCCTTATGTTCATCTGTTTTGTCTCTTAAAGTCCTCATACGAGTGAAGTCATAGGATTTTTGTCTTTCTCTGACTGACTAATTTCACTTAGCTTAATACCCTCCAGTTCCATCCACATCGTTGCAAATGGCAAGATTTCATTCTTTTTGATTGCCAAGTAATACTCCATTGTTTACGTGTACCTCATTTTCTTTATCCATTCATCCATCGATGGACATTTGGGCTCTTTCCCTACTTTGGCTATTGTTGAAAGTGCTGCTATAAACATGGGGGTGCATGTGTCCCTTCGAAACAGCACACCTGTATCCCGTGGACAAATGCCTAGTAGTAGAATTGCTGGGTCCTAGGGTAGTTCTATTTTTAGTTTTTTGAGGAACCTCCATACTGTTTTCGAGAGTGGCTGCACCAGCTTGCATTGCCATCAACAACGCAAAGAGATCCTCTCTCTCTGCATCCTCACCAACATCTGTTGTTGCCTGAGTTGTTTATGTTAGCCATTCTGACAGGTGTAAGGTGGTATCTCATTGTGGTTTTGATTTGTATTTTCCTGATGATGAGTGATGTTGAGCATTTTTTCACGTGTCGGTTGGCCATCTGGATGTCTTCTTTAGAGAAGTGTCTATTCATGTCTTTTGCCCATTTCTTCACTGGGTTATTTATTTTTTGGGTGTTGAGTTTGATAAATTCTTTATAGATTTTGGATACTAACCCTTTATCTGATATGTCATTTGCAAATATCTTCTCCCATTCGGTCGGTTGCCTTTTAGTTTTGCTGATTGTTTCCTTCACTGTGCAGAAGCTTTTTATTTTGATGAGGTCCCAGTAGTTCATTCTTGCTTTTGTTTCCCTTGCCTCCAGAGATGTGTTGAGTAAGAAGTTGCTGTGGCCAAGATCAAAGAGGTTTTTGCCTGCTTTCTCCTTGAGGATTTTTATGGCTTCCTGTCTTACATTGAGGTCTTTCATCCATTTTGAGTTTATTTTTGTGTATGGTGTAAGAAAGTGGTCCAGGTTCATTCTTCTGCATGTCACTGTCCATTTTTTCCCAGCACCACTTGCTGAAGAGACTGTCTTTATTCCATTGGATATTCTTCCCTGCTTTGTCAAAGATTAGTTGGCTGTATATTTGTGGGTCCATTTCTGGGTTGTCTACTCTGTTCCATTGATCTGAGTGTCTGTTCTTGTGCCAGAACCATACTGTCTTGATGATTACAGCTTTGTAGTATAGCTTGAAGTCTGGAATTGTGATGCCTTCTGCTTTGGTTTTCTTTTTCAAGATTGTTTTGGCTATTTGGGGTCTTTTCTGGTTCCATACAAATTTTAGGATTGTTTGTTCTAGCTCTGTGAAGAATGATGGTGTTACTTTGATAAGGATTGCATTGAATATGTAGATTGCTTTGGGTAGTATTGACATTTTAACAGTATCTCTTCTTCCTATCCAGGAGCATGGAATCTTTCTCCATTTTTTTGTGTCTTCTTCAATTTCTTTCATAAGCTTTCTATAGTTTTCAGCGTATAGAATTTTCACCTCTTTCGTTAGATTTATTCCTAGGTATTTTACAGTTTTTGGTGCAACTGTAACTGGGATCAATTCCTTGATTTCTCTTTCTGTTGCTTCATTGTTGTTGTATAGGAATGCAACCGATTTCTGTGCATTGATTTTATATCCTGTAACTTTGCTGAATTCATGAATCAACTCTAGTAGTGTTTTGGTGGAATCTTTTGGGTTTTCCATATAGAGTATCATGTCATCTGCGAAGAGTGAAAGTTTGACCTCCTCCTGGCCGATTTGGATGCCTTTTATTTCTTTGTGTTGTCTGATTGTAGGGGCTAAGACTTCCAATACTATGTTGAATAACAGTGGTGAGAGTAGACATCCCTGTGTTGTTCCTGACCTTAGGGGGAAAGCTCTCAGTGTTTCCCCATTGAGGATGATATTAGCATTGGGTCATTCATATATGACTTTTATGATCTCTAGGTATGCTCCTTCTATCCCTACTTTCTTGAGGGTTTTTATCAAGAAAGGATGCTGTATTTTGTCAAATGCTTTCTCTGCATCTATTGAGAGGATCATATGGTTCTTGTCCTTTCTTTTATTGATGTGATGAATCACGTTAATTGTTTTGCGGATATTGAACCAGCCCTGCATCCCCGGTATAAATCCCGCTTGGTTGTGGTGAATAATTTTTTTAATGTATTGTTGGATCTGGTTGGCTAATATCTTGTTAAGGATTTTTGCATCCATGTTCATCAGGGAAATTGGTCTATAATTCTTTTTAGTGGGGTCTCTGTCTGCTTTTGGAATCAAGGTAATGCTGGCTTCATAGAAAGAATTTGGAAGTTTTCCTTCCATTTCTATTTTTTGGAACAGAGAATAGGTGTTTCAAGAGAAACAAGAGAATAGGTTTCAAGAGAATAGGTGTTAACTCTTCCTTAAATGTTTGGTATAGTTCCCCTGGAAAGCCATCTGGCTCTGGACTCTTCTTTTTGGCACATTTTTGATTACTAATTCGATTTCCTTACTGGTTATGGGTCTGTTCAAATTTTCTATTTCTTCCTGTTTCAGATTTGGTAGTGTATATGTTTCTAGCAATATGTCCATTTCTTCCAGATTACCCATTTTATTGGCATATAATTTCTCATAATATTCTCTTATTATTGTTTTTATTTCTGTTGTGTTGGTTGTGATCTCTCCTCTTTCATTCTTGATTTTATTTATTTGGGTCCTTTCCTTTTTCTTTTTGATCAAACTGGCTAGTGGTTTATAAATTTTGTTAATTCTTTCAAAGAACCAGCTTCTGGTTTCATCGATCTGTTCTACTGGGTTTTTTTTGTTTTGTTATTTTTGGTTTTGATAGCATTGATTTCTGCTCTAATCTTTATTATTTCCTGTCTTCTAGGTTTTGGGTTTTATTTGCTGTTCTTTTTCCAGCTCCTTGAGGCATAAGGTTAGGTTGTGTATCTGAGATCTTTCTTCCTTCTTTAGGAAGGCCTGGGTTGTTATATCCTTTCCTCTTATGACCACCTTTTCTGCATCCCAGAGGTTTTGGGTTGTGGTGTTATCATTTTCATTGACTTCCATATACTTTTTAATTTCCTCTTTAACTGCTTGGTTGGCCCATTCATTCTTTAGTAGGATGTTCTTCAGTCTCCAAGTATTTGTTTCCTTTCCAAATTTTTTCTTGTGGTTGATTTCGAGTTTCATAGAGTTGTGGTCTGAAAATATGCATGGTATGATCTCGATCTTTTTGTACTTACTTAGGGCTGATTTGTGTCCCAGTATATGGTCTATTCTGGAGAACGTTCCATGTGCACTGGAGAAGAATGTATATTGTGCTGCTTTAGGATGAAATGTTCTGAATATATCTGTTAAGTCCATCTGGTCCAGTGTGTCATTCAAAGCCATTGTTTCCTTGATGATTTTTTGATTAGATGATCTGTCCATTGCTGTGAGTGGGGTGTTGAAGTCTTCTACTATTATGGTATTACTACCAATGAGTTTCTTTATGTTTGTGATTAATTGATGTATATATTTGGGTGCTCTCACGTTTGGTGCATAAATGTTTATAATTGTTAGGTCTTCTTGGTGGATAGACCCCTTGATTATGATATAATGCCCTTCTGCATCTCTTGACACAGTCTTTATTTTAAAGTGTAGATTGTCTGATATAAGTATGGCTACTCTGCTTTCTTTTGTTGACCATTAGCACGATAGATGGTTCTCCATCCCCTTATTTTCAATCTGAATGTGTCTTTAGGTCTAAAGTGGGTCTCTTGTAAACAGCATATAGATGGATCTTGTTTTTTTATCCATTCCATTACCCTATGTCTTTTGATTGGAGCATTGAGTCCATTGACGTTTAGAGTGAGTACTGAAAGATATGAATTTATTGCCATTATGATGCTTGTAGAGTTGGAGTTTCTGGTCGTGTTCTCTGGTCCTTTCTAATCTTTGTTGCTTTTGATATCTATATATCTATATATATATATCTATATCTATCTATATATATATATATTTATATTACATCTGTATCTATATCTATATCTATCTATCTATCTATCTATCTATCTATATATATATATAAATTTTTCATCTTTTCTCCCCTCAGAGAGTCCCCCTTAAAATTTCTTGGAGGGCTGGTTTAGTGGTCACAAACTCCTTTAATTTTAGTTTGGGAAACTTTTTATCTCTCCTTCTATTTTGAATGACAGCCTTGCTGGACAAATAATTCTTGGCTGCATATTTTTCTGATTCAGCACACTGAATATATCCTGCCACTCCCTTCTCGCCTGCCAAGTTTCTGTGGATAGGTCTGTTGCAAACTTGATCTGTCTTCCCTTGTATGTTAGGGACTTTTTTTCCCTAGCTGCTTTCATGATTGTCTCCTTGCCTGAGTATTTTGTGAATTTGACTATGATATGCCGTGTTGATGGTCGGTTTTTGTTGAATTTAATGGGGGTCCTCTGTGCTTCCTGGATTTTGATGTCTGTGTCTTTCCCCAGGTTAGGAAAGTTTTCTGCTATGATTTGCTCACATAACCCTTCTACCTCTATTTCTCTCTCTTCCTCTTTTGGGACCCCTATGATTCTGATGTTGTTCCTTTTTAATGAGTCACTGATTTCTCTAATTCTTAAATTATGCTCTTTTGCCTTAATCTCCCTCTTTTTTTCTGCTTCATTATTCTCTATAAATTTGTCCTCTATATTGCTGATTCTCTGTTCTGCCTTGTCCATCCTTGCCGCCACTCCATCCATCCATGATTGCAGCTCAATTAAGCATTTTTAATTTCATTCTGGCTATTTTTTACTTCTTTTATCTCTGCAGAAAGGGATTCTAATCTATTTTTGACTCCAGCTAGTATTCGTATTATCGTGATTCTAAATTCTGGTTCAGACATCTTGCTTGTATCTGTGTTGGTTAAATCCCTGGCTGTCGTTTCTTCGTGCTCCTTCTTTTGGGGTGAATTCCTTCATTTTGTCATTTTGAAGGGAGAACAGGAATTAATGTGGTAGAAAAATTGAAATGAAAAAAATTACAATTAAAAAATATTAAAATTAAAAGTTAAACACACACACACACGTAAACACAAATCAAATAGATGAGGCTAGATCCTAGGTGTGTTTTGGTCTGGGTGTTGATAGTGGTTTGACAGATTAGAGAAAAAAAGGGGGGGGGAAGGAAAAAAAAAAGGAAATCGCTTGAGAATTTGAAAAAATGAATACACTGAAGTAGACTAAAATGAGATGATGGAGGTAAAATAGAATTTGAAAAAATATTCACAGAAGTAAAGAATATAGTAGAAAAAATTAAAGAAAAATATTTTTATTAAAAATTAAAAATAAAAATGAATTTTTTTCTTTTTATGTGTTCAAGAAAAAGAAAAGAAATGAAAAAGAAAAAAGAGAAAAAAGAAAAAAAAAGGAATAAAGGAAATCGTTTGAAAATTTGAAAAAGTGAACACACTGTAGTAGACTAAAATAAAATGATGGAAGTAAAATAGAATTTGAAAACATTTACATAAAAGCAAAACATATAGTGAAAAAATTAAATAAAATATTTTTAAGGGAAATTGAAGGTAAAAATTAAGTTTTTCTCTTTCTACATTCAAGAAAAAGAAAAGAAATGAAAAAGAAAAAAAGGCGATTGTTTGAAAATTTGAAAAGGTGAATACACTTACGTAGACTAAAATAAAATGATGGAAGTGAAATAGGATTTGAAAAAAATTACACAAATTAAAAAATATATTAATAAAAATTAAAGAAAAATATTTTTAATAAAAATGGAAAATAAAAATGAATTTTTTCTTTCTGTATTCAAGAAAAAGAAAAGAATTATAAAAAAGAAAAAAGAACAAAAAAGAAAGAAAATTGAATTAATGAACCTGCTAACAGATTGAAGTAGGACTGAAATTGTTTCGTTTTCCCCTAGAAGTCAGTCTATGTAGCTCTTTATAGTCCATAAATTAAGCTGGCTGTGAGACTTGTGTTCTTGAAGAGCGAAGTTGGCCCAGTTGGGCGGGGCTCAGCGTAACAGCTCCGCTCTCCACTAGATGGCGCTGCTAGCCTACTGGGGCGGATTGTTGCGGGGCTCGTAGGTGCGTATGCGCATGTGCGGGATTGGTGTGAATGGCGCCAGCCAGCTACCCAGTCTGTTCTCCCAGATCAGCAATTGCGCACCTGTCCACCTTCAGCTTTTGTCCACTCCCTGCTTTTTCATCTCCGTGACCAGGCCCCAGGCAGTACCCCTCTCCCGAGTTTTGTCTGAGATGCGGCTGTTTCCCCTGGCCCCTTACTTCTGAAGGACTGCAGCTTTGACTGGTTCTTCGCCTCTGCGAGTGGGTCTCCCAGAGCAATGACCGAATGCGCAATGGCTGAATGTCGGCTGCACCCAGGAATGCTTGCTGGACCCCACTGCTGCCAGTGCCCCAAGACTGCGGCCAGGTGCTAGCCCGCCCCAGAGACAGTGTTGTAGCAGCATTTCAGGGATTATTGAAATCACAACACACGTCCGGCACCAGGCTTCACCCTTAAAGGACCTTGTTCCAGCACCAGCGAATGTGGCCGCCTTTTGGGCTGGGACCAGGTGGCTTCAACAGTCTCTACCAAATGTCCTTCCAGCAGTGGAACTGCTTTTCCCCATGTGGCCCAAGAACCTCCCAGACCCCACTCTGCTCCTGGGGATTCACCGTTCCCACCGTTCCCACCAGAGCACCGACAGGTATCGAGCTGTGGAGTTGCAGCCTTTGTGCTCCCCTTGTTTAGTCTTAATGGAATTTAAATCCTTTCCTTTCTCCTTTCTCCCTTTTTAGTTTAGTCCCTGCGGCTGTTTCCAATTTTTCACTTTCTCTCCAGCTGCTTTTGGGGAGGGGTGCTTTTCCTGTATTCTCCCCCCCTCCCCAGTCTCCGTCCTCTCTCCACCCGCAAAAGTGTTTCCCTACCTTTTGCGGCTTCTGGCTGCCCAAATTCACCTCTCCGCGCCGCATACCTGCTGAATTCTGTGGTTCAGGTTGTGCAGATTGTTGTGTTAATCCTCCAATCAGTTTTCTAGGTGTGTAGGATGGTTTAGTGTTGGTCTGGCTGTATTTCATGGACTCAAGACACAGAAAACTTCCATGCTGTTCCGCCATCTTGGCTCCTCCCTCCTTGAAATAATCATTTCTTTCCTCTGTTTCCCCTTTCTCTGCCTGCTTCCCCAGGGCAGCTCACTGGCTCTACGCTGCCCGTCTCAGCAGAGGTCTGTGACTCGGAAGGAGAGCAGGTGCTGCCTGTGATGCTTCCCTTCCTAGCTTTTGTTTCCAAATCCTTCAGTAACTTTCAAGAGTAAAAGGTCCTGAGACCAAAAGGACTAAGAGTGTTTCCCACGGACCCTGTCATGATTCAGTGTCCCACCCTTCATTCTTCTCAGCAGAGATCTGCTATCAAAGAGTTGTGATAGAAAAAAAAAATTTTTTTAAATAAATAAAGAAATAAGTAAATAAGTTGTGATCAGGTCTAGTGAACAGTAATTAAGTTCTATTAATACTGTAATAGAACTAGATACGGACATGCATCCATATTACCCAGATGTAAGAAGGTAAATTCTGGTCACATAGTCTCACATTATTTGCATAGGATTAACCACTCTAGTTCAGGTCCTTCTAGATTTACTATTCACTTTGCAACATCAAATCTAAGGTCAAGCAATTTGCACTAATTCCTATTTAGGTGCCGAAGGAACAATATAATTTCCTGTAAGTTTGGGGTAACTCCTTGAATTCAAGTCCAAACTACTTGTTGTAGATGCTTTGAAGTCCTGGCCTGTAGTTCCCTGGTTTGTGCCAACAGAAATTTCTCACCCCCATTTGCTCTTAGCAGATTGCCACTTCTCCTGCTCTAAGCACTCAGTTTTAAAAAAATTTCTTCCCAGTCTTTTGTCTTCTTATTGTGTATTACAGAATGGTTCTGACCATGAACTCCAGGTTTCTTTGCCATATCCTTTCCCAGTCTCATCTTTTACTTTTATCGACCTTCCCTTTCCCTTGATCCCTCCTCTCCTACCTTAGAGAGTTACCGGCCTTCCAGTTCTTGCTTCTTCTCTGGGAAAAGAGCAATTATCTATCTTGGCAGATTAGTTACAATTCGGCTTTCTTGCTAGGTCAGTGCAGAAGGGTGTGGCCAGATGGCTCCTTCCTAAGGAGTGTCCTAAGTTGATATACCTTAATAAGTTCTCCAGGTATAGAGCCAAGCCCTCATCTCTGCAAGGTTAGAAGCTTACTTTGTCACTGCAATGAATTCCTTTTTTAAATGCAGACTCATAAGTGAGGCCACAAGTTTGATACAGAAAACACAAAAGTCAAGTTATTAATTTATAAACAGTAGCATGCATCTGATATCATCTGGAATGCTCAGATCAGCATGACCATGCATTCAAAGAATATTTACTGAGTTCCACTAGGAAGGTAACCGTGCATAGGAAACCAAATCAGAAGTTTTCTCAGTGAGTATGGAATTCAGGACAAAGAAGACAAATAGAAGAAATAAATGTTTTACATCAGTAGACCTGGAATAATTTAAAATATCCAGCTCACTAAAAGGGGTGATTTTCAAAGTGAGACCATAATAATAGAATTTTGTTGGCTGTATCTCCCAGCATTATTTCCAAAATATGGATAATTTTGCCAGAAGAACTAAAATACTTGCTCTGTTGGTTAATGTTTTCTCAACATTGGATCAGATTTGGATAAACTCTATTATTATGTACCTCTATGGTTTTCATTTTCTATTGTTTTGTGACAAATCAACCTCTTCCCTAGTTAGCACATCCTTTCTTTTAACATGTCAACATTCACTAAGTAAGAGTTTCAGACTGAGGGCCATTTACCGTTTAAGGATAGTCTTTAAATGTCTGTTCTTATCCAATAATGTACAGATTATAAAGCCCAATTCTTAGAGCTATTTAGCTGATGTATAGAATTTTAAACTTACTTTTCTTATTCTCAAGTTTTTATTGGGAAAGTCTCTAAATCTCCCCAAGGACTGAAAATGGAATTATTTAAATTTCTTGCAGAATGGATAAAAAGGAATACAAAGAAAATGAGACAGCATACCTAAAATAATGCCTTTTCTGCTGAGCGTATAAACTCTTCACCCCAGTTGGCTTGGAGATCCCACCTTTGTAGAGGAAACCTTGAAGAGGAAAGGAAGGATGGGTACAGTCAACAGTGTTGACTTCACTTCCAGCCAAATGCCGGTGCAGAGGTGAATGGCTCAGCCAGCTTTATGTTACACGACCTAGAGGGAGGCCACAGGCTCATGGAAAATGGGATGCTGTGGATTCATGAGATACTGTAAAGAGTAAATAATGTGTGCACACTGAAGGCAGTAGGTACAATGTATGCGTATGAGGAGAGGGGAATACAGAAGGATGTCAGTAAGACATGTGATGTTTGCTGTGTTCCTTTTACCCGTAGAGTTGTTAAAGGATAGAGTTAAACATAAAAAGGGGTCACCTTGCATAATCTTAAAAAATAATAATAGCATAGTCTGTTTCTTTGTTTCATCTTGTTTATTTTCATGGGAATTTTCTTTTAGGGAAACTTATCTTTTGATAAAGGAGATACAGTGTTTTTTCAGCCAGCTGGGATGAAAAGCAAAAGAATAAAGTCAGGGATACAGATGGCAGGCATTGGCTGTGATAAATATGAGTCAGACTGATCACAAATCCATGACCAAGTAGAGGTCTTGCAGTTATAAAAACTTTTGAAGACAATTTTCAGGGTTGTTATATAATGAAAATCTTGGAGACCCATGAAACTCCTGGAACC
The DNA here is from genome assembly GCF_028018385.1 of Neofelis nebulosa. Taxonomy (NCBI): domain Eukaryota; kingdom Metazoa; phylum Chordata; class Mammalia; order Carnivora; family Felidae; genus Neofelis; species Neofelis nebulosa. The sequence goes on from NC_080795.1 coordinate 33,353,628, forward strand.
CTGATCCCAAGGGGTCTCTCGAATATCATTAACCTAACAGTGTCCTTTTCTCTGGGCATAGGGACTATTCTGTGTTGGGTTTCTTCACGTGTCACTCAGACATCCTGAGATCAAGTAATGAAACAACAATTCCTAAACCCACATCTGTTTGCTCCTATTATTTGTTGTGTAGTTGATATACTTTCTGTGTTTTTCCCTTTAGAAATCGGAGCCTAGACAAACACAAGCTTGAAGTGCTCCTTCCTTGAACAATGGAAGGTACTGTTGTGCTTTGCAGCTACACAGAGGCATACTTGAAGCTGAGTTTGCTCACTCATCACAGGAGTTTGAAATCTGAGCTCCAATTATTCCTTTACTTAAAGGAGTCTATTAAGAAAACACAAAGCCAGATCTGGCTTTCTAACCAATATTGAGGAAGAAAGGAAACAGAGAGCTCTATTTTTTTTTTCTTTATTATGAGGATACACTTCATTCCTATCCAAGCAAAAACTCCTTGTCATATATAATGAAAATGCATCTTTGTTAAAAAGCAGTAAGATTGAGAATGTTATGAGGGCATATTCCATTCAAATATTTTTAATAAAGGAACTATCTCAAATACATCTATTAATGGTGGATGTTCAACAACAGATTGATTCTCTAATTAGTCTCTATAATTGGTTAATGTTTATTGTAAATGTGTCAACTTATAACCAGGTCAGGTACTATCTTTTAAATGGCTTGGCAAAATTTAATCACATGCTTTTGCTCTGTAATAACTTCATTTAGGTTAGCTTACATGTGAATATTCAACTAAGTCATAAGTTCTTCTCTGTCACCTTCCTTTAGTCTTCTTTAATCTTGGCATGGAATCAGAGAGAAATACTAAGTACTCAGTTATGAGTTTAGTTATTTACTGGACATAAATACACTGGATACACCCACCTACACATAGGTACATATAGATATATACACACACTCACACCTATAATACACACCAACTATACATACATGTATGTGTATGTACATTTCTATCTCTTCACTTTTCTTTTTTTCTTTCTTTTTTTTTTTAACTCTTTACTTTTTTTTTTTAGCCTTTTTATTCATTTTTTGAGAGACAGAGAGAGACAGATCGTGAGCAGGGGAGGGACACAGAGAGAGGGAAACAGAATCCGAAGCAGGCTCTAGGTTCTGAGCTGTCAGCATAGGGTCTCACGTGGGACTTGAACCCACGAACCGTGAGATCATGACATGCGCTCAAGTTGGCCACTTAACCGACTGAGCCACCCAGGTGCCCCCTCTTCACTTCTGAGACAAATCTCCTGGTTTCTTTTGTCCTCTCCAGGTGTTTTTTGTTTTTTGGGTTTTTTTTCCTAGTTTGTTCTCTCTTTATTTCACTCTTTTCTGGGTGATTTTTTTTCTAGTTCCATGATTTTAACCAACATTTAGGTATACTGATGATACCCGTATTTGCATCTCCAGCCACAACCTTCCCCCTGAAATTCTAACTCATATATCCAACTGCCTAGAAGACAGCTCCATGGGATTCCTGATAGACCTCTCACAACTAACATGTCCAAACAGGTCCCTTGATTCCACTCGCCATCCCAGTTTCTTCCCTGCGACACCTCCTCCTCCCAGTTCTCTCATCTCAGTAAATGGCACCACCAGCTACTTAAAACACATTCATCTCTCACCCCTCTTTATCTTAAACCACGTGAATCTGTCAGCAAGTCCTATGGGCTCTGTGCTTAAACTATGGCTCCCAACTGGTCTCCCGGCTCCAGTCTTGCTTCCTACAGTCTTCACACAGCAGCCAGAGTGCATCTTTGAAAAAGTAGGTCAAAGTGCTTCATTCGCTTGAGCGCCACGCTTCAGGAACTTCCTCTCACTCAGGATAAAAGCCACGTGGCTTACAGGACTTTGTGTAATCTGCGCTGGCTGCCTTTGTCCCATTCTCTCCTACTATCCCACCCACTGCCCTCTGGTGCAGACACACTCACTTTTCCAACAGGCCTTTTCAAGCCTTTACAACTGACCTTCTCTTCACCTGGAATGCCCTTCCCTGGATCTTCCCACAGTTCCTCCCTCATTCATTCAAATGTCACCTCCTGAAAGAGACTTTCCCTGACCACACTCTCTTTCTCCTTACTTTGCTTGACTGTTTTTTTTTCGTAGCACTTAACCTAACATAATATTATTTATTTCTAATGTCGTCTGTCTTTCCTCCTAGAATGTAATTTTCCTAAGAGCAGGGTTTTTATTTTGTTAGCTAGTGTTTCTGGCATCCAAATAGTGATTGGCACATGCTAGACATCAATAAATATTTATTCAATGAACAAATGAATATATTTTCATGCAGATTTAAAATAACAGAGCTGATACAAACTTGCAACTAGAAGATGAATAAATTCTGGAAATCTAATACAGTTTAGTGATTATAGTCAACAATACTGTATTATATACTTCAAAGTTGCTAAAAAAAATTAGACCTTAACTGTTCTTACCACAGTAAAAAGGAATGATAATTATGTAATGTGAGGAAGGTACTAGCAAACCTGAGGTGGGAATCATATTGCAATATATAAATGTATCAAATCAACGCTTGCACACCTTGAACTTACACAATGTTATGTCAATTATACCTCACTAAGAAAAAGAAATAAGATAACATAAAGATTCACACTATAATCTTTAATTTTCTGGATTAGTTTTGTGCTTTCATAGAAGATTGGGTCTAGAATTCTATGTCAGCTTTGGTACTAGATACAGTGTGCACTGTTTCTTTTTTTTTTTTTTAATTTTTTTTTTAACGTTTATTTTTGAGACAGAGACAGAGCATGAACGGGGGAGGGGCAGAGAGAGAGGGAAACACAGAATCTGAAGCAGGTTCCAGGCTCTGAGCCATCAGCCCAGAGCCCGACGCGGGGCTCGAACTCACGGACCATGAGATGGTGACCTGAGCTGAAGTCGGACGCTTAACCGACTGAGCCACCCAGGCGCCCCAGTGTGCACTGTTTCTTAAGAAAACTTCTTTCGATAGTGCTTTAGTACTTTGAAAGTCTTCTAAAAGTTTTCATGCAGTGTTCAAAGGTTTAAATTTACTGTCTAGTAGTTGATTAACTCAAAGACCCTTACTCACAATTTAATAGATGCCGTATTTCCCAACTCAGGCGTCACTTTGCCCTGGACACTGTTATCTTCCAAAACACTGCTGAGTGAGACACACACTAAGAGAAAAGCAGCACGGGAGAGGATGATGAGGAGAACGATGTTCTCCCAGTGAACGGTGTTTGAAAGGGAGAAAATGCAGAGGAAGAAAGACTATTTTAATAGGCATTAAAGAAACTTTAGGAAGAAAAATTTATGTGAGCATAATCTCCCTAAAGGGTGAAAAAGGAAGGGGTTAAAAAGCAGAGGGTTATTCCTTCTGCTAACCACCAGGTGGTGTTGTTGGAAAAGAAAAGCTGATTTGCCTTCCGGGGAGTCGACTGGCCAGTGCCAGACCAGACACCATGGGCCTCTAGCACATTATCATTCTTTACTTCCTCTGCTGGTGCCAGATTCCAGTCCCTTCCAAAGGCTCCCACTTATCCTTTACTTCTAAGTTCTTCCAGGGAGTGTCTCATTGGTGTTCATGGATAAGTCAGGTTAGCTTATAGTGTCCTTTCTTCTATTGTGTTCTGTCCTCTCTTTTCTCTCCTCCCCCAGGTGCATCTCCTAGCCACCATGCCCTCTGGGAGCATCTTTGACACCTGCTCAGGGTATTGCTTAATCCTCTGGGCACCATACAGATTCCACTGGGCTCTGTTTGTGCCCCTGCCAGGGGAGAGAAGGCTCAGGAAGTATTCATTAATAGTAAACATTTTTGTGCCTACTCTGTGTTTCCTACCTTTTTTTTTTTAAGTTTATTTATTTATTTTTCAGAAAGAGACAGAGACAGTGAGCAGGGGAGGTTCAGAGAGAGAGGAAGAGAGAGAGAATGTCAAGCAGGCTCTGCACTGTCAGCACGGAGCCCAATGTGGGGCTTGAACTCACAAACCACGAGATTGTGACTTCAGCCGAAACCAAGAGTTGGACTCTTAACTAAGTCTCCCAGGCGCCCCGTCTACCTCTATTAAGCACAAAATCAGGGGAAGTGGCCCAAGGTGGAAGCAAGTTTGCATGTAAATTTCCTGAAGTCAAGGCTGCTTTGATACTGGGTTGCTCTTCACTTCTATAAATATGTCATCCTTTCCTATGTTTTCAAATGCCATTGAGTCTCATCTGTGACTGTTGTCTTTCTTTGCAAAAGGGATGAACTTGATTGAGGTCTTCAAGCAATGCTTAAGATCTATCAGCAGATATCGAGGACTTATTTATTAAAAGCTTTGTTATCAGAGACTTACTTACAAACATCTCTGTGTCATTTTCACCATCCTGTCCTCTTCAGCATGTCTCATTCTTGTTGAGACTCGTGGTGGGGTTAGGAGACCCACTGGTATTCTTTCTTCAATCTTCATTTTCTGTTGGGTGAAGACTGAGCTGCTGGCTTCAGGCAATCTACTGACTTGCTCAGTCTGGCTTTCTTCCCTTAGATCCCCTATACGACCATCTGCCACCCCCACACCTCCCCTCCTCAGAGGCCATTCCTACAATGAGGGGAATTCAAAAACATATTTTATTCAAAAAGAAGTTATGAGAGCATGAATAGGATTTTTCTAGCTTTAGGATTCTAGAGAAATCAGGTTACTGCTTTCTCATATAAGAAAAAAGTAATTTTTTTCTTTATCTTTTCTCAAAGGTGTATCTTTCTCTTTTTGAGAAGCCTTTGGGATTTCTGGTCCTACCCTCTCACAACTGAATCATCAAGGCCAAATCTGAGCCCTCTTTTCTGGCATATTTTTAGAGGTTAAGGGCAGTGTCCCTGAAGGAAGTACTGATTCTGGTTTGTTTTTTTTTTTAATGTTTTTAACATTTATTTATTTTTGAGAGAAAGGGAGAGACAGCATGTGAGTGGAAGAGGGGCGGAGAGAGAGGACTACAGAGGACTCCAGTCCAGAGAGAGGACTCTGAAGCAGACTCCAGGCTCTGAGCTGTCAGCACAGAGCCTGACGCTGGGCTTGAATCCACAAACTGTGAGATCATGACCTGAGCCGAAGTTGGATGCTTAACCAACTGAGCCACCCAGGCACCTCTGGAAGTCCTGATTCTGATCAGGAAAAAGGAGGATGAAGTGCAATGGCTTGTGAGTAAGGGAAAGTGTCTTCACTTCTCCATGTCTTACTTTTCTAATTCACACACACACACACACACACACACACACACACACACACACACACAGAGATTAGTATCGACATAAAATGTTTTGTGCATCTTAGGTGAGATGAGGCACTTGAAGGAATTACAACAGGTCTTGGCATACTCAATAAATGTATTATTTGAATGAACACGGTCTGTCAATGAAGGAGATACAAGTAAGAACAATCTAGTAGTTCCAAATTCCTTTTAGACTCCAGACACTAGATGTCGCTGACGAATAGTACTTTCCAAATGGAAATTTTAAAAAGTTCTAAAGGAAAAAAAAAAAGCTTGGGGGATTGGGAGATTGCTTCTTGAAAACATCAGCCTGAAAGCATTTCTTTAAATATCATGTTAAAAGTGAGTCAGCTTTAGAAAACTTGTAAAGCTTTAATCAACGTGTTTAGATAGCAAGGAACCCAGTAGGGTTTGCTGATTAACCGATTGAAGTTAATACAAAACTAAATGCTATTTCTGTATTTAAGAAGTTGCTACTTTGATGGAAGTCTGAAACACCTCCCTCAGAAATGGGAGGCTTGGTTGAGGAGGTGGGGAGGGGATGTTAGCAAACAGCTTCCTATGGGCCCTGTATTTAGATGACAGGTAACATCCGGGCAGATATGGATCTTTCCTTCCCATTCAAGATTTGGTCAATGAACTTAAATTTTGGGGCCTTTTTAAAAGTACCTTCTCGGGGCACCTGGGTGGCTCAGTCGGTTGAGCGTCCGACTTCGGCTCAGGTCATGATCTCGCGGTCCGTGAGTTCGAGCCCCGCGTCAGGCTCTGTGCTGACAGCTCAGAGCCTGGAGCCTGTTTCAGATTCTATGTCTCCCTCTCTCTCTGACCCTCCCCCATTCGTGCTCTGTCTCTCTCTGTCTCAAAAATAAATGAAATGTTAAAAAAAAAATTTAAAAGTACCTTCTCTGATTTGTGCATGTATAGAACATCAGATTAAATGAAAATATACAGCCTAAAGTAAAAATTTCTGAATTCCGTGTATATGTGAGAAGAATGGCACTTCTGGTGTGATGATTTTGTTAATCACATTACAGGTTTGAAAAGCAAAGTGCTGTTTTTATCAAGTATTTAGGAAGTAGGGGTATGGGGGCCTACATGCACTCCTAGCCACTGTTTTCTAGGATTTTTCTACAGCTGCAGAGAGTCTTAGCTCAGGACAGCCTCTATAGCCAGTGTAATGGGTGTTTACTGCACTGAGAAAAAGATCAAGGAGATGGGCAGGTGGCCAAATCTGAATTTTTCTCTCTTTACGTCAAAAACGTTTACAACTGGGTGTGTGGAATGATAATATTCCTAATGACAGCTAAAATTTGTTAAGGCACTGTTCTGAGCCCTGTACACAACTCATCTGAGGCTCACAGTAACCCCACAGCACAAATACTGTAATTATTCCCATTTTACAGATGGGAATGCTGAGAAAGGCCAGGTTAATTGCCTAAAGCATTAGTGCTAATCATGACTTTGATAAAACACGTTTCCACTAAGTAGAGATGTAACTTTGTAAAACAGCCTGGAGAGATAAGGCCAATTATGTTCATGTCTCCACCATCTTTCCAATCTTCTTAATTACACACTGATACAGTTGTGTGCATGTATGTGTGTGTGGTATGCCTGTGTTCCACTCTTCCCATTTAACCTCACCTTACACACACTGTCTCATTTTGTTTGTATGGCTGCACTCTTACTTTTAGTGACAACAGAAATGATGCCACAGTAGCTTTCACATTGTCTCACGGTGCCCTGTGAATTTCTCAGCGGTGGTTTGGGGCCACTTTGCAGCGTATAGGGGGTCAGGGCACAAACGAGCACGACTCAGTCCTACCCCTTTCTCCCACCTCACCTGAAGTGGTTGCTCTTGAAAATATTTTAAATCCACTGACACATTTATAGCTTATGAGTAATGTTTCAATGATGACAGGGTCTCACTGTCTTGTCTTAACAAAGTTTAAATATCATAAACTACATCAGAGTTTTTAATTCCTCTACTGTTGAACACTTAGGTTAGCTCCATGACTTGTTATTTTCCTATTGATACGAACAGACATCTTTGTAGTTTCCCCTCTTTTGTTTTCTTGTATTTCCTGGAGTTGGTGAAGGCTCAAAGCACATGGACGTTTATAAGCATTTTACGCAGCATTACCAAGATGCCCTGTGGAAGGCACTTTGTGGTGCCAAGGGTGCGTGAGCACCCTTGCCCTTTGCCCACAAACCGAAAGTAACAGCTTTGGAAAAACAAAACAACAACAACAAAAACCAAACCCGAAACAAACTGCAAGGTAAGTTAAATATGGCCGAGCTGTATTGGCAGCACTGAAGTCAGCTCCCTGAGGAAACTGTGTTTCTCTGAGTTCCTTTCTACTGAAGTAGAAGAATGTGCCATTTACAAAGGGTTATGTAGGGACCGCAGGAAAGGTGGGAGATCTTGGTTCTCCTGGAATCTTGAGGGACCCTGACTTGGCGAAGTGACTTCCCCGGAAGAAGTCTTACCTCTGGAAGTCGGATAGGGCAGAATGTAATTGGTGCTGCTCATTCACAAGGCTCTATTGGGAAAATGTAATGTGTTTAACACATGCAAAGAGTAGCTTTGAAATACCATTTATTAAAGACAAGGAAAATAAAGAAAAGAAATCACTCATGTTCTCATTTCCACACCAATAACAACTGTTGACTATTTTGCCTTTTAGGGATTAAAAAAAAAGAATCTTTAGTGCATCTGGGTCTTATAAAGTTTTGATAATTTGTTTTACCTTAAAAAATTTTTTTTAATGCTTATTTATTTTTGAGAGAGAGAGAAAGGGAGGGGCAGAGAGTGGGAGACACAGAATCCGAAGCAGGCTCAAGGCTCTGAGCTGTCCCCACAGAGCCAGACGCGGGGCTCGAACTCATGAACCACGAGATCATGACCCGAGCCGAAGTCAGGAGCTTAGCCGACTGAGCCACCCAGGCGCCCCTAATCTGTTTTACTTTTTATAAGTTGAATAATGTGGCAGAAAATTGAAGGAATCAGATAAACTGGGTGTAATTCCATGCTTGTAAATCACAGATTTGCAGTAATTTACAATGTATTTTGTAATATGAAGGGTAAAGTTTGCTTTCCATCCTAAGCACGCATTTATTTTCCTGGGTCAAATACATAAACACTCCAAGTGGCATTTCTGCTCCAAGCTCAGCAGAGACGACTAAGAGCAAGGGTGCCATGTTCTCACCTCCACATGACATTACTCATTTCAGAGTGGTGGCAAATGGTTGAAGAATGTCACACTCTGCCCTATGATGCTAATCTCTCTTCTCATAAAGCAGAGAGATTCAGTTTACGGTGTCACGCAGATGCCAACATTAAGGTTGGAGCAAACAAGGACGAAAACTTTCTTTATTAAGTATGTGTCCAAAGAGATGCCAGGACTTTAACTATTAAAAGTCATGTGTTTGCTTTTTTGCAACTTTTAGAAAAGTTCATTTTAAGTTTGACAGGAGAGATTGGATTAATGAGGCCACAGACTACCGGACCTCACACATTCACACTCAAATCCACGAACCTAGAAATTGTGTGTGCAGTATGACGGTGTTTGGAAGCTGGAGCACTTCCTCATACCCACTGTCCTAGTTCAGGCCATACCCCCCAGCTTTCCTGCCTTCAGTCCCACTGTCTTACCACTGTACAAATCATCTCTCCAGGATAGAGCTGGTGATGTTCTTTTCTGGCCATATACCTTGATGGGGTTTACACTGCCGACGGAGTAGAGCCCAGGCAATCAAGAGTTCCTGCATTCAAGAACTTGTGCTCTTGGCCTCCACCCCCTTTCCGGCCCCACTTCTTGCCATTTACTGGCTGGCCCCACTGTGTTCTCATCTCTCCAGACATCCTGCCATCCTCTAAGCAAGCTCTGTTCTTGTTCACCCTTTCTTCTTTCCCATTAAATTCCTTGCTCTATTTCTTTGTCCTTTAATAGCCAGCACAAATGTAGCCTACTCTCTGAATCCTTCTTTGACCAATCTCTCTTTGCTGGGTTCCGATGTAGAGCTCTGCTCTGATGTACTTTGTTCATAGTACTGTTCACCTTATAATACAGTTCTTTGTATTTGTCTCTTTCACAACTAGCAGACTGCAGCTGTATTTCATGGTTTTTTAAAAATTTCAAAGTAATTTTATTAAAATATATTTGATATACAACATTGTGTAAATTTAGGATGTAAAACATGTTAGTTTGATACCTTTAAATATTGTGATATGATTGCCAGTGTAGTGATAATTTGCACATCTATCATTTTACATAATTGTCATTTCTTTTTTATGGTGGGGGTAATTAAGATCTACTCTCTTTGTAAGTTTTATAATTATGAAGCAATATTGTTTGTTATATTCACTATACTGTGCATTGGATCTCTAGGACTTACTTTTTTAATGTATCTATTTCATGTCTTTTTTAAAGTTTATTTTATTTATTTGAGGGGGAGAGAGAGAGAGAGCACATGAGCTGGGGAGGGGCAGAGAGACAGGGAGAGAGAGAGAATCCCAAGCAGGCTCTGCACTGCCAGTGCAGAGCCTGATGTGGGGCTCAAACTCACAGACTGTGAGATCATGACCTGAGCTGAAGTCAAGAGCTGGATGCTTAACTGACTGAGTCACCCAGACACCCCTCTGTTTCATGTTTTTATCCCCAGAACTAACAGAGTGTCAGAAACATAATAGATGCTTTTTTAAATATTTCTGAACAAATTCATCTATTTATAAATAGGTTATAGTCACTGGTAAATCAATAAAAAAGTAAGTAATGATTGTTTACCAATATATATTATTTGTTTATTCAACCATCTTTTACTGAGTCCCTACTATGTGCCAGCCATTGTGGTATGCAATGGTACCCACTGAAGAAGACATTGTTTCTGATCTGAAGGGGCCCACAGTCTTCTAAGGGAGATAGGCAAATAAGCAAGAATTATATTCATTTATTTATTTTGTAAAATAAAAAACATTCTTAATATGGATGTGTTTTCCTCTATGATATTACAGTGGATAGTGGCATTTTAAGAGTATGAGTAGCAAAACTATATAATTATATCTAATTTCTGGTCTGTACTATTCAGAAAAGATATATTTAAGAGTAATTCTGATCTTTGCCAGCAAAGGTGCAATCCTGGGTGTTTCTGCTGGCTGTACCGGGAGTTTAGATTCTTCCTTTTCTGCCACAGGCAGCTTCCCCTCCCCCTCCACGGTGGACCATACTTCTGGGGAGATTAGCTGTGGCATTAGAAATACAGAGAGAGAGGCTACTTCCTTCACCACCAGAACCCTGCTGGGACTCTGCCCTTCCTGGAATCCATAGCACTAGCAGCAGAGCAATGGTGTCTCCACAAATACCCTCAGCCTTCTAGAAAGTGAGAAGATAAAGAGTTTAATAACATAACCAAAAGAGAGTCTTGCATCAATCTTTAATTTCAGTATAAGCCTGTGACACAAACTTGGAGTGAGGATTTGCTATGTAGTCTTCCTCTTGTCTGGCCAAGTGAGACAAGGAGTCCCAGTTATTAATGAACCATGACATATAAAGGGGACAACCTGAGATAGTGAACTGGCATTTTGTAAAGGTCAGGGGTTACTATAAAAGGACTTGGGCAGAGACAACGATTGTTCTTCCACTAGACAAGGAGGAAAATCCAGACGCGTAGGATCACAGGACTGACAGGGACACCAAGAGGTAAAGTCATTCAGCCCTTGCCTCCAAACAGGAGGACATCTAATCATTCAAAAAACCAAACGAAAATAGGGGCTCCTGGGTGGCTTGATCAGTTAAGCATCTGGCTCTTGATTTCAGCTCAGGTCGTGATCTCATGGATCATGGGATAGAGCTCTGGGTGGGGCTCCACACTGACAGTGGGAGGCTGCTTGGGATTCTCTCTCCCTCTCTCTCTGCCTCTCCCCTATTCACACTCTCTCTCACTCTTTTTCAAAACAAATAAATAAACTTTTTAAAAAAGTGAAACTAGAATGGGCCCTATCAACCAGATCCTATTTTGGAAGCCTGTATTTCCAGCAAATGGCTCAGTTAATACCTGCATGGCATCTGAGCTGATGTTCTAGAATAGTAAGGGATCCTAAAGACATTTTATAATTTTCTTACCTGTTTTATTAGTTTTATTTACTTATCTCTTAGAAATGAGTCTTTTTGAAGATTATGGAAGATAATACAGTAGTGGATTTATCATATCATGATATAGCCTGTAAGGTGTGTGCTCCTGAAGTTACCATGGAAATTAGTGTCAGTTTTACTGGAGGAGGAGGTGTGCTTCCCATGGGGCATGGGAGTGAGTATGAGCTCCAGTTGTGGAAATGTACAACTTCTAGATATAGGATGTTTATTAAGAGGAGTTTGTTGGGGCGCCTGGGAGGCTCAGTCGGTTAAGTGTCTGACTTCGGCTCAGGTCATGATCTCACAGTTTGTGAGTTCGAGCCCCGCATCGGGCTCTGTGCTGACAGCTCAGAGCCTGGAGCCTGCTTCAGATTCTGTGTCTCCCTCTCTCTCTGCCCCTCCCCTGCTCATGCTCTGTCTGTCTCTGTCTCAAAAATAAATAAACATTAAAAAAAATTTAAAAAAAAAAAAGAAGAGTTTGTTAAGATTTTTAGCAAAGCAATGACAGAATTTATTAAGAGGATTTTATTGGGGCACCTGGGTGGCTCAGTCAGTTGAGTGTCTGACTCTTAATTTTGGCTCAGGTCATGATCTCACGGTTCTGAGTTGGAGCCCCATGTCGGGATCCGCACTGAGCATAGAGCCTGCTTAAGATTCTCTGTCCCTCTGCTCCTCTCCCTTGCTTGTGCTCTCTCTCCCTATCTCTGAAAAAATAATTCTAAAAAAGAAGATTTTATTTGGCAAAGCAATGATAAGCTCTGCAGTGTAATAATATTTATCAATTAACAATCCTTCTATGGCATTATTTTCAACTATTTTAATGCATTGTCTTTTTTTTCTCTCCCTTACCAGCTTTCCCAAAGTTTAACACAACTTCTTAAAAAATATGATGTCTGAGACACTGATTTAATTTCCTTTGGATATATATACCTAGGAGTGGGATTGCTGAATCATATGGTAGTTCTATTTTTAATTTTTGGGAGGAAAGTTCTATTAGCTGCACCAATATACATTCCCATCAACAGTGCATGAAAATGCCCTTTTCTCTGTACCCTCATCAACAGTTGCTTACTTCTTGTCTTTTTTATAATAGTCATCCTAACACATGCGAGGTGTTATCTCATTGCAGTTTTGACTTGCGTTTCCCTAAAGATTAACACCTTTTCATATATCTGTTGGCCACTTTTATGTCTGTGAGCTGTAAAGATGGAGAAAAGGGGCCATGAGCCAAGGAATGCACGTGGCCTCTGGAAGCTGGAAAAGTTAAAGAAACAGATTCACTCCTAGAACTGCCAAAAAAGGAACTCACCCTGCTGCTAATTTGATTTTAGCCCATGAGAACCATGTAGAGTTTCTGACCTGGAGAACTGTAAGACAATACATTTGAGTTGTGTTAAGCCACTAAGTGTGTGGTAGTTTGTTACGGAAGCAATAGGAAACTAATACAGGAATGCATTGTGACAATAATTATGAATGTCTGACAAGAAGAGTCGAGTCTTACTCATAGAAGGATGCAGTGAACAGCTCGTTGCAGCTCTCTGTGGCAGCCACCTTCTGGCACGTCGTTCCCATTCAGTGGGGTGGCTCAGTTGGAGGGAATTAATGGTTTTGTTGGAATAAAGAGAAAATAAAATCTTAAGCTCCTGCCTAGGAAATCTGGAAAAGATCATACAAATTCTCATGAGCTGAATCTCATGTGATGTTCCTAGTTCATTGCTGAGAACTAAGATTTATGGAACACTTTAGAAAACATTTCATTTGATCTTCACAACTATCCTGGTTTCTTTATTCCTATTTTACCTAAGAAAAACCATGGGTAGGAAGTTAAGAGAAACTAGAAGTCAGACGTTAAATGATCCATCCAATAGATGAAGGAAGAAGGACCTCCTTGTAGCTTGTAGCTTCTCACTCATCCTCAAAACAGAGGTTTTGTACTGTAAGACGGAGTCATGCTCTTTCCTGGTCTTATGCCATATCCTTGAGTATTGAAACACAATAAAGATTTTCTCCAAAAGTAGGGTTTTGTTTTCTGCTAATAGAGCAACACTGGATATATATTATTTTCTCTAAACTGTTTCTGAATATATTTTAAAAAGGAAAGATCCGCTGTTATCTTGGCTGCTACATAGCTGATTTCCACTTGGCTTCATTGATAGTGGCTTTTACCCTTTTCACAGCAGAAAGCCCAGCTCTGATGGAGACCATTAGAATCAGCTATTGTTTTATTCAAATCACGTAAGTTTAGCAGCTACATACAGGAATGTGGACTCTTGTAAATAAATATAGTCAACATATATATAGCACAGTGCAGGTAAGGCATTTTTCTATACTACCAGGAACTGCACCTCAGACAAAGGAAAAGAAACCCCTGAAACGTAATTCCAAAAAATATCTAATATGTTTCAAATTTACTTGTGACTTCTTCTTCAAAGGATTTTTTTTTAATTTTTTTAAATGCTTATTTATTTCTGAGACAGAGAGAGACAGAGCATGAGTGGGGGAGGGGCAGAGAGAGAGGGAGACAGAGAATCTGAAGCAGGCTCCAGGCTTAGCACAGAGCCTGACGCAGGGCTTGAACTCACAAACCTTGAGATCATGACCTGAGCTGAAGTCTGAGCCACCCAGGCGCCTACTTGTGACTTCTTAAACTAAAGTAATTCAGATGCCGAGAGGGAGAATTTTTATAAAAGAAGTTAAAAGAACAGTTTTATTGAGACATAATTCACATACCATACAATTCACCCATTTAAAGTGTACAATGCAATGGCTTTGGGCATATTACATTATTGCTTTTTAAAAAATTGTGATAAAATGCATATACAAAAATTGTGATAAAATTTCAAACCATCTTTAAGTGTACAATTCAGTGGCATTAATTACATTTACAATGTTATGCAACCATCACCACTGTCTATTTCCAAAACATTTTCATCACCCCAAATAGAAACTCTGCAACCATTAAGCAATAACTCCCCATTCCTCCCTCCTCTCAGTGGCTGGTAACCTCTAATCTACTTTCTGTTTTTAAGAATTTGTCTAATTTAGATATTTCCTATAGTGAAGTCATATTATATGTTTCCTTTTGTGTCTGATTTGTGTACTTGGCATAATGTTCTCAAGGTTTATCCACCTTGCAGCCTGCATCAGAACTTCATTCCCTGGTATGGCTGAACAGTATTTCACTACATGCATATACCACATTTTGCTTACCTACCTATTTGTTGATGGATACTTGGGTTATCCCCACTTTTTGGTTGTTGTGACTCATGTTGCAATAAACATTGGCATGCAGTTATCTGCTGAGTCTCTTCTTTTAGTTTTCTGGGTATATTACCTAGTGGTGGAGTTGTTGGAATCTATGGTAGTTTTAGGTTTAACTTTTTGAGGGATGACAAACTGGTTTCCATAGTGGCTACAGCATGTTACATTCCCACTGGCAAGGTTCAGCAGTTCCAATTTCTCCATTCCTCACCAATATCATCCTGGAAGATGGGATGTGTAATCTCTTTGTGGTTTCTATAAATAAACTTTTAGACTTGGGGCACCTGAGTAGCTTGGTCGGTTGAGTGCCTGACTCTTGATCTCAGCTTGGGTCTTGATCTCAGGGTCCTGAGTGTGGAGCCTACTTAAAAAAACAACAGCAACAAAAACACAAAACAAACAAAAAGATAAATAAAGTTAAAAGGATTAAAAGTTGAATCCTTTCTAGCCCTTAGTTTTAATTTCCCTCCGTTTTGTGTGTATTAAATCATTTTTAGGTGTTTACTACCGCTCTTCAAGTTACTCCAAGCTAGAACACGAGTGTTCTAGCTCTTGCCCTTTCTTAGAAAGAACCAGGTCAAGGGTGCCTGGGTGGCTTAGTTGGTTAAGTGACCGACTCTTGACTTCAGCACAGGTCATGATCTCACAGTTTGTGAGTTCGAGCCCCGTTTTGGGCTTGGTGTTGACAGTGCGAAGCCTGCTTGAGATTCTCTCTCCCTCACTCTCTCTGCCCCTCCCCTGCTTATGCTCTCTCTCTCTCTCTCTCTCTCTCTCTCTCTCTGTCAATTAAATTAATAAAAATGAACATAAAGAAAAAAGAAAAGAAAGAAAGAAGGAGCCAGGTCATCTCAGAGGAGGCTTGGACAGAGAATAAACAATAGATGGAGGAATTTAGTGCAATAGGGAAATAAGTGTGGAATGTAAAAGAGCGCAAGAAAGGAGTACACAGAGGAAACATAGAGTTTATAAAGGATTATAAAAATTATGTGGGAGAGAGATAACAAGGGTGAATTCAGGGAAAGGTGCTAAAGGAAATGGCAAGCAAACTAGGTACACTCTGTGAATAGAAGCCATAACTGGAAGGTCCAGGTTTCAAAGTTGTCATGTCTGTGGACTTGATGCTTCACTGTAGAAAGAGAGAGGATGGACTGGGTTCCTTACATCCCACTTGAGGAAGGATGATCACGCTACCCCGGTTCCCCCTAGGACAGGGAGGTAGCTCTTGAAACCTGTTAAAGACAGGGAACCCATTTCCTCAAGCCTCCTTCAACTGCCAAAAGGTGATCAGACACAAGTACATTGGCCCAGTGGCCCAGTGGCTGCTGTGTTTGGTAGGGTTAGTCTGTGGGATTTGGGAAAGCCAAAATTTCCCTCAAAAGAAAGCAAAAGCCTTGTGTTATTTTTTTTCTAAGGAGACTCTCTTTTTTTAAAAAAAAAAATTTAATGTTTATTTATGAGAGAGAGAGAGAGAGAGAGAGAGAGCATGAATGGGGGAGGGCAGAGAGAGAAAGAGGGAGACACAGAATCCTAAGCAGGCTCCAGGCTCTGAGCTGTCAGCACAGAGCCTGATGCAGGGCTTAAATCCACGAACTGTGAGATCATGACCTGAGCTGAAGTCAGACACTTAACTGACTAAGCCATCCAGGTGCCCCTGGAAACTCTCTTTATTAAACTATTAGGTCCCATATTTATCAAAATATTAGACTCGCCATTTGGTTGATTATCCACGAACAATGGTAAAGGTGATCCCATATGGATGAGCAAGGGCACTCTTCATCGTGCCTGTGACACCAGGTCTGCCTTTAGAGGAAGTTCTATACCAGAAGCTTGAAGATATGCATACCCTTCCATAATCTGTAAATTTATACCAAGAAAAAAAATCAAAGCAGTGTACAAATACCCACTGTACATTTTGTGCCAAATGATCACCACAAGTTTTGCCTGTCAAAAATGTATTGACAACAATCAAATATTTAAGTGTAAGGGCTTTATTAAATAAATTTCGCTCACCCACTTACTATTTTGCTATTAAATATTGTACAAATGTATTAATTGACATGAAAAAATGTTCATAACTTATTGACAGTCAAAACAAGCAAATCACAAAAGAATAAAGTCTCAATTTGTAGTATCATCTATCGATCCCCCCCCCAGGTTTATCTATCTGGAAGATTCATGCCACAATAGTGGTCTTTGGGTAGTAAGATTACAGATAAGTTTTGTTCATTCATTAGGATTGTTTGTATTTTACAGGTTTTATTCAATAAACCTGTGTTACAACCCCACACCCCCCACCCACACATTCTGGAAAATGCCAGAGGGTGGCAAATTCACAATTCTGTTCACGAAGGGGCATGATTGTCCTGCACCATCCACAGCATCATACCTCCCCGTCTCCACATATTCAGAAGAGTAGCATGGCATTCTGGGTCTCCTTCAAAAAAAAAAAAAAAAAAAAAAGAGTTCTAAATTCTTAGAGAAGACCAGCAAGATGCGATTCTACAAGGCAGCAAATGCTGATGGGGAGAGTAAAAGTGGAGATGGTTCAGCAATGACGAATCTTCCTGGTTTGGTCACAGAAAAGGAGAGTGTTGCCAGTTCCCGCTGTCGGGATGCCTTTTGTGTTCTGCATCTTTTTTTTAGCTCAGGGATTATCAGGGCAGGGTTTCCACGCCAGAGCATTCAATAAGGCTTGCCCACCCAAATTCAGAGCTCAGTGTGATTACTATCAGCTTTTAAAAACTTTGTTAGATAAGAATTTAGCTCTTGCCGACAAAATCTTTTCATATGGATGGCTTATTTGTTCAGGAAGTGAGCAAACAATGCTGTGGTGACATTAATGCACCACAAAGGCATTCACTCAGAGTTAATTTCAGCAGAGTATAATCTTTCAGTTGCTTTGTTCATAAAATGTCCAAATCGCCTCTTTCCACACTGACACTTCACATACTTGGCTTGCACAGTCTATAGGCGTCACGGAGACTGGCAGGACCAGATGATCTAATTATACCATTTATGCTGTCGATAATGAAGAGCCGCAAGGCCTGAGCCCAATATCTCTTAGTTCATCTATATGTTCATTTTTAAGATCTAAATAAAATGTTAAAACTGAATTTTCAAAATGTTACACCATAGAGTGAAATGTAAGTTTTTGAAATTGATTTTTGAAGTTACTTCTGAAATGTCTCTTGAAAAATATTGGGTTGAGCAGGTGTTTGGTCTCTAAGTCTGTTTTTCCAGAGGCTTCCACTAACAAGGTCCTGAAGGGAATTATAACAGATCTAAAAACATCAGGTCACAGACTGGGAAAGGTGTTTAAAAATTGAAACTACAGGGGCGCCTGGATGGTTCAGTCAGTGAAGCATCTGACGTCAGCTCAGGTCATGATCTTGCGGTTTCTGAGTTCGAGCCCCGCGTCAGGCTCTGTGCTGACAGCTCAGAGCCTGGAGCCTGCTTCAGATTCTGTGTCTCCCTTGCTCTCTGCCCCTCCCCCACCCAAGCTCTGTCTCTCTCTGTCTCTCAAAAATAAATAAGCATTAAAAAAAATTAAAACTACACACAGACAGAAGTTAGGTTCTTTACTCAAGTTGAAAGTGTGCAAGAAAAGAATATCTTCATCCCACTAAACTGGAAAATGATTGAAGAGCTTTTTTCAGGTAAAGTGCTTTGGGGACTGCTTTTAAATGGGCCCTTTACGTTTTTTCTGCTCTTGTTTATTATCTAAACTGGAGGCAACTTTTTTTTTTCCTATAAATCTCACAATATTTGTCATTGCTGAACCATCTCCACTTCTACTCTTCCCAACAGCATTTGTACCTTGTAGAATCATATCTTGCTGGTCTTCTCTAAGAAGAATTTAGAACTCTCTTTTTTCTTTTTAAGGAGACCCAGAATGCCATGCTACTCTTCTGAATGTGTGGAGACGGGGAAGTACGATGCTGAGAATATTCAGGAGAATCATGCCCCTTCGTGAACAGAATTGTGAAGTTGTTATTGAATATGGACTCTGCACCTTGTTCTGTTCTTCTCTTCTCTTCTCTTTTCTCTTCTCTTCTCTTCTCTTCTCTTCTCTTTTCTTGTTGTAAGAAATATTTATTTATTTTGAGACAGGGGGAGAGGGAAAGAGAGAGAGGGAGAGAGAGAAACCCAAGGAGGCTCCACACTGTCGGCACAGAGCACCACACTGGGCTTGAACCCATGAACTGAGAGGTCATGACCTCAGCTGAAATCAAGAGTCAGAAGCTTAACCAACTGAGCCACCTATGCGCCCTCTGCCATATGGTCTTTTACTATCTGATGCCTTAGAATATTCTTTTATATCACTGTTGTCTCAGATTAGCACACGAGAAAATGAGGTCAGAGGGCTGCTTTAACCTGTCAGCTAGCTGGTTTTTCCTCTTCCACATATTGTCTGACTCCAATCCATCTTCTTCTTCTTTTTTTTTTTTAAGTTTATTTATTGAGAGAGAGAGAGAGAAAGAGAGAGAGAGAAAGTGGGGGAGGGCAGAGAAGGAGGAAGAGAGAGAATCACAAGCAGGCTTCACACCGGCAGGGCAGAACCTGAGTTCAAAAACCTTGAACTCATGAACTGTGAGATAATGACCTGAGCCTAAACCAAGAGTCAGCCACTTAACCGAATGAGCCACCCAGGTGCCCCAATCCATCCTCTTCTTGCTGGTCGTGTTACTTTAAGTGGACTTGTTCCTTATATAAAGTTTGGGAATATGAAAAATTTGGAAGTTAATAAAGAAAACCAGTGTACAATCCATGTAAGCCTTGCTACCATGATATTAGAATTTTGGCAGACATTTTCTGCATGTTTCCATAAATCTGCTTTTTTTCTTCCCTCAAGAACAGCAAAATTTCACTCAAAATAGAAACAATAAGGCACTCTTGCCATATTGACAAATGAATTGTCTGTTATCAATGAACAAATATTCATCAAGTACCTACTACATGTCAAGCCGTTGGAATACAGCAGTGAAATGATAAACAAGGTCCTTGACCTCACGGGAATCAAACATTAATCAGTAATTATAAGTGTGATGAGCGCTAGGAAGAAGGGCAATATGGGAACTCTATTGCTTTCTTTCTGTTCTTTTAATAACTCCCCTTAGAAAGTCGTGTTGTCACTTGTGCCTCTGTGGTCTAGGGCCTACACTGACTATATGCAGCAAATGCATTCTTAAAGTGTATAACAGTGAGTATATGAACAGTACAAAGTGTGCTCAGAGAAAATAAGAGCAACCGCCCAAGGCAGGAAGAATACATTACATTTCAGAACTGTGATCTCAGGGCCTCTCTGACCCTTTTATCTATCCTTCTTTCAATTATAGCATACCTCCTCAATTGTTCTGTTGGTAAATTAACACTGTATGGATTTTAGGGCAAATCAATGGCATTTCTTCTATGATATCACCATCTTGACCAAATCTACTTATGTGCACTGTTCTTGTTTCAATATGACAAGTGGCTCGTCATCTTTGACATATGATTCCTCCACTGCCATTTTTCTGTTTCTTAGTATGTTTTTCTGACTGTACTATCTAGTTCAACCTGCAAGGATGAAAACAGCATTGTGCAAAATCCCCAGGTTAATAAACTTAAATCTCTTCCATTTCTGGCCGTGTTAGCGGGAACATTTTATAAAACCAGTGCCTGTCTATTTTTTTTCCTATGAGATATATAATCCTTGAGGAGAGAGATGTCTCATGAAAAGTTTATAAACTCAATAGTATAAAAAACAGTGGTAGCCCCTCCAATCCAATGACGTCACTTACTAATACATGTCTATGGTGCTACAATAATTCTAATTTTGTTCTTGGAAGGAGCATTAAAGCCATTATTTCAGCTCCACAAACAACCTGACAGAAGTAATTTCTTTTTTCACCAGGAAAGACTCTCATGTACTTCCTGTACCATAGAATAGATACCAGAGTGGTCATAAAATACTTCAATATCTGAGGTCATTTAGGAACATGTTGTATTTTTAAGGGCTAGTGACTTATGTTTGAGCTCATTGTTTTTATTTATATTTAGCAATGAAATATTTTACCCTTTTTGATTTATTGTCTGCTAAACATCTGCTGTCTTTTGTTGAGATTCATAACACTTTTTCCTTTGAAATCTTTTCAGAACAGTATGACAATTTAAGAAAAATTAAATAACACTGAATAAAATTAATAAAAATAAAGTTAATAAAATAAATAAAAAATAATTTAAAAATTATTAAAAGCTAAATAAAATAGAGCATTAAGAAATAATTCTGTAATTATATACACACACTTTTTTCTTCACACACATATTTTTAAAAAATGTTTTTTAATTTTTATTTACTTTTGAGAGAGAGAGAGAGAGAGAGAGAGAGGGAGAGATACAGAGCATAAGCTGGGGAGGAGCAGAGAGAGAGGGAGACAGAATCCGAAACAGGCTCCAGGTGTCAGCACAGAGTCTGGTGTGGGGCTTGAACTCAGGAACTGTGAGATCATGACCTGAGCCAAAGTTGCACGCTCACCCGACTGAGCCACCCAGGCGCCCATTCACATACATATTTTTATAAAATGATTGTATCTGAAAAGAAAGTTCAGGGTTCAGGCTTTGCCTCCAAACTTTAGAATTCTAATCCTGACTTTGCTAGTCTCCATCTATGTGGTTTTGGACAAGCTTCTAAAGTCCTGGAAACCTCAACATTCTCATATGTAAAATGAGGATAACTGCACATAACTCACAGGGCTGTTGTGATGAAAGATAAAGGTGTCTAGTGAAACCTAAAGAAATCTAATCTGATTTCATTGAGGGATTTATTTAGTAAATACTACTTAATATGCAGCCACAGTTCTAAGACTTTGCAAATATGACCTCATTTATTTTCTCATTTAATACTTCAATCCTAATAGCAACTGAATGAGGTGGGCACTCTTTTTTTTTTTTTTTTTCTTAATGTTTATTTACTTTGAGACAGAGCACGCATGAGCAGGGGATGGGGCAGGAAAAGGGAGAGAATCCCAAGCAGGCTCGACATCATCAGCACAGAGTTCAACATGGGGCTCTATCTCAAGAACTGTGAGATGACCTGAGCCAAAATCAAGAGTAGGACCCTCAACTGACTGAGCCACCCAGGTACCCCAAGGTGGGCACTCTTTTTGCTTCTGTTTTGTAGATGAGGAAACCAAGGGGCTGAAAAGTTAAGGTAACTATTCCAGGTAAGGAGAGTATCAGAGCCAGGATAGCAACCTGGGTGGTTAGGCTAAAAACTTAATGCTCTTAAATAAGGTAGCCCTATTTTATTTATGTACAAATGTAACCAATTTACTTAACTCCTACTATATATGTTAGGAATTGTCCTAGGCACATGAGTTACAAAGATGAAGAAATCTGTGCCCTTGAGAAGATCATAGTTTAGTGGTAAAAAAAAAAAAAAATTGGAAATAGATAATTATGATACAATGCTGTACATCCATAGAAGACATAAGCTCAGTGGCTGTGGGAGTCACTGGCCTATTATTAACATTTGAAGGGCTTAGGAAGAGGCATAAATGAAAACTCGCATTCCATATGTTCACATATTTAAACACTATAGACAAAATTTCACAAAGCTGTTTTTTATAATGACAAAATTGAAAGTCTGAGTAAGTCTGGGAATTTTTTATTACTAAAAGTTACCATAGCACAAGAGCAAAGACAACTGAATTTAAATATTAGTGGGCATGTCTGTGTATTCTGTTGAAGGGCTGGCAATGTTTGGGTGAGTGATTAAATAGCAATAAACATAATTCATAAATAAAATTCATTTACCCACAAATATATTTTTCTGAACTTACTCTTACCAAAATAACTAATGATGATTTTATAATCAAGATTTTCACATAATTTGTATACTATTAATAGTAATAACCTAAGTGTCTAAATATATACCTATTCAAAGTGTATAAAATTTTAACATATTTTCATCAAATCATTAATTAAATTTACCAAAGTTAAATTATTTTCATATTTTTTCAAAAAATTCTCTTTATATATGAGGTGTCTGGGTGGCTCAGTAGGTGAAGCATCTGACTTTGGCTCAGGTCATACTCTCACGGTTCATGAGTTCAAGCCCCACGTCAGGCTCTGTGCTGATGGCTCGGTGCCTGGAGCCTGCTTCAGATTCTGTGTCTTGCTCTCTCTCTGCCCCTCCCTCCCTCATGCTCTCTCTATCTCTCAAAAAATAAATAAATGTTAAAATTTTTTTAATTCTCTTTATATAAAATACCCAGTTATCTCTTAAAATAAAATGTAAAATAAAACATTAACAATTTTATTTATTTAATTAATTTATTTTTTTAAGTAGGCTCCTCACTCAGTGCGAAGTCCCACACAGGCCCCAAACTCACGACCCTGAGATCAAGACCTGAGCTGAGATCAAGAGTCTGACACTTAACTGGGGCGCCTGGGTGGCTCAGTTGGTTGAGGGTCCAACTTTGGCACAGGTCATGATCTCACAGTTTGTGAGTTCCAGCCCCACACTGGGCTCTGTGTTGACAGCTCGGAGCCTGGAGCCTGCTTGGATTCTGTTTCCCTCTCTCTCTGCCCCTCCCCCACTCATGTTCAGCTCTCTCTTGCAAAAATAAGTAAACATTAAAAAAATAAAATAAAATAAAAAAGAGTCTGATGCTTAACCAACTGAGCCACCCAGGTGCCCCAAAACACTAACATTTTTAAAAAATTAACTGAAACTGAATTAATAATTCAATTTTTTGAATATTTAATTAAACCGTATCAAATATATTTATGTATTTGAGTGTACCCGACACACAATGTTACATTATACTCGACACATAATGTTACATTAGTTTCAGGTGTACAATATAGTGATTCAACAACTTTGTATGTTTCGCTATGCTCACGGGCAGTGTAGCTACCATCTATAATTGCTATTATAATGCAATTGACTATATTCCCTGTGCTGTACTTTTTATCTCCATGACTTATTCATTCTGCTACTAGAAGCCTGTATTTCCCACTGTGCTTCATCCATTTTGCCCATCCCCCCATCTCCCTTTCCTCTAGCAACCATCAGTTTGTTCTCTGTATTTATAGGTCTGATTGAGCTTTTTGTTCATTTATTCATTTGTTCTGTTTTTTTAGATTCCACATATAAGTGAAATCATATGGTACTTTCCTGTCTCTGTCTGACTTATTTCACTTAGCATAATACCCTTTCAGTCCATCCTAAAGTGTATTAAATATTTTTATACAAACAAATGGATTCTAGTGTCCATGTAGTTGCTATTTGGATCGATGAGTCACACATGTTGCATCTATTTATATACAAATTTAAGAGTAATGTGAATTGTTAAAGGTTGCAAGATGTTCCTCAGTTGCCATGTGCAACTATTGTGAGTCCTTGCTAATTTGTGAGTAGCTCTGGAACCGTAAATGTGAGCACATAGATAAACAAGAAAATGGGTACTTGGCTCTACTGGGAATAGCATTTTGTTTTGCAAGGATCTATTGCACATACGCTATTGGAAAGCTGGATTATTATGGCCCTTCTCTTGCCTAAATGCTATTTCCGCTCAAATTCCCCCCACACTCTGCGGCAGTGTCTGTCTCCAACATCAGCACGGGCATGACCCCACAAACCTTTATGTCGTCTAGCTCCAGTTGCCTTTTGTTTCAAGGACGCGGCTAGAGATACGGAGATGTATTTCTTTGGAGCCTGAATCATGTTAGTGGAGGAATTGATGATTAGGGTTATGAGTCTTGCTGTGCCAGTGCTGAATACCAGATCCTGAGAGAGAGAGGTGTTCATATGTTCCTTCATAAATTTATTTTTGTTTGTTTATAATGTATGAGGCCCTCAGAAGTGCAGGGTCCTTCTTGCTTGGGTCTTAGGGTGGTACTGTGTAACTACTAGCTACAGAACCAAGGAATTTTTTATATGAAGCAGATATTTGGTTGAATCTTGGAGACAGAGCAGTACTATGGGGCATGTTGCTGAGAGCATATGCAAAGGCACTGAGGTACTTAGTAGTGTAGCCTGCTCAGTGAACTGCAGACATGTCTGCATGGCTAGAGCACAGGAAGCTTGAGGGGAGAGGTGGAGGGTGAAGCAGGAGAGATAAGTAGGGACACATCACACAGGTCTTAAGAGCCATTTGATGTTTATCCTGAAACAAGGAGGAACATTAAAGGATTTTTTACAAGGGAGGAATTTGTTTAGAATGGGCTTTGATGTGGATCATACTTGGAGAAGGGCAAGCACTCAGCAATTAGGGTAGCAATTATTCCAGGGAGAAACAATGCTGACGCTAACAAAGTTGGGGTAGTGGAAATGGAAATGATGAGAGAAGTTGAGAGGAATTGAGAATATGACGAGAGACTGGAGATACAGGAGGGCTAGAACATTTTAGTGGTTTAATAAATGTTTGTTTGAAGTGAATTGTGCTCCTGTTTCCAGTGCCTCTGGCATTTCAACTACATTATCACACATGCCTTTGTTTAATTGTGAATTAATCTGAATATAGTGTTCTAATCCTTTGAATTGTAAAGTGGGTACATTCTTACAAAATAAAGATTGATACCAAAGGGAGACATACCAAGAAGTTCTCAGTGAAGTTGGTCTGATACTGTTACACAACTGTGTTCATTTCCAATAGGAACATCTCCTTGAGTCAAAGAAGTTCATCTCACAGGTCCATCAGGTCATACATGGGTGGGTTATAATGTATACTGCTCACTCACAAGTTTTCTGTACATTACCACACTGCCCTTCAGTTACCTTTGTTAAGATTCTGAGTCTACTTTGCCCAGTGGGGAACATTTGGAATCCTTGAGTTTTCTGCACAGACTGTAACTTCACAGAATGTTCCCTTTGTTCTTTAAAGTGGTGACTCATTTGTTTCTAAATCAAATTTAACCTAAAATGACTTTTTTGTTGTTATTTTGTTGTGCTTTATTTGACTTCATGTAACCTTTCAAAACTGATTGGGGACAGATTTGTAACAAATGCAGCTTGAAAATTTGGAAATGTGACAGTCGCAGACAATGGGGGTCATGCTGTTTTTATATCTGTCTTTAAAAGTCCCTTTTTGTTCATGCTTCTTCTATCTGCCTTTCCATCAATAGTTGGGTCGACCGGCCAATCTGATGCAAATTCAATCCTGCTTGTCTCTGAAATTTATCCTGACCTTAAATAGAGGGATATGAGAAGTCCAGCCCTAACCTGGGACTCCACACCAGTCAATGCTGCTACTGCTCCTGACTGTGTGCTTCAGTTCCAGTAACTGCTGCTTCTGCCTGCACTCTGTGTCTAAGTCTAGGCATCGATAACCTGAGTTTCCTAAGACATAGACAGCAAGTTGCATTTAGCCATTTTTTTATTTTATTTTACCCAGGAAGTGAAGCCTGGCTCCTCGACTTCACCTTTGACTCTGTGACCACCTTCTGGATTTTCTAACTGGTCCTGGATTTCTTTACGACACAACATTATCTTGTGTCTGATTGCTCAGTACAGGTCTACTACTCTCTGCTGCCTTGCCTCTTATGCATTTTACTTCACAGGCCAAGATGGCCTTTCCCTGAGTTAGGTCTATTCTCCTAGCATGTGCTTCATACCAGGAGACAAGGCTGATAGTAGATTTCAGACTCTTCAATTGTGTTCCAACTTGTTGAAGCAGGTTGGTTGTGTCCTGAAAGATGGGTAAATTTGTAGCTATACAGGTAGAAAAACCTTGCTGATAAATAGCAAGAGGAAGTTAAGGTTAAATCATTCTTCCTCTGCCTTCCTATAGCGTTTGACTGCGTGAATATCAGTATATATTTAATTCTGTAATGATTTGCAGTTATTAACATGGATGTCTCCCCCAGTAGATTGTAAGCTCCTCTGTGATTTGGTCTATTTTTATCTATTTTTGTATTCCTGACAGCATTAGCATAGTGTTCTAGAAATAAAAAAATATATAAAATCAGAGTTCATAAGATGCTTATTAATAGGATCAAGTGTCTTATTTTCTTTATTTTTATTACATTAGTGTAATGCTATCCTCATGGTAAAATGCTTAGTAAATGTTTGAAATAATAAGTAAGAAAAGAATTAGAGTTTCATTTTTCAAATTTCTAGGTTAATAATTTATTGTTTGTGATTTTTTTTCCTGCATAGAAATCAGAAACTGCTATTAGACTGGTTGTGCCTAGTTTTCATAGACAATGTATTATTATTTATTTATTTTAAATTTTTATTTAAATTTTTTTATTTAAAAATTTTTTAAAAGTTTATTTACTTTGAGAAAGAGAGAGAGAGAAAGAGATAGAGCTTGTGCGGGTGAGAGCAGGGAGGGGGCAGAGAGAGAGGAGAGAGAGAATTGTAAAAAGGCTCCTCACTGTTAGCGCAGAGCCGGAGGTGGGGCTCAAACTCATGAGCTGTGAGATCACAGCCTGAACTGAAACCAAGACGGATGCTTAACTGAAGCCATGCAGGTGCCCCATTATTCTTTTTTATAGCCAGAATAATTACATCTGTGTTAGAGTCAAATACATTAAACACTCATCATATGTTCTATCTTTTTGAGTTTTTCAAGAGATACAAAGATGAGTGATAAGATGAATCACAGTCTTTCTGCTTCTTTTCTCTCACCTGTTCTTTTTGCAATGTTTATAGCCTAAAGGAAGAGATTATTGAAGTGTACAAGAATTATGAAATAAGACAGAAAAGAAGACCCAGGGGAGATGCTCCCATAATGTGCTGTGGGAGAACTCTTTGCTAGGCAAGGCTTGTAACTAGCTGTGGGAATTCTACCATTTAACTCTCCTTTCCTACATCGAACCTAGCATTTCATTACATGATTTCTGATAATAAGGTTTGTTCTGGAGCACAACTTTTGCATTACTCATGAACAGACTATACTACTTTATGTTCTTCCCAGCAATGTATGACAGTTCTTATTTCCTTGCATCAGTAGATGCTATCAACAATAGCTGAATCATGGAAGGAGTCCAAATGTCCATTGACTGATGAATGGATAAAGAAGATGTGGTATATACATACAATGGAATATTACTTGGCAATCAAAAAGAATGAAATGTTGCCATTTGCAACAACATGGATGGAACTAGAGTGTATTATGCTAAGTGAAATTAGTCAGAGAAAGACAAATATGTGACTTCACTCATATGTGGAATCTAAGAAACAGAACAGATGAACATAGGGGAAGGGAAAGAAAAATAAGGTAAAACTGAGAGGGAGGAAACCATAAATGTTGGTTCTCTTAAATACAGAGCACAAACTGAGGGTCGCTGGAGGGGAGGTGGGTCAGGGGATGGGCTAAATGAGTGTTGGGCATTAAGAAGGGCACTTGTTGGGATGAGCATTGGGTGTTATAGGTAACTAATGAATCACTGGGTTCTACTTCTGAAACCAATACTACACTGTATGTTAATTAACTTGAATTTAAATAAATAAATTTTAAAAAATTTACTAATTTGGGGTGCCTGGGTGGTTCAACCAGGTAAGTGTCCCATCTCTTGATTTCATCTCAGGTTATGATCTCATGGTCCCTGAGTTGAGCCCCATGTCAGGCTCTGTGCTGACAGCATGGGGACTGCTTGAGATTCTATCTCTCCCTTTCTCTCTCTGCCCTCGCCACCTCTCAAAATAAATAAATAATCTTAAAAAGTTTTCATATATTTACTTCTTTACTGATTGCTTATTTGTATCTTCTTACTATTTTCTCTTGGGAAGTCAATTTTTATTTTAATAACTTATGAAAGCTTTCTCTATAGCAAGGCCATTGTTCCTGTTGATGTCATTTACATCAAAAAAATGTCTCCAGTTGCAATTTTTTATTTTCATTAATTTTTTTTTATTATTGTTGATTGACCTAGATATTTAAGTTTTTCCTAGCTCAATCAATTATTCTGTTATTTCCTGGTTTGTACCTTTGGTGTTTTGAAAGTTCTTCAACCAGATATTTAAATATTTACCTATTTTTCTTGTATATTGATTTCCTTGAAAAATTTACCACCTTGGATTTATTTTGGTGTATGGATGAGAGAGGGTCTTTTTTTTTTTTTTCCTAAGTAGCTAAACATTATTTCTGCATGGTGTGGTTCTGTTGTGCGTGTTTGTGTTTGCGGACAATTTAGTCATCAGTTAACGTGATGGAAAATAACATATTCAAATAGCTTAACATGTGCCTCTAAAGGGTATTAAAATATTTATTGATGATTTGGGAAAAGTATATTCTCTAGTCTTTGAGGGGAAAAAATAAGGCCACTTAAACACTATGCCTCTCTGACATAATTGCTATTTCTACCTTCTCATAGCAAAGGGATTAGCATCCCAGATGCCATTGTGAGAAACCTCTAGTAAGTGCACTTATGCTCTGAGCATTCTAACACCTTCAAACATGACCTCTTTGTCCACCAGGGCACTTTTCGTATAAAGATACTAAAGATGCTTGTAAAGATACAAGATGAGAGTATGCACGTATCTTTTTTTTTTTTCTTATTTTAGGGCTTTATTCTTTTTTGTGCTTTGCTTTACTTTTTAATTGAATTATAGTTGATATACAATGTTGTATCAGTTTCAGGTGTACAATGTAGTGATTTGATATGTTTGTACATTACAAAATAATCACCTTGATAGGTCTAGTTATTATCTGCCATAGACAATATTATTACAGTATTATTGACGATGGTCTCTATGCTGTATATTACATCCTCGTGACTTATTCATTTTATAACTGGAAGTTTTTACCTCTTAATCCCCTTCATATATTTTGCCCATCCCCCCACCCCTCTCCTTGCTGGCAACCACCAGTTTCATCTGTGTGAGAGTATACACGTATCTTAAGACTCAAAGTTACTCCCATGAACTACTTCTCTATTGAAATCTAGATTTGTAAGCCAGAATGCCTAAGGCCTTTTCTCCTAACTTGTTTTAAGCATGTTATGTTTCTTTTAAAATCTTTCTTATTTTACATATTTTCCCCTTAGCTTTATAAATGTGTCCATATCATTCTAGGAACATATAATAAACTGTGTTCTTCTAATAGGTTAAATATTCATATCTATGTTTCTAATTTGTCAAAGTAGACCAGTCTTGCAATAAATACAATCATTTATTCATTTATATCTATGTCTGTTTGTCTGTCTGTCTCTGTTTCCCTGATGAGATTGAAAATAGCCAAATCTAGTGAGAGTAATAAGGAAATCCTAGAACAGTGTCTCACAGAGAACAGTGAGTAATTAAGCATTTGCTATTTATGGATAATCATCAAGATTATGCTCGTAAAATAAGTATTTCCCTATGCGTTCGTGGTCTTAGATACAAAGTATGTTGATGACTTTCAGAGTGATTTTGAGTTATTTTTTTTTTTTTTTTTTTTTTTTTTTTTTTTTTTTTTTTTTGGGACAGAGAGAGACAGAGCATGAACGGGGAAGGGGCAGAGAGAGAGGGAGACACAGAATCGGAAACAGGCTCCAGGCTCCGAGCCATCAGCCCAGAGCCTGACGCGGGGCTCGAACTCACGGACCGCGAGATCGTGACCTGGCTGAAGTCGGACGCTTAACCGACTGCGCCACCCAGGCGCCCCGAGTTATTATTGATCTAATGAGATCCTCCTCAGTTGAATTTTTTTCTATGCTCTTTTCACTCTCATTTGCAACTTTTTTTTTTTTTTAGCTTACCCGCTAATAAATGAAACAATTCCCTAAAGTTTGAATTCTCTTTCTTTTTTATCGTTTTGTATCTCTTCTGCAATGGAGCCCTATACCAACTCAAAATAATATTTGTAAAGGAGAAAATAACAAGAAGATAATTTATGAACTATATGAGAAATATACATGATTCCATCTAGAAACCTGCTCTAAAGAAAGATGTAGAAAAGCAAAAATAAATGTTAAATTAGGAAGCAAGATCGAGAAACCTGGAGTCAGTCCCATTGTAGTTCAACTTTTTTTGTAGTTTAGAGCCAGAATCCTATTTGCAGTCCAGGATTGACTTTGTGATGGGGAAGGGAACAAAGGGTTGAGTTTCTAAGTACTCTAAAATTCCATGCAAAATTTTGATTATATCTATTTACATTTTCAGGGGAAGTAGAAAGAAGTTTCATTGCTTAACTTACATACTCACAGGAATCCACGCAGAACCACTGATAGTAACCAGAGTTATAAGAAATAGAAATGTCCTCTTTTGAGTCATGTAAAAAATAAATTTAAAGAAGATATTTATCTCCCTTTCTTTTCTTTTCCCTAATTCTGTCTTTGATGAATTTAACGTTCTTTGAGTTATCTAAAACTTACAAAAATGAACAATTTAGAAAATATCTTGGACTCACGAATTAGCAAAAGGACACCGTAAATATTCAGCATGGTGTTTCTGAAAGCAAGGGTGGGACTGTGGGGCTGGACAAGACAGGAAACAGTAGGGTATAGAAACACCTTTCTACTCTTGAGTTGGGCCCATCAGGTGGCACTGTCATTCTGGATTACTGGAAGAAGGTCAGCTGCCAAACCTCATGGAAAAATCAGAAAATACTTGCAGGATGTTCAAATCATTTACCTACATTGGCAAGGGAAGAGGGCACACAGTGGGAGGGTGAGTCAAAGAAACATATGAGTTGCCTTCTTAGATCATCCAATGCCTTGTCCACATATCTTCTCTCAACAGCTGCTTTTATCGGCTACTTCAGAGAAATGTGGAAAGCCCCCATAATGCACCTCGTGAGTTCTGCCAAATAAGTGAAATTCTGGCAGAAGCAGTAAGGGGAAACATGCTCCCCAGTTGGCATTCAGCTTAGGGATGAAGTTTGATGACCATCATATATCTTGTGTCATCTCTTTGCCCTCTTCATTACAAGACTTACAGATTTATATTTAAATTCAAGAATACATTTGAACCTTCTTAAAAAATATATGGGTCATCAAGTTAAATATTTTCAGATCCTTTTTGTGAAACTTGTTTTTTTTTTAATTGCTCAATTTCTTTTTGGGAAATATTTTCAAACACTGTGGGTCCTGAGTAGATATATTTTGCAGATATCTTTCTGCAAAAATTTTTATGCCTTTTATACCTCATGCAAATATATTTCTCAAATTAAACTCATACCCCTCTTTCTTTGGCTTTCATGATGACCTTTGATAACTTTAGAATTGAAATCCTATCAATGTGACTCATGTAAAATAAGAGGATCATAGGACAAGTGTAACTGCTTCAGGCTTTCTCGGTATCTGGCAAATATACAGTAATACACACACATTACTTTTGCAAAGAAAGTATTTCTGTTTATATAATGCTTATGTGAGCAGAGCTAAAGTATTACTTGAACCTATTACATTTTAACAAGAAGGATTCTTTAAATTCTGGGCCCCAGATCAAAAATTTCAAAAGAAGTCTCTTAGTGCGTTTTTTAGGTACAAAGTAAACACAATCTTTATACAAAGACTCTCTCAGAGCAATGAAGAATCTGCTTGATCTGTCTTTGTAAACTATGTTTATATTTATTTAGAAGTTTTTATTGATTCTGTAACATTAGACAGCTCTAGGACATTGGAATGGGTATGGGCTTTGGTATCTAATATAGTTCCTTGTATTAAATCACAGAGAAGGAAACGAAAGTCAATTACAAGACTATACACTAGACACAAGATTTGAATTCTGGATGTAGATATGGCTTCAGAAAGAACTGGCTTTAGTTTAGGGACATATCTGACTTAAAAATTATGTGATGTTTTTATATGATTTTAGGTCCAAATGACTCCATCATTTTTATAAACCATTCACTGGTGAATTTTCTTCAAATTTTGAATTATAGATTCTCTATTCAAGCTAATCAGTTATAATAATGGGGGGAAGGGGAGAAACCACTGGCTTTACTAATGGGAGGAGCAAAAGCGGAAGCAATATCCAGAAGCAACATCTTCCTGTATAAAAGACACCATTTTAATCACAGAGAACACAAATGTTGGGCTGGTATAACGATATTAAGTACAGTTGTCATCTTAGCTATATATTTGCCTTTAAGAGTAAGAAAATACATTTCTCAATATTTCATCTCAAGCTGCTCTTAGGTTATTACATTTGAGGTAAAATAATATTGCAAATAAGGCATGTAAGATTTTTGGATGTAAATGGGGTAGAAAATTAATATTAAAAAAATAGAGTACATAACAGATAAGAAAGGGATAAAATTATTTTATTGGTTCAACTAAACTGAATAAAGTGGAAAGAGATACAAGTCACTAAGAAATTATCCAATATACCTTAATTGTAATTATAAATAATTCCACAAAATAAACTTGCATTTACACACAAGTTTAACAAACTTATAGATGATTATTTGAGTTAAGCATTAAGAACAAAAATTAAAACTTTTCAGTTTTACAGATTAAATTTGCAGCTATGCTGTCTTGCTAGTATTGAAATAATTTTATTTCTTCAAAATTTGTTTTACTGGTTTGTGTCAGAAGCAGGGCAGTGTTTCTGGAAGGAGGATAAGTTCCTTCCTGATCCCGTCAGAATGAAGCTTTCACTATTCTGCCCTTCAGAGGCTGAGGTGGTCGGTTGTTGTGCTGAATGGGGACAGCTTTGTCACCTTCAACATTTGATAGAAGACTTCGGAACTGTGCCAGCTGGGAGGAAGAATAAAATATTTAAGGAATCAAAGGCTATTAAAGTTACACAAAGCACTTTATTTCCAGTATAATCAATGCACTGATATATAAAAAACTAAGTTATTGATTGCAATGACTTCACCAATTGGAAGGGTGGAAGTCAAAAATTCCTTCATATTTCTTTGAACTAGGTATTTGGTTTAAATGATCAAGGATTGACTGGATTAGAATGCCAACTTTTTCAGAGTGTCAACTGGGCTAATTGGGTCAGTGACTTTCTGCTTTTGGCCTCAGTTTCTGTAGTAAAATTACAATCACATTGACTATATTCACTGTGCTGTGCCTTTTACCCCTGTGACTTATTCACTCCAAATCTGTACCTTCCCCTCCCCTTCACCTGTTATGCCCATCTCCCACCCTTTCCCC
Organism: Neofelis nebulosa; assembly: GCF_028018385.1. NCBI lineage: Eukaryota > Metazoa > Chordata > Mammalia > Carnivora > Felidae > Neofelis > Neofelis nebulosa. The sequence continues at coordinate 33,387,314 of NC_080795.1, forward strand.
TCTGACAGCCATCCGTTTGTTTTCAGCTTGTGTGTCCGATTCTGCTAAAAATCTAGCCTATTTAGAGTAAGTGACTTCAGCTATGGCTGAAGGCTTCTTTGTTAAGGCACAATGTGTGATAATTTATGAGTTCTCAGAATAATCACTTTCCCACTCCAAAATATATTCTTACCTTTTTCTTAAAACATCACCTTACAAAAACAAAACAAACAACAACAATAACAACAAAAAACCCCACAAAAAACCCTGTCATTTAATGTAGACAGACTTTTAAGAGTTCCACAAAAACATCAACTGGCCTATAAAACTATTGAGGCATGAAAAAAAAGTCACTGACTTCACAATTAAAAGAAAATTGCAAAAAAAGGAAATAATGATTGCAACTGAACAAGAAATTGGTGTGTCTTCAACATTTTATCGCTCCAGATTTAATAGAGGCAAAACTTTATACAGATAATGTAGTATGGAGCAGGCCCCTTAAATAGCTGATAGGAAAAATATTGAACACTATCAGCTATTTACAATGGGTTTTTGTGAAGATTAAATGGGTTAATACACATAAAGTTCTTAGAATGTTGCTTGGCATGTAGTATATGTTATCAGTAGGCTACATACATTGCCTGTCCTATAGGTTTGTTCTGAGAATTGGCTGACAAAACATGTATAAGGCGCCTAATGAAAGTACTTGCTCAATCAGTGGTAGTTATTATTATCATAATTATAAACAATAATTAAAGAGATATTTTTTTGGATAGTTAATAATTAAAACCTTCAAAAAAGAACAAAAAACCTTTGTCAACTCTCAAGGTATGTCTATTGTGAGCCATACTTCCTCAAAGTCTTAGTAGAATTTCCAGTGACAATCTTTTCTTTGTTTCTCAAGCTCTTAGGAAGACACTTGTCAAGGTTGGATTTTTTTTTTTTAATAAGGTCAAAAAGATAGTAGGAGTTCAGAATCTCATATTTTTTTCTGTATAAAGTAGAAAACAGTATTATAACACACATTTCTGTTTAATTATTCAATAGATCTAAGTCAGAAATGAATCTTTTTCACTGGGAGTGGAAAACATACTCCTCAAAAATCTATTTGAAATCATAATGTCCACCTTACTATGAATTGAAGTGATATTCCTGCTTTGCACTCCTAAGTCCCACTCTTTCACCTTTTATACTCTACCTGTTCTGGGCTGATACCAATGCTCTCCTTACAGATGATCCAGATTACACTCTCATAAAGAGGAGGATGAGTCAGAGAGCCAAAGTAGGTCCAGTAATCCAGGGATGAAGGAAGGAGAGTAGAGGGGTCAAAATTTGTGAATGGGGCTCGTTTGCCCTGGAAGGAAAAGAAATGTATCATTATACCATGATTTAAAATACTTACAGCATATACATATATGGTATCTATGTTATATAATTTTGGTATATATATTGTCTTGATATTTTAGCTGAAAATTTAATTTTCCTACTATATAGTATACACTGGTGTGTTTGTAGATATAAACAATAAAAGTAATAGACTGAAAAATTGCTACACTGGCATTTTGGCCAAGCAATCTTCTTTCCTCATTTGGCTGAACATAAACAAATGTTAAGAAGTTTTAAAACAATCTATACTCTCTAGAAGATATTTCACTTCCAGAATAAAACATTTATTGTTTCTTTAAAAAAATTTGTTTTGTTTATTTATTTTTGAGAGAGAGGGAGAAAGAGAGAGAGAGAGAGAGAGAGAGAGAGACCGAGTATAAGCAGGGGTTGGGGAGGGGCGAGAAGCAGAAGCAGGCTCTAGGCTCTGAGCTGTCAGCACAGAGCCTGACATGGGGCTCGAACCCACAAATTGTGAGATCATGACCTGAGCCAAGGTCAGATGCTTAACTGACTGAGCCACCCAGGTGCCCCAAACATTTACTGTTTCTTTAGGAATGATGCCAGAAACTGTTCCAGTGACAAAACTATTTATTGATGTGCAAACTAGTTATGTTTTAGCCTTATTCTATTTATTCCTATTTCTGTTTTAGTTGTTTATTAATGGCTTGTTAATGGTATCTCAAAAAAATACCCCTAACTCCTGCATTTTTGTACTGCTAAAGAAATAGAGACATTTTTCTTCATGAAATGGGAAAAAAATCACATTTTAGTTGGATATAGTTTTTAAAGAAAATTTGAATGGCTATGAAACTTCTTCTTCTATAGGCTTCATCCTGCTGAAATAGATAATAATTGTGAAAAAGAAAAAAACAAAACAAATACCTGAGTCAGAGACCTCAGAAGCAAGCAATATCCAAGTAGTACCTTGATTTTCAGACTGGTAACTTTTGCTTTAGGCTTCCTATTCCCCACTTCAAATATGTAAATGATTTCAGTAGTTCTGTGGATTCTTGTTCTCAGATTTAAATGTTTTCATTTATTTATTTATCTTTTAAAGTTTTTTTTTTTTTTGAGAGAGAGAGAGAAAGAGAAAGAGAAAATGTGTACATGCGCAGGTGTGCTTAAGCAGGGGAAGAGCAGAAAGAGAATCCCACAGAGGCTCTGCGCTCTCAGCATGGAGCCCGATGCAGGGCTTGATCCCCCAGGAATTGTGAGATCATAACCTGAGCTGAAATGAAGAGTCAGTCGCTTAACTGATTGAGGCATCCAGGGGCCCCTCTTGTTCTCTGATTTAAACTAATGTGTTTAGTCTATTTACCTTGGTTTTAACTGCGTTTAGGGCATCAAGTACTTTCTGCAGTCGTGGGTTGGCCTTATCAACCTGGAGATTTAAAAAAAAATGTGTGTTAGAAATTATTATTAAGTGAACCTATGTTTGGCTATTGTTTTTTTCAATTGGAAACCGTAACTGAAGAAAGGTAAGATATTTTCTCTCTGCTTTAGGAGAGGGAATTTTGTTGGTTGTATGTCCTTGCGGGCCCTTGTGCTCTGTAAGTTGTTCATAATGTGTAACCGCTGTCAACCTAAAAACAAGAAACCAGCTCAAGAGGTAAAGTGTTTACTTGAGATCAAAGAATTACAATTCAGGGCACACAGATTGAGGTAGAAACCCAAATAGCGTTCTAATTACAGGACATAGACTCATTTATGGAAGAGAAGGATGATCATGTCAGTAGTTTGTTTGTTTGTTTGTTTGTTTTTTGTTTTTTTACATTTTTGTTTTTATTTTTTTATTTTGAGAGAGAGAGAGAGAGAGAGAGAGTGGAAGGGGCAAAGAGAGAGTCCATGCTGTCAGCACAGAGCCCGGCTGAGGGTTCAAACTCACAAACTTTGAGATCATGACCTGAGCCCAAACCAAGAGTCAGACACTTAACCAACTGAGCCACCCAGGCACCCCCATGTAAATAGTTTTTGAGGAGTTCATTGGTGCTGACAAGCAGGGTGAGATTTGTACTTCACAGATTTGTCAGGTGAAGTGGTCACTACGTAAAAGTTCACTTTTTTTAGTTCTCTCAAATAGGATATTCTTGTTCTTGTGGATTTCTTGGAATATTGGTGGTTTGGCCCAGTTCTAAGGTTCAAAAAGCAGGATGTGCAAGGCAGCTCTGAAATGGCCACTATATCTCCGTTGTAAATGGCTCTGTGTATGTCATTTTTTCACACCACAGATGAAGTGGAAAACAAAACCTTGGTTTTAATTTAATATGGACAAGATGTTCAGGGATATACAAGACAAAATCCAGGAATTTAGCAAAACTGTGATACAAAACACAACCTCTTACTTTTGGCTTGTTTTATTAGTTATAATGAGTACAATGCATGGCATGTTGTAAGTGCTCAAGAAAGGTTAACTAAAATTGCTATAATCCCAAAAGTTAGCTACCTGTGATGTTTATAATAAGACATATGTTTAGGACACAGAGCTCCTAAAATCCTTGGAATTTGCTAAGTGATGACAGTGATAAAGGTGTCTTTTGTTATGTTAATTAGGGGACTTCTAGACTGAATCTGAAGGTGAGGGCTGGTTGCCAGGAGAAACAAACAGGGGATTAGAGGGTTGGACCTTTCAATTCTACCCTCAGACCTCTAAGGACAGGAGAGGGGACAGGGCTAGAGCTTGAATCAATTGCCAATGGCCAATGATTTAATCAATTGTGCCTAAATAATGAAGCTCCTATAAAAACCCAAAAGGACTGGGTTCAGAGAGTTTCCAGATTGGTGAATTAAAGGAGATACAGGTAAATCAGTGTGCCTGGGCAGTGCACGGAAGCTCTTTGCTTTTCCCCATACCTAGCCCTATGCATCTTTTCTATCTGGCTAGTCCTGGGTTATACCCTTGTATAATTAACCAGTAATCTACTAAGTAAAATATTGCTCTGAGTTCTGTGAGCTGTGCTAGCAAATTAAGCAAGCCTCTTTGAACCCAAGGAAGAGGTCATGGGAATCTCTGATTTATAACCAGTCAGTCAGAAGCACAGGTAACAACCATCTGGACTTGAGGACTGACATTTGAAGTGGGGCAGGGGGACTTGTAATCTTGCAAGTCTGAACCCTTAACCTGTGGAACCTGATGCTATCTCTGGGTAGATAGTGTTAGAATTGAATTCCTGGACACCCTGCTGGTGCCCAAGAATTGCTTGTTAGAGGTGTGGGGGGAACCTGTCACATTGGAATTTGGTGAGCAGAACCCAAAAGATCCTAGTATATCCAATTTAATAATAACTTCCCTATAGGACTTTTCAGGGACTCTCCTATAGAGGGTTTCAGCAACATATGCCATTTTATTTTATTTTATTTTATTTTATTTTATTTTATTTTATTTTATTAACTATTTATTTTGAGAGAGAGTGAGCAAGTGGAGGAGGGGCAGGGGGGAGAGAGAATCCCAAGCAGGCTCTGTGCTGTTAGAGCAGAGCCCAATGGGGGCGGGGGTGGGGGGGTGGGGGGGTGGGGAGGTGCTGATCTCACAAACTCTGGGATCATTACATGAGCTGAAATCAATAGTCAGATGCTTAACTGAGCCACCCAAGTGTCCCAACATCTGACATTTTAAATATTAATATTATTATTATGGGACAATAATCCTCTTAGTATTTTTTTTTTTTTCTGATGATACATTAAATTGATAAATTCCTGAACCTATGAAGTAGAAGTTTAGAGGAAAAGAAATTTAGAAAAGCTGGAAAATAGAAATTCCACCCTCCTCCAATATCTTCCCATGTTAGCCCTACCTGGAACTTAATTCTCTCAAAAAAGGGAAAAAACCAAGAGAAAACAAAGCAACAAAGTATTCGAGAACTGTTTGCTCACCTGTAGCCATTAGTAGAATGGAAAATTTTAAAAAGAAAGACTCAGATATCTTTTTGCCTTATTTTATACTTTTTTGATGTAAGAAATTGTGTTAACCAAGCTCTTTAACTCACCTTCATCAAAACACCAATAATTGCCAAACCATCAGCCTGTGAGGCAGCTTCAGCAAAGCTGGAGTATTTTGCAGAATTCCAGTGAACTATGTGAAGCTAAAAATGATAATGTGGTCAATTAGTTATTTATACTTCTGTGAAGACAAAAAGTTATAAATTAACTTGTTAATATATGAAGATGTACTGTTGACTTAAATAACATTTATGTGAACCTTTATCCAGTGGATAAAAGGGCTATATTCTCACTCTTAAGAAGGGTTATGTACATTGAATAGAGTGGGCAATTTGCAATTTCCAGGGAAATAGTAAAATTTCTTTTCCCCTAATATTATAATTATTCAATATTATTTCTTTTAAAAAAATTGCTTTGGTATAAAAAGATCAGGAATTTGAACTGACTAGTTTTAAACACAGTTGAAATAATTTCTGTCATGTGAGATACTTTTTAGTAACTTTATGGGTAGGGGTTCCTGGACAATCTAGGAGTCTTGGCCAAGAACACATTCTCTTGAGCATATGTAGGCTCCTCTCAAATCATTATCTCTAGCCTAACCTCTCTGTGGAACTCTAGATCTGAATATCCAATATGTATGTATGTCACCTTGATATCTTCTTGGTATTTCCACATTGGTGTCTAATAATATCTCAAACTTAACATGGCCAGAGTATAACTCTTGATTTTTTCCTTGCCAAAACTGTTTCATTTTCCCAGCTTTGGAAAAGGTACCATCATCTACCTAATTGCTCAATCAAAAAGTACCACAGTTACCATTAATTTCTTGCTCCCCGCCCCCATCAATAGCCCTCTTTCAGCAAGCACATCTCATAGATAATACCTCTTCACTTGGTTCACAGCTTTGCATTAGCTGCTGATTTTGTCTGGAATGTCCATAATCTGTCAATGGAAACCTTTTGTCTTGAATTAGGGCTGAACACAAATGCCACTACTGAAAGAATTCTTTTATGACCTCCTAACATAAAGTGATCATCTGGTCAATCATCACTTTCAATTAACTAGTTCTCTCCATACCACCTATTTAATTTCTGTCTTCTCTTGCTCTCTGGTTCTTGCTTCTCTCTCCCCTCCTCCTCTCTCCCCTCCTCCATCTCTCCCCTCCAACTCCTGCTCTCCCTCCCTCCCTCCCTCCCTCCTTTCCTCAATCACATGTGGAATTTTGTGGCTAAGTGCCTCTCATCTCTAGCCTGGATTATTTTCATTTTTCTTAAATTAGATGAGAGAATCACTGATTTAGATTTCTTAGATACAGCCAGATACCCATCTAAAAAGATAGTATTAATTTAGGCTCCGAGTCCATTTAATTTTAGTCTACTTTTTTTGAGGGAGAAATGGGAAGAAACATTTAATAGGTTTCTGTAGTATTAAAAGTTATTAGCCAAGCTTTACAATGTAACGTAAAGCCAGTTATATGTGTATATAATTCCCAAAACTTCTATCAAAATAATAAAAGCACATACCCTGTAACCTAGTAATCCCTCCTATAAAAAAAAAATCTGCCCCACTGATGTGTTTTCACTGGGGTATAAGGTATACGTATTTGTTGCAGCATATTTTGGTAAAAGTCAAAAACCAATGGAACGAAAAGCAAACGGCATTGCAATTGTCCATCAGGGCGGGGGGTGGGGGGCGGGGCAGTTACATAAATTCTGACGTATTTATACAATGAAATACTATACAAACATTAAAAGAATGAGGTAGAATTAACTCTACTGACTTGGAAAAAAATGATTATGATAAATTGGTAAGTAGAAAAAGTTGCAAAACTATTTGTATTACAAATTCACTTTGTAAAAGTAAAATAAAAAGTCAACCTGTATATATGGGAGAATATATATATATATATATATATATATATATATATATATTACATTTATGTATTATATTAATACATATAAAGAACAGAAGTTCTTCTTTTTCAATCTCCCAGATGCTCTGTTGACAGTTTGATGCAAATATTCTTGATTTTTCTATGTATATACAGACGAAGAGTCTTGAAATGGATCACAGACTTCTGTGTGAGGGCAAGTCAAGAGGGTGGAGGGTGGTGGCCTACAGCAGGAGCCCTCAGGCCCTCACTTAGGCGTATGTTATTCTTTGTATACATTCCTATGGTTAAACTTGCACTCTTAGTAGAGTCTTATTGAAGTGTTCCAGCCTGGCTACACCTATGCCACTGGTGTGTCCAAACTTGAACATTTGAATTAGAAGCAAATGGTGTGGTCAGCTTAGAGTCAGAGCTTTAAAGGAGAGCAGTGTCTCCTCTTGATGCTGTTGTCAAGGTAACAGTTTTTAAGGCATTCTGAAGAGAAAGATGCTTCTTGGGCTCAGGAGCTCAACTCCAAGTTCAGCTACCTTTTTCACATGCAAAATTTCCTTCTATTGCCAAACTCAGTACGTGCCTGTTTGATTTTAAAGGGGCTTGGGAATTCTCCTATAGAGACCAGAATGCTCATTCCTTTGGAGCTATTATAATGGTGTCTTATATAGTAAAGCAGCTGCTTCTGAGAGTAATTCTCAGTGTAATTATGTCTCAGTTACTAAGTTACATTACCTCTCCAGAATATTTGACTCCATCCACTGTGTGTTCAGAACCATAGTCATTTGTGCGGCCCCAGTGAAAATGGAACTGACTGAGCCTATAGCTTTCAGAAAGAGGACCACCTCTCAGCACTAGAAGAAAAAGGGAACTACTATTAGTTTTATGATCATAAGCTCCTGCTTATCTTTGCATTTAATATAATCCCACACGAAAATGGATTGAGTAGAACTAAAAACAAACGCTGGTGCCAAAGGCATTTTCTTGTTGGATTTTTTCCCACATCCACGATGATGGCATTCATATGTATGGTGCATCCCTGACCATTGCATTGAGTTATATACAATTCTCAGCCCATCAGCTGTAATTTTACCTTTTTCTGCTGCCAAGAAAGTATATTGGAAGGTGGGTGAATTATAAGGATTTCCTCGAACCTGCTTTAATTTGCAAGTTTATTCATTCATTCTTTCAACAAAGACTATATAGGAAGTATGCATTAAGATCTTTAGTAATTTATTTTGAGTAACAAATTACTCATCACATACTTTTTACTAGTCAAAACACAACAGTGTATCTTGACAGCTTTGTTTGAGAATGCCTGTCCAGGGACCGAAAGAAAGTGCTAGGGGGTCAGTGAGGTCACTTTAAAAATTTTAACATTGAATGACTATGTCGTTTTTAGAGAGTCTACACAATCATATGACTAATTAAACACACATAACATCAGATCTCATATAATACAACAATGGACATAGCCCCAAGGTGATTAAAATTTAGGGTCAGAACCTTGCAGGAAAGTGCTAAAACAAGTCTTGCTTTTTGTCAGTAGAATTGTCTTATGAAATTGCCATTCGATAGTTATTCAAGAAACATTTATGAGAATCTTACCATGTAGCAGGAAATGTGCCAGATTCTGGGGTATGAAGATAATTCAGTGACTACAGCATAGAAGTGGAGGGTGGGGGCAGGGGGGGGGGGGAGATCGACAAGTGCATTTAAGCACTGAATAAATCTTGCAAGATTTATGTAAGACTTACATTCTTACTGGTACCCGAGAACTTCACAACAACAGAGCTATTTTTCTGGCGGTAAAAAATAAATACATTCTTCACTCCGTTTCTCTTTCCTACTGTGCTCCTCTGTCCTCATTCCAATTAGAGAATATTTGCCTTTTCAGTTTCATGTTCTATATTCTATATTCATTATGATGGTTCATTAAACCTTCTTGGGAAAAAATACTGTTTATTTAGAGAGTGTGAAGTGAGTGCAAAGATTCTAGAGACCAGAAGAGATGGGCTGGTGTCATGGAAGAGAAGGGCTGAAAGAAGACAGAACTGGGGGTTCCAACATTCATCTTTACCACTTGGGAGTTTTCCAGAAGTCCAAGATGCTTCACCAGATTGCAGCCAAGTTATGTGTACTACACACATGCACAAAAGACCGAGGATGGTGTTTGTGTTTCTTAAAGTCCTATTGTTTAATTTGTCCCAGAAGAGTTAAAGAAAACATAACCAGAAGGATCTTTTGGCTCACCTGATCGGTTATCATTGTCCTCAAAGCTTACATGGAAAGAATGTCCCACGTTGATAATTTCTTTGGCTGTGGCTGGATTGTAGGAGACACTGATAGGTTTAAGAGAGGTGTCACGTTTGGTTTCACTGGTTTTAATGTCAATGGGAGATTGGTTATTTCCGTTTGCAATAGGGTACAGCTTGCCCCATTGTTCAGGACCTAGCAAGGTAAACACATGCATACAATCATCACGTGTCTGATTCCAAGTTTTAGGAGGATAACTAGTTCTCTGCTTATTAGACTAGGATTAATTCTGGTATCTTAAATGATATTATGTCTAACTTAATGAAAATTCAACATTTAAGAATGCTCCTTTTCTATACTATCCTATGAAATAGTGTATTTGTCAGCACCACAATAAATATTTTACAATTAGCACTAGATTTCTAAAATACAGATGAGAGAGAGAGAGATTGAGAAAGAGGAAGAGACAGAGAACACATTTTATAGACAACCATGTCCCAAAGGACAACTGTTAAGGGTACATACAAAGTTATTATAATTATTCAAGTCAGGCAATTCAAACTGTTAACCTAGGACTGTACAGCTATTTTATTTATATTTATATTTATTTACTTTTTAAAAAATGCACAATATCTCTTTTACTGGAAAAGGCAATGAGCTAGTATTTTGTTCTACATGAACAGAAGAACTCTTACCATTGTGGTCATCATATCCCCAGTCAGAACTCGCCATGTTCTTCTACTTGGTTTTCTTTTCTGCAAACAAAGGTAATTCCTGGAATAACTGACTGCAAGTAAGCATGCAGGAAACAGTGGAAACCACCTCGTGTGGGTTTTTATAGAAACTTCTCTGCCCTTAATAGGCCACTATGTCATCATCTCTGCCTATCAGGAAATATAGATAAGTAAAAAATAAAAATAAAAAAAGATATTATAAAAAAAAGCCCACAAAGGTCAGATCAGTTTCAATTGTTTATTTTCTTATATTGTAAGAGCGAAATATCTAAGTCATAGGTTTTATAAAACCAGCCCCATTTCTCTCATGTTAGTAGAGATATAGCTAAATATTTTCATATATGAGTTGTTGGGTTTCCTAAATTAAAAATGGATTTGTGCACTTGATATTTCCAATTATACCTTTGCTGGATACTTAAGTAATACTACAAATGGTAAGGAGAATAATTCACATGTTTATAGGATGGTTGCAACTAGTATCATGATGTTAATTTATTTTTTTTTTATTTTTTATTTTTTTAAATTTTTTTTTCAACGTTTTTTATTTATTTTTGGGACAGAGAGAGACAGAGCATGAACGGGGGAGGGGCAGAGAGAGAGGGAGACACAGAATCGGAAACAGGCTCCAGGCTCCGAGCCATCAGCCCAGAGCCTGACGCGGGGCTCGAACTCACGGACCGCGAGATCGTGACCTGGCTGAAGTCGGACGCTTAACCGACTGCGCCACCCAGGCGCCCCATGATGTTAATTTAAAATCAGATAACAAAATTACTGATCATTTATAATATATGCTATCTATGAAATACATTTCACAGACACACAGGATTAGAAAAAAGTCCTTTGTTTTAAAGCAATATTGTAATTCATAAGTGGAGACAATTTTATTGATATTGAAATTCCACACAGCTCGTATTTATTTTACACATCAAATTCAGTTCTACTGGAATAGAAACTATTCTTTTATATGCTTCTATACAATTTATAAAGCAATTTCACCACTACCATATGCACAAAAATCCTACCGAGTAAGAGTTATCATTTTGTAGCTGAGAGATATTGAGACTTCACCAAAACTAGCAAGAAGTCAAGAAGCCAGGCTTCAGCCACAAGTCCAGTTGCTTTTTTCACTATACCCTATGTGAAACCTATGCGACCTATGAGGTGGGTGATCCCTTAATTCTCCTCTTACATCTACAGTTCTCTTACACCCAATTTAAGCCTGAACCAAGATAAGAATTGCCACCTGTTGAGTGACAAGAAGATATATGGAACCTTTCAAGCAGGCAAAGAAAACCAATTAGGAAGTATCAGACTCTGGCTGGGTCCATGTAACCAAGACTCTGAACACACTCAAAGGAAATACAACCAGAAAAATCAGCTTTCACAGTAATGCTTTTTCATGTCATGGTAGTTATTATCTCCTTTCACACTGTCGAATTGTCTGAGGTACCTGGGTTCCTTGAAGGGAGAGGAGGGTCAGGCACAATTATTAGCTAGTTTGACTAGAGAGACATATTGTTTGTCCCTTTTTGACTAATAATGGCCAACTGCCTCAGATACAGTGGGGACTATGGCTCATGAACAGAGTAGGGAGAGGTCCAAGCCTCCATTCTATGCTCTGGTGGGCAGAAGGAACTATTATGTAAAGGGAACATTTTTTTTAAGGTACCATTTTTTGAGGGCCCAGTATGTCTCAACTGCTGTGTTGGAAACCTTACCTGCGTTAATTCATTTAAACCTCACAGCAACCAAATTAGGCATTAAGATCTGTGTTCTGCATAAGAAGAAGGCTTCACAGAGGTGAAGATACCTCCTATGGTTACAGAAGCTTTTAAGTGGCTACTTACATCCTGTAAGTCTAGAGTTTAAATCTAGATCTAACTCCAAAGCTTATACTCCTTCTTAAACTTCCGTTGTCAATAAATGCCCACAGACTTCCACTTGATTCTGTTTTCTGGAGGATTGGATTAGTTGATCTGTTCTGGTCTGGCTCAAGATGACCAATAGTCAGACTTGATTGTTGCACTTACTTCATTCCAGACTTGGTGTCTCAGGTTGGCCAAAAGTTCATGCAGTGATAGAAGGTACTCTTTGCCTTGTACTTGCTTCCCAATATTTGCTATTTTGCTAAAAATAAGTAAACACAGAACTATTTTAATTAACATATTTGAAAAACATATTTGAAGAAGACGACCTCTTTTCATTATATGGTTATGTGATGATTCATCACACGAGTATTTTAACATTCAATATGGGATGGTAATTCATTTAAAGTTTTTGGCACACGATTACTTCAAGCCCTAACTATTATGACCTTTTATTCCATTACATACCTGGGTGTGTTTGTGTACTCCCACAAGCAGAAAACTATATAGAGAAAGGATGTAAAATTTAATGAGTACCTATGGTTTGAGTCCCAACACCCCACCTATTTACTTTTATTCTCTTTTTTCTGCTTACAAACTTTGCCTCTTTCAGCTTAATATCTCTACTCAGTCCAAGATGTCTCATTTTGCACACTTCTCTTTGACCTATAGCCTCCCCACCGCCACTGCCTTTCCTGTTCCAGGGCTGTGATCTTTGGACTACTTTTGCATACCAAGGAGCTCAATCTACACAGCTCTGCTCTTCTAAAATAACACTTTATTTCCTAAGGCCATCAAATATTGAAGAGGACTATTTTTCCTGATAAAATATTCCAAATAAGTCTAAATGTACTTGAAAATGAATCAGGAGCAACGAGGCTGATGGAAATTTTTTTTTTAATGTTTATTTATTTTTGAGACAGAGACAGAGAGACAGAGTGAGAGCGGGGGAGGGGCAGAGAGCAAGGGAGACACAGAATCCAAAGCAGGCTCCAGGCTCTGAGCTGTCAGCCCACCATGGGGCTCAAACTCACAAACCGCGAGATCGTGACCTGAGCTGAAGTCAGATGCTTAACCGACTGAGCCACCCAGGTGCTCTGAAAAATCTATTTTTTTTAGAAGTAATGCAAAAATATGTAAGTAATTCTGGGAAAGAATTGCTTAACTCATAACATTAGGAAGTACCAAGTTATGTCTCAATTATATCTCAATAAATTACTGGGAAAACCAAAAATAAAAAAGATTTTAGCTCTTTGGAGATTTTTAAATGTTGAAAGCATGATGAACAGAAGGTTTAACTTTAATAATTACATTGGTTCAATTGGCAAATTTTATGAAAACGTACTCATGGGCTGAGGGGAAGAAAAGAAAGATTTCCTTCATTACCTTATGAAATGGAATTTCAGAGGCTGAATATTACAGAAAAAAATTTAAAGATGAAATGTCGATTATCCTAAGGGGAAGCCCATTATCCTAAGGTGGCCCACCCTTAAACTATATACCACAATTTTATCTCTTGACCTTCATAATAAGTAAATTCCTGCCACAAACATACAGAAATAGCGAGAGTGCTAGCAGATTGAGTGCTATTGGGAGAAATGTTTCCCGGGGCCCTCGTGCCAGGGGGCGGTGGGCTGGCTAGAAGACTATTCAAGGAGAGGCACCAGGATTGGAGTCCCTTTCTGGTTACCTCAAAAGCCCGTGTGTGCTTCCTCTTCTCTATACTACCACGTTTTTAACAGGCTGTCTATAAAACATTTGCTTTAAAGTTAGTTAATATTTATTGAGTAACATCAGTTAACTTTGCTGAAGATTTTTCAGTGTCCTGAAATGTTTTTCAAAAAAGCAGCAACTTCTCCTCAGTGTTTTACAAAATTTGGAAACCATAATTAGCTGAGTTTATATTATATTTAAAAGTCTTAGAATTTCTATTTGAGCTTTTATCTTCTGGTTTCCTAAAGGGACATTTTCCTCTGGTTGCTCCTTTAACATTTTAAAATTAAAAACATGAACTCTTCTGTAGGTGAAGAATGACGGTGAGTCTCAAACTTAAGTCTGTAATTAAAAAATAATCCTCTGGTCCAGAAGGAAGGGAAAATGGGAGGGAGGGCTGTGCCTAGTTATGGTAGAGATCTGCTAAATGCCACTGGAAAGAAATTCCGAAAGGAAATAGCTGTTCTACAATATTTAGAGCTCCATAAGAATAAGTGGCTTCCCTGGGACTCCTACTTTCCCCCAAATAAGGAAACACAATTAAAATTTTTTAACATAGTTAAAATCAAGTGTCATTTTTAACCATTATATCTGGCATGACTTGGGGGCACCTGGATGGTTCAGTCAGTTAAAAGTTAAGCCTCTGACTCTTGATTTCAGTTCAGGTCATGATCTCAGGGTTGTGAGATTAAGCCCCCTGTCAGGCTCTGTGCTGTCAGCATGGATTCTCTCTTCCTCTCTTTCTGCTCCTTCTTCATGAACCCTCTCTCTCCCTCAATAAATGAATTAACTAAAAAAAAAACTTGCATGACTCTCACATTGCTCCCTAACTTCCCTGCCCTGCCAGAAGTGGTACCGTACAGGGTGGCAAAATAAGCCTTCAGTCTAGTGGAGAAGAGGGTGATGGAAAATGGGGATATTAGCTCAGACATTTCTGCAGTAAGACAACTGGAAATTCTGATACATTGATTTATTTATTATTTTTAAAATGTTTATTTATTTTTGAGAGAGAGAGAGAGAGAGACAGACAGAAACCGAAGCACAGTCTCCATCAGCACAGAGACCAACACAAGACTCGAACCCACGAACCATGAGATATGACCTGAGCTGAAGTCAGACACTTAACAGACTGAGCCACCCAGGTGCCCCAATCTTTCTCTTCTCTTGAAGGAGATGTCTTACCACCTTTATTCTTCCCAGTGCATGTCTTTATCTTCATCCATACTAAGTTTGTTCCTACTTAAAAGCCATTGCACTTGCTGTCCCCTCTGTCTGGATTGCTCTGTATCTAGACTTTTGCACAATATCCCCTCCTCAGACACAATTTTCCTGACCTCCAAATCCAATATATCTCCCCTCTTCCCAGTCTGTTGCATCATTCTGTCTTATTTCTTTCATAGCATATTTGTTGCAGCCTGACATTCATTGTTTGCATTCTGAAATTAATTTTATTAATAAATAAATAAGTTTATTTATTTACTTGCTTAATGTCTATAACCATCTCTATAATGGCATAGGACTTTATTTTTTTCTTTTTCTTTTTCTTTTTAAACTCACTGAGTTCACTTACAGTGTGCCTGGAAAACAGTGGTACTCAATAATATTTCACTGAAGTGAAAAGAGAATGATTAAATGGTCATTTTAACTTCAATGATTGTATTTTTATAAAGACTTAGAAGGGCAGAATGCTTAGCAGGGACTGTGCCTACCGAAATGCACAGATATGAACTAGGGGTATGTGCCACTCCACTCATGTTCATATCTGGAACTAAGGAAAAAGAGCCTTTCCCCTTTCATTTCTGTTAATGGGAGGAATTAAGTGTCCCGTCTGTGTCTGTCAGTCATTGCCGGGAGAGTGATAATGTTGGTCTTTATAAGTGTCAAATTTTTTGACACTCTATAAGTGTCAAAACTTAACTCTTCAAATGCGGTTTGAATTTTTGACACATAAATTTCAAAGATCCATACTCTCTTGGTTTTTATTACTGTAACTAAAGAAAAAACTTTCAACCTCATATTTCCTGTCTTAGAACGTATTGTTGAATGCAATTTTTTAATGCACTAATGAATATCTTTTATTAACAACTAAGTCAACTCTCTCAATAGGTAACTATTTTAATTCACAGCACAGAGGCGTTTATAATTTCCTACAATTTCATGTTTTTAAAAATTTTGGGGGGGGTGCGCCTGGGTGGCTCAGTTGGTTAAGTGTCCGACTTCGGCTCAGGTCATGATCTCGAAGTTCCTGGGTTGAAGCCCTGCATCAGGCTCTGTGCTGACAGCTTGGAGCCTGGAGCCTGCTTCGGATTCTGTGTTTCCCTCTCTCTCTGCCTCTCCCCCACCCATGCTCTGTCTACCCTTTCTGTCAAAAATAAATAAACATCAAAAAAATTTTTTTTAATAAAAAAATTTAAAAAACTTTTTTTAATGTTTATTTTTGAGAGAGAGAGAGAGAAACAGAGACAGAGACAGAGCATGAGCTGGGGAGGGCCTGAGAGAGAGGGAGACACAGAATCTGAAGCAGGCTGCGGGACTTGAACTCACAAGCCACGAGATCATGAGCCGAAGTTGGATGCTTAACTGACTGAGCCACCCAGGCGTCTCTACAATTTCATGTTTTTAAAACCATTAAATTTTAAATACATCTAGTTGACTCTCATGCTTATTGGAATTACTGGTTGGAAAGATATACTGTATACGCTAAGAACACAGGCTTGTGCACTTTTAAGCTAATGGTTAAGAAGCTCTTTTATTGCATGAATGGTAACCTGAGAAGGTTAATGGTACCACCCTTATATTTATTTTTGTAACCAACAAAATACTATTTGTATCTTATCTCTTATAACTATTTGGGGGAATTGATGAGCCCTTCTACAACAGATGACATATTAAGCAATATTTTTCACCTAAAAATAAAATAACATGAACGATGCTTTGTAAACCATACAATATCATACAAATATAAATGATGAACTTCAGCCTCAAAAATAAAGTTTGATTTTAACTCTCAGGTCAATACATGATTAACTAAAATAAAGTAGTACAAGTGATTGCATGTGGCCTGAAATTCAAACAATTGCATAACAGAAATCTGTTTGTCACAGATTAAAGTAAATGCTACAGGTGAAAGAAGATAAGTTCTCAAAAGTAAATATTAAAGGAAGTGAAGGTCAGTCTTATCAGTCAGCTTGTTAAAATATCTTTCATGCAACCTTTTTTGGCTTTTAGGTCCATCTACCTAAAATTTACCCTAAGATTAAAAAAAGTTTCTGCCGACTCCCTTAACAGTTTTGTTGCCTCTCAAACTCTTTTATCAAAGATAAGGTTTTTAAAATACATTTGCAGTTGAACATTCAATTTAATGCATGCCTTTTTAAATGCAGTGTTTCTTAACGGACAGTCTGCAGGTCACTTGCCTCAGATTCATATGTGCATGAATTAAAATGCACATGTGTTTGTGTCTCAACCAATCCCTGACTTTTGTGAAATGACCTAAGCTGATTTGGATGACTAACGAGTATCAAGCTCTCTTGGGAAGTATTGGTAGGCTTTTTAGATGTATCAGGGGCCTGTGTGAATCTAGCCCAGCAACCTAATTACCAAAGATATATTTCAACGAGAACAAGTCTCTGACCAAACTTTCCAACTGTACATTCATTATTAGCAGACAGGCACAAAATAGTCACATGACTTGTCTGTAGTTTCAGGAAGGCCAGCTATAAAGGAGGTTCGGCCACCAGCACTTGGTATGAAAGACTCACTCTAAACAGGCTTCAATAACATCAGGACTGGTGTACTTTGTTGTTGGGACAGGCAGCTGGGGCTGAGTGGGGACTTAACTTACAAAGTACATCAATGGTATTCAAGGACTGGACTTGTCCACTCATATCTCTTGTTCATGTAAGAGTCATGGGTCTAGTAAAATTTCCTTAGCCAGTTCCTAATCTTGATACCACTAATCTCATGAGTACAAAATTATTTCTAACATACTATATAGTAAATAATAAGCCTTTCAGTGTTGGTTCAGTTACAAATATGCTAAGTAGTCACCTCTGAAGATGCTAGATCCTAATTAGAATGCTATTCCTATTTTTAAGCATTCCTATTAAGCATTAGATTATATGAACAAACACATTATTTATATGGAAAGAATATATAAATATAACACCGAATGAATAAAAATCTCTGCATATGAGACTTGGAATCTGTATTTAAAAAAATTTGTTTAATGTTTATTTATTTTTGAGATAGAGAGACAGAGAGCGAGTGGGGGAAGGGCAGAGATACATGGAGACAGAATCTGAAGCAAGCTCCAGGCTCTGAGCTATCAGAGCCTGACGCGGCGTTCAAACTCATGAACCATGAGATCGTGACCTGAGCTGAAATCAGACATTTAACCACCTGAGCCATCCAGGCACCCCACTGGAATCTGTATTTTTAACAAAAATTCCCAGGTGGTATTTTTAAACATACTCGGATAGTTTTACAAACACTTTTTTAAGACCCTGAATGCCATTTGCCTGACATGCCTTCTCCTGTAGGAAAAATACTGAACAGTACTAGCTACTTCATGAATTCGTCTTTTCTTCCCCCATAAGAATTCTTCAATCCTTTAATGCTTTTGTTAGTACCTAACTGCAGGAAAGGAATTCTTTTCTGAATTTTTTTTGTGATGCCCCTTTATCTGTTGGGGCAACATGCTACATACAGAGTGGTGACCTCTTATACAAGGGTTTTTGAATTAAACGCTCAGATCAGATCCATGATTAAGTAGAGACAGGTACAATAACAAAACCCCTTTCAGTAGTGGAAATATTCATTGCTGCAGGCAGCGGTTTGTCATGTTAATTCACTCTTAACTGGTCCCTGTCCTCGTAAGTCTATCAAAGAAAAGTGGCAAGAACACTGATTGAACCAGTGGTTTGCAGAATGACTCATTCAAAGGCAGAGCGCATGGAAGTACATTACAGACCCTCTTTATTGATCTAAACAGAGTGAACAAAGACACCTTATGGGGTGAAGCAATATCTACAATGCTCCTTCAGTCTCTAAAGACTTTGTTTTGCTTCATAGCTATTTTCAGGTGTTAGCATTATCTATAAAATCCTTTATCCAGGTACCTCAATTTATTTGAGTCATGCTATTTCTTTGTTGTAAACTGGGTTAATAATACTCAACTGGAAGGTTGTTTTTTTTTTTTTTAATATAATGAGGATTAGAGATAAAGCCACACAGCAGATGCACAGTAGCAGAGACAGTATTTTTTTTTTTAACTGAGTGTACTACTAATAATGGAAAACTGCATGGGCTGTGGTTAAATAGGATGGGATAGTTAGATGCTGCAGAGTTGAGGACACAGGGCTGTGTCAGAGCTCCTAAGACTTTGATTGATGAAGTATACTGGCTAATCAGCCTTGAAACCATGAGGCATAATCCTCCCTAGGGCATTATCTAAGAAATTAGTAAGGAATAAAAGGAATGATTATGGGTGCTTTTCAAGGAAGAAATTCCTTTAGAATTGCTCCCTAGAATGGGGGGTTTTACTCATATGATCTTATTTATAACGTTTAAGAAGTCTGTAAGCTGGGTAGAGAACACATTTAAGTATCCTCACTTTGAAATGAAGAAAGAGGCTCTCATGGGTGAGGAAATGAAACCATGTATCCAAACTCAGATATGAGTGTTAGAACTAGAATGTCAAGTCTTCAAACTCTGTCAAGTGTTCATCCCACAATGACAAGTTATAAAATCAAATGAACAGTAGCTTTCCTTCTATCACTTTTTAACTTCATTATTACAGGGTTCACTGATATGGTGAGTTCCCACCCCCAAACAGTCAGTGTAGTTTCCCTAAAATAGATGCCATAATGTTGTCATAGATAGGGTTTGGTTTTGTCTACAGGGGTCCAGAGTGTGATATGGGCCATCATCTCTCCTAAAAAAATGGATGCTGTGGTTTTTTGCATCTCCACAGCCAGCCTCCTTAGGCCTGTAGAACTTTCCCATACACCACCCCTCAGGCTCTTTCAATGCCCACCTTCCCTACATTTCTGTGGAGAAACCATGATTTGAATTCCCTGGTTTTCAGTATAACTGATGAATGCATATTGCCACATTTTCACAAAAATCTGCTTTATTTCTTCTAGTCCTAGGGGTGAAGGATCAGAGCACAGGGCAGAACATAATAAATCCTCCTCTCTTCTATTTCTAGAGCTGGAAGAAGAAAAAAGTAAATATATATTAAGTTCCCAACAACAAGATTTCAGAAAAGATTCCTGTCCTTTTAGCTAAAGATGAAATAGCAAGATTTTAATTAAAGTCCTTCCTGGTCCTGTCTACCTTTATACAAAAAATTACTTGGACAGTTAATTTACTTGGTAGAGGTCTTGTGTCTTATTCAGAGTTTCCTCTGTTTTTCAGGTTGCTTCAGGTAAGTGAGAGCTACCTAAATATACAACTTACACTAAGCTAACATCTAAAATGGGTTTGATTATAAGTAAGTGAAGACTTTTAAGGACCATTAAAGTCTAGCTCTTCCTTCAGCAATGATCCCCACAGGGTCTTCTCCTATGCTGAGGGCTCCTTTAGCTTCTGGACTCAGAAGAGTTTGGAGAGGCTGCTTGAACTGTGGCATGAAAGGCCTTGGGTCTCAAAACCTCAGGGTTAAGAGTGAAAAGCTGTTGAATGAAAGCCTTCTGATTGCATTCCCTTATGCCTAGTTTATGTGGTGCTGTGCTGCAATTCCTTAATATGCGATACTTGGACATTGCAGTAATAGTCCTAAATCTTTTAAGACTGCCCCGGACTCTGCCTTTCACTAGTTGGTAGAGTTCCACTTAACCTTTGTGCAAGTGCCCAAGGATTACAAACTGAGAGGATGACACGTTGGCAAGTGCCTTACTTTTCCATCATCACCCAGGAGGCAGCCGGAACCAGTCTGGTGAGAAAGAACTCCAGGAAAAACACCGCCCCAGGTTCATGTCAATAATGCTTTTAAAAATGGAGACCCACGGAATCCAGCGGGTCCTTAAGAGCCCTAGTGGCTAAGAACCAAGCTCCAGTTAGAATGAAGCTTATGAATTTAGACTTCCTAGAACAAATAGGGCTGATTGTATGCAGTGATTTGATCTGGAGAAGATGAATTCCTGGCAATGTTATCAATTCCTCCTGTTGCTAATTCCTGGGGGCGCTAGCTAGCCAGGTTTACATTCAATGTTCTTACAATGTGGTCTTTTGTTGCTCCTGTCCAGGTTCCAGAGTTCTCATGGCTCGGCTTGTCCCCCTGCAGAGTTGGACAAGATTCTACTGTGTGGTTGCTCACAGCTGGCACCAGCTGTTGCTACACTTTTCCATCCTAACGTTGCTTCTTGGTTAAGATCTTGTCTCTAGTCCTCCCCAACTTTTGATACTACATATATAAGGCCAGACTGTTGGCTGGTAAACCTGATATTGTTAGGAAAGTCTAGTGGCTCCCTCCAAAGGAGTAGTGACTGTAACATAAAGTCACTTCTGGATAGGAAGCTGACTGCCATTTATTTTGGTTACTATAATGGTTTCAAAGGAATCATTTTAACTTTAAAATAAAAGGTGACAGATAAAAGTTTACTTGAGGTTTCCAGTTCTTAAAACATAAACTTGGAGTGGTAAGGAAGAAAGGAGTCATCTTTTAGCAGCTGCTAGACATAATAAAATTTGAAGACAAGAAAGATAGGGTATCTTTTATTAGATCAGATATTAGCAGCCATGTTCTGGCATGATGAACATACCTTCTGTATGAGACGAGTATGACATACACTCAAAAAACAGCCCAGAGAGGAGAGAAATGCCAACGATAATAGATGTGACCTTTCAGTGCCTTGGCCACTGGCATTGCGCGAAGGTAATCCTAGATCCCCCATTTTTCCATTTGGATGTAGCTGAGACTGACAGGGCAGGTGTCCTGCCTAAGGCAACTGATGTATGATTTGCTTTCAGTCTTCTTCCTATTTGCCTCTTCCAAAGCGAGCTTGAAAATCCTGCCCTTTTGCTAGCTCTGCAGAGAACCCAGAGGTGAGGACCTGATGTATTATTTGTTACTTGTAAGGCTGCTATTGTACCAATGTGAAGATGGATGACAAATGGACGCACCTTAGAGGTTTTTATACTGCTATGCACTGCAGGAGGATTGAAACGCAGCTATGACGAATGACTTGAACTGCAGTGTCTAGATGAAACTAAATTGAGCACTACTTAATCCCTTCATCATAATATGAACAAAGAACAAAACAAATGGTACTCTGGCAGTCACGTGTTGCCTCAGGCACCACAATTCTGGTTGTTGAAATTAGCTGTGAGTTCATTTTGTAACTCAGTTCTTCACCTGCTGCCACTGATGTCACCAACCTGTCTTATTAAACATCAGGGCTGCCCCTCAGATCATTCAACCCAACTCCATGGACAGATGGAGAAAGTTTGCTGGGAACTCAGTGACCATGGCTTCTTAGGGGATAAAACCGGGATAAATGTGGGAGAGAAGAAAACCACATTCTGCCCCCATACATGTTACCAAGCAGCACTTGTAGAATCCTCCCTCTCTCTTTTATTTGTCCCCAGCAGGAAAAATGTTTAAAAGCAGTCTAGGAGGAATGTCATCCTTCTAGTCTGCAGTGGTCATGTGTGAACCTATCTTTTCTGGAAACTGAACTCTGTTTCTGTTGTCCAGCTTGAGTCAGACCTACACCTGTATGCTTGGTTTCAGTTCTGTCTGGTGCCATCCAGAGCAGCTTAGCTCCCTGGACCTCAGCCCCAGTCCTCCCACCTGGACTCTGAGCTTTCCTTTGACTTGAGTGTTGGTGTTCCAAGCACTGCTGCCTTGGGACTCCTGCTTCTGCTCTGCACATCCCTGCCTGCCATCTCAGTCCCCCTTCTAGCCCAGGATCCTCTTATTTTACCCAGATCAACCATTAGTTGGGTTCAAGTTCAGGTGACCAGAGGCTGTCTGGAGACCCAAGCAACAGGAGAAAACACAAGTTGGCATGAGCCAGAAACAAAGGCCAGTGTGAACTCCCCAGTAATCAAAAGTGTGAAGAAAAATATCTTGCCTAGATGAGAAAAAAGTGTAGGTAAGAAGAACATGAGCCATTAATTATGTGCCACACTAATGACTAACACGAGGCTATGCCCTTGTAACTCTGCTGACTCAGGGATCATTTGCATTTTGGCTTTCTCCACATCGTGAAACTTATTTATGAATATTTTTATTTATAACTTTAATTTTTGAGCGTAATATGTTCATGTGGTTCTAAATTCAAAGATATAAAAGAGTACAACAACAAAAAAATCCTCTTCCCATTCTCTATCCCAGAGAGAACAAAAATTATCAATTTCTTTCACACTCTTCTAGAGATATTCGATGCAGATATGGGGAAATAATTGCATATATTTTCTATTTTTTTTAAGAATACAAATAACGGGGGTGCCTGGGTGGCTCAATTGGTTAGCGTCCAACTTTGGCTCAGGTCATGATCTTGCGGTCCATGAATTCGAGCCCTGCATCAGGCTCTGTGCTGACAGCTCAGAGCCTGGAGCCTGCTTCGGATTCTGTTGTCTCCCTCTCTCTCTGCCCTTCCTCATCTTGTGCTCTGTCTATCTGTCTCTGTCTCAAAAATAAGTAAACATTTAAAAATTAAAAAAAAAAAGGAATACGGATAGTGTTATACTATATGTATATTTTTGGCTCCTTTTCCTCTGAATGTGTTGGGATTTGGCCATATCACTATATTAAGAATGTTTTCTTTGGGCTTTACAATATTTGGGCTTTACAACAATTCTGCCATTGTTTATTTACCCATTCACCAACTGATAGACATTTAGGTTACTTCTAGTCATTGTACTCTGGTAATATAAATACCTAATAAGTGTACAAAGTCATTCACCAATATAACTCATTACAAATTTCCAGTTGCTCATCTGAAACCCGTGGGGCCACATGTGCTTCAGAATTCAGAATTTCTCAGATCTTAGCAATACCATTCAGATATTATATAAGTAAAGTCTTTTGTGGGGCCTGGAGAAGCACCCTGTAATTTAACGTATTACAAGTTTTGTAGCAAAATGTATGAATAGTCATAATAAGTGGAATAAATAAGGGCTATAAATACCTTCACATCAGCTCAGGTCAATTAAAAATTTTTTTTTAATATTTATTTTTGAGAGAGAGAGAGCATGAGCAGGGAAGGGAAAGAGAGAGAGAGGGAGGCACAGAATCCAAACAGGCTCCAGGCTCCTCGCTGTCAGCACAGAGCCCAATGCAGCGCTGAAACTCACAAACCATGAGATCATGACCTGAGCCAAAGTCGGACGCTTAACTGACTGAGCCACCCAGGCGCCCCCAGGTCAATTTCTCTTAATGTTTATTTTTGAGAGAGAGAGAGAAAGAGAGAGCCTGAGTGGGAGAGGGGCAGAGAGAACAGGAGACACAGGATCCAAAGCAGTCTGCAGGTTCTGAGCTGCAGCATAGAGCCCAACGTGGAGCCTGAACTCATGAGCCATGAGATCATGACCTGATCCAAAGTTGGATGCTTAACTGACTGAGCCACCCAGGTGCCCCAGTTCAGGTAAAATTTTGTTCACAAATGAGTTCAGGTCAAATCAGGTCAGGTTTTTTGCAGAAAAAATTTTTGGTTTTTGGTAAGTTGTAGATTTCCTAAAATGAAGCAAGGCATAGTGGACCTGTATTTCCCTCCCCTATGTTGAGTGGGTCAACACAATGGCAATATGATTTAAACTTAGGGAGCCCGAACACCTGCTCTACCATTTACTCCTTGTGTGACACTGTGGAATTGCTATATGTCTATAAGCTTCTGTTTCCTCATCTGAAAAATGGGGACAAGAATTCCTACCCAGCAGGGTTGTAGTGAGAGTTCACATGTCTAGCAGCTGGGACGCACACTACGACTGGCAGCTGCTATCATTGTTCATGGGAGGTGGTGTCTAATACAATACAATTAAGTCATTCTTATTCCATGAAAATTTGAAGGTAACAGGAGAGAGAGACAGGAATTTTGTGTAAGAATCTTAGGAGAGTTCTTTAAGGAAAAAGGACTAATACCCAAAGCTTTCTCTCTGGGGTTTACACTTATTAAAAACTGTTGGTCTGGACAGGGCAGTGCTGACCTAAGCTCAGAGTCAAGGAAGTTCCAAAGACCCTTTGAAAATGAAACCCGCAGAAAGAACCTGCACAATGGACTGGTCCCAAACCCAACCTGGAGACAGAAGGGCAACAGTAGTCTGGGTCCACCAAGAACTGGACATAGGAACCTATGTGGCTCCAGGCATCTTGTGATCACCCTTCTGGCCTGTGGGACTTACTATCTTAATTAATTAGTTAATTAATTAATTGACTTAATTATCTTTGGATGTTGAATGATCATAGTTCTACAGGAATATTCAAGAAATTTACACACATGGCCGTATCTTTGTGGGTATTATGGTTTATTGGGGACTTGTGATAAATAAGTAAACAACAAGCAGATCACTAAACTCTAAAGGAGTAAACTAGGTGGGAAGTGGTGGGACAGGAATGGGTGACTTTACGTCAGGCAGACAGAGAAAGCCCATGGAAAGAAGTACTCTGAGAGCTGAGATGAGAAGGCAGCAGCTGTGCATAGAGGAAACCAGGAGGAGGAGGCAATGAGGGCAGCGGTGGAGGTGCGTGAGCCATTTCTTCTGTCTGGAACACTCTTTGCCTATAAAGTCACATGGCTGGCACTTCTTGTCATTCAGCTTTCAGATCCAGTGCCATCCCCTCAGAAGGTCTTCCTGACCTTGCTAAACTTAACTGTTCCACTTTTGCTAGTCACTTGCTACCCACTATCCTGATGTATTTCCTCAGAGCTCTAATCACCACAGAAATTTTGTTTATTTTTGCACTAGGTTATTGCATGCTTTCTCCCTTTAGAATGAAAGCTTCAAAAGCCCTGAACATTTTGTCCAGTATCTGTGGATGTCTAGATATTTGTTGAATAATAAAGGAAGAAACTATGCAAACTAACATAGAAAAAAATCTCGGTGCATTCTAAGAAATGAAATTAGGCCTTTGGGTCTTGTGACATGAATGGCCCCCGACGAATGCTGCTTCCTGGTATCCATGCCCTAGTGTATCCCCTCCCATTATTGACTTTGGGCTTAGCCTTGTGACTTTTTTGGCCAATGGTACATCAGCAAACAACACAGATAAGCCATGAGACAATGCCCTGTCTGGTCTTGCCTCTTTCAAATGGAAATACCACTTGGAGAGCAAAGCCAGGTCATGCCAGGGTCCCAACTGAACTTAGTTCTAATTAAATACAACTGCATGATTAAGTCCAGGCAAAACCAGTAGAACCAACCCTCCTGTTCTACTCACCCATCACTCCCACTCCATAGAATTGTGAGATGTAAAAAATAGTTGTTTTAATTCACAGAGTTTTTCTGATAGTTTGTTACATGCAAAAGAGCTGAAGCAGAGCTGAGACATAGTAAGCAGAGGAAAAGTGGTATGAGATGAGATTAGAAGAGTAGACAGGGAAACAATCACTCAGGGTCTTAGGTGTATAAGGTTAATTTATATTGAATACAAAGGGCAATTGTTAACAGTTTGAAGGAAGAAATTATTTCCAAAAAGAAGAGTTAGAAGGCTACTCCAGTTATGTATTGCTACTTCCACAACAAACGGAAAAGGCTCTGTACCAATTGCTAGCCTCAGGACTTGAAACTGACAACTTCTATTTCCTTTTTCTCAAAACACTGGGAGGCCTGCGTTTGCATTTAAAAAGCTGATTGCCTTGCTGGACAAATCAAGTGGAGAGGACCTAAGTCACAGAGCCCCACCCAGATCCAATAGGAGGTGACCCAGTGCATTTCTCTATGAGAAGGGTCCAATCTGCCATGAGGGACCCCTATTATCTCTTACTTCTCACAATAACACCATAAATATCAGCATTCTAAGCTTGATAAATGATAAAAATGAAGTTTAGATGGATTATGTGTCATTGTCCAAGCTTTCACAGAGGTGGAGGCAATGTTTTAACTCAGGTCTGCTTAATTCTAAAATCAGAATATTTTCACTGTAAGAGATTGGATGGGCTCTAGTTTGACCATATCCAAGAGTTTTGGTGGCGGAAAGAGAGGAAACAAAAAGTTGTCAGAGTTAAAGAGAAGGTAGGAAGAAAGCAAGGGATACTCCAGGAAAGCAACTCTTCCCTCTTACCACCCCTCTCCCAAACTGTACCCAAGTATTGTGACCTTGAGCGATAACTATAACTATGATCTCAAAAGAATAATAGCTCCTCATTCTAAATTTCTCACACTCACAATTGCTTCAAATCGCTTTACAAGGAAAAAAAAAGATTGAAGCATTGTTTGTAATAGTTAATACCCTGAAAGTTTTCTGCAAAGAACTTAAATATCAACCAACAGGAGAAAAGACAAACATATTGTGACACTGTCATATGGCAGAGTATAGACAGAACTATTTGTAGAAACACATAAATCTCAAAAACACAAGCAAAAAAAGTTACATTAGAGAAAAATGCACACAGTATAATACCAATTATATAAACTTTAAAGTATGCATAACAATGCAACACATAATTTATGAATCTGCACTGTGTAGTAATCACAAAGAATATACTTGAGGAAAATATACACCAATTTCAGGTTATTATGGTCACCTTTATGAAGGAAAACAGAAAAGGAATGGGAGGTATAGATTAAAGGCTTTAGCTGTATCAAACAGTTCTTATTTTCTTTAACAACAACAACAACAACAACAACAAACACAAATAAAGCAAATATGGTAGGTAAAATCAAGGGACCTGTCTTCAAGACAGATGCTGTGAGATCATAAGCCAAAGCAAAGTTGCTTAAGTGCCCAAGTGACAAATTGCAACAATTTGGGGGACATTGAGCCCATCAGGTCACAAAACACCACACAGTAACTTGAACACAGGGAGAACTGAAAGAAGTGAAGTGTCACTTGATACCTTGAAGTTGTGCCAAGAACCCTCAATTGGACCAAGGCAGGGCAGTAGCATTCCCATAAAGGTGGCCAGCAGCTAAGGTATGGAGTGGTACCTCTTCCAAATTGCTTTGAGGTAAGTAAGGCTTCGGAACATATGAAACATCTTGAAGTACTCCAAGAGTGAACCAGGGTGAGGTTTTGATTGGGGCGGAAGTGTGGAGAATCTATTCCAGCAGGTCAGATCAAGGCATCAGTGACTTAATTTGTCCTTATAGGTTGGTGGGTGAGGCCTGGGGAAATTCAAGTTACACTTAAAAATATAAACACCTGGAATAGCTAACACATAAATAAAAATGAGGGGGCACCAGGGTGGGTCAGTCAATTAAGCATCCAACTCTTGATTTTGGCTCAGGTTTAATCTTAACAGTTCATGGGATTAAGCCCCTAGTATGGCTCTGCGCTGATGGCGTGGAGTCTGCTAGGGATTCTCTCTCTCCCTCTCTCTTGCCTCTGCTCCACTTGAGTGTGTGCACCTGCTCTTTCTCTCCCAAAATAAGTAAACATTTATAAATAAATAAATAAATAAATAAATAAATAAATAAAAAAAAGAAGTTCAACCAAATAAATGCAAATAATGACATCAGGACCTTTCTTATTTTAATTGGTGGAGAGGATTTGAAATGAGAAAGATACTTTATAAGGCAGAAGGGAAAGCTGGAGAAACAAAAGACCAATTTTCTAATGGGTTATTTTCTGTTGCTCTTCATCTGTGCAAGAATCCGGTGGAAACTGCTTGCCATGCTGCTTCACGTTTTGTTGACAACTTAGTGGGAGTTATAACCAAGCTCACTCCACCAAGGGCCATGATAATGTGGACACATATAATATCTCTGAGCATGGACCTCTTGTAGATACCCTGGAACATCCAGATTCTCAGAAAAATGAGTTCTTAGATAAACATAACTAGCTCAAAACCCATTACTGGCATTATACATGATACATCAATGAGGAGACCAAATTCCTTGGGGGAACATAGGGAGCATGTGCTGATGCTCCATACAGATTATGTTTCCTGGGTGTAGCATTTAGTTAAAAAAAAGAAACTAAAAAACAAAACAAGAGATAAAGGTACAGAAAGAACAGTTTAAGTCCCATTAAATCTTTGTCAGTTAGTCTCTGGGGACAAATTACATAGCCTTTCTTTCATAAATCCTTCCTGAAAGATGAAAAAAAAAAAAAAAAGGGATTTTGCAGTCTTTTACCTTCCTTAACCCTACTTGCTTGAAATGCGCACTCTTTATCTCTTACACAGAAAGTCAAGCCACCCAGATTTTATTTGTAAGATGAACTACCAGTGCTCCCTGAAAATAGGCGTATGTTTGTTCTAAAGACACTGTTGTCTTTTCCTTGCCGATCTATGAGGTAAAAACTAAATATCAGAATTGGCTTGTGCAGCCAACACTAAAACTTTCTAAAGAATACAATGGAAGCTAGTGAAGTTAATACATTTAAAATGTCAATTTTGTCTCCCATCCCCACAGTCTTTCTTCCAGTGTCCTCTTTATAAGTGGCTCTATACCTTCCCTATGAGGAAGTCTGAGAGTCTCATGATTCTTCCTTTCATAAAATCTGATTATCAAATCACTAGCAAGTTTAATAGTTACTTCCCCCCAAATATATTTTAAATCCATCTACGTTGCCCTAGCTTCATAGCACCAGCTTCTTTCCTGCCATTTCTCCTTTGTAGAGCCACCAGATCCTGCAAAGTTCACACTTTTAGAGAAAATGTTGGCCATACAAGAGGTAATTGATCCCTCCCGGAAATGCACTCTATCCCTCCTAAAGTCAACCAAACCCCCAAACTTGAGAGCTGGGTCTTTGGGGCAGGTGTGGCATTATCCTGAGAGTGGGGATATCCTGTAACAATTCTGAGGCTTGAGCCACCGGAATATGAATCCATGACTCTCCTGCTGAGCCAAGACTCTCAAGGGAACTGAACTGTTTGGTGATGGTCCCAGGCTACTGACCTCTCTGAAGGAAAGACTGCACAATTTAGAATTTAGGACTTCCACAAATAAAGATCAAATAATAAGCTTACAATTAAAGACCACGAACACTCACGAAGACAAGCATTGTATACCTCAAAGATATTTAAAAAGATAATAAAGAGAAAAAGTCAAAGAGATAATATATGTAAAGCATTTAGCACGATATCTGAAATACAGTGGGAGCTCACTACTAGAAGCTGCATTTGGATTCCACTTCACCCTTTCTTCTCTGAACCAGTGCACTTAGCACACGTGCTCCAGCTACTGTCACCCTGAGGCATGCATTGATCATGCAAGTTACCTGTCTGAGCAGGTAGTCCACTGCCAGGGTTTATGGCAAATGATGCATAGGGGTGATACAGAAGTTTCCTGTTGCTGTGGCAACACATTATTACAAACTTAGTGGCTTAAATTAAAGCAATGTTTATTCTCTTAACACCTCTGATGGTCAGAAATCTGAAATGAGTGTTGGAGCTAAAATCGAGATGTTGGCAGGGCTACACTCTTTCTGGAGGCTCTGTTGGACATCCAGTTCCTTGCCTTGTCTAGCTTCTAGAACTGCCTGCATTTCTTGCCTTGTGGCCCCTTATCCATCTTTAAAGCCAGCAGCTTAGCATTTTCTCTCTCTCTGCTCTTCCCTTTTCTATGGACTCTTGTGATTACATCAGGCCCACCTGGATATCCAAAATAAGTTATTAATTTAATCATTTCTGTGACGTCTCTTTGCCCTGTAAGAGTACAAATTCATAGGTCCTGAGAATTAGAACATAGGCATCTTTGGGAGCCAGTATTCAACCCACCATAGGCAGGAAGCAGAGACCACTTTTCAAGGATTCATTAAGTAGTGGTGGAGATTGGTGGAGGTGGTAGATGGAGTATTGAAGAGGAAGCTGGCAAAATGGAGAAAAGAGATAAATTTCAGCCCTCGGCATAATTGGATTGGCATATTTAGGAAAAGAGATTCAGGAAAATTAGCTTCATCTTGAGCTGAAAATGATCTAGGGATTTTGTTTTTTTAAATGCGGGTATGTGTGTGTGTGTGTGTGAGAGAGAGAGACAGAGAGAGAGAGAGAGAGAGAGAGAGAGAGAGAGAGAGAGATAGGGGCAGCAAGGGAAGTAAATAAAGGTGGTTGAAAAAAATATGATGAACTAATAGTTTTATTACTACTGAAAAGAGCATTGTTCTTTGAATATTGTTTAACTGAGTATGGCTGATACAGCAGAAAGGAGTGGATTTTTCTACATTGTTATTTTTATCTGGTGATCTAACTGAATTTTCTAAGTCCTGATTGGCCATCTACTGAGTCTATTGGATTTTCTAGGCAGACAACATGTTATATATTATTTTGAAGAATATATCACTACTGATGTCAGTAATAGACACACTGGACAAAGCGGTAAAAAGAACTAAGAATGTGTGGTTTGGCAAAATGATTATCAATGAAATAATTCATGTGCACTGTTCACCTTTAATTCCCCTGCGACACAATAGCATGAAGGTGAGTCAGACTGATTTTGATGTGGATTTTATTTTATGAGAGCTATGAAGTCTATATAGATTTGCTATGTCATAATGATTGGTATTTTGTAGCATGCCTATTCATTCACAATTAGGAAAAAAGTAAAGGGAACACTTTTCTTTCTCAACACTTTTGCTTCAAATAGTCCCTTGTTGCATTTACTACTAATGAGAAAAACTCCAGTTTCCGGAGTTTTATTTTAAGTTTTACTTAATTTTGGGAGAGAGAGAAAGAGGGAGAGAAAGACAGAGAGAGACAGAGAGAGGGAGAATGAATATGTACATGTGAGCTGAGGAAGGGCAGAGAGAGGAAGAGAGAGAATCCCAAGCAGGCTCCATGCCATCAGCACAGGTATCGATGCAGGGCTCAATCCCAAGACTGGGAGATCATGACCTGAGCAGAAATCAAGAGTCAGGTGCTCAACTGACTGAACCACTTAGGTGTCTTGAAAAACTCCAGTTTCTTCATTTAAAAACTAAGCTTTGCCGATATTTTTCCAGCCTCTGCTAGAGTGCTATGTACAGAAGCACAGAACAATAACTATTTGTGTTCATGCAGATAATAAATTCTGTAAAGTGCTGCATCAGCTAGTCATTTAAGAAACGGAGATTTACTGGAGGTATCACAACTCTGGATTTTAAGCCATATTATAAAGCTGTAATCATCAAGACAATATGGTATTGGCACAAAAACAGACACATAGATCAATGGAACAGAATAGAGAACCCAGAAATGGATCCACAAATGTGTGGCCAGCTAATCTTCGACAAAGCAGGAAAGTATCCAATGGGAAAAAAAGACAGTCTCTTCAGCAAATGGTGTTGGGAAAACTGAACAGTGACATGCAAAAAAATGAAACTGGACCACTTTCTTATGCCATACACAAAAATAAATTCAAAATGGATGAAAGACCTAAAAAGTGAAACAGGAAGCCATCAAAATCCTACAGAAGGAAATAGGCAGCAAACTCTATGACCTCAGCCACAGCAGCTTCTTACTAGAGAGGGCTAGGGAAGGAGGTAAAATGTTTCTGGAGGCAGGGAAATAAAAGCAAAAATGAACTACTGGGACTTCATCAAGATAAAAAAACTGAACAGCAAAGGAAACAATCAACAAAACTAAAAGGCAACTGACAGAATAGGAGAAAATATTTGCAAATGACATATTGGATAAAGGGTTAGTATCCAAAATCTATAAAGAATTTATCAAACTCAACACCCGCCCCCCCAAAAAAACCCCAAATAATCCAGTGAAGAAATGGGCAGAAGACATGAATAGACACTTTTCCAAAGAAGACATCCAGATGGCTAACAGACACAAGGAAAGATGTTCAACATCACTCATCATCAGGAAATACAAATCAAAACCACTATGAGACACCACCTCACACCTGTCAGAATGGTAACATTAACAACTCTGGAAACCATGGATGTTGGTGAGAATGCAGAGAAAGGGGAATCTTTTTGCACTGTTGGTAGGAATGCAAACTGGTGCAGCCACTCTGGAAAACAGTATGGAGGTTCCTCAAGAAATTAAAAATTGAACTACCCTACAACCCAGCAATTGCACTATTAGGTATTTATCTAAAGGATACAAAAATGCAGATTTGAAGGGGCACATGCACCTCAGTGTTCATAGCAGCGCCATTGACATTAACCAAATTATGAAAAGAGACCCATTGTCCATCAATTGATGAATGGATAAAGAAGATGTGATATATATATATATATATATATATATATATATATATATACACAATGGAATGTTACTCAGTGATCAAAAAGAATGAAATCTTGCCATTTGTAACAACATGGATGGAACTAGAGTGTATTACGCTAAGGGAAATTAGTCAGAGAAAGATGAATATCATGTGATTTCACTCATAGGTGGAATCTAAGAAACAAAACAGATGTACATAGCGGAAGGGAAGGAAAAATAAAATAAGATAAAAACAGAGAGGGAGGCAAACCATAAAAGAAACTTCTAAATACAGAGAACAAACTGAGGGCTGCTGGAGGGGAGGTGGGGGGGGATGGGCTGGATGGATGATGGGCATTAAGGAGGGCACTTGTTGGGATGAGCACTGGGTGTTATATGTAAGTGATGAATCACTCAATTCTACTCCTGAAACAAATACTACACTGTATGTTAACTAGTTTGAATTTGATTAAAAAATAAATAAAAAAAGAAATGCAGATTTACATACTTTCAAGTCATATCTGTGAAAATGTTACTCTTTTAACTAAAAACTCATTTATTCAGTGTTTCTGCTAAGGCATCAGAACTGAGTGACTTGCCTGTATTATGAGCTCTTTCTGCCTTTAAATGAGCTCATGATTGTTCTCCTCTTGCCTATAATATGTCCGTTAATATTGCCACCATCATCAAGGAGGCAGAGTCTAAGCCCACTGGTGTCTGTCCACTAAATGACAAGATTCTAGGGATCTTCCACTATCTTCAGTGGATACTTGGTAAATATTTGTTAAGTGTTGGGATGGATAAACAATTGAGTTGAGTTTATTAATTTATTTCCATGGGACAGTTGTAACACTGTGAACAAGAAATTTGAGCGCACCAGAATAAGCCCCGCCTGGAACTGGCATAACAGGATTTTCAATCAAGTAGGACCACTATAATACACACTAAGCTATGAAACATCTCATTTCTGGAAAATGTGCCAGAATCTTAGCACACCATTTTCGGGAAAGAGATATCATCTCTACCTAAGACTTGGTCTAATCTTAGTACCAGAAACTCGAAACCTTCTAACTGGAGAATAAATAAGTTTCAATTTTTAATAGATCATAAACTGTGACAGACATGAGAGTATCGAATTAGCCCAAGTATTAGCCACCCTGCAGTGCCAGCCGAGGGGCTGGTGGACAGAGAGCTACTAGAGAAGGCTGGAACGGAATGGGTGCTTAGTTTCTTCTCACGGTACTGGCAGCAACAGCTGCTGCTGGGCTTTGAAGGCAGCCCTCTGCCCTCTCTCTATGGCCAAGAGATGGATGAGAAGAGCTCCAACAACTAAGAGATCCAAGATGAGATGGTGGGGGGGCATGTGGGAGGGCAGATGGGGCAGGAGCTTAGGAGGAAAACTGGTCTTGGAGATGCATCTGAGCTGTGTGAAGCAGGATGATTAGTCATCATCATTCTATAAAATGGTGGGGATCTCTGAACTGAGTTATCATATCTGCTTGAGAGACTAAATGACAACAGTTATGAGAAAGAATAACTTCTCTTATCTGGGGAGTACATTTACTGGTGCCTCACTTCAGAGCAACATGAAAACATCACAGGCACATAAATCTAGAATCAGATACCTTCAGCTCTACCATAATGGACGATGAAAGGTGAGATTAAGTGATTCTGAAACTTTGCCTGACCTGATAAACTTCTGTGACTTAAGAAAGTGAACCCTGCTTGGCTAGACACAGCAGCCCTAATATTATTATGGTAAAAGGAATTTCGCACATTGCAGGCTGGGGAAGCCAAATATGGTCTTCAGGCTGCAGCGTTCTGCACCCATCTGCACACAGAACTTTTCCTTCAAGAATCGCACTTGGAAGAATTGGCACATCACTTAATAGACTTTGCTAGTGTTTTATTCTAAATAAATTTATAAAGGGTTGATCCACTTTTAATGTTTAAAATTTTTTCTCCCTTTTATCTTTAATATAGCCTAGACTTGTTAATTTAGTTTTGAGTTCATGGAGAACAACTGTGGCCATAATCTCTGAACACACAGATGAAGAAAACACAGAAACTGGGGAAAGATGACAACCTGATTGCATAGCATATGCATGGCCCCTCTCCAGTTAAGCCCAGGTGATCTCCCTTGGTCTTTGGAGAAAATTTGCCTCTGCCAGCTTCCAGCATGCAGCCTGTCAATTCCAGCAGGCCTAGGGAAGAACTGCAACTCTGAGAGGCACGTGTTAACCCACCCGGCCAAGGAGGCAAGAAGCCCACCACGGCTTTCTTCACTGGAACATACAGAGGTCACCTTTTCCCCTTTGCCTCCAAAAGGAGACTTTTTTCAATTCTTTGCTCACCAAGGGCCACTAGTATGTGAAAAGATGTCCTATGTGATCATTGTGTAGGAAAATGAAAATCAAAACACTGGTAGATCACTGTGATAGGGAGCAAAATTCAAAACATTGATAGTATTCCTGGAACACTAAACATAAAGTGCTATGCTCATTAGTTTATAGTATGCATTTAAATTACAAGTGGGCATAGAATTGAGTCCCAAATCTCATCTTTAGAGCTCCATGCTACTGAAAAAATTAACAGGAGTAATTTGAAATATATATATAAGGATGCTAATTGAATCAGGGTTTGTGAAGGCAGGCATTTCAGGCAGATGGATGAAATAATGACTCCAGGCAATTTTATGCCTGTGTTATTTTAAGTGTTAAAAAGTGAATGGTAGGGGTGCCTGAGTGGCTTAGTTGGATAAGTGTCTGACTTCTGCTCAGGTTGTGATCTCATGGTTCGTGGGTTCGAGCCCTGCATCTGGCTCTGTGCTGACCTCTCAGAGCCTGGATCCTGATTCAGATTCTGTGTCTCCCTCTCTCTGCCTCTCTCCTGCTCGCACTCTGTCTCTCTCTCTCTCAAAAATAAATAAACATTTAAAAAATTTTTTTAAGGTGAATGGCAGAGCACCAGCATAATATGATCTTCATTTTGCATATATATACGTTTGTTTGTTTTTTTTTGCATAGACACATGCACTCAGTGAAGAGTGAGTGGAAGGAAAAACCCCAATCTCATATCATCTGCTGCCTCAAAGGGAATATGATTGAAAGGATGAGAAATAAGAGGAACAATGAACTTTTACTTGATTTACATGTGTATTGTGTATATGAACACATTTTTGTAGTAAAATCATTTAAGAATTTTTACATTAAAAATCTCATATTTAAAAATTCACAAAAGGAACACGAACCATTTCTGCAGTTTCAATGAGTCCACAGACATCATGGGAGTTCAGCTGATGTGCTTCCTCTTGAATACTATTCTATCACTTTAAAAAATGGGAAATCTCCTCACCAGAAGAACACATGGAAAAGTTATTTTATTTCGTGTGATCTACATGACAATTATACTCTTACATGGGAAAAAAATGTCTTTGTTTGAAAAAACACGAAACGGAAAAAATCCCACTCAACTCCATTAGCCTAAGAAGAGAAAACATTTATTGGATTGGAAAAAGGAAAAAAAAAGGGGGTCATAGTTTTGAAGCACATAAAATCTTTATTCCATGGTTCTTTTAAGCCACTGGCCCTCAAAGGTTGGCTTGGATCAGAATCACCCGGAGAGTTTATTAGAACACAGACTGTCTGGCCTCACCTTCAGAGTTTTTGATACAATAGGTGTGGGGTGGAAGCTGAGAATTTACATTTCTATCAAGTCCCCAAGTGATGTGATTGCTGTTCTGAGAATTACACTTAGAAAACTACTGTTTTAAGAATATTCTGACCCTTGGTCAGAAATGGCTGAGATTCCCAGAAGCAAGAACAGAAACAAAGGTAAGAGGTACACAAATGCTATCTGATACTGGAGTGGAAAATGTGTATTACCTACAGTTTAAGAAAAAGCAAGACTACCGTTGAGCTCTCTGTTACACGGCATGTGCTGTGAGCCTATCTTGTATGTTATATAGAACAAATGCACTGAACAAATCCAAAGGATGTAAGCATAATAGACAATTGCTTACATGTCGTCAAGTTCCATTTATTTTCTCTTCATTGCTTATAAGAGAATATTAACTGTAGGGTTTAGAGCTAGTCAGTCACATTAGAAAATAAATAAAAAACAGAGAGTATTGGAAGAAAAGGCAGAATATTTGTGAATTGTATTTGTAATAAAAAAATCCTGTCTTTCATTGTGGTGCTTAATTGCCTTAAGCATATGGAAGTACATTTTCCCATTTTCTTTGTACAAAACAAACACAAATATTTTTTTGATGATTGTGTTTCACTGTGACTGAGACAGTAGACATACACAGTGTGCTCTTTTGGGTTTCCCTACAATTTTTTCAAGACTGACCCTTTGTCTTTCTTAAAATTAAATTGTTTTGGAAAAAACATTTTAAAAAAAGTAACTACAGAGAAATACAATTTTATAGTATTTTGGGGAGCAGCACCCCATTCCTAAGGTGGTCCAAGAGCTATGCATCCAAGCCAAGAGGTTCCAGACTTGTCACCATCATGTCAATCTTATAACTTTCCCAGCAAGGCCCTGCCTCCCAGAAACTAAATCAGACTTTCTCCTTGGACTAATACCAAGCCTCTGGACAGAGCTTCAACAGGAGGATTTTGGGGTCATGGGTTTTCTCCAAGGAGGCTCAGAAAATGCTTCCCTTGCAGTTGGAGTTTGAAGGCTGCAGCTCAGTGGCAGACCAGGACACCTAGGAACATTTTCAAGCAAGTAGCCACTTCCCTGCACTTCTGCTGGTCTTATACTCTGATCTCTGGACTCTTTCCCCTGAATTTCTCCCCTGCTCCAATTAAGTTGTACATAATAAATGCATGGTCATCTTAGATATTACAATAAACTAAGTTATTTACTTTGTGAAAGCTCTTACTCCCTTTAGGGAAACCAGAGGTCTAGATTGAGTTCGTTGACAGATCTGTGAAATATCCATTTTATCTTTCATGGTATTCTCCCAAGTTTGCAGTTTTCTTTAAAAAAAAATTTTTTTTAACATTTATTCATTTTTGAGAGACAAAGAGAGACAGAGAGTTAGTGGGGGAGGGGCAGAGGGAGACATAGAATCTGAAGCAGGCTCCAGGCTTCCAGCTGTCAGCACAGAGCCTGATGTGGGGCTCGAACTCATGAACCATGAGATCATGACCTGAGCTGAAGTCAGACGCCCAACTGAACCAATCATACGCCCCTAAGTTTGCAGTTTCCTAACGCAACCACTTGGCTACTCTACTTTGGAGATCACCCCAGATTGCCTGTAATGCAGCTCTTCCAGTGCCAACTCATGTTCAAATTTTTCTAACTTTGGCTAGTTAGCCATCTTGAAACAAATTCACATCAGTGTGTTAATGGCATAAAGTGGCTTAATAACCATAATTCACCTCTTCCAGTCACATCTGTGTTTTACATGGTGATTTTAAATTCAAGGAGCCTTAAGTGAAGAAATAAATTCAAACAATGGAATGTCATGAAATAGTATAGGACAGCAGAAGAGAGATTTTTGGCCAGGGCAACTTCCCAGGGTCCCTCACTCCAACTTGACATGCTGTAAGAGTTGTACTTAATAGGAAATAAATGAAAAATACGCTTTTTAAAAAGTATGCTCTGGGGGCGCCTGGGTGGCTCAGTCAGTTGAGCGTCCGACTTCGGCTTAGGTCATGATCTCACGGTCCGTGAGTTCGAGCCCCACGTCGGGCTCTGTGCTGACAGCTCAGAGCCTGGAGCCTGCTTCAGATTCTGTGTCTCCCTCTCTCTCTGACCCTCCCCCGTTCATGCTCTGTCTCTCTCTGTCTCAAAAATAAACATTAAAAAAAAAAAAGTATGCTCTTAATGTCTACCCAAAGGGGAAATGAATGGCCACTTGCACTGTGATGGATTGATCTTGATGTCCTCCATCCATCCCCAACTTCTGTAGCTCGTGTTAGTATATTCCTTACTGATTA
This sequence comes from Neofelis nebulosa, assembly GCF_028018385.1. NCBI lineage: Eukaryota > Metazoa > Chordata > Mammalia > Carnivora > Felidae > Neofelis > Neofelis nebulosa. The sequence goes on from NC_080795.1 coordinate 33,426,266, forward strand.
GAAGTTATGCTTGCTTATGCTTAAGAAAGAGTTATAGTCTTAGACCTGTATGTAGAGGTCAGGATTACAGTTCTATAAGTAGCCAACTTTATATGACCAACTAAGTTAAGATCTGTGGGCTTTAGCTGCATAGTGGTCAAGGTATCCATTTCCTGTGTAGTAAGAAATCACATGCACTGACCCTTTTGGAATTAGGCTGAGAACTGAAAGGGAATGGAGTTGAACCAAGTGCTTGTGCAGCTGTACCTTCCTTAGGGCGAGGGTATGTAGACAGGGTTAAGACTATTCTACAGAATGAGGGATGCTTGTATGTAAAATCTATCACTTATAAACCCATTGTATTTCATGTTTATTTATATTGCTTTCCCTTCTCTCTGAAACTCTCTGCCTGTCTCAATTCTGCAAGGGAATAAATTGGAAGTAAACTTTGTTCAGACTTCATTTAGATTTCTGGGGAAAAGAATCACAGTGATAGTGTTATCATAGGAAGAATGAAAATTAAAGGACCTAAGTCAAAGGTCTCCAGACTTAGAAATTCCCATTCTAGGACAAAAATCTCAGAAGTTCTTTAACATTTTAAACATTTGAGTCTTTTTCTATTTTATTTTAAGTTTTAAAATAAGGGAGATGGGTCCTTGTGGTCACCTTGGATGATTTTATTGTAGAGAGTGAAACATCCTAGCTTATATCTATAAGCATGAAACTCAGAAAGAACCTCTCAGTCTGTCTATTTGAATTGGCTTGCTTGTAAAAGTAGAGATGCTTTTTATTTATACAGATTAAATAGAAAGTAACTTCAATTTTATAAAAATGTAAAGTACTGTCTCCATAACATGTACCGATACACTATTTTTTATCTGTGTCTTGGTTTTTCTTCCTTTTTAGGCGATATTTATTTATTGTCTTTTTTCACAAATTATTTTATCAGTCCTGTATTAAAGGTTAACAATTTCAAATTGTATCGTGTCAGACCAAGACACAAAAATAGGTTAAGGTGTAAATGGTATGTACAAGTAAAAGCCCCTGTTATGTTAAACAGATATTAGAGGTGTTAAATTTATATTTTCACACTATTTTGGATACTTAGGGAACTTTTAATTTGATGTCATAATTCTTCTATTATGTTTGGCTGTCTGCATCTAACACATAAGATCTCAATTCAGTGTGATTCCTGCATGCCTCTTTGTATGGCCCCCAGCTATTATGACTTTACTACCATCTTTAGGATTGATCTTCAGGCTCTGGATCAAACTTGTGTGTAGCTAGAGGGAGTTCAAAGGAGATTTAGATTATCCTACCCGTTTAAATGACACCTAGAATTGGTTAGCTGATTCTATGACTTAGTCCTAGTAATTGGGGTTTTACCTTGCCTAAGATCTGAACCTATATCACAATTTGTATAAAGACCTTGATTTCTCTCTTTAAACTTAAGGTTCTGGCTTGATAGTGGGTCCAGTGCCCCCAGGGCTTCTAGATCTGTCATTTTTACTTGTTTTTTGGTTATACACTTCTTTAAGATTGTAATAGAAGTTGTATCTGTGTCCCCTGAAAATGCATGTATTCACAGACAGACACATTTACACACACACACCCCAATTTTAGATTCTATTTCAGGGGTTTTTATGTACCTAAGTTCCACCTAGGAATGGGGTCCCTGATTATTGTAGGCTTTAATGTTATATGTAGTATACCCAGCTGAGGCACTATCCTAGAACACACACCATTAATTCCATCTTGCCCTTTGAGCACCCAAATCTTGTCAGCAATAGTCAGGTAGAATCCACCCAGTATAAACATTTGTCTATAGCAATGGCCAGAAAGATTACTTGATTTACAACTTCATGAGAAAAATAAAATCATTTGCTGAGCATGAGTGAGCATTAGAGAAGGAGAACAATAAAGATTCTACTATATTGATAAGAACTTAATTGCACACAGTGAATTATGAAGCAGCAAAGTCCTGATATGTGTGTTCAGTTCTTCTAAACTAAGGAATTTTGGACTCTTTTTTTTTTTTTTTTACTAAATTTTGTTTTTCGTTTTTAAATTTTAGATTGTGAACTTTCTTATACAGATAAATATAGAATACATATGAGAAACCTGTGTATCTTCTACCCAGATTATACAAATGTTTATACTTATCATATTTGCTTCAGACATCTAAAGTACCCTTTTCCTCCCAGTCTATCTTATTCCCCTCTCTAGAGACAACCATTTTAATGAAATTGGTATGTATGCTTCACATATCTATTTTTTTAAATATAATTTATTGCTAAATTTGCTAACATTCAGTATGTACAGTGTGTTCTTGGTTTTGGTGGTAGATTTCCGTGATTCATCACTTATATACGTTACCCAGTGCTCATCCCAACAAGTGCCCTCCTCAATGCCCATAACCCATTTCCCCCCCCCCCACTCCCCCATCAACCCTAGTTTGTTCTCTGTATTTAAGAGTCTCTTATGGTTTGCCTCCCTCCCTCTCTGTTTGTAACTATTTTTTTCCTCTTCTCTTCCCCCATGATCTTCTGTTAAGTTTCTCAAGGAACTTTGAACTCCTATATTCACAGTGGCTGAAAGACCACTGTCTGTGGTCTGCAGTTTAGTGTAAGCTCAACTACCAAATATTTATTAAACATTGACTATGTGTCAGGCCCCAAGCTAGGTTTTGTTGATAAAAATATGAATGATGAGCTCAAAATATAATACAGAAGATATATATGTAAATAAGTAATAATAAAGGTACTTCTGCTTTCGAGGTGCAAGCTCCACGTTAAGGGCTTCATGTATATTATTTCACCAAATCTTCAAAACAATTCTAGAGACAAGCTTGTTATCATCCTATTTTACAAATCAGAAAACAAAAAGCAGAGAGAAATTGAGTAAATTGACCATATATCATGGTGGAGCTGATGTTCATACCTGAGTCCATGGAAGACTCAGGTTTTGGGGGTTCTTCTTTGAAAAAAAAGCACTTTGCATCTAATAGATGGATATTATTAAAAGCAAAGCTTAGCAGAAGAAAGCACTCCCTCCCCACAAAAACCAGAAAATAAAAAGTGTTGGTAATGATGTGGGAAAATTAGAGCCCCTTGTACATTGCTTGTGGGAATATAAAATGGTGCAGCCACCGTGGAAAATGGTATGATGATTCCTAAAATATTAAACACAGAACTACCATATGGTCCAGTAATTCCACTTCTGGGTATATACCTAAAATAATTGAAAGCAGGGACTTGAAGTTATTTGTACACCCATGTTCCTAGCAGCATTATTCACAATAGCCAAAAGGCAGAAACAATGTACATGCCCATCAACGGATTAATGGATAAACAAAATGTGGCAGGTACATACAATGAATTATTATTTGGCCTTCAAAAGGAATGATCTTGCTACAACATGGGTGAACCTTGAAGGCTATGCTACTAAGTGAAAAAATCCAGACTCAAAAAGATAATACAAATATGATTCCATTAGCCTGAGGTACCTTAGAAGAGTTAAATTCGTAGAGGTGGAAAGTAGAATAGTGATTACCAGGGGCTGGGGGAATGATTTGGAAAACTAAGTACTCTGAAAGACTGATGTTATTGCCATGTTTGTTCATTCATGATTATTTTATTAAGCACTTACTATGCATCTGAGTGCTTACATGTGCAGTTGAGGTTCAGATGGTTTGTGTTTGCCTAAGATAAAAGGTAACATGAGACTTGAATGAGCTGGAGCCAGCATTCAGGTCAAGGCCTTTTGCTTTCACAAATACCATATTCTTTCCCTCTCTTACCTCCTTCCACAAATGGTAGAGAAAGAATTCTTGAGTTAGAGAGTTGGAATGGATGATCTACAATCTTTGGGATCACGTTCTGTGAATAACATCACTAACGTGCTTTGAGTTTGCAAGTAATGCTTTGATGGCTTCTGACCCTCTTGGATGATCCGTCCATGACACCCATCTACAAACACTTTAAAGATGGAGCAGTTGTTCTAAAAAGTTTCTGAAATAACTGAGCAGTGAGTGTCAACTTTAAACATGCACAGGGAATGTTTTAATATCCTGTGCTTATGTAAATGCCAGGGCCAGCTTGGCTGAAGGTCACTTGAGAGGACACATAGCTGGGCTGAGAGAATGTGGCCTGGGGAAAATTCGAAAGTCATAGACAACTTGTACTACTTATGGGTAATGGTGATGCATTGACCTGGAACTGAGGCAGACACTCAAAGAAAAGAAAAAGGTCCAAGGCCAAGACACTAGGAGTCGGCAGTGGGATGAATATATAGCTCCAGATTGACTTTAATTGATCTACAGATAGAAATATTATTTTGTGTGGCAAATTGATCTACAGATAGAAATATTATTTTGTGTGGCAAACTATTTACTGATCAACTTATCACCAAAGATGAAAAAAGAGGACCCTCTCCATTAATTTTACCCCCATTTTTTTCTTTAGTCACTTACCTTTTTATTTTTTAAAGGGAAAGCGTGTGCTTATTAAAACCCACAATTATATGACATTATTTAAATTTAGAACACAAATTTAGGATATAGACTCAAAGCAGAAACCTCTCTAATTTTTTTTTTAATTTATTTATTTATTTTGAGAGAGACAGAGATAGCGCAAGTGGAGAAGGGGCAGAGAGAGAGGGAGACAGAGAATCCCAAGCAGGCTCCGCTTTGCCAGCACAGAGCCAAAGCCCCACACAGGGCTTGAATCCAGGAAACCGTGAGATCATGACCTGAGCTGAAACCAAGAGTCAGATGCTTAACCGACTGAGCCACCCAGGCGCCCCTAAACTTTATTATCAGAAGTTAACAGGCATAAGTAACAAACATGAAAGCTTTAATTTATAAATAACTGGAATGCAATCATGTTAAGTTCAAGTTTTTTTTTTCTTTTTAAAAATCATATGCATAATTATTTCTCCATTACCTCATTCTTCACGCGGCTTCTAATAACTGACCAACAGGTTATGGGTGAGACACAGAATCTAGATGATTTGTAAGTTCTATGTTCAGCTTTTACTTTAGTTTAGAATTGGTTATGAACACCAAATCACCAGATGATTTATTCTACATTTTTTTGTTATAATATTTTAAATATGTATTATTACGGAAAAAATTAAACTCTTTGATGTTCAGAAACGCTTCGGGCTCAGTCATGAAGTTAGAGTGACACTAAAGCTAAACATCGTTTCTCTATAAGTAAGAAAAATCTCCCAAAATGAAAGTATTCTCTATAAATCTCAGAGGAAAGAGAGGTGAAAGTTGATTATCCTGTCATCATTGTGAAAGCGGCCAAGTCTGCAAATGTATAATCAGTCAGTCTTGCTCTTAGATTCAATGCCATGACTCTAGAATTCAGATGAAGCTCTTTCTGATCTCAGAGTTTAATTGGCCATTTGGAACTGTCACTCAAGATCCAGGACTCTGAAGCTAGAATCTAAAAATCCTTATCGGCAACCATGACATTTCTCTCAGCAGACAAGTGACTCCACTTGAAATTTAAGTCTGGCTCAAGGCTATGTTTAATGACCCGTATCATATCATCATCATTGGCTTTCTCTGACTACTTTGCCTTTTGGGAAAAGTAATTATATATATTTATATAACACTGAATTTGCTTCTGACAAAAGAGAGACAGGTGAAAAAAGGCCAGCCAAATCTATTAGAAGATAAATGATTAAATAAAACAATCTAAGACAAATATTGTGGTAAAGTGTCCCTCTTTTGTGTATATAATTTTACATTATTATTTTATTCATGTGATGCATTGATACCATGTTGGCAAGTATTAATTATTAGGATTCCTGCTGTATGAAGACCTCCAGAGAGGTGGGTTCCACCATGGACTAGTCATGACAGTGGGCCATTGAAAAAATTCCCAGAAGCTTATACATATAGATTTCATTTCTATAAAATGGTGATTATAAATACTAACAGCATAGGGTGCTTGTAAAACTTAAATAAGATAATGTCTTAAAGTACCAATGCAGTGCCTAGAATCTAGAAGTTCTCAACAAACTGTAAGCTTTACTTTATATTACTTTAAAAAATATGTATTATAACATATTTTAAAAATATAATACTTTAAAAGATATATAAATTTTGTATATTTGTATGCATGACACCTGAACTAAACTAGTTTTTCTATCTAAAATGTTTAATAATGACTTTTTTCCCATAAATAATCACAACTTTGAGACAGGAGTCCATTTAAAGATTAAAGACCTCCTACATTTTGACTTTTTTCATTTGTAAATTTAGTGATTCTCACTCAGTTTTTTCTTTACCTTCATCAAATCTTCTGAAATCTAATATATTATGTGTAAACAAGATATTATGTATTTCCAGTCTTAAACTCGAGTTTAACTTTAATTTATAAGAATTGAATTTTAATTATAATCCTAAAGTATGTGTATTGTGCAATACTCATGTTAAATTCTTTTACAGCTCTTTCTGTAAGATTTCTTTTAAACTTTTAAGACATTAGTGACACAAAAAAAACCTTTGTGTCCCCCCACTGAACTGGTAGGCTTTCCCCTTTCTGAAAATCGGAACTATGCAGCAGGTGATGATTTCCTTTCTGGCCCTGGTTTCTACATGTCCATTCCATTCCACTATTCCTTAATCCTGATTTCTTAAATTTATTTTCTTAAACTCATGTTCATATAGTTTAATGTGAGCAATTTTCAAATTTTTTGAAAATAGTACAGTATTGAAGAATTTTATAGTTACTATCAATTCAATAATACGAGCATTGAGGACTTAAGGGAAGTTTTCAAAGTTTTTAGGACATTTGGGAGAAGTCCTACTGACTTCCTCCTTCTCTTTCTCTTCCTTTTTCTTTTAAAAACTGCTTCACTGGATATAATTAGCACAGTGTGGTACTAGCACATGAATAAGCGGACAGTTTAGTGAAGTTGAATAGAAAAATCCAGAAATAGACGCAAATATATATGCAAATTTAGTGTATAATTAAGGTGATGTCTCAAATCACCTAGAGAAAAAGATGTACTTTTAAATAAATTTCTGGGGAAAGAGGAAAATCATTTGAAAAAAGATACAGTCAGATTAATACCTTATACTTCATACAAGAAAAAATATCAAATGGATCAGAGATTTAACAGAAAGAAAGAAGAAAAGAGAGAAAGAAAGAAAGAAAGAAAGAAAGAAAGAAAGAAGCAAATAAAGAAAGAAATGAAATGAAATAAGACATTGATTTTTCTTAGAGATACTTTACTTTGCTTCATAGGACTCTCCCTCAGGAGAACTGCTTTTGTAATAATTACAATTATAAAATTTTTTGGATAATTAATAGTTGGAAAATAGTTGGAGGATAGAGCCCAAGAGGTCATTAGCAAAATGTATCACTTCCTCCCACTTTATAACATATTCATATTCAGAATATTGCAACAATAGATAAGAATGCTACTTTCCTAACACTGTATTTTTGCCTTGACAGAAATATTTATATGGAAAGGAAAGCTACAAAGTCCCACTGTATTGTCTGGCATATTGATATAATAGAGGTTTGAATGATACCAATATTTTGGATTGTCCTTTTTTACCTGAGTGATGCATAATAAAATCAAGAAGGATGAGAAATATGCTGTTTTTTTTTAAATAAAATGAAAGATGGTCAATTATGAAAGTGGAAATGGGAAAGGATTATCAGAGGCTTCAACCACAGGTGCATTCTCAGACAAATGGATATTAGAAAAGGCACCTATGGAAGGTAAAGACATGAAGTCATAGTACAACTTGATTAATTTTTCATGCTTAACAATATGAAGGATCATAGATTGGAAACATAGCCTCCGCCAATAAATTACTCAGAACTTGGCCATGATAGCTCATCTTTTAAAAAAAATTTTTTTTTATGTTTATTTATTTTTGAGAGAGAGATACACAGTGAGAATAAGGGAGAGGCAGAGAGAGAGGGAGACACAGAATCCTAAGCAGATTCCAGGCTCCCAGCTGTCAGTACAGAACCTGATGTGGGGCTTGAATGTATCAACCATGAGATCATAACCTGAGCGGAGTCAACACTTAACCAACTGAGCCACCCAGGTGCCCTGATAGCTCATCTTTAATAAAGTTGCTGGTGATCCTTAAGTCCCTTCCAGGTATGACATAGCTATATATTTTTGCATGGGTAAATTGGGTTCATTTAAAGAGGCCTGAACGGAATCAACTCTTTTAAACAGAGGTATCACCAGTATCTAAGGTGAAAAGATAAAAATGAAAACCTCTCTAGATCTATAAAGAATCAAGAATGAGGATGGGTACATCAGTGGAGAGATTATAGACATGCCAGGTGGCCACAGAGCTGTAGATAATACAAAATATGCACTGTCATCAAGAACATTTGGGAAAATGAAGGAAAATAGTATCTGGACCCAGAGTTGAGACAGTAGACATATGAGTATCAGTAAAAACAGCAATGTAGGAGGGAAATTGTGAGGACAAATTCTTATCTTACTTTTTGTATATATGACCTCTTCTGTAGTTTTGTCTATGTTTGGCCCGGCTCAAGATGATTGCTCTGATACAAATGTTTGCAGCATTTGTATGTCAGTTCATTTTACAGGGCCACAGACATTTATATCTGACCTTTGTTCTCTCTTAAAGCGGCATTATGAACTAGCAGTATGCGTTTCCAATCGGATGCTGAAAGTACCAATCTATCTGGTTCTTTCCTTCTTATCCATCAGGTTTCTTCTCTGTATGAAAATCCATCATTTGTTCCCTTTTTCTAATACTTTCTTCTCATATAATCTGTGTTCAGAAAAAAGGAGAAAGTGCCACATTCCTTATTTAATTCACTATAATTATGAAAACGTAACTGTAATAAGGTAACAAATAGTCTATTTTTGGTTTCATGAATAATAAAACTTGTATTCTTTAATCAATTGAAGATAAAAATTGAATTGAGAAATGATTAGGTAAGTCCCAGGAGTTAAAATTGTGTGTTTTTTCAAATGGCAAATTCAATTTTAAAAAATATGCTATACTTGGAGAAAAATGACTTTATTGTTTTCCAGAAGTTTTCAGATTGCATTCATTTTTATGTTTTTTGTTTTTGGATGAGGAAAATGGAACTTCATTGTATTCATTGTGGATAGTTGCTAAAGAGGTTAAATTATTTGCCTTACCCAAACAGCTATGTTTTGGCTTTAGTTTCCAAAATATACATCACCCACTAGGTTTTTCAGTGACAGATTGCTGAAGATAAAACATATTAGTTCAAAGTTTTCAGTCTATTTGCCTCTCTGAAAATGAAATACTATTGCAGTGACTTTCAACCATATCCCACACTCTTCAAAATGCTAATGTGAATTCTAGAACCTAGGCATAATATGAAAACTTTGTCATTTGAAATGGGTTTAGGTCAGAAATTAGCTTCAGTTTATAATTTCTATTCAGGGGGTTTTTCACAAAAGGCCAAACACTTTTGGTCCCTCTTTTTTTTTTTTTCCCTCCTCCCTTCCTGCCTCCTTTCCTTCCTCCTTTTCTTCCTTCCTTCCCTCCTATTTTCCTTTATCCTTTTGTCCTTTCTTTCCTTCTCTTCACTTCTAAATTTGTTTCCCAGATTTTTCAATTTAGTAGAACTAATTTTTTCAATTAATAGAACTCTACTAATTAGATTTTGACACTTGGTTAAGATCATATTTTCCAAGTGTTTCCAAAAATAACATATCCTAATATCATCAGACTATACCCATTTGTGACTTAGAAGTCTTCCCTCAAATTTAGTACATCTTACACCCCAGTGCCTGCTGAATTTTTCTAAAGTATCAGTCAATTTCTTGACCACTCATCTTTTAAGAATTTGTAGATTTTTCTTTGCCTTTTAAACTAAGCCCTATTTCCTCAGTCTCATTAATTTTGGGTTGATTAATTTGAAGGACCTTAAAGATAGGGCAACACAACTTTAGTACTTGTGGAACATACTTCTACATTTTAGTAGAACCTGGGGTTGAATATACATATTATGTTCATTTCTCCTGACCACCAGTATCTGTGAAGCAAGTTAAACAACATTCCTTGTTGAAAAGTATGTAGACAGCAGCTTGGAAATGGAAAGACCAAGAAAGTAGGGGAAGTCATTATGGCAAAGTTAATGGCTTAAGTGGCTTTTGGAGACAGTTATAATTCTTGGAGCACTGTTTTAGCAAACTGGAGGAGAGGTTGAAAATCATTTCTTTTAAAAAAAATTTTTTTAACATTTACTTATTTTTGAGAGACAGAGCATGAGCAGGGGAAGGGCAGAGAGAGAAGGAGACACAGAATCCAAAGCAAGCTCCAGGCTTTGAGCTATCAGCACAGAGCCTGATGTGGGCCCGAACCCACGGACTGTGAGATCATGACCTGAGCCAAAGGTAGACGCTCAACCAACTGAGACACCCAAGTGCCCCGAAAATCCTTTCTTTCTGCTTTTCTTCTGGAAGTCCATGTGCTAAATTCTTCATCAATTATCTCTATTAATCTTCACAACAAGCTTATGGAGAAGGTACCCTTACAGCCCTTTTAATGTATGGTGAAAACAAAATTAAACACTTGCTATGGTCAAACAGAAAGTGGTAAGTGTTGAATTCAAAGCAAGGCAGTCTGACTTGAGAGACTAAATGGGTACTCTGTGTAACTAGAGAAGGCTACAAAAGAACTCCCCACCTGGACAGGACATGGATTGGGTTATAATATGCATATGAGTTTTGGAAACTGATAGGATTTGGAAGCTTTTTCTGATATTCCCTTTTTCTGCTCAAAGGCTAACCAACAAAAATTTTAGATCCTTATATCTGGAAAAGACCTTAGAAATTATTCAGGAAACTGAGGCACAGAGCAATTTAATGATTAGCCAGAGTCACCAAGTCAATTGTTGAAGAGTTAATACTAATTAAATGTGTTTTTTGGACCCTCTTTCCGCTTTCACCTATTTGAGTGTCGTATACTTTAAGTGCCACATGGCACAGGAAAAGAACGTAATGGAAAAAGTTTTTAGAGGGGAGCAAGGTCAGGGCTGGCTCAGCTGGGGAAGTAGTGAGTTGTGAACATAACCTTGAAGAATGGGTGGAATATATATTTTAAAAAGGGGGAAAATAGGATTTCCAAGTGAGAGAAAGTTTCTTTTTCTCACTACTCTGTCCATAGATTTATAATACAATCATTAATACCATCTATAAATTTCTATTTCCCATAACCTTGTTTGATTTTTGTCACTACCTGGAAGACTCGTACTCTTTTTGTCAATTCAAATCCTGTCTCCTAAGTTCTACCTCTATGCTCTGAACCATGAAACCCTGCCCAGGCCAATTTAACCCCTAAATGGTTCTTTTTCTTCTCTGGAATTTTTTTAATCCTCATGGTCAAAACTGACAGAATTCTGTCTTGGCATTAGTATTTACATTAACTCCCCAGTTGTGCAATGTATATGATTCTTCTCCACTCAGACTTGGAGGTAAGAATTCTCCTGTCTATCTTTCTTGTTTCTTCAGAAATTTTTATTTATATTTTTACAAACCATTCATTGAGTGGCTCCTAGAAGTCAGGCAATAAGTTGAGTGCTGAATACACAAAGACAGATCAGGTCCCAAACTGGCCCTCAATGAGGGTGCAGAGAAATGAAAGGGACGAGAATGCAAACAAATTCTTATAATTTAATTATGACATTTTAATTTTATTATGGAGATATATATGGCCTAGATATAGCAAAGAGAACAAATGAGAATCTAGTCAATTCTATTATTTTCTATAACTCTATTGTTCAAGATATGTTGGGTCATAATAAATAAGCTAGATGCAAGTGATTTACATTGTGACTATGAGTATGTGTGGCTCTATATCAACTCAACAAAGTATAGCACTGGAAGAATTTCTTTCTTTCTTTTTTCTTTTTCTTTTTCTTTTTCTTTTCTTTTCATTTCTTTCTTTCTTTCTTTCTTTCTTTCTTTCTTTCTTTCGAGAGTGTGTGATTGAGCAGGAGAGGGGTAGAGGGAGAAGGAGACAGAGAATCTTAAGCAGGCTCTACACTGGGTGTGGATCTTATGACAGTGACCTGAGCCGAAATCAAGAATCAGACACTCAACTTACTGAACCACTCAGGTGCCCCTGAAAGACTATCTGAATAATGCTCATAAAATTATAAAATTTGTCCTGCTGAAACTAATAAATTTTTTTCATTTCTCTAGTTTCAGTCCTCTTGAGTCTCTCTGAAGCTGAAAAGGTCCCAATCAGTCTTTCAAAGGTCCATTAGTTTAAATATAGATTTAAATATATTACTTTAATATTAGTCTAAATATATTAGTCTATATTAGTTTAAATATAGATTTCCATAGTTGGAAAAGGCTGAGAATGAGCCCCAGCTCACTTTTATTCAGATCATATAGATCTATTTACTTTTCCTAAAGACACCATAAACAAAAGATTTTTTCCCCTCCATTTACACTAGGGTAGTGAGAAGAGAGTGAGGAATCCATTCAGGCACACTTGGGCTCAAACTTGAAAGCAGGGGCAAAGTTCTGGTCACACAGTAAATGTTTAATAAACTTTTGGTCAGTGAATGCTCTTAACGCATGTGCCCCTAAGAACTCCCTCCTAGATTATAATTTTTAAAAAGGCTATCAGTTCTCAACTCTCTGGTTTAGGAGTGTCAATGCCTGCAGGTTTAACCTCTATTCTAAAGTAGCTTGCAGAACATGCTCAAATGTGTTGGCACAAGGATCAGCTTTGTATTCTAGGAAGCTGCCTGCACATAGAGGTTGGACAAATCAGATTTGTAAAAGGGAACAGGAAGCTGCCAGCCCTGGAGAGATTTCAGAACCACCCACAGTTGGCTTCCAATGGCTATATAGGGCATTGGAGGGTAAGGAGGGACAGAGAAAGATCATCTAACTACACAAACCGTGTCCATAAATGGCCCATGGAACAGACTCTTTCCTCTACTCTGGGATTATAGAGGCTCATGGAAAAAGAATAATCAGATCCCTCTGTTATTAGTTGCTAAAGGAACCATCAGCATGGGTGTAGTGTATAAATATCATAATTATGGATAGATAATAATGCACAGGACATTGCGAAAGGAAGTCATTTCTGCACTTCCTAAAGTTTTCTGAACTCAATATTTTGATTAATAAACATAGCCACCATGGAAATATGTGAATATATTAACCTAATACTGGAAGAGGATATAAACAAAATTAAGATCTGAGAGAAACACTTGCAAACTTTCTAAATGTTATATATTGGAATTTTGGGGTAGGGTCTCCAGGGTGGCTCAGTCGTTTGAGCATCCGGCTTCAGATCAGGTCGTGATCTCAGGGTTTGTGAGTTCCAGGCCCATGTCGGGCTCTGTGCTGACAGCTCAGAGCCTGGAGCCTGCTTCTGACTCTGTGTCTCCTCTCTCTCTGCCCCTCCCATGCTCACGCTCTCTCTCTCTCTCTCTCTCTCTCTCTCTCTCTCTCAAAAATAAACAAACAAGAAGTCTAAAGAACTAAGCTCAGAATGGAGGAAAAACCAAGGGAGACTGGGTGGCTACAGCTGGCACTGGTGGATCCTGGACGTCCCACCAGCAGTCCTGCCACTACTGGGCTTGTCATGGGTCACCATTACTGCTTCCTCTCAGATCACTTACTGCCTCTTGACGCTGGACTCTGCTGCTGCCAGAGCCACAACTGAAATGAATTCTGTACTGTTCCCTCTTCTTTGCCTCTCATTCCAGGGCTAAACTCATAAGGAGCATTCATTTGGATGAGCATAGATGCTATAGTTGCAGGGAGCTCAGAGAGAGATGAGCACTCCTCCCCCTTCATCCTTCAGATAGAGAAGCAGGGCCCCACTGCTCATCAGTCTTGGCATTTCCTGAAATAGGAATGTTGTCTGGATGCTGATTAGTCAGCTATTGTCCTTCCAATCTTTGTTTAGTGGCGCTGGAGCTGGGACTCTGCAAGCCACATTACTCCATGGCCAGCTACTCCTGACAGATTCTGCTTATTAGCGGGGGCCACTCCAGGAGACTAGAAGGCTAAGAGAGGGAGAAAGGGCTGTTCCTTCCTCTTTTGCTCCATACTCCTATCAGGGTCACCCCAGAAATGGTTATTCAACCTGATGGGGACAGTCGATTCCAGTCTTGAGTTTTCTCCTTCACTCTAGGAATCAGCCTCCTAACTGCTCGCCTCCTGCATAAGATGCCAGCTCCAATCAGCCAGTGTTCCCTCCTTAGTAATCTGGGACTTAGCTTAGTGGGGACCCACTTTTGAGCTACTAAAGCACCAGGAGGGCTACACCTCCTGCTAAAATATCTGGATTTCAATTCTCAGGACCATTTCACTAATCTTCCAGGTAGCACTAACCCAAACTCTTCTCTTTGTTTCCCTAACTGCAGGGCTGGCAGATGCCCCCTGTAGCTACTATGTCTGTGCTGACTCAGTTGTCTCCTTTGCCTTTTCAGTTGTCTGCTACTCATTCATCTGATGCCCCAAATCCTCACATTAAATTCTTTCCATTAACAAAAATACCATAGTTCTTGGCTTTTATTTCCTTGTTGTTTTCAAATTGGTTTTGGGATCCTGAATACTCTAGCATCCAAAATGACTAATGTCCTTTAGAGCCCATATGTATAAGTAATTTGGTATTTCTGGAGCATAAAGGATGAGAGTGAACACAGTGAAGCTGTGTGAAGCACAGTGAAGCTGGAGACTCAGGATGGTCAGGTGATGGAGAACTTGTGTGACCTCTAAGAAGTTTGTCCTTCATTCTATCAGTAGCAGACATTTCCAATAGACAAGTGGCAGTTAGATTTGTTTGTTAGCATAACAACTTGGGTAGTGCATGGTGAAATGCATTGGGGAGGGTTGAGTTTAAAGAGAATAGTATGAGAGTATTGCAGAAGTACTAAAACTATTGAAACAAAAATAAACTGGCTTGAATGACCAGAAATTTATTCATCAAGAAAGGAAATATTGGAGGAGGAACAGACTTGAGGGTTAAAATGGGAGGGGGGTTAAATTGGACATGTCGAGTTTCAGGTGCTTGTGGGAGACCTGGTGGATGCATCTGAGAATTGGCGATATAAATTTGTGGGTGTTTAGCTTATAAGTGGGAGTTGAAGTAATTTAGTGAGATGATAGAGAGTGGAAATACCCTGCTACTCATCAATGGGGCCAAGGTGTGCTAGACTGGAGTGTCTGAAGTATACTGGAGTATGCAGGTCAATGCTATAGGACGTGAACTATGTCTAAGCAGCCTTCCCAGGGCCTTGAGGAGAAGAAAGAGCAAGAGAAGAGTCTGTAACAAAGACTTTTATGAGCCAGCAGAGCCAAGTCACTGGATAAGAGCAAAGGGTAGGGGTGGGGGATAAAAATTGGGAGAGAAGTCAAAACTGAGCACTAGAAGCAACTGGAATAGAACCAGACCAAGGCTGAAAAGTACTCACTGGATTTTGCAATTAATGGGTAACTGCTGACCTTAGAGAACACAGTTTTGGAGTAGTAATCATGCAAAACTCAGTGGGTAGAAGATAGAATGGTAAGAGAGCAAGTTGGGTTAACCGGGTAGACCAACTGCTTGTAGGGAGAAACTGTGAGGGCAAGAGAGTTAGAGCAGGGTAATTGGAGGCTTTTAGTTTTGCACGTTGTCAGAGGTGAGTGAATTAAGCTTATTTACCTGCTGACAAAAAATAGGTGAAGAGGAAACTGTTGAAGACATAAAAGGAAAACTGAGAAAAATATGTAGGTGGAATTGAGGTTCAGAGCTCAGATAAATGTATTATGTGTGTGTGTGTGTGTGTGTGTGTGTGTGTGTGTGTGTGTGTGCATGTGTGTGACAAGGGAAAGAAGATAAAGATGGAAAAAAGGGCAGGTAATTTTGCAGCTAAGGAGTGGCAAGTAGTTGAAGACACTCAAGCCTGATAGCCTCATCTCTGAAATTGCAATCCTGGATGGAGATTGGTAGTAGGCAAGGTATGGCAATTACAAGATTGTAAAGAGGAAAAGAAAAGCAATAGAAAAGGATTTTTATATAGTGATTAGAGCACAGTTGAGTCATTAAAAAAAAAAAGTCTATCTAGAAAAAAAATGCCAACTGATCAGGATCTTAAAATTTTGTTTTTGTTCTTCTCTTTGAAACAAAGGTTAAGTTAATGAATATTACAGACCCAGAGGAAATGTAAATTTCATTCTTCAATCTTATGCTGACACAGCATTCCTTTCCAAAAGAGGGAGGTGGCCAATGTGACGGCTGCCCCATAGTTTGGGAGGAGACCTGCTGTGGAAAGCTCTAGATAAATGTGAATTTGAGTTCAGAAAAATGATGCATATCTGTACTCTTGACAGAGGACAACAGAAGTTGACTGGCTACTCTGAGAGAGGCCATGAGGGAGGCAGGCCAGAGTCATGAGAAGTTTAATTTTGATGTAAGCAGAGACCTCAGTGCAGAGAAGAGTAAATAGTGGTAGACAGCACAAGGGTGGGTAGCCTGGGGCTGAATTAATGGGAGAACACACGGACCCCTCTTGCTGATGGGACAGATCATATGGTTATCACCCTTCCAGTTCCCTTCTCTGTAGCTGTCCTGTGTTCCTGTCCTCAGAGTTTTTCAAATAAGGTTTTACTCTTAGTATCCTTATAATTACCCTCCATTACCTGAGCTATAAGGATGGTCTTTATTGTAAAAGTCCAAAAGAACCTGCTTAACATGGATGTCTTAAAAAAGGGAGAACACATTTTGATATAAAAACAAAAGTCGGTTAAGCGTCCGACTTCAGCCAGGTCACGATCTCGCGGTCTGTGAGTTCGAGCCCCGCGTCAGGCTCTGGGCTGATGGCTCGGAGCCTGGAGCCTGTTTCCGATTCTGTGTCTCCCTCTCTCTCTGCCCCTCCCCCGTTCATGCTCTGTCTCTCTCTGTCCCAAAAATAAATAAAAAAACGTTGAAAAAAAAAAATTTTAAAACAAAAGTAATCTACTGCATAAATTTATCAAGTCCTCTCTCCTAGCCAGAAGATATGCTCTTTGAGCAGGATTATATGTAGTAAATTCATTTGCCAAGACAGAATTGCTACACATAAAAATACTTTTTTGCCTCACATCCTCCTTCTTAAATGCATTTGCTCCAATAAGAATATACCTTCTGGATTTTGAATAAAATAAGAAGTTGATAAATCAGATAATTTGGGGGTTACCTCTCCCACAAATCTTTATGATGACCTTAACCTATCTCTTTTATAAGCTCAGTTATGACCGACTTTTGTCTCCTTAATTCTAGCATAGTGTTAACACATAATTGAAAATTAACTTAAATATTGTTCTCACTTGTATTGTGTAACATTTCCATATCTGTATTTTGATAAGAAACAAATGCTTAGTAGAAAATAAACACAGGCAACTAAAATGTGTGGACCTATCTTAGGCCCTGGCTACTCTAGATTGAATGGCATGCTCTCCCTTCTCAAGGAGTTTACAGTCTAGTGGAGGAAACAAAAATGCAAAATAAGTTCAATATAATGTGACAACTGCTAGGATGTAGACTGGTGCAAAGCACTAAGAATCATGGAGGAGAGAGTGACTTTGAGGTAAGAGAGAAAAAGAGAAATACAGGAGATTTTAATTGACCACACTATTGCTGAGTTTGGCAGGGGTGCTTTGAGTTGCAAGATATTACAATGTAAGTAGGATTGTCCCTGGCTGACAAAGATGGGGAATGAATGTGGGGGAAAATAATGAGTGTGGGCTAAATTTAAACTTACTCCAAGCAGAGGGAATAGCATTTTTTTTTTAATTTTTTTTTTTCAACGTTTATTTATTTTTGGGACAGAGAGAGACAGAGCATGAACGGGGGAGGGACAGAGAGAGAGGGAGACACAGAATCAGAAACAGGCTCCAGGCTCTGAGCCATCAGCCCAGAGCCTGACGCGGGGCTCGAACTCACGGACCGCGAGATCGTGACCTGGCTGAAGTCGGACGCTTAACCGACTGCGCCACCCAGGCGCCCCTGGAATAGCATTTTTAAAACAGTGAAAAGGTGAAAAATCATTTGCATTCAGGAACTAGAAGTAGTTTGGTATATGTATCAGTTATCTTTAGTCACAGTAAAGCTGTGTAACAAATCATTCCCAATCCAGTGGCTTAAACAACAACCATTTATTATTTATCATGAATCTAATCCAGTGGCTTAAACAGCAGACATTTATTATTTATCAGGAATCTATGGATAGGCTGGGTGGGTCTGGCTGCATTCTGCTAACCTAGATTTTTTTTAATGTTTATTTTTTGCTTTTGAGAGAGAGAGAGAGAGAGACAGAGAGAGTGCATGTATGTGAGTGGGGTGGAGCAGAAAGAGAGGGAGACACAGAATCTGAAGCAGGCAGGCTCCAGGCTCTGAGCTGTCGGCACAGAGTCTGACGCGGGGCTCAAACTTCCGAACTGAACCGTGAGCTCATGAGCTGAGCTGAAGTCGGACGCTTAACCGACTGAGCCTCCCAGGTGCCTCTGAATTCTGCCCATCTAAGCAGGGCTCGCCCTTATATCTGTGATAACTGTCTTGTAGCTAGGAGTTAACTGGTCTAAGATGGCCTCGGCCAGGATGACATATCTGCATTATGTGAAATCTCACCCTCTGCCAGACTGGCCTGGGCTTGTTTTTGTGACAGAGGCAGTATTAGAACAAAAGCCACATAAGGCCCTCTGAGGACTACCCAAGGAACCAGCACATCATCCACGTTCTATAAGGCAATGTATTCACCAGGCCAGTGCAGATTCAAGGAGTGGGAATGTCAGTAGGTGCTACACAGTCACAGAGCAGAGTGTGGAAAGGTAGGAAACTGGGTCATTTTTGCTATCAATCTATGTCATTGCGTAGGAACGGAAAGGTGGTGGGAGATGAGTCTGGAAAGCTCACATACCCTAGGCTTTGTAAATGGAGATAAGAAATGTGAACGGAGGGTCAAACGAGACTTGGAAAGATTGGAGGGAGAGCAGTAATAGGATACTTTCTCACTTTAGGAAAATAACTCTGGCAACAATAAAGAGGATGGATTGGAGAGATCAGACCTTTTCCTTGTAAACAAATATCTGAGATGGAACTCTGCATAGTTCTCTATTTATTTATATCCCACCTCATTCCAAAAAAGATATGATGCTGCAACCCTTCCATAGTTGCTATCAAAAATATATGTATTTATGCCCTGTCCACTTCTAAAAAGAATTTGAAGTAGCTCTAGTTGAATTCTGCCCAAAGGCCATCTTAGAAGTATGTCGCTGTCTGTATTAACTGAGCTACCAGTAAATGAAGCTCCCAGAGCTTCTAGCCAAAGAATATTCCTGGAGGTGAAATAAACAGAGGTGAATTTGGCTGCTTGAAAACACATGTAAGCTCTTTATTTAGAACTCTGATTCCATGGTGGCTGAAGAGAAAGAAAGGTATGGCAGGCAGGGTGAGTTCAAAAAGAATAGTTACCATTCCAGTCATCTTAGGAAACACTGCAGTAATTTCTGGTTAGCAAACACAAAAATAGGATGGTAAAACTGATAGCCTGCTTGTAGAACAAAGCCGAAATAACCGAAAAGACTGCGGAGATTTAACAAGTAACTGACAAAGTTAAAGTTGCTTTTCAGCCTGTCGCTAGCGTTGGAACTTGAAACAGTCTATTTTGCTTTCACCCTTACATTTGCATATGAAAGCAAAATCAAGTAGAAATGAGGGTGAGGGGCATAGGATTTTCATAGGAGTTTCTTCCTGAAACTCAATGGGTTTTATTTTTTAATAACCAAGAGGGAAAATTCATTTCTTAGGTTCAGCGTCTGTCAATGTAGTAAGTCCTTTAGTTTCAGGATTAAGAACCTTGATCCTACTGTTTTCATTCACGTTATATACTTTAACTGAAGACATGCCGTGCAGCTGTGTGCTAAATGCTGGGGCTGCAGAGATGAGTTAGATATGATCCTTGTTCTTCAGCTACTCGTGGGTAGACAACACGGGAACAAGATGAAGGGCCACAGATCCTGTAAAGTGCTAGTACCTAAAAATGCTGTGAGGCCATATGAAAGAGGGCCAAAACCCTTGGTTTCTCTGTATTATTGCCCTTTTTCTCATGGTTCATATTTCTGGGACAAGAGACAAAAGAGAACTGTGTTCTTGCTTGCTGTATACTAACCTGTCCCGAGGTTCATTTAATCATGCAATCATGTTCATTTAATCTGTTACCTGGACGATAGGCTTTGCCTCTAGCAGCTACTAACAGGTAGACTTCTTTCATCCAAAATGTTCCCAGAGAGCTTGCAACACTGCATGGTGCAGATACACAATTTAGATGTTTGTCTTCTTATTTACAGAGATGAGGCTAACAGCTACCATACCAGAAGCCCCCCACTGCCTGGTGCAACCCAGTTCACGCTTGCTATCACAGAGGGTTTATAATAACACCTCCCTCAAACGAGTACTAGTTTGGATGATAAATTATATGGTCACCATATTAATTCTAATGACAGATCCTCAGTTAAACCTGAGTAACCGAGCTGGGTTTTTCCAGCAGTGATTCTTTTTTTGTGGGTTCCAAGTTATCCATACTCTCTTGCACAATGCCTTTTTTTGGTCAGGGGTGTGAACTTTCATGATGTCTGGCCTAGTTTAAGAGTGTCATTTGTGGTTGTGCAACCAGGTTTTTCTCGGGGCAGAGGTGGCTACTCTGCGTGGAGATCATGGTCATGGGGGACCCATCAGTCCCCTGCAAGAGGAAAGCTGGCTCCAGTAACTGCTTGATAGTTGCAACGTTGACAAAGGGGAGGAGAGACATTCCCTCAATACACTTTGCACCTGAATGAAAAGTCACACACCGATCTTAAAATTTCACCGCTATGTTATTTTAATACTTGCATATTTGCTAACTACTTGTCATGCATCCCCAAAATGCTGAAAATAAAGGTTTCAAAGAGAATTTTAAAACGTACTAGCACAAAACCTTTTTGTTGTGTGTGTGTGTGTGTGTGTGTGTGTGTGTGTGTTGTGAGGGTGTGTGGGCAGAGATTGTGGCCTCTGTTTTCTTTTTCTGTCACAAATAATGCATCAATTTTTCATGTAAATTAATGGCTCTACAATGAACTATCCTTGGGTACTTTACAAATTGGATGTGGCTCAACCATTTTTTGTTCAGTAAGCGTTTATAGCTTGGATTTCTATGATAATTACAATTTGGTATGGGCCTAGTTTGAGTTCTATTATCACATGAACTACTGGAAAGAAAGACTCTGGCCTTTAGACCAGTTTCAGTCCAAGCTTAGCCAGTCTATAATTGTGTCACCTGGAGTAGGTTGGCTATCTTTTCAGAGCTCGGTTGTATCATTTGTCAAATGGAGATATTAAGGTCTAGCTGCTTTGTTGTTGAGAGGACCGTAGTAGGGTTTTATGTCTAGTAGATGCTCAGCGAATGCTAATTTCTTTCTCTTTGCACCCCACAAAAGAAAATATCTCTCCTAACCTTGCACTCTACAATTTTATGGGTTTTATTTTACTCCCATGAAACTACCTATAATAAAAAATTTTTTTTGACTATAAATATCCTTAGCTAATATAATTATCCTTGGAGGAATGACACCAATGCTTCTCAGACTTCGGATTTTGGGGGCTCTTTTCTAAAGCAAATGAAGATATCTATCTTAAGGAAATAAAAAACTGGTAGGCTACTTTCTTTTTGTAGACATAAACTATATTAAGTTTAACATTTTTTAACTTTTTAAAGAATGTTTGTATTTATTTTTTAAAGAGAGTGAGAGAAAGAGAGAGACAGACAGAAGGAAAGAGTGAACTGGGCAGGGGCAGAGAGAGAGGGAGACAGATGAGCTGAAGCAGGCTCTGTACTGACAGCAGAGAGCCTGACATGGGGCTCGAACCCACGAACCATGAGATCATGATCCGAGCTGCAGTTGACAGTTAACTGACTGAGCCACCCAGGTGCCCCTAAATTTAACATTTTGAAATTAACTTAAACATAACTTTCTAAAATTAGCTGAAATTATTTTTTATAAAAATTTCTAAAGCACATAAAAAGGTAAGTTGCTCTAGTAATAAAGAATCGTGGTCCACATTAAAATAATAGTGGGGCGCCTGGGTGGCTCAGTCGGTTAAGCGGCGGACTTCGGCTCAGGTCATGATCTCGCGGTCCGTGAGTTTGAGCCCCGCGTCGGGCTCTGTGCTGACAGCTCAGAGCCTGGAGCCTGTTTCAGATTCTGTGTCTCCCTCTCTCTGACCCTCCCCCGTTCATGCTCTGTCTCTCTCTGTCTCAAAAATAAATAAACGTTAAAAAAAAATTAAAATAATAGAAGCTGGCACCCTGTTCTGGAAGAAATACATGGCAGCAAGATTCAGAAGAATGAACTTGGGGAGCATGTCGGAAAGGGGAAATTCTTTAGAGGACATATATCTATTATAAGACGCTTATGATAAAAGTCAAATGCTTTTTTAAAATGCCATTTAGAGGAACAAATATGTCCCCTGCTGGGAGGACACACCCTCCATAGTAAGCACATTGGAAAGATATTTGATGACGGCTGGAAAAGGGACAAGTATGCATGGAGGTGTTGGAGGTGGAAAAGCAGCACAGAAAAAAAAAAAACAGTGGCAGTGTTTTACATGGGACAGAAAGGTAGGGCTGCACGTCAAAAGGAGGTTTTGAAGGGGGAAACATGTGATGATACCAATTTGAACAGGGAGACTATATCATGAAAATATCTTCTAGTTGTTTGTGCAAATGTCACCCTTGCAGGGAAGAAAATGAGTATCCATTGTGAAATCATGCTCTAAAACTTCTGTACTGTTGGCCTATCACCTTTTTCTTTTTTCTCCAAAGTACTAATCACTTTTTAAAATGCTATACAATTCAACTAATTTTGTGTATTATCTATCTTCCCTTGCTAAAATGAAGGAGGACAGGTATATCTGTCTGTGTAAAGAATAACATATTAGTTATTATGCCTGACCCATCAAATGCAATTGTAATAAGCCATGTTTATGATTTTTACCTTGCAAAGACTTCAACAATTTTTTAGAGTATGTGCTAAAATTTTAAGGGGATAAAAGGGAAGTGAGCAGCTCCTATTTTTGAGCAAGGGGGTGATCTTCACAATGTAAAGGTTAGAAGAAATAAAAGGATTGTGAAAGAATCCAATGAACAATAGTATGCCAACCAATTAAATAATCTAGATGAAATGGACAAATTCTTAGAAAGATATAAACAACTAAAACTAACTGAAAAGAAAATAGAAAATCTGAATAATAACAAGTGAAAAGAGTACATCAGTAATTGGTAAACTTCCAACATAGAAAAGTTTGGGACCAGTCAGTTTCACTGGTGAATTGTACCATTTGAAGAATAATTAACACTAATCTTTTTCAAAGTTTTCAAAAAGTGAAATCCTTTTCAGACTCTTCCCCAAACTTCCAAACTCATTCTATGAGACTGGTATTACCATGATACCAAAGCCAGAAAAACAGATCACAAGAAAACTTCAGGCCAATATCCCTCATGAATAAAGATGCAAATCAAAACCAAAATGAGATACTGTTTCACACTCACTAGGATGGCTATAATAATTTTAAGAGAGGCAGTGTGGTTGTTCCTCAAAAAGTTAAACAAAGGATTACTATATGACCCAGCAATCCTACTCCTAGTTGTATACCCAAGAGAACTGAAAAGAGACTCAAACAGATAGTTGTATACCACTGTTATTTATTTACTTATTTATTTAAATTTTTATATCAATTTTTTAAAGCATTATTCATAATAATAAAAAATTGAAACAACCCAAATGTCCACCAATTTATGGACACTAATGACTAAACAAAATGTCATATATTCATACAATGAAATATTCTGTTATAAAAAGGAATGGGGTACTGACACATACTACAACATGAGTGAACCTGAAAACATCATGCTAAGTGAAAGAAGTTGGACACAAAAGCCCACATACAATTGTAGAATTGTACAATTCCATTTATATGAAATGTTCAGAATAAGCAAATCCAGAGAAAACAGATTAGTGATAACCAGTGTTGGTAGGGAGTGGGGACAGGAAGTGACTTCTAAATAGGTATGAGGTTTCTTTTTGGGATGATGAGAATGTTCTGGAATTAAATAGCGATTGTTTCACATGTTGTCAGTGTACCAAAAGCCACTAGATTGTACACTTTAAAATGGTTACAATGTTAAATTTTATGTTAAGTGAACTTTACCTCAATAAAAAACCCCACAAGGCTGATAGGGAAATAGAGTTGAGATACAACACTCATAAACTTCTCAGTGACACATAAAAACAGGTAGGAATGTAATTTAAAACACAGACAATAATCTAATAAAACTGGTATCACAGCTTTACACATGTTAAACGATTAAGGAATGAATAAATACTATGGTACACATGGTAATTTACCTTGAAAAATACCTGAGGTTTGCATGTAGGAGTGGGTGCTTACATTCTCACTAGGCTTGCCTGCTTTGGCTCTACACCCACTACCATACATGTGCCAGAGGAAGAAAACAAAAGAATAAGAGACAAGAAAGAAAAAATACAAAACAAGCTGAGAGGAAATGGGAATATTAGAGAGAGTTTAAGGCAGGAGCCATAAGTCCATCAGAAGGCTCAGAGCTGGAGAGTTTTGGGGTAGTGATGACAGAAGAATCATTTGAAATCAAAAGGAAGCTTATAACACCAGATGTGGATGGGAGGATGTGGTAGGCCAATATACTTACCATGTGTGCTTGGATGCATTTTATATATTCCTACACAGCTCCATTCATTTGGGTGCAGTTTTCTGCATTCATCTAATGGTTCCAGTTGGAACAAATTTAGATTTTCAAAACATGCATTAAAGTAGAATTGACTACATTATAACAGCCTTTTCATATAGTTATGAGTTTTTTATATTACCCTAAAACTCAACAAATTCTTAAAGATTAGCTTTGGTGTAGAATCTTAAGCCATATTAATAAGGTTTTCACATTCTGTTACATCAAAATTCATGGCCTATCTTGTACTTTGAATAGATTGTTTACCCATGCATGATATTATAATATCATCTTTTGGCCACTTGGAAAGTATTGGTTCACTGAGTTACTAGCAAAATGAATCCAACTATATTTTTTAAAAAAAGGATTGTATTTCATAAGTAGAATTTTCCTAGGTGGAAGTTTCCTTCAACAAATAAAAATAAATCAACATAATACACCATATTAATAGAATAAAGGACAAAAAATGCATGATCATTTTAGTAGACAAAGAAAAGCATTTGTCAAAATCCAACACCCTCTTATACTAAAATAACATTCAACAAATAAGAAATAGAAAGAAATTTTCCCAACTTGATAGAGGACATCTACAAAAACCCACAGGTAACATTATCCTTAATGGTAAAAACTGAAAACTTCCCCCCCAAATCAGGAACAGACTAAGTATGTCTCTCTTACCATTTCAGCATTCAACATGCAATTCAACATTGTACTAGAGATTTAGCCATCATAGTTAAGTAAGAAAGGGAAATAAAGGGTATCCAAATTGGAAAGAAGAAGTAAAACTATCTGTATTTGTAGAAGACATGATCTTACATATGGAAAATCCTAGGAAAATATGAAAGAAAAAAATTATTAGAGCTAATAAACAAGTTCAACAAGGTTTCAGCATACAATACAATTATGCAATTATGCAATTAGTTATATTTCTATATACTAGCAATAAACAATCTGAAATAAAATTTTTAAAAATTCCATTTAGGATAGCATCAAAAAGAATAAAATTGTTACAAATAAACAAAAAGAGTTCAAGATTTGTACTCTGATAACTACAAAATGTCATTGAAAGAAATTAAAGACTTAATAAATGGAAAGGCATCCTATGTTCAAGGACTGAAAGACTTGATATTGTTAACATGGCAACATTCCCCAAATTTGGGGCAAAACTACATAGTCAATGCAGTTCCAGCTTTCTTTTCTTTCTTTCTTTCTTTCTTTCTTTCTTTCTTTCTTTCTTTCTTTCTTTCTTTCTTTCTTTCTCTCTCTCTCTCTCTCTTTCTTTCTTTCTTTCTTTCTTTCTTTCTTTCTTTCTTTCTTTCTTTCCCTCTCTCTCTTTCTTTCTTTCTTTCTTTCTTTCTTTCTTTCTTTCTTTCCAGAAATGGACAAGCTGATCCAAGAATTCAGGGAAAAATGGAAGAGACCCAGATAGCCTAAACAACCTTAAAAAAGAACAAAGATGGACTCATCTTACCAATTGCAAAACTTACTACAAAGCTATAATATTCAAAACAGTATAGTAGGGCACTAGAAGAGAATTGAAAGTGCAGGAATAAATTTCACATTTATAGTCCATTGATTTTATTTTTTTTAAGTTCATTTATTTATTTTGAGAAAGAGAAAAAGGGCACAAGCAGGGGAGGAGCAGAGAGAGAAGGAGAGAGACATAATCCCAAGCAGGCTCCTCACAGTAAGCGCAGAACCTGATGCAGGGCTTGAACTTAAAAAATGAGAGATCATGACCTGAGTTGAAATCAAGAGTCCGACGTTTAACCCCCCTATAATCAACTGATTTTCAACAATTTTCCAAGAATATTCAATGCAGAAAGAATAGCCTTTTTAACAAATGGTGCTGGTACCATTAGCTATCCATGGGCGAAAGAAAAAAGTTGGACCCCTACCTCACACAATACACAAAAATTAACTCCAAATGGATAAAAGATCTAAATTTAAGGGCAAAATATAAAACTCTTAGGAGAAAATATAGGCATAAGCCTTTGTAACCTTGGGTTAGGCAATGGTTTCTTACATATGACACACCAAAAGCACAAGAACAACATAAGGAAATAAATAAATAGAAATTCATCAGTTGTAAACATTTTTGTGCTTCAAAAATCTATCATAAAAGTTAAAAGGCAATCCATAGAATGGGAGAAAATATTTGCAAATCATACATGTGATAAAGAACTAGCATCCGGAATATAAAAGACCTCTTGCAACTCAACAATAAAAACGTAAATATTGCAATTGAAAAATGGGCAAATACTTTGAATAGTCATTCTTCAAAGATGGTATACAAATGGTCAAATAAGCACATTAAGAGATGCTCAACAGCAATAGTCATTATGGAAATACAAATCAAAACCACAATGAGATACTACTACGCACCATCACACTATAATAATAAGTGGCTATAATCAAAAAGTTGAAAAATAACAAGTATTGGCTAAAATGCAGAGAAACTGGAGCCTTCTTCCATGCTGGTGAGAATGAAAAATGGTACAACTGCCTTCGAAAACAACTCCTCAAAAGATTAAACAGAGTAACCCTGTGATCGATCAATTCCACTCATATATGTGTACATCCAAGAGAAATAAAAACATATGTCCATACAAAAACTTGTATGCAAATGCTCATAGCAGCATTATTTATAGTAGCCCCAAAGTGGAAACAACTCAAATGTCTGTCAACTGATGAATGGATAATGTATGGTACATCTATATAATATTATTTGGCAGTAAAAACAAATGAAGTAATGATACATGCTACAACCTGGATAAGCATTGAAAAGATTATGCTAAGTAAAAAAGATATATTCATAGAAAGCAAATTATTAAGTGAATCTATACAAAGTGCGCATTATAGGCAAATCTGTAGAAATAGAAAATAGATTAATGGTTGTCTAGGGTTGAAGGTTGAAGAGGAAATGGGGAGGGACTGTTAGTGGGTACAGAATTTTTTATCTGGGTGATTAAAATGTTCTGAAATTAGGGGCACCTGGGTGGCTCAGTCGGTTGGGCGTCCGACTTCGGCTCAGGTCATGATCTCACGGTCTGTGAGTTCAAGCCCCGCGTCGGGCTCTGTGCTGACAGCTCAAAACCTGGAGCCCGTTTCGGATTCTGTGTCTCCCTCTCTCTGCCCCTCCCCTGTTCATGCTCTGTCTCTCTCTGTCTCAAAAATAAATAAACGTTAAAAAATAATTTAAAAAATGTTCTGAAATTAGATTCTGGGGTTTACACAATTCTGTAAATATACTAAAAGCCATTAGATTGCACACTATAAAAGAGTTAATTTTATAATATGTAAATCATATCTCAATAAACAATAAAGACTATAGTGATCTTAGGAGTTAACAATGGATCATTTATAAATACATAATACTTTACATATCTTATTATCAACTTTTCATAAGTGGACTACACAAAAAGATCAGAGAAATAACATAGACTAGACAACGCATCTTGATTTAAATAAGTAATTTGACTTAATCATTGCTCTTTTATTTATTCAGTAATTCATTTTATGCTGCAATTTCCATGTGCCTGAAGTATGTTGGCTTTTTGAGACCCATTGATCAATATGACACAATTCATCATGAACTAGCCTATTAATTAAAAACTATTTTGTAAATTAGGAAAAGGAAGCTCAGAGGGGTTAAATAACTGGCCTAACATCACACAGATAGTAAGTAACAAAGCAAGGATTTGAACTGAGTTATAGTGTTCCATGACATCACACTACTAACAACAGCATGTTTATAGGTAAGAATAGTTAACCCTGTAATTAGGGAGAGTCACAAAGGGTTGGGTAACTGTATGCAAACAATATTAATTCATGGGCTGATTTCAACCTGGGATAATACCCCCAGAGTGGTCAAAGGGTTCTTTCCATGGCAAAATTCTATTTGATAGCCTTATCAACAACATAAATGAAGATACAAAAGGCAAGCTGACCACATTTGCTGTTGACACAAAGCTGGAAGTGATAGTTGATATGCTCAAAGAAAGAATTGGGATTCAAAAAGATTTCATCAGACTGGAACTACAGGCTGATATTAATACGGGATGCAGGGAGAACTGGCTTAACAGAAATTCACATGAAAAAGACTTGGATATTTAATTGAGAGCAAGCTCAATATGATCCAAAGGTGTGAGCCAAAAAAGCTAAGGCATTCTTATCCTGCATTAAAAGAAATGTAGTGTCCAGGAAAAGGAATACAATTGTACTTCTGGTCATTGCTCTTGCCAGACATATTCTGACAAATATACTCAACATTTTTTCCAGCTATTATTAAGAAGAGTATTGACAAAGTGGGTTGTGTTCAGAGGAGAGTGAAACTGTGTCACGTGAAGAACTGGAGATGTTCAGCTTAACATGAAGACTTGGACAGTGCAGTGGAGGTGAGAGAAGAAAAGTGAAATAGCTATTTTCAAAGATTTGAAGGTATATCTTAGGGCTGATGGTTAAATCTAATTCTGTTTACTCCAACAGACAGAACTAGGACCAAATGAGACAATAAAATTGCATAAATTATTTGCAAACAATTGAAATTGAGGGACATAGAATAATCTACATTCATTCAAGAAGAGTCTGGATGACCACTCATAAATTGGAGATTCTTGGAACTTCACTGAAGTTTGGACTCAAGAACCTGTAAGATCCATTTGAACTAAAAAAGCCAGTAATAATAATAAGAATAATCATTAATAATAATAATAATTAATAATAATAATAATTATTATTATTACATCACCTAATATGTATTAAGAAAGCTACTATAGTAAATATTCTATATGCACTATTATATTTAGCCCTAAGAAGATCGTAATGAAATATTTTATTATCCCCATTTTATCACCAAGGAAACTGGGGCCTTAGACAGGCAGAGTAACTTTCCCAAGGATAAACGCCTTGTAAGTGCCAGAGCTTGCATTCAAACTCAGGGTGCAATGATTTCAGAGCCTCACATCTCAAATGCTCTCCTAAAAACATTTAATCTCTATGTTATTTAGTGAGCTATAATTGATTGTGATCGTGAGATAATTTGGTCCAAATTCTATTTGTTCAGAATGAACACATATTGGAGGGTACTGTATTGTTAGACATCTGAATAATTCAAGGTCAACAGGAACTCTTACCTTTGTGGAGAGTAAATGCTTGTCCAGTGGAATTTCAGGATTGACACGCTCAATGTTTAAAAAAGCAAACAGCTTAGCTCATATTTTCATTCTTGGATTATTTTAAATGATGCAGTGCCAGAGTACACAAAAGCAGATAGCTTGGTTTCAGATTTTCATTCCTGAATTGGGATTTCAATATGCATGCCATGCTGGCAGATGCCTATGAAAGAATGGAAGGAGTAAGGGATGGAAATTACCGTATTTACTCTTGTGTTAGGCAGGTGACTTTCCTGCAACTTGCATGGTGATTTTAATTTCCTATAAATAGTGAAACAGTGACTAAAAGATGCTCTCTAACATGTTGTTTGGAAAAACGTGTGCTTAACTTCAACTTGTAGGTACCATCACAAAGTTTACGTCTTTGAAAGAGAGAAAGGTCAACAATGTTTGGCTTCAACAAATTATTGTCTAGTTCAGATAACTGAGGTACGGTTAAATCAGAAATAAATTCATTCATTCATCATTCACTTTAGGAAACAGATAAATGAAATTACTATAGGTTTTGATAAGTAGAAGAAATAATATACACCTGGTACTCTCATAAAAATTAAGAATCTACTTAGATGGGGTGGCCAAGAAAGGTCACTCTGAACAGGTGACTTTTCAGCTGAAGCCTGAATGATGGGAAAGAGCCTGAGGGAAGAGCACTTTAGTTAGAAGACAGAAGCTGAAAGCCTCTGCGGCTAGAAGGAGGTTAGTATATTCTGGGTACACACTGTACATGTGCTGCTGAAGCGAGCACATATTCTGGGCACACACAGGAGAGAGCAATAGTTCAGATGAGAGATGTCTAGGGCTTAGACTGGGATGATAGCAGTGGAAATCGAGACAAGTGAGTAATCTAGAGGCATATTTTGGAAATTGAAATCAAACTCTAGAATGCACTCTATACATAAATGCAATATCTTCAGTGCATCACACACACACACACACACACACACACACACACACACACACAGAGTTTTAGATTTCCATTTCTAGTTCTGTATAATCTCAAGAAATCTTTAACACGTTTCAGTCTTTTATCAGATACTTTTGACTATAAACAATTTCTTTTGCCTAATGGGAGTGAAAGAAATTCTCCTTCAAACAATTCACTTCCTATTAGTTAGAAATTCCCTCTCTCTCTTTCCTCTCTCCCTTCTAGGTATTGGGCCTATGGTTATAAGTCCAATATATATGTAAAACAGTCCTGGTTTCTGCCTTCATGAAGTTTCATTTAATTGGGAACTAATTCACTCAGGACAAAAGTTTTATCTATTTTACATTTCTATGTTTTTTAAGCTAGTTAGTGAATGCTTATTAATACCAGGTAGTATTCGTAAGTACTCTGCATGTGTAACCTTAATGAATCTATAAGACAAACACATTTCCATTCTTCTAGTTCTACTAACGAGGGAGCCCATGCACTGGGCTCCAAGTATGTGGCAGAGCTGGAGGCGGCACCCAGGTCTCTGGAAGTCTGAGTTCCAATTGTTAATTTCAACGCTTTGTGGTCTAATTCTATTTTACAACCAATGTACCAAATACATAAATAAAAGCACATGAGTGAACAAACAAAAACTTGCTCTGGCTTAACTACAGAGACCGCCTCTTGCTACAGGTATGCTGGCTCCTGGTCTTCCTCTAGTTGGGAGGAGCCTGGAGAAGTTTATAGCTCCCTCTCTCAGGCTCCTCTGGGCTACTCACATTTCAGATACTGTTTTAAGAGAAGTCATAAAATGGAGGTCACGGGGGGTGGGGGCAGTAGTCAATACCAATGACCTACTAGGTAACCCAAATCTCTGATAACCACTCCTTATTCCCGAGCATGGAGGAAAATAGTTACTTTCCTGCATTTTCATTGTCTTAGTTTAACGGTGATCATGTTGAAATGCAGAATTGAGTTTTGTTTCCTGTTTCTTTCTCATGTGCAGCCATGCAAATTTCACTAATGGTATTATGAACTCCATCTGAGATTTGTAGATTCATCTCATGAAGAAAATGTTTTACTAGAATCATAATAATGCAAATTTATATTTCTCCTTGCTTACCACCTCCAGCTCTACTTCACATCATGGTCAGTGATCTGCAAAGGCAAATCAGGTCATATCCCTCATCAGCATGACACTCTCCAATAACTTGCCATTGCACCGACGTCAAAGATCTACTCTTCACTGTGACCTACGTGATCTGGCCTGTACCATCCTTTCTCACTCCACTTTGCAACACCCTCTCCTCAGATTACTACCCTCCAGCTACAGGGTTCTTGCAGTTTCCTCCACTTGAAGTGCTTTTTCTTGAATTCTTCCAATGGCTTTCCATGCTTTAGTTCTTTTATTTCCCCTCCTCAGGAAACTCTTCTACAATTATCACACCTACAGAAGATGCCTCTTTTCCAGTCTCTCCAGTGGATCATCCCTAATAAGCCACATGGTTATTGTCTACTTGCTTTTCATCAGTACCACCCACTCAGTGGGAGCAGTCAGTCTCTCTCTCTTCATCCTTAGTATATCTCCAGTGCCTAGAACAGAGCATGACATGTAGAAAGCATTAAAGATCTGTGTTGAACGCATTCTTTAGATATATTTAAAAACCTATTGGATTTTGATAAATATTATTCCATTTGGAATTTATTTGATTTGGTAGGTCAAATATACTAATAAGAACTTCAGAAGTAGTAGTTACTATGATTAGTCACCGATGTCATAGGCTAAAGAACAGTGTTGGACCAGTCACTGAACAAAATAAATACACTTATGCGATGTAATGACTTAAAATTATGGAGTGGAATGTAGTGACTTCAGAAGTTTCTGTCTGGTGGCTGGCATAGAAACCATTTCTGAGAGATAGGATTCATGCCAAGATTTGTGGCATGTCATTTATCTACATGTGTAGTAAAGCCTAAATTAAAGATATATGTTCAAATCAAGGTATATTAAATTTGTGAAATATATTATTATAATTTATATTTTCCACGCACTTCCATATTTATATTTATGCAATTCTTATTACGCTATCCTTGTTAAAAGAATAATAAAATTCTTTACAGGACAAGTAATAATGAACAACTCTTTCTAGGTTACCACTACCAAAGAGAGATCCTTTTTTATTTCACTAAATAATGTACCTTAACAAAATCAGTGTAGATTTTAGTAACACAACAGTTCAACAATGTGAAAGTGTGAAGAAATGGTTGTTCCTGAATCAGAATTGACGAACTCAGTTTTTTTAAGTTCACTTTGGAGCTCATGCCATTTTTTAATTACGGCAAGGGGAGAGTTTGTACAATATCAGACATGCTAAGCTGCCATGTGTTTCTCTCATCACCCTGTCTCCGACTAGGCAGTGCTGCTGGTTGCAATCTGAGTACCGAGCCCCAGGCAACAATGCCCATTACTCACCCTCTCAATCAAATATCAATGTGGGAAGTTTGTGACTTAGGCCAAAGATGAAAAAATCTGACCATCTGTTCCTCTCAGGCTCAGTTCTGATCCCTGTGTGAAAAAAGAATACCTTAGAAAAGTAATTGTGAGTCTGAATACAATGGTTGCCAAACAAAGAATCTAGTTCTGTTTATTTTGGAAGAGCCATGTGCATCAATCTGGCTGTGAGCAGGGTATTCATATGTGTGCTTCTGTCCAAGAGGGACAGCGAGGTTCATCCATCTCATTTGAATGGAGCTTTCTCGGCGTGAATTATTTGTCTTCTCTACCCCTTCCTTGGTATTTTCTGAAAAGAAGAATGTCTTTATGGTCAATAATAAGTGATTACTAACTGTGAAACTGAAAACCAAAAATCTGGTCAGAATGGCCACCCTTGAGGATTCAAGCTCTGATAGTACAGAGGGATAAACTGTCCTAAGAGTTAATGTCAGTAGAACATTGGAGTTTAATGAGGGATTAACTGCAGAGGTGGCAAGATAGATCTTCTCCACGCAGGAGCAGGACACTCCTGGTCCCCGATCATGTTATTCCCCAACCAACCCATTGTTTTCCCACTGGTTTTTGTCTGTACTTATGTATCAAGCCTCGATTGAAACTTTCTTGGCCCTAAGTGTGGATATATGTTCCAATTTTTCCATGTTGTTGGCATTCATAAATATTAACCAGCAATAATTAGCTTCTCTTTTCTAAAGAGTGAGACATGAAAAGCCTTCATTGCCCTGAGAAAGCAGCTTTGGCTCTTCTATACATTGCAATTCATTTTTACATGACATACAAGTACTTTTCATTCAGTTATATTCCATTTTCAATAGGATATTGTGAACAATTAAAATTATAAAAACTAGTTCTGGTTTCTATTAGTAATATTTTGTTTCAAGGTTAAAATATATTGGATCTTACAAGCAAGTTTATCTTAGCGATGTAAATAAAGAATATACATTCCTTAAAGCCTTTTGAATTCACATGATTCTTCTGATGCATGAAGAAAAGTGCATTTTACTACAGCTAATTCTGATAGGAAACTATAATTCCAGAAGTTCAATTCTAGTTACACACTGAATTGGTCTAGAGTAAATAAAAATATTTGTTCTAGCATGGAAAAAAACCGCATTTGTTTTAGACATCAATATTTATATGGATCCTTTTCATCACTTTTTGGTTTATAGAATTTCACATGATTAGCTATTCATCTTGCATTCTGGTTTTCAAGGTCACAGAGAGACCACTGGGTGAGATGTTGAGCTAGAATTTCAGAGAGGATATGTTAAAGATTTTGTCATAAACATACCTCTACTAAAACAAGGTAGATAGCTTATGTACCAGAGCACGCAAAAACAATAGCTCAGTGCAGCAGTTTGCTCTCCATTTGGAATTTCCTCCTTCCTAATTTCTGTTTTACACAAATGAGTATGTATTATGATCACCTTGAGGAGTGTGTGGCTGACCATATTATGTTCCACAGGTGTGTTCTTCTCTACAGCAATAATAGTTAACTAAGAATGTTTCTGTTTTGAGAAAATTTATGTCAAAATTTCATACTAGTTTTAAGTTATTTAAATACCAAAGGCCAAACTATATGCAGGGATTTCAGGTGATTGCAATTTATTAAATACATTAATATTATATCATAGTAAACAATCATTTCCCCCCCAAACATCACAAATCAAGAGGATGCATTAGAATGTAAAACAAAGTAAAAAACAACATTATAAAGCTGTATCTAAACAGAAATTACATCTCTTTTACAATGACAAGAT
This sequence comes from Neofelis nebulosa, assembly GCF_028018385.1. Classification (NCBI taxonomy): domain Eukaryota; kingdom Metazoa; phylum Chordata; class Mammalia; order Carnivora; family Felidae; genus Neofelis; species Neofelis nebulosa. The sequence goes on from NC_080795.1 coordinate 33,461,389, forward strand.
AGTCCTTATCATTTAGAGGCAAAATCAGAAGCATCCAAAGAACTTTCTCTAGACAACAGATAACAATTAATCGCATCTTAGTCTTAGGGTATGAGGCGTGTTGAAACACTATTGACAGGACTTTTTGAAAAGCTGTGTGTGATGGCTTACTTGACAGCACTTTTTTTCTTAGTGGAACATAAAATAACAGTTCATCCTAGGGTCAATAGTATCTACATTGGAGGAAATGAAGATATTAAGTAGCCCTTTCCTATAGAAGGAAGTTTACTTTTAAAATACAAAAAAAAAAAAAAAAAAATAAGTGGAAATATAGAGAGATCGGTAGAAGGATACAAACTTTAAGCTGTAAGATGACTAAAGTCCGAGGATCTAATGTGTAACATGGTACAACAGGAGATAAAACTATATTGTATAATTGAAATTCGTTAGGAAAGTAGACTTAAATGTTCTCTCACACACACAAAAGATAAATAGGTGAGGTGATAGATGTGTTAATCAACTAGATGGGAGGAATCCTGTGTCACAATGTATATGTACATCAAGTTATTATGATGGACACCTTAAACAGCGTACAATTTTATTTGTCAATTATCCAGCAATTAGAGCTGAAAAATACTGAAAATTGTGCACTTATGTCAACACAAAATATTTTAAGAGTAGGTTATTTAAATTTCATTATTTATTTGGAAGAAATATAATAAAATAGCTGTGTGGTATATGCTATTAATGCAAAAATTCCTATTAGTCTTGATTACTTATTTTTGGAAAAATAAATACTTAATGATATTAAGTATTCAAACAATTGATGCAGACATTTTTTGGCTCTGTTGCTCAGAAATTTCATGAAAAGCAGTCTCTAATGTCTTTAAGATGCCATGATTTTAGTTTTATCAAGTTTGTGCCTTACATTTTTTAAAATAATACTTTGCATTTCTTCCTGCGTGAAAACCCCACAGCTCTTAAGCATTCACTCCATTAAATTTGTAAAGTGAGAATAATGATAAATGCAAAATGTTAGTTTCAAGTGCTTGTATGTCTATTACTTTGTTTGTTGCTAATAACCAAGTAAAGTGTCCAAGGCAGTTATTATTTTGAAAAGTTATCTGACCAGCCTAGGGGAGCAATGCTTTAAAGCCAGAGAAGTGGCTAACTAAACAGTATTAAACAGTACCCCGAAATCCACCCCCCTAAAATAAATAAAAATAATACCAAAAAAATCAATACAAATCTAACAGCAGCGTGGCCTTGAATTGCAGGGTGGATGAATTTGGAAGGAAAGGCTAGGCTAGAGCTAAAAAGTAGAGAGGGTAGACTTTTGAAGTCCCCTGAATATCATTTAAAGGAGTTTGAATTTTATTTTTAAAAACTTGTTTATCAAATAGTATACCAGAGAATTGTTAAGCCTTGTAGGAATTATATTTAGTTCTTATTACAGTATTTAGAATTTCAGTTAAATTTGTTATACTAGATTAATACTTTTTGCAAATAATTGGTCACAGATGGTTAAAAAGGTTTACTTCGACTCCCACCCTGGGAAGGGTGGCCATTAGACTGAGAGGCTCAGAGTAGTTCAAGGAGAAGGTGAATGCTGTGGGTATCAACTTTATCTTCCACCAGTTCATCCTAGTGATGTCTGCGGGTTAGCACCTGTGCTCTGCAATATGCACTGAAAGCACTGTTCATGACCAACAGGGAACAAGGGTTATTTAGAGCAGGTGTCTGCTCAAAGAGAAATTGGATAAAAAGAACAAAGCCAGAGAAGGGTACTAATTTTTCTGAGTCCTAAATACATTGGCCTACACTGTAATAAGTACTTTACTGTATTATCTCATTTAAGCCTCATCAGACTCCTGTAAGGCAGGCATTATTCTCTGTTTCACAGATAAGGTATCTGAGACCAAAAAAATTTGGGCAAACAGCCACCTAAGTGCTATGAATGAAATGGCAAAGCAAAACACAATTCCACTTAAGTTTGCAAGCAAATGCTAGATTAAGTTATTGAAAACTAAATTTGACCATCTAAACTTGATCCTAAGAAAGATATCATAAAGTGTAATGAATTTTCTTCTATTTAAGATACTATTACTGCATTTTATTATTTTTTTTTATTTAAAAAAATTTTTTTATTGTTTATTTTTGAGAGACAGAGAGACAGAACATGAGCAGGGCAGAGAGAGACACACACACACAGAATCCGAAGCAGGCTCCAGGTTCTGAGCTATCAGCATAGCCCCATGCCGGGCTTGAACTCATTAGCTGCGAGATCATGACCTGAGCCAAAGTCGGATGCTTAACCAACTGAGCTGCCCAGGAGCCCCGCTATTACTGCATTTTAAAAGAAAAAATTGTATTTAAAAGAAAATAAGTTTATAAACCCTGATCAAACCTCATTACATAGGTTTTGGGGGTCCTCACCTTTGGATTCATGCTCCTCCCTTGCAAATAAAGTAACTATCTCAGATAGATACATTGTTAGTAAGGGACATCAGATGCCACAAGGCTTCCTACAAAGTTGCCATTAACAGCAACCAAAATTTAAGATCCAATCCAAGAGAGTTATTACTGGTGACAAACTCAGGAACTAAGTCTATCATGGTCCTATATAATGTGATGAGCCAAGTTTTCCAATTCTGTTTTTGGGGGAAAAAACAAAACAAAAACAAAAACAAAACATTGTCAGGGAGGAAGGTAAAAGTTATGTTATATATGAAAATTAAACACATTAATTTAAAATTTTGATTTTTATTAGTAATTTTGGCTTAGTTGAAACTTCCACAATTCAGACACTCCACCCACCAAAAACTTTTGTTTACCCAAATGATCTTTCTTGGCGGCTCTATTGTCTATCTGCCTGTCACTCTGTTTTTCTTTCACTTTCTGTCTCTGACCTTGCTCTTCCTTTCTTCGTATAAGCACATTTTGGGGAGGGGGGATCCTACAAGTTGCCCAATACATCAATAATAATGCTGGGAGAAATGCTGTCACTATGCTAGGAAAGAATTTGTAGTTAATCATTGCTGGCTCTTTTTCTGGCATTATTTATCTCTGTGTATTCCTAACAGTTTTCTTTTTAAAGCCATCTCCAGAAATCTCAAAGTCTTTGACACAATTTAAAATGGTTGCACTTGGGGTATCTGGGTGGCTCAGTTGGTTAGGTGTCCAACTTCGGCTCAGGTCATGATCTTGCGGTTGGTGAGTTTGGTTGGTGAGCTTCAGTCCCGTGTCCTGCCTCAGGCTCCGTGCTGACAGCTTGGAGCCTGGAGCCTGCTTGGGATTGTGTCTCCCTCCCTCTCTGCCCTCCCCCCACTTGTGCTTGTCTCTTTTCTCCGAAAAATAAACATTAAAAAAAGTTAACAGAAATTTTTAAAAAAATGATCTCTTTGCACTGTTGACAGGGAATTTTGAAATTTACAGGCAAACGTGCTGGAGCAAATCATTTAAGATGAGAATGATTAGTTTGTGGTTTCTGAAAAATACATTATTTTGACATGATTTGATGTTAATTGCTTTAAAATTCCAATTTTTATTAACTTTCTTATAGGAAAATACAATGAAAACACCAACCATCATTTTTTGAGACGATGACACCTAAACTATGAAATACTTCATTTTGCAAATTCTGCCTAGTGTTTATTTGAATTTATATGGCATTGTGTACAGTCCTTAATTTGTTATTTATTCATTGTGGAGAGTCTTTTATTTTTTTTGATTAATGACAACCCATTTTTTATTTTTAAAAATCTTAATTTTATTTATTTTTCTTTCTTTTTTTATTTTAATTTTTAAATTTACATCCTAATTAGTTAGCATTAATGCAACAATGATTTCAGGAGTAGATTCCTTAGTGCCCCTTACCCATTTAGCCCATACCCCCTCCCACAACCCCTCCACTAACCTTCAGTTTGTTCTTCATATTTATGAGTCTCTTCTGTTTTGTCCCCCTCCTTGTTTTTATATTATTTTTGCTTCCCTTCCCTTACGTTCATCTGTTCTGTGTCTTAAAGTCCTCATACGAGTGAAGTCATATGATATTTGATTGACAACCCATTTTTAAAATTCTGTCTATACATAAACAATAACAATATGATGAATTCCTGGATTGTTGGCCTTGCTTGGTATAAAGATTTTATTAAACATTTTATCTGGACCTGAGTAGATATTTATCCAACGAAGATGTTCAAATGGCCAACACATGCATGAAAAGATGCTCAACATCACTACTCCTCAGGGAAATGTAAATCAAAAATAAGCTATTGCTTCACACCAGTCAGAATGGCTAGTATCAAAAAGACAAGAAATAACAAGTGTTGGCAAGGATGTGGAGGAAAGGGAGCTCTTGTGCACTGTTGGTGGAAATGTGAATAGGTGCAGACAATATGGAAAACAGTATGAAGCTTCCTCCAAAAATTTATGATCCAGCAATTCCACTCCTAGGTATTTACCAGCAGAAAACACTAGTTTGAAAAGATATATACCTCTATGTTTACTGAAGCATTATTTACAATAGCCAAGACATGGAAACAATCTAAGAGTCCATTGACAGATGAATGGATAAAGAAAATGTGGGGTATATACACAATGGAATATTACACAGCCATGAAAGAGAATGAAATCTTGCCATTTGTGACAGCATGATAGACCTAGGGGGTATTATACTAAGTGAAATAAGTCAGACAAAGAAAGACAAATACATACGATTTTACTTATGGTGGAATTTAAAAAACAAAACAAATGAACAGACAAAACCAAACAGAAATAGAAAATAAAGCAAATGAACAGACAAAACCAAACAGAAACAGACTCATAAATAGAGAGAACACACCAGTAATTGCTGGTGTGGAGGAAGAGGGGAATGGATGGCTGAAATAGGCTAAGGGGATTAAGAGGTATGCGCTTCCAGTTATAAAATAAATAAATCACAGAATGTAAAGTATAGCATAGGGAATATAGTCACTAATATTGTAATAACTTTATATGGGGACAGTTGGTAACTAGACTCACCAGGGTGATCATTTCATAGTGTATATAAATATCCAATCACTATGTCATACACCTGAAACTAATATAATATCATATGTCAACTATACTTCCATAAAAAAATCCACTTTATCTGTATTACCACTGTATCAAATAACATGAAATGTAGTTACCAACTTTTAACTACACATACCAGAAAAAGAGAGATTATGATTTAATGAATTGAAGCAAGATCATAGTTTACTGATACAAATAGTTATGTACTCAATAAGAAATATAAAACACCTCCATTAACTACAAACTATAGCACCACACTATCACAGTAAAGCAGAAAGTTGACCCCAGACAACCCAAATCTGCAGGTTTTCTAATCTAACACTGACATATTTGAGTTCAGAGTCTAAGGGCATTTGCTTTGCTGTTCGCTTAGATTTTCCGAACTATCTCAGTTCTTGATTCCACACTGCTATTGTGTGGATCAAATGATCCCTGGTCACAAAAATACGCCGGGGAGTGACTCCCCTGGCGTCCAGGTTATGAGTGTGGTCAGTCATTCCACATGCCTTGGGGATGAGCTATCTTTACCATGATGAGAGATTTCCTTTTCAAGGTTAGTAATCCCCAAATACAAAATGCTAGCATCAATAAAAGTCAAAGCAATTAAGGAAATGTATATTGCAACCTTGTTCAAGATAGCACTGAAATTAGTCTTACATCTCTTTGCTGTCTTTTTTGTAAGTAGTATTATTATTGACCTAGAACAAAGAAGAAATTTGACAATATACTCTCAGACTTACAAATATGTAGTACATTGACTTCTTCAATGTAAACCATAACCAGACATTTAAAAATATATCTCTGTGCACATTGGACCTACCAATTCCATTCTCCTTTCGCATGGGTCATCATATTCTAAAACAACTTGGGAGGGACAGAGAAAAACACAAAGCAATTCTGGAAGCCTCTCCTCTTCCTTTTCTTCTAATCTTTCATTCTTTCTTGGAGAAGGAGGCTCTACATTTTAAACAATATGACTCACTTTATGTTTGTGGCCTTCCAACACTCCAGAATATTCTCGACTTTTCGTGAGCAGAGAGGTACGGCTCACGGAGTAGGGGTAAATCAGTCCCAGGCTCCTGCTCTGCGTGAACCTAGGATGCAGACCTCTCCCGGATTCCCGGAGCTCTCCGAGATCCAGCCCTCACAGTCCTGCAGACCAAAGGGACTCGCTAGGTTGGGAAATGCTGCCTGGGGCGGTTCCAAAGACAGGGCATTGTAAATATCTTTAAGGATAGCGGAGTTATAGAACCTTCCCTCCGGCCTCTTTCTTCCCATTCTCTGCTCCTAACATTTTACAAGTTGTCTGCAAGGGAGTCAAACACGGGTCAGGCAAACAAACGTGTTCTTTCCAGCCACCGTAACCGGATCGCTGGAACGAAACAAACTCCCAGAAGCGTCCACAGACCGTAGCCAGACAACCAGCCTGGGCTAAAAGCAACTTCGAAGTGAGGCTGCAAGCGCTGCTGGGGTGCACATTTTATTTGGTGGCTAAGCACAGTTAGGATACCCCACCTCCCGAAACAACAACAACAAAAAGCCTGCAGGAGGGAGGCAGGGAGGAGGAAACAAAAGTTGCCCGCATTTTTGCACCGCGGCAACACTAGTTAGAAAGCCCTGCAGCTTTGGGAGACGGAGGGAGAGTTAGCAGAGCCAGGAGCCGCGGTTTCAGGGAGAGGGTAGGGAGGGGGTGGGGGCCTTCGCCCATCTCCCCTCGGAGCCCAACAGCTGTCTAGCTCTTGGAATTCATTGGCTTCCCCCCACCGCGCCTCCCAAATACCACCCCAATCCAGTTTAGCCCCCCGCCCCACCCTCACTGACCTAATAAGGCCATGCAGTGTGTGGGGGACCTATATAAAAGGCGCGGGCTCGCGGGGACTCTGCACGACGCCGGGGAGAGAAGTCAGCTGCGGTCCAGTGCCCACAAAGACGACCATGGCGAAGGAGTGGGGCTACGCCAGCCACAACGGTGAGTCCGAGCAGCCACCCACCCCCCTCCCCCCTGTCCCGGGATAGTGCCAAAGGAGCCCCTGGCATTGCATAGAAAGGAGCCCCTGGCATTGCAAATCTAGGGAGTGCGTGGGAAACTATGGGAGGAGGGGTTGATGGAAACTAACATTTACTGAGCATTTACCAAGTGCCAAAAGCTGCTGACCCTTTTACCTTTATCTCATTTAGTTCTCCCTGGTATGGAGCCGTTATTACTTCTGTTGGAGGAAACTGAAGTGCAGAGAGAGGCTCCGTAACTTGCTCAAGATCACACTGCCTCTGACTGAGAAGTCAGCCCACGAGAGGTCCAGTTCTGATTGTCCCTTACTCCATGATACTGGGCAAGCACTTTAACCTCTCTTAGCCTGGTGTTGGTTTAAGATCCTTGCTCTGCCTGCTGGCTTCTGCCTAACCCATGGTAAAAGAAATATGGGTGTGCTTTGAAAACCACATGTTATTTTATTCCAGCTACATGATAGAAGATGGCATTGGTAAGACATGTGATGAAGTGCATCTCAAAAATAAGCCTTTGAGGCTGTATTCTTGAGCAAGCAGAGGGACTCCTCTGAGTTAAATAGTTTCTAGGTTCACTATTAACAAAACTATGAAAAGGTCTTAAATGCTAAGCCTTGTCTTGCCCAAACTGAAATCCAAGGCCTTTTCATAATCATTGACTAGTGTCCGTGTATTTTGCTGGTTTAGTCTATTAGAAAGGGCTCAGAATGTGCCACCAAATAAATCCGTGCCCTCAACTTGACTTCCTAGGTCCTGACCACTGGCATGAACTTTATCCAATTGCCAAGGGAGACAACCAGTCGCCCATCGAACTGCATACTAAAGACATCAGGCACGACCCTTCTCTGCTGCCATGGTCAGCATCTTATGATCCTGGCTCTTGCAAGACCATCTTGAACAATGGCAAGACCTGCAGGGTTGTGTTTGATGATACTTACGATAGGTCAAGTAAGTATGGCACTTAGGTAGAGGCACATGGGCATTTTCAACGTCCATATTGGCACAATGAGATTTATGACACAGTAACAGAGTTAGTGGGAAAAGGAGCCACTTCATCTCTGAAAATGGAGATGATACTCTGTTTTTCTCTAGTCATGAAGAATTCTATTTATGCATTGACTAGGAATGTCACACTCTCTAACCTTGGTCAACTTTGCTGCTGCAAAATGGCCCTATGCCCAAGCTAAAAGTTGGCAATGCATTCTTGAAATGCAGCTTGATAGGGAGGTGATGGCAATGAGTCCAAATGAGTGTCCTTCAGGCTCTGATGGCCTACACCTAAGGGTTCTTGTGGTTTTTGACCACAGCCTAGAGAGCAAGGCACTCATTCCCAAGTGTGGCCGAGATACCATCCTACAAAGCAAGGAACATAGCACTTTCTTCCTCTGGGGTGTGTGTGTGTAGGGGGGGCAATCCAGGGGAGAGAATAAGGTCATTAGATGAGTCTGGAACATTGCCCTCAATGCTTCAGTGGGGTTCGTATAATTAATCCTTTCGGTGAGTGTTTTTGAAGTATCTGACAATTTTGTGAGTAGTGATTTGTGCTGTGTGAAAATGAAAAATCACATGTTTAAAAAACTCTTTATTTCACTACACTATTAAGCAAGTCGGAGAAATAAAAGAAGGCTAATTAGAAATGCTTTATTTCACTGTAAATGAGGTAAGAAAGAATCTAATATTTTGATGATTGATGCACAAAATACATTTTCCTACAACCACATTTGTAAAAAAAGTTAAAATTATCCTCACTGATTTACATAAATGAGTATTCTCAAATATGTTATAAAAAGAGCATAGTGTCATAATTCCTACCAGAAGGCTCCAAATAAGAAATATCATGGAAATTTGTATTTTCTTAAACAATAATTTCATGTTGCTGTTATTTCTTTCTCCCTTCTCCATTTAAATCAAGTTCCATTCTGAAGGAGAAACGACAAAATTAAACAGTATCCATTATGTTGAACCACATGAAAATACTGGTTTTGTAAGCAAAAATGGTGAAATACAGTTCCATATGAGTTATCCTAATAATTGGATTCACGTGCCCAAAAAATAACTGTTGTAGTGCTTGGACAGGAAAAATGCTATGAATCAAACCACTTATTTCTACATGACCAAGCTCACACAAGTCTAGCTCTATTGTTTCAGACTTATATTATGTGGCTTTCAGTGTGCCATTTCAGCACCAATAGTTGGTCAATCCTTTCTAGAATAGCTACTCTCTGAATTCTATTTTGACGTAGCTTATGTTGCTAAATACTGATTTTAGGATTTTTGCATAGTTTCCAATGACCTGCAGAAAATATTTGAACCTGTAAATCACCCCCCAAGTGAATGAAGTGAGATCAAAGTTAAGTGAAGGGTTGAGGTATTTGGACAACAAACTCAAAAACTAATGTTACCCAGAACTGTCTAGTTTAGCCGTCCACCATTGACTAATTCCCAAGAAATTTCTGAATTTTCCATTTTACCTCATTTGAGTAGACACAGTGTAAGTATGGATGAAAGCTCTTGCTTGTAGTCTTAAAGAAGAGTGGAGTTGGAGGTAAGACAAGGAGAAGGAATTCCCATTTGCTCAGTTATTGGTATACTTATGGGCACTGTGATGAGCACTTTAAAGTCCTTAATCTCATTTAATCCTCACGGCAGCTCTGAAAGGTTGATATTATTATCACCTTCATAGAGATGCGAAAACAGGTTCAGAGAAGTTTAGCCACTTGCCTGACATCACACAATTAGCTAGGATTTGAACCTACATCTGCCTGCCTCTCAACTGTCATGTTCTTCCCACTGCAGTGCAGGACCAACTCATTTGTCGATAGTCTGCATCCTTATCGCCCATTGTTTGTTTTAATTTTACTGTCATAAATGTTAAATTGATGTTTTAAACATAATAAAACAAGCAAAAAAAATAAGACAGAAAAGAGAAATCATTTATTTTGATATATCCCAAGACTTTATTTTGTGAGAACAGACCAGGGTGCTTGAGAACAATAGCAGACTGACTTTTGCCCAGCAAACTTTGTCTATAAGAACACTTGTTTAAAGTAAAACTCTGTAGGGGCGCCTGGGTGGCTCAGTCGGTTGGGCGTCTGACTTCGGCTCAGGTCATGATCTCACGGTTTGTGAGTTCAAGCCCCGCATCAGGATCTGTGCTGACAGCTCAGAGCCTGGAGCCTGTTTCGGATTCTGTCTCCCCCTCTCTGTGCCCCTCCCCTGCTCCTGCTCTGTCTCTGTCTCTCTCAAAAAAATAAATAAACATTAAAAAAAATTTAAAGTACAACTCTGTAAAAGAAGCATGAGTTCGCTGTTGACATAGCTTCTCTGAATCACAGTGCTGAGGGGTGGTCCTCTCACTGGACCCTACCGGCTTCGTCAATTTCATCTTCACTGGGGCGCCTCGGATGACCACGGCTCCGAACACTCTGTGGATGGAGTCAAGTATGCTGCGGAGGTAGGAGGAACTGCTATGGTCCACTCTGGTCACAAAGTGAAACCTGCCAAGTGAAAATCACCAACAAAATAGTATCCGCTACTCTTCCTTCAAGCCCGTAGTTGTGAAAAAGAGCTGTAGTAGTTTTAGCATAAGCTGAAGTTGCTACATATTCTAGGCTAGATGGTTAAGAGAAGATGGGTTATGTCATGCATGAAAATTTTCAAGGTTATATTAAGAAATTGGATAGCAGTTTAACAAAAAAAAGCCAAGGTACTGAATGGAACAGAAAAGATAAGGATAGCTAGCATTTATTAAGTGCTTACAAGTATTTACTTATATGATCCCCTCAGCAACTCTATGGGATAGGTTACAGATGAGGAAACTGAGGCACAGAAAAGCTACATAACAAAGTTACATGGCTGGTGAGTGTTAAACCTGGCGCTCTACTTTATGTAGATTGGCAACAGAGTTTATCATCTTGTCCAGGGCCCTAAGCTGCCTCTTCTGTAAGAATGTAGTGCTCTAAAAATAGCGTTTAGTAATTCTGGCTAATGCTAATGTTCTAGTCTCTTAATGAAGGGTGTGCATATATGTGTGTGTGTATATATATATATACATATATATGTATATATTTATATGTACACACATAGATAGATGAATAGATAGAAACACATACACATACAATTTAATATGAGCAAATACTACCTCTTGGTTAATCCATTAAGGAAAAGCCTGATTTGTAGTTCAGATCAAGGCATCAAATTACAAGGAATAAGACAAACCTCCTGCATTTTGTTTTTATAAAGCTAAGCCTGGAAGGGGTAGTGACACATGCACTGGAGGTGAGGAGCATTCGGTTTTTACTGCCGCACTCTTTTTTAGTGGTAGGTTCTGGTCAACACAGGAGCTGGGGCAGGAACCTTGGAGGCACTTGTGGACACGGTCTTAGGCGGCATCATTAGTGCTTAATTGCTGGCTAAACTAAACTCTAGGAGACCCAAAGTACACTTCACTATGATCGTTACACTGCTCTACAGTCCGTCCAGAAAGCCATGACAAGATAAATAATTAAGGCTGCCTTCTAGACACCTTCCCCCTGAAAATGGGAAAGTTTAGTAAATTTCTTACAACCTTGGGCAAGGCTTGCAGTTTGGCCTTTATACATGGGTTTATCTCAACGCTTTTGATCTTGAATATAGTATCTTTAACTGCTGTGAACTGCTGTATTCTCTTTCCATTCTGTGTAACTCAATATGGGAAATTTGACTAATTTAATTGGTGCCTATGTTCTAAATTAAGATAAGGTTACCACCAGGTTGTTGAGCACTGGATGCTAAAAGGAGGTAGATATAAAAATGCCCAAGAATTTTCCTACTGTTTGTCCCCTGCTACTTCCCTATTAATTCTAACTCTAGAATGTTAGCAGCTTCTTGCTTATAGTTGTACGTTTCGCTGTTTCATTTGGTTAGAAAAAGGAGCAATTTAATGTTGTACAAAACTAAAATAAATATTTTGAATTAGTTTAACAAAAGTTCAACTTTCACTGATAGCTTATTACAAAGTTCTCGATCTACTTATAATAATTTTATACAGTTCTTCTTTGAACCATTAAAAATTTCACCAAAATGTTGCATGTCAATATTTAGAATTCTATCAACTTCTATAAGAGTGTTCAACAACTTTAGACTACAACTGGGTTTATTGTGAATAATTTTATACATATTTCTTTCCTCTAGAAAATTTCCTCCTAACCTATATTGTATCATTGCAGCTTCATTTGGTTCACTGGAATCCAAAGTATAACACTTTTGGAGAAGCTCTCAAGCAGCCTGATGGGATAGCTGTGGTTGGCATTTTTCTGAAGGTAAGGTAAAAATTGGCCACCTTTTTCTTCCAAAATTTAGTTCCTTACCAGTGGTTAAGGTAGCATGAGATCCACGCCTTCCTTTTATTTAGAGAGAGAGGAATGAATGTCATTATTCATTCAACTGATCAAGATATTTCTGCTAAGATCAGCTCAAATTATTTAGCTCTCCTTTAAACATGTTTCTTTGCTATTCTTTAGTAACCCTAACACTTCTAAATTCTTTCAAGAATGAATGTGTGTGTGTGTGTGTGTGTAAGGGTAATGGAGACAGAGCCTTGGAAGGAGCTTATTATGGTGATGGGGAGAGAAAAACAGTATTGTTCATTATCCTTTCCCGTTACTCTATTTCAATCACACTGGAAACCAGAAAAGCCAATGTTGGGAACCACTGTGATGCCAAGTCCCTGGCTGGACATCCCCTCGGCCTAGGGAAGCCACCACTCACATGATCCCAGGCTAAGATAGCACATGGAATGTGTGTGTTGTTGGGCCAGCTTTGGTTTAAAGTGGACTTAGTGTCATTAACACTATGAATTTAGTAGTAACATAATCTAGATTTTAAGCCAGAGGTGAAAATCTAGCTTCTTTCTTTTTGAATGACCTAATTTGTTTTATGCCCTGAACTCATTGGGTCATTTTCAGTGATTGAATGTAACACAACAGGAAGTGGAGTAGGTCTGAATCGAAAGACAATAAGTTTAGTTTTACATAGGTCAAGTCCATTCCAGCTCTAATTCTATATATAAAAAAAAGAGAAGAATGACTTCAGAGAAGGTCAAGGACATCATGTGATTTTGTGGTTTTGTACTTCAGAGGCCTGGTGTTTAAGTTTAGTTCAAAAAATATATACCCTAACATCTTGGGGGAGAAATAAACTTATGTTTTTGCTTAGTACAAGATATTCTGGCAGATCTATAAACACTAGTTGCAGATGGATGGATCACAGTCAGTGTTCAAGACAATCATAGATTATGGAGAAGGGAAAAATATAATTATTGGTTTCCTATTTTCTTACAGATAGGACGTGAGAAAGGCGAATTCCAGCTGTTCCTTGACGCACTGGACAAAGTTAAGACAAAGGTGAAAATAAATCATATTCCCTCCTAGAACATAAAGCAAGGAATGTCAATTTTTATTTTTACATTTTCTTTATTTTTTTTTATTTTTTTATTTTTTTTTTTAATTTTTTTTTTTCAACGTTTTTAATTTATTTTTGGGACAGAGAGAGACAGAGCATGAACGGGGGAGGGGCAGAGAGAGAGGGAGACACAGAATCGGAAACAGGCTCCAGGCTCCGAGCCATCAGCCCAGAGCCTGACGCGGGGCTCGAACTCACGGACCGCGAGATCGTGACCTGGCTGAAGTCGGACGCTTAACCGACTGCGCCACCCAGGCGCCCCTACATTTTCTTTATTTTTAAAAAAATTAAAAAAAAATTTTTTTTAACGTTTATTTATTTTTGAGACAGAGAGAGACAGAGCATGAATGGGGGTGGGTCAGAGAGAGGGAGACACAGAATCTGAAACAGGCTCCAGGCTCTGAGCTGTCAGCACAGACCCCGATGTGGGGCTCGAACTCACGGACCGCGAGATCATGACCTGAGCCGAAGTCGGCCGCTTAACCGACTGAGCCACCCAGGCGCCCCTAAAAAATTTTTTTAATGTTTATTTATTTTAGAGAGAGAGATACACAGAGTGTGAGCAGGGGAGGGTCAGAGAGAGAGGGAGACACAGAATCTAAAGCAGGCTCCAGGCTCTGAGTTGTCAGCACAGAGCCCGATGTAGGGCTCGAACTCACAAACAGTGAGATCAGACCTGAGCTGAAGTCAGACGCTTAACTGCTTAACTGACTGAGCCACCCAGGCGCCCCTATTTTTACATTTTCAAGTGTATTTGTTTCACTTAAAATCTGTTACTAAGTTTGATGAATATGCTAAGTATATGTATACAAACAAATGCTATTGTATTCGTATGGTTTATAATTTTTAGAACAATTTCACATATATCAGACTATTTAATTTTCATAGTCTGTCAGATGACATTTTTTAATGAAGTAAATGTAAGAGAAGTTGAATGGTCAACCGCTGCCCTCAACACACACACACACACACACACACACACACACACATGCATAAATGCACACACTTAGAGAAGTACTAAATATTTGGGTTTTGGTTTTGCCCTTTCTCTCTTGGGCGACACCTATACATTTTAAATCTTAACAGTGGACTCTTCTGATTAACAGATTCATTTTAATTGCCTTTGGAATTGTTCTAATAAAATGCTTTTAAGTTTTATCACCGCAGAAAGTATTCTGAGTATAATATTCAAAGGAGCCTGGTTTTTATTTAGCATTGTGAACCTAAACATTAACTTATATGAAATATTTTTACTGCGGTTACATGTGAGTTTTCTTCCTTTTCTTGAGAAATGATAGAATTATAGTTCTACTGACAGTTAATAGGGAATAAAATGTTACAATGACTATGTCAAAGTCATAACATAAACCAGCTTCCCCCTCTGACCTTTATTTCTAAAAGTCATGAACTTTGCTTAACAGCACCATTTTTCCCATTGCATTTGAAATCCATTCTCACAAAATGGTGAAACCCTTGGGGTGGGCGGTGTGGGTGCACCTGCTCACTGAGCCTGCGCCCTCCTCTCTCCCAGGGCAAGGAGGCTCCCTTCACAAATTTCGACCCGTCCTGCCTGTTCCCTGCCTGCCGGGACTACTGGACCTACCACGGCTCCTTCACCACGCCGCCCTGTGAGGAGTGCATTGTGTGGCTCCTGCTGAAGGAGCCTATGACCGTGAGCTCTGACCAGGTAAGCTGCCGCCACGAGTGGAGCCTTGAGGACACACGGACTTACAGAACCACTTACATTGGCTGTATAAGATACAGATGCTAAATGGAAAATGTACAGCTGCTAAATGGATGCTTACAAAACAGCTATACGACTAGAGACTTCATAGTTTGCCCTGGTTAATTACAGTCAGCTTCTTCAGCTTTCTAAAACTTGGCTTCCAAAAGTACCAGGATAAATGCCGATGATGTAAAGGTGGCTGTGACAATGAACAATGAGTGGATTCATGCTCTAGAAACTCTTTAGGGTTTAGATTATCAATATGAGTTAGCCTTTGTTAATTTGGAGGCCCCTCAAATACTAAGCACTGGTTAGGAGATTGTAAATACAGGCTTGGGGAAAAGGATGCTAACGGAAGGGATTTAACATCCGTGTGACGTGTATATGGTTTTTCCAGTTCTACAGACAAGTAAGTTGTGGCTCAGAAAGGTTAAATTGTTAGCCCAGGATCACACAGCCAAGTGCAAGAGCTGAGAGTCAGCTCTGGTCTGTCTGCTTCCAATACCCCTTGACCCCTTTCCATGGCCTTTCTTCTTAGTGTCCATCTAATCAATGTCCTTGCCACATTTATCAGAGAGACTTTCAAGGAAAGATTGTTTAGGGAGAAATATGTAACCAGGGTTATGGAGAACAGATTAAAGCAAATGGGCAACACAGAAACTCACACCCTAGATCATGAATGTCTAATAGTGAAGTATTTACCAGTATGTCTCCCTTACTTAAGACAGTTTTCATAATTCTGCCAGTTACAGACTCAAGTATATATGATAATTTTTTAATGAAAAGATTAGATTTAATGGTCAGGTTCACTCGTGTACATATTTTGAAAGAGGAATGCAATTTTCTTAAGGAGAAAGCTAAAAACATTTTTGGGTAGAAATGTAGCTTACAGAAGATAATTTCCTAATTTTTTCTTCCTCTTATAAGAAAAAAATTAGTTTTAATTATAGTGTGACTAATTTTTTTTCTGTTTTTAAAAAATGTACTCCATAAACTTCTACAATGAAGGCCCATTAACTTCTTATTTGCACTGATATTGTCATCCCCTCCTACATAAAGCATATGCTTCATACTGACCCCTTATATTTAAATAATTGTTTCTGAATTCGAAGGAAAACACTTTGACCAGAGGGCATGGTGATCTGTACAAAAAGAAGAAAAGTATTATTACAAATAGAGAAAGACCTTATATTACTCAGGAACTGGTAACCAAATAACTCTGAACCAACAGGTTTCGTGGTTTCCTTGTCTTGTTTGAAAAGCCAGACTTTGCCGACTGTCACATGTGGGATGTGTGCACTTGGCCAGAATGTCGTGCTGACAGTCTCCCCTTGCCCCTTGCAGATGGCAAAGCTGAGGAGCCTCTTCTCCAGCGCTGAGAATGAGCCCCCAGTGCCCCTGGTGGGGAATTGGCGCCCTCCACAGCCTATCAAGGGCAGGGTGGTGAGAGCCTCCTTCAAATGAGGCTGCTGGAGCTTGCCCTCTTCAGGAAAGGAAACCTGCCATTGGAGAGCTTGGTTCCTTGTCTCCTTTTGGTGCTCCTTACTCCAAGTATATTTCAGTTTTCCACACTCATAGAGCAATGAATACAAGAGTGTAATACCAAGAAACCAGCTCCTTTGACAAGATGTAACATGAACGCATTTGGCCTTTGTAATAGTCATCTTTCCTATGAAAGTAGCATTTCTAGTAAGGTTTCAAAGAAGAAACAGGTGGAGGAGTAAAGATCTGGAAAAATGGGTATTTGACACTATTTTTCTGTCATCTTAAATTTCACAGAACTTCAGTTTTACTATTGTCATATTGTGAGTTGTCCATCTTAAAGAAGTAAGGAGTAATTCTATATGTAGGAGTAGATGTGTATGAGGATCATATAGCAATTAAACATAAGCCAGAAATTAAAACTACTATGGACGCAAACAATTGAAATGATGCCTTTTAAACCTTAAATAAAACCAACAAGAGGTCCATCATTTATTACAGTTTTAGCTGCTGTAAGGATTATCTGGTTTTGAATATCAATGAAAGGAAAACACATTCAACTGGGTGTTTTAAAAAGTTTGATCTAGTATTTGAATTTCTTCTTCACAAAGGTGGCTGACTTTATCCTAATATTTTTCTTTACCTGAAGGAGGGCCATTTATTTTTAATTTTACTACTTTCTCTTTGCATGCTTATTAAAATAAAAATTGCCTCTGGTATCTTTCTAATTTGAGGGTGGAACAAGAATTCCTAGAACACAAAGGAGTGAATGACTGCACTTGAGGTGAAAGCAGTTGTACTGATCATCAAAACTAATAAAGATGTGAATGAAAAAAAATTGTGCTGTGTTTTTTAATGAAGAAAGGGGTCATAAATGACAGAAACGGACTAAAACTAAGAATGGCAAACTTTGTGACTCTGTTTTTCATAATGGAAGGGTGATGACAGCAGAGTTAGGTTCTGATTTGAGTTGGATGTTACATCCCTCACAGAGTGGCTAAGAATCAGTGAGGGCCTTTGGAGAAAACTGCAGACCAGAAGAGGAATGTGTGACCATATATTTGAGAATGTGGAATAGTTTCCAGAAGCCTCAAAGCTGGTTTAGGATTCTGGGGTCCAGGCCAGTACCATGGTTGCTGCTAAGAGGAATGGAATCAAATCAGACAGTAGCTTTTATGTCCTTTTTTTTTTTAATGCTTATTTATCTTTGAGAGAGAGTAAGATAGAGTGCAAGGAGGGGAGGGGTAGAGAAGGAGGAGACACAGAATCTGAAGCAGGCTCCAGGCTCCAAGCTGTCAGCGCAGAGCCCAACGCGGGGCTTGAACCCACGAACTGTGAGATCATGACTTGAGCCAAAGTTGGATGCTTAACCGACTGAGCCACTCAAGTGCCCCTATGTCCTTATTTTTTTTAATGGACACTGGGATGACACTAATCTAACGCTACAAAAGTCCATACATTGAGATCTTCAAAACATTTAATATATTTAGGCATAAAGTCTAGTCTTGCAGTTAGTGGCTTTGATATATCTTTCATCACATCACTGGCTAATATGTTGACTTACATTAGAAAATTATAGCAATAATTTAATAACCGTAAGGAATGAAAATAGTATTGGATCAGGAGAGTCCTGTTATGTTGGAAGTCAAAGTCCCAGGAGACTAAAGTTATTTAATAGATTACCACTTGGGTGAAGCAAAACCAGGTTGGTCAGTGCAAACTGGATGTGTTAATTAAATCCCTTGAAATTAGGAGGTGTGGAGTTTTTATCAATTAGTGGTAATATGCAAGCTGATTCTCTCAGGATATTTAGTAATGTTTAAAGCACTGTAAAAATGTACCCAGAATACACTCTACGTAAGGGAGGAATATATAACTTCATACCAGCTACAGGGGTCCTTATTCAAGAACACAGGCTAAATAAGGCTGGAACTGTTCTAAGGGAAAATGTCCAATCAAGAGAGGCTATCTCCCTAGATAGTGAGTTCCATGGGGGCGCAGATGTGAGTCTTACAAACTGATGTCCCCCTTATTGCCTGGCAGTGTGCCTGGCACTTCACAAGCATTCAATAAATATTTGGTGAATAAATGATGTCATGAACCTAGATGACGCCAGGACAAACACTCATCTTCTTGAACAACCCATTACTGTACATGATTAAGACTAATGCAGGCTTTTGCTCATCTTTGTTGAGAGCTCCTTGGAAAATGATCTCTTTAGCTTCAGGTGACAACTTCCCAGTTGGAACATATTCCGCTCCCCTGTCCCCAATCTGAGTCGTTGCCAATGCTCACAATTATCATCCAACTTAAAACTTCAGCTTTCTCTCTGCACTCAAAATGCTAAGTTATTATACATGTTCATTAGAATATTGAAACCACACTTACGTCCTTATACAGCGTATGGATCATTTTCATGGTCACGCATAGGCTTCCAAACAATTGCATTTTAGGCACACACAACCTACAGAGGGGATGTGGCAGGAGCTGTGGTGAATATATCTCAGCATCTGCCAACTTTTGTTCTTCAGTGTGTAATCGTAGATATTTTTAAACTTCAACAGAAACTAATTTGAATTAAGTGTGTCATAATATTCAGATAGTTATATCCTTAGAAGTCTGTGAATGGTGCATAATCAACAAGAAGTTAGTAAGTATAGGGACTGTTGAGAGTGAAAATATATTATATAATATATAATATAACATATATTATATAAATTATAATCCTACCCCTTTAATTGGGAGACAATATACTTATGAAGAGGTAAATAACTACTTATGACCATTGATCCAAATGGTCATAGAACATGTAAAACTTCAGGTTTCAGTGTCTAACTATCCTCGTTTATGCAATTAAATAAATATGAGTGAAATTGATCAACTATAAACTGACTTGGTCACATGTGAAAAATTAGTGCCATTCATAAGAATTGGCATAAATAAAATTATTCCTTTAATGTTTACTTATTTATTTTTGAGAGAGAGAAGAGAGGAGACGGTAGAAAGAGAGAGAATCCCAACGAGGCACCACACTGTCAACGCAGAGCCCCATATGGGGCTCAAACCCAGGAACCATGAGATTGTGACCTGAGCTGAAATCAAGAGTCAGACGTTTAACCAACTGAGCTACCCAGGAAGCCCACAAATAAAATTATTCTAGAAGAATACATATAGTCCCAAATCAAATCATAGACAGCACATAAACAAA
Organism: Neofelis nebulosa; assembly: GCF_028018385.1. Lineage (NCBI taxonomy): Eukaryota > Metazoa > Chordata > Mammalia > Carnivora > Felidae > Neofelis > Neofelis nebulosa. Next base: position 33,481,284 of record NC_080795.1, read on the forward strand.
ATTAGATTTTAGTTTCTCTTCTCACTTCCTCTTATTTGATATTAAAGAGGAACTCTGGACATGAGCCAAAATATTATTTCAGTAGAGGAAGAAGAAGTGAGAAGAGGTAAGGAAGAAAATGAAAACTGTAATATTTTTGCCATTTAATATATAATAATTTAATGATTTTTATTTTTTTTTTAAGTTTATTTTTGAGAGAGAGAGAGAGAGAGAGAGAGAGAGAAGGTGCTGACAGAGAGGGGGAGACAATCCAAAGCAGGAGGCTTGGTGATGTCAGGGCAGATACGAACACGGGGTTCGATTTCACAAACTGTGAGATCATGACCTGAGCCAAAATCAAGAGTTGGAGGCTTAACCGACTGAGCCACCCAGGCGTCCTTGAAAATTTAATGATTTTTTTTTAAATTTTTTTTAACGTTTATTTATTTTTGAGACAGAGAGAGACAGAGCATGAATGGGGGAGGGTCAGAGAGAGAGGGAGACACAGAATCAGAAACAGGCTCCAGGCTCAGAGTGGTCAGCAGAGCCCGACGCGGGGCTCGAACTCACGGACCGTGAGATCATGACCTGAGCCAAAGTCAGCCGCTCAACCGACTGAGCCACCCAGGCGCCCCGAAAATTTAATGATTTTTAAAAAAACTACCCCTAAGGTAGCACTTACAGATTTAAAATGCAAATGAGAAGGCAAAATCATGTTTGTATTTAATTCTCATTTGGGTCACTAGATGGCAGCAAAACAATGAACAAACACGACTATGAAATAAGCCTTGCTGTTGGTTGCCGAGCAATGAAGGGTTTTGTTTGTTTGCTTGTTTTTGCTTTGTTTAGTTTTGTTTTAAATCCTGAACACTCCTTTTCCTTTTCTCAAATGTTTAATATGAACCATTCGTATCTATCTACAAAAGATGGTGAGGGATTCTTATTTTTGAGAATTTTAATAGTCACAAGTGAGGCCTAAGAGATTAAAGGCTGTAGTTGTTGAATCAAAACTTAAACACAAACATTTTACAGCCCTGTTCAGTCTTCTGGAGGCCTCGGTGCACGTCGTATAACACTTGCTGGATATGTGTTCTCGGGCAAGTTCATTTCTCTGGCCTCAGTCTCCTCATCTGTGAGTAGGAATGATAATGGTACTTATTCAGAGAGTTTTTTAAGGAATTAAGTGAGTTAGTACCTATAACTTGTTAGAATAATAATTGTAGCATGTAATAAAACCCTCAGTAGCGGCTAATTATTCTCTTCTATAAATTAATTTTGTTTCAACCAGGAAAAAGAAATATGGCTTATTCAATACCTAAAATAATGTTTTTCTTTATGTATCTATTAATAACATCATGAATCCACATCTTAATTCAGATAATGGTAAAGGAGTTATTATAAAGGGATCCCCTAATGGATTCCCCTCTGTGCTTGGCATTGACAATGATAATGACTCTTGCACGATACCAAGTAGCAGAAGAACAAGATGTGGCCACGTTAAAAACAAGTACGATGCTATAAGGGGTGATTTGGAGGAGGACCGGAGAATTTTTCCTGAGGAAGGTTCTGTTCCAGAAACTCTGTATCTTACCTGAGGAAGGGTATGATTGGCAAGACATCAGGAAAATAAGCCAAAGAGGAGAGGTGGGAAAACTATAGCATTTGTTTTGTTTTACTGACTTTCAAAAGGATAGAGTCCCTTGGAGTGCTGCATGAAGTGGAAAATCTATCCTAATTACAAATACAGAAAGTCTCCTGCCATGAAATTAATTTGGGTCTTGTTGGGGCATGTCATAAACTCAAAGTCCTGAACAAGATGCATTAAGTCAACCTGGGAGAAGAGTTTATCCATTTGGGGGTGACTCAACTCCAATTACACAAAAGGAAATACAACAGGGTAGGCATAAAATCTAAGATCAAGAGAATGAATGACTAGAGAGCTAATGAACTACTTTAGATTTGAAGGTGTTTAATAGCAGCCACCTGATAACTTGACCAGGTAGATAATATCACAGGTAATCAGCAGGAGTAAGCGCGAGTCTAACTGTACAGTCACAGGGGACCAACTGCACTGCAGAGGCGTAAAACCCAGTGATTTAAAAGCTAATTTTAGCCAGGTGAGAATCAACTCTGTGCAGTAAACAGAAAATCAAATTCTCCCTTGTATTTAAATCTTTTCCAGGTAGAGAAGCCTGGAAACTCAGGGAAAACATTTTGGCCATTAAATGCACATATTCTTTGTTTCAACATGTCCATACATTTCTATCATACTCATTCAACTCATTTGGAATTTGAATGGTTCCAACTACATTTGTTCAAGGGAAGTCATCCCCCAAGGGCACTTGACTCCCATGAAAGTATATTACAAATGGAAGTATTTGAAAATACTACGCAACTTTGGCTTTTAGAATTCACACTTTTGCTCCTGTGTATGATTGGTTTAATGGAGGACCTAAGGCAGTCACTGGAGACCCCAAAGAGAGGGCCTGGCAAGGGTAGGAAGATTATACAAGCCAAGCAGAGCAGGCGCAAGGCAGGGTACAGTCCCGGGAGAAATTGAGAACTAAGCGGGAAAAGGGGCAGGCAGATTAGCAATAAGGAAGCTGCTACTCAGTGATGATTTAGGGGTCAGGTTCTTACATCAGGAACCAATCATAGGAATAACAAGAATACTTTTATATTCTGTTTGTAATGTATGTTGATGTATAGCATCACATGTGCATGTGGGGGATAGGGAGAGATAGAAAGTAAGAGAGAGAGAGAGAGAGAGAGAGATGAACAGAGATAAGCAAGATAAGCAATTGGGGTAGGGAGTTTTTAAGAGGATAAGGACTTTGTCTTGTTATACTACTAAAGTCACAGTATTAACATTGTACCTGGAACCCAGTCAGTACTCAAAAAGTATTTGTGGACGAAGGGAGAAACAGATGGATGGAAAGAAGGATGGAAGGATGGATGGATGGGACAATAAGAATCTTAAAATACTGAATGTCAGTTTAAGACCTTGAGTTGATGGGACCTGCATTCTCATCCTGGGAATGTCAGAGACTGGCATCTTAAAGAGTTCTTGGGGGAATGCAGGAGTTTCTTTAGTGTAACCCAGACTTCTCGATAAAGAGAATATTCATGGGAAAGGAGAAGCAGTTGCATATCACATATATTCAAAACTTACCATTTGAAAATTTAAATTTTAAAAATGAGCTTAACTTCTTGTAGAAGAGACGTGTTTTAAGAGATATAAAAGGAGAACCTTCACCCGGATATTTATCTTGTTTAGCACTCGTGCTTCTAATGTGCAAATTGAAGAGTTGAAGGTTGGCAATGAGCCTGTGGCATTGGTCTCTGGTGATACTGATTGGCATGATTCACACTTTTATGAGTTCATGCTTGAACTTTTATGCGTTTGCCTTAATTTTCTCATCAGTGACTTTAGCCCTCCATTTCATTCAGCTTTGTATGAAGATGCTCATAGCAATGGTACATACATAAAGATAACTCTTCCTAACTCAAATCCTTGTGGCATGGCCAGAGATAAGCAACGTGTGATACTTTTGAAAATTCAATAAACATTTTTAATCAACACATTCTGCCCCACCCCAACCAATAATAGATGGTCAATGCAAGTAAATTTCCTGCCCTATTCAAACAACACAGACATCCACACCACATACGTACTCATGTACTTGTAATTACTTCCTAGAACTTACGTTATAACATAGATGAGAGTTCTTTGAGGAAATCTTTTATGCAGATGGCGAATTTACCAGAAATCAGACTCAGGGTCTATTTTGTTTGTTGGTGGTGGTTGGGGGGGACGGGGAGGTGTACTTTGTGGCTCAATTCATAACTTGATATGTAAATCCCTGAGACTGCCTATTATAATTTTTTTTTTATTTAAAGGATTTTTAAAATAATATTTCACCAGAGAAGGTCTCATTTCTTCCAATTTGGTTTTTCTTCAAAGGGGCCCGTTGTCAAGATTGTGAGGTGTACTAAGCCTCTTGTTCGTAGCAGCTTCATTGGTATGAAAGATTGATTAGGCCCTCAGAGGAGCAGGGAATTTCAGAGGAATTATGAAATTACCACAAGGAGTGAAGAACAAAGTCTGCAACTTGTTAAGAGGATGCTGCTTTTAGCTGGCCAAAAACACTCAGTATCTGATATATAATTTTAAAAGTATATACAAGTGTCTAAAGAAACCCTCCTTTTGAAAGGATTTCATGCGGGGCGCCTGGGTGGCGCAGTCGGTTAAGCGTCCGACTTCAGCCAGGTCACGATCTCGCGGTCCATGAGTTCGAGCCCCACGTCAGGCTCTGGGCTGATGGCTCGGAGCCTGGAGCCTGTTTCCGATTCTGTGTCTCCCTCTCTCTCTGCCCCTCCCCCGTTCATGCTCTGTCTCGCTCTGTCCCAAAAATAAATAAATAAAAAAAAACGTTGAAAAAAAAAATTAAAAAAAAAAAAAAAAGAAAGGATTTCATGCTTTTCAAAGGTGTGTCCAGTAAGGAAGAAAGAAAAGTAAGTCAAAGAACTACCTAGAAGCATCAAGGAGAAGAAAAAAAATAGAATAGAAAAGGGCAATGTCTAGGAGTGCCTGGGTGGCTCAGTCAGTTAAGCACCAGACTTTAGCTCAGTCACGATCTCACAGTTCATAAGTTCGAGCCCCGCGTCAGGCTCTGTGCTGACAGCTCAGAGCCTGGAGCCTGCTTCAGATTCTGCGACCCTCTCTCTCTGACCCTCCCCAACTCTCTCTCTCTCTCTCAAAAAATAAATAAATAAAATAAAATTAATAAACATTAAAAAATTAAAAAAAAAAAGAAAAAAGGCAATGTCTAAACATTATTGAAAATAAATTGTACTAAACATGGCTGTGACCACGGAAGGGAAGGGCTTATCAGGCATGACCACGGTACCCAGTACCCTGGGCACGAAATACATGTTCAATAATGATATCCGTGCCATTCGAAAGAAGGAACAGATAACAGAGCCAAGAGCACAGTCCACCCACAAAACAAGGCTATGGGTCACCTGGGCCTTTAGGCCAACAATGGACTTCACACTCCTTTTGAGTGATTCAGGTCACTAGGGTACAGTTTTAGAGCATGAACCACCAACATAGGATTTTTTAAAGTGAATTATATACACATATTGTGCTATTATACATATTACAAAATATAACAAAGTAGACATTTTTAGAAGGTGAAAAAATAACTACAGATATTAGTGCCCACATTGTCTTCCTGCCATGGAGTAGCCTATCATGTGCACCCCAGGGTGTATGCATTGCACTATATAGATAGCTGGTTTGAAACCTTCTGCTAACAAGATCGGGCTATACCGTCTCTGCACAGCTGGTCAACTTTGTTCTGTTCTATGGTTCCACACTGACCTGGGTCCGTGTTTCATCCACTGTTTCACCAAGTGGGGATTAGCTGAGGGTGGAGGTAGGATAATTTGGGGAGGGGAAGTATGCTTTGCCTCCAATTATGACACTGGGGAATCCTGACTCTTGCCCTTGATCAGGAGGAAAAACTTGCTTGTGATGCCTACAATTCCTCCTGAATGGAAAATGTTCAGTTGTTCTTGTTTCTAAAAGGAAGTAAAAATTTCCCCATACAAGATGGTGATTTATAAGCAAAAGAGAAGTTCAACCATGTGACAAAGCTACTATGAACAAAATCAAGCTATCATGATTTTGGTAGGAAAGCCATCATTGGAAATATGCTGAAGCTAAGAGAATAAACAATACCCTTAAGGTGCAATTGTCTAATCAACACAGAATCAGTGAGGGCACATTATGGGCAAAGCACTGCTAGGGCTCACGTGTTGCTAAACACACGTATAACCCTTTTTGAGACCTTCCACAAAAGCATAACCTTATAGATACTCTTAAGGCAGAGTTTCATGATCTTGGTACTATTAACATTTTACATTGAATAATTCTTTGTTATAAGGGGCTGTATTGTGCACTGTGAGATGTTTAGCAGGATTCCTGGATGTCAGGAGCACATACCCCCTTGTTATGAAAATCAAATGTTTCCAGACATTGTCCATATCCTCTGTGGGGCAAAATTGCCCTCAGCTGAGAACTAATGCTTTGCGATGAGATAAACTTTTATTCTTATTAAATTGAATATTTCTTGGTGCTGCATGTGGTAGTGATCACAGAACATAAAATATTTAAAATGTTTAATTTGTGTTTTTTAGTGTAATTGTCCCACTTAATATTTCCCTTCTATTTCTGGTTGAAATGGAAGCTTGGTAGCAATGTTTGAAATCCCCAACTACTCTTAAAAATTTTAATTACTTAGAGAAAAGTTCAAAGGCTACTATTTATCAAAGACACATTAAGGAGCTAACGTTTTAAATCTGAGAAGCAATTTACTTAGGGAAGTGAACGTATCTGTTTATTAGATGTAGAGTTAGTGCCATTTCCTGTGACTTTATTGGTGAGAGGGGGTTTGGTAGAAAACCCTAGAAATGGCCAGTATGTTGATGTAACTTTGCTTTACAGAGTAGTATTGCAGACATTATCTTAATGAGTTTTTACTACAACACCTCGAGGAAGGAGCCTTTTATACACTCGGAAAAGGAGCTTAGCAGGTCCTCAGTGAGGCCTCGTAGCAGATGGCTAAGAGCTCAGACTCTGCAGTAAGACTTCTTGGTTTCACACCTGGATCCATCACTTCCTGGTGGATACCTGGGGCAAAATGACTTACATCTATGCCTCAGTGTCCCTTGCTGTAAAGTAGGACTATGTAAAGTAGAACCATGCTTGAAGTGTAATCAGTTTTCGGTGTTATTTTTATGAGTAGGGACTCCAAAAATGTTCACTAAATGAATGTGATTTTTTTCTTCATGTAAGCTAGAGAAACAGAAAAGCCAATCTATTACTTTACAAAGGGAAGTACTATCATGATAATTATATTATTTATTCAATTTTTTAAAAGTGCCAGAGCCATAAGTGGTACCTTCCAGACATCAGTTCTCGTCATAAAGCTCCAGAGCTAGGATTCCCCCACAAATTTACAAAAAAGTAAGTGAAACTCAGAGGAATTACTTAGCTTGCTAACAGTGATATAAGAAGTGAGTGTTGCAGCCCGAATCTGAACTCAGGTCTGTCTTCTTACAAAGCCGATTCCCATAGCACAATTCTATGTCTCTGCTGCAAGAACAAGAATCCTAATGCAGCAGCTAATGGCTAACCAGGCATCATGCTAATTTGCATGACTAACTTGCATGCTAATTTGCATGACTAAATCGCAATGGAGTTAGTCCATTTACCATTTCAACAGCCCAGGGTACTCTTTTTACATTTCAGATGTGGAAACTGAGGCTTGGGGAGGTGACATAAATCATCCAAGATTACGGAGAGGGTAAATCCTGGAAGCCAAATCCCAACTCACAAAACTGGGCCCCGGGCTACTGTGTGACACTTCCTCCCATCCCACCGCAGAAGAATGTCAAGAAACTCAGAGGCCAAAAGGAAAGCCAGAGCCTGGATTAAAGTGAAGTGGCTTACTTTAGTAAGTGTGGATCTTTTTGTGAAAGGTCATTGTCAGAGGGTCGAAGGCAAGGAAGGTGGGGGGACAGCAAGCAGCATTCTGGGAACTAATGCCGATTTCCTCATCTATAAAGAATTGGACCACATAAGCTCTGAACTCCTTTTCCTTCTGAAATATGATATTGCTGCAGTTTTTATCATTCCCTTTCTTACAACTTCCTAGTGACTTCCCCATGCAATGAGTATAAAGTCCTTCCCTGGAACATGTTCTGCAAGGTTTTGCAGGCTGCAGCCCCTGCGTGCCTCTAACTTCACCTACTTGTCTGTTCCTCATTCACAGTGCTCTAAGCACAAGTTTTCTGTTCTAGAAATGTCCTCAGCAGGGTCTTTACACTTACTGTTGGCTCTTCCTGAAATACATTTCCCTAGGTCTTTCCTTAATGGTTCCTGAAATGGCACTTCCTTCAACAGGTTTTCCATGAGCACTGACTGCATCTACAGTAACAACCCTTCCCTTATAATTTTCTACCTCATTCCTGTTTTATTTTCTTCATAGTCATTACCACTGTTGGAAATTCACTTTTTTTAAAATTTGTTTATTGTATACTATCCCTATCCATCCCCATGTAAGCTCCAGGGGGTCAGGGATCCTGTTGATCTGGGGCTGTACCCCTCTACTGATTCTTGGCACATAATAGTACTGGATAGATTTGATGAATGAATGAATGGATAGATGACCAAAGCTTTTACAGCCTAAATAGTACCTAAAAACATTAAGCATGTAATAGGAGCTCAAAAACATGTGATAGTAATAATGATAACTAACATTTATTAAGCTCTAATTTTTGGCACTATGCTAAATCCTTTATATGAATGATCTCCCCACAACTCTGTGAGGTAGGCATTATTAATATCCTAGCTTTACAGATGAAAAAATGGAACTTTTGCAAGAGGAAGCAATTTGTCCAAGGGCAGAGGGCTGGTGAACTAGCCCAGACTCAAAAGCAAGTCTAACTTCAGCACAACGTTATGTGTTAGGTGATTGATTTCTGTAAAGGGAAACTGAGGTTACCTCCATTTGAATTAGTGACCATATAATTTCAAAGAGAATTCTTGGGTAGTTGGTAGTGTCCTAGGGCTCAGGTTACAAAAACGTGGTAGCTACGTAGGATACAGAGGTGAATAATGTGATATAGTTCTCAACCTCAGGGGACTCATTCTCTTTTGCCCAAGAATTCTCCGTGACAGCAACCAAAAGACCCCTCCCTCCCCAAAACCAGAGGTACACACTTTTCTAGATTCTTAGGACAAGAACAAATAAACATAAACATGAATCATATTGGTTTGTGTGGAATTAACTGAAATATATAGTAAATAAGACTTTTTAAAAGTTCATTTATTTATCTTGAGAGAAAGAGACTCAGAGAGAGAGGGAGACGGAGAATCCCAAGCAGGCTCCTTGCTATCAGTGCACAGCCCAAGGCAGGGCTCAATCTTAGCAACTGTGAGATCATGACATGAGCTGAAATCAAGATTCTGATGCTTAACGGACTGAGCCACCCAGGCACCCCTATAGTAAACAAAGATTTTGAGATCAACACTACAAAAATTTATACCTATGTTATAATTTATTCCTTTATCTGTAAAAGTAATATGATGCCAGGGCTGATAAAATTGTGTAAAACTCTTCCTGCTTCTTCAGTTTTTAACATTTATTTATTTTTGAGAGACAGAGAGAGACAGAGTATGAGCAGGGTAGGGGCAGAGAGAGAGAGGGAGACACAGAATTCGAAGCAGGCTCCGGGCTCCCAGCTGTCAGCACAGAGCCGGACGCGGGGCCCGAACCCACACACTGCGAGATCATGACCTGAGCCGAAGTCGGACACTTAACCGACTGAGCCACCCAGGCGCCCCATCTTCAGTTTTAACTTTAATATGATCTCTCAAAGATCACAGAGACCCACAAGACAGAAAATCCTCCTCCCATCTCTGTGGCCAAGTCTCCTGAAGGAAATTAATTTTGTCCCCGCCTAAAAACAGTTCCTTATCTTTAAGTACAGTAAGGACAAGTGCTTCAAGTGCACAACACTTTTAGATGTCCACAAAAATGTTTTCTTTTCAAGTAGGAGAAATAAAAAGGAACACTTAGGTGGAAGAAAATGTTGAAATACATAATGTTAAGATATTACTCTTCATATCAATACAGCCATAACTATGTATGTGTGTATGTATGTTTATGAAGAAGGGGGCCCACCAAGTCATAATGCTGCCTTGCCTCAAAAAGTCTTCTCAGTTTTTTTTTTTAAATTATTTCTTAGGTATCCCAGATGCCAAGTTTCCTTTTTCAACCAAGGAAATTGCCTCTTTGCAAGGAATACTTTGTTTTACCTAATTTCTCTTAGAAAAGTGATTTGTTTTAGAAGTTTTTGGGGAAAATGTTTTAAACTAATGTGTACTCAGCTAGGAAGTCTCTCTTCCAAAGTTAATTTTTTAAAGAGGAGGAGGTAGGTAGGAGATGAGCACTTCATATGATACCCTGACCGGTTGCAAGGAAATGCAATCTCCTGGGCTCTCCTCAGTGTGGACTAAGGGCACGAGACTCGCTCATCTTTCTTACTTTATTCCACGGTCGTCCAGTAGGGGGCGCGTGGCTCTCAGCACCCGAAGCTGCTGGCTCCCAGCGCCTCAAGGATCGTATCCCTATTTGCCCCAAGGTCATAGCTCCTAACCTGGCCTGCTAGTCTAGAGCCGGGAACACCGGGGAGTAAGCCCTCGGGGCTGAAGTCCCCGGCGCGGGGCAGCCGATGGGGCGGGGCGGGAGCGCTCTGAGGCCAGGGCTACGATCACAATGGGGATTGGGGATGAAAGGCACCAGGGGCCCGCGTCCAGAGCAGTCGGCGGGGTCGCCAGACTTCGCGCCCAGGAGGGGGTGGGGTGCGCGTAGTCCCACCCGGGAGCCCGGGAGACGCCGCCGCCGCCGCCGCCGCCGCCGCCGCCACGCGCGCGGAGAGCTCGGAGCCTTGTTGCCAGCCCGGGGACCCGGGGCCCGGGCCGCGGGCCGAGGGGAGCCGGGAGGCAAGAAAGGAGGTCCTGAGCCAGCAGAGCCCGCCGAGAGGGCGTTCTCCCCGCCCCTGGTGCCTCGCCCGCCTGGTCCGCCCCGAGCACGGGGAGATCACCTCCACCCGTCACCTCCTCCTCCCCTCGTCCAGGTCCACCCGGGGCTCCCTCCCCCGGGCCGCCCCCGAACACGAAGTTGGCGGGAGCCTATAAAAGCCGGTGACGGCGCGACCCGCGGACACACCGTGCAGGCGCCCGAGCAGCCACTGCTAGACCCGCGCCAACTCCTGCCCTGCCCAGACCAGCGGCGCGACCATGGCCCATCACTGGGGATACGGCAAGCACAACGGTGAGTGCCGGCGGAGGGCGGCGCGGCGGCGGCGCCTGGGGCCCCGATCTTGGCCCGGATCTTGGCCCCGGCCCCGCAGCGCCCGCACCTGCTGTTTACCGCGGCCAGTGGGAACACCCGAGGCACGGTGTGCCCCCCGTGCCCGCCCCGCCCTCTGCTTCCCGGCGCTGGATGCCCGGTTGCCCCAGCCCCGAGGCCACTGTCGAGGAATCCCCGCGTACGGCGGTGGCGCGCAGGGCCCGAGGGAGGGGGAGCACAGCCTCAGCGTCGGGACTCGAGTTCAGTTGCCCCCGGGTCCCGAACCGGAGGCTATCCTAACCGGCCCTAGGAGGTAGCGAGGAAGGTTTTTTAAGGGGGAGGGAAATGTTAATCGTTGATTGCAGAAAAATTAGGGGACCCCCTTCCCTGCACACACTTCGCTCTTAGCACCTGTGGCTAAGGCGCTCAACACGAACTGTCCTGGGGGCATTTTCGTGGGCTGGTTTGAATCCATTGCGGTGATTTCTGGGTTCTCTCATCATGTCTCCTCTCCTAAGGTGAGAGGGTCACCAGGAACTCGGTTTTATCATGGCCACTGACCTGGGCTCTCCAGAGCCAGCAGATGCAAGAGAAAAATGTGTCTGGCGCACCTTTCGCATCTAGAGGTGGGATAGGACTTCCCAGGTAGGGGGAATCCTGACCATTAAAAGAGAGGTGCCAGGCCTGAGCAATGACCCTGCCTTTACATTCAGTAGGAGGACACTAGGGAGGAATCCCGACCTGCCCGAATGTCTTAAATGAGCTTGAATATCCTAAATGCTAACCACGAGCCCCGATGATAGTGTTTGCCCAATTTCAGTTGCCGAATTCAATAAAATGAGCATAAAAATAGCTAATATTTATATGGCACTCACTCTTTGTTCTATGACCTTTCCATGTATTGATTCCAAATCTCACAAACTCTAGGACGTAGATGTCATTACCCCATAATACAGATGAGGAGACTGAGGCACAAAATAAGTTATTCAGCCGAGTGGTGCCACCAAAATTGGAACGGAGCAGATTGGTTCCAGAATCTTCGCCCCTTTTCTAGGGATCTGGTTGTGCCCTTCCCCACACTGGGGGATTCACACATCTCTCCTCAATGCTAGGACCGGAGCACTGGCATAAGGACTTCCCCATTGCCAAAGGAGAGCGCCAGTCCCCTATTGACATCGACACCAAAGCAGCCATTCACGATCCTGGCCTGAAGTCTTTGTTTCCTTCCTACGAGCAAGCGGTTTCTCGGAGGATCATCAACAACGGTCACTCTTTCAACGTGGAATTTGATGACTCCCAGGACAAAGCAGGTCAGTGTTTAAAAAATAACTTGTGTCTCTTACCCAGTAGCTATTTTCCCAGCTTAATGGGAGGAATCAGGAGCAGTGGCTTAATACTCCTGTTTGTCTCCGTACTCTAAGATGCCACTCTGCTAATCTTCATTAGGTCCCAGGCTCTGAGAAGTAGGCTAATTACTTTGAAGTGGCCTGGGGCTGTGGCTCCCCTATAAAATTCCTGGTTTCTATGTAGGGCATTGTATAACTGTAATCTGCTTGTGAAAAGTCACAAAAGGCAAGGTCCCCTGGCAGTAAAGATCAGCAACAATGCGATTTGCAAAAACTGAACTTTGGAGATTTTTTCTAAAATATTTTTTTTCAGAATTGATGCCTATTCAGTAAAAAAGTACATCTTAGTGCTGTCTTGAAGGTAGCAGTGAGAAGAGTGGAGAAAGCCTCGCTATTTAAAATACTGAAATGAATAAAAATTAAAAAAAATAAAGTACTGAAATTTGGAAGCATTGTATTTATGAATGCAAATGTGATAAAGGTGGCAGTGTATCTTGGTATCCACCCAGAAATTCATTCCACAAATGAAGAGGTTTTAGACTTGGTGGGCGGACCTGGCCCATTGCTGACAAAACCAATGACCATAATTTATCTGTAGTAGAGCTGTTTACAGGATGCACTTTGAATGCTTCTTTTTTCTTATTTAGAAACAGGAGAACAATCCCATTCAGACATGGTAGCAGCTTTCTTTGCCCATTGGTTGATTTAATTGCCAGTGCCCTATTTTCCTGAGTGCTTTCCTCTGAAGGTCGTTGAATGAATGGTGCTGCAGACACATGATGTGCGATGGTGGTGTGGGAGCAGGGAGAGCGCAGGGGCAAAAGAGAAAACAGGAAAACCAAGAAGACATCCCGTAACGCTGTCAAATTTTTGGAGTAATGACCGAGAGTACTAATATAGTGTGTGTAATTATAGCCATTATAGTCCAGTTGACCATTTTTTTTTTAGTAGCTAGTCAATTATTCAGTCCAGTTTGGAAAAAAAAAATTCTCTCCTACTTTCTTTAAATTATTTTTTGATGCTTGGATTTCTGAAATAGTGACTCTGGAAGACAATTTGATGGAGGATAATGTGGAGATCATCTGAGAAATGTTTTCAACTTACTTGTTCCTTTTGTGCACCTCCCCCCAGTACACACACACACACACACACACACACACACACACACACGTGCAAACACATATTCTGGCATAATATAATGGCTAATTAGACTTTGATTATTAGATTTAGTAGAGGATGTTCATTGAAGACACTTCAATGATTCTACCTTCCCAAGTAAGCCTTCCACTTCAAAGAAATAATGCTCAAGTGATTAAGCTAAAAATAAGGGAAATTTCTTTCCTTCCTGTAAAGGATACTGCATATTTTGATTACAATATGACTAGGCCATAGTCTTGGTGTTATTGTACATATACAAAGGATGCTACAAAACTCCGTGTTTATTTATTTAAAAAAAAAAACTTGAGCTGTTTTAGTTTAAAAAATTTATTTTAATCTTTATTTATTTTTGAGAGAGAGACAGAGTGTGAGCAGGGGAGGGGCAGAGAGAGAGGTTGATGCAGAATCTGAAGCAGGCTCCAGGCTCTGAGCTGTCAGCACAGAGCCCGACGCGGGGCTCAAACTCACGAACTGTGAGGTCATGACCTGAGCTGAAGTCAGAAGCTCAACCGACAGAGCCACCTACAGGCGCCCCAGAGCTATTTTAGTCTTTAGCTATCAACTGTTAAAAAAAGAGACACAGGACTGTATGTTTCAATGTTGCCAGTGAAGTCAGTTTTCAGTGACCCTACTGGCCACCAGTCATATACCTCATTGGATGCCACATAGAAATTGGGTGCTTATTTGGAGTGACGGGGAAACAAATGTCTAACAAATAGAACCGGATGAGATAATTCCTTACAAATTTGATCATGAAATAATTATTTCAGTAATATATTATTACTGGAAAGTGGATTTCGACATTGAGTCTAGCAACTGTGAACATAGAAAGGGGTCAGGTAGCCGTGGATTCAAGTCCCAGCTCTGCCACTAACTAGCTCGGTGGCCCTGGGAACAATAGCAACTTAACGTCTCTAATTTTTAGTTTTCTTAGCTGCAAAATTGGAGAAGCAGTAGTATCTACCACAAAGGAAAGATTGATGGACGGTAGATAGAAAGCACCTTAGCCCAGCACTTGGCACGTCACGATTCTCCAACAAGTGACCATTGCTGTTTTCATGTCGACACACCGTCCGACTGCTTTTATTAGGCAATTGCTGTAGCGATCACCTGTGGTAAGATTACTGAAGGAAGTTTTTAATGAACTGGAAGATTACCTGCCACCACCTGATGGGATTTAAAATTTTTATTTTTATATTTTCCTCAACATCCCATTTATCATATTAAAGTATGTACTGATTTTATATGTGATGTTATTATATAGTTACATGTTTTAGCACGAAAATGACAGGTTCTGAGGGATTTCTAAATAAGCAGTAACTGATTAGAGAGCTGTTTAAAACTACTTCTCCTGGTGAGTAACACATATATTATTAAAGCCACGTTTAGATTGTGAGAACAGTGGTTTTGATAGGGTCTCAAACCCATGCCTTTAGAGACACATGCATTATTCACTTAGTTCTTATGAAAACAAAACAAACAAACAAAACAAAACAACAACAAAAACCCATTCCTAACACCAGTTAAATGCATGAAGGCAGGTAGAGGTCTAGTCTCCTTCCTGTATCCCTAGATTTCACGCTGGGGATACCTGAAGTATAAAGGCACAGAAACAGCAGTGACAGCTGACAGCGATTTTGGTCAGTGCAACAAGGACATAGTCCAAGGAACTATGGAAACGTGAAAGAGACTTAGGAGTCGTTCTGTGCAAGTCAGGAAATACTTTCCAGGGTAAATAAAACTTATGCTGAGGCTTGAACTTGGAGGAGACTCCAGGCAAAGAGAAGTAGGAAAGACCAGGGGATTTGAGAGAGAACAGTATGTGCTCTGACGGGCAAGGAGGTGCCATAAAAACAAGGAAGAGTTAATGTTAGAAAGGCTTGCTCTCCTTTATGTATGAATGATCCCTTTGTAACTTTGCCCATACCTCTTCAACACTGTCAGTTGTTTGGGTTAAACCAGGAAGCAATTTTTTTTCCAGGATGTAGAATATATTAAAATGTTGGCATTAAGGAAAAACAGAATAAATCAAACAATCATACCATGCAGAGAAGCACCCTTTAGATTTTTTAAAAAAAGAATCCTAGACTCTCAAGTTAGAACAAATGATGGAGATACTCTAGTCAAATTCACTTAAAATAATTATGAGAAAACAGAATGCTAAGGAGTTTAACTTGCTAGTCCCTTCTAATTTGTTGGGGTGAGACTAAATGACCATCACTTAAAAATAAAAGTTGAATAAGAATCTTTGAATGATAACCACAATTAATATTTAGTGTATATGTACCATGTTTTAAAAAATTGATATGCTTTTCTATACACTGAAGCCTAAAAAGAATTTATTCATTTTGGTCACTCAATATTTTATTTTATTTTTTGGTCATTCAATATATATATATATATATATATTTTGGTCATTCAATATTTTGAATCAACAACTTAACATCTCTTTTTGTTGAGAGTTATTTTCATGGTATTAACATTTTTAGATATCTTTTACCTCTTGTTTTCTACATCTAAATGCTTCAGTTCCTTTTACTGATTTATTTATTTATTTATTTATTTCTACCTCAGTGAGATTTCAGCCTTCTAGAACTTCCCATAGATTTAAGTTTTCAAATATCCTAAATATTATCTGATACTAGGGTATCACTAACTGAACTGGTTGAGTTTATTATGTTTATGTTTATTATGTTTAGTATGTTTAAGCTTGAAAGAATTCTTTTTAATGTTTATTTATTTTTGAGAGAGACAGAGACAGAATGCGAGTGGGTTAAGGGCAGAGAGAAGGAGACACCGAATCCAAAGCAGGCTCTGAGCCGTCAGCACAGAGCCCGACATGGGGTTCGAACTCACGAGCTGTGAGATCATGACCTGAGCCCAAGTCAGTTGCTCAACCGACTGAGCCACCCAGGTGCCCTGAGAGAATTCTTTTTAGGTGTGGAGTTAATAAAATAAAAATGTGGAGTTAAAAGCTTTAACTAAAAGTTCTCACCAATCTTCTAAATTACTTTAAAAATAAACCACCTTTAATTAATGAAAAATTGCTAATCCTGTTGGTCTTTTAAAAAACTTATTAAAAAATAACTCTCCCTGCTTGCATTCTTTTATTACTAGCTTTATCTGGGAGAAAAGAATACTAGTCAAATTATTAACTTCTGCTAACTCATTAACTTTTATTAATGAGTTTAAAACTCTCCTGCTTTCTTGCAATGTTAGATGCAAATATTGAAAAACCAATGCCTGAAATTATTGAGCCAATCCATATACAACTGTCATATAATTTCTCTTCTTTAGAAATTGATATATTTTTATCTGTCTATATTATTTCAAGAAAAAAGGAAGGAAATGGACAATTTATCTGTGCTCATTTCAGGCAGACCACTGTCTCTATGACAATAGAACTGCATACATGAGTCTTGCTTGATTTTCAAGGACTTGCTTTTGAAGCTTTAATATTGTCCTTCCGTGAACAATTTTAAATTAAAAGGAATCAGAGCAGTAACAAGGGAAAGGGTTCGTTGTGCATACTGTTAATGGTGTAAGAGAAACCTAAGTATTTATAAAACTGACCAAAGCATTCTAAATACTGTATTTTTTTTAACGTTTATTTATTTTTGAGACAGAGAGTCAGAGCATGAACGGGGGAGGGTCAGAGAGAGAGGGAGACACAGAATCTGAAACAGGCTCCAGGCTCTGAGCGGTCAGCACAGAGCCCGACAGGGGCTGGAACTCACGGACCTCGAGGTCGTGACCTGAGCCGAAGTCGGACGCTTAACCGACTGAGCCACCCAGGCACCCCTAAATACTGTATTTAATTATATTCATGTCAAAAGAGTTTCCTTTGTTTTTTTTTTTTACTCTCCTATAATTTCCATATACACAAAACTAAAAAATCCTGTCCTTTTGATTTTTTTTCCAATTGTTTGGTTCATCTTTTTATTGCCAACAGGTATTTCTTAGTGGATTATATTTAGTGGGGTCTTCAAAAAGCATTTATTAAATGAACACACACACATACCTAACATCAAATTTTCAAAAAATACCCTATTGCTATATATATATTTTTAAGTTTATTTATTTTGAGAGAGAGAGAGAGAGAGAGAGAATGAACAGGGGAGGGGCAGAGAGAGAAAGAGAGAGAGAGAGAAACCGAAGCAGGCTCCACGCTGTCAGTGCAGAGCTCTACTCAGGACTTGAACCTGAGCCGAAATCAAGAGTCAGATGCTTAACTGACTGAGCCACCCAGGTACAACCCCCCCATTGCTGTATTATATGTTCTAATAAAACTTCCATTTTCCATAGTTCATACAGTAGAAGGGAAAACTGAAGTGGTGCTTTACCCTTTTAAAATCCAGAGCCTTGGGGCGCCTGGGTGGCGCAGTCGGTTAAGCGTCCGACTTCAGCCAGGTCACAATCTCGCGGTCCGTGAGTTTGAGCCCCACGTCAGGCTCTGGGCTGATGGCTCGGAGCCTGGAGCCTGTTTCTGATTCTGTGTCTCCCTCTCTCTCTGCCCCTCCCCTGTTCATGCTCTGTCTCTCTCTGTCCCAAAAATAAATAAAAAACGTTGAAAAATTAAAAAAAAAAAAATCCAGAGCCTTTTCCCTGTTGCCTGACAAAAACTGTGGAGCATCTATTCTTAGACTTTGATCTGTACCAGAATCATCTCACTGTTCCCTCTGAAAATATCGGTCATTAAAGTCAGCATCTGCCTTGGGCATCTGCATTTTAACAGATGATCCTGATGCACATAGAAATCTGAGGACCAGAGATATGGAAGGTGCCTTGAATATTTTCTATTTGTTTTACAGCATTTAAGAGGTCTTAAAGAGAAATAAAATGCTCTTCCATGTTTACTAGCTCATGTTTTCTATTCTTTGGGGCTATCATCTTGTCTACTTTCTTTGTCTTTGAAATCAATACATTCTTATCTTGATGCTCCTAAAAATCCACCCCCCCATACCTTCCTCCATCCATTTTAGTTAAACCACAGATCCTAGGTCTTGTTTTTACTCTCATATAATTTCCATGTACCGGAAACTAAAAACTTCTGTTCCCTTGATTTTTAGTTGTTGTTTACTTTAGTGTAAGTGACAGCTAAACATCTCACTATTTTAAAAGAAATAAAGTGTGGGGACTTTTTCTTCATTCATTTTCTTGATTTTAGTTGTAAACTCCAGGATTATTGACTACTGCTCCAAAAGCAAAATAGTAATGCATAATTTAATGAAGATTGTTTATCTCCTGGAAATGCTGCATTTTTAGTAGACTTAGTCATGTACTTCATTAATAAGAGATCCCTTAAATTTGCATTTTAAACTAAAGATTATTAGAAATGGTTTATTTGTATTTTGGATTTAAGAGAGATTATTGATATTCGTTAAGGTGTTTAGTTTGTTGCTTGGATACATTTTATGTTAAGTAATAATAAAGGGAGTAGGAAGAAAAAAATTAAAAATGTTAAATTTTCAGTTTTTGATTTGTATAGTCTTGTATATTATTGGACTGGATGTCTTAATTTTCACAAATAACATAGTTTACGTAATTTCTCTAAGTAATATGTATAGGAAGACAGATTAGAATGTATTTAGTATTTATTTTGTGTTTTATATATGTAGTATGTATAACTGATGGCTGATCATGAAAATTAAAATTGGCTAGAGCCCTTGGTGTTGAGATTTGGATTTAAATTAAGTTTTGGGAATTTTGAAAAGATATTGTGGTAGAAAATTTATGACTCTCTGTCCCTTGTGGAATACATTTCTGTGATACAATAAATCATGGGCTCTTCAGAACCCTCACTAACATGGCTGGATTTTAAAGAGGAAAAATATACGCAGTCAGCAGTTTCTGCTACTTTTAAAAATTATTTTTGCATCAGACAGACAGACTTCGTTTTAAACTTGGATAGTTCAGAAAATGGTATGTAGCAATCAAAATAAGTAAATAAATAAGTAGATCTGGAAAAAGTGCAAGCTCCCTATTTTTCAACCAAATGTCTATTTTTTATGTTGCACATAAGATGTATGCTACCTTTATTAGAGTTTGCTGTAACGATGTTTTGGGGACGACTTCATTAACTAAATTCCCCGCTAAGGATTTGTTGAAATAACCAACTCCCGAAGTAGACCAGAAATGTTTCTTTTTGTAGCAACTAAATTTTAAGAATTTAATAACCTCTCCTAGGTACAAGGGCTTCTAATCTACATGGCAACATAGTTTTATTTTAACAGGAGCTAAAACAGGTGTCTGGTAATAATAGATTAGCACTGAGTATGTTTAATCATTGAACCAAGAATCTTTTTCTTTCTTTCTTCTTTCTTTTTTTCTTTCTTTTTTTCTTTCTTTCTTTCTTTCTTTCTTTCTTTCTTTCTTTCTTTCTTTCTTTCTTTCTTTCTTCTTTTTCTTTCTTTCTGTAGTATTAGCAAAGCTTGTTTAATAAAAGCTCATATACATTCTTGACTAATTCTAAATCTTCTCTGAAATAAGTAAATTAAGATGGAATGTTAAGATCCGCAAGGGAGTGAATAAGAATATGAAACAGCAATAAGTTTTATTATTTTTAAAATTGAAGATTCTGATATTGTTCACAAGGGAAAAGAGATACATTTAGAAAGATAAGTTATCTTGATGCTTAATATGGTTTTATTTAATTTATTTTGCTACTTGGTAGAACTAGTGATGTTACAGAGGGCATTTGCTTTTTATGATCAGCCAGTTGGTAGCTTTAAAAAGTTATTATAAAGGAATTATTTCAGTACCAGTTTATTTCATGAACAAATATTTTGTTTTAAGAATATATTATTATGAAAAATGGGAATTTTTTCATTTTGAAAAAGCCTTGTGGAGGGGTGCGGATAAGGCTAATTATTTCCTTACAGAATTATCAGATAAAAAAAAACTTTAACAATAATTCATTAAATTTCAAGAGATGTGATTTTATCAGACTGTACCCAAATTGATGTTTCTTAGCAGGTCTGTGATGTAACATCGCTTACATAATTGGTTCTTCCCCCTCCCCCGCCCCTTGGCCTATTGTAAGGCAGTGCTGGGGACCAGAGGTTGTATCAGGAGCTAAGAAGGGCCTAAATATCTTCCAGCCAGCTCTGTTTTTTACTTTGGATAGATGGATGGCTGTTGCTACCATCTATGCATAGTTAGGTGAAATTAAACAAACTTGACTCTACAAACTTTGTTGCTTTGTTTTTTTTTGTTTTTGTTTTTGTTTTTTTTTGCAAAGCCAGAGTAAGTTTGGGCTCATTATTGTATAGAATTATAATCCAAAGCTAATAAAATGCACTTATAGCAACAGATGTTTTAATCCTAGTTCTAGAGAAATAAAATTTGAAGTTGGAGAACTAATCTAATTTTAAAAGCTTTTAAATATATTGGTAAGTTTCATGAATATATACAAGTTAACAAGGTTTTATGGAGAGGCTGGGGGAAACTGATTTCCTACTATTTTAATTCTCTCTAATACACAACTCCGTATCTACAGATAGACTGTATTGGAGATGACATCCAGTCATATTCTTCTGTCTCGTGCTTTACTCTAACAAAGTTATATTAATACCAGAATAATAGAATCATAAGACAGTTATTAAAGTTAGAATTTTAAGTTTTTGGAGGCAACAGAGTACTATGTGCTCTGTTAGGTGATCAATAAATTGTTAGTGAAGTGATAAACAATTGAATGGATCCACTTTACAGATGAGGAAATTAAGATCAGAAAGGTTCGATGAAACATTTTAATGGGATAAAGCTAGTTAGTGGCAGTGAAAATCCAAATTCTAAAGAATTTGGGAAGCCAGGGTAAGGAAAATTGGGTTTTATACTAAGATCAATGGAATGCTTATTGTTTCACAAATTCTGGCATCTGGGGTTAGCAAAGTAGATGGTAGGTCAGTCATGGGGCTGTGGAGAAGAGAACTCCCCATGTTTTCTGGAGTGTGCCACAGACCTGCATCGACAAGCAGATACAAGGGCACCTCCCCAGTCATTCACAGAGGACTTAATAATTCCACTTAAAACTTCCTCTCTCTGAACCAGAACCTGTGAGTCCAAACAAACCCAGAAGAGAAGTTATCACTGTGCTCAGAAGACAGATGGGAAAAGTACCGATCCTTCAAGCCAACACAAGTGAGGAGAAAAGCCAGTTGAAATGATTTTGTTCAGACTAAGGTTTTGTTAGACTGTAGACTAAACTTGAGTCTGGATTTAATTTTCACAAAGTGAAAATGTTGCTACAGGCATAAATTTAGAATTATGCAACAGGATTGAATTACATTATAATATTTAGTAGTGTGTGTTTCATGTGCATATGTACATATACGTGTGTATATACATGTGATTTTGTGTATGTTGTGTGTATGTATATACATTCATACACTCATACTCATATACACATAGGCACATGTATAATATACATATATCATACATATACATATTTTTTACATTTTAGTGCTGAAAGGAGGACCCCTCACTGGCACATACAGATTGATTCAGTTTCACTTTCACTGGGGTTCGTCTGATGGTCAAGGATCTGAGCATACTGTGGATAAAAAGAAATATGCTGCAGAGGTAAGATATGCTTTTTTGCCTTCCAGGGAAAAATGTAAATTGATTTTCAGCATTAATTTCAAAAACATAGTTTTGTAAATTCGACTCAAACTAAGCGAACCACTTTTTTTTCTTTTTACAAAGGACCTTCACATCTGCTTCTTATAACTTTTATTTGTGATATTACAATTAATGCTGCAAAACATTCTCTGCTACACTCAAGGACATCGTTTGCAAAAACTTAAATGAATTCAAATTGGAGGATCCTGTTTTAACATAAATCTAAAAATAGCATTTGTGTCTTTCCTCAAAAATATGTAACTCTTTGAGAGGTGATGAAGTCACTTGCTGTTATGTCAAATAGTGGATAATTAGGATGAAAATGAAAGAAAAGCTTATATTTTAAATTACCCACATTTTCCCTTTCTTTAGTAACCTTTTAGTTGTAAAGAAAAGATCACTGGGTACAATAGGCAGGTTTTATGATGTATATCATTTATTGTGGTTTTGTCTCTGGATAAAATTTGGAGGATTAATGATGTATATCATTCATTATGGTTTTGTCTCCGACTGCTTTAGCTTCACTTGGTTCATTGGAACACCAAATATGGGGATTTTGGAAAAGCTGTGCAGCAACCTGATGGACTGGCTGTTTTGGGTATTTTTTTAAAGGTTAGTTGATGGCCCAATTCTTTTTTTCCCTGTTTTCGAGAAAGGTTAACCAGACAGAACATTCATAATAAACAGGACATTCTACAAAGAGCCTAAGGAATGCCTTCGGCTCCAAAATATTTTCAGGCTTATGTCCCCCTTCATATCTGCTAGTGGCTCTAGAGATGGAGGGCAAAAATCAAAACAAAACAAAACAAACAATCCAAGAGGTATTAATTAGGTGCTATTTAGATGTAAATGTGAAGGATGTATACATGCGAAATGTAAAATGAGAAAGAGGTATACTTCAGATGACTACTGGTTTTTATTTTAAAATTCACCATTAACTAGATAGTAGTGTTTCATGACAGGTAAAGCTAAATTTAGATCAAGTTTTAGAGGGCTCAAGGGCAGTGACTCAATATTGGAGAATTTCAGGCAACAGTGGGGCATACAGTTTGAGCTGCCCTCTAGACAGCTGTAAAGCAAGTTGAGAAAAGTCTGGGCTGGAGATTCATGGGGCCTGACATCATATGTCAAGGTAGAAGCTACAAGTGAATATGAAATCATCCAAGGAAAGCACCAAGAGGGAGATGATAAAGCTGCTAATCACGCAGTCCTGAGAAACTGCAGAAGGTAAGACGTTTAAGGCAGTGGGAAAGATGGTATTAAATGACTAAAAAGGAATACAGAATTCAAGGGAGATTGCTGAGGCTGGAGGGCAGAGGGAAAACCAAAGGAGGAGAGAATTTCAAACAGGAGAGAAGTCAATAGTATAAAATCCTGCAAGATTAAGGTTGAACAGCGTTCCTTGCTTTGGCAGTTAGAGGTCAGTTGGAGGTCACTAGTGACATTTGAGAGAGTACATTCAGGGGACTGGGCGGTGGGGGTGGGGGGAAGCAGAAAGAAGTTGTCAGTGACAGTAGGGAAGTTCATGGTGCCAATGTGATCAAAGTAAGATGGATGGGTGGCATGTACCAGTGGTAGACTTTGGTTCATCGTTTGGAAACCTTTTATGGTAGAGCTGCCCAAATCAAAACTGATGTAGTACCAACCAGATTACGGTGCCTTGTACATTATGTTTTCCTATAGATTGGTGATGCCAAGCCGGGCCTACAAAAAGTCCTTGATGCACTGGATTCCATTAAAACAAAGGTACAGTTGCATTTTCTGCCACCTCGATAGAGTACCTATGTTTTATATCCCACTGGTTTTAGGAAATTCTTTTGATCAAATTGAATAGTCTCAGTTTGACATGTGGTGTTTGGATGAACGGTTAATGAAGGTAAAATGTTGCTTATATATTCATGTAACTTTTCTTTATCCAAAAGTTGATCCTAATTCTAGTATAATTTTAATCTTGCCTTTATTTAGTCTTGTTTCCCCATCATTTGAACATTCATATATAAGAGTCAGAGAATCTCATGACTGAAAGGAAACTGAAAGATCATCTGGTCAAATTATTGACTCATTCACACAGCAGGTATTTGTTAAGTGCTTGCTCCATTTCAGTCACTTGGTTGACATAGGAGATACAATGCTGAGCATGAAGACTAATCCATCCCAAGTTTAAATTCTACAGCATAGGCATGTTTAGGTCATTGAACATCTGCTAAATACAATCCCCAGTGGCAGGCCTGGCTTCAGAAAGCTCATCCTCACTGAAGTCATGTTTATCTTCTGAAATGCTCACTTGTTACTCCTATCTGACCCCTTTGAATGATGGAGAATAAACCTGATTCAAAAACACTAATTGGAAAAGATATGTACCTTCACATTAACTCCAGCATTATTTATAATAGCCAAGATACAGAAATAGCCCAGTGTCCAACAATGGATGAATGGATAAAGAAATGTAGTTATATGTACACAGTGGAATATTTCCAGTCATAAAAAAGAAGGAAATCTTGCTATTTACGACAGTATGGATGGACCTTGAGGGCATTAAGTTAAGTGAAATGAGTCAGATAGTGAAAGACAAATATCATATGATCTCACTTATATGCAGAATCTGAAAAATAAACAAATAAACAAACTAAAAACCAATGGGTGCATAGACACAAAACAGATTGGGGGTTATCAGAGGTTGGGGGAAGTAGTTGAAGGGGGTCAAAAGGTACAAACTTCCAGTAATAAAATAAATAAGTTTTGGGGATAAAATGTACAGCATAGCAACTGTTGTTACTACTACTGCATTGCATATTTGAAAGTTGCTAAGAGAGTAGATCTTCAAAGTTCTCATCATAAGAGAAAAAAATTAGTAACCAGGCATAGTAATGGAATGTTAACTAGACTTATTGTGTTGATCATTTTGCAATATATGCAAATATCAAATCATTATGTTGTGCACCTGAAGCTAATATGTATTAATTATACCTCACAAAATGAAAAACCTGATCCTCTTTTTTTTTTTTTTTTTTTGAGAGAGAATCTTAAGCAGGCTCCACACTCAGCTCAGAGCCCAACACTGAGCTCCATCCCACAATCCTGGGATCATGACCTGAGCTGAAATCAAGAGCCGGTTGCTCAACTGAGCTGCCCAGGAGCCCCGATCTTCCTTTCTTTTGAACCTATTTTCTCTAATAGGGTTTTGCCTACCCGGAGGCTAGTTATCTTTTGTTCGTTTTATTCTCTTAGGACAGTTTTCTCTCTTCATAACAACTTTGTCGCTCTGCTTGTAACTCATTGGTGTTTGCATCTGTTGCTTTAAAAGTGTAGTGTCCAGAAAAGAAAGCAGTTATTCAGTTCTGATCCAGCCATCAGGTATGATAGCAAGGCAATTACCTCCTCGTTAAGGATACTCTATTTTGGTGACTGCAGCCTCAAATTTGCATTATTTAAGTGGCAGCAATTTCACTTTAAATACTGGATGTGATCAGTTAATAACTTGAAGGAAATTATAAGGGATAATTATGGAGGACAAGATGAGAATGGACATGTGAAAATAGTATCGTCAGGTTCCCTTGCTCATATCTGCTCGTCTGTATTTCCAAGTCAAATGTCATCTGTTAATTTCTTTTTATTTTGTTTTCTGGTGAATATGGGACCTCTCTTAAAAGGGGGGGGGAGGGGCGCCTGGGTGGCTCAGCTGGTTAAGCGTCCAACTTGAACTCAGGTCTTAATCTCATGGTTTATGAGTTTGAGCCCCGCATCAGGCTGCGTGCTGACAGCTCAGAGCCTGGAGCCTGCTTCAGATTCTGTGTCTCCCTCTCTGCCCCTCCCTTACTCATTCTCTCTCTCTCTCTGTCTCTGTCTCTCTCTCTCTCTCAAAAATCACATTAAAAAAAAGTTTTCTGGCAACCAGAAGGGAGTATTTGTTTCCTGCTTTCCTCCCATTCTGATCACGACACATAACCTGTGTGTTTGCCTAATTCCAGGGTAAGAGTGCTGACTTCGCTAACTTTGACCCTCGTGTCCTCCTTCCGGAAAGCTTGGACTACTGGACCTACCCAGGCTCCTTGACCACTCCTCCTCTTCTGGAATGTGTGACCTGGATCGTGCTCAAGGAGCCCATCAGCGTTAGCAGTGAGCAGGTCAGTTTCCTAAAGTGAGGGAGAGTATTTCATCCAGACAGAGGAGCTTGGCTTTTGGATTTGGACAGACCCAGGGTTTACGGGCTTAATCCTGCTCTTGATGCTTCTAGCTGTGGAACTAGTGTCTATAGCAGTGTGTAGCTGATAAACAGCTTTTGAGAAATATTTGCTGTTATTAGCCATAACTTTAGGCAGTGTTTACTCTGTGAAGTTGGATAATCCTGGGGATTAAATGAGAAGGGTATCTGTCACTTAAATGCTTTTATGGAAACTGTGAGGAAACTGAGGCCCAGGACAATGAGATTTCATACTCCAGGTTACACAGATTATCAGTGGTAACTCCCCGCTGACTGCTCACTCACGTTAAGAGCTTGCTGCAGTTTTATTTGTATCCGAATACCTTTCCGAAATCTTGCAAAAGTAAAAGCCATGCTTTGCAGAAAAAAGTATCAAAAACTCACTCCAGGTTGCTTTAACAACCTTTAACACAGACTCTTACTTCTCCCATACAATATAGTTTATGCAATTCAAGTTATTAATGCAGCTTCTAAGTCGCCAATAGTACCCACTGTCTGTCTGTCTCTATTCCCACACAGCTGAAATGTAGAAAATGGACATTCCTCAGTAGGATCCACAAGGACTTGGATCCTGGGTAATTTAACTGATGTTACAGTAGCTGAGGGATAATTACTGGACCAAAGAGATCAGGTTAAAGGCTGTTGATTTGTGGGCTGTTTTATTACTGCCCAAACAATCCTTCTTCATTTAGATCAAGACTTGCTTAAGGAAAGGGAAGTACCCTTTGCACAAATAGCCTCAAAGAAGTAGGAGGCTGGTTGAGGGCTGCCTGTTTCACACCGTTGGGTCAGGGAGCTAAAACAAGGTTAAAAGGGAATAAAGATCAGTCAATGTCAAGGATTTCCCAGATTGGGAAAATTCATTTATGTGTTTCTATACATTTAAGCAGAGATACAAGCCCTCACTTATCCCCTGGGGTTTGCAGATCCTGGGTCACTTTAGGTCACCTTCCCTGGAGCAGAAAACAGAACTCTAATTGGGATCTAAAATTTCTGTTAGTATTTTACATCTCAGAAGTGTTTTATAGGCTTTTGATATTTGATTTTTTTTTTAATTTTTTTTTTTAACGTTTATTTATTTTTGAGACAGAGAGAGACAGAGCATGAGCAGGGGAGGGTCAGAGAGAGAGGGAGACACAGAATCTGAAACAGGCTCCAGGCTCTGAGCTGTCAGCACAGAGCCCGACGCGGGGCTCGAACTCACGGACCGTGAGATCATGACCTGAGCTGAAGTCAGCCGCTTAACCGACTGAGCCACCCAGGCGCCCCTGATATTTGATTTTAAAATTAAAAGAGGGAAAAACAAGCTCACTGAAAATTTCCTTACAAATGACACCAACAATCTTTTGTGCATTTTCTAGAAATTGATTTGTTATCTATAAGCGTACGCATATAGGGGCACCTGAGTGGGTCAGTCACTTGAGCATCCAACTTGGGCTCAGGTGGTGATCTCATGGTTCGTGAGTTCAAGCCCACATCAGGCTCGCTGCTCTCTGCACAGAGCCCGCTTCAGATCCTCTGTCCCCCTTTCTGTGCCCCTCCCCCACTTGCACTCTCTCAAAAATAAATAAAACATTTAAAGTAAAATAAAAGTATACACATATGTTTATGTGATTATACATTTATTGAAAATCAAAGTGAAGTTTAATATTGGAAAATGCATTTCAGGGTGTAACACAAGCACATAAATGAATAGTATTGTGAAACTTGGACTTTTAGTTTTTTAATATTTTATTTTGCCTTTTAGATGCTGAAATTCCGTAAGCTTAATTTCAATAAGGAGGGCGAACCAGAAGAACTGATGGTTGACAACTGGCGCCCAGCTCAGCCGCTGAACAACAGAAAAATTACTTCCTTCAAATAAGATGATCCCGGAGCCCAGGACCAAAGAACGGACCTCTGGGTTTCCCTTTAGCTAAGCACAAATCTACCTTGTTGAATTGGACCTTGGCTGCTTTGCATCTGGTTTTCTAGACCTTTCATTTCTCACCTTATGTGCTTATTAGTAAAATGTGAAGAACCTGACCAGGTGTCATCCTTGACAGAATTGCTGTGACGGGTGCTTTGCTTATGGTAGTAGCCTTTCTGTACTGGAGAATATAGTTCAAGGAATAGGGGAAAAAATACCTTGACTTTGTTCATAGAACAGAGGGTGATGAGCATTGACAATTGTTCACAAAAATGCTAGTTTTAAAGCATAGGAAAATAGAATGAGTGCAAATCCCTATCATGAGATAAATTGAGCTATGTAATGTAAATCAGGTAAAATAGTCATGATTCTGTATAATGTGAATCAGGTAAAATAAATGTTCATGATTCCAAGATGTTATATTAAAGAGAAAATTTTAAATTCTTATATATTTGTAGCAATGTTAAATATGAATTATGTTGTAATTTAGTGACTTTTGAATTACAGAGATATAAATGAAGTATTGTCTGTAAAATTGGTATAATTATAGTTGTGATACAGAGTATATTTCCATTCAAATAATATATCATAACTTAATAAATATTGTATTTTAGATATATTCTCTAATAAAATTTGGACTTTAATTTGGGGCTATTTTATTTCCTACTGGGCAATATGTAATAATGGAAAAGCAAATGTGTACTTTTTTAAAGGTTTATTTCTTTGTTTTGAGAGAGAGAGAGAGCGCATGAGCAAGGGGAGGGGCGAAAGAATCTGTGCTGTCAACCCAGAGCCCAATGTAGGGCTCGAACCCACAGACCGTGAGATCATGACCTAAGCCGAAACCAAGAGCTGGACACTTAACTGAGCCACCCAGGTGTGCAGAGCAAATGTATACTTTTATAACATATTAATTCATTAATAATAAGCTATCATAATTGGCTACTCATAACTGTAGGAGTTTTCATAAAAGGAAAAACCTGGAAGGTCTTTTACTATTTGCCAAGTGCTGTTTTAAGTGCTTTCTGAACACTCATGTAATCTTCATGAGTGATGAAGAATGAAGGAATCTCATTCTCATATGAGAATGAATCCTGCAAGGGAAAGAAGAACTGTTTACACTAAAAGCAGCAAGGCGGAGAAAGGTGTACATGCTGAATCAATATATACTCCTTGGGAATAAAACAAAAGTCCATTTTATCTTTTAAAAAATGGAATTCAAGTGGTACCCACAAGTAAAAGAGTAATTTCAATCTTAGAAAGGTAAATTATACCCTTACAGATAAGAAGAAAAGTAAATATATGAAATAAAAATCTTCTACTCCTATGGCAGTTCTGGATTTAGCTTGTGTGCCTGGACTATGCAATGGATTTTTGGCTGATGAGTTATTCTGGAAAGCCAAATTTAACATGAACCTCAAGTTCTACACTGCATGGAATAAAACTCCTATGTTACTTGAGTTAGAAAAGTCTCTAAACTCATTTACACCCCTCACCTGCTTTACTAAAGAAACACGCTGAGTTTTATGTAGCAGAAAGATCACAAGCTTTGGAGTCTGATTTATTTCAAGGCCCCGCACTTCTCATCTCTCTGATCCTGGCTATCAAAAGAGGATAATACTCAGGATTGTGATTATTATATGAGGTAATGTCTGGTGTATAGGAGGTGCTCAAAAATACTTTTTAAATTTTGTGTGTGTTACTCTGTTAACTGTGGCATCAATTTTTCTTAGTTTTCTGGAATGAGGCTTCTCCTCTAACTCACTGTTTATTGATTTGGGTATAGAACCCCTAGAGCCAATCTTAACTAGACTTGTGTTTGTAAATTAAAAGTAAACCTACCCCAGGTCAATTGCTGAGTGGACCTCTTCTACATATAAAATGAAGAGTTTAATTTGTGCATATTTTTACATATTGGTTTTCAGTTATATACTGAATCAGAAACTTATTAACAACTGAATTCTATATATAGGTGAATTATTATGTGCTTGGTACATAACAGATGATCTCTCCAAATACTGCAATGAAAACATTTATTTCACTCGTGGCTAAAATTAAATTTAACCAGGAGATACTGTTCTCTCGATTTTTTTGAGAAAGTTTTTGTCATATTTGTAATGTGCCACAAGTTATCTTAATTTATACAAATGCTTTTCAAATGTTCCATCAAAATAGTCCTTAAAGCAAAGAAGTATATCTGCAGTACTCAGGCACACTTTGAAACATGCTATTGCTTCTTTAAAGTCTCATTTGTTATTAAATGTTTTCAAATTCTACATTCTCCTCTGTATTATACCCACATTTCGTCTTTAATTATAAAATATTTTAACTGGCTAGGGGCGCCTGGGTGGCGCAGTCGGTTAAGCATCCGACTTCAGCCAGGTCACGATCTCGCGGTCCGTGAGTTTGAGCCCCGCGTCAGGCTCTGGGCTGATGGCTCGGAGCCTGGAGCCTGTTTCCGATTCTGTGTCTCCCTCTCTCTGCACCTCCCCTGTTCATGCTCTGTCTCTCTCTGTCCCAAAAATAAATAAAAAACGTTGAAAAAAAAATTAAAAAAAATAAAATAAAATATTTTAACTGGCTTATAATTAGTAAATCAGCACTCTCGCAATGTTTATCTTGCAACTTATCACCTCTGGTCATCAGGTGTACCTCCTGGGATCCTGGTAGCCCCAGTTTGAGAAGTATAATTTCATATCAAATATTGAGAATTCTGATTATATTTATTCTTTGAGGACGATCATTAGTTTTAAATAAAGTCTGTATCACCTTAATGGATATCATAACTGGTATTAGCATGTTTACATTTTAAAAAATATATTCAAATTCCTCTTTTGCATTTTACTAAAAAAGTCCTATTTCAGTTATCATACTCCATTAGAAGAAGGGAGGAAACATACATGATATTATAGCAGGCAGAATGATTGCCTTCCAAAGATGCCTGCCTCCTTGTCCCCAGAACTTGTGAATACATTACCTTACATGGTAAAATAAACGTTACATATGTGATCGTATTAAAGATCTTGAGGTGAAGAGATTATCCTGTGGGTCCAATGTAATTACAAGGGTTCTTATAAGAGGGAGGCATGAAGGTCAAAAGCAGAAGGAGATGGGACCACAGAAGCAGAGTTTAGAGTACTGTGGAGGGATGCTGACAGCTTCTAGAAGCTGGAAAAGACAAAAATCAGAATCTCCCCTTGAGCATCTAGATAGAACCAGCCCCACTGACACCTTAATTTTAGTCTCGTAAGACTCATTTTGGACTTCTGACCCCTGGAAAGTTAAAACAACAAACCTGTGTTATTTGAAGCCCCTTAAGTTGTGGCAATTTGTTACAGTAGCAATGGGAAAATAATACAGATACTGTACCTAACATGGGAAACCCAGATGAGAATAAACTGTGGACAGCCAAAAGTTTACTGGCCCAGCCTCTGGGCCCTGGTGATTATTCCCCTTGCCCAGAATGTCCTTTCTTTCCATCCCTAATTGTGAAATCTGAACCATTCTTGGGTGCCGGGCTCTAACATCAGCTCTTATCACTGACTCCATCTCATCCAGGAGAGTTTGTGTTTTTGTGGTTTCTGACATTAATGACCTCCTTCACTTGGTGCCAAAACTGTGATGGTGTCTGTTTCCTTAACAGTATTGGAAGCTTCTGGAGGGCAGCCTGCGTTCGACCACAGGGCACTGTGTATGTAGCCGGTGTTTGGTACAAGTGTGTTGGGTGGAATTAGGAAAAGCCTTCTGAGGTGAGTAAACTTTGTCTTAGATCTGAAATAAGTGGAGTGGGTGGAGGGTGAGAAGAAGCCTTGTTCCCTACATGCCTCCATACCTGGTGGGCAAAGACAACATAGTTCTATTTGCTATGGCCCATCTCATCTTCCTTAGGACCATGCTCATGGTGGCAGGGTGGTTGAAAACTCAAACCTGTCACTAAATGGCATTGCAATATACTCTGGTTTAAGCAGGTTTTTGATATTTCTTATCTCTTCCTCCACATCAGCCCACACAGATAGTGCCCAGGTACGGGAAAGTAGGCCAGGATGGGTAAGATGTCCCCTAGATTACCTTGTTGGTCTCTGCTGTGGAGTGGCTGGCCCTGCACCAATCCGTGTCTGCTGACATGTTTCACCTGGTTTTTGGAGATGCCTATAGCTGAACTGCTCCCACCATTGCCTCTGGTTGCAAAGTCTTATACTCTCCTATTACACAGGAGGAATCACCCAGGGACAGCCTACCTCCTCTGATCCTAGGTCCCGGAGTCCTTGCTTTCCCTCATCACCCAGATTTCACCCTGAAAGACTGTGTGTGTGTGTGGAGAGGGCAGGAAACAGGGACATCAGTACCTGCAACTTTGCTCCCTTTCCCCTCACCACTTTATGTTGGTCAGAAACGAGCTTCCCTTATACTGTGTTTCCTTCTGGAAGCAACATTCATCTGGACCCTTTGCCAGGGTCACAATAGCAGACAAAATGCACAGAAAGAATATTGGTTTCACAATTGGAGAAGGTCCGTCGGAAAATATTTTAAAATTTCTGTATACATTACACCTAACAATATGCTGCCTTTGAAGGCTTCAGGAGGTTTCTTTAGCTCACTTGGTAAAATCTAATATAAAAGAAGTATTTTATGTATTTATTTATTTAAACTTTATTTATTTATTTTGAGGGACCCAGAGGGAGAGAGAGTGGGAGAGAAAGAATCCCAAGCAGGCTCCACACTGACAGCACAGAGCCCAACATGGGGCTTGATCATGACCTAAAAAGAAATCAAGAATCCAGCGCTCAATAGACTGAACCACCCAGGCTCCCCAAAAGAGGAAATTTAATTTGTGTTTCTTCCCTTTTCTCTTTTTCCTCTCTCTGTCCCTGATCCCTACCTTTATTACAAGGGAATATAGAGCTTAAATATGTTAATAAAGGTAGTATCATTACCTCTCACCTAGTATTTTTAACTATTGGTTTGGTGGAATGAAACAAAAGAGAACCCTGAAAACTCTGATGCTGAAAGCTTCATGGTCCTCCAATAATCATTCAATTTCCTTTATGTGTGTGCAACTCTAGGGTCAGGATGGTCCTTCTATGGGATTTGGGGAGAGGACCACACCATATTGGCTTGAAGTCACATCCAGCCTATCTGATGGAATTTTCTATTCTGCAGATCAGCCTGATGGCCCCACTATCAAGGACTTGTTTTGTAAATAGAGATGCCTGGAAAGGGTTTGGGAACAAGCTTTCAGCTCTCAGCTGACAGGAGTCTATGGTTACCTGTGGAGAGAGTGGGTCCAGTGTAGCATTCACCTCCTGCATACTCACCTTTATGGTGGCCGGAACCTCTAGCTTCTGGTGTCCCAACTGGTGGCCCCAGGTGTCTGAAGATTTTCTCCACTCGCCTTTGTCTTTGGGAGCAGAAATGTCCCCAGTGTTTTTAGAGAAGGTGTGGTTCTTGGTCCTCCTCTTAGAAGGATGATTCTGGCTCATTTGGCAGAGGTCAACATGCCCACCCAGGACAGGTCTCTCCAACACTCAGTCACCAGTCCTTTCTATCCCTCCCTTCACTGCACCTGGGTTTCTACGTTCTAAAAGGTTTCAAGTCTGCATGCTTTGTCTGGAGTCTATTCTCAGAAAGTTCTGGCAGGAAGAATGATGCCTTTCAACACTGAGATCTGTACATGGAACACATATATGTAGAGCTCCAAAACAATTTTTTGTTACACACACACACACACACACACGCATGCACACTGGCTGGCAATACGTGTGTTTATGATGTATAAGATTATTTACAGCCGTTTTGGTGAGCTACCTGGTTCTTTCAGGAGCCAATAATGAAGTAGAATTTAGTGCTACATCTTTTCAACGTCACTCCCCTTGCATATAATCTCAAAAATAAAGAGAAAATACAAGTATTTAAAGCTATCAAAGAGAGAACAGAAGTGAAATTTTTTTATCCTATAGTGCATAGCAAGAAAAAAGGGACTCACCAACTCTATCCTTTTTCTCCTCAAGGGCTCTGAATCTCCCTGGACTGCGGTCCCCTATCCCTGAAGCCTCCCTGGGGCCTCATTTTCTCCTCTCTTTCTAACCAGTAATTTAGTTCTATCTTCCCCTCCTCCTCCCTCCTAATTCACACATGTACACACTCGTATGTGTATGCACGCACGCATACACATGTGAACACGAACACACACTTGCACACAAGTGCACACAAAACCATCTCTTGATAGTATACTACACTTAAGCATGCAAAAAGCCAGCAAAGGAAAGTGCCTCCAGTTTCAAGATCTCCTTTTTCATAAAGGTGGTGGGAGAATTATAAATGTTTATTTTCCTTGTCACACTAGTTATTTTTAAAGCTTCCCCCATACATGTGTTATCTCTCTTGTTCTCAATGCAATAAAGTAAAAATTATTTCCATGTTACAAATGAAGCCTTGGGGACGCAGAGGAACTAGGAAACATATCTAAGTGCCCACAAATGTGGCAAAAAGGGGATGCAAATACAAGTTTTGTGTTCATGCTTTCCACTCTATAATGTGAAGAATGATACTTGATGGTGCATGGCCATCTCTGACTGTAGCAACTCCCTATCCCCAGCTCTGTTCTTTCTCTAAACTGCTGGGTTTGGGGTCCAAGCAGCAAGGAAAAGGACTCACCAGGCTTGGCTGGCCAGCCTTGTGGGAGAATGTGAGAATATGAAGTGGGCCGGGCTTTGTCTAATACAGTGTCTGGCTCAGAGCAGAGGTTCAGCTAGATTTTGAATAGCTATTACTGAATGAATGAATGAATGAATGTATTTTAAAGTCATATGTAATGAAGAGTTCTAGAGATGGATGCTGATGACAGTCACGACAATGTGAATGTCTGAACTGTAATTTGAAAGTGATTAAAATGGTAAATTTTATCACATTAAACAAATTCAAATGTAAATTATTTTTACATTCTCTACTATTTTATTATTCATTTCTTCCCTGTCGGTTGAATAGAGGCATATTTTGCACAAATAAATATTTGCAAATCTCACTTAAAAGTCGGATAGGGCCTTAAACAAGATTTTGGCACCAGCAGGAGCCAGAAAGAAGTGTGGCAAATGTGGTTGATCGTAACAGGGTGTGGAGTTAGATTGTCTACATCCATTGCCTGGCTTTTTGTCTCTTAGCTGCATGAATTGGGGCAAGTTATTTAATCTCTTTAAATCTCTATTTCCTCATCTATAAAATGAGGATTATAATGCTAGCCTTCACATAAGATTCTTGTGAGCTAATCTATGTAAGATAAATACTACCATGCTTAGTAAGCACTCAAAAAATATCAGCTACAATTAGAAGAACTATGGACCCCAAAAGAGACCAAAAATGAAAAGTCTTTAGTATGAGTCCAAATCAGATCAGGCTACTGTTCTCAAACAGTTATGACTGACTTCATCTGTCGCCCTTCCTCTCTTTCTGATCCCCGATGCCGAGGATACCATCTATATCGCATTCTTGGATAATGCCTCCAAGAATTTGTGCTGTGATCATTCTGTGAAGTCATTTTTAAGTACAGAAACCAATACAGACTAGATGGATGAAGAGCAAGCCTTTGCCCCATTTGCTTCAAAGTCTAGAAGAACCCTTATGTAACCATAAAATAAAATCCAATTGCTTCCTTACTGCATTACCTTCTGCAAAATGCACTGAAAGGTATATTTTAAAAGTGATTATTGATCAAATAAGTCACATTCATGGTCTTCCCATTGGAACCAGCAGAATGATTCCACAGCTCCTAGGCAAGGTGATATTGGAGACAAGCTCCAAACACTCAGGATTTCTTCCCCTTTTCTCTCATTTTTCCCTTCATTTTTTTTAAAAGGGGAGATGATATATCTGTTTCAGAATGACAGTTTTTACTTGTTTTACTTATCGACCATTCTGTGGGAAATTACTACTGAGCACACTTTCTTAGCTTATCTTAGTCTTGATATGACATGAAAACATAAATATCAGCTTTGAGGAAAAAGATATTTCATAGGCATCATTATTACCAGCAGGGATTAATAGAAAAAGTACCAAACAAATAAAAATAAAATTCTTTGAATAAAAGAAGAAAGTTTAGAGCAGGTAGTTTATAGCCTTTAGAGTTGGGCTGAGAGACTTCTATTCCAACTGTGTGACTTTGAAAAAAGTGCTTAGTGATTCAGTCCCGTTCCTTTGTGTATAAAATGTGTAATACTACATGGTAGAGGGTTGAGGTCAGAAGTAAACGGGATATGTACAAAGAGCATTCGTGTAGTCTGGCTCATAGAAAGCAATCAATAGATGGTTGCTCTTATAAAAATACTCAAAATAAGATCTATTTTCCCATCAAACAAAACTGAAGCCGCGACCTTACTTGAGGATCAGCTTCCATCTGGCTGACTCAGATAGCGTAAGATGGAGCTAAGAGTGTAAGGTTGGCCCGGTTGCCAAAGTGTGACCACCAGCTCTGCTATCGCTCCCTGTGAGATGATAGTTAAGATACTTGGCTGCCATGGGCTTTAGTTTCCTCATGCATTTGATGGAGATAACAAGGGTACCTATTTGTTAAAGTTATTTTTAGGATTGAAACAAATAATCTAGGAGACACCTGGGTGGCTCAGTTGGTTAAGCATCCGACTTCTGTTCAGGTCATGATCATGGTTCGTGAGTTAAAGCACCACATCAGGCTCTGCACCGATAGTGCGGAGCCTGCCTGGGATTGTCTCTCTCTCTCCCTCTCTCTCTGCCTCTCCCCCATTCACACTCTTTCTGTCTCTGTCTCTCTTTCAAAATAAATTTTAAAAATCTAAAAAAAAAAGATAATCTAGATAAAATTCTTAACACTATTCCTTGCTCATGGCAAATGCTCAATAAATGTTACCTAAGGCTATTAAAAATTCAGTGATTGAACCATGCAGCAATCCATTTCATGATGTAACAATTGGATTTTTTCCAGGCTTATGGAAATGTGGAACCACATAGGTAAATATATGGCTACTTCCAACAACCACGTTGAGGCTTTTCACTTCAGAACAAACATTGGTCATGCTGCAAGCCCAGTGGAATATCTGATTCTTCCAGGTATAGCTCAAGGAACACCCACAGTGACATCTCCAAGATGGACACTATCCAGCAGATAAATGGTCCTTTAACTGTGGAATGACAGTCCTGGAATGAGTTTGTGAAGACACGAGTCTCTGACACTTCCTTCTAATAGAGAAAGCTGTCAGAGCTTGGCAGACTCCACCATTTTTTTTTTCTAGCTGATCTAATAGAGCTCAAGCAACACTTTGTGGGGAGCATTCTCAAGCGTTTCCATAGCCTTTTCCATTATGCCAGTGAGGAAGCCTTTAGTGTATTTGCTTCGTTTCGTTTTCATTTGCCTGCCTTTCGGCCTAATCTACTGAGTAAATAAAATAGTTGCTATAGCCATTAGGTTGTAACATGTTTTTTTTTAATGTTACTTTCCTTCAAATAATTAATTTTATATCTGTATAAAAGATAATAAACTGACTTTAAACATATAGTAGTAAGATTGCTATATCCAAATTTGTATATAAATCAGGAAACATATACATTAAAGTTTAAATTTTTTGATGCTCCAATCTTAACTGACAGACATGCAGAAAGTTTGGTCTGAGATAGATTCTTTCTCTCCAAGTATTTCTGCAGATCTGAGGAGTACCTAAATTTATTTGAAAAAAAAAATTTCCTTAGGCATAATTTACTATTATTGTTTGTTAGTGGAATGGGAAACCAGAAATCCCTTCTGGGAAACCTCCATAGGTTATGAATGGAGCCCTGAGGTCTCTGACTCTGTGTCCTATCACCCTGCTACCAGTGAGGAAATGGGACAGCTGCCACTGCACCTGGGGCTGGGAACCACTCACATAACTGGAGAATTGTCAACCTTGCCGGGACTTTCAGTTTAAGCTCTGATAGTTGCATGGCCTTAATGTGGGCCTCCTTCAACCCATACAGGTTGTGATGCTGTCAGGAAAAAAGGTGCTCACTTTCTCTTACACACTATTGCAATGTCCCACCCACTAAAGAGCTGTCTGTGCTCCAAAACGATGAGAGGCACAGGTTTTCACCACACACACACACACACACACACACACACACGTTTCTAGAATGCTTCCACAGCACCGGGGCCATTTGGCCTTCAAGCAATGGGCAGCTCAGGATCCAGACTCTGTTTTACCTTGTGGTGCCTTCCCTTTCATGATTCAGTCTGTTTTTAGTCATGTGCCACTCAGTTTACATGTTTTTATAGACTTGAATCCCAGTGAAGTCAGTGTTCCTGTGTCTTTTTCAACAGCAGATTTTCAGCTTTTATATAAATGAGTTCATTCTAACAGACGTGTTGGGTATTGTCCAACTCTGCTCCTTCACAGCATGCAAGCTTAACATTCTTGTGGATTCTTTGAATGTAACGCAGTACCACAAACTGAAGGGCTTAAACAACACTTCATTGCCTCACAGCCCCAGAGCCTGGAAGTCTAAGGTCAAGGTGTTGTCTGGGTCTCTGAAGGAGCTAATGAAGAATCTGTTCTAGGCCCCTCTCCTAGCTTCTGGTAGTTCCTTGACTTGAGGTGGTATAACTCCAATCTCCATGGGGGTTCTCTGTGTGTGTCTGTGTCCAAATTTCTCCCTTTTATAAGAACATCAGTCATATTGGATTAGGGGCCCACACTGCTCCAGTATGACTTCATCCTAACTAATTATATCTGCACCTACCTTATTTTCCAGTAAGATCACATTCTGAGTAATGGAGGTTTAAGACTCCAACATATCTTTTGTTGAGGGGGAGGAGACACAATTTAATCCATAACACCATTCCAGTATCCTTTTACATAAGATGTGTGTTATATGGGAAAGTGAAATTATATTCTTCAAGATCTCCTGAATATTTCCTATTTATGGGCCTATACTTTATTTATTATTACTTCCTGCTAAAGGATTTTATGGAATATATATAGCAAGTTTTCATCACTTTAAAAGAAGGGAGAGGAGTGTCTGAGTGGCTCAGTCATTTAAGTGTCTGACTTTCGATTTTGGCTCAGGTCATGATCTCACAGTTTGTGAGATTGAGCCTCAGTGATGACAGCATGGAGCCTGCTTGGGATTCTCTCTCTCCCTTTCTCTCTCTGCCACTCCCCTGCTCACATGCACACACGTGCTCACTCTCTCTCTCTCAAAATAAATAAACATTTTAAAGTGGGGGGAATGTGCAATCTAGATCCTTTATGTGCTTAGATTGTATGTAAATTTGCCTTTGACAAGAAGTCAAAATTTTTACAGCATATATGTAGGTGCCAAATTGAAAAACCAATATAAACACTTATCAAGCTATACTCATATCCCTGATGTCTTAAAATGTATCTTATTAACAGCTTCATTTTTGGGGTGAAACAATGAATTTCTTTCCCATATTCTGTCTTTCACTGGCATGTTTGTTATTCTGGAGCCTAATTACAAGGCACATTCTTTTACCATGAGGGCAAAGCTATTTCTATATGTCTCAGAATGTAACCTACTACTACCAGTGTATCAAATTTCTATAATCTTTAAAGTTTATAAGTCCTAACTTATAAAATAACTAACTTTAAAAATAAAGTCCTAACCACTTAGTTAGCTGTCAAAAATATTTTTCATACAAAGTAAGTGGTGCATGAATTTGGTTTGTGTCAACTCTAATCTTTGAGAAGAAACAACTCACTTTCAAACTACTTTCTTTTTTTTAAAATTTCAGTATAGTTGACATACAACATTATATTAACTTCAGGTGTACCACATAGTGATTCAACAATTCTATATATTATGAAATGCTCACCACAGTAAGTGTAGTTACCATCTACCATTGTGCAGAGTTATTATAATATTATTGACTATATTCCCTGTGCTATACTTTTCATCCCTGTGATTGACTTATTTTATGACTAGAAGTTTGTACAAAATTCCCTTCACCTATTTCATCCATCCCCTCACTGCTACCTCACCACTCTGGCAACCACCAGTAGGTTCTCTGTATTCATGAGTCTATTTCCATTCTCTTTGTTTTGTTATTTATTTATTTATTTATTTATTTATTTATTTTTATTTTCAAATATTTATTTAAATTCTAGTTAGTTAAGGGGTGCCCAGTTTGTTGAGCATCCAACTCTTGGTTTTGGCTCAGGTCATGATCTCACAGTTCATGGGTTTGAGCCCCATGTTGGGCTCTGCGCTGACAGTGCAGAGCCTGCTTGGAATTCTGTATTCCTCTCTCTCCCTCTCTCTCTGCTCCTCCTCCACTCATGCTCTCAATCTCTGCCTCTCTCTCAAAAATAAAGAAATAAACATTTAAATAAACATTGCCTCATAAATAAATAAACATTTAAAAGAATTTTAGTTAGTTAACATACAATGCAATATTAGTTTCAGGAGTAGAATTCAGTGATTCATCACTTTCATACAATACTCAGTGCTCATCACAAGTTGTTTTGTTTTTTTA
Source organism: Neofelis nebulosa (assembly GCF_028018385.1). Classification (NCBI taxonomy): domain Eukaryota; kingdom Metazoa; phylum Chordata; class Mammalia; order Carnivora; family Felidae; genus Neofelis; species Neofelis nebulosa. The sequence continues at coordinate 33,521,911 of NC_080795.1, forward strand.
GATTCCACATATAAGTGAAATCGTATGGTAATTGTCTTTTCTGTTTGACTTATTTCACTTAACATGCTCTCTGGGTCCATACATGTTGCAAGTGGCAAGATTTCATTCTTTTTTATGGCTGAGTAATATTGCATTGTATATATATGCTGCATCTTCTTTGTGCATTCACTTATCAATGGACACTGAGGTTGCTTCCATTATCTTCGCGATTGTAAATAACACTGCACTAAACATAGTAGTGTATATATCTTTTTTAATTAGTGTTTTTGTTTTCTTTGTTACATACCCATAAGTAGAATTACTGTGTTGTATGGTATTTCCATCTTTAACTTCTTGAATAACCAACTTCTACCCTGTTTTCTAAGTGACTGCACCAATTCACATTGTTTCCAATAGTGCACCAGGATTCCCTTTTCATCATTGCCAACGCTTGTTATTTCTTGACTTTTTGATACAAACCGTGCTGACTGGCATAAGGTGAGATCTTATTACGGTTTTGACTTGTATGTTGAATGTTGAACATTTTTTTATGTGTCTATTGGCCATCTATATGTCTTTTTTTGAAAAATGTCTATTCAGGTCCTCTGCCCATTTTTAATTGGATTATTTCTTTTTTTTTGGTATTGATCAAACTTCTTTCTTCAGTGTTTGATATTCTGGCACATCTGGATTTCTGTTATATTTCTTTTAAAAAGAATTCTCAATGAAAGGTCCTGACTGGCTCAGTCATTAGAGCATGTGACTCTTATTCTTGGGGTTGTAAGTTCGAGCCCCACATTGGGTATAGAGATTACTCAAAAATAAAATCTTAAAAAAAATTCTGTCAATATTTCATATAATTTTTCTTTGCTCTTCAAGGACAGGAAGCAAAGTGTTAGACTTGTTCTGAAATGACCTGGGCAGAGATATAGCCAAAGTCTACGCTATTGATACAAGTCAAATTTGATCCTTAAGTAAAAGATCATAGGAACTAATGCATTGGTCCAAAAAGCAGCACTTCATTGTATTTTGAGTTACCAACGAGCACTTATTGGATGGATCAGGGAACACACTCAAATTTGGAGCAAGAAATGGCCTAGAATATAAATTTCTGCCCAAAAGAGATAATAATGAGTAGGTGAGTCTATCAGGCAGACTTCCTTACAAACTAAACTAAAGGACTACAAAGAGGATTGTCTAATAGAGAAAAAGGAAGAAAACAGCACACAGGATCTATGAGACAAAGACCTTGAAGGCTAGAAGAAAGGAGGGAGAAGTTGGTCCCCAGAGCTGTTTGCAGCTCTGGGTCTCCATCTCTGTCCCTTTGTGTGAATTCTTACCTTCCCTTTGCTTCAGGAAGCCTAAGTTTTTACTTTCCTTCTTATAATCCAAAGTGCCTGACATACACAGAGGTCGATTTATCTGTGAATATTTATTGAGCCCCTCCTATTAGGTGCTGGACTCTCAGTTAAAGGCTTCCAGTCTTCCAGGAGTGCACAGGAGAAATCTTTTATGGATTTAAAAATCTAAACAAGAGACCACTTATATGTGTCTCTTCCAGTAATATAGCGGCAAAACTATGTAGTTTTTATTTCTGTATTCCTGAAAGACTTTGTAAATGGATCACAAATGCATTTTGAACCAGAGGTGCAGGGATTTCTTCCCCCATGTGTCAAGCTCATATGAATGACATGTGACATACAGTCATAGCTAAGATGGAATGGAATGGTATTTCGCAGAATTCTAAGAATTCCTACATAATTGCATTACTTCTCTTCTTCAAAATAAACCTAAGTAAGAAATAAAGTGATATGTTATAGTTATGTGATGAAGTTTTTGCTAGCACAGATGATGGTATTATATTTAATGGCTGGAGCTGGAATTTAGTTAGAGCATGCATTGTTTCCCTGATATGTTATATTAGGGAACTAGCTTTCCTGAGCCTCAATTTTTGCCATCCAGATAATAACCATAAAAGACCTTTTGTTAAAACTAAAAAATGCAAAATGAATGCATTTTAAAGTACTTAGCATAGTGCTAAGCACATGACTGATCAATAATTGTTCACTTCTTTGGTTTCCTTCCTCCCTTCCCTTCTTCCCTTCCAACTTTTATTATCTATAAGATCACACGCAGTCTTAAAAAGCCTACTTTCAAATTTTGCCTCAGGAACCACATCCCCACACTTAAATGGCAATGGATTTAATTATGCTGAGTCGGTCCTACTTCATGTGACATTCATTTCCTATATTATACATACTGGCTGACTTAAATACCAACCAAAGTGAAATCATTTTCTTGATGTGTCATAGATAAGCTTTCAGATGAAGCATGATGAAATCACATTTGGCTCTACTCTTTCTATACAATAATGCGGTTGGAAAATAGGAACTATTTCTCTTCTGAAATGGGACCCCAAAAGTATACAATGTACAGTTACTTCTTGTTTGTGACAGATGTGGATCTCTTCAGTGACAAAATCTGCGCCATACTTCAGTATTCGTTGGGCCCCTGACAGCTATCTAGTATTCTCAGACCTCTTATTTAAGAATCAGCTCTCACAGCATCTCCGTGTTAGGCAGCTGCCTAATTGACTATAGCAATATTTAGTTAAAGATGAAAATTAAAGAAAAAATATTAAGAAAATACTTTTAAAATGGTCTTTTGGTACTAATTAAGACATGCTATATTTGCTTCAGAGTCAGAACATCTGAGGTCCAAAGCAAGGATGTGCTTGCTTACTATCTGTTCACACGTGGCAAGTTATGTCAACCAGTTCAGCTACAGGTCTGTGTCTTCGTTCACAACAAATCTCCTCAAAGGGCTCTCTACTTGCTATCTCCACTTCTTCATTCCCTTCGCTCCTTTGCTGTCTCCAATCAGCTTTTTGTCTCCATTGAAATGATACTATTTAAGACTACAAAGCACCTGATATAACCAAAGCAAACTTTCTCTTCTTTGTTCTCATCTTACTTGGCATTTTGATACATTTTATGCAATGGATCGCTCCTTCTTTTTGCCGTTTTTTGTTTTGTTTGATTCAATGCTTACTTCAGTTGGCTTCAATGATACAACACTGCGCTTTCCTCCCAGTTCACTGCCTATCCCATATTTGCCTCATCTGCTGGCTATTTTTTCTCTACCAGACCTCCTACTGGGTTCCCCATAGACTTAATTATTGTCCATTTCTCCTCTAGCTACACTTTCTACCTACGTGATCTCATTTAGGCAGCTGTAAAGGCTACCCACATGATGAACACTCCCAATTTTTTACCCCTACTCCAGACATCTACCCTGAAGCACAGCCTCTACTGTCTATTCAATTTTGCCAGTTGGATGTCCAAGCGGTACCTTAAACTTTAATATGATCAGCAAGACCAATTAAGCTTATCTCTTCAATCTTCTCTTTGCTCAGCTCTCTCAAGAACAGCAAATGGCATCACCTCCCATCCAGTTACTCGCTCAAATCAAACACTTAGAAATCTCATCAGATTCTTCTATCTCCAATACTTTCAATGCAACCCTTGTCCAAGTCATTATTCTATCTTTCCTGAACTACTGTATTAACATCTCAACTTGTCTTCCTGCCTCTGTTCTGGCTACTTTGTTGCTTATTGTTCACACAGACACCAGAGTTTTCAACCTAAAGCATAAATCAGACCCTGTTACTCCCTTCCCTGAAACTCTCAGATGACGTCCCATGGAATTGCCAAGGAAATCCAAATTCTTTACCCTCTTCTTAAGGCCCTTTGTAGTCTGGTTTTGGCCTGCCCTTTTGAACTCATTGCCCTTTTCCTACTTTACTTCATTCTAGTACGCTCCCTTTTTTGTGCTTCAAGGACTTTATACTTGCCATTCCATCTCTTTGGGATGCTTTTCCCTGAGATTTTCAAATGGCTTTTCCCTCTCATTTGAAGTCTCAGCTGAAAAGATGCCATTTTATAAAGACCTAACCTTACTATCCTAGTTAAACTAGCCCCTCCAATACCCTGTGGTGACTCACCCTTCATTTCTTCTATCGGTTTTGTGATCAATGGAAAAAAAAACTCCAGATGATCTAATTGATTTTTTTTTTAAGATTTATTTATTCATCTTGAGAGAGAAAGAGTGCGTGCGTGCACCCGAGCAATGGAGGTACAGAGACAAAGAGAGAGATTCTCAGACAGGCTCTGCACTGTCAGCACAGAGTCTGACCTGAGGCCTGAACCACCAGATCATGAGCTGAGCTGAAATCAGGAGTCAGTTGCTTAACTGACTGAGCCACCCAGGTGCCCTGATAATAGATTTCTAAGGTACAATGCATCCTAAACATTCTGCAAATCTATAACTTTATGAGTAGATGGATTAAGAGCATATAACATCTAGAGGTGCCTGGGTGGCTCAGTCGGTTAAGAGTCCAACTCTTGATCTTGGCTCAGGTCAGGATCTTGCAGTTTGTGAGATGGAGCCCCTGCTCAGCCTCTGTGCTGACAGTGTGGAGCTTACTTGGGATTGTCTATCTCTCTCTTTCTCTCTCTGCCCCTTCCCTGCTCATGCTCTCTCTCTCTCTCTCTCTTTCAAAATAAATAAATGAACTTAAAAAAGAAAAAAAAAGTCAGTTATTGGTACTTGAGGTTGTGCCAGAGATGGAATATTAAAAAAAAAAAAAAGAGCATATAACATCTAATTCAATACAAATTTATCTAGGACAAATCTAGAAGGATAAAAATTCTAAATATCCATTCTGAAACAGTAGCCTGACATAAGAATACTGAGTAGTTACTACATAGTTATCATCCAACCTCCAGAAAATATAGTTTTATATTAAAAAGTAAAATTAAAGATATTCTTTAATTAAGGGCATTCTGGTTGTAATGGAGCATGCTTTTTATTTTTTACCCATATACTCCAGTATCACACTTATTTATATTCCAACAGTTTTTGATTGATGCAAGTTGGTAACCTCAGAAAGAGCTGATTTATATTTGTGCAGGATTCAGCAAAGTTCTTTTCCAGTGGTACTTAAATGTCCTCATCCCAGAGGGAAATAAAGTGATAGACCAGTATGGAAGCATTTTCAGCTGCAGAATTTAGAAATGTGTCCTCCAAATCATTAGGTCAGTAAGGTGTTCATTGAAAACCACAAAAGGACTCCAATATCAAAATGTGAACAAGTCTTCATTGTTTTTGCCTGAATATATTTAGCACACAATTTTCTGGGAAGGTAGCCAGGGTGGAGTTGCCATAACTAACAACACATTTCCTTTAAATGTAAAAGTGGAAGTGATTACAAAAACTATTTGTGAGGCTCCAAAGACATATTGGATATTGCTGCATAATGCATTTGTCCCATGGAACTTGAAATGCTTTCTACCATGCTCTCATTAAGCCCCAGTTGATTATTTTGTTCATCAATTAGATAAAGTTTTAGGACTATATTCAACTTCAGAATGTGCTTTCTTGATACTAATTATCCCATTCGCTCATGGTAAACGGAAGAATAATATCTATTTAACATGCTAATCATGTATTGTTTCTTATATGATTTTTCTCATCAGGTTAATGGCTTGAAGTCATCAGGGACAGGATTTGTCTCAAAGAAAAAGCCTTAGCAGTCTGTGGAGATGTGAGGAAGAACTACGGGCATCTACAGAACTGCAAGTGGAGGTTGGGTTAGTGGCTTCAAGAACTGCTGTACTTTCTACTACGTAGAGCTTCCTGGAGAAACTGTGAGGGTAGATGAAGAAACTGCAAAGACGTTTCTCTTGTATTAAAACAATAGAAAATATAAAATGCTATACTATGAATTAGATTTTAAATTTTCATTAGCCAAACTAACTAGCCATATTGAATCAATCCACAGAAACATTTCAGAGAAGAATAACTGGTTTTATACGTGTGTGGCATTCAATACAAAAATTATTCATCCGTTATTTCATCCATCTGGTATTTACTGAGTATCTGTGATGTACAAGGCACTATGTGAGGTGCTGGAGGAAATGATCAAGAAAGCATAAAGCTTGACTTTAAAGCAATTTGTCATTTGCAAAGCCCAAACTTCAATGTCAATGAGCATCGACTAAACATAGAAGATGGTTTTCTAGATTGACTAAAAGAATCTCAAACTGCTTCCGCTGAAAAAAAATTTCTCTTAGATACCTCAGTAAAATAATAAGGGAGAGAAATGTGTTGAGCTAATAATACAATAGGATTTGAGAAGCTTGGCCTCAATCATGCTTGAAAAGTTTTAAAAACCAGCAGACAGTTCAATATTCTGTTCAGATAAAATAACAGATTACTTACAAAAAATAAAGACATAAATAAGCCAGACTACTTGCCAAGCCTCATGTTTACTCATTTTGTATAGTTTAAGATCTAAGAATGCTGAAAAGAAACAGTATTTGTCTTAAGAGGCAGTGCTGTTTCAGGTTCAGCAAGCATTTACTGAATGCCTACCATGTGTCGCACTGTTTCCAAGACATTTTCCATTCTATTTGTGTAATGTAAGTAATTTACTCAATTTCCATGAGTCTCAGTTACCATCTGTAAAACAGAGATACTAATAATACCTTCCTCATCAAATTGTTACAGAGATCAAATGAGATATCATGATAAAACACTTGGCAGAATGGTTGGCATATAGGAGCTTTTCAGTAAATGTTTGTTGAATCTGAATCTGAATCACATAATTTCCCACATTATTCTTAATAAGACTGGAGGACCTTTACAAAATCTTACGTGTTTTAAAGCTGAAAATTCTTCTATAGCTTTATTTTTATATTTTTTTAATTTTTAAAAAATATTTATTCATTTTTGAGAGAGAGAAAGAGTGCGAGCAGAGAAGAAGCAGAGAGAGAGGGAGACACAGGATCCAAAATAGGCTGCAGGCCCTGAGCTGTCAGCACAGAGCCTGATGCAAGGCTCAACCCACAAACTGCGAGATCGTGACCTGAGCAGGAGTTGGACACTCAACCCACTGAGCCACTCAGGTGCCCTTCCATAGCCTTATTAAAAATACATATTGTTAGAGATGCAATTTTTTTTTTGGCAGAAGAACCAATATAAAGAAAATGATAGCAAAAATCTGGAAGTAAAAATAAATTATAGCTTGAATTACAACCTTTTAGACAAATTATTCTTAACTGTACTTGGAAGGATTGTATATTCCCCCAGGCACTTAAAAGGGGCATAATTTTTCATATCTTTTCTCTAATATGCACTGCATTAAGCTCAGAGCTATTTAAATGGAGCATTCAGGCACATTCTCCATTTAGGTAATAAGGTTTAAGTCTCTTATAAATAAATCTCTTATAAATATATTTATCCTGTAGGTGACAAAATCGATCAATTTCATTTCATAAACATGAAACAAATGTACCAACATATTATGTGGCATAAGTGTTGACAATTCTGTGGCTATATACAGATCAAATTGTACTTTTATTTATTTTAAATTTATGTTCCATCTGTTTCTGAAAGGCTTGAGTGTATGGAACACAAATAACTTAAAATTGCATAAGACATTGAAACATAACACAAATAAATCAATAAATCCCATCAAAAACCTAAGTAACCTGTGTTTATCAGGTTTTGGGGGAATGTCTGCTTGTTTTCTTGAGGGGAAAAATAGACTCAACTTTCTCTCATCCATTCTCATTTTCTTGGAGTCTCTTAGGGAACATAGAGCTATTCAGGCTGCTGCTAACAAAGTACAGTAATCCATTTGGTGAGGGAAGGTGGAGGACCCACATTTGGCTCACAGCAAAGATGTGCCATTGAAGCCCCACTGAGGTGTATTGTTAATGTGGATTTGATAACAATGAATAATAATATTTTAAAATTATAGATCTAGGGGCACCTGGGTGGCTCAGTCAGTTAAGCATCCGACTTCGGCTCAGGTCATGACCTCGCAGTTCAAGAGTTCAAGCCCCGCATTAGGCTCTGTGCTGACAGCTCAGACAGAGCCTGGAGCCTGCTTCGGATTCTGCGTCTCCCTCTCCCTCTGCCCCTCCCCCACTCACGTTCCGTCTCTCTCCCTCTCTCTCAAAAATAAAAATAAACATTAAAAAAAAATCAAATTACATATCTAGAATTATAAATATATTTAAGAAAATAGGTAGAAAATTAAGAATATAGTAATAATATTAATATATTTGTGAAAATAGCTCTAGAATTTTATATTTGACTAGACGAAATTTTCTACCATGGTTTATTATATATAGCAAACTACACTCCAAATGATGATTCTTTCCTTTTCTTTCTGGAAGAATTATTTTACTAAAAAAAGCAGAATTGCGTATTTTTCATTCATTCAGTCAGCCATTTCTAAAACCAATATTTAGGGTTTTTTTGTTTTTAAGTGTTTATTCATTTTTGAGAGAGAGAGAGAGAGCCCTAGGGGAGGGGCAGAGAGAGAGGGGACAGAGAGAGGGTCTGAAGCAGGCTCTGTGCTGAGAGCAGACAGTCTCATGTGGAGCTCAAACTGACAAACCACAAGACCATGACCTAAGCCATGACCTAAGATGCTTAACTGACTGAGCTACCAGGCACCCTTACAGCCAACATTTATTGAACACGTATACTGAGCAGTAGCAAACACACTGAGGATGTAACGAGGAGCAAAACATAGTAGGTGGCCTCAGGGAGTTTTTGTCTAGTTGGGAAATGAAGATGTCAACAGACTTTACAACACAACCTGGTTGGTGCTATGGGAGGAGGGGAGGAACACTTCATACAGATGAAATTCAGGACTCTAAATGAGAGGATACTTTGAGGAATAGATGGCGTGAAGTTAGTTTTCACCAGGAAGGGATACCTATAGCAGTCATCTTAGTTCATGCAACAAGTTCAAAATACTATGGTGGCAAAGAGGTAAGCTGGAGTTGGGTTTAAAATGTTCACCTAGTTCATACTAAAGAATCAGCCTAATCCTAAAGTCAGTGAAGAACCACTGGAGAATTCCGACATGTTCATACCTGAGTTTTAGAAATATTTCTTCGACTGCAGGTAGATAAAATGGAAAATGTAATGGAGTTAGGAAAGGAAGAGGCAGTCACAGAAATGCATGGGGGAAATAAAAACCTTAAATAAAAGAATGGTTGTAGAAATGGAGATGTATAAGACTGGATTCTACAGTAGGGGAAACAAGTCTAAGATTCATTAGGCACAAGCCCAGGAAGAAATTTATTCTTTTACAGTGATTCCCAGATCCTGATTCCTCTCCTATCATTAACATTCAGTCTAAACTCATCAAGTATCATCAAGCAAAAAAGCAGTTCCTGTTTTGTCCTTATCAGCTATTATCTCACTCCTTTGCTCATTTGCCAGTCCCTCTCCATTACCACTATGGTTCTGAAACAGAAAATCTGGAAACATCTAAACAACTAGTACTTATCTCTTATTGAATTCCCACAGGCACTCAGAGATGTGATGCTGTGAAAAAAAATATGATAGATTTTTACTTAAATTTACCTAAATTTTTACTAAAGAAAACCAGATCTAATACTCGTGATAAAAATAAGAAAATATAAAAAGGTACATAGTGTTAGAAACAAGAATGCTCTTGCAGTTAACATCAGAATAACTACCAGTTTATGCATATAATTTTTTTCAGCTCTTAAAAATGTCAGAAGTAGGGCTAAATAATAAAGCAGAATGGACAAAATGTTGATAATTGGTGAAGCTGAGTGGTTGACTATCTTATTTACTCTTTTGGGTATGTTTGAAATTTCCATAATATAACATTTTTTGAAAACATTATGGCAGTTTTATGTGTGATGAGTATTCATAACTGGAAAATCATATTTTAATTTCATCATATTACTTGATCAATTTGGATTTGTGGGTCTGTGGTATTCACCTGGTAAGCCATTTTACATTTATATATTTATCTAAGTCCTAAATTTGTTTCAAATTATTGATGAAGCCCATGACATATACTAGAGTGATCTCTTCATCCTAAAAAACAAGATATGTTTCCCCAAATAAAATAACTGGTTATTTTCACAAATTACTAAATATATAATTGCTTTTCACATTTTGCTTCCTAATGAAATTTTCAAAGTGGTGATGATTTATTATTATTGCTTTGTAAGTCAAAAGGGTTTATGAAAAAATTCAAGGCAAAAGTCATCTAATTAAAACTAAAGGCAAGATGGTATGAAATATTTTTTTTTTCTTTTTGTCAGAAAACATTTTAAAACAAATTAAAGAAGACTTAATGTAAATGACTACTCTCAAATGTATTCTGCCAGTAGCCAGATTCTATGCACGTTGGAAAAGAGAGAAATGATAAACTAGATTCTTCTTGAGGCCTAGGAGATTCAAATAGTCTATAGTTGTTCCCTTTCCCAATTTTTAATCAAGAATACAAGTAAACAGTGATGTAATATTGGAACAATGCCCAAGCCAAGGGAAGATCCCCACCCAGGTTACAAATGAATTGGATCTGAAGAGATTGTGCTGGAATTCAGAAAGCATTTTCTCATGGACATAATCTTTCTCACGATGGTTTGGATCCCAGAAAAGTTCACAAATTTATTTAGCATGTAATAGATTTGCAATGTGTTCTGATGATGCTAGCAGCATATAATGTCGGTGTATTGCAATATTCTGACTCAAAAATAACTTCCTCTTACCCCAGGAGTAAAACTGAAACCCAAAATTACTCTCCCACAATCCCTTTTGTGCTGTGCCCTCAGCTTTCTATCACCCCTTTCCCCTCAGCCTCTGTGCTCCAGTCACACTGGTTTTACTTGAGATCCTTGAATAAGTCAGATATGTTTCCACCTTAGGGCATTGACACTCATTTCCTCACTTAGATGCTATTCTTTCTGATTTTAGCAAGACCGTTCCTTCTTGTTCTTTGGACACTCAAAAACAAATGTCACTGGTTATCCCTGCCTAGTAGACTCACCTTAACTATTAGATCTTTCCTGACACCCAATGCAAATTAGCCACCTAGTCGTTCTATTCTGTTTTCCTGTTTTAATTCCTTGTATAGCTCAAAAAATTTACTATTTGATACTTTCTTGTTAATTTCCTTGTATATTATATATGTCCCCCGGCTAGTACGTAATCATTGCTTCCCACAGCCTAGAATAATGACTAATCCTAGTAGGTCATCAATGCATGAGTCAGTGAATTAAAAAACTAATCCTACGGAACTACTGTAGGTGGTAACAGAGGCTCTGTTACCAGAATATTCATTCAGAGTTACATCGTAGGGAGCCAAGACCACATCTTCTGTTTCATCCTTGGTGGTTTCAAGGCATTAGAGCTGTCTCCAGCATTCTGATATAAGGGAAGCAGTGTTAGAGTCCTGCCACTGAATATAGGGTTGGTGGTGGGATGGTGTGATAATTAAGAACAGCACTGAGGCTGATCGAGTAAAGATGGTAGAGAGCCCTTGGGAGTTTTCTCTCCTCATTTGCCTCTCCCTTTTTCTCCCCTTCATTCTCACTAAATAAGAGCATGGCCAAGGCAGAAGCCAGCTACCAACATTAACTGGCCAGCAATGGATAAATCTCCCCTTTGTCCTTATCTCCTGCTCTTCTTCTTTTTCTCTCTTCCTTCTCTCCACGTGCCTCTCCTATTTTCTTCTATTCCTCAATCCTTTTTCTTGCAACCTTCAGTTGGTGCTGCTGGTGGTAAAGTTGGAAGCTCAGAATGTGCCAAGCACCATGTCTGGCATGCAGTAAGTACACAAAGAATGCTTGTTGACTGACTAAATTAATGAATTGACAGATTCCATTCTCCAGCCAATGGAACTTTAGAAGCGGATTATTACAGTATATGCCAAGTAGGACAGAGTCTGAAACTTCGCTTAAATCAAAATGGATTACTTCTCTGACTTTCTCTAAGCAATAACAGATTTGTCACCTGGCTACTGAAAGGACTTTGATTAGTCGAATATGATGATTTTTGTGTGTGTGTGAAGCTGGCAGCCTTTATTAGAAATTCAATTTTAAGAGATTTAAAATGAAAAGTTTCAAGTAGAAAACACTATGAATTCTATCGTTTTAAAAGAATAACTTCTCACACTAAATAAAATTATTTCTAAATTCCTAAATTGACTATTTTGGTTACTTTAAGACATCTTTTTTTCCTTTCAGGAGAATTCCTTCACTAGATGCTTAGTGTTACAGTCTTTTCTGACGATCATTAAAAGAAGGAAAATTCAATGATAGAGTTTAGTGGTACAGTTGACTCTGTTTCTGTATCAGAAATAATTTGCCCGTATGAACTCATGACGCCAGTCTTATTCATTTGCTCAGATGCATTCTTCAACATATCTATCTTTATTTTCTAGCACCACGTGAGACAAGGAGTTGCTAGTTTAGCAGGTCTCTTTGTCTCCATGCTTGTGACAAGGATGAATTACCTGACTCTGTGCCAGGGAGAAGACTCCAGCTCACTTAGCAGCCTCTTTGCCCTTGGATTCTCACATAGTGACATCACTGAGAAGCAGCTGCCTCAAGGAAGTCGTGAAGGAGGTAGGAATCATCAGGCCTGCTGAGTTTTCTGGAATAACGGGCAGACTGAGGGCCAGTCTGCAGCAAAGTCTTGTATGCAAAATTTCTCTTAAAAATAGTGAGAAAATACTATGAAAAGCCACATTTACTCTGATCTAGAATTCAAGCAAATTTCAGTGTTTGAGACTTGGATAAAGTCTCAGAAATCGGAAAATGGGACTCACCATAATCTTTAGGCTTCTATCCACAACAATTTTTAAAAACTGCTTTTGTGCATTCTTGGGTTTCACATGATTCTCCCACACTTACCCTGTGAATAAAAGAGAACTCTGAAAGAAGTTTAGGAATTGACGTGGTCACCTGGTTGTTACCCTGGCATCCATTCTTCCTCTCCTGTTCAGCATAGTAGCCTGTGCTCAGGTGGGGTTTACCTTTCTACCAGGTCCAGTGGGGAGCTGTGATTGGTCCAAACCCAGGTCAGCCCCACCCCTCTGGCCACAATGATTGGCTAAGGAACCCAGGTGTAGGCCAATCAGAATACGACATTTCTCTGTACCCCGCGGATTGATTCCCAAAGGGCAAGGGGCCCAATTAAAATTTTCATTAAGAAGAGATTTGCTTGGTGGCGCCTGGGTGGCTCAGTCTTTTAAGCTTCCAATGGCTCAGGTATGTTCTAGCCCCGCATTGGTCTCTGTGCTAATTTAGAGCCTGGAGCCTGCTTCAGATTCTGTCTCCTTCTCTTTCTTCCCCTCCCCTGCTTGTGCTCTGTCTCTCTCTCTCAAAAATAAATAAACATTTTTTTAAGTTGTTTTTTTTTGTTTTTGAAGAAGAGGTTTGCTTGCTTTTCAGAGAGTAACTCAAAGAAATTATCTCTTCCTGAATATTGTGATATATTGCCAATGTGACATCTGGAATGCATGAACCATTTGCGTCTTTGAAGGGAGTCATCTGAAGATAAAGCTAAAATATAGAGGAAGACACAGATGAAGGAGAACAGGAAATGGAATAGAAACACTGAAGGCACCAGTACCTGGTGACTGATTCAACTTGCTGTTACTGTTTAAGCCACTTTGGGAAGGGTTGTCTGTGACTCACAAGAAAACACTCTAGATGGCATATACATTAACTGTGATACTTCTCTTAATTTTCGTTTATTGTTAACATGGATCAGAGTTGCACAAATGATTCATGCAAAGAAATTCTTTGGTTTGAAAGGTCAAATCTACCTTGAATAGAACCTAAGCAGGGCCATAATTTAATATTCAACGACTTTGACACAGGATTCTGCACATCAGTAAAAAAGATTTTTAATTGAGTTTCTCTTATAAGTGTATCTCAGGTTTCTTCTTAACATAAATATATAGTTCATCCAATGTTAAAATAATTACACCAGGCAACCAGTCAGAACACTTAAAAATGATTGAATATATGTTCAGAGAGCAACAATTCAAGATCTTTTAGGAACTTTGTTTTGCCTTGACAGAATTAAGTATCAATCTTCTCGGGAAGTAACTATGAAAGATCAATAAGCACATTAATTAGAAGGGTCTCTATTAAGAGAAAAACATTGGATAATAGTTGCTGTGGTGTAAAAACATTAGAATGTATGTTTTACAAGTAAATAGTCAAGTTTAAAATATCTATGTCTCCTTTGTGTAGAAAATTAAAGTTAAACGGGAAAATGAATCCTAAACTGCTACTTTAGCTGAAATATAGCAAATAATTGAAATCAATTGAAGCTTCAATTGCATCCTACTCTGTGAATGCATTTGCTTGCATCATTACTCTTGGGGTGGAAAGAAAAAGCTGACTTAAGTAGCTTTACAGAAATTGCTTAATAATTAATTCACCTTTTCAAAAGTGGCCAGAGCACTCAACGAGTGAGATAAACTCGAAGGATAACAAAATTGAAGCAGACGTGTGTGTTATGGGTAATCCTGACTGATCTTAGTTTGTTTCTTCTTTTCTCTGTAGAATTGGATTCGTAGTCATAACAGGCAACTCTGGCTTTCATTTGTGTGTTGTTATTGCATTTCATTTTTGTCTAATGAAAAGTGTTCTATAAAGTATAACTCATCCCCCCTCTCAGGCCTAAGGGTGCTGGCATAAAAATTAGTTTTGAGGATTAATTAATATCTGTAATGATGCTGAAGAAACTGTTGGTGGTTTGCACTACTATTGCTGTGGTTATGAATATGTTTTGCTTGTAACTGGTCTCCATGTCTCATGCATGAAACTACTCAAACTGACAATATTCTATAGTTAAGAGATAGACTGAAAGGCCATTGAGTATTGTAGTACAAGAAAGCAGAATACTAGAGTCACTATGTTCCTGCGAGTCTTAGTTTTATATTTTGGGCTAGACACTGCCTGGCTAGCTGAATAAGAAATAGAATAGTAGAATAAGAAGTTATATTTCAAACACTGGGATAATGTTAATGTTTTTATTTTGGAGGTCTCAGTAAATATGCAGTACCTACAATAGTTCTGGTAATATAACATGCACTTAATGAATTCTTGCCAAATAAATTAATTAGAATCACAATGAATGTATTGCACTTACTTACTTAACATACTCTGTCTATTTTCACCAAGGATTTGAGCAGGTTTAAAAAATACACCCAATAGAAAGTAGCTAAAATAAATGAATGAGAGAATGAGGGCAAGGGAAATGTAGGCAGGAAAAAAATAAATATGTGGTAAGAGCGGTGTATGAAAATGCATATGTATAGTTGCTAAAGGTTGTCTCTGTGCTTCCTAGTGGCCAAAGCAAACAAGGAAACAGAACCAATTACGTAGAATTCGGTGTTCTTGAGATAAAACAAAAAGAATTAGTCTAAGGAGTCTCAGTCTTTTCTGAACAAAAGAACTGGGAATAATTTCTGATGGGTCTTCATTTGTATAACAACCATCATCAACATTGCCAGTTTTACAGTGAAGCAAAATAATTCATAAAGGTCCAAAGCACACAATTTAAGCATATAGTTCTTTGGTAAGGAACACTTTACTGTGATTACAAAGGGAACTTAGTTTGGGATCAGATACATTGATATGAATCCTAGTTCATGTACTAGATGTGCCACTTCTGTAAAATGACAATAATCAATAGCAAGATATGACACTGCTATAAACACACAATTAGGTAAATGCCTGAGTGCTCAAGGATTGGTTGTTTTTATTTACATTGTCTGTTTTAGTCCAGAGAAAACAGAATAACTAGAGAATCGAATATATGTCTGCCAGGTATTTCTCTCTAAGTACTAGCTTTCAGGCCTTTCTTTATAAGTACTAACTTTCATAATGAGGCTCTTATTGAGGAGTTGTGCAAGTGAAGGCTGAAGTTGTCATCTCTGCCAAGATCCTGAAGAGCAGATAGGTAATTGATTATTGATCAAGAGGCAGACGGTAGGGGTGAAGTTTTCTCACTACTAGGAATACCTGACATGAATGGCTACCACCCCACAGAATGGTAGCAGAAAGGTGGGCAACAGAAGTACCCACCAACCAGAGGCGGTGTCAAATCTTCCTCAGAAAACAGCTCTCCCTCTGTTCCAATGTGTGGGTCAGTAGTGACTAAGTCTCCAAAGTTCTGGGCCATACATTATGACTGCTAACAATTTGCCCTGGGCATGTTTCAAAGCAAAAGTTATACCGTTGTTCATGTGGTCACAGAAATACTTCACAGGTAGGCAGCCACAGAATATCCAATTTTAAACAATATAGCTAAATAGTAAAGCCTCTCAGAGAAGAGATGGGTTGGATAAAAATCAGTATTCATTTGTTTGATAATTTTTGCCATTATGGTCAGTCTATAAATAGGGCTTAAATGTAGAGGCACTCATAAAGAAGGAAGGGCGAGTGGCAAACAAAAATTTTGTTTTGTTCCGATTTGCAGTTAACTTTACTCACCTGTCCAGGATAGAGTTTGGCTGTTGTTGGAATAAAACTCGAGACTTCTGGAGAAGGAGCCCTAGTCCTCTGCCTCCCTTGTGTCCATCTCTCCAAGACCATGACTCTTCACTCTTCTGGGGAAAACTGACATTTTGAACTGTGATATGAGTTTCAGATCTCAGCTTTAATCCTGACTTGGACAGATGCACATAAGCAATGTGTCACACACAGTCTTGTGGAATTGGAATGCTGGGCACAGAGCAGGCAACTGTTTCCTCGCAAAGTTCTTGAAGACAAGGTGAAAGAAAACTCGCTGAGTCCAAAATGTTGGTTTCAGTAGGAACAAAGCAAGTACTAATCTGACTCAGAGGGAGAATCAATTTTAATGAATGTGGAAACAGTCTCAAAACGGAACACATCTGAATTACTTACAACCCACTGACTTTAAAAATCACGAAGGGGGCGCCCGGGTGGCTCAGTCGGTTAAGTGGCCGACTTCGGCTCAGGTCATGATCTCGCCGTCCGTGAGTTCGAGCCCCGCGTCCAACTCTGTGCAGACAGCTCAGAGCCTGGAGCCTGTTTCAGATTGTGTGTCTCCCTCTCTCTGACCCTCCCCTGTTCATGCTTTGTCTCTCTCTGTCTCAAAAATAAATAAATGTTAAAAAAAAAAATTTTTTTTAAAAATCACGAAGATTAAAACCCATCCAATGACCTTTAAAAATTGAGTCAGCAACTTAGAAAATACTATCTCTATGTTTATGTTGTACAGGTAACCTGGCTTTCCAAATGGAGGGGTCTTTCAGGGAGGCTTATTATCTTTTGAGAAACAAGTGAAATTTCCCACGAGATGCAAACCTGTGCACAGATCTTGCAGTATTTGCTGAAAGGTACTTAGCATAGAAGGAGGACCTACAAATTAGCTCATAAGAAGAAAGCAAGTGATTACACCCCATTCCTCTGCATCACTGAAATATTTATTAGAGCTGTAAGAGGACACAGGGCCAAGTAGCAACACATTGCCTCTGTTACTTTACAAGAACTTCTAAAAAGAGCTGTTGGGAGTAAAGGGGCAATTTTGGATAAAGAAGACTTTCTTACTATCTGTTACATTACAGACTATTTTGTTCCCTTCTAACCGTGTCTACAGGCTTCCGTGTCTAGGTGACTTCCATATCACAAGGGGTTTTTGGAACAAAGGCAAATATGTTGAATGGAGAAAGGATGTGGGCTCAAATGTAATAGTAATCTAGAAATTTCAGGAGATTTTTTTAGGTGAGAACAGAACAGAAAATGAAAGCTCTAATTTTCTGAATAGTGACAAATTTGAGAGGAACCAAAAGGGGCCCTGGATTGAGACTATTAGAGACAGACTGCCACTTTGTTTTTAATCAGGATTAAAACACAAGCTAAATTTTGTTTAGCATTCTGTTAAACCTCATAGAGAAGTAGCTCCGGTTGTTTTAGATCACTCAAAAAATCAAATAGGAGAATTTAAAAATAAAGACTCTATTCCAAGTAATTCTGTAACACTAAAATACATTTCTACTTTGAAATGTCAGCTAACAAATAATGTCAGTTGACTTTGGAATACTTTTCAGGAAGTCTGATTAAAATGTCATCTTAACAAATATTTGAATGATAATATTTCCTTTTTAAAAAGAAACTGGTGCTCAGTTAATTAGTTAATTATGGAGATGAGTGTATGAGTCAATAGATCTTGAAACTGTCATTGGAAAAATTGGTTATCTGTAGATTAAAATGAAACTTTACATTTGAATGTATTTTAAGCATAGTGATTTCTGTGATTTGCAAACTATATGATTCAGATGTTGTATTTCTTTGGAGGATAGAAATGTTTAATGAGTTTTGGATTGATTTCAGAAACTTTAGAAGTATTTGAGTATAATAATAAGAGTGTACAGATACCTTAAGAAGAAAACCAGTAGCTTTAGAGGTTGGATGTTTGGTTTCAGACACAAGCTTTTCAATTAAAATAAAAGAAAATTATTTCCAGAGGGCCAACAGGTGGCCATATCCAGGATTCCCAAACACAGAATTCTTGCTACATGATTCTGATCTTTGTACATTAGCAATTATAGACGTTTGAAAGAGCCCCTTAACCACTGAAAGACAAATCAACTTTCTCCCTTGGAAAGCTGGAGCAACACTTGAGATACTTTGTGTGATCCAGCATTGTTTTTGTTTTGATCGCATTCCAATGGGAAACAGTCAGTTAGCCAAATTTACATCAACACTTCCTATGGTAGCTATTGGAAACTAAGCACAGGCAAAAATGTTGGTGTCTATTGCAGTGCTTGTTGCCTATAAAAAAGAAATAGATGTATTTTGACTCTTCCTTTCCACACTTTTCCCCTATGTTTAAAAATATTTTGAGGAAATGATGAAGTGTTGGCATTTGCTCATTCTTAAGAACCCACTGAGTAAAAGACATCATATTGAGCTCTTTCTTAGGGCTGTACTACAAACCGGGTGGCTTAAAACAACAGATAAGTATTGTCTTACAGTTTTGGATGTTTTTGTCTGAATGCAAGACATCAATAGGGCCATGTTCCCTCTGACAATGTAGGGGAAAATCCTTCCTTGTCCTTCTTTGCTTTGGGGGTCTGCCAGCAATCCTTGACACGCCTCAGGAAGTAAGTACATCCATCACTCTAACCTCTGTTTTCACATGGCACCCCCAGTGTGTCTTTATGTAATCTCTCCAAGGTGTGTCCATTTCTGTGTCCAAATTCCCTGTTTTATAATGACACCAGTCATATTTGATTAGGGCTTACCCTAATGACCTCATATAAACATGGTTACCTGTGTAAAGATCATATTTCCAAGTAAGGCTATAAAGTGAGGTTAGGACTTCAACATATTGTTTGGAGAAACACAATACAACCCATAACACGTGCCATCTATATACATCTTTCTGAATAATTGTGACCCACAAGATACTATGCTCAGATTTAAGGAATATGTATAACCTTTAGTTTACATCTTCAAAACGTTCGCTACTTATGGAAACAGTTTGTAGGACTTGAATAGGAAGAGGAAGGATAGTTGCAGAGCTCCCCCCCCGTAATATCAAATGTCCTCTGGTTGATAACACCAGTAATAGTCCATCAGTCAGTTCTCCATCCCTCGAAACCCGTTCTCTTCCAGTGCTTCTGACTGTCCCCCTGTCAGCCAATAATCTTCAAACCTCATTATTCCTATCAAGAATTTGAGCTGAGCCTTTAAAATACTGGTGGCTTGAGGCTTGGCGAAATTATTTGAGGTAGGGATAATGGTTTGAGCATAAATATGTGCAGATCCACATGTATGCCAAGCATAAGGGAGATAGTACCAGGGCCAGTGTGGCTGAGGTCTATGCGAAGACAGGCCGGGATGTCCACTCCCCATTCTTCTTGATTTGCTGCTTTAATGCTTGTACGGTCAATGTGTGCTGTCCTTTTAACTGTGCTATAACTCTCCATGCCTCTTGGAATGCCTGTGAATTAAGGCGGAGGACTCAGATTTCCTTGTATAAATCATTACTATACAATATTTTAGCATGTGGGGATAAAACTGCAAGGTTTGATATCAAGGAGAATTGGGTCTTCATCTTTCCTTTTGAAAGGAAACTGAAATGACACTAAGTATTATCTTTCTGCCTTGAAGACCTAGAGTATTTATTGTCTGTGACGGTCCTTTGACAGTTATATGAGTCATATACTGGTGGTTATCTTACTATATTTCTATGTCTTATCTCCAAATTATGATACACAAACATTTGGAAGACAGGGATAAAGACTTATTATTGCATTTCATCTATTCTAAGGTGGAACTTTTGCCCCTATATTTTAACATCATTGAAAGCTGGATGCATCTTGCCATCAACCATCACTGGTGTGGCAGAGTTGTGATTGGTGAACTTGGGCTCACATGGATAAACTTGGTTGCAGCTTCTGACGGTATTATCACATTAGCTGAGATTGTTAATGGTTATTAATACACATAGTTATAGCATGGTTAATAATACAGATGTTCCATTTAATTGTCACTTAAAATGTTTATAGAAAGATGACATTATAATTCAGCAATGAACCAAAAATTATGTCTATGTAGAAATGCACAGAAATAGAGAGGTAGGACATAAATTTAATGGCAGTGAAATAGATATTAGTGATTGGAGTGATGACTACAATTTCATATTTTCTTACAAAGCAACAGTGAAGCATTTTAAATGATCTAAGGAAAAAAAGATGGTGACAAGTGGTTGAAGTTTTGTTATATTTTGTACTAAATTGTGGGCCAAAGAACCTTTTATCATATGCCAAGCAAGGCGATCAAAGAAAGGAGACATTGCCAATTCCCTCCCAGAAGATGAAAGAAACTTCAATGCAATGAGAATTGGTATGGCCAGCTCATTCATTCATGCAATCAGTATGGCATTGTTTCATTGGTTAGTTGCAAGTGTTTCTCCTTTCTCAGTTGACATAAAATTATGATGTTCTTTATAAGTGAGAGCATCATGAAGTCAAGGAAATGTCATATTTCTTTGCTGTCACCATGAGTCCCAGCCCTTAAACTTCTTGGAAAGACAGAAAATATTTATTAATTTATTCCCTAGATTTTTATCGATTAAACATAAAAGTCACCCCGTTGTTGTGGCTGGGCAGGTTGGAGGCTACCTCTATGTATGTGTAAGAGAACAGGATAATATTGTCCTAGTCTGCTTGGTTGTATGCCTCTTGAAAGAAAAGGTAAGCAAGGAAATGGAACGGAAGGAGTGCCTAGGGTAAAGAGAAGACTGAGGCATGGAAATGGAACAGATTGGCAATTAATGCTGTCAGTCATCATCCTTCCAGCATGTTGTCACCCACACACACTCAGTGACAGCACAGGGAAAGCCTTGTCATGATTATTTTTCTTTCTACTCAGACCCAGCTTAAAAGACTCTGTTTTTAGCTTAATCATGTACATAAGTACATGCATTGGTTCAGTTCAATAGATAATTCTATCCTATTTACAAAATGACTTTTTCTTAATATGTTTATTGGATCATGGTTAGTATTGTATTTCTTTAAAAATTTTTTAAAAATGTTTATTTATTTTTGAGAGAGAGAGACACAGAGAGTGAGTAGGAGAGGGGCAGAGAGAGAGAGAGAGGGAGACACAGAATCTGAAGCAGGCTCCAGGCTCTGAGCTGTCAGCACAGAGCCCAACGCAGGGCTCGAACCCATAAATCCTGAGATCATGACCAGAGCTGAAGTCAGACGCTTAACCAACTGAGCCACCCAGACGTCCCTATATTTCTAAGAGTATCTCTTTGGCCACCCCTCTTTTTAGTTTACTGTGCACCTTTTCATACTCTTGCATTGTACTGGAAGAGGATGTCTTCTCCACCCCGAGATGTACATCCTGAGGCATCACGTCTGATAGTCTTGATATCGTTATTCCTGCATTCTGTATGCATAATTTTGATGTCACTAATATCCATAAAACCCTCAGTCTTAAGTCTGTTATTAAATATCTAGATAACAACCTCAAATTTCACAAGAGGTTGTAAAAGTGCTTTCACTTTGCTTGCTTTAAAAAAATGCTTATTAACTTCTTGTCCCCCCATCATCAAAAAGTCCCACATGCTCTATCTTTGTATTTCCTCTCCTCTGAAGTAAATACTAAGCATTTACATTTGCACAAAAAGGCAATGTAATTAATTTTTTTTTCAATATTCATATCAGATACATGTACCATATGTTCCAGGGCCATTTAAGTACTTCTTTTTATTTAACCGTGAGAATAACTGAATGGATTACATATGGGCATTATGAATTGTGGAATTATGAATTACATTTAAAATTTTAAATACAAGAAAACAGACACAAAATGCTTACGTAGCTATACTTGGTAGATGTAGGATACCCTAACCCTAAAAGTCTGTTTCTTTGTCTAAACCTGTGTTAAACCTCATTACAGTGTGAATCAAGCAGTAAATATCCTAGAGCACTAGAGAGTTCTAGGTTATTGTTCTTTATGACAATAGTAACTATAGTGATAAGATTCACTGAGTGCTTCTTTCCTGCAAGGTAAGGTTTTAGGTTCTTTATGTGTATTTAATGAATACAACAGCTTTGAGATATAACTCATTGTCTTCTTCATGTTACAAAGAAACGGAGGCACAGGGAGTGAAGTAACTGGCCTCAGTTTACAGAACTCGCCAAAGGTCAGGATCCAGACTAAGGCACTTAATCTCAAGAGCCTTTATGCTCCACTACTCTTAAGCCCTACCTTTTTGATTTCACAACTAAATAAACAAAAGCCCAAAGGAAAGGCCTTTGGTTAAGAGTGGCCAAGGATTTGGGTAGTGTTGTTCTTTATTTTCAGCCTTTAGGAAGTGGGCACATCTTTGTACACCTCAGGATTTTCTATCAGTAAATAGAAAGAAACGGGAGCTGTGAATGTGTTTCTCTATTCTAGATTTTTATGTTCTGCTCCCTGATGACACACTGGGTCAACTTCAGTACCTATCTCATGCACACATCCCCACACACTCACATGCACACACGCAGACACACTCACATGTACTGACACATGCATACGCACATGTGCGCAGTTTTCTTCTTCAAAGTCTTTGCTCATGATGTCCTCACTGTGGAGAATACCTCTCAGCAAGTCTTGTTCTGCTACTCTCTCTCACCTCATTCTGATTCCTCCATGCATCTTACCAGAATCAATTAAGAAGTAACCTCCCCAGGAAGCTTCTCTTTGTCCAGCAACGGTCCCCAACCGTCGCTGGGGTAGAGGAACCTCCACTGTGCCTCCCCGGTACCCTGCACAGGCAGAATTACTGGATTGATCAGGCTGCTTTTACAAATTGTCTCTCGGGCAGCTTCTTGAGGGCAGACAGTAAATAGTTAATCCTCCTAATGTTTGTGCTTGGCACACAGCTGCCTCTTAAAAAACATGTGTTTGAGAGGATGGGTAAAATAGGTGATGGGGATTAAGGAGTGCGCTGGTCATGATGAGCACGATGAGCGGTGATGTCTGGAAGTATTGAGTCACTATATTATATATCTGAAAAGAACACTTTATGTTAACTGTACTGGAATTTAAAATTTGAAAAAGCATGTGTTGAATAAATGAATGAGTACATAAATGAGTGAATGCAAATGGAAAATGGGGTGAAGCTGGAAAAGGACTTTGTCACTAAGCCACCTCATACCATTTAGATTTTATAACATTGGTCAGAAGTGCTTAGTCAAATATTTTGAGAGCATTTTTTCAAGTCTGCTCAGCCAAGAGAATTCTTAAATGAGGATTGGTAGAGGGGCTGAAGCAGGTGTGGAGGGGCCATAGCTGTCATGAGAGAGAAGCTGCCTGGTCAGAGACTAGAAATGTCCCCCTTTCTGGTGGCAGCATCCTGAGTCAGGTGAGAAGGATGTTTAACCCAAGATGACAGGACTCATGCAACTGAGGGCTACCTGGAGAGCTACTCAGCACTTTAACGTGTCTTATGGGGGAAAATTCATCTCCCTGTGTATTAAAAGTGATCAAACGAGAGAAAAAAAATGAGTAATGATGTTTGAAGCTGTGAACTAGAATGTTCTGAACTATGGGAACTATATGTTCTGAACTATATGAGAAAGCTCATATAACCTTTAAGCCAGTCTCCTCTCTACTGCTTGGCAAAGTGTTAAAGACTTTTTTTTTTTTTTCTTTTCCAAGGACTTTTACAAGTGGATTGATGTTTGACTAAATCAGACTCCGGACTGTGCTGCCAATTTTCACTGCCTACTCAGTGTGGGGGCTGTGGAGTAATTCTAACAAAAAAGACTGTCTACTAAAAAGTAAGGTTACCGAAAATGTTATGAAAAATTGGTAATACATTAGAAAAAACCCTGAGTGTAATGCATTTTTCACTGAAGAAGAGAGAAATGTCTCCGTTAGTCTGGTAAAGGAAAATAGCTCTGGAATCAGAAATCTGGACCCACACCTAAGCTGTGCCTTCCCCTGGCCAGAATCTTAAGTTATTCAGCTGCCTTGAAAGTTGGTTTTCTAATCAACAAAATGTCATAATAATGCCTAGCTCACAGGATTATGATGAGCAAATGTGTGTGAAAAAAAATAAGCTGGTGTCTGAGACCAACTCCATAATGTTAGTATCTTTGTTATTTAGTGGAAATTAATTACTTAACTTGTTTTAATTGCTTAAAAAGCTACAGTGTTAATTAATTTAATTGCTTGAAAAGCAATTGTTAAATTGTTAATTTAATTGCTAAAAAAGCTACCAAAACATGTCTTTTAATTTGAGTCAATAATCTCAACCATAATTTTAATCAATTACAAAATTAAATATTAGGTTCCTAATACATTTCAATATAGTATTTAAAATTTTTTCAGCATTTACTAATCCTCAGCACAAGGAGCTAACTGTGGTTGTTTGGGAATCCTTGCACAGGGAAAGAGCAACATTACAAATATAAGCCAGGACAGGGTCAGTAGCCAGATGATCTTTCAGCTTGGCCTGATTTTCCTCAGCATTCCTTAAAAACTAGGGGAGGGAAAGGAGCACAATGTAACTGAGTGGGGTAGAACTCTCTTAAATCAGCCAACACAACTAATCCCCAAATGCAAACTCCTTGGTTCCACTTCATTTCTAAAGAATCAGAATCTCTGAAGGTAAGGCCAGGATATATGTATTTTTATTTTTTAAATCTTTATTACTAAAAAATTAATTAATTTTATTTAAATACAAGTTAGTTAACATATAATGTAATTATGATTTCAGGAGCAGAATTTTGTGATTCATCACTTACATATAACACCCAGCGCTCATCCCAACAAGCACCCTCCTTAATGTCCATCACCCATTTAGGCCATCTTCCATTTAGCCCACCCCCCCCCCCATACCTTTCCAGCAATCCTCAGTTTGTTTTCTGTATTTAAGAGTCTCTTATAGTTTGCCTCTTTCTCTCTCTTTATCTTATTTTTCCTTCCCTTTCCCCTATGTTCGTCTGTTTTGTTTCTTAAATTCCACATATGAGTGAAATCATATGGTATTTATCTTTCTCTGACTGACTTGTTTCACTTAGCATAATACCCTGTAGCTCCAACCATGTTGTTGCAAAAGGCAAGATTTCATTCTTTTTGATCACCAGGTAATATTCCATTGTATATATATACCACACTTCTTTATCCATTTGTCAGTCAGTGGACATTTGGGCTCTTTTCATAATTTGGTTATTGTTGATAGTGCTGCTATAAACATTGGGGTGCATATGCCCCTCCAAATCAGCATTTTTGTATCCTTTGGATAAATACCTACTCATGCAATTGCTGGGTTGTAGAGTAGTTCTATTTTTAATTTCTTGAGGAGCCTCCATACTCTTTTCCAGAGCGGCTGCACCAGTTTGCACTCCCACCAACAGTGTGAAAAGGTTCCCCTTTCTCTGCATTCTCACCAACATCCATGGTTTCCGGAGTTGTTAATGTTAGCCATTCTGACATGTGTGAGGTGGTATCTCATAGTGGTTTTGATTTGTATTTCCCTGATGATGAGTCATGTTGAGCATCTTTCCATGTGTCTGTTAGCCATCTGGATGTCTTCTTTGGAAAAGTGTCTGTAGGATACACGTATTTTTAAAATATTTATGATTTTATTTTATTTTTGAGAGAGAGAGACAGAGCGTGAGTGGGGGGAGGGGCAGAGAGAGAGGGAGACACAGACTCTGAAGCAGACTCTAAGTTCTGAGCTGTCAGGACAGAGCCTGACGTAGGGCTCAAACTCATGGATGTGAGATCATGACCTGAGTTGAAATCAGACGCCCAACCGACTGAACCACCCAAGTGCCCCAATATATGTATTTTTAAAAGGCTCCCAGGTGATTCTTATGATCCCTTTGAGGAGGCATTGTCAGAAGTAGTACTCTGAGGAGGCATTGTCATAGGTAATGCTTTGAGATTTATAGGTAGTTTTTTCTGACGTCAATAATCACGATTCTAAAGCCCAAGTTATAGCAAAAGATATTTGTCAAGTATGTAAAATTCTGCTAGAGCTAAACTGCGAAGAATATTCATATGTTATGTAAGATGTCATTCTTTTCTTTCATTTATTAACATGTGGTCTTCTTTTGAATCTTAATGGACTCTTAGCAATAGAATTTTAATATTTCTTTTATGTTGGTGTACTGCCTTCTTCATTCAGGAAACATCTGTGAGTTAGGTTTGCTCATTAAAATAAAAATCAAAATAAAAAAATTTTAAAAATTATGCCTTCAAGTTGCTTGCAATCTAGAGTGAGAGATGGGCAATGGAACAGGCAGCCATGGTGCCATATTGAAAGTGCAAGGATGAGGGAAGCCCTAGGATTCATATGGGCATGCAAGAAGGCCATAACCTGGACTAGGATTAATCACACCCTGGGTCAGCATTGGCCTTGGAACCAGGCTACCTGTATTTTAATTCCATACATACAGTGTAACAGATTAGGACATGTGACTTTAGCAAATCATGCCTCTATACTCTATACTCTATACTCTAAACTCTTTACTCTTTACTATACTCTAAAATGGGGTTAATATTGGTGCCCAAGTCATAAAATTGTCATGAGAATTAAATACAATGGCACATGTAAATTACGAACCCAGTAGTGAGTGCTCAGTACACATTGACATACGATAGCTACTGAACACATCTCAACTGAGAGCTGAAGAGTGTCTAAGAATGAGCCCTGAGAACAGAAGGGATCATCTAGGTCTATTCAATCTGATAAGGTCTTGCATTGTTAATACCCTTTTGCAATGCTAAGAGCCCCCCTCATTAGAAACACACACATAATACAAAGTCAGAAAAAAGTTAAATTACTAGTCTGGCAGGAAACTATAATATGCTCATCCTCTTTGATTAGTCAATTGCCAATGTGAAATAAATAAGAATGAAAAACAATTTAAGTTTTCATATGGATTTCCCTTTCATTTATTTCACTAGTCTTGCATTTTTTCCCCTGTGAGACTATGTGTATGAAAATTTTACTATGCTTAATGATTTAGCGAAACAGAACACATTTTGTAATCACAACAGTCTCAAACAGCCTTGAGGATACTTTTATGATCTATTTTTTCCTCCCATCTCTTTTTCTTCCAAGGTGTATCTATTCCTTAATTTTATTCAGTTCTAAGTTTAAATCTCAGATTCAATGAAAAAATTATCTAGATTTTTAGTACTCCTTAGAGAAAAATGCTGGTGTGCATTTTCCCTTTTTGTTACCATCATTTGTTCAAGATTTTTAAAACTCAATGTCTACTGTGGTGCTATTTCATGTCTGAGAGAGCAATACTGCTCCATTCCCCAGGACTGGTCTGAGTCAAAAAAGAAGTGAAATCTGAACATTTCAATGACAATATCATGGTATTATTTAAACCTTACTGACATCTAATAATGAAATAGGCTTTATACATCAAGTAGAATTAGGTATAACACTTATTAGGTGAATTCATTTTACTTGGACTGACAGATGTGTAAACTCACACTTGAGAAGTAGAGGATAAATGATACTGGCAGATGAAATCTGTCAAGTAACTGAAATTCTGTAAGGATGAACTGTGTTACCTCTAATCACAATTGGAGGTGATGAGATCCTTGGTGTCGCTTCTTCTCTCCTGGCCTCCTTATTTCTCTAACTCTTGATTAAAATGGATCATATTTGTTCCTGCCAGTCCCTGTTTAAATTATCAGTGATAACCATAGCCAAAATTTTTGATGGTGATGAGTGGGGGAGACTTACCCACTGAGAGCATTTAATAGAAAGCCAAACCTACAGCAATCTGCTGTAAAAAAAAATTGCTGCTTTACTGGCGATGGAACTGATATCCTTTTTTTAAAACTTCTTTTAATATTTATTCATTTTTGAGAGAGAGAGAGAGACAGAGAGAGACAGAGAGAGTCAGAGAGGGGCAGAGAGGGAGGGACACACAGAATCCAAAGCAGGCTCCAGGCTCTGAGCTGTCAGCACAGAGCCCGACACAGGGCTTGAACTCTCAAGTGGTAAGATCATGACCTGAGCAGAAGTCGAACACTTAACTGACTGAACCACACAGGTGCCCCTGGAATATTTCTATAATGGATATGATTTTTGTGAACGAGGAGTGCAGATATGAAAACAAAATTGGTAGCATTCTTTATTTTTCTATAACTCAAAATAAATAGTATACATTGAACTCCCATTTAGTCCGATGGCAGAAAACTTAATCTGGCCATTTTCACACAAACTTGGTCAACTCAGGACTTTTTTCTTTTCACTGGAATGTTGTGTAAATTCCCAGGCTACTAAGAGAGCTTCCCAATGGGGGTGGGGTTGCCATGGCTTGGTGTCTGATACACTGGCATCTGCCGAAGGGTGTGACACCATCCTCAAGGCATGCAAATCTGATATACCTGCTTCTCAAACTTCACCTTTTTCCCACACCCTCCCCCGCCCCCAGCACACTAACCTTCCCAAAGATGGTTGTGACTGGATCTGCTTCTAGTTTAAAGGTGGAACTGCCTTCTGTGGAGAATGCCACTCCTTCTT
Source organism: Neofelis nebulosa (assembly GCF_028018385.1). Taxonomy (NCBI): domain Eukaryota; kingdom Metazoa; phylum Chordata; class Mammalia; order Carnivora; family Felidae; genus Neofelis; species Neofelis nebulosa. The sequence goes on from NC_080795.1 coordinate 33,550,792, forward strand.
CACAACCAAGATGCGCCTTTATTATTATTATTTAAAAAATTTTTTTTTAACGTTTATTTATTAATGAGAGACAGAGACAGAGCACGAGCAGGGAGGGTGGAGGAGGGGGAGACACAGAATCCAAAGCAGGCTCCAGGCTCTGAGCTGTCTGAACAGAGCCTGATGCGGGGCTCGAACTCACAAACCAGAGATCATGACCTGAGCCGAAGTCAGACGCTTAACCGACTGAGCCACCCAGGCACTCCAAGATGCCCCTTTACAATGTGAATTCTCTCTTGTGCTCATGCTCTCTCTCTCTCCCTCCGTCTTAGCATATTTTCCTGTCTTTTGAGGAACGTGAAAATTCAGCTCTTTCACCTCCCCACTACAGGCAGCAGGAGGTCTGACGGGGGCTACCTCAGGCCCCCTCTCTTCCTGGAACTACACTTATCATTTTTACCCAACTGCTATTGCATTTGCTGTGATAGGGAAGAGAGCTGAGAGGGGCTTACTGCCTCTCAGGTCCCATATGGGAAGTGGGGAGCAAGTTCTCTCCACTTTCAGATGCCACAAAATTTATCGGAGCGCCTGCAGCTGTATTGTTCTCCCCTGTGGCAGGTTGCATTTTCAAAAGATAACCACGGGCTGGGCCATATCTCCCAACTCACATGTCCTACTTACAATGGGACTTTGACATTCCTCTCACTAAGTGGTCAGGTGGGTCTCTGTCCTTTCCCCTTAAGCCTGGGCAGGACTTTGTAACCACCTCAACCAGGAGAGTGTGGTAAGAATGATACCATGTGCAACTTCCGAGCCAAGTTATAAAAATGTCATGCATTTCTGCCTCATTCTCTCTGGACGTTTACTTGCCTTTGGAGTTCTGAGCTGCCATGTAAGGTGTCTGGTTGACCTGAGGCCACTGTGCTTCAAGGAAGCCCAAACTAGCACATATGTAGCAGAGACCATAAAGGGAGGCCCTGAGACTGCATACAAGAGACCAGGTACCTGGCCAGCCCCAGCTGATACACCTGACCATTACACTCAAGCCACTGTCTGATTGCAGCTAAATAGGAGGTTCCTGAGGCAGAAGCATCCACCCAAAACCTTCTTGAATTCTTGATCTGCAGAAACTGTGAGAGATAACAGAGATTGGTTTTAAGCCATTGAAGTTTCATAGTAATTTGTTATGAGGTAATGGACCATTGGAACTTTCTTCCCTCCATCAATTTAATAGTGCTTAGTCGAAATGCTCTATTCTCAAAGACCTACATGGACACCTGACCTTCAAACCCCTTCCATTCCCAGTGCTAGCCACATAATCTGTGCTGCTGGGAGTGGGGATAGAGGCGGAATGGACATTCTGACTCTTCAGTTCTTCTCTCTCCAGGCTATCGCTTATGGCTTTTTGTTCTTTTCCTCAGCTCTGGTCCAATTTTACCTTTGGGTATCAAAACTAAACACAAAAGTAAAAACGAAACACCCTTTCTTTTGCCAAGAGAAAAAAAATGACCTCTAAAATGATTTTTTTGGGCCATGATTTTCCAAGGCTTACTTAGAAACTTAAAATTCAAGAAATGGATTGTTTGGTTCATTTAGATGTATTAGCACTCCTCCAAGGAATTGGATGTTGCTAATTAAATGGAAAGAAGTGTCAGGAAATTTGTGTGTAAGGGGAAGAAACTTTGATAATATCTGAATGCTTGATCTTATCACTGTGACAAAAAAACAAGAACAACGAAAAACTACAGGGAGTCCATACCACAAACTAGTATGCATCAGGTTAAAAGAATCAGGTAAGTCTATGTGGATCCTGGAAATATTGTTAGGTGAAGGAAGCAAATTGCAGAAAAATAATAAGTATGGTTTCATACCATTTAAGCAAAAACATTTCCTTTTTTTAAATTAGTTTTGAGAGAGAGTGAGCATGTACAAGAGTGGGAGGGACAGAGAGAGAGTGGGGCAGAGGGTCCAAAGGGGGCTCCGCACTGACAGCAGAGAGCCTGATGCAGGGCTTGAACTCACGAACCTCAAGATCATGACCTGAGCTGAAGTCAGACGCTTTAACCAACTGAGCCACCCAGGCGCCCCTAAGCAAAAACATTCCTTAAACACAATAACAAAACAAATGTATATACATATTTGTGTGTGTGTGTCCATGAATGAATATATAATCTTTAAGCAATCACTTTTAACTATGGTGAGAGCACTGACTTATAGAAAAGGAGCTTTCCTTTGTATGGTTTGAACTTTTATTTTTTTAAAGTATTAATTTTGCAATTTAAATTTTTAAAAATTGTATTAAATTTAACAATAAAATGCGCTAAGAAAACTGAGCCATCTATCTGACACCAGCATTAATAAACAAACATTAACAGCCACAAATATTTAGATATACTTTATGGAGAAATATAACATAGATTAAAGTTCAAATCAAGTTTTGAAATAATATAAAAATCTTACGTATGTAAGTTTTCAAGTCATAATATAAGAAAAAAGTTATGGCATGTCTCCCAAAATGTCATGTTTTAAGATACTGTTAGAGTTTGTAAATACCATTTTTGTTGTGTAGCCAGAATAATCATTTTTCTCATGAAATGTGACATAGACATTAATTAATCCTGGGTCTCTTAGAATTATTGCAACAACTCAAAACTAGCCATATCATTATATATTAATTAAATCAATGTATATTTAAAGAGTGGCTACTATGTGTCTGGAACAGAAATTGGTCATATTTTAGAAAAGTGTGGGTCCCTACCCCTGTGGAATTTCTAACCAAGTGGATGAGGCAATAATTATTTATAATCACACAAATAAATATATAATTACAAATGTATTAGGTTTTCCGAATCAGTGATTTATGATCTCAATCAGGGGTGATTGAGAAGACATTGGAAATGTTCAAGAAGACTTGGAAATATCTGGAGACATTTTTGGTGTCACAAATGATCGGGATTGGAGATGGGTGGTGCTATCTACAGGGTAGAAGCCAGAGATTCTGCTCAGATCCTTCAACCCATAGGACAGCCCTGTCTCCCACAATAAAGAATCATCCAGCCCAAAATGTCAATAATGCCAAGGTTGAGAAACCCTACTATAAAGGAAAAATGTAGTGTATTTAGGGGCATATAATGGTGGTAATTGGTGATTTAGGTATGGCCTCTCTGTTATTCAGTACAGAAGCTCACAGAAAGGTAAATTATCCACCAAAGACAAAGGGCGTACATGTTTTGCCTTGATTTCTTTGCTTGCCAACGTACACAGGAATAAAACTTCAAATAGGAAAGACCGCATCCCCTTTTCTAATGAGGAAGTCAGAAAATAAGACGAGATTTGGCAAGCCCCAACTTGAGAAATGGAAGCAAAGGATGTAACTAGAAACCATCTCAGAAATCTAATCAGCCTCACAGGGTAAGAACCATGATTATCAGAAACTCGACTTTCTCTTATTTGTTATTTCAGTTGCCCCCAATTTATTCGAGATTAAAAGCAAAAGCAAATGAATAAACAAAAACAAAACCCAAACCCAGACCAACTAAAAGAGCCTATGTGGCTGACGTCGAATGCAGCATGGCAAAGGGGAACCAGGCAGACGGAGCCCCATTCTGCAGCTCGTCCTATAGAAGAGCACAACAGCCAGAGAGCTATTCTGTAAGTGCAATGCCAGCTGACCAAAGCCAGGAGGTTCTGGAAAAGGAGAAAAACATGAGAATAACCCAGGGTTAACAACATAAAGATCCACCTAGAATTTACCCGTGGTAAATTCCTAATGGAATTATCAGCTTTGTCTATCAGGCTCATCTCTTGCTAGTTGGTTGGTGAGATGATAGTAGTTAATGTTTGAGTTCACCAACTCTCTCTTTTTTTTAATTTATTTTTTAATGTTTATTTTATTTTTGACAGAGGCAGAGACAGAATGCGAGAGGGTTAGGGGGCAGAGAGAGAGGGAGACGCAAATCCGAAGCAGGCTCCAGGCTCTGAGCTGTCAGCACAGCTAGAACTGTGCTCGAACTCACAAACCATGAGATCATGAGCTGAGCTGAAGTTGGACTCAACCGACTGAGCCACCCAGGCACCCCTGAGTTCGCCAACTCTCTTATGTAAGATGTTTCTGGTGCCTTTCTGGAATTTTCCACCTGTACAGGAGAAATGTGGAAGAATAGAGCCAGAAGAACATTCCTAACAGGAGAATATAATGTAAATCTATCCAGACACTAGAAGGTCATCACCAATCCAGACATGAAATGACAAGTAGTCTTTTTGTCCCTATACAGTCAAAATTAAGGCCAGTGAGGTTTTGTAACTCTTGCCACATTCTTGCCTGGAGAGGTCTGCTCCAAGTTCTCTCAGAGAAAGGAAAATGTAGCCTTTCTCCCCTTTCTTCATACATGTTGTTCAACATCTCTTACACTTTCCATGCAAGGCCTATAAGCCAAAGGTATTAACATCCCTGGCAAATGGGAAAGAAGCTAACTAGCATAAAATCAAATGGCTGATTCTTTTTCATCATGATGAAAAATTTTCTACACACCTGTGCTACATGGTGGCAGTTTTTCATGAAAATCATCTTGGGTCACATTTGAGTTAAAAATGATTACCACAATATTTTCTTTTTAATTTGACTTTTTACAAAATGATGTATAGTGTAGGCTTATTTTTTTTTCAAAAAAACAGGTAAATACTATAAGAATTTGAAAAATTCCAATTAACACAAAGGGGAAAATAAAAACTTCTTTAATTTCATTCCAAGGCAATAAACATTATTAATATTTTAATTTGTTCTTATCTCTATCTTTAGCCTATGGATATGTTACTAATACATTTTAAAATGAGGTGAAATGGATATAAAGAATTCATGTTCCAAAATATATGAAGAACTTCATTTTTGAAAGTTATAGGTTACCCTGACATATTTCTTCTTCCCTAATACATAAATAAGCAAAGAAGCTTGAGAACTGACATGGAACAAAGAGAGGTAAAAATATATCTGTCATATGATTTCCAAGGTGCTAAAATTTGGTCAAAATCATTTCTTCTGTGATTAATTTTGGGCCCAGAGTTTTTAATATTTGACATTTCTATAAAGGGACTATTGTAGAAATAGAAAATTCTGTCTCTTTTCCCAAGAGAATTATTTATTGATTAGCTAGCTCTAGCTTTGCAACCTAAGCACTTGGTACTTATTTGCAAATGAGTCACTTAATAGGACCACCTACATGTAACTCAATTATCTTTGTTTTCTGCAGAGAAAAATCAGTGAAAATTGTATTTGTGCTAATCTGTAACCTATTACTTGAAATTTATCGTGAGTCTAAAAATATTAGTGAATAGAATAGCATCCCATTTCTTAATTATTTCATTTCCTGGCAATAGGTGACTTAGCCTTTGGTGCCCAGATTCATCCTGGCTAACCCCATCTCTTATTTTAGCTGTGGCTGTTGTAGATGGGTCTATGGAAGCTTCAACTCACAGAGGGAGGGAGAAACCCCTGACCCAGGGGCTTTATACGTGTGCTCCCTGTGTGCCTCACAGACCCCAAGTACTGGCAGGATGTTCCTTCGTTAGTACATATATACAACTCAAAACCTTGGAGCAGTTAGTATCCCTGAAGGCAACTGTCAACCAATGGGGCCAGAAGTTGATGGAAAATTCCCTCTGTCTTCCATGGTCACAATTCTAGGAGCTATCCAGTATACTTTTCCTTGGGAGAACTGAACCCTGTTGTCATAGCACTGATGTCATTAACACATAGTTTTATTGGCTTGTCCTCCTTCTGTGCCTCATGCTCCTCCCCACTCCTGCTCCCTGGGCTCACCTCCCAAATAATTGCTTACTCACAAACCCTTCATCAAACTCTGTTTTCAGGAGAATCCAATGAAGATAACAGGTAAGGGTGGTCTAATAATTTATATACAAATAACCTTCTAATGAAATTGAACCATCTTGTTCTGTATATGAGATCAGAAGTATGTTAAGTGGAACTTTAGAATACATGCCCTTCTGGGGGTGCCTGGGTGGCTCAAGCATTTAAGTGTCTGAGTCTTGATTTCAGCTCAGGTCATGATATCACAGTTCGTGGGATCGAGCCCCATATCAGGCTCTGCACTGGCAACACAGAGCCTGCTTGGAATTCTCTCTCTCTGCCCTTCTCTGGCTTACATGCATGCTCTCCCTCTCATTCTCTCTCAAAATAAATAAACTTAAAAAAAAGAGAAGGATGCATGCCTTTTTGAGGAAGAATAAATTCAACCACTAAATCTTAATTAAATTTCTGGATACTTTATTCAAACTTCTAATGTGAGTTCATATCTAACACTACCAATTACTGGCATAGTCAGTAATTTCCAACATCAGAGTTTCTAACATCACAGAGACTTAATTTAATCATCTCTATATTAAAAGTAATGATATCTACCTCAGTAGATAATATCTAATTCAGAATGGAATTGAAAGTGATAAGCTGTAAAAGGTAAGAGATCATGAAGCACCTTGCAAATCATGATAAGAAGCCTGGATAATATTTTGAAGCAATGGAGACTTGTGAAGTGTTTAAAGAATAACTGATTAGGGGCGCCTGGATGGCTCAGTTGGTTAAGCATCTAATTCTTGATTTTGGCTCAGATCACGATCTCACCAGTTCATGGGTTAGAGTCCTGCATTGGGCACCGTGTTGACAGTGCAGAGCCTGTTCGGAATCCTCTGTCTCCCTCTCTCTCTGCCCCTTCCCACCTCATGCTGTCTCTGTCTCCCTCAAAATAAATAAATAAACTTAAAAAAAAAAAAGAATAACTGATTAGATTCACACGTTAGAAAGAATGACTGGTGGTAGAATAGTGGATGGAAATGAGGGCATGAAGAAAGGGCAACCTGATAGGAGAGTGTCATCAAGCAAGTGAGAAATGATGGTAACACAGTCACCTGAATCAGAAGTGCTGGAGTAGGGATGGTGAGAAGTGGGCACCATCTTTGACCGAGAAACTTGGTGACCAAACTGGTGTTGGGGAAAGAACGGTAGAACAAAAGGTGGCACCTGTGTTTCTGCCTTGGGTCACTGCCTGGATGGGGAGCCCTTTACTGAGCTGGGACCACAGGAGGACATTGAGCAGGTTTGGTGGACTGTGGTGGGCCTGGATCTGTGCATGTTGAGTTTGATCTACCTATGACACTTCGTAGCAGAGCACAGTTGAAAGAGGATGGAACCAGAAGGATTTCCTATAGGAAGTGACAGCTAAGGTGAGACCTGAGAGAGTAGAGGTTATGGAGATGAACATGGGAGCAGATGTGGACATTAAAAAAGACAGCTCTGGTGATGACAATGGGAGTGCATATACAACGAATAAGGAAGTGGCTTACTACAATGCAGAAGAACCAAAGGCTGGCTGACATCCAGAACTGCTAAGAGATAGCTTTTGTTTTTAACACTGAAACAGAAGACCGACCTTTGTAATGTTATCTGTATTTTTTTCAAATGGTTACAAACAAACTATTTCTCCTTAGATCCAGCCATTTCCCACCCCCCCCCCCCACAGCTTCTTTAAAAAATATCCTTTGCTCCCTAAACGCTGGCATTATAATCCTCTTTAGTGTCTTTACTTCATAGCACGGAGTTACTGAGCTGTCACATAGAGGCTGCCAAGGCTGAAATGGTATTCAGAGCGTTTTCCAGAGGCAAAGATAGGGCTGTCCTTCACTTAGAAATTTCATTAGGAATTATACACCAACAGGAGTATGGGTGTGGAACATTGAGTGGCACAATCTGAATTAAAATTGGTTTGGTTGTGAAATGGCTCTCTTGTTTAAAAACCACATCCTTTCAGAAGAACTCAGAGAAAACCAAAAGCTTCTACCATATTCTTCACAAATTTAAATATTTATAGCACGTTCGTTTACTTGGATCTCTTTTATTATGCCGCCTACAGACTTGAAAACTACTGTAGATTTGAAAACATGTTTGACCCTTGGTTACATGATGAATCATGTAATAATGACACCGCAGTTAAGTTACCAGAATAAATGCAATCAGATACTTGGGAGAGAGGGAAAAAGAAAATTCTTAGGTGGCAAATCTAAATAATGAGCTAAGGGATAGTTGCCTGAAAAAGACTTGTTAAGGAAAGGCATCCAACACATCCATCAGTAATAGAATTCTTATTTCCTTTTGCCTTAATTCTGCTACAAGTACTGTGGACGCTTAATTATTCTGACATGTGATCTTTCTAGCTAGAGGAGTTAATATGCTAAGGCTTGGGAGTCTGGATTTAATTTTGCCCTAAATGAGCATGGATTTAACATTTTTTGTTTTTGTAGCTAGATATTTTAAACGTTATACATATGTGTAACACACATAAATATACACATACATAAGCACACATATATACCTATATGCATACACACATAAGTATGTATACATACATACACAGGTATGTAAATATACATATATATATAATTTCATGGCTTCCAGGAATATACTTTTAAATAGCTTTAATGTATGTTTGTGAAAGAGCTGAGCTAATTACTGCTCTGTGGTGATTTCTTAAGAATGTCATAAAACAGTTTTAGAAGATCAAAGGAAAAATGGACTCTCCAGGACATGTTTAAAAAGGTATTGTCATTTCTGTTTGATAGGGATTAAATCAAGACATAAACAAACTTGGTTTGGTTGACTTAAATATGTCGTATGCTTTCTTAGAGTTTCTTATTTGCTTGTCCTTTCTGGATTTTAAGAGTTCTTTGATTTTGTCAACATTGGCGCACTCTGAAAGGTCATCCTGATACGCTGTGGGTTTCATTAGTGCTTCAGCTTGCTATTATGAAAACATTCCCGCTCAGTAAAGAGTTTGAGATGGACACATTTTCTATACTTTTGTGATATTTCAACATATTATGAAATAATAAAGAATTACGTGGTTGCCTTAGGGTTTTATTAGACTTCACAGGATTATTGATTTTTGTTGTTTTTGTTTTGGTGATCACAAACTTTATTAGTTAAATAAAGCACGTTCAACAAATATGTTTGTGTTTTTACTCAACCCTTGCTCCTTGCTATCTTTCAGAGTAACAAATGATCCTGAAGAGTGAATGTCTAATTTTTGTGGATATATTTTTATCTATGGTTTTCATTTCTGAAGAGTGAGATCTGATCCTCCAAGATGCCAAAGTCTCTCCAACCCATCCCCCTCTTTAGGAAATTACTCTGTGATGCGTTTTTAGCAAATCAGGCAGAACTGAAGGAAGGGGGAAAATCATCTGCCATTGTTGGTGTGTGTCTTGCATGACAAATATGTTGTCAAAGAAATACTGAAGGAATACCAAGAAGAAGAGACATGATATAAAATAAGTCAGAAAATGAGATGTAGAGTTTATATTTTTACATGAAAAAATAATTTTGAAAATTAGAATCCATTAATGCAAAAAGTATACATTAATATCTCTAGATATGAGTCCCTGCCCTTTCAGTACGGTTAGGTTATCTTAGTGATTTGGTTCAGGCAGGACTATGCCTTTCTTTTCTTGAACTGGGTGCAGAGCTATATCATTATATTTTTTTATGCTTTTCACCTGCTGTAGCCTACATAAATCAGTAAAAGGAAATTTGGCCTGGCAGAAGAGACAGATCACAGATCACAGCTGCAGAATCTAAAATTCCTGATCAAACTGATCAACAATGTAAAGAAGCACATACATTTGTCAAAGGTTCAGTGGCTTTATCTTGGGATCTTTCTAAATAAAGAATCCCTCTACCAGATCCAGAATTTGTAATTTATTATTAATAAGAATAAATATTTCAGTGTCTGTGCATGTTCATTTGTGTATCTGAAGAGGTTAGTGATGAACACTTAAAGCTAGCGTTTTGGTTTGCTTGTTGATTGCATAGTGTACATGTGCATGAGTGACTACATGTCTATTAGTCTCTAAAAAAGCCTGGCCCTTAGGCAAGACTGGATGTCCATGATTCTAGGATAACATTCAGCTATCAGTATCCCATTAATAAATGATATTATTTGCACACTTTGAGCCTTCTCCCATACCACCAGACCTGTCTACCTAGCAAATTCCAGACTCAGCTGATACCAAATATGTTACTTTTAGGTAAGATCTGTTCCAGAATCTGGACTATTTGATTTCTAATCCCAGGAGCTGGGTCTTTCTTCCTTAAGGGCAGGCCATCCTGTCAGTCTATCTGGATCTTCTCTACTCCCATTCTGCATCATGAAGTCTAATATCCTATATTTCATCCTCTTTGACTTCGGGTGTCAAATGACTCTGCCAATGGCTGGGATTTTAGCTACAAACCTGGAAATTACAAGGCAAATCTTATCTTTATAAATACAAGACATCAAGGGTGGATAAAATTTAGTATAATTTACCAAGAGTTCTAAGTTCCAAATTTTAAAGTCTCGATTGCATTACTATTCCATTACTTAGTTTATATACATACAACACTCTCATTCACATTATACCTGTTCTGTGTAGTTTTCAAGGGTGGTAAGGTAAGCAATATCCATTTGAGTTGAAAGGTTAATATAGTATGCCTAGAGCTTTATTTTCTTGAGTTCAGAAGGGATTACACCAATCTTTGTGTCAATCAAGACTTCACCGGAATTATTCAGTGTCTTCTTTTAAATAGTCTATTTTCTTTTCTGGATCTCACTTGTGGTGATGCTGGTTTCTTATCAGTTGTGCTATAGTGTTCCTTAGTTTTGTCATTTCATACCAGATTTATACCTGGCTGTTTATAAACCAGGTAGAGCCTGGCATAGGCCATACATGTGGGCAATCTGATTAGACTCTCTGCCCTTCAGTTTTTCTTGAACCAAGTTTAATTTTGTAGCTTCTTGGCTTTTGATAGGAACTGAGGTTGATCAGGAGGAAAGGAGGACAAAGAAACAAAAAGTGTAACATAGAAAGCGAAGCAAGAAAGGGGCACCTGGGTGGCCTAGTCGGTTAAGTGACTCTTGGTTTCTGCTCAGGTCATGATCTCACGGTCTGTGAGTTTGAGCCTTGCTCCGGGTTCCTTGCTGACAGCACAGAGCCTGTTTGGGGACCTCTCCCTGTCCCTCCCCCTGCTTGCTCAGAATGAGAAATAAATAAATAAACAAATAAACAAATAATAAAATATGTAAGAAAGTGAAGTAAATGTTCTCAGAGGGAGAGGCTATGGATAGGCAAGTCCATTCAATATAGGTTTAACAAGGATACTGGGTTTTAGTGAGTCTGTTTGTGTTTTGGGAGTTTATTAAGAAACACTAAGGCTAGGAGTTTGCAACTCCTGATGTAGGGTGTAGGTGTTTGCACATAAGATACTAACCCTTTACACTGACAAGCTCTTGTTGAAGCACAGCCCCACTGTCTTTCCTCTAAACCAAAGCTTATTACTGGGGGCCACCATGCTCAGCTTTTATCACTCAGACACATCCACCTTTTCTTTCTCTACATTACTTTTTTGCATGTCTTATATCTGCACAATTCTTGGTTATGATTTTTAAAAATTCTTCATTTTTCTCATGTCACACCTCACGTGTAGAGTTGATCATGGTCTCAACTTACGACATCCCACCATTCTGATGCAATCAAGACCTTTCTCTTATTCCCTTTTCTATATCCCCCTTTTTCTTGACTCCCAAGCATATTCTCTTCTCCAATAAATGTCTACTTTTTGGATATGCATGTACCCTTCTAAAATATAATATTTGTAAGAGTTTTAAATGTGCATACGTGGCATTTTGTTGTAGACACTCAAATTGCCTCAAATTTCCAGGAAACAAAATAACACTGCAACAAATATCCTTGCAAATGTCACATAATGGATTTTGAGAACATTTCTCTGAGATTTATAGCCAAGAGTGGGATTGCTGGGTATATAGGCTTTTTGCATGATGAGTTTCACTAAGTACTGTCAGATTGTTTTTCAGAGTGACTCAAACCTTTCTCTCTCATCAATAATATGTGGGGCTTTGAGCTCACTCACATTCTCATCAGTATTGGGTCGTATCCAAATTTTTAAAATTTTCTAATTTGATGGATTTAAAGTGATATCTCATTGTTTGTTTAATCTGTGTTACTTTAGTTACTGATGAGTCTGAGGATTTCTTATCCATTCAGTTTTCCTTTTTTGTGTGTGTGATTCTCATTCTAGTACTTGTCTATTTCCTTTTTCTTTTGATTTGCAAGAGTTTCCTATTTTTAAGTTATCCTTTGGCAGTTGTAGATATTATTGGTATCTTCTACCATTCTGTCATCTGTTACCTTTGCCCATACTATTTTTGTAAAAGAAAGATCCCTAATTTTGATATAGTTAAATTTGTCAATTTGATGAACATATCTTGTATCCCTTAAGTACACATTTTTTTCTGCCACAAGGTCACAAAGATCTCTCCTTGGCATTTGCTATACTGACTTCATAATTTTACATTTAAATCTTTAATTTAGTGTTCATCTTTATGTATTATACAAAGATCCAGTTTATTTTTCTGGAGATACTGAGACTTCCCCAACATAATCTACTAAACAATGAATTGTTCCCCATTGGATTTGATGTTCCTTTTATCATACATTAGGTTTATATATATATATATAGGATCATATGTATATATAATATATAATATATGTAATACAAATATGTGCATATTAGCTCTCTTTAAAGTTTCATTGGTTTATTTATTCTCCACCAATATCATTTGGTTTTTACTAAGGTTTGTAGCTTTATTATCTAGTAGAAAAAGCATCTCTCTTCACTCTTCTTTTTGCCTTACTGGGCTATTCATGGATTTTGTATTTCATATAAATTCTAGAATAAGTGTTTTTATATTTTTAAAAATGTTGCTAAATTTTCTATTTGGATTATAATAAATTCAGACATGAATCTGGGGAATATTGACATCTATACAATGAAAGTTACCTGTTTGTCAACATGGAATATTTCTCCAGTTATTCAGATCTTTTTAAATATTTAATTTAAAAATTTTTAATTTTATTATTATTTTTTTTACATTTATTTATTTTTGAGAGAGAGAGAGAGAGAGAGAGAGAGAGACAGAGTGTGAGTGAGGGAGGGGCAAAGAGAAAGGGAGATACAGAATCTGAAGCAGGCTCCAGGCTCTGAGCTCTCAGCACAGAGCTCAGCAGGAGACTTAAACCCAGGAACCGTGAGATCGTGAGACCTAAGCTGAAGTCTGAAGCTTAACCAATTGAGCCATCCATGCGCCCCTGAAGTTGACTACATTCTTAATTATAACTAAATCTAGAAGTTTGGCTTCCACGTGAATCTAAGTTTTCAGATTTGCAATAGTATATTCCTATTATTTTTCTTATTTTTCACAATATTATTTGAGATTCTAGATTTATAAATTTTAGAACAATTTCAGAATCATTTTTTTGGATTTCATGTCCCTTTTTTTTTGTCCAAATTAGATTTTGACTTGGATCGTGTTAACTCTACACTATCCAGTATGGTAGTCATTAGGTGCATGGGGCTATTGAGGACTTGAAAAGTGGTAGTACAAATTGAGATAGGCCATAAATGTAAAATACAAACCTACTAGCAAACCCTAGTACAAAAATAAATAAAATATGTCATTAATAGTTTTTATAATGTTGTATGTCAAAATGATAGTTGTTCAGGTGTATTGGTTAAATAAAATATATTATTAAATATAATTTCACCTGTCTCTTTGCTCTTTTTGTTTTTTTTCCCCACTTAATCACTTTTATTGTCATATAAATATGTATTCCCAGGCAAAGTGATTCTACTTTTTCTTAAGTGTCTAGTAGAATGTTTAAAATTATACAAGGGACACATATTATGTATATTAAACTTCGCTAAATTAAATGTTTAAATGATTTAGGAGGAAATTTTCTCTTGAAAGCAAAAAATACAAGTATGGACTTATATTTAAGCCTTCTTGCATACAAGCAAGTAAAGATTCAGCACATTTACCTTTACTATCCTCACACACACACACACACACACACACACATGCACACGTATACAAACACTGTCAGGATTCTGGCTTTGAGCATGTAAGTAGAGGGCATGCTATTTCAGTCCAGTAGGGAATATGGAAGACTTGGAGGAGAAAAAGATGGGCTGGGTTTGGGACACGTGGATTATGAAGGGTATGTATGGTTGACATCTAGGAGGAAACACTTCCTTTCTCATATGGTTGCACATGTAGTTCTGAAGCTCAGGAGGGAAGCGTGAGCTGACAATAGTGAAGTCAGAGTCATTAGCCCATTATTTGGCATTAAGCATCAATAGGGCCTTGTCTCGACTGTTTACTGATTAAGATGTTTCCTATTCATTAAGATGTTTCATATTTTTCAGGAGTATTTATGTTTTAATGAAATACTTTAAAGAATACTTTAAATATCAAAAATACCTTAAAGACCTAGAAGAAAATCTATTTAGGGAAAAAGATGGGCAATGGAGTGATAATTATTTTAAGACTAACCTGCTCCTAACAGGGGTATGTCTGTAAAAAAAAAGTGCTCTGGAAATCCCTTTACCTAATTGAGTCAACTCAGGGAGGAATTCAAGGGTAACCACACAGTCTAAGCAAGAGGAGGAGAATTCATCCAAAGACAACCAGGCATTCTACTAAAATATTTTTATTTATTGATGGAAACACATTCAAGGTGAGGTGGAGTGGGTGGGAGGGTCAAGATGGAGCCAGGACATAAGCCAAGGAATCAAGCTTATGACAGGATAAAAATAGGAGAGACGTTTCAGAATAGTAAGCAGATTGCAAAGTGGACTATTACTAAATAAAGAACAAACAGGTGCCCACAGCTCTTTGGCTGGCTGGAGCGAGCGACCTTGCTGCAAAGGTGAGACTCCCTTCTAGTGCCTCAGAGGGTGATCTCACTCTGCCACCACCACAACAGAAAAAGGCTTACTCTAAAAGCCATGGCAGGCTGGGAAATTCTGACCTGTCTTTTGGGGCTTTTTTCCCCTGAAGTCCCCATCTCATTTGTAAGACCTGCTGACTAGTGTCTGACATCACAGACCCAATTCTGTCACATGTGGGTGCATTCTAAGTCTATGCTTTGGCCTTCTTGCTGGACTCCTTAACTGATGGAGGTTAACTGGCATCTCAGTCAGTCTCAAGTCAACAGTGATCAATTTTCTCAGAGATCTTCAGACAATTACCTAGGGACTTGAAAGAGTGTTCAAACTCATCCTTTCTAACTGAGACTGTCCACATCCTCTCTAGGAATTTCTGGCTGGATTTGATTGCTCTCTGGATGATTTCACATTACACAGATGATTCCCATATTATATATGGGAACTGACAATGTTAAAAGACTAAGAAGATTCTGATAGAATATTTAGGGTAAATGCTTTCAAAAAAATTTTTTCCCCATTCCTGATTAAAGACCGTGTTATCCTTAGTTCCTTCACCCCTTGGCTCTATATGTCATGAAGGTGAGAGACAGTGAGTCACTTGTCAGAAAGTGGTATAATAAGGAGCTCTGGTTTTCACACTGTCTAATTTTAATTGTGGATAGTTTTTTTTAAAGTTTATTTATTTTGGGAGAGACAGAGACAGCGTGAATAGGGCAGGGTCAGAGAGAGAGGGAAAGAGAGAGAGAGAATCCCAAGCAGCCTCCACATTGCCAGCACAGAGCCCATTGTGGGACTCAGACTCACGAAACCATGAGATCATGATCTGAGCCAAAACTGAATCAGATGCTTAACTGACTGAGCAACTCAGGCGCCCCTGTGGACAGTTTTTCTTACTTGGAACTTCCATATGGGAAAGTTTAGTAAACACAAATTATTGTATGGAAACCTCTTGTTAGAATGTATAGACAGATATATAAACAGGTAAATAGATGAATGGATAGATGGTAAAATAAAAAGAGAAACAGAGAGAGTGTGACTAGAACTAGTATGTACTTCTTTCCAGTCGTAGGAGTGACTTTTTTGTTAGGAAGTATTAACTCATCCAGGAGATTTTGTAGGGGAATCACATTTTGAAATCTGAAGTTCCAGTTCTTTCTGTTGGTTACCAGCAGCTTGCAGGCTAAAATCCTTACTCGTGCACATTCTTCAGTAAACCTAACAGGAAACAATCGTGATTCAAATAAGATTGGCCCACTTTAAGACCAGTTCCAGTTTGATATGACATGAAGAAGAAGAAAGGAGGAGGAGGAGGAAGGAGGAGGACGAGGAAGAGAAAGAGAAGGAGGAGGAAAAAGGAGAAGAAGGACAGGAAAAGGGAAAGAAACACAACTACAGTTCTAAAAACCATTCAAAAATGGGGTGTCTGGGTGGCTCAGTTGGTTAAGCTCCCAACTCTTCATTTTGGCTCAGGTCATGATCTCATGGTTCATGAGTCTGAGCCTCACCTCAGGCTCCATGCTGATAGCACAGAGCCTGATTGAGACTCATCCTTCCCCCGCTTATGCGGGTGCACACACATGCATGCACACACACACTCTCTCTCTCTCAAAATAAATAAACTTTAAAGAAACAAAAATAAATTATTGAAAAGTAATGTAAGCCTCTGCTGAAAAACTCTTAAAGACATCCAAATGGAAATTATACAGTGGGGTTTACATAGTAAATTATAAATTAAACTTCCTAAAATCCTTTATTAGACATGCCTTCCCCTCTCTCAAATTCTCTGTAGTTACACAGATCTCTGCATACCCTTTATGAGTCTGTCTTTTTAGATGACCTTTCTTTGCGTAGAGCAACCTATTCGTTACCTAAAAGGTATAATAGCACGTGTGTAGGTGGAGCGGGTTAGAGGATTATAATTACTCATTATTGCTTTTGTCATACAGAGATGGAACTTTTCGTTCTCATTAGGAGCAAAAGTTAAAGCTGTATGGAAATATAAAATTGTCTTTGTGGTATTAAAAATTCCTTTCAAAAGTTATAAAAATATGCCTAACCAGCTGACCTCCCTTTAGTCCTGAGAACAGGCATCTCCTTGGCAAGAAGAGATGAAGAAAGAAGAGGAAGTTAGGAATTGTCCTGGGTTGTAGAGAAAGGGCATGCCTTCACCTCATAGAGAGAGAAACCTCACAAGATGGAGTCTGAAGACTTGGCTTTGGGCTCTGATAGGCTACTTCCTGCTAAGAGGGTCTTGGGCAGGTCACTTAATCACATGGTGCCTCTCTCCCCATCAGCAAATGTGGAGTAATGGCATATTTATCCTCATCAAACCTTGGCTGTTGCCCTATACATGTGAATCAAAAGGTCTTGGTGCTGATACTTAGTCTGTCACTGAGCAAGGCAAGTATTTATTCTCTCAGCCTTGATCTCTCCATCCATTAAATAAGGCTGTTGAGAGGTACACAGGAGATAATAAATATGAAGCTGCTTTGAAAATTATAAACACAGGGGCACCTGGGTGGTTCAGTCAGGAAAGTGTCCGACTTGATTTCAGCTCAGGTCATGATCTCAGGGTTCATGAGATTGAGCCCTATGTCGGAGGCTGCTTGGGATTCTCTCTCTTTCCCTCTCTCTCTCTGCCTCTCCTTGCCTATCTCTCTCAAAATAAATAAATAAACTTAAAAAAAAGAAAAATATAAACACAATCAAAATATAGGAGACTATAGATATAAGAGAAAGAATACGATTCTCTCTCTTTTGAACTTTTTTGGGAAGGTTTTTTTGGTGTAAGGGGACTGTATTACTTTGCTATGGCTGTTACATAGACTGAGTGACTTAAACAACAGAAATTTATTTCTTCATATTTTGGAGGCTTAGAAATCCAAAATCAAGTTGCCAGCAGGGTTGTTTTCATTTCAAGATCTCTCTCATTGGCTTATAGATGACTGTCTACTCCCTTTGTTTTCACATGGTCTTCCCTTTGTTTGTGCCTGTGCCCTAATCTCCTCTTATAAAGATATTAGCCATATTGAATTTGAGCCTACCCCCATGATTTCATTTGCCTTAAATTACCCCTTGAAACGCTCTATCCCCAAATACAGTCGTATTCTGAGATATGGATGTTAGGATTTAACATACGCACTTTGGAGAGGACACCATTTAGCCCATAAATGTCACCTTTTTTCTTTTGAATTGTTAATTTGTCTTTCAAGAGTCTGTTATATTACTACTTTAAGTTGTTTTGTGAACAGTCAGACTAATGTCCTGATTTCTTCTGCATTTATTCACTCACAATTTGAAGAAACACTGAAATTCTGAATTCTATATTTTCAGGTTTCGAGTTCTTTAAGAATTCAGGAAGGAGCAGTAATGTCTTTGAGACCTTATTCATCAATCTCCTTTGAGATTTGTTTATGGTTTTCCTGCCAATTTACAAAAGTAAACATTACTAGTGATTCATCTTAGTTGATAAACAGTTTCCAAAAAGGAAAGGACATTTCCATTAAATAAGATCTGCTTTAAAGTAGTCATTCATTGTTAATTGTAATTCCCCAAACCATCTTCTGGTGACCAAGTAAACCTAGTACTTTTCTGTACTTTTGTAGATCAAAGATAAAGAAGTGGGATCTATAATTTCCATTAGCTCAGCAAAAATTATATAAAGTAATGAAATCCACAGGATAAGCTCTTAGGAAATGTTTACCTTCTATATTTGTTAGGGTGGCAAATGCAGAATATATTTAATATGTATTTGTAACATATATATTTGTCTTGATTTATGTATACAAATAATTTTTCCAGTTCTTACTGCCTAGAGTGCAAATGGAGTACTTTAACAAAACCAATTCAAATTCCACTGTCCTTAAAGTTTGCCAGTGATCAAGAAGTTCAGCTTCCTCATTAGGTATTTAGGGAGAACTGAGCCCAGTTAGGTGTTGAGCTTGAAAAATATGTCATCCTTTTAAACTAAAACTCACCCCTTCTTTCTGAAGACTAAAGCTTCCTTACTGAGTCGAGGGCCTTGTGTCTGAATATTCCACTTAACATGGAGTCTCTCTTGGAAGGTTCTTCAGCTGTCTTGCAAATAGATTTAGCTGGGCTAGATGGCAAGTCAGATACATTCATGTACCCCTGAGTTCTGGCAACAAGTCAAGCAGGGACTCCTGCCACATATAAAATATATTGAGAACTTTTTAAAAAGTGCTTCCTTTTACATTATCTTTTTCAAGTCTCAAAGTAGAGATGTTGGCTGAGTACAGTCATTCTAATTTTGGAGATGAGAAAATGAACTGTTACAAGGTCAGATAATTTGCCAAGGTTACACTAGTAAGTGGTGGTCCTAAGATTAAAACCCAGACATTTCAGAATCAAGTCCAGAGAACTGAGAGTCCCTACATATATTAGGATAAGGGATTAGGAGATAGCCACTTCCCTCTGTTATCTAATTGCATTGGCTGACTTTACAATGGCTGAAGGAATTGTGAGGAGAACTAGAACTTTGTCTACAATTGGGATCCAATACGTATTTGAGTCTGATTAACTAGGAGAGGGAGAAATGACAAAAGACAAATCATAAGAAGGAACTGTAGGCCCCCCAGAAAGAACTGATCTGAAGTGAGAAGAACAAGAGATGAGTAGGCAACCTGGATTCAGTGTGCACTGTCACTGGAAGTTACTCTCACACCAATATGGAAGTCTCCTCATTCTATGGAGAGGAAGGGTTGTATTTAAACTTAGTGAGCTCTGCTAGTGTGGGTTATGCACAACTCTGCTGACTGACTATGCTGAAAGAGCTGATCCATAGGAAGAAGAGGCTGCCTCCTCATTTTCCAAAGAAGGTTTTAAAACAGGTTGTCAAGTGATGGTTTGTGGTGAGTAGAAACATGCAAAAAAGCACTGGTCCTAAAGACATTGCAAGGTTGCAACCGGCATCTGCCTAAGTAGAACATCATGAGCCCTGGTCTGGGGTACACCATGGAGGTGATGGGTCCAGACTGATCCATGAACATGCAGGCATAACTCGTGGACACTCTCACAGGTGAGGGAGAGGGAGGGACCCTCAGAATTTGGCTGAATGGTATCACTGAGCTAAAAAGATGAGTGTAAATAACACAATGACTTTATTTGAATCTACAGGCTAATGAGAACAGGAGACAGATATAATATTTCTGGTTTTAAGAATAACAGCTTACTCTTGAGGCACCTGAGTGAGTGGCTCATTCAGTTAAGCATCTGACTCTTGATTTTGGCTCAGGTCATGATCTCATGGTTCATGGGATCGAGCCTTGCATCAGGCTCTGTGCTGACAGTGCAGAGCCTGCTTGGAATTCTCTCTCTCCCTCTCTCTCTGCCCCTCCCCCACTCATGCTCTGTCTCTGTCTCAAAATAAGTAAATAAACAAAAAAGATGACAGTTTACTCTTTGTGGTTAACTCTGGTTAATGAGTCCAAGGATGAGTTTAAATTATAACTGATTTTCTAAATATGAATTTTGTTTACTCTAAGTCTTAGCATGCCTGACAAAGTCTACAACCACATGCACAAATTCTCTCTTTATTTAATTTTTCCCATGGCCTAGGCTGGTCTGGAGGCCTGGTCTAACTGTAAAATAATGTTTTTTTCCTTCAGATAGTGCTGTAAGTTTAGAATACATATTAGTGCATTTTTATTTTCAGAAAGAGAATTCCTGTGAATCTAAAATGTCCACTGGCAAGGGTTACATTTCATTGGAGATGTGTCATTTGAGATGTGTCAACATCTGCCTACTAAAGAACGGTTTGGTGACTGAGAGCTTTAAGACTTTTCTTCCCCTTATTACTCAATATTGACTGAGACCCAAAGAAGCCTTCTTCCCAGAGCTTCTGAACTGACATTTTGTGAAGCAGTGGCCTTCCTGGCTTCTGGCTCCACTGGAGAGATTTTCTAAGTGTGACTTTGAGCTCCGGGCCCAGAGAGTCTCTGAGCAAATCCATTTCTTTGAAGGGAAAAATAAAAGAACCTCTTTTTCTTGTTGTCTGCCATGACAGATACCCAACAATGGCAGCAGTTGGTTTCCAAGAGACATTTTCTCTATTGAAGTTGATACAATGAAATGTTTTTGTTTTCTTTCCTTATTATTTAAAAAAGAAATAAAAATTAGACTCCAAGTATCATTTATTCTGTAGCTCTTTCCTCCCACTGCAAAACCTAATTGTTGGGCCTCAGTTTAACCTATTCCCCCTTCAGGAAAGGGAAAATTCAAGTTCAAATTAAATCTCCTCTCAGGGTGCGTGGGTGGCTCAGTAGGTTAAGCATCTGTGGGCTCAGGTCATGATCTCATGGTTTGTGAGTTCCAGCCCCACATCCGGCTCTGTGCTGACAGCTTGGAGCCTGGAGCCTGCTTCGGTTTCTATTTCTCCCTCTCTCTCCCCCTCTTGCACTCTGTCTCTCTCTCTCTCTGAATAGTAAATAATAAACATTAAAAATTTTTTTAAATAAAACAAACAAATAAATAAATAAACCTCCTTTCTGCTCCATTCAATTGGAGAATGAATAACCTGAAAAAAACAAAAACAAAAACAAAACAAAAAACCTACGTATGTATAGAGGTTTCTTTGCATTCAGAAAAAGTTTTTGTTAAATTTTCAATGCTTTAAATTAATAAATTCCCATATGAAAAAAATTATTATTTGCTTCTGTGGCTAAAGTCGTGGGAAGGAAAAAAATATCACAGACTTTAATTTTAAAAGTCAAAAATTTGCCATTTCTGAGAACAGCATTTCAGGAAGAAAGGAGATGAGTACTTCCCAGTAGGAGGGGAGGGATCACTCCACCCTGCTCCTGATATTTGAGAATTACAGTATTCATAGGTCCAACCCCCTCCCTCTATAATCAACACACGTAGTTTATTACAGTCGCTTTGTAAGAATTGCTTCATGATCTCAAGGAGAGGGCGGGCCTTGTGCTCACGAGCAAATAAATTTTAAAGTGAAAACTTGTAACATACACTTGAAAATATGGTAAGTCCCAGTGTTTGTTTAAAAGAACGAAGAGAAGTATGACGGTGAAGTTCTGTAATGAGCTCCCGATGGTTTTTCAAGGAAGTCAAACATACAGGATATTATCTGGAGATTGTCAGACATGCAGCAAGAAGTTCTGCTGGCTGTGAAGAGACAGTGCCAATTCACCAACCATGACCTGCGTCTTTGCTGTATGTCAGACACACAGGACAGCTATGGACTCATCTAATGCCCTCTAGGACCCAACGATGCAGCACTATTATTGCCCTCTTTAAAAAATGAGGAAATTGGGGCACCCGGGTAGCTCAGTCCACTGAGCCACCGACTCTCCATTTCCGCTCAGGTCATGATCTCAGGGTTGTGGGATTGAGCCCCACATTGGGCTCCTCGGGGAGTATGGAGCCCACTTAAGATTGTTTCTCTCAGGGCACCTGGGTGGCTCAGACGATTAAGCATCTGACCCTTGATATCCGCTTAGGTGGTGATCTCATGGTTGATGAGATCCAGTCCCCTGTTGGGTTCCGTGCTGAGGATGGAGCCTGCTTGGGATTCTCTTGCTCTCTCTCTCTCTCTCTCTCTCAAATAAGATAAAATAAAATAAAATAAAATAAAATAAAATAAAATAAAATAAAATAAAATAAAATAAATGTAAAAATGAGGAAATTGTATTACAGAGAAATTAAGCCATGTATTTAAGGTCTCACAGCTTGTAAAACAGGAGAAGAGATTTAGACAGGACTTCAAAACTGCTACAGTCCACCACTTAGAGACAACTATAACATAAATTTGGAAAAAGGTCCTGTCTTATAATATGATTAAAACTCATGCACACTTTCAATAACAAATGGATGGAAGTTCCACCTTTCAGGAGTAGAACTATCTCAAAACTTATCAAATTTAAGAAATTATGCAGTACTGTATATTTGATGAAGATAATGTATTTGTAACTATTTAGGTAACTTCATGAAAATTCATAATTTTATGAAGTATATACTGTTTTACTTTTATATAAAAAATCCAGTATTAATTTCTTCCAAGCATTTAAAATTTATCTTCATTATATATATATGTATATATAAGTACATATATAATTTATAATTATATAATTCAAAATTTCAATTAAAAATTATGGATTAGATTTTAAGGGTTTAAAGGCTAATGAATGCTAAACATGTATGAAAAAAATTCAACCTGTTGTTGAGTACTCAACGATGTTCAGTACCTGCTTATGAAATGAGAACAATACCAATGGGTATTTGGAATTCACTAGGCTGAGAAGCCAATATTTTTGTGGTTGACATAAATGATTTTGTGAGAACAAGTAGCCCATGATTCATTATTTGTTTTTCTTATATTTTTATGCTCCATTTGCCTAGGTAAACTTAAGAATTTGTGTCTCCTTGTTTTCTTTCTAAAATAAATTTAGCTTTTAAAATGGAAACACAAATGGTTTCAGAATTAGAATGATACTAACTTGGGGGTGCCTGGGTGGCTCAGTTGGTTAAGTGTCCAACTTCAGCTCAGGTCATGATCTCAGGTTCGAGAGTTCAAGCCCCACATCAGGCTCTGTGCTGACAGCTCAGAGCCTGGAGCCTGCTTCGGATTCTGTGTCTCCCTCTCTCTGTCCTTCCTCCACTCATACTCTGTCTCTCTGTCCTTCTCTTAAAAAAAATTTTTTTTTAAATTAAAAAAATAAAAAGGATGATACTAACTTGATCAATAGAGGGATTTTTAGAAGTAAAGAAACCAGTGAGCTTAATGAGTCAGATACGAGTCAAAGAAAACTACAAGTTGTTCACATTACCTTATAAAGAGAGATTCCAAGGAGCTACTATTCCAAAACATGTTCATTCTTGTAAAGACAGAGGGCATAAAACACAGCTCCATGAATCAGGAAATTAATGGTTATACTTTTAGTATGTCAGATCTTTGGAGAAAAGCAGGATTTGCTTTTGTAGAAAAACAGTTAAAAATAATGACTAATTGATTCACCAAAGACTAATTTTGGGAAGGAGAAAAGATAGTATAGAAAAGAGGTAGAAAAAAAATCACATGGTGATTACCGGTAAATATTCCTAGTTAAATTAATAGAAAATATTAGAAAAGGAGAAATATTTGAATGAAAGTGATTAGTCCAAGAACCAGGGAGTTGGAGTTGCAGAAAACAGGACTAACAAAATAATCAGAATATTCTGCTTATCATGGGAGGAAGACATGAGATTAAAGCCTTAAAAACTGCAAAAATAAATTTCTTATGGTTTTACAAGTATCCTTTTAAAAATTATGTAAGTACAAGGATTTAGTTCTTTTTCCTAATATAAGAAGCTAAAATAAATCACCAGGTTTTGTAAAGAACTCAAATTCCTAGAACAAATCTATTCATTTAAAACTATAAAAGGAAATATTTTAATTTAGAATTGTAATAATTGATACACCCAGGGAGAGTGTGGATCCAGTGACTTGAATTTAGTTGGGAGACTCAAATTAGCTCTCCTAACTAACCCTGAGAACACTACAGCTTGGACACGACACAATTTCAGCTTTATTACCTAGCTGTCAATTAGTCAATAAATTTTTAAGTCCTCCTATGTGCCTAGCACTAAGTAGACATGGAAATATGAAAGAAGTAAGTAAAATATATACTGTCTCAAGGAACTTGCAAATATGGCCTAATTTTCTATGGATAATTACTTATATCTTATTTCCTTTAATGGGGTTTTGAAAAAGAAAGGAAAACATTCAGGCATTATGAATGACAAAAGGAAACAATTGGAAATAGTTTCAATAAAGTCTTGTGGCTTATAATTTTGAGTAGATAATATCTACTATTAAGTCTTTATTTCACCACTAATATGCATATTATATTTACTCAGTTTTGGTATACTATGATCTAGCACCCAAAGATAGTTTTCCACAGAATTTAGGGAGACTGCATTGTTGGTGGGGGTGGGGGGGCGGGGTGGGGGGGACTCTCCGAATATCACTAAGCTATGGTTTGGATCACTCACAAGTTATCACATGGTATTTTGTGTGAGTTGAGCCCAGGCTACTAAACAGTCTTGCTTTGGGCAGCTGACCTATTCACTGACTTAGAATCATCCTGGCTTGTGTCATGGTCTTGATGAGGTGTTGGCCCCCAATCTACTTTCCTGGGATCTACCTGCCTTATTTTCTTTCCTGGTTTCCTTTGTTGTTGTTGTTGTTGTTGTTGTTGTTGCTGTTGTTGTTGCTTGGTTTTTTTTTTTGTCTGTTTTTATTTTTTTTTTCCATTTTTCCTTCAGCTTCTTCCCTACTTTGGTCCTCTATTCTTAAATTTTTAGTCTCAACATACTCTAGCACTCACACTTTAATTTCTCCTGAATCTAAAGCAGAATTCCAACTATGTTCACCCCTGAAGATAGCATATTTCCTTGCAATATTCCTTTATTTAAGAATATAAAAATTACATACTTAAGATCTTACAATTCCCACTGATCTCAATAGCTCTGCTTTCCTCTTTGTTCCTCTACCCTCACATTGATACAGAGTTTATTTCCGGAACTCTGTAATCACCCTATTGTGAAAGAAGGGGCATTTTTCTCATAGCACATGACATTACATAGTCTGTGTGGGCAATGCTTAAGTAAAGCACAGCCTCCTATAATTATCTAAATGCACAGTCTATCGAAATAATTCCACCCCAAATCTTTCATTTCCTGAATTAACAGGTTCCCTATATTGGCTTCAATGCCTACCCATTAAAAGTGAAGAAACCAAATGCTAGGAAAGAGAATTCCAAGGTCCAGGCTCCTATCTTTTGTTTCTCCCAGAGATAGTGGCACAGGTTCTTAGTAGATAAGATAAATGAAATGCCTCTAAACGTAAAACTAATCCCTGTTATGAGAAAATGCAGTCTATGAGTATGAAAAGGGAAGATACTTGTTCCAGTCTTTCATTTTCTGTTCTTCTAAGGACAAATTCCCCACCCGAAAAACAAATAATCTAGTAAAGAAATGGGCAGAAAACATGAATAGACACTTCTCTAAAGAAGACATCCGGATGGCCTACAGGCACATGAAAAGATGCTCAACGTTGCTCCTCATCAGGGAAATACAAATCAAAACCACACTCAGATATCACCTCACGCCAGTCAGAGTGGCCAAAATGAACAAATCAGGAGACTATAGATGCTGGTGAGGATGTGGAGAAACGGGAACCCTCTTGCACTGTTGGTGGGAATGTAAACTGGTGCAGCCACTCTGGAAAACAGTGCGGAGGTTCCTCAGAAAATTAAAAATAGACCTACCCTATGACCCAGCAATAGCACTGCTAGGAATTTACCCAAGGGATACAGGAGTGCTGATGCATAGGGGCACTTGTACCCCAATGTTTATAGCAGCACTCTCAACAATAGCCAAATTATGGAAAGAACCTAAATGTCCATCAACTGATGAATGGATAAAGAAACTGTGGTTTATATACACAATAGAATACTACATGGCAATGAGAAAGAATGAAATATGGTGTTTTGTAGCAACGTGGATGGAACTGGAGAGTTATGCTAAGTGAAATAAGCCATACAGAGAAAGACAGATACCATATGTTTTCACTCTTATGTGGATCCTGAGAAACTTAACAGAAACCCATGGGGGAGGGGAAGGAAAGAAAACAAAGAGGTTAGAGTGGGAGAGAGCCAACGCATAAGAGACTCTTAAAAACTGAGAACAAACTGAGGGTTGATGGGGGTGGGAGGGAGGGGAGGGTGGGTGATGGGTATTGAAGAGGGCAACTTTTGGGATGAGCACTGGGTGTTGTATGGAAACCAATTTGACAATAAATTTCATAAAAACAAAACAAAGCAATACAAAACTTCTTCTGTTCCAAAAAAAAGGACAAATTCCCAACTCCACACCATTTACCTCTCCTAAGTAGAGGCCAACCAGCCCTCGTCTGTTGGATTAATGCTCTTCTATCTATTGAGATCAGTTACTCTTCTCAGTTACAGACCTTGAGTCATCAAGTCAAATCTGATCTTAAGTACAATTACTAGGAAATTGGCTCTTGCAATGCTACGTTTCATGACCAAATTCCTAACTGCCTTATTCCATCAGGCCTGGGGTACTGGGTGGATTACTGAGACACAAATTAATTTTTCCTGTGACTAATGATTCTTCTTGCTATACAGTTTAAAATTGGAAACAACCCTCCCAGGGACAATCATCCCTGTGCTTGAATGCTAAAATCTGAACTTGTTCCTGTGCTCTGCCCATCACAGCAATGAATTCTGGAATACCCATCTTCATTGGGACTTCTGATGCTACACACCCCATATCAAATCCTCATTCCTTCTGTCAGACAGCACCAAACACTGTCTGCCTGTTCAGACTTCTCTCCTGGACTTCACAAAGCTCTGTTCTGACTCCACTTGCTCTGTCCATTTTTGGCCGATTAAGGCCTGGTTCAAGCAGCATATCATTGCACCTATCACACTCCTGCTGAATATTTGGAAACCAGAACTAATATAAATCAATGAAAATAAAGTCACAAATTGTACAGGAAGCTAAAAACCATAATGCATTTTGAATGAAGCAATGTTTCTTTCTACACTCAGAGGAGTTGATTCTTATTTTCAATTGAATGTTTTTAATGTGTTTAGAACTCATTTGAATGTTTTGTTTCATTTTCCTGGTTTAATGAAAGTAAGATTGATTTCTTTCTTTCTTTCTTTTCCCCCCCCCCCAATGAGCCCTTATCTAAACTAAGTCAGAATGTTCAAAAAAGGCATTGTACCAGCTAATTGGATTTCATGGTGAAATGAGGGCTCAACAAAACTCCCTGTTAGTTGTCCCCTTGTAGAAACATTTCTAAGATGTAATAGATTTTTTGCCTTAGTAAACAAAACATAATAAATGGATTGGCTCTTATTTGGGGGATTTTGGTTCTTGCCATGCTTTAAGGTACTGGATCATGAGGGTCAAATTTATTCATTCTTTCAATGTTTACTATGTACTAGGCCCTAACTGATATATACGCTATGTCTTAAGAAACCTCAAAGTTTAACAGGGGAATATAATATATAGAGTAATGCTTATGTGGAGCAGAATGCAATTAATACCCTAGTAGAGAAACTGATGATCTTTCTAAGTTCAGGAATTACAGCGACTATAGGATATTAGGGAAACTAATGGAGCATGACTACCTCTTCATTCTGAAATAACTGAACACTTACTACATGCCAGGACTTTCTAGGCCCTGAAATAAAGCAGTGAAAACAAAACAAAACAAAGCAAAACAAAACAGCGTTTCTGCTTTCATGGGGTCCACTTTCTAGAGAGGTGGGGGATAGACAATTAACCAATACCTCTCAACGCACAGTGTGTTAAATGGTGATACAAACTACGTGGAAAAGTAGAAATGACAAGGAGGACTGGGGACTGTGGGGTGAGGGTGGACCAGCTGTTTGACACTAGATGTTCAGGGGAGACCTCAGGGATGGTGTCATTTGAGCAGTGACATGAAGTGAGAAGGAGGGAGCGTAAAAATACGAGAGATGCAAATTCCTCAGAGCGCCTAGAACTTCTTGATGGTGTTTGAAGAAGAGCAAGAAGGCCAGTGGGGTAGCAGGGCAAGCCTGGAGAGGAGCAATAAGGGAGCTCAAAAGCCTGATGCAGATTCAGCAGGGCCTTGAAGGCTGTGTACTATGCATGTCTCCCCCTCCCTGTCATCCATCCTCACACCTTCAACCCTCTCATTCTGTTTCCTTGTTAGTTGCCATTCTCTTATAAGTGGAAACTAGAAAAGAAAAAAAGTTAATTAGGGGTTCTGGTGAGCTGGATTCCATTTACTTGAGGTAGAACTGTAATATATTCCTCTGTATTTAATTCTTAAGCCATATCCCATGGGAATTTTTCTCTCCCAAATTAGATAATACATGATCAAAATCATAGATAGTCTTCTATTTTTTTTTTCCTATTCCCCTAGAGCTCCTAGATCCTAGAGGAGCTTGTAGTCTAGTGTTAAAAGAATGTCAACTTTTAATACTGTGTTTTATCATAGACAATGACTAGTAAAAGGTCATTCTTCCGCACCGCCTCTGGATCTTATCTCTCTTTCACCAGGGATAGATTTTTCATGCCATTGTAAACTGGCCTGGGATTGTAGTGAGACAACAGTCATGTCCAGTCTAAGAGAGAGAGAGAAATCTGGAGATATGGAAAAAATAGGCATTAACATTTTTTTCTCTCAAGAGTAGTCTTTCATATTTACTTTTGTTTATTGGTATATCTGAAGGTTCATGTAGTTATTTGGTAGAGTATTCTGTCTATGTCAAATAGTACACAAGGGAATGAGTTACCTAAAGTTTACAAAGGTCTTGCTTTAAATCGGGCTTGGCCTATTTGCCATAAATAAGCAAAGCAGGATTTTCCCCACAAGGGAAACAACCAGCTTTTTAAAGTCCTCTGAATTGACTAAACCCGGGGTAAGGAATAACGCTCCCTTATTTTTTTAAGTTTGAAATAATTTTAGACTTACACAAAAGTTCCAAAAATAGTACAGAGAGTTCTTGTATACCCTTCACCCAGTTTCATCAAATACACATGGCCACAGCACAATTACTGAAACCAGGAAGCTGATACTATTAACTTAATACAACACTATTAACTAATCTACAAACCTTATTAAAAGCTCTCCAGTTTCACACTAATGTTCTATTTCTGTCACAGAATCCAGTCCAAGATGTACATATTACATTTATTATCAGTGCCTCTGGTTTTCTTTCTTTTTTCTTTTCTTTCTCTTTTTTTTTCTTTCATGACTGACATTTTTAAAAATTCCAGTATAGTTAACACACAGTGTTTTATTGGTTTCAAGATATATAATATGGTGATTCAACAGTTCTATACATTACTCAGTGCTCATCACCGTAACCCCCATTACTATTTCATCCAGCCCCCACCCCACCCCCACCTCTCCTCTGGTAACCATCTGTTTGTTCTCTATATGTAAAAGTCCGGTTTTTGGTTTGTTTCTTCTTTTTTTTGTTTTGTTTCTTAACTTCCATATGTAAGTGAAATCATACATTATTTGTCTTTCTCTGACTGACTTATCTCACTTAGCATTATACCCTCTACCTCTATCCATGTTGTGGCAAATGGGAAGATTCTTTCTTTTCTATAGCTGAGTAATATTCTATTGTATATATATACCACATCTTCTTTCTCCATTCTCTATTGATGGAGTTTGGGCTGCTTCCATAATTCGGCTATTGCAAATAATATTGCAATAAACATAGAGGTGCATGTATCTTTTCAAAGTAGTGTTTTCATATTCTTTGGGAAAATGTGCAGTAGTGGAATTAGTGGATCATATGGTAACTTTATTTTTAATTTTTTGAGGAGCTTCCATACTGTTTTCCACAGTGACTGCACCAGTTTATACTCCCATGATTGACATTTTTTAAAAAAAATACGGATTATTTCACAAAATGACCTTTGATTTGGATTTATCTGATACTTTTCTTGATTAGAAAAATTGCCATTCCTTTTTGGCAATATTATCACAGAAGTGATGCTATGTGCTTCTGGGTGCATCACATCAGGAGGAACATAATATCCATAGGTCTTAGTGGTGCTGTTAATTCTAATCTTTGGTTATGGCAGTGTGTGCCAGGCTTCTCCAATGCAAAGTTACTATATTTTCCTTTGTAATTACTAAGTGTCTTGTTGAGACACACTGAAGGAGACACACTTAAAGACTATGCAAATATCCTGCTTCTCCTTATTTCTTCACTTACTTTACGATACATTTTTTTTTAATATTTAATGTTTATTTATTTTTGAGAGAGAGAGAGAGAACAGGGAGGGGCAGAGAGAGAGGGGGAGAGAGGATCTGAAGACAGCTCTGTGCTGACAGCAGAAAGCCTGACTGGGGGTTCGAACTCACGAACCATGAGATCATGACCTGAGCCAAAGTTGGCGGCTTACCAGACTGAGCCACCCAGGTGCCCCTAATATACATCTTTTTATGCTTTTTGTCTGTAACATTTACTACTGTGGAGTTTGCCTAATGGAAATGTTCTAGTTCCATTATTGTTTCTACATTTATTAACTGGAATACTGTACGACTGTGAGAAAATACCACCCCTTATCCATTTAGTCAATTATTTATTTCTAGATCAATTAATCAAGATTTATAGATGTTTATTTTATTCGATAGGTTATAATTCATTATTATTATTATTCATTTTGCTACTCAAACAAGTGAGATTTCATTGTGAACAGACTGTAAGCCAAAGAGATCAAATGCACCATACAATAAGCACCAAAACAGGCATGTAAGTTCCTTTTTCTTATTTGACTGGAGATATTCTCTTCATTACAAGTGCTGTGCTTTAATCTCTTTTATCTCCTAGCACTGGCAGGTGTGCAATAAATATTAACTGAAAAAACATAAATGAATTAGTAAAAGACTAATGTGATAAAATTAGATTTCATAAAGGACTAATTAAATGATTCCTCTAAATTTTCTCTTTTTTTTAAGTAGGCTCTATGCCCAACATGGGGCTTAAACTCATGACCCTGAGATCAGGAGTCACATGCCCTACTGAGTCACAGCCAGCCAGGTGCCCCTTAAATTTTCTATTTTAATTTGGTCAAGAATTTACCACCAAAGTCCGACAAAACTAAATATGAGTCTCTGTGTATATATCACTTTCTTGAAAAGGTGACTAGGGTTTAAGCAATTCTGATATTGGGTTGGCTTTGCTGTGGTATTGATTGTGTTTGTTGCTATCACGTTGTTTAGAGTGATATATCCTATTATATGTGTATCTTATTATATAAATCCTATTGTATATATATATAATATATAATAGGATATATATAAATATAATAGGATATGCATGAAAATGGTAAAAAACTAAGAATTAAACTATATAGTGGAAAGCAAACCACTGTTATCCATGTCTGTGTATCATGCTGGATAATCTATGTATATACGAGTGTGTGTGTGCGCGTGCGCGCGCGCGTGTGTGTGTGTGAATAGAAAATGAAATATCTTTCACGTTTTTTATTACTTTTTAAACACAAATGAAAGCATGCTATACATCCTATTCTGTACCTTAATTTTTAAAGAGTTAATAATAAATCAATGAGAGCATTCTTTATTTATTTACTGAGATTTATCTTCTTTTTAGTGGCCAAGTAATATTGCATTGTAGTAATACACTGTAATTTTTTTCATGAGTCTTACTGATTTAAGAGTTTACTTAAGTACAAGTGATGGGGATTGAAGAGTGCACTTATGATAAGCACTAGGTGATGTATGGAACTGTTGAATCACTATATTGCACATCTGAAACTAATATAACACTGTATGTTAACTAACTGGCACTAAAATAAAAACTTTTAAAACAGAGCTTATTTCAATCTATTTTTGATATTTTGTTGTAAATAATGCCCCATTGGATATCTTGAAATATACTCCTTTGTGCATATGTAAGCAAGTAGGATAAATTCTTAGAAGAGGAATTGTTGAGCTGATGGAAATGCATATTTAAAATTGAAATAGATATTGACAAATTGTCCTTTTAAAACGTTGTCTTACCAGCACTTTGAGAGGGCTTATTTTTCTGCACTTGCCCCAAATCCATGAATTTTACAATCAAATAAGTGAAAATAATACTTTTTTATGATTTGGGGGTGCCTGGGTGGCTCAGTCAGTTAAGTGCCCAACTCCTGATTTTGGCTCAGGTTCCTGGGATTGAACCCTGTGTCTGGTTTGCATTGACAGCACAGAGCCTGTTTGGGACTCTCTCTCTCCCTCTCTCTCTCTGCCCCTCCCCCTCTCACACATGCTCTCTCTCTTTCCCTCTCTCAAAATAAATAAACTAAAAATTTTTTTGAATCTTTCTTATGATTTTAATATATATTTATCTTTCTCTGAATGAGGTTGACAATTTTTTCACGTGTTTAAAGGTCATTTATATTTTCTACAAAATCATCTTTAAATTGTTCTTTGACCATTTTTTTAAGTAGACTCCACCCCTGGAGCTGTGCCCAGTGCGTGGCTTGAACTCACACCCCTGAGATCAAGACCTGAGCTGAAATCAAGAGTTGGATGTTTAACTGACTGAGCTACCTGGGCACCCTATTTTCTTTTTGATCTTTTTTGTTCTTTTTCTTATTTATTTGCAGAAAAGTTTATATATTCACGAAATTATCAATTTGACCATGATATATGCTGCAAATATTTGTTTCATGTTATTTTACATCATTTAACACTAAGCCTTTACTTTTACTATTTTTTGACAATGGGAGAACTTTCAATTTTTATGTATTAAAACTTATGATTCTTTTCTTTTATGAATTCTAAGTTTGGTTCATATGCAGAAATGCATTGTCTACTCCAAAGCTAGAAAACCATCTTCCCTCACAGTTTGGTGAATTTATTTGCATTAAAATATTAGAGACATTTGAAATTTTGTTTTGGTGTAAGAAATAAAGAAGTAGGAAGTAGGAATTCTGTTGTTTCCAGAGGTCTTCACAGTGTCAGAATCATTAACTGATTGTTTCCCCCATTAAATAAACTAGCGCTGTCTCCTTAGTAGGTTTCCAAAAGGTAAAAGAGTGCCAAGTAGTCAAATGAAGTTGATTTAGTCATGTTGCCATTTATTTATGCAGATGAAAAGCATTTTCAGCTTTTTATAAAATGTCTTTTCTCTCCCGGGAATGATCCACCCCCATCCTGTTGGCATTAACCAAGTCCTAGTGCTCCTGAGAATGGAAATAACTTACGCAATTATAGGCACACTTTGTTTTATTCCACTTGGCTTTATTGTACTTTGCAGATATTGCGTATTTTACAAATCAAAGATTTAGAGCAGCCCTGAGTTGAACAAGTCTATTGGCGTCATTTTCCCCAACAACATTTGCTCACTTTGTGTCTCCATCACATTTTGGTAATTCCAGCAATATTTCAAACTTTTCATCATTATTGTATTTGTTATGGTGATCTACTATCAGTGATTATGACTTGCTGAAAGCTCAGATGATGATTGGCATCTTTTAGTCATAAGATATTTTTAAATTCAGGTATGTTTTGTTTTGC
Source organism: Neofelis nebulosa (assembly GCF_028018385.1). Lineage (NCBI taxonomy): Eukaryota > Metazoa > Chordata > Mammalia > Carnivora > Felidae > Neofelis > Neofelis nebulosa. The sequence goes on from NC_080795.1 coordinate 33,584,700, forward strand.
TTCGTTTTGTTTGTAGACATACTATTGCACACTTAATAGAATACAGGACAGTGTAAACATAACTTTCATACATACTGAGAAACCAAAAAAATGCACTTGACTCCTTTTATTTCGATATTTACTTTATTGTGGTGGTCTAGAACTGAGCCCACAATACCTCTGAGGCATGCCTATGTGTGGTTGTTATTTACAGCTAAGCTGACGTCTGCATGGGAGTCTTCATACGTATCTAGATTGGTTTCAAATATGTTGCTTTATTGCTACCTTGGGCTTTAATTTTTTTACTGGAAATAAAATTAGGCAAACAAGATATTTATCTTCGTTTTAAACCATAACATAATCTATAGCCAGCATGGTCTTTAACTCAGGTAGTGCTTGTAAATATCTCTATTTGATCTCTCCCTCCCAAGCCACAACAGTGTAGGGAAGAGTATTGTGGAAGTCTACTTCTAAAATGGCTCCTAATGATCCGCCTGCCGGTCATTCATTTCCGGTCAATCCTTCTCCTCCCTTTATATGTGGACTGGACTGAGTAATTGTTTCTAATGAATAGCATGTGGCAGAAACGATGGGATATTACTTCTGATATTAAAGCATAAAAACTTCTGAGATAAAGTAGAATGTCTTTCTGGCATTCTCTTTCTTTTGCTGTACTGTCTTGTTCACCTTAATGAACCAATCTGTTGTGTTGGAAAAATCCATGTGGCAAGGATATAAAGGCAGCCTTCAGCCAAATCTTAAAAGTAACCAAACCCCACCAACAACCACGCGAATAAGCCTAGAAGTGGATCTTTCCCCAATTGAGCCTTGAAGTGAGTAGCCCCAGCCAACGTCTTGATTTCAGTCTTGAGAGACCTGAACAGAGCATCTAGCTAAACCAAAACCAGATTCCTGAACTACAGAAATTGACATAAAAAATATTTTAAACCTCTAGGTTTTGAGGTAATTAGATATGCAGCAATGGGTAACTAATATAATAAAGTTGGATGATAATATTAAATAATATTGTCATTAATATTAGTAATATTAAAATATTAAGATTATATTAGCTTTGGTACAAAAGATTATAATGTTTTATAATAATATTATAATATTAGAAAGCTAACAATACTAATGAGTTTCATATGGGGAAATCTTTATTCTAGGAGTTTTGCATGTGTTATTCTATTTAGTCTTCATCTTAACCCATGAGAGAGTTAAAAGATTGATCTGCCTTTTACAGTGGAAGAAGCAGAGGTATTGAGAAACAAGATTTGAATCCAAAGCCAGTACTCTCTGAACTATGCTGTAAGACTGCAAGGACAAAGAAAACAGCCTCTATATGCCAGAATCACTGGGTTTCCAAGAGTTATTACTGTCTTCCCCTTCCATAGCAGGGTTCTGTTTCATCATCCATGCTGGGGTTTGATCTGACGTTGACCTATAAATATAGTAACCTCACTCTATTCTACCTTATTTTGTGTACCGCCAGGCACATGCTATGGATGAAAGACATCTCTTAAATGTATGGATCAATGCATGAGGGCGTAGTCTGTCTTTGACACTGAGATAACCTTTGGCGTTGTTCCTACAGTCGGTGTGAGGTAGTGTGGGAGTTAGTGACACACACTGGATATACAAACGTTAGGGGCAGACTTGCCTCCAGCACAGGGGGACTTGCTCATCTATGCTGCCTTACAATGATCTCACACTATTCTAACTCTAGGCTCTGCTTATGACAGAAGAATACATGAAAGTAATTTAGCATCTTGTGTTTTCACTCTACTGTCACTGTGGAAGAAGATAATGACTGCAATTTCAGATTCTTAGAACTAGATACAGAGAAAATGTTTCTTCCTCTAAATGATGCTGCTCCTACCATGTACTGTGGGGGGTGGGGGGGTAATATAACTGAGAACATCCTCTGTGAAGGAAAATTTTGCAACATATAACAAAATTGCAAGTGCACAGACCTTTTGATCTAGAAATTCTACTTCAAATAATGTATTTTACAGAGAAATTCACATGTGTGAAATGGTAATATTTTTGAGAACAGAAGAGTAGAAACAACTCAATTGTTCATCAGGAAGAGGCTGGTTAAATAAATTATGGTATATCAATCCTTATAAGTGAATAGAATGCAACTAAAACACAATAAAACAATGTGGATTTATGTAATTATCTCCAAAATGTATTGAGGAAAACAAATTAAGGAGAATGGGGACTAAATTTTTGTTAATAAAAATAGGTTGCATATGTCGGATGATTTTAAAGTGTGTAGACAAATTCCTTAACAGTTTTCCCTTGAAAAGGTGGAGCCTAATTCTTCTGTCTTTGAATGTGGGACTCGAGTAGCTACTTGCTTGTGTTTGAGATACTGGAAACTTTGAGGAGGATACGATCCTTCCATATATATCATTTGTGCCTCTTGGTTTTGAACCAAGTGAGTGCTTATCTATTTAAAAATAAAATAAACAAAACACTAACAAATGTTAATATAGGAACTCTATTAATAAAAGAAAGTGGTTTATTCCATTTCTTATTTCCAGTTTTACTTATGAATGTCTACAGTTAGTTTGCAGTCTTAGAACAGACTGACTAAACGCTTGTGATGAGATTAGAAAAGAAGAATGTTGGTAGAAACAATCTGGGGTAAAGATACTTGAAAAATGCGATATTCACTTGTTCTTAAATTCAAACCAAGAGGGAGGAGGGCTAGCCCAGGAGGAGAAAGGACTGCTGGAAACAATGATGGAGGGATGGTCTAATCTTAGCAGCTGTTGGTCAGTCACATGTGGGCAGCGAGTGGGAGGATCTTGAGCTGGGGGGCAGGCAAACATGACTCCCTGACTCACCAGAGGTGAGGCTTCATGACAGGCGCATCCCCCTCAGAGGCTGCGTGGGAGGCACTGAGCCTGGGTGATTGGGCTGAGCGCTCATGACAGTGTGGGGAAGCTGAGGGGCAAAATGTAGAGGGAGAAGTGGTGAGCTGTATACTCTTCATCAAGGGGAGCAACGAACTATTAAGTTAACAGCTTTCTACTCTTTCTCTTGCTAGACATACATAATCCATTTGCTTTGCAAAGCAATTTTACAATGTTGTTTATGGTAAGGTGTAAGGTGCCTTATGGCAAAAAAAAAAAAAAAAAAACTCTCTCAAATTCATGTGTGGATTTAAAGCTGTCCTAGTCCTAGAAGATTGCATTTGACTTTAGAGATACCTGCTCCTCCATTTGTAATATTATAACAGCGATATCTTCCTCATAGGCTTGTTAAGTGGATTTAATGGAATAAAACTGAGTGCTGGAATCATCCCTCCTTCCCTCCATAGCCCTGGCACCCTGGGCTCCTCTCCTTCAAGGAGTCCCCTGCCACCGCTGCTCACACTGCCTACTTTCCAGCATAGCACTCTCCGTATTCAGTCCTGCAAAGTGCCCAACACTGTGTGAAGGAATCTTAGAATGCAAATCCTACTTCAATTTAGGGACACTGGGGGCTTCTTCACAAGTGAGCCAGATTAAGTGTCATACAACTGACTCCAGATTGCATAACTACTAAGAGGCAGTGCCGCAATGCAGACCCAGGCTTCTGCTCTTCTATCTGCTGTCCCTCTGCTGCCCTGGATGAGGGCATCTGAAGGTTACCCACTGCAAAAATAACTGAAAGACCTTCCCTTATGACAGCCCTTAGTTGTGTTCCTCTGTGGAGGCATTATAGTGAAATAGATTGAGCACTTATGCTCTGGAATTAGACGTCTAGGTTCAAGGTCGAGTTCCATCATTTACTAGCCATGTAACATTGGGCAAGTAACTTCTCAGAGCCTCCATTTCTTTAGCTTTAAAATGGGATCAGAGGGGCATAGTGAGGAATGAATGAAGCAACACAAAGGGAGTCTTAGAACAGTGTTTGGTACATGGTCAGTATTCAAAGAATAATAACTTGGTTTCTTTTTATAATAATAGTTCATAATAGGACTTCATAAACACCATCTCATTAATACTGATAACACCTCTATGGGTACATACTTAAAACTGAATTTTAATGCTTGAAACACTGTGGTTTAGGCTTGCCTTAAATAATAATGATAAGCACTGGTTGCTTGCTTATTATGCACTTGGTACTTTGCACATATTTACCTATTCAGTCCTGACAATATTTAACATTCTTATCCCCATTTTATAGATGGGGAAATGATGACACGGAAGTTAAATGTTTCAGTCAAGATCCCATAGCTGGTGAGTATCATTGCCAGAATTCAAACCTTGGCAGTCTGGACTCAGAGATCCTACACGACCTGACTTTCCACATGCATATACTGTAAGAGTCAAAGTGTACCCTACTACACAGATCTAGCAATTCCAATGTCAGAAGAGTCAATAAGCTTCCAAGTGGGTTCCATAAGAGAATTAACTATCATGACTCTCTCCATTCATGTTCTTATTTTATGTGTCTTTATTAAGTGATTAAGATACTAATAACTAATTTTGATTAACTGTACCAGAACAATAACTTAGTAAAATCCTAGATTTCCACTCTATCAGGCAAGTTTTAGGAAGGTACTGAAGACCAAAAATAAAAGATATTTATAATGAATTTTACCATGACTGGGGTTTTATATTCATTATAGCTCAGATGTGTTCCAAAAGTTCTAAAAAAACTTTCTAATATAAATTTACAATTTTTTCAGGGTGCCTGGGTGGCTCAGTCGGTTAAGTGTCTGACTTCACCTCAGGTCATGATCTCATAGTTTGTGGGTTTGAGCCCCGTATCGGGCTCTGTGCTGACAGCTCAGAGCCTGGAGCCTGCTTTGGATTCTGTGTCTCCCTCTCTCTGTCTGCCCCATACCTGCTTGCACACTCTCTCTCTCTCTGTCTCAAAACTAAATAAAACATTAAAAAAATTTTTTTTAATTTTTTTTAACGTTTATTTATTTTTGAGACAGAGAGAGACAGAGCACGAACAGGGGAGGATCAGAGAGAGAGGGAGACACAGAATCTGAAACAGGTTGCAGGCTCCCAGCGGTCAGCACAGAGCCCGACGCGGGGCTCGAACTCACGGGCCCTGAGATCATGACCTGAGCCGAAGTCCGACACTTAACCAACTGAGCCACCCAGGCGCCCCTAAAAATTTTTTAAAAATTACAATTCTTTCTTTACTCTAAACTTTTTATAACAAAAAGAGATGTGGTCCATAGAAGTTGTTTAAATATCTTAAAAAGTGATTATTGAATAAATATTAAAATTATTTTACATGTCAACATCTGAACCATGATCTCAATGTAAATGAATTATAGATACCCATTAAATTTAGTCATGAATACACACACACACATATATACATACACTCTGGTGATATATATATAAACCAGCCTAACACTTTACCTGCCCCTTTTGAGTGTGTCATGCACAGGAGGGAGCAGGGTGCATGCTCGCAGCTGATCCAGTCATAGCACTTCCATCCCCCTGAACCCAATAATTGTCTTAAGTGGTGAGCATGTGATGTACGCTGTCCAATCAGAATCCTCCTTAGGGCATTACAAAAGGAAATTAGGAAATTAGGAAAAATAAGCCTCTTTTCCCTCTTGTTTATGGAACTGGTAGAGTATAAGCTCAGGTGTCATTTCTTAGAAACTGAGGGGAGGACTCCCGAAGAAGCCAGCCACGCAAATACAGCATCCTGAAAGATATAGGAGGAGGCGGGGCACTTGGATGCACTCTGGTGACATTCAAATTTCTAGTTATAGACTTCTCTAAGGGCAGTATAACTCCTGCCCCTCTCAATTTTGGCTCAGCGAATTCTTCCTTTTATGCTTATTTTAGTTCCTGTTAGGATTCAGGAAGTTGCTTCCTATAAATACAGAGGATGATGCAAATGCCATACTTGGTAGTGTTGGAGAGAGTTCTCACATTCACTGTTGCTGGGGTGCAACCTTTTTTTTTTTTTTTATTGGATGGTAATTTGGTAGTATCTACCAAAATTTAAATCTAAAGTTTACAATGGCAAAACTCTTTGACCCAGAGATTCCATATTTAGGGATCTCTACTATAGAAATATTAGCATGCCTGGTAAAGAATATATGAAGATGTTTATTGAAGCATTTTTGTACTAGCCATCAATCAGAGAATGTTGAAAACAAGTTATGGTCTGCCCACAATGGAATGTGCAGATAAAGAAATAAGAAATGGTTGTACATGGAAGGGTGCCCATAATGTATTACTGAAGAAAAATCAAATTGCCAATGTATAACCTATTTTCATAACAAGCAAAAATCAAATTAGTATACATACACTGCAGGTTTCATATGTGCATGAGAAAAGATCCCCAAGAATACAATTGTGAATGAGGAAAGGGATGCTTAGAGTTTTAATATTTTACTTTATAGATTTCTGTATTATTTGTTTTCAATTTGTGTGTATTACTTTGTTAATTATTAAAAGCAATTTAAAAATGGAAGATAGTTTCATCTACCTCATCAGTCTCTTTCCTTAGAAGAAAAACTCCTTAGGAAAGGCAGAAGGGTATCAACTGGGAAGAGACCTCAGGATTTGGCTTCAGCTCCACCTCTGACATACTTTGTGACTTGAATTAAATAGATGAAACTGTCTGGTTTTGGTCACTCATCCAGAAAATGGGGGACTAGATCAATGTGGGCACTATCGACCCCTTCGGTTTTAACAATTTATGAACACAGATCTATTTTTAAGTCTTTATAATAAGTATAAACACAATTCTGAGGATGGAATGACATTTGGAAGATAAACATTAAACAAGTTGCATGAGAATTAAATATATCTTAATTATAATATATTGACCAATATTTCAAACCAAAAAAGTTTAATCTTTCTCTTTTCTCTAAAGAAGAATTGCTTTCAGTGAAATAATTATTGCATTAACTTTTATGTGACATTAAAGCCCATAATACTTTTACTTGACTTATAGTTTGAGATCTCCCTGCATGGATGAAATTTCTGAAAATGAAGAAGTGATTGTTAATGGTCAAGTCCCTGGTACTGCAGGAAAGAGCATGCTCATTTTCTCTCCAACAAGACAGGCTTCCCAATCTACCAGGAGATCCCAGGGAACTGAAAGTCAAGCCCTAGTCTATGACATTTGTTTATGTTAGTCTAAGAAGGCTTAGAAGCTGGTCACAGGCAAACTCAATCAAGACTACAGACCTTTCTTTGGCCTGGATGTCCTCCCCACTACCCCCGGGGCATTATGAATACCCTTAGACAGAGCATTCCTTCTCCAGTTAAACTCAACTCCTACCTTCTAGTTGCCTTATGGCTCGTCACTTCACACATATTTTACCCTGTCTGTCAGGCTGTAGAAGTCTTGTGCATCTTATAACTTCTAATGAAGTGTTAAAATCACCTGTGGAATAACACCACAGATGGGGAAATGGAGGAGGAAACACAGAAGCAGTTTCTTCGTGCTTAGTCATAAGAACAAGTAAAGGCAATGACCTTGGATCTTATTCAAAAGACTAATCCTTTTGAAACAAATTTAACAATCTTGGGCCAGGTCATAAAGCTGCCTGTGGATTCACCTTTTCACCCATTTACTCTTCCATGAATTGCCTTCGGAAAGTCAGTACTTTTCTAAGTAGGACATGATGCTAGAACAAATACTAAGTTTATCAGATAAATAACTCTTTCCTAGGAATCACTCATTAGCTTATTTTTATAGGCAACTATTGACAAGTTGGTGTCACCCACTAGACAATGAAATTCTTGAAGTCAGAGTCTTGCCATCATACCTAGTCCAAGGCTAGCATTTGGAAGACTCCAAAAAGACTTGTTTAGTAACCTAATGAAGAAATAGTGTGTGGTTAATTCCAAATTTGAACTATGGAAGAATATACTCCAGTGAATGGCACATAACTTAAACTATCCATTTTTGTTCACAATCGAAGTTGATTGAAACTTCTAGAATGTAAATTCTGTAAATGCAAGGATTTTTGTCATTTTGTTCACTGGTGGACCCCAATGTTTGGGAATGACCTATACCTATCCTTACTCCCACACACACAGCTTCCTGACTACTACTACTAACATGACTTTACTATTCCATTGTCTTCATTAGCATAACTTTCCCAATCCAGGAGATTCTTGCCCAGGCACATAACTTGGTTGTTCATTATGTTAACATCCAGAAAGACCTATGAACTCTTCAATAGGTAACACAACAGTTAACTGAGGAATATTCGTTGAATTTCTTGCCTCAAATTTCACTTTGCTGTTTCCACAAATTCCAAACTATTATATTATGATCCTTATCCAATCCTAATCAAGCCTCCTACTCCCATTGAAATACCTGCTTTAAACCAAAATACTGATTCTTAGTAAATCCTGGCCTTGCCTTCCTCATTAGAAACACTACTACAGCTTGTTTCAGCTGGTAATGCCCCTTATTAATAAATTCAATAAACTCAGCTTGGTCTTGTTAACAGATTGTGTTGGTGAATATTTGGGGAGCCAGCTTTCAGCATACCTAGGGCAACAAAGTAGGTACATGAAGGGATTTTAAAAGCCTTATTAAGCCTAAATCAGAACAAGTCAGTCCCTGTAAATCCTCACTGAAAGCATGACTAATCTAGGAGAAGAGATACATTACGCTATAAGCATTGACATGCTACTGGGTGAATCCTTAGCCAGAATTGGCATATTTACCATATCCTTTTTATATTAAATTATTTTTTAAGAGTTTGAGCCAAATAGTACAAATCAATTGTTCTTGAAAGAGCAGTATATGAGTGTTTTCTGACCCACACTTCCTTAAGAATGGCTGAGGTGACATGGTGGGATCCTAGTTTATTTATCATTTAATGTTTGTCTGTTGGTTTACTTCAGATCTTTACAGAAAACAAATTTTCCTGGAGGATTTTCTAAGCTCAAAAAAAGCCTTCCTTGTTTTATCTTTAAGGCACCCAGATGACAGTGAGAAGCCAACTTATCTGATTTTACACTGCAGTCACTCTCAGCTATAACTCAACCCATAGCTGCATGCAATCAACCAGTAGAACTCCCTACTGAATGTATTACTTAATAGAGGGGAAAGAAAATGAAGCTAAAGCCATTTTATGATGAAGGCTTTAAATATGGGAAAGTTCCAAACTGGCACAGCTACTCTAGAAAATAATATGGGTTCCTCAAAAGGTTAAAAATAGAAATACCCTATGATCCAGCAATTGCACTACTAGGTATTTACCCAAAGGACACAAGCGTACATGTACCCCGATGTTTATAACAGAATCATCAACAACAGTCAAACTACGGAAAGAGCTCAAATGCCCATTGACTGACGAGTGGATAAAGAAGATGTGGTATATATACACACACAATGGAATATTACTCAGCCATCAAGAAGAATGAAATCTTGCCATTTGCAGTGACATGGATGAAGCTAGACTGTATGCTAAGCAAAATAAGTCAGTCAAAGAAAGACAAATACCATATGATCTCACTCATATAAGGAACTTAAGAAACAAAACAGATGAACATACGGGAAGTGGGAAAAGAGAGAAACAGAGAAAGACGGAAACAAACCATAAGAGACTCTTGATGATAGAGAACAAACTGAGGATTGCTGGAGGGGAGGTGGAGGGGAATGGGGTAGGTGGGTGATGGGTATTAAGGAGGGCACTTGTGATGAGCACTGGGTGCTGTATGGAAGTGATGAATCACTGAATTCTACTCCTGAAACCAATATTGCACTCTATGTTAACTAACTGGAATTTAAATAAAAAATTTAAAATATGGGAAATTTCCACTGCCCATTCAACTGGAATAGGAATAGGGAGCAGTACTTAAAAATAATTTAAGAAAGGGTAAGATATATGCCAAATTCAAATTGTGGGATTAACCCCCAATGCAAGACTAAGCTTTCTTTGGCTTTTCCAATATACTAACATAAGAAGGTCAGATTTGTTTTAATATTTTACTTTTTTTTTTGGTTTTTTGTTTGAGTGAATGTATAAAACCCTAGGATTTTAATCCAAATATAATTCAAACTTGTGTATTGCATTCTTTCTCCCAAGTTATTCGAGACTAGAATACAAAATAACATGAGAACAATTTTCCTATTTCCTTTCTTCAAAGGAACAATAAATACCCTGGTATTTATCAGGAGTCTGAAAAAGATCTTAACTATTAAGTATATGTTTTGAGAGGTGGTGATAGAAGGAAGATGACTTAGGTCAAGATTGTTTGCTGAAGCTCCTGGAAATTATATTCTTCTCTGGGCAGAGATTAGGGTAAAGGATCTGTTACAACTCCTTACCAAAACTGTAAGAGACTTCTGTGTCTCTGAAGAGTCTGGGGTTGGAACATCTCCACTAAGTGAGACAAATTCCCAAGAGCCCAGCCTCTGGGCAGTTTCCAGCTGCTGCTCTTTCCCACCCTCCAGAGTAACCCAAATCTCTAGAAACAATTGATGTTTCTAGAATTTACAGAAAAGTGTAGATCTAAATAATTTTATCTGTGCTTAGTCAGTACAGTTTTGACAAGAAACCTCTGACTTAGGTTCTGAACCCAATTTATGTTTTGGCAACTGAAGGGAAACAGAGTTTGTAAGCCCAAAATATGACTCTGGCATATGCATTATTTTGAGCTGATTATTTTAAAGAAACTACAGACACAGAAGCTCTGAAAACAGAGTGAAAGTTACCTTTTGTAAAGGAAATCTACATTTATAAAGGAAATTTACATTAGAAAGGGTGCCTGTACCAGGAAGAGAGCTGTTACCAAAGATCACTTTTGCACCTGAGAGGCCTGTCTAGGTGGCAGGGCAAATTTTGTTTGCCAAACATTTCCTCTTCTCACTGTCCAGATGAATTGCCTTCTTTACTTTGAAGCCCCACACCCTACCTTTTTCTTTAGCTCCGCATGGTATATAAGCCTCAATTGTCTGGCTGTCTTTTGAGTCCCCTATCTTTGTAGGGCTCCCATAGGTATTAAAATGGTTTGTTTCTTTCTTCTGTTAATGTGTCTTTTATTACAGGGAGGTCTCAGTCAAGAGCTCAGAGGAGTAGAAAGAAAACTATTTTTTTCTCCCTTACAACAGATACTTTTGTCTCAGAGACCTTCTGCAAACAGCATGGAAAATGAAATCTACATCTTGAAAAATATTTCCTTAAATTATTGCAACAGTCATAACCTGGAAGAAAACTACAGGGGACAAGCAAAAGCATTCAGCTAACATTGTAGCTGCAAGCAAATTAAGCCTACAGATCACTTTCGTAAGACAAAAACATTATTAAATTATTAGTTGCTTTGGAACTGCTTGTACTGGGCTGAGGATTAAGCGCCCTCAAAATTTCCTATGACACTCTGACAGCTATTATTACTTAAATATCCTTAGAATTTATGGGCGCTCCATAGGGGGACAGTGAAAACTCAAACTTGACTTCTACTACGATTAAAGAAAAAATGACTGAAATTAACAAATTATTCCCGTCGCCCTCCACCAGCTTAAAGTAAAACATGGTCACAAGTCACCTTGAGAAGTTGATTTCAAACAGAATTGAGTGACTAACTCCCAGCATGCATTTTTAAACATCTAGCGATAATAATCGGAATGAAGATTCCTTTGCTGTTAATTTTAGCTATTTGATGGGTTAAAGTCAGCTTTGATTATTTGAGAATGAGAGATGAAGAAGGGAAGAAATATGCCATTGCTCCTATGGGATATATTTAATAATCTCTCTCTCTCTCATAAAAAAAAATACAGAAAAAGAAAAAAAAGAAAAGCCTACATGATCACTAGATATCGTGAAAGGATTTCAATCTAAAATGGGACCAAGGAGGAGCATATGAATGGCTCAGTCAGTTAAGCATCTGACTCTTAATTTCCGCTCAAGTCATAATGTCAAGTTTCAGGTTCATGAGTTCAAGCCTTGTATTGAGCCTGCTTGGGATTCCGTCTCTCTTTCTGCCCCGCCCTTGTTTTCTGTATCTTTCTATCAAAATAAATAAAAATAAACTTTAAAAATATAAAATAAAATAAAATAAAATGGAACCAGAGAATATGAAATGCACCCTCAGGAAAACAAAACTTAAGAACTGAGAGACTAATTTCCTGTAAATGCCTGACTTACTGAAAACCATAATTTATTTCCTGACCAATGAACATCCACCAAGAATCTCTTCCATCCTCAAGCCAATGAATTTACTGCTTGGACTCTGGCTGGACTTTGCCCTTTGCGCTCCTAGTACCAGAAATCCAGTTCACTCCAAACCTCCAACGGACTTGCCTATAGATTGCTATCCTTTGTGTTTTCCAAATTACCATTCTTCTGCTATTCCAAAGTAAACTCAATTTTTCATAGTTTGTGTTTGCTTTATCTTACCTCTATTTAGTTTGGCAATGTAGATGGAATAGAACAATGTGACAGTGGTATAAGACATTTTGAGGGGGAAAATACAGATTTTAGGTTAAGCAATTCTGTAAGGGGACCTACAAAATATGACAAATAATGATGCCTTTAGTATAGTTTACTATGGGAAAAATGTTAACATGTCGCTCTGTGGTAGATCTTACAAGATCTAGTTAAAATGGACAATGGTAACATGAGATTCACAGTAAGATTTAGATAGAATTACAATTTACTAAACACGTTTCACAATGATTTCTTTCTCTTTTCTTTCTGCTACATTCTAGAGGAATTGTAAGACAGAAAGATAATCTTGAAAAGCTCTGTAATCTTTATATCTGAAAGCTCATAATCAGGTAAAAATTTGGAGGAGGAACACTCCATTTGGTGTTCTAGCTCCATCACTAATAGGCTAGGACCTTAAGCAAGATATTTGACATTTTTGGATCTCTTTTCAACAATCGTGATGTTGTGGTACAATCTCTACTTTTCACTGATCCTTTGGCACCTACCAGATAGACTGCTCGGTGTTTTACACCAGCATCTGAGAGCCATCTCACCCAGAGGGTTCTGTGCACTCAACTTAACCTCAAGTTATCAGCTGTGGTTTACTTTCAGGCTGCAAGAATAGAATGTGTCTCTAATTTTTGTGGCTAAAAGTGATGTCAACTTTCTCATCAACAATCTTTTATATCAGCAATTCTCAAAATTTTTGGTTTTAAAACTCTACAAAAAAAATATTAAGGACCCCTCCCCCCAAAATATTTTGTTATACAGGTTATACCTATCAGAATTTATCTTACTGGAAATTAAAACTGTGAATATTCCCCCCCCCATTTTATTGACAAATGGTAAACATTACATCTCTGTATAAGTTTAAGGTATATAGCATGATGGTTTAATTTACATCTATCGTGAAATGATTTCTACAACAGGTTCAGCTAACATCAATCTTCTCAAGCAGATAGAATAAAAAGACAAGAAAAAAGGAAAGACAAAAAGGAGAAAGGTTTCTTCTCCTTGTGATGAGAACTTAAGATTTGCTCTCTTAATGACTTTCATATATATCATACAGCAGTATTAGCTATAGTCATCACATTGGACATTATATCCCCAGTACTTATTTATCTTGTAACCTGAAGTTTGTACACTTTGACTTGCTTCCTCTGCTTCCCCCTCCTCAGCTGAGAACTTTAAAAATTAAGCATTTATTGGTTTGTTTTTTTAAAGCCGTTTATATAAATAATACATGCTTTATGAAAAATAGTTTTCCAATTCAAAAAAAAATGTAGTGGGAAGAGTGTAAAAGAGACTTTTTACAAATATCTATAATGTCCAATTTAGTATATGACAGCTGGATTCTCATATCTGCTTCTTCATTTGGTCTGTTACAATATCACATATGTGCCTCCTAGAAAACCCCACTGTAAACTCATGAAAGAATGAAAGTGAAAAAGGAAAATAACTTCCTAGTATCTTTATTAAAATGCTTCTGACCACTAGATACTTCTCAAAGGGTTTTGGGGGGGGCCAGGAGTCCCAGACTTCACTTTGTGACTGCTGTTCTATATGATGGAGAGGCTAGTCTAAATTGTAATTAATTTAGATTACATACATAATATAATACATATTATATAAATAATATAATATATACATATTGTATATAAATATATACTATGTATAAAATCATATAATTATATTAATTTTGAATGAAGGCTGTCAGTAAAAAGTTTTATTTTTCCTGAACTGATCCTTAGAATAAATATAATAGGACCTAACTCTCATAAAGAATTTCCTTATATCAGGCACCGTGCTAATAGTTTGGCAAATGTTATTTTATTTAACCTTCAAAACAACCCTAGAAAATGGTGCCACCAATATTATCTACCATTTATTTTACCTTTTTTTAAGTTTATTTATTTTGAGAGAGAGAGGGAGAGAGAGAGAACATGCACGCAAGTGAGAGTGGGGAAGGGGCAGAGAGAGGGAGAGAGAATCCCAATCAGGCTCCACACTGTCAGCACAGAGCCCAATGCAGTGCTCGAACTCACGAACCATGAGATCATGACTTGAGCCAAAATGAAGAGTCCGATGCTTAACCGACTGAGGCACCCAGGAGCCCTTTATCCACCATTTAACAAGGGAGGAGATGGACCTTGGAGAGTGTAAGTAATTTGCCCAAGGTTACACCAGTAGCGGACTGTTGACTTGGCCTTTGAGCTTAGACAGTCTGATTTCAGACCACACAAGATCCTAATTAAGGCACTTTAATTCCCCTTCAAAAAGATTGCTCAGCACTGTAATCGTCACAGAAATTCCATGAGGATGACTTCATAATCCTCATTTAACAGATGAACAAATGGACTAAGTTTGCACAGCGGGCTTCAGGCAGGACCAGAATATGCAATGTATTTACCTGTATTCATTCTGTGCCACTAGCCATTGATCTCCAGCATGGATGGGTATATTCCAGGGACTGTTCAAGGTAGTTAACAGGTGGAGGGAAGAGAAGATATTAGCACTAATTTTTATCTTTGCCCCCAAAATGAGGAAAACAATCAGCTTTTAAAATATCTGATGTAAAAACTCATACTTGTCCTTCATTGAGCCATAACTGAGCAGTTAAGATGTGGGAAGAGTCATAAGGAAAGAGTGGGTGGTCCCTAACAGAGGATTTTTTACTCTCGGTGCAGAAGATGAGTGCCCTGTCGAGAGCCTTTATAGATTCTATATTTTTTGTTTTAAATAAAGTAACACTTACAGAAAAGACAGTGGTGTACAAATATTCCTGTAAGAAACAAAACAAAACAGCAGACTGATGTAGATATTAACAATTCAGTCACAAATAAACAAGAAAATGGCAGAACTGACCCTTTTCCTAGATTTATTACTAGCCTTTTATTGGAAACACACTATTTTTTAAAAAGCCTACTTAAGCAACACTGGAAACAAGTTGGCCAAAATATTTGAAGTTATCAAAAGAACATTTGAACTATGTATTTCCATCCCCCATTTTAGTGATGAATCCTGAGAAGTGAATACTGTGCAAAGGATCACATGAAACTGTTGTGGTTCGCAAGACATTATGAAATGTCACATATTTCATCTTTAAAATGGTTCCTCTGTAATTTCTATTTTTGGTGTACATTTTATAGTATATGCAACTTATTAACAGAGTAGTAGGAGATATTCATTTGTCATATACACACATAGTTAATAATTTTCTACTCATAGAAGACCTTGATCAAAATGGTTTGTAGAATCCTGCACTATGTTTTACTACCTTTAATGGTACTTATCTCTATCATAAAGCTCCCAACATTTCCCAGCTCTAATATCCTATAATTTTAATTTCCTGTCAAGTATATTGAGGTTTTAAGTATGGGTCTGAATGAGAAAAACCAAAATTCTATCTAATTCTATGGGTTAATGTAACACAGAGTAACACTTGAAATTATTTTCTTTTGAGAGCCAATACCTTCATAGGACATTGCCTGACAAATGGTCATTTTATCTTTTTTTGCTTGTTTAATAACACCCCAAATTTTCCACGTAAGCCATCCTTTCCCAGTGTTCAGTCATAAAGCTCAGGGAAGAGCATATTACCCATGCCTAAGTCAGCTGGGCATTCTACCAACCTAACCATATGACTCAGCTCAGGTCAGTGAGAAGGCTGGAATTCTACTGTATTCATTTGCATTTGGAAGATTGTAGGGACCTAGCTGCTGACAGATGTAATACCACATGGATCCTGATATCAAAAGTAATGAAGAAAAGAAGAGCAGAAGAATGGAAAAAGACTCCAACTAACACAATAATAAAATCACTACCATGTAATTTCTTCACTACTTAATATTACTTAAGCTTAAGGGCAAGCATGGTCTCAAGACCTTTCTTCATGAAGGAGCGCAAATGGACTCACGTTAAGCTCTTTAAGAAAGTAATTTTTTTTTTTTTCCCTCTGAGATTCAGTCCATTATTTGCAGTGGTAATAGTCTTTCAGTTCCAGCAAGATAATCCTGGGAGATAAAGTCTTCAGTTAGTCTGGAGAAGGAAGGAAGTGTGTGATTTGTTTGGATATTATACTTGTTGTCACTCACATGAGCAGTAACTATAAGCTTCTACATTCCTCTCCAAGGGGAAGAAAGGGTAAGGAAAACATTTCAAATTAAACCTTAACTGAAAAACAACAGAAAAGCTAAGGAATAAGTGAAACAATTGAGAAACCAAGCATAGTCTTTTATATTTTCAAATGTTCAGACTTCTATTAACCAGAATGTTCTACTAATCAGCATATAAATAGAACCAGGTGCAGTAATTATCACTTTATATAATAACAATCCTGAACCACTACTGTAAGACCCCAACATGCTTAGCAGGCTTACTTTGGTTCTCACGACTTAAGTTTAAATATTCCTGACTTACATCTAATAATATGCTCATCCAAAGTGAGTATCTCTATCTGCTCTTTGATTTTTCTCAGCATAGGCATAGAAAGAAATCAAAACAGAAAGA
Source organism: Neofelis nebulosa (assembly GCF_028018385.1). NCBI lineage: Eukaryota > Metazoa > Chordata > Mammalia > Carnivora > Felidae > Neofelis > Neofelis nebulosa. The sequence continues at coordinate 33,601,567 of NC_080795.1, forward strand.
ACAAAAGGACTAAGGTAGGCAGATGGGATTGATGAGTGTGAAGAAATAGCACATAACTCTCAGGCAACCTATTTAGACACTGCCTGAGACAATGGCAGCGTTTCTTTCTGGAGGACAAAAATACACAAAGAATTACCAGGTTCTGGTAGAAAAGGTGTGAAGCAAGCTGTGAAAATAGCACATTTACAGAGGGGGTTGTTGTGATTTGCAATCTTAATTAAGCATATTTTCTGCCTTTATGAAGTAAGAGCCAGAACCACTGTTATTATCACAGTTGAATAATCTTTTAGGAAACCTGGAACAAATGAAATACATGTAAGTCGTTTATGATCAAAACAAAGCCATCTCATTAAGAGAACGCTTATTTTCTCTACTGGGGTTTTCTTTGTCAATATTTGTTATTCCAATCAGGTAATTAAGTGGTTGTGGTATCCCCGAGTAAATATATTGTGTTAACTTTACCAATTAGGTGGTAATTTACTTAGTGTTCCACATAAATAAGTCTCATACTCCCACTACAAAGTATAGTTCTGTCTATCAGCACTTACCATTTTATGTCATAATTATGTTACATCTCTCTCCCTCTCCTACTGGACTGCTAACACCTTGAGGCATGCACTTTTTCATTATAAGAAGGAAACAACACTTGCTGGGTGTTTATGTGCCAGGTTCTAAGTGTCAGGTCAATTATTTAGTTTAAACTTCACAGAACTTTCTAACATGGGTACTGTTAGTATGTTCACTTAGCAATAAGGAAATCTGAACTCAGAGACATTAATTTGCTTGAGTTCACAAAGAAAGTAAAAAGTAGTAGACATAAGATGTGAACTCAGGCAGCTTGATCTGAGTGGTCTTGCTCTTAATCCTCATGCTGTTCAGCTATGAAGGCTCTGTTGATTACAATCAAGAATATTGTAAGCGTTAATGTTTACTGTGTGTTGGTGCCAAAAATGTTCTCCAGGCCTTTTGTATTTATTAGCTGATTTATTTTTTACAACCCTATGAGGCAAATACTAATATTATAGCTATTTATAGGATGGGAAACAAGCAAAAAGATGTGACAGAGCATGGATTTTCAGCCACTTACCATTGTAGGACATGCTACTATCACATGACTAGAATCTATAATAAGTTCGTCTTATCTCTTAGGCAGTAGGACTGCAAATGGTCTTTGGGGTATTTAAGGAAGCTGCCCTCAGTGAGCTTCTCCTTGTAACTGAACCTGTACAGGGATCTTGTCATCGTTTTTTCACATCTAATATTCACTATACCCCAGTGAGAAAGACATTGGCACCTGCATTTACAGTTGAGGCTCAATTGGAGTTAAGCATTGTTTGCTGAGTTTCTTGGCAAATGACTGAAAAAAAAGGAAATAGATGGGATATTAATTGCCTGATAAAAGGAAGTGTACCTCAAAAAAATTTTTTTGCCCCTGGATTCAAAAAACACAACTTTAAGGGGTGCCTGGGTGGCTTGGTTGGTTGAGCATCCGACTCTTGATTTCAGCTCAGGTCATGATCCCAGGGTCATGGGATCAAGACCTGTGTCAGCTTCATGTTGAGGGTGGAGTCTGCTTAAGATTCTCTCTCTCTCTCTCTCTCTCTCTCTCTCTCTCACTCTGCCCCTCTCCCCTGCTCACACACACTTTCTCTCTAAAATAATAAAGAGTAAAAAATATATTTAAAATAAATGTTTTCTTTCCCTTACCTTAGCAGGCTTAGGGATAGTTGAGTGGGATGACAATTCAATAGTACTTGAGACTCATCTCTTAATTGGTTTTATAATTCTGACTCCAAGGCTTCCAAATTCCCTCTCTTTATAGATCTCGGACATCTCAAATATTTTGTCATCTTCTGTTTACTATTCTTCTAAGGTCATTTCGTGCTCTTATTACTAGTTCTCATTCATTCATTCATTCATTCAATAATTATTAACTGAGCATCAGCCATATAACAGGAAATGTGCCAGGTGCTGGGGATAAAAAAAGTGAACAGCACTCATGGTCCTGCTCTCTTGGAATTTATAGCTTGACAATAGCCAATAACTGGGCAGAAGGACATTTGTGTAACATTTTTCTGTCTCTCCCAAGTTTTACTTCTATATCATGCTCAAATTTAAGCACTGCTTGTTTGCATTTCAACAAGTACAAAAAGAGAAAGCTGTCTTTACCTCCCAGGCATCTAGCACAATGTCCAGCACAGAGTAAGCACTTGATTAATGCTTGCGGAGGAAGAAGAGTGGCTTGGTAAGAAGGGAGAGAGAATCAGAAGGGAAGAAGGGAGGGAAGGGAAAAAATAAAGAAGACAAAAAGGACTGAAGAAGATGCAGAAAAAGAAGGCATCTGGCAATTCTGATTAGGAGAAAACCAGAGGGTAAGAATCTCCCGGTCCAGCTGGAGTGTAAAATCATCATCTCAAGGAAAGTGAGAAACAGGAAAAAAACATGGAAAGATAGTTTGAGCCAGCCTGTGGACTGCCTTAATTTAATTTAATTTTAATTTAGTTTTTTCTAATTTAATATTTAATTTAATGCTAAACTTTACAAGGAGAGAAATCTGTTTTGTCAGTGATGCATCCAAAGCACCCAGAACGGTGCCTGGTACATACTAAGTACGTAATAAATTTGCTATTGGATGAACAGAACATATGCTCTGGAGCCATGGAGTTAGAAGGGTTGGCAACTTCTTCTGATAATATATTTTACCAAACACTTGCTCAGACACAGGGCTAATTCCATACTTCTGCACTGGATAGGTAAAATTGTCATGGTCTTCCTCATTCAAAGAAAGAACCTAAAAACATATGTGGGATGGTCAGGAATGAAAAACAAAAAAGGAAATATAAATTTAAGAAATATAATTCTGTTTAAATTTATATTACCCTGAAAGATTTTGACACTACTTGTAAATCTGTCATCTGAAGTTTTTAGAAAGATTCAGATGAAACAGAAAATTCTCTTAACTTAAAAGGCAGAGTTTATTTTTAGAAAGAACTCCTTACAAGCTTGGGCCTAGGATCTAATGGATCCTCACACAGGAATGGGTATGAGTGCCAACAGACCTCACTCGGTTTTTGTCAATCTTTTGATCATGTTCTGTGATCAATGTTCTGTGAGTTTATTCCAAGTAATTTTGTTTTGACAACTTTTGATGTTCTAACATAAGGATTTCACTAGTGGGGCTAGTTTAGTGATTGACTTTTTTCCTCCTCTACTTCAACAAGTATGACAAGTGATGTCCAAATGGGGGACATATTCCTGTAGAGATATCTGTGCTTATGTAATTCTCAAAGTATTTAAGATATCACCATTTTAATTTTCTGTTTCAGGAAAGCATATATGCTATGAACTGAGTGTGATTCCCCCAAATTCATATGTTGAAACCCTAATCCTCAAGGTCAGGAGGATTAAGAGATGAGGCCTTTGGAAGATATTTAGGTCACAATGGTGGAGCCCCCATGAATAGAATTAGTACATTAATTACAAAAGACAAGAGAGATATGATATTCTCTGAGTTATTGAGGATACAGCTAGAAACTGTCTGTCGACAAGTCAAGGAGTAGGCTTTCACCAGGCATTGAATCTGCTGGCTCCTTGATTTTGAACTTCCCAGCAAACAAAACTATGAAAAATGAATGCTTGTTGTTTAAGCCACTCAGTCTATACAGTGTTTGTTATTGCAGCTGGAGCTAAGACACATATACTAATGAATTTTAGTGGGAATAGCATTATAGGGATAAACTTAAATAATTTCTAATTATAAAAATTCCTCTTAACATTTTGGTAACTTATTACTAGTAACAAATTACAACACACTGATGTGAGCAAAATGTGATTGAGAACTGTTAGTCTAACTCACATTGTGTATTAGGGTTCTTTAGAGAATCAGAAGGAATAATTATATACAGATATACAGAGATAGATTTATTATGAGGGTTGTTATGGGGATCACATGATTATGGAGGCCAAGAAGTTCCGTGATCTGCCATCTTCAAGCTGTATTTGAATATATTGGCTTGAACTTATTACTACTTGATGTAGTCACCCTTTCCTTTCAATTATCATTTTCATCAGAACACATGAAACTTTTAAAATAAGGCAATCCAGGGGTGCCTGGGTGGCTCAGCTGGTTAAGCATCTGACTCTTGGTTTCAGTTCAGGTCATGATCTCATGGTTCATGAGCTGGAGTCTTGCATCAGGCTCTGCCCTATGGTGTGAGGCCTGCTTGGGATTTTCTCTCTCCCCTTCTTTCTTCCCCTCCTCTGCTCATTCTTTCTCTCTCTCAAAATAAGTAAATACATTTTTAAAAATAATAATTAAAATAAAATAAAATAAAATAAAGCAATCCAGACTTCTGTCTGTTATTCATCACATTTTCATGTTTTTCTGTAATGACTGGTTTGAGGCTATGTAGATTTAACAATATGACAACGAACTTCAAAGGTTTGCACACTTACTGGTAACAAGCCCATGCTATAGGGTGAGTGCACTAATTTTAGAGAACTCAGAGTTGAAAACTTTACTTTCTGTGATATTTATTTACTACTTTTTAAAGAAAACACACCTAACTCACCCTCTAATCTTCACAACTGTAACTATTTAACACAAAAATCTGACAGCCACATCTCTGTAGACTTTTTAATGGCCCTTACTACTGATTGCTTTTGGGACAATGCTAGAACTTCTAAATATGGACTACAGGGACATGTATGATCTTGTGTTTATCTTTCTGTCCGTCTTTATCTCTGGTTCCTCCTTGTTCTCTGGAGAAACCAGCCATCTTTCTAATTAACTCCTATTTCTTCACATCTTGTTTTATACATCCTTTCTTCTGAAACAGGAGGTATTTCCTGACCTCCTGGCCAGTTAAATTTCTTCCTGTCATAGACTCATTATCAGTGTTAATACCTACTTCCCCTTTGTAACACATTTTTCACTGATTAGGATTGTTTGATTTTGGTCTATCATTACCTGGGATGAAAATAGAGACCATGTCTATTTTTCCTGTTCATAATACCAAGCACAGTGAAAGCCCACAACATGCACTCAATAAATATTCAACTGAATAGATACATGGATAGATAGATAGATATAAATACATAGATATATCTTTAAAAGAACACTGAAGCCCCTTAACCCTTTGAGAACAATGCTCATGCTCCTGTCTTAATCGTCCTTGAGCCCACTTCATGACTCAACCAGAGTACTAAAATATTGTTATCAACATCTAAACAACTGGAAGATGTTATCAACGTATAACCAACACACTTTGGAGGTTCCTACGTTGAAACTTAAATTGGATCCTTCTGATAATCTGCTAATATTTTCTTCTCATGGTTGGCTAGTATAGGCAGTTGGGTTTTGTTTTGTTTCTTAGTTTGTTTTGTTTTTTAATTTTTTCCTAAGGGCCACTGCTCATGCAATTTATGAGAATCCCAGGAGACTGGGGAAAATAATTGTTTGCTGAATAAATGCCATAAGACCTCTTGTTGATTCTTTTGTTTCCAAAATGATTCAATAACAATTTACTAGACCTAACAGGTGTCTGGCTCTTAAGTGAGCCAATTCTACGTAGTACATAGGTAGAGAAAAAGAGCATCTTAAGTGCTTTTTGTGAACAACTTTAGTTTTTTACCTCCATTTCATTGAGTACATAAATTTTTATACCTTATTGCATTAGGTACATAAATGTGTGGGCATTATTATAGTGGAAATTAACTTCCAAACAGAACCACTGGCTAGAGTCCATTAATAGATCGAAAATGATGTAAGCTCCTTGAAGGCAAGAATCCATTCATTTTGAATTTGTTCACACATCTCATCCCCATCCTTCTTTTTTATATGGCCTTGAACATAGTTATTTAAAAATAGCTTTCTGAGTAGTTGCCTGAAGTAACTATTCATATCATCTTTATGAAAGCAAGGTATGACCAGAATAACTTTCAATATCTTTTAAATTGTTTTAAACTTCAAGCAAAGTGGGCTTTATTACTCATTGCATAAGGAGACATCTGAAGTTAAATATATCCATTACAGAAGGAGGACTTAAAAAAATAGTTCCATTATATTAAAATATTGGGCAACTTCATATTCAACAGAAATGCTAAACCATCTATTAATGTAATCACTCTCTTTGACTGCACCTACACTCATTTTGAATATCACTATGGAAACCAAGGAAACTGTCCTTGATGAAACATAATGGGGTTTTTAGAAATATATTTAAAATCACCTGCAAACAATAGCCTCTAAACCAAAAGCTCTAGAAAAGCTTTTTTCCCCTTTTAGACTCCTAAACATAATTAATATGATTCAGTTATTTAATAAAGAGCAGTGAGGGGCTTTTGAATAAAGAAATTTAACCTCAATATTTCTTTAGATTGGGACAAATGTAAATAAGCATGCTATTGTTTGTTTGTTTGCTTCTGTTTGTCTTTTTGATTATTCTGAACTAATGTGAGACAAAGTGAGCATACACTGAGATACAACGATCACTTGAGTTCAAGTTTGCCAAACTCAGCTGCAACCAGAAATGCAGAAAATCTCTGAGAAATTATATGTTTATTGAAGAAAAAGGATTTGGGAAGAAATTTTATATCAATTGATTTTTTTCTTTAGAATTACACACAGTGCTGACATAAATGATGTCATCTCAGAAAGATGAATGGGTCCGTGGTTCCGTCTAGCACCAGCGGTAGGTTGAAACAACCTACTCAGTTCCAGGAGGGCAAGAGACTGTGTTCTGGCTGTCATTTTATTTTAAGTATCTAGTTGAAGTGTATAGTATAAGTGTGCATAATGTTTATCCAATGTTGAATGAAAGAGTAAATAAATAGGAATATAAAAGGAAGGACGCTAGGGATGCCTGGGTGGCTCAGTTGATTGGGCATCCAACTGTGGCTCAGGTCATGACCTCACGGTTTGTGAGTTCGAGCTCCGCATCGGGCTCTGTGCTGATAGCTCAGAGCCTGGAGCTGCTTCATATTCTGTGTCTCCCTCTCTCTCTGCCCCTCCCATGCTCATGCTCTGTTTCTGTCTCTCAATAATAAATAAATGTTTAAAAAAAACAAGAATTTTAAAAAGGAAGGAAACTAAATTCCCAGGATGTATTCATTGACAAAGCCTACGGTTCAACTAGCACCTGAGAAAGACTTGAGGGTTGTAGAGAAATGACAAGAAATGAAAGGATATGAGGCTTAGTTCATGATGATCGAACCCAGTTGATTATCAACCTTGGCTGCACCTGGGCTAATTTGAAAAAATAATGAGTTTTATTCCTCTCCTCCTGAAAATTAGACCTAAGTGGTCTAGTACGACCCAGGAATCTCTTTGAGCAACATACTTGCGTATTTTCTCTTTCCAAAGTGCTTAGACCAAAGAGTGAGAAACAACAAAGTACGGTCATTCCACTAGTCAAGATCTGCTTCTAATGTTGCTTTCTCGGGTTACACAGGGATTCTCTGTCCCAGATGTAACATTTTTTTTTTGAACTTTTTAAATGTTTATTCATTTTTGAGAGACAGAGAGACAGAGCACAAGCAGAGGTGGGGCAGAGAGAGAGGGAGACACAGAATCTGGAGCAGGCTCCAGGCTCTGAGCTGTCAGCACAGAGCCCGACGTGGGGCTTGAAACCACGAACCATGAGATCATGACCTGAGCTGAAGTCACTTAACGACTGAGCCACCCAGGTGTTCCCCCACCGCTGATGTAACATTTAAACTATAATATTCCATGCCAAAATGGGTTGCAATTCCTAACTGGGATTGCTTTTAGTGCTCAGCTCTTGTCTTTCAAATACACAGTCATTTTATTCAAGGCAGCCTATACTGCTCTTCTAGTCCTCTCCTCTGACACCCAAAACCTTGACACTGAACTCAGGTCAGTCCATACAAGACACTTTATTGTGAAAAGTTTCTTCTTGGGGGTTCCTGCTAACCTTGGATACCAACTGCCTCTATTAGGAACACACCAGTCCACTGAATATTCTCAAAACACTGTGAACCTTCAAGGAAAGGCTTTGGGATTTACACCTCTTGCTATGAAATGGCTTTTTGTCCCCAAATAAAACCAAAGTTTCAAACAGATGTTTGTGAGATGTACCTAATTTCACTCCCACTAATATTTATATCCCAGATTATTGCAAAGCAAAAAAGTACTCTATTATTTCTTACTTGTAGGGTATTTCTCTCACCTTCCCCCCTTTTTTAACGAAAAGAACCATTTGTTGACTATCACTAAACAAACAAAATTTGTGAAAAAGTTATTTAATTTCTATGTCTCTCAACATAGACTGTTAGCAGCTTTTTTTTTTTTTTAATTTTTTTTTAACGTTTATTTATTTTTGAGACAGAGAGAGACAGAGCATAAACTGGGGAGGGTCAGAGAGAGGGAGACACAGAATCTGAAACAGGCTCCAGGCTCTGAGCTGTCAGCACAGAGCCCGACACGGGGCTCGAACTCACGGACCGCGAGATCGTGACCTGAGCCGAAGTTGTTCGCTCAACCGACTGAGCCACCCAGGCGCCCCTGTTAGCATCTTTTAAATGGCAACTCTCTCACATACAGATTATCAAAATCAGACCAGACCAGAAAACCACAAATTTTGAAATGTTCTCTGCTGTGGCAATTTGTCAACTGCTAAAGCATCTACAGCGTAATTCTATCTTGCAAAACGATGGTGTTCTCTAACTTGCTTTAATTTGGAAGAAAAAGTTATCATTATGGATATGGAAGTGTAATTGTAAAAAAGGAAAAAAGAAACATTTCTGAGAAGGTTGTGTTCCTGTCATACACAGTATTTTATGGACAAGAATGGCAGAAAACTTTAGCTTCAATTTGCATTTTTTCATTTCACTTTTTAATGATTGTATGTATACATAATGATTCTGGTAAGTTGCTTATAACTGTACTTGATCTTTTTTCACAATGGAATTTTATCTGTTTTAAATAACTGGCTGAAGTAAAAACTAGTGCCAAATCAGCAACTGTATTTGACCCTTGAAGTCTTGCATTGAGTTGAATGGCTATATGTCAATTAAGGAATGAATAACTTGGGACCACATAATCCTTCTGTTTAAAAATTTTACAAACCTGTGGGGGAACAGAAAACTAACACTCTGGCTTTTAAATGCATCAATAGCTAAAAGCAGACATGCAAAGATCTTCTAAATACCAAAGAAGCTTTCTGCAACATAATTTTTTTTTAATTTTTTTTTTCAACGTTTTTTATTTATTTTTGGGACAGAGAGAGACAGAGCATGAACGGGGGAGGGGCAGAGAGAGAGGGAGACACAGAATCGGAAACAGGCTCCAGGCTCCGAGCCATCAGCCCAGAGCCTGACGCGGGGCTCGAACTCACGGACCGCGAGATCGTGACCTGGCTGAAGTCGGACGCTCAACCGACTGCGCCACCCAGGCGCCCCTCAACATAATTTTTTTTTAAAACCAGGATTTTTTCCACCCAACTTACAAACCAATGGTGGTGTTCTCCTTTGTGGATGTGTTGGAATTTCATGCAGCTGTCCTGCTCAAACTCCTAGAGGGCTAAAAAACCAAAATTTACCTTTTTAAGGAATTCTTGCAGCTAGGTTTCTAGATATGATTAGGTTCAGCTTATCATTTATACCCTTCAAGAGGCAGAAAAGAGGCCTAGAACATGGTTCCCTGCCTCTGCTTCTGCTGCTTGTAGAGCCCTTTTTTTTTTTTTTTTTTCCTTCTGGCGGCATCAGCAATGGTACAAGGCCCCAGGTAGTTTCTGGGGATTGAGTGGCAGGATGTGGGCATCCATTTTTCTGGCACAAAAGGCAGCAGGCACCACATGGCCTGGAGCTGTCTGCAGAAACAGCAGCTTCCTGGCTGCAGTAGCTTCCTGCAGGTATCTTGCTGTCACTGTGAGGGTTTTGTTCCGGTGACACTGCTCCCCTGTTTAGCATGACCACAGAAGAGTACCCAAAAAATAGGCCTGGGGTGTTTCTTGAGCCCTCTCAGTGATTCTGAAAGCCATTTAATAGCCTGCAAAAATCACTGTCTGCTTAAAATACTTTTTGGCAACTGAACATTGAGGGATACATTTACTCTATATTATCTGGTTGTTATAAGATTTGTTGTCAATATTCCATTCTGCTTAAACCAGCTAAAGTGAATTCCGTTCCCTACAACTAAACACTGATGAATATATTCACTCTATATTAACATATGCTTACTATAGGTTCTATTATTAGCGGTTTAGACTATTTACTGGGTCTGTAAGTACAGAGACCAGGTCCATTCCCCCCCCCCCCCAACAAATCTAATCCCATGGAATAGACGTAACACAATACTTGACACATAATAGTAGCTCAATAAATATTTTAAAAATTCATTAGTATAATATAATTCTCTCAAGGAATATTTCACATTCTTTTCACATAGTAAAACAGCCAAATTTGAAGGATTTATTACCTACTTTAATAGGTTTTGTCTTGCTGATTCACTATAGTCCTCCAAATCCTTTCAATGAAAAATTCCGTAAAAGTAAAAACAGAGGGAAAAAAAGCAAAAAATCTTTCATGATGGCATCTAACACACCAGCAAGACATATTATGCTTTCGTTCTGCTTTATTGTAACACAGCTTTTTAAGTTCTTTGGCAGGAAATTGCCATTTATTATTTAGGGTTTTCATGCTTACAAGTGACAGAAACAGACTTATGCAAGAAAACTGAAGCAAAATAAGAAAATATTAAATAAATACACACACAAATGGAATTCTTGCTTGGCTTACGTAGCTTGAGTTTTGTTGTATATCTAGATGCAAGGTTTCAAATGATGCTGGGATAGCCTTCCTTTTTCTCTTCTAACGGGTGGCCTTTATCCATGCAGCAGGTAAGATGGCTGCTGCCAGCAGTCTCAAATCACTTCTTACCAGCTAGCATCCCTGCTAGGCAATGAAAATCTTTCTTGATTGTTTTGACAGCCAAGTGGCTGAGAGGACTCACTTGGCATGGCTTGGGCTAAATCCAATCTCTATCACTGGATGTGGAATACTTTAAGTGCTTAGGTTTGAGCCATGTACCCATTTCTGAGGCTGGGGACTGTGAGCCACCTCCAACTGAAACATTCAGAATAGGGACCTCTAAAGGAGGTCTAGTGGTGCAACTATCAGTTTGCAAACAGATCAGATTCATAAATTGTTCATAAGTCATTTAATAATCTTTGAAGTTACCAGTACAGAAGCGGAGTGAAGTGGCATGGAAAGGATATTTAACCACTTTGAAGATCCTGGATATTTATAGAATCCGAGTACCTGGAGAAACCTCAGATCAGACTGGAGAAGCCTGCCATGTCAGACTAGGTGTCTTTCAACACCATTTTCAGTTGTATGAGGCAGTGTATATTTACAATCTACATTCTATTCATCTGTAACTTTAGGTAGCTGTTCTTATAGAGGTCATAATCTAGACACACATTGTTCAGTGAAAACCCATTGATTCGATTACAGTTCCCCAAAGAAGAGATTCTATTATCAACATTAAGAAAAATGTAGGCAGATATAACAGATGTCAACAACATATTCCTTCACAGCATCTATCTGTTTATCTATCTATCTATCTATCTATCATCTATCTATTGCTCTCTGATATATCTTATGTATTTGTTATAAGTGCCTCCAAAGATTCATATACATATCTATATTTATTTAATACATGTAATTTTTAAAAAATTGCTTGGTTTTGCCACACACAAAATTGAAAGTACCTTCACCCATAATGCATATTTAAGGCAACTTAAAAGTCCCATCCAGTTACCACATCAAATTGCAAGTCAATATCTCTGAAAGATGCACATTTCCCTGTGGTTAGTTCAAATGAAGATCAACAAATTTAACTTACTGATAAGCCCATTAACAAAAGCTCAACAAAAACTCCCATTTGGAAAAGGGAGGAAGAGTATAGTGTGGAGGTCTCCAGTCCGTAGCATGTACCATATCCCCTTGGATGGGAGAACAGAGACTTTCTGCCCTGGCAAAGGAGTGAATTTCTTGGCCAGCCAGTCTTGTGCTGCCAGCTCTGCTCCCTGAGAGGAGCTCTTTTTCTTATTGTCTGATACTGCCTTGTATATAAACATAGTTTGGCAGGATTACTCTTCCTGGGAATGTTCTGTTTTAGCAATTCCTATCAGTGTAGATGAAGGCACCTGGAGGTGGGCTAGGGTTGAACAGTTAGAGATTTCTGTTTACCAGCTTTTGGTTTTATCTGGTTCTTCAATTCTCTTAATGCTTCACCTTACTGCTGACTGAAATGAATTATGGAGACTATGGTTAGAAACCAAAGCCAGGATATGGTACTTGAATCCAGTCTGTAATTTCTGCCTTTTGTCACCTAGCTTCTACCCTGACCCTTAGCCTAAGGTTTATGTTGACCTGTTGATATGAACTAGCAGGCTATAGTACTGAGGTTGGGCTATCACCACATGTAATACCTAGCCTTCATTTCACAAGATGATGCTTTGTAATAGAGATTGTTATTCCTTGTGTGGAGCTGGGAACACTCAGCAGAGTGTTTGAGGGCACTTAAAAGATAGACTTTACTCTGTTCTCTGGCTTTTCCTGTGTTCCAGTTTAATATTCCTCTGGTCTTCCTGCTCAGCTCTCTTTGTTTATATTAACTTTAAATAACTTGGGTCAGAAAATTCCACTTTTTTCTTTGTCCCTTGGTCCATGTTGAATGTCTGGCCTCTTTCAGCCATCTTGAATGTCTGGCCTCTGGCTAAGAGGACTTCTCTTATCATGGCTGTGTGCTGTTTCTATTTCCAGGTGTGTCTGCTTTTAGATGTTTACCTTTTTTATGACTTTACTAAAGGCTGCAAGAAATGACTAACACATTCTGACATCTTGATGTTTTTTTCCTGTTTCTTAATGCTCTAACCTCAGTGATAACATAACCTTTGTCACAAGGTACAAGCGGCAGTTAACATCAGTTGACTTGAGCACAGCATGAGACTTGCCACCTTCTAAAATGGTGATAAATGATATTCTTTGCCCTTTATTGCAACTTACTTGAATTAATTTCATATTTTGGTGTTTGCCATTTGTAACATCCCACTTCTAATATCAGTTTTGTGCTAACCAGGACTCTTTGGATTAAAGTGACAGAACTTATTTAAACAGAAAGGAAACATGGACATACATAACAGGGTGTGTGTGGCTTCAGGCACAGTTGAATCTAAGGGCTCAACTGATACGAGGTTATCAGGTTGCTAACTCTGTATTCTTCAGATAGGCCCTCTTCTTGGGGTGGGACAAATGGCCCCCAGCAACCCTAGAACTCATATCCTATGAGCAAAAAGAAAGTCTTTCCCAATGGTTTTGATAAAACATTTTAAGATGCATCTAATTGGTTCAGCTTGTGTTAGTTGTCAATACACAGTCACTTACTATGACTAGAAATAAAAGATAATTCAAATGATCAGGCCTAGCTAGATCCAGACCCTATAGCTTGGGACAGGATGGAAAGGTTAGCCCCATTTGAGCAGCATGGGATAGGTTTTTGTCAGGAAAGAGGAGATCTGATCCCAGAACCAGTGGGAGGTGATTTGTGCATAGCAAGAACAACATATGTTCACTATATGCATGTTAATAAGTATGTATGAAATATTCTTTGTCTGTATAAGGTCCAGATTATACCAAGTTATTCTGAAAGACAAAATAATTTACTATGATGTTGTTACATACTCAGTGTACAATGGAGCATTCTAATTGATAGATATGTTTTAATGATCTCTTAATGTCTAGTTCACAATAAGACATTGTATATATAAGACAATGTATAAGACATTGCCCATTATAGGTCAGGGGAACAAGAGGGAAATACTGACTTCATCTAAAATATTGTCTCATTAACATACACATTTAAGTAAAGAGGGTATAAAATACATCCTACTTTTACACCACTTAAAATGATTGCATGGCCCTTCAGAAGACTATTATTCTGATTCTGGTTGTGTTATTACAATACACACTTGGCAAACGTAGTCTTTTTTTTTCTAATTAGGAATTGTATTCAATTGCTAGAACCTAAAATGGTTTTACCAGAATAGAGGCTTATTTCCCATTATGGCAAAGCAAATTTTGAGGCACTTCTAGAAAGGTATGGAATTCCACAGTGTCAGCATTGTCTCTCAGGCTCCTTTTATGAGACAGAAGAAAAGGTGAATAAATATCCCTTCCAGATTATGCCATTTATTTTCTGGAACCCCCATCCAGTAGCATTTACTTACAATTAATTGGTTACCTCATTAACAATGAGAACGGGACATATAGTTTTGTATCTGAGAGCATTGCTGCTTCCCAAAATATAGGAACTCTTTCACTAATGGAGAAGTGGAGAATGGATATTGATCCCACAAGTATACTTTCAGCATAAGAATTTTTAGTTTGATGTATCTTAAGCTCAAATACATAACCCACCACAACTTCCAACTAATAAAAAAGTGGTGAAAAATCAGTAAAATCCATAGGTTTATGTGTATTTCATAATTTCTCTACAAATAGAAAATATCATGTAAATTACCATCCTTAACACTAGAGTTTTATGCCTGAAATTATTTGTTTCTCAATGTTAATATTGGACAAAAAAAAAAATCTAAACTTTAATTTACAACAAAGGAAGCCGTGATAAAGTTTGAATGAACCTTGAGCATTGTAACAGGTAAATAATTTAGCAGAATGTATGTAACATTTTTAAGAAATGGCATATACTTCATTTTAAACCCATCCAGAGGGAATCATATTTAGGGAATTTCAGGGACAAAAAAAAAAAAAAAAAAAAAAGAAAAGGAAAGAAAAGAAAAGGAAAGGAAAAAGAAAAGTAGCTCCTCAGTCCTGAGTTAGCCAGTATCTGAAACGTTCCCAGCAGTTTCCACAAAAACAAGGACTTTAGAACAGAATGATTGCTTCCATGAATTGGTAGAGCTCTGATTAGTGTATTAGCAAACTCATTATAACAGGGCCAGTTAAAGTTAATACAAGACATCTCCAAGGGGACCTATCTGAAATCTAGTTTTGCCAATCAGGATGGTTACAGCTGATTGGATTCCAGGTGGAAAAACATAAAGGGATTTACACAGCTGTCTGAGGACTAGTGAGCTGGAAAAAATAGAGTTCCTAAGCATGATTGATATGTGACTTTGAGTCTTCTTTACTCTGATCCATAATATATTAAAGCCATATGAAAGATTTAATTGTCATTAGAACTAGGAGCCAATGGTGAGAGTTACCCCAAATTTTATATGCCCTATCATTTTCATTTTTGCTAATCCAGAGTTTATAATTTTATAATAGGATTTATGTGCAATGAATTAGGTATTCATTAGAACTCTCCTTAATATACAGCTTCTCAGAAATTATAATTAAAATAAGATTAACATGAATAAAGCCCATATTTGTTCACACATATAATAGCAGGAACTAACTTCAGGTCTTCATTGGTTAACATGAGTTATAAGGTGAAGCCTCTTTCTTTCTTTCTTTCTTTCTTTCTTTCTTTCTTTCTTTCTTTCTTTCTTTTCTTTTCTTTTAAAAGAGAGTGAGAGAGTGTGACTAAGGGAGAGGCAGAGAGAAAGAAAGAATCCCAAGCAGGCTCCACATTGCCAGCACAAAGCCCAACTCAGGGCTTGCACTCACTAACTGTGACATCATGACCTGAACCTAAATCAAGAGTTGGATGGTTGACCAACTGAGCCACCCAGCTGCCCCCAGGTGAAACTTATTTCAAAAAGCAATTAGAGGTGAATATAAAAATTCTTTAGTCAACAAAATGTATCTTAGGTCCCTTAACTCTCTACATTTAGTGGTGTCACTAATAGGTTTAAGAAACTTAAGAACTACTTTGTAGAGAAGCAGTATGAAGATGAAATGGCCACCTTCAAGATCATTAAAACTACCTTCTCAAAGTTTTAAGCTAAGAGGAACTGTCTTTATGTAACATGTTAAAGTAAAAATGAAAATAGAAATATTTATTCATTTGGCAAGGTTTTTAAGTCTGTGAGCAAAGTTGATTTTCTTTTAAAGTCCCACAATTATCACTAGGGAAGTAAACTTTGAGAATATTTAACTTGGGTCCACATTGCCTATGTGTTAAGATTTAGTAGGCTTACCTATTACTATCAGGCACATAGACAAAAGATCCCATGCTGCAATTAAATATTTTTAGACTGTGACAAGAAGGATAGGGACATTAAATGATATTAGCTCCATTTCATTGACGGAAAAAATTCTGAATAGGAAGAAACTAATTCCTTTTGTGAAGTTGGGATAATGAAGACGTCAAGATGCATTTGAAAGGTCACTGGAGATGAGTTCTAAGCCAGGCTCTGACATTGACCTGCTGTGTGGCTTTGGACATAATAGTTAGCATCACAATATCGCAGCCAGAAAGACAAACCACCCAATTTTGTAAGTAGCAAGTAATATAAACACAGAATTCATAAAAGAAGAAATTAAAATGTAAAATAGACAGGAGCGATATGCAACTTCATAACAATTAGAGAGCTGTAAATTCAAATTAGAACAAGACAAAAAAAAGACTTTGCTGGTGTCTATTAAAAGTTTTCTACATCTTGCTAACAACCACATTCACATAGCTTCATAATTTTTAGGCAGAAAAGACGTAAGTAAAAGCAAAATAAAAGGTAATTTGAAACACACTAAGAAATGTATACTACTTTCTAAAACAGTGCTGTCCAATAAAACTACAATGTAAATTTCCAATGTGAGACATATAGAGTTTAAATTTTTCTAGCAGTAGTGACATTACAAATGAAAAAAAAAAAGAAGTGAATTTTTCTTTAATCCCATGTGTCCAAAATACTATTTGAAATACTTATTCAAAATATTTTGAAATATTATTTCAACATGTTACCAAAAATTACTAATTACTAAAAATTACTAATGTGATATTTTACATCTTTTTTTGGCATTAAGCCTTCGAAATCCATGTGTTTTACACATATAGTATATCTCAATTTGGACCAACTACGTTTCAAGTGTTCAAATGGCACATGTGGCTAGTGGCTACCCGTTGGTCACTACAGTTCTAAAGCATAGAATCATGAGGTAATGAACAATGCCAAAGGTTTGTGGTCATCAGGTCTGAGAATAGATACCTGGTTTGAGTGCCTGAGCTATTTCACTTAGTCAAACTACTTACCCTCTCTGAACCTTAGTTTTCTCATTTTTAAAATCATAATAATATTTACTTTGAAGGATTTTGTGAAGAAATCCTTAGAAATAATGTTTATAAAGCACTAGGTAGACAGTTGGCTCTCAATAATTATAGCTATATATAATATTATTTTGATACATGAAGCATAAGTGATTGTTTATGAGGAGTTTTGTGATTTGCACTCTCTAGTATTGATGAAGCTCCTGAAATAAGATTTAAAAATAAATTAACACCCAGAATTGTGTTTCATGTTCCTCTTTCTAGCAGATTCTATGCATGTGCTCTTTCTTTGTACTTCAGTATGACATGGGATTTTTCTCCACCACTACTGTGTCCCGTTATAGATAATGACAGGAATATCTATGAGACAGTGTTGACAAGAATGGTTCACACAAATCTAGAAGTTTCATGTAATATTTCAATTTTGTGAAATTTAATGTGAGACCAAGAAACATGGCTTTGTCATCTTAGTTTCTTTCCACCAAGCATATGGAAAGAGTTTTGCACATAGAATGAATTTGCACATTCAATGAATTATCAATAGAATTTGAAAATATCCTCTCAAATGAGGTAAATTGTAGTGCCAGTGGGTTTGTGCTCTTTCTCTTCTGTATAATATATAGATTTGTCTGTTTCATATTACCTGGTACAATTTTAGGAGTAAAATAACACAAATCTGTTTCCTATAACAGCTCAAAAAAAGTGCTATATAAATTAAACTAGCAAGTACAGCATCATATTTAATAGATGATTTTCTAGATATTGAATAATTGATGACAATTATTTTTTAGATTTTTTTATTAAAATATAAGACAATGAATGCAGTACTTGGCAACATAAAACATTATTTGGAAAATATGACATAAAAATAAACAATGTGTGCCCCAAATATAACAATTTTCAGAGATGATTTTTATTATCTTGGCAAATATATGTTACAAAGTGAGTCTTGAACATGAGATAGAACTAATATTTTGCCAGCAGCTGGGAATTCAGTTGTGTAATCAGTGATCAATCAAAATCAAAATTGTGTGATGAATCATTGATTAAGCAAGAGGTCCAAAGAATTTATAAGAATTTCATAAGGAAAACAAGTAATATTGAAATGTCTCCATGGTCGAGGATACGTGTAAATATACAACTTGGGCTTAAATCTAATGGGTAAAATCAAAGAAAAGAGATAAGGAGCACAACAATAGAGGAAATCACAGATGCCCAAGAAGATAAATCATTGAATGTGTCCAATTCATTGTGGTTTGTCATACTCACCTGAACTTGAACTGTGGGCATGAGACTGTACATAGATCTTCTTGAAGGAGACTAGGAAATAGAAGCCAGTAGGAATAGATCACAATAAAAGTATCTCCTGGGATAGGTGATGGAAGGAAATCTAGAATTATTATGCAATATATCAGTTCTGTGAAAATAAATGTAGAAAGCTAAGATACCTAAAACACATCTGTTCTTTCCTCCAGGAAAAAAAAAACTGACCTATAATTAATCAAAATCTTGCTTTTATATAGATTAAATATTTTCAATACTTTGAATCAAATTTGAGAAAAGAAAGCCTTGCTTTAGAAGACCAAGTATAAAAACTGGGGTTATTTTTGGAGAAATCAGTTATAAATGGGGTGGGCAAGGATTAAGCCAGTGGTAATATAAATTGCATTAAGCTTATATATACTATAGTATACACTATAGCTAAGAGATTTTATGAATAAATGCAAAAACGTTATCTTTGTCTTTCTATACCCTACAGGTCTTTGTACAAATGTGGCAGTACAGAGGTCAGGTGCTCAACTGACTGAGCCACTCTGGCGCCCTAAGAATAAATTCATTTTTAAAAAACTCTTATAATTAAGGTAGATTGTATTGTCCCTAAATATTCGCTGCCCCTCTCAGGGGAAGATTATCCTTTCTGACCTCATTGATGTCAGGCTTGGCCAAGTGGTTTTCTTGGGTTGATAAAATGTTCTACTTCCCAGAAACAGCTTTAAAATCCAGTAGATGGTTAGGGGTACCTGGTTGGCTCAGTTGGTTGAGTGTCCAACTTCGGCTCAGGCCAAGATCTCAAGGTTTGTGAGTCCGAGCCCCGCGTCGGGCTCTGTGCTGACAGCTCAGAGCCTGGAGTATACTTCGAATTCTGTGTCTCCCTCTCTCTCTGCCCCTCCCCTGCTCATACTCTGACTCTCTCTCTCTCTGAAAAATAAATAAACACTAAAAAGAATTTAAAAATAAATAAATAAAATCCAGTACATGGTTTGACATAATCTCTTTTTCCTCTGATACGAGAGTGGCAATGGCCCAGAGAAAAGCTGTTCCTCAGACCATGTCCTGAAATAAACGTGGCAGCATGGAGCACAGACATAGCTGACCACAATGGACATGCAGCAGTAGCTATAATGAATACACCTTTGTAGTTGTAAGTCACTAAAATTTTGGAGATATGAAGTTGTTTATTACTGTAGCATAACTTAGCTTACACTGATGCAGAAATAAGTGTCTGAAGAACAACAACAAGATAAAATAAAATAAACTATGTGTCAGTGGCTTCAAAGCCAGGTTGTGGGTAAAAAGGAAGAGTTACCGAAGGTTGATTATATGGTAATTTATATTATGAAATGATGAGATGTTTTACAAAACTGTGCCTCTAATAACTTAAAGGGCAAATAACATTCCTAAATAGCTCATTGTTTTCATCCAAGAATTTTGCTCTTGGCCAATTGCTGTTGACTGCATTTGATAAGGTACATTTGACCAAGAGCTCAGAAAACATTGGCCAGTTGGCAAGAAATGAAAGGAAATAGGGAAAGACAAGACACTTAGGAATTTGAAGGGTTGAAAGATACAAGTGATTCTCATGTATAACCCATGAATGATAAAACTGAGATCGCTTTATATGACAAAAGGAGCCAATGAAAATCCAGCTAGGTACAAATCGAGCATATCACCATTATATCCTTTGTTAAAACCCTTGAATTGATCATTGTGACACCTACTACATCTTGCATTGAGCAAATGGCTCAGGAAAGGAGACGAATGGTGTGGCACATGCAAGGGAGCATGATAGGCTCAAATAGCTGAATTGAATGCAGAGAGAGAGGCATGCATGTCTATTGGCAAGCAGAGCTGTTGGATTCAAGTAGATAAGAAGCCAACTACATTTCTGAATGAGTGTACTGTCAAAAAACAAAAACAAAACACCACCTGGACTAAAAAAGACTGTGACTTCATGAGACTTGGGCCCCTAAATTTCTATGAGTAAAAAGTGACTAAGAATATACCCCAGCCCCCAATGAGAGCATGATTTCCAATATTCTCTTCATATGTAGCCAAGGAGAATAATAGAAAGGGAGACTTCTCAGAGGGCAGAATTAGAGCCAGTGGAGAATTATGACCTTCAGAGTCATTCCCAGGGTGAAATCAGAGAATTGTGAAGGAACATTCTCTACCCTCAGGTTAGGGGCCACTTACAACTTCCCAGTGTGATTTTAGACTTTTATGGATTAGTGACTGCTGTAGTTCCCATTCTTTCCTCTTCTCAATGAAAATACCTATTACAGTTATCCTGATCCTGCTCAGCTATAGAAAATTGGATGTGTATGGGCTTGATAACTTGTTAATAGGTCTCCAGACCGATGTAAAGACCATCACGAACCCCAGAATTTTGAGCCCAAGGCCATGACTAGTAGGATTATCTCCTGCGGGTAAATGTGTTCTGTATGTGGGAGCTTGCAGAAGTGAATATTTGTGATATTTGGTGTCCCTCCCTGAAAGCAGATTATATTATCCCAGCTGATCAATGTTAGGCTTATACATATGACTTTCTTTGGTCAATGAAAAGAAGTGACAGGAACAGAGCCATAGCTAATCCTGATTCACATGAAGCATGGGCAAGAAATAAACATTCAGTCATTTGTTACTGTAGCATGACCTGGTCTATCCTGACTGATATATATTCATTAATTAAATTTTCAACCTTTGCTAAGTAATTACCAAATGTTGGGCACTTGAATTGCAAAGATGTCAGAGGAAAATAATTGCAGTAGAGCAAAAGGGCAACTGGTTATATCTAATCTGAGTGCAGAAAACATGTTGAGAGTTCAGGACATGGAGCTAAAAAAATACGCTTTTATTGCTTAGCATTAATCAAATACGTATTTGTATGTGTGTATTATTTAAATTTTTAAAAATGTTTATTTGTTTTTTTGAGAGAGAGAAGAGAGAGCATGGCGGGGGGGAGGGGCAGAGAGAGAGGGAGACACAGAAGCCAAAGCAGGCTCAAGGCTTTGAGTTGTCAGCACAGAGCCTGACGCCGGGCTTGAACTCACTGACCATGAGATCATGAACTGAGCTACCCAGGTGCCCCTGTATGTGTGTATATTTTTAAACTGTGTGGATCAAGGAAGGGAGGGGAGTATTGCGACATTTGTAGTATACCTTTTAGATACATACTTTCTATCAAAGTTCGCGTTTTAGACTTGCAATAAAGCTTTCTTGCACTATTTCAAAAAAAGAAAAAGAAAAAGAAAGAAAGAAAGAGAGAGTGAGAGAGAGAAAGAAAGAAAGAAAGAAAGAAAGAAAGAAAGAAAGAAAGAAAGAAAGAAAGAAAGAAAGAAAGAAAGAAAGAAAAAAGAAAGAAAGAGAGAAAAGGAAAATGAAAATGCAAAAGCATCCTCAAAGCCCCGGCTGCTTCTGTTGCTGCTATTTTTAGCCTGCCCTGTTTTTGTCAGACTGGGTCCGTGCTGACTGCCTGGGGCAAGATGGCGTCCTTGGCAGAAGCAAGATAGTGTGGCGGGGATGTTTTTTAAAAAGCTGCACCTAGAGAACTCAGAGTGTGTAATGAGATAATTCTTACTTTTGAGGGGATTATGTTGTGAACTCTTAAAATTCAAGACTTTGAATTGAGGCTATACCACAAATGCCCTTGATCAAGTGAAATAAGCACCCCTGGCCATCCTTGCCTTTTCTTCAAAGCAGTTTAGTCTGGGCACTCTACTGCTGATGGTGCACACTCCATAAAGGTCAGTGCTCACTGGATCTTTATTTGGAAAGATTATCCAAGCACCACAGTGTCTTAGAGTTCAAGTTAAGTGACAGGTCAGAAGCAAATCCTGAACTGTACATCAAAGGAATATCTAGAAGGATGAGAAGGATTAATCTTGCTTCTTGGGTTCTTACAATCGTTACACAGAACTGCTAATTAATTGTGATACAATCTTCCAAAAAGGTGCTGCTTTGTTGTTTTTTCTTATGTTTTGTTCAAGAATTAGGACGACTATCGTATAGTTTCTTGAATCCAGGTGAAGGGTGAAAGATGTGTAGTTTAATATTCTCAAACAGAAGGCTTCCCCATGTTTAGCACTGGCTTAGAGGAATCTGCTGCTAAGTTCCTAAGGTCCATTGAAGATGGTAGGAGTTAGACTCAGTCATCATCCCATATTTCTCATTTCTACCCTGACTTCTCCAAAATTGGTCATCTGCACGTAATAATGTGTATTCCTAATTAGTGTTTTTTAGATTATCAGTTTCCCTTTTTATAGTAGATAGTGTCTTGAGACAACTCATATGTCTGAATTTTGCAAGTTCAAACAGACTAACTCCCAGGATTGTTTCTTCACCTAGTTCTAAAAAAGCCAAGTCCTGGGGCGCTTGGGTGGCTCAGTTGGTTGGGCGTCCGACTTCGGCTCAGGTCATGATCTCACGGTCCATGAGTTCGAGCCCGCGTCGGGCTCTGTGCTGACAGCTCAGAGCCTGGAGCCTGCTTCGGATTCTGTGTCTCCCTCTCTCTCTGACCCTCCCCCGTTCATGCTCTGTCTCTCTCTGTCTCTCAAAAATAAATAAAACATTAAAAAAAAATAAAAATAAAAAAATAAAAAAGCCAAGTCCTTACTAATTGGTCATGCAAATCCAAACAGCAACTGACATTATGGTTCTCTTAAATTTCTTTTTTTCCTCCCACATAGAAAGTCCTCCTTTTTCTTATTCTTTCTAATTAGAACATGATGGAAACATGTGTGTTACTGAGTTGACTCAATATGACATTGATTCTGTTAATATACTACTTTGGTTGTTGAATAAAGTTTTTGCCTTTGAAAACCACCATCAGGTTCTAAAAGCCTTGTGCTTATCTTTCCTAAGGCAATTATTAATCAAAATCATTGTGTCATTGTATTCTATTACCAGGGTTTCTCCACTTAGAAAAATCTTTGGGGTGAAATTAAGTTTTTAAGAGGTAAAAGCTACTATGACTGCCATCATGAATGTAGACTAGATATGTTTATAGATTCAATATACACCATACATCCTCTAAACATAGTGACCTGTTTAACATTATACTATTTCTTGTAGGAGGGTAAGATACAGAATGTTAGCTATTTCACTGTGTTGTAAAAAATGCCTTAGAAATATGAGCGAAATAAGGACCTCTGGATCCAAGAGGGCAAATTTCCACACTCATTATTAAGGGTGTAATTACATTGGCATATGTCAAGACTTTTTCCAATAGTGATATTGGATGAGGTAACATCTTTGTCATGCCCTCTTCTAAACACTTTGCATGTTTTGTTGAATCTTTGCAAGTTTATTAAAAGGGTCTTATTAGTAACCCCATTTTTAAATAAGGAAGTGGGGTACCCAAACAGTAAGTCACAGGTCTAGCTAGTGGAAGATCCCTGATAGAAGGTGGCAAAGGCATGTTTTCAATTCATTGAAGCAGTAGTTGATTAATATGTTGTGAGGTTGTAAACTACGTGCAAGTTGTGAAAGGGCATCATGCAAATGTCAGCAATTTTTAAAGAGGTTCTTTTCTGAAATATAAATATTCAAGACTTGCACAAGTGTGTGTAACACACTTCACTCTCTAAGATTACACTTAAGACTAGAAACCAGGATTCTGTACTTGAAAGCTTTCTAGTATTCAGTGAGGAAATATTCAAAAGAAGCCACAAAGAAATTAATCCCCCAATTTGCCCCTGTTCATTCACAAGGGAAATTAAATTATTTTCCAAAATCTGGATGAAAGATACCATGTAAGAGGCAGTAACACAGATTTGGTCAGAATAGAAAGCCCTGAGTCACAGGTTTAAACAACTAAGCTTCATTCTTAGAAAGCATGACTGCGACCGACCTGGAAATCTGTGCAAATAATCCGCTGGCTTGCTTTACTAAGAGATAGCATTAAAGTCATAAACCCTTTAAGTAACAGAGTGCTACTTTTCCATGCCATGAACTGTATGTATAAATACAGTTGTATAAATACACGTGTGTTTTCCACTATCCTATCGAGCTATCGACAAATAGCTCGAGACATTTTAATTTTTTAAAAAAATTGTGTCTACAGCTAAATTCAGATGAACAGATTAAACACAGTAAAGCCATACACTAAATCCTAACTGTTGATGTTATCTCCTTACAAAGCTGGATTGCGTGCTTATCTAAAAGGGACTGGTTATATAATGTCTTAACCTCTTTAGTGCAATAAAGATAGACATTATTGCACAGTCAGCCTTTGGGGTATTTCTTCTGTTTCCTCTTCTGCATCTTTTCTAAATGGTGCCTATCCAGTTAAGCTTTTCTTAGACTATACATTAATGTTCCATAGAATTTTGAGAGATTTCAAAACTTCTCTCTGTACAACTCACTCATCTACCGGTGAGGCATGCCTACGCACACATGCACGCATGCTCACAGTACTTTAAGAGCATGAAGTTTCATGGGAAACATTATAGTCTAGTGATTAAGAAAAGGGCTCAACTGTTTCCGATTCTGTGTCTCCCTCTCTCTCTGCCCCTCCCCCGTTCATGCTCTGTCTCTCTCTGTCCCAAAAATAAAAAAAATAAAAAAAAAAAAAAAACGTTGAAAAAAAAAAAAAAAAAGAAAAGGGCTCTGGAGTACAATTTCCTGAGTGTGGATCCTGTGACTGGCTTAGTACCCTTGGGCAAGTCACTTAAATTCTTTGACTCTCAATTTTCTCATACTTAAAATTGAAAAACCAGTAACAATGGTCATCTTAAGTGATTTTAACTAACATGTTCCAAGCACTTAACATGTGCCAGGTACTGTTCCAATCACTTTGTATATACACCAAATCATTTAATCCTCACCACAACCCTAAGAAGTGGGTATTGTTATTATTATTATTATTTATCATTATTATTATTATTATTTCCCCCATTTTAGATAAAGAAATGGAGGCACAAACAAATTAATTCATTCAAGGTTGTCCAAGATACCTGCTTTGTCTTTATTTAAAATATTGATATTTTCTTCCTCACTGATCTATTTGGATTACTTTTGATTTTTAAAAATATGACATTACAATATTGTTTATCTTGAGAACTGAATTTTTTATATTTTTTAAATATATTCATTTTTATTTTTTATTTATTTTGAGACAGACAGAGACAGCACGAGCAGGGGAGGGGCAGAGAAAGGGAGAGAGAGAATCCCAAGTAGGTTCTGTGCTGCCAGCATGTAGCCTAATTCAGGGCTCAAACCCATGAAACTGTGGGATCATGACCTGAGCCGATACCAACGGTTGGACACTTTTAACCATCTGAGTCACCCAGGCACCCCTGATAATTGAGGGTTTTTTGTGCCTTTAAATTTTGTACCTGGTGTGAATGCCCCACTTGCCTCACCCTAATCCTGACCTTGAATTTCTTACATCCAAGGGTTACTGATGCAATCAAATACTTTGTGCTGCCAGTGGCCTGTTAAATGGTGGCTGTCACTATCATTGTTATTCTTTCACGTAAATGAGGAAAAAGAAGAGCTAAGTAATTTTTCTGAATAAGCACATAATGACAGTTTGCAGAATTTTCCAGTTTTACCTCTCTTCACATAATAGTATATGACTTAAAAAATATGCTTTTATTACTACAGTTACCAAAATTTATATGACACTTTCTCCTTTCCCAAAACACTTTTATAAATTATATATAATATTATATATGCTATATCTTATTATGTATATATTATGTATACATAATATATATATACATATAATTTGAGTTTTACAACAAGAAGATTAGTAGGGAAAGTATTTTTATCTTCTTTTTAATGTGTGAGAAAACAAAGACTCCGTGGGATTAAGTGGCTTGCTCACAGAACCTGGCTACCAAGTCATGAAAAGCCTTATGTTGTCTTTTGCACCCACTTAGGGGAAATTCTTGGTAATTGCATGAGCCAGACATGCTACTGGCCTAACATCTATATAATGTCAGTTCAGAAGTTTGCTGCATACTTCTGCCTAATCCTTTGTTCTTCTGTAGACAAAATGCTGGAGGGGATAGAATGGATGGGGAAATATTACCAATTACTGAATCCCACAGATCCCTTCCTTTCTCCTTGAAGAAAGCATAAATGCTTGCTGCTTTTATTGAGAGCCAGAGTAGCAAGAACGCCAAGTAGGAGTGGTGATTGCAGTTACAGTGAAGTAAAGAATTTAAAATTTTTATTTCTTCTTTGTTGCTTTTATGTTTTCAAGGTCATTTATAAAAAGCATGCATTAATATTGTAATTTTATTTGTGAAATAATATTTTTTTAAAAAACCTTTGAGTTTTTAGTTTGAGGGTCCTCAAGTCCCATTCTTCTTTTTTTAATGTTTATTTATTTATTTTGAAAGAGAGAGAGAGTATGAGAGAGGGGGGGAGGGGCAGGGAGAGAGAGGGAGAGAGAGAGAGAGAGAGAGAGAGAGAGAGAGAGAGAGAGAGAGAGAGAGAGAGAGAGAGAGAATCCCAAGCAGGCTCTGTAGTGCAGAGCCCAATGTGGGACTCAAACTCACAAACCGTGAGATCATGACCTGAGCCAAAATCAGGAGTCAGTGGCTTAAGGAACTGAGCCACCCAGGTGCCCCAGTGTTTCTCATTTTGAATCAAAACACCACATTCATGAAATTTGATTGAATTACAATTAACAACTATAGAAAAGTCAATGAATAGTTGATGTAAGATAAATTCTTTAAATTAACTGCCTTTCATAATTTAACACTAGCTGCTATTCACTGAGGATTTCTTTCATCAGAAGCATTACCAGAGACTAACAGGGAGGACACTGGAGTCAGATCACCTGGCTTTGCATCTGGCAGGTTCTGTGACAGTAGGCAAGTTACTCAATCTCTCTAAATCTCAAATTTGCACTTCATAAAATGGGACAGTTAATATACATATCTCAGTCTCTTTGAGGACTAAGGTATTAATTTATTAAAGCACACGGAACAATGTGTGGCACATAGTAAGTATTCTGGATGTGTTAGCTATTATTATGAAGTGGTCAGAACTGAACAAAATGCTTTGTGATTACTGTAATGGAAATATAAGATAGATATTGATCTTCCATTTTTGTACACAAGGAAAACTCACACTCTACGAAATTTGTCTATAGTAGGGAATAAAAAGAGAGGTGTGACTTAGTTTCTTCTATGACCATCAACTGCATCTGATACACAGTCAACCAGTAATGACCTTATCCACTCACTCATCTACATGTACTTAATTCAGTATACCCATACCTCTATGAAAACACTGAAGAAGTGCCACTTGACATATACAAACACCCAGGAACATTGAAGAAAGGTCTCAGGTCTTGTGGAAAGATTGGCATGGACAAGTCAGACACAATTTACCTTAGACTTTGTATGAAGCTCAGGACTTGGATTAAAGAAGAAATGGAAAAGTCAGTATGCGCAGAGAAATAGCACTCATAAGACAGGGTGACAGGATCATTTTACTATATTGCCAGTTTAAAATGTGTCTTCATCAAGTTTCACGAGCATATGGACTAACCTCAACTTTCTAAACACCACACCTTTAGTATTTACCATGGTAATGAACATAAAAGTTATTTGATTATTTAATAAGTATTAAGTGAATGAATGAAAATAAGCAGCATGTTTAGGGTACAGACGCACTGCAGCAAATGTACAAAAGTCCCTTTTCTAACTTGACCCTTGCACAGAGTGGAAGAGAGTTCAGGAAGGAGCCATAATTTCATTTAGAGCAATTTATCTGACAGCTCTTTTATCCTTATGGTTAACGACTTTATTTTCACCTGCTTCAAATTAACTTATAATTTAGACCCTAATTTCTCTTAACTCTCCTCTTTCCCCAAAGATTCAAAGAATTACAATTTGAAATCACTTAAGCAGAGCAAGTTCTCTACACAATATACCCTGAATTGATTTTCTATTATATAAAGAATATAAAACTGTGGAAAATATTCAAAATGTTTAATGTTTTTAATGTAGTTTCATTTCTATTAAATTTTTACATACATACAGTCCATTTTTTGTACAATTTTTCTCTCACCAGATGTGAAAAAATGAGCAATTTCTTGAAGTTCATCAATTTCATTGCATTTTTTTTTGATCTCCAAAAGCAACTATTTTCAACTTTTTAAGCTAATTATTTGGGAGTTTACCACCATTTATCCTAATAAATGCCAATATCTTCCTTCTTAATTTTTCAGATTGGTTCATAATTTTTTAGACTTTCCACTGTGAAATACGAGGATTTGGCTCTTGTTCATTCCCCACACTTACTACTTCTTCCCCAAACATTTGCCTTGTTCCATGCACTGAATGTATTTATATGCTAATTTTTATTGAATCAACATTCATTGGATGTCTTATGACTATGTGAGTGCCAACCTATGTAGTATTCTCTGATCATTTTTTATAACTTGTACAATGCACTACCTTACCTCATGAATAATTATACATCCTTTGAGTATTTTTCCATGTTATTATCACTAATTCAATACTAAAATTTACCACCTGTCCCAGTTGTGTAAATTTTCTCTCAGTACATTCAAACACTTGAGCACTTCAAACAGAAGGCTGTGCTGAGAGGCTTCTGACCTTCTCGAATCTGGAGTGGTTGCCGTGTGGGATCACTGACAGCTACTATTTTAGAACCTCTCTCACCATCATCCTAGGAGTGCCCTTTGCCTCTCTTATGCTTGATCCCCTTTCCTAAATTCCATATGTGTCACTTTCTTGGTTTACTTGCCCGCCCTTTTGATAAAACAAATCTTCCAGTAGATTCCTTGTAAGTAGTGCAGAAAATGTAAATTATTTGAAGTATTATACATCTGAGAATATCTTCACACTCATACTTAACAATTTGGTGTGAAATAGTTAAAAGTGCATATTTTTCAAGATATTAAAGATATAATTCTATTGGCTTATATTTTACAATGTAGTTTTAGAGATAGGGGCACCTGAGTGGCTCAGTCAGTTGAGTGTTCGACTCTTGATTTTGGCTCAGGTCATGATCTCACCATTTGTGAGTTTGAGCTCCATGTCAGGCTCTGTCATTGAAAGTGTGGAGCCTGCTTTGGATTCTCTCTCTCTCTCTCTCTCTCTCTCTCTCTCTCTCCCTTTCTTCCTGCCCCTCCCCTGCTCACTCATGCTCTCTCACTTTCTCTCTCTCAAAAATAAATAAATAAACTTAAAAAATTAATAGATACTCTCCAATACTCTTCAAATGAATTCTTTACTCTTTAATTATTGAATTTTATCCCTCTCTCCCTTTTCCTTCCTACTATATTCAACATGTAGTATTTAACAATTTTGAAGACCCTTTGTAAAAAAATACAAAATTACAAATACAAAATTACATAGAATAATGAATATTTCTTTGAATGAAAAAACATATCACAACAAAACATAGGTTATAAAAAACTGTCCAGGAGCACCTGGGTGGCTCAGTCAGTTAAGCGTCTGACTTCCGCTGGGGTCATGGTCTCGCAGTTCGTGAGTTCGAGCCCTGCATCGGGCTCTGTGCTGACAGCTCAGAGCCTGGAGCCTGCTTCGGGTTCTGAGTCTCCCTCTCTCTCTGCCCCTCCCCTGCTCATGCTGTTATCTCTCTGTCTCAAAAATAAATAAACACTAAAAAAAATTAAAAAAAAACTGTCCAATATCAAAATATAACCAAATGTAGAAAAATAATGTAATATTTTTATTCATTAGGTGCCTGACACACTTCTCATAGTTTTGTTCTGCATCATTTGTCTGTAAACATTTTGATCACCTACATATATAACAATAACTCTATGATATCCTTTTCTATAGTGAGAATAAGATAATTCAAACCTTTCTTCTAGTTGATCACATTGTATTACTTTATCACTGGTCATTTAGAAAAGTTTCTTTCACATTTTTAAAAATTTTATTTATTTATTTTTGAGAGACAGAGAGAGTGTGAGCAGGGGAGGGGCAGAGAGAGGGAGACAGAGAATCTGAAGCAGGCTCCTTGCTGTCAGAGCTGAGCCCCATGTGGGGCTCAAACCCACAAACAGTGACATCATGATCTGAGCTGAAGTCAGATGCTCAACCAACTGAGCCACCTGGGTGCCCCTCTTTCAGGTTTATAACTCATTGTTGTAATGTCACATAAACTTCTAGGATTGTTGTCAAACTTGGGACAAACTTCTACTGATTTCCTTTCATATATGAATTATAAAATTTCTGGGCATTATCAAGTGTATTCCTAACAGGAGAGGACTTTTGACTATTCATTGAGAATTACTGTATTTTCTGCTTATAATCCATGCATCTGATGGATGATGGAAGAATTTTCCACATTTCAGCTTCAAATTCCAGATTTGTCACCTTGCTAGGTGCCATAGGATAAAACTACAGTGCAGTATGATCTTTGGTTCCATACCTTTGTTTCAGGACACTGGGTAAGGCTGTTTAATATTAGCTTTATGGTAAGTCTACTTCTGGCACAAAGAATATTCAGATCAGGAAGCCTTCACAAGTAAATTCTTCCAATTAATGAAGAAGTGGCATCAATCTTTAACAAACCCTCTGGCAAATAGACATAGAAGGAATACTTCCTAACTTGTTTTATGAGGCTAGTAAAATGTTTATGGTGAAACCTAACAAGGGACATCGCAAGAAAGAAAAATTGCAGGCATTCTTTCATGATTATAATGAAACACTACTAAACAAAGTATTTTCAAACCAAATCTGGTAATATGTAATAGAAACAAGTTGGGTTTATTCCAAGAATTCTAGGTCTAATCAAATATTGAAATCAATGTAATTCAACACATTAACAGAAAAGAAAAAAATCACATGACTCAATAGAGGCATAAATGCCTTTGTTGGAATATAATATTTACTCATAATAAAAAGCAGGAGCAAACTAAGAAAAGAAGAAAATTTCCTTAATATGATAAAGGACATCTATAAAAACCTTAGAGCAAACTTAATGGTGAGATCAGGAATGAGCTAAGAATGTCTACTAGTCAAAATTGTACTCAAGGTTGTAGCCAATGTAATAAGGCAAGAGAAAGAAATAAAGGTTATGAGGATTAAAAAAGAAGTTATGTAACTTTTTATTCACATATGACACATTTTGTATGTAGAAAACCCAAATGAATCTACTTACAGGCCATTAGAGTTTACAGGGGAATGTAACAACATTGCTAGATGTAAGATCCATATATAAAAGCAATTGTTTTTACATAACAATTAGATATTAAAATTTTTTAAGTTACAAATGCAGAAAAATATCTCATCAAATATCTATGAATTACAGATGTATAAAGCCTCTACAGAAAGAACTATAAAATGTGGTTCAGATATTAAAGAAGGTAGTTTGAATTGAGGTATATACCATGTTCATGTATTAGAAGCCTCAATATTATGAAGGTTTGATTCCTCTCAAATCAATCTACAAACTTAGTGTAATTCCCATTAAAAAATCTTTCATCTCTTGTATCATTGACTGATGAGGTGGGTAAACATGGACAAGTTAACTTCTGTGTTTCAGTTTCTTCATCATTTAAATGGGCCAGTCATAGCCTACCTCATAGGCTCGAGCAAAGTTATCAGAGAGCTGACACAGTACCCTTATGGTTTTGTAAATTTGCAAAAATAAAATATATAAAATATATAAAATAAATATATATATTGACAACCAAAATCACAATTAAACCTAAAACCTGCAATACTCCAGTTATTTATCCATAATACCTTATTCATAAAATGGCACCTGAGAAGCAAAAAAAAAAAAATTTTTTTAAATAAGAATTTCTTTTGATGATTATAAAATCAGAGAAGGGATTTTTAACTTGGGGAAATAGCTCCTCTAATGTCTAGGGAACTTTGATGAAATAACTCTGCCATCCATGAAGTTCTATCTCTTTAGTGAGAGGACTGTTCTAACCTCCCAAATGCACTCTGTCTCTCACTTAACTAGTGTTGCAGGAGCTGTGTGGATCTTGTCTGTCAAAATGCTGTCTTTCCTGCTGACTTCTTCTTTCTTGAGATGCAGTCACTTTCTTTAGATGTCGTCAAAGTCTGCATTGGCCAAAGGCACATTGTGTCTTTAGCCTCAGAGCATTTTGTCTTCTCTATTATGTACTGATCTAATTAGGCCATTTCTCAGAATTCCCTGATACCTGACTGGCAAAGCCCACAAAGGACTGTGGAATTCTTCACTACAAATCCATAAGCATTCAGCCAGCCCCTGTGTGGGCAATCTTCTGCAAAATGAAGCTTTTCTCAACTCAATTCCCATTTTAATCTAGAAAATATGTATGCTTGAAACCCTGGAAATTATTTTAATGATAGTTAGGAAGTTTGCTCTCAAGTATTATTTATAACTTTCTTTAAAAGATGGCATCATGTTGATCATAATGATGAGGCAGATATACAAAGCAGCCTTTATAGGTTGTAGAAAAAGAGTGCAGATCCAGCAAAGACAGAAAGAGTTAAGTGCACAAATTCCACAACCAGCATGGCAGAGACAAGGGACTTGCCATATGATTCTACCCATGCTGCATTTAAGACAATGGTTTGGTGCTAAAAGAAATCCCCACACTGGACTGTGGGAAGATATGGTCATCCCTCCTTATGTCAGATTCCATATTCTTTTCTTTGCCAACTTGGGGCACCTGGGTGGCTCAGTTGGTTAAGTGTCCAACTTCAGCTCAGGTCATGATCTCAAAGTTCATGAGTTTGAGCCCCGCATCAGGCTCTGTGCTGACAGCTCAGAACTTGGAGCCTGCTTCGGATTCTGTGTCTCCCTCTCTCTCTGCCCATCCCCCACTCACACTCAGTATCTCTCTAAAAAATAAATAAACATTAAAAATTTTTTTAATCTAAATTATCTCTATCCTTCACTTGGAACACACTCTATGATTAGTTCCTTAACTGAAACCTATTCTTTTCTTTTTTAAATTAAATTTAATTCTAATTTAGACGGAGAGAGAGTGAGCAGGGGAGAGGGGCAGAGAGGAGAGAGAGAGAATCCACTGTGAGGCTTGATCCCCACAACCTTGGGATCATGACCTGAGCTGAAATCAGAGTCAGACAACAAACTGATCCACCCAGGCACCCTGTAGTGAAACCAATTCTATGTGACAATATACTTACATTTTATTTTGTTATTGTTTTTTGCCTCTCAAAGATTAGTCATTCAGGTTAATGTTTCAAGAGGTGGTTAGCAAATTCATGCTCACTTTATTCACAGTATTCTTTGTTTTCTAAATTTCACCTTTGATCCCTCTCCATCTTTTAGATCATAGACCAATGAGTTCTCAACTTTAGTGAGGCACTAAAATGGGCTTCATTGGTCTGCTACAGAGAGGCATGCAGGATAACTTTTGTATTAGAGAATTAGAGAGTTTAAAGAAGGCAACAGTAACTAGTAATTAGTAACTTTTTTTATACAGCATAGAAAGTGAGCTAGTGGGTGATAGTATTGGGAGAAGATGATTATATTCGTTTTCTAAGAAATTACCACAAACCTAGTAGTTTAAAAAAACACAAGTTTATTATCTAATTTTCTGTAGGTAGAAGCCCAGGCATGTTATGGCTGGATTCTCTGCTCAGGGTCTCATCAGGCTGAAATCAAGAGCTATGGTTTTCATATGGGGCCTGAGGTCTCAGTGGTTGTTGGGAAGTTCATTTTCTTGAGGTTGTAGAACTGAGGTACCCATTTTCCTGGTAACCTTGCTAGGAATCATTCTTAGTTCTTAGAAGCTGCCTGCAGATCTTTGCCATGTGCTTCCCATAGGCAGTTCATGCATGGAGATTTGCTTTATTCTGGGCTAACCAGAGCACATCTTTCTCATTTTCTCTTTTCTGACCAGCCAGAAAAACTCTTTTATCAAGACAGACCCACCCAGGATATAACTTCCCTATCCTAAGATCACAGATTTGGGAACTTAATTAAGTCTCAAGAATCCCTTTGTTTCAGCACACAAATTGATCTTTAATTGAACCACTGGGAGAAAGTGTGAGTGTATCAGGGGACTGGAATACTGGGGACTTCTTGGAATTCTGCTTACCAAAATGATCTAGGAAGGAAGGGAAATTTTTTTCTAATGCTGTACATTTACAGTATAGAGAGAATGAACTTATTTTGACTGGTGGACATAAATGATGCAATTCACAGTCTAGGTGTTACGCTGCCTCTCAGTAGAGTTGTGGGCCAAGAGAATTTCCTCCCTAATGGTCTTACCCATTTCCTTTCCACTGATGGCAAGTTTACGCAGAAAACTTTACTTACAATGAAAAGAGGGGTCTCCGAGACTGCTGAAGTTGATATGCAATTTACAGATCTCTTAGCTAGCCCACTTTTCAAAAATAAACCTCATTATTGCAGTATTACATTTATACAGAAAAGCAACATGACCATTAGTGTATATACCTCAACAAATTATCCCAAAGTGAACATACCCACATAGCCACACCCAGCTCAAGAAATAAACAATTGCCAGCATCCAAAAGACTCCCCAATGTCTCCTATCAGGCTCTATGCCTTCCTATCTCCCCAAATTAACTACTTCTTTATCATTAGAAATTTACAATTGGTAGCATTCTGTGCCTGACATCTTTAATTCAACATTATTTTTGTGCGTTTCTATTGTAAGAATGTGACACAGTGAATTTATCCATTCTCTTGCTGAGGAACTTTTGGGTTGATTCTAATTCTTGACTACAAATAATGGCTTCCTGTGCTATGCACGCCTGCCTGTTATGCGTACTTCAAAAATAGAACTGGTTGGTTATAGAGCATGCATGAGACTCAGTGTGGCACTCACTCCTGAGGAGAATCCCCATCCTTAACTGGGTGTAATGTCTCTAGTTTGGAGACTCTCCCTTTATGATCTCCAGAGAATAAACTTTCACTTTTCTGCCAGAGTGGGGAGGCTCAGTCACCCAGCCTGTAGGAGTGAAGGAAATAATCTGATCTGGCTACTTCTTAGCTATAGTTTCAATGCATCCTCCTTATTTTAGCCAAGCCATCTCTCTTCATCCTATTCCAGAGTTACCTGGTGTTGTCAACTCCACAATTTTCGAGGTCTCACCATATAAATCAGATTGGTTTTCAGCTTTCTTTGCTACTAATTTTAAATCTACCTTTCTTGGGTCTGCTGCCTTTTCCATCTTTCTTGTTTTGAAAATGTTGATGCTGTCATTTTCTCATTTCTTTATCCCTTTGGGGTATATACCTTTAAAATAAAACCCATGTGTTTTGTTTTGGGGAGTTGGGAAAACACAAGAGAGGAAAATATATGTGTTCAATCCAGTCTATCTGGTAAGGTAACTTTCTTTAGGTGTTCAGTATTCCTCCAGAGTAGCAGAAGTTCCTTTGTAGGATGGCTCATGGTTTCATAAAATGAGATTCTAGCCTGCCTCCTGGGGTTTGGGATTTGTTTCCATTTTCTCTGTCATTGTTTTAGAGGTATTGGTGCCTTTTTAGCTTGCTTGTAAAGTGTCATGAGGAAATATACGATCTGCAGCACCAAGTCTAATATCACATAACCGTATGTTGATAGAACCAAGATATTTATGAACTGTGACTTCCACAGTAATGAGTTTGTTCTTGAGATGTTCTGGAACTATTTAGATAGTTTGTTTATGTTTTATTTCAGTAGTCTGTGCAATGATGTAGCTTAGATAGCAATATAAACTGTTTTTCTGGGTAGATTTGGGTTAATTGGTGTGATTAACAAGATCACCCAACTGAAGCATTGCCCTATAAGAAGAAAGGGATGATGGGTGAGAAGGAACCCTAACAATTGTGCCAGTTCTTCCATGTTTGGAGGCATAGTCATTTTGAAGCAAAAATAAAATTTTCAAATTGCTTTGGGAGTAATTACTTGAAGGACCTACATTAGTTATGACCATGTAAGGCCAATATGTACCTATTATCCTAGAGAGGGAAATAAGAGAACCATGGGTGGCCTCCTGAAAACAGCCCTCTAAATACCACTTATGGTAACTGTCCCAGAAAGAATGCAGAAAAATGTATCCAGGCATCAAGGAAATGCTTAGAAGTAAGGGACTCAAGACCCCTTTCCTTTTTTATTTCAGCATTGGAGAAAAACATCCTCACTGCTCTGGAATGGCTCTGGCGGGAAAGGATATCATAGACCACAGAGGGGAATCTCCATGAATGAAGATGGAGCCTGTATTGTAACTTGAGCCCAGAGACTCATGGCCTAGAGCTGATTCTGGCCCAGTGGACGGTTGAAGCTGACACCCTTGCAGACCCAATTCCCTCAGGCATGTTGACTCTGTTTGGGGATCAGTGGTTGAGTATGTGAATGTAGGCTAAAGAGCCCAAGCAAATGGTTTTTCCAGCAGCCTCTGTAAGAATCAGGACCAGCAGAGGCTTCATTGACAGAATAATACTGTTTGACCCTTAGGCCTTGGAAACATCAAAGTGTTCAATAGGACACTGTGGGACAATAACATGCTGAGGGAGAGTAACAGAATCAATGACATGAATGGATCAGCCAGACGCTTCAGTTTTCTCTCTGCCTGGCATTCAGAGGGAGGATTAACTCTTTTGAAATGAGTATGTTTGTGGGGTTCTTGAATGGTTTACAATGGGAGAACATGTATACTGACTCCTTAAGACAGCAGCCTCATACTTTCTATTAATGAGTGCATGTGAATTCTTAAACAGTTAATAGGAAAACTAAGAGATATGATTATATTTTCAGCTGGTGAAGCAGGTGTTACCAAGTTTTATTACTGAGCTCCACCTTCCCGCCATGTATTGGTATTGTGTTAGTAGTCTATGTTGGAAATGACAGTACCCACGCTACAGGATTGTTCATAGCATTAAAGAAAGTAAAGAATACAAATGTTTGATACAGTGCTTGACACATAGTGAATGCTAAATAAATCTTTGCTGCTGCTGCTCTCTGAAGTTCTTTGTGGTAGCTACAAAGTGCTTATAACACTGGGGTAGAGAAAAATCTATGTCATTGCTCCTGTGATATTAAGCAATCCGCAGTCGTCTTTCTGGACCTTGATTTCTCGGTCTTTAAAATAGAGACACTACAGTGATCTCACCAAGGGTGCTGCAAGGAGAAGACAAGATAAGGTATATTGCAACCATCTAAAGTATTAAGGGTGGTACACATGGGAGCTCTTTTTATTTTTAGAGTCTTTCCAAGGAAATGGAAAAATTTCTTCATTAACTAAACACAGTAGCTAATCCCGAATTTTGACCTCTGTGTGGAAATTTTTCCCAGGGAGCCTTCAAAGGAGTGAAAGATTTGAGGTGCATTTGAAGCCTTCATTTCTTTTCTTTTTTTTTTTTTTTTTAAGCAGAGCCTCATTCAGGGTTCTATCTCATGAACTGTGAGATCATGACCTGAGACAAAATCAAGAGTCAGATGTTTAACCAACTGAGCCACCCAGATGTCCCTGTGCTCTTCATTTCTTGAGGAGCATGTCATTTTCTGTCATTCTTCAAGGATGTTTGTTGATGGTGTTTCCCAATCAGAAGATAAAATAGTGGCCCAAAATAAGTGGTAAATATTGTTTAAGTTGCTTTGACCTACGACTCTGACTTTCTCCCTCCTGCCCTGAATGTACAGTGCAAAAGTTCCACTTCCTTGTTCAACACCAGGAAGAGTTTCACAGTCTGGACAGGGAGGGAATAATTGGAATCGGCAGAAGAGAGAATAGTCAAAAAGAGACTGACCTAATGGCTCAGTGACAATCAATCAAAGGAGAGCGGAAGAGTGGGAAAACACCCATGAGCTCCACTAATGTAATTATTTGAGAATACGGGACTAGTTCCATACATAAACCAGGCGAAAATTCCAGAAAGCCAAACCTCCAGGACCTCCGGGCCAGGCAGAGGACCATGGTAGCTCCCTTTAAAACAAATTCCTAAAAGGTGGGAAGGTGAGCACGTTTCCCATAGGTGCTGGCTAAATTACCACACACCCCACGGGAAGCTGTGTACCCACTCAGAATGCCCCAGGCTGCGGTATGCTGGTCTGGTCTTCACCACAAAGCCCCCATTCGGAATCTGGGTCGCCACTACTGGGAGGCCCATCAGGGTGCTGGGAGCACTGGTG
Source organism: Neofelis nebulosa (assembly GCF_028018385.1). Lineage (NCBI taxonomy): Eukaryota > Metazoa > Chordata > Mammalia > Carnivora > Felidae > Neofelis > Neofelis nebulosa. Next base: position 33,640,116 of record NC_080795.1, read on the forward strand.
CTCCTATGAGGAGGATGCCAGCTCCACACCTAATGCTCTCTCTCTTGTTCTGCTAATCATCTGCTTTCTTAAGTGCTGTCATTCTCTCTGATTGTTGTCCCTGGCATCAGAATGCATTCTCTTGTTGTTTCTGCCATTGCAAATGATACCCTGAGCTTGAGAACATCAGCTTTTGGAATGCTGGCCTCATTCCAGTCATTCGCTACCACTGAGTGATTTGTGTCCTCCAGCGGTCCCTCTCCTCTCTTGCCTGCACCCGTTCCAAGTGCCTGGCAGTTAGAGAGTCGGCACAGGGTTCTTCCTTCTTTTAGCTGCTCTGCAATAAATGCAGACTTATTAACAGCTGCTGAATTACCTTCCAGAGACAATGGCCTTTCTGCAGTGGGAGCGCTGCTTTTACGGTCTCTACGTGATTTCGAAACACAGGGTCTTGTGTAAATCAGGCCTCGTTGTGAGTGGAATGGGCAATAATGAGAGGAGCCAGCACTGAACACAGATTTCTATCCAATACATGTGGGGATTTGAGGAGTTGTTATTCTTGAACTATAGCACTGTGCTTTTAGATCTGTTTCATGTTTTATTCAAGAGTAAGTTTTATAATGTTTGTCCTACCAGGGCATAGAGAAATCATCCATCTACACGGAACTCTGAGTTACTTCAGACACAGGGGTGGGTGTAAAGATTTCAGTCTTCTTTATGTCAGAGTATTCCTCATGTTCCCTGTGCTGTGCCTCACAGGTCTCAGCCTTCCTGTCATGTCCCACTGTAACGCAGAGTTTCTCAGCTTCAATGCTATTGACATTTTATGCCAAATATTTGTATTCGTGACAACCAAACATGCTCCCTCAGGGCAAAATTACCACTAATTGAGAACTACTGGGCTAGCAAAAGACAAAATGGGTAAAGGGGAGGGACGCTGAGGGCTTGTGTCCAAGTCCTAGCGCAATGGCCCCTTGCGGTGCCTTCCAACTCTGGTCTTTGATTCTGGAAAGCGTTGTGCTCTTACAGTCCAGAGCTTCCCAGTGCTGCTGGCAAGAGTTCTGGGCTGATGAAGCCAAAGCCATTTGTTTGATCCTGAGTGAGCCACGAAGGCCAGTCAGTTCCATGACCCCAGACTGTGCCTGTGATCCCACCCAGCTGTAGTTTAGAAGACTCCTCCTTTTGGAGGACTGAAACTCTTCTTTCTGCCCTCCTCCTCAAACCCTTCACCACCCAGTTATTGTTAGAAAGATCTCAGGTATCCCCCCAGAGTCTCTGTGTGAGTAACTATATGAACAAATGTGAGAATAGATTTTTTTTTTACCAACTCTACCCCAGAAAGGGCATATTCTACTGAATCTTTCTTCTATATCAATGAATCAGACACCTCTTTTCATATCAATGTGTATAGCATATTCTTTTTATTTTCTTGGTAAATAGCTGCTTAGTGTTCCATCATATAAATACATTATAATTCACTTAACCACTCTCTCACAAAAGGTTACTTGTAAAAAAGTACAGGGTGCCTGGGTGGCTCAGTCGGTTAGGCGTCCAACTTCAGTTCAGGTCATGATCTCAGTTTGTGAGTTCGAGCCCCGCATCGGGCTCTATGCTGACAGCTTGGAGCTTAGAGCCTGGAGCCTGCTTCCGATTCTGTGTCTCCCTCTCTCTCTTCCCCTCCCTCTCTCTCTCTCTCTCTCTTTCTCAAAAATAAATAAGCATTAAAAAAAATTGTTTTAAGAGCTACAGTGGGAAATTTGTGTATATATCAAGAAATGGAATTGTTTCATGGAATATAATATGCATTTATAATTCTGATAGATAGTGCAAAATTATTTTCCACAGGAGTTGTAATAATTTACCACCCCGCCAACAGTACATGACAGCACTTATTTTTCTACAATCAGCCTGACAGAGTGCCTCTACTTTGGAATTTTACTGATTGGTGGGAAATTGGGTTTCAGTGTAGTTTTAATATGAATGCATTTTATTATTGATGAGGTTGAGTGTCTCCTTGTATGTCTGAATCATTTTAATATGCTTTTCTGTGAACCATCTGTTTATTCCTTGCTCATTTTTCTGTTGAATTATTGGTTTTCTTTCTCCTGAATTTTGAGAAGCTTTTTATGTATTAGAGAAATTAGCCTTGTGTGATACGAGTTGTAAATAATTTTCCTATAGTCAGTTGTTTTTTGATGTTGCTTACAGTATTTTTTTTCTTAAACAGATTTTTAAAATAAATTTGTATGTAGTCTAACAATTTTTCCTTAGCAATTTTTGATTTTGAGTTATAAAAAATTCTCCTACATTTTCTTCTAATATTTTTAGGACTTCCCCCTTTTTAACATTTAAATTTTTGATCTTGCAGAATTTATCCTGTTAGCTCAACGTGAGTTATAGATCCAACTTCACGTTTCCCAGAGGCTCGCCCAGATGTCCAATACAATATATTGAAATGCCCACTGTTCCTACATTTCTGTGGGATGGCACCTTTATCAGATACGAAATTCCTTCTTGTATTTGACTTTCTATATATGTCTGGACTTTCTATCCTGTTCTTTTATTCTGTCTATTGATGTAATGCTGCCTCACTGTTTCATACACACACACAAACATACACACACACCCAATGCTTTAATATTTGGTCAGTGTCATTATCATTGCTCTTTTCCTTTTTTTCCAGAATAGATAGGCTGTTCTCTTGTCTATATTTTAAGGGTATATACTTAAATTTTTAAAATATTTATTTATATTTGAGAGAGAGAGAAAGAGAGACAGAGTGCGAGTGGGGCAGGGGCAGAGAGAGAGGGACACACAGAATCCAAAGCAGACTCCAGGCTCCAAGCTGTCAGCACAGAGCCCAACGCGGGGCTCAAACTCACAAACCATGAAATCATGACCTGAGCAGAAGTCAGACGCTTAACTAACCGACTGAACCACCCAGGCACCCCAAGGGCATTTATTTTAAAATAGAACATAAAAATATAATTTTTCATGCTTCAATAGTGCCTCCAGGAGTGGGGGGTGGGCTGGACTGGGGTTCAGGACTGTGGGCCACCCTCTCTTGCAACATGGCCAGTTCTGCAAACTCCTTCAAGATTACTTACTTTCCTTTCACAAAATCCTCATGTATTTGTTCATAGGATTTGTGGGAGTGTATGAGATAAAAAGAAAAGGCATGTAGGGTAGGGAAAACCCTACTCTTTTATTTTATATAAACTTGGCCAATTTGAAAGGAATGCCAATCTCTGGAGTATTAGGAGTTACTAGGCTCATTCTGGAGTTATTGAGTGTAGCCTGAGTATGTCAGCATTTGATTTTCAAATATTTACCTTCAAGCAAAAGTACTCATTCCTCTGTTACTGCACTTTGTCCTTCTTTTTTCCTATATTAACCTGTGTTGCTTGAATAAAAGGAAAGACACTAGATGGTTCTTTTAGATCCTTGCTATTCTTGGGAAGGTCTCTAACCTGATACCCATTTTCATGGAAAGGAAATAGATCAAGACCCATATATAAGTAGGTCCACCCACATCCACAGTCTCTGTAAGTTCTTGCCATTCCCTTACCAACCTTTTGAAACCCATATTGTTGAGCTGGTCAGGTTCAATGTCTTCTATGTGCATGCCAAAACCTGACTACAAATGCATGTGTTACTCCTTCAGGCCTGTTTTGTCAAGTTGGCACATAATAAGAGCTGGGATTCTGGCTGATCAGCAATAGTACCCACATACCTTGGGCAAAGAGCATAAGCACACAATTACGAATGTGAGAAAATAAGTGTAGCTCAGGAAAAACTAATAATTCCAATGACTCATTATGACGGCATCATTTAACTCTGTAAGTCCCACACTTATCCTGTATTTTTTATACACTGTGTTATTTGCAAATAATCCTGTCCTTTCTTTTATAGGATTTAAATCAAGAATTCATAAGGCACTATCCTTACTTTGCAAGCCCAAGCTCATCCTGATTCATGCCGAGATCGATGTGGTTTTTTTCAAAAATTATATTTTGCCTGAATTAAAATCTAAAAAGAAACATTGATAATCACTATCTTTTAAGGACTATGGAAATAGCGGCACAAATTAGCCCTTTGTGTGTTCAATTTCTCAAGATATTAGAACAGCAAAATTAGCAAAACACTTTGATTTCCTTTGTTTTGAAGATAACACATTTACCTGATTTTAAGCATTATCTTTAGAGAACATTAAATGGTATGAAAATGATGGCTGCATGGAGCAGCATTTATACATCACCATACACGCGTGGTAAATCTAGGCTGTGCGAGCCAGACACTTATGAGAAGAAGATCTTTGGAGACTGCTCTGCAGCATGAAGTTTGCCCACAGGTCCCAAGATCAGTACTGTTGTCACCTGTTAGTCTGCAAGCCTCAGGCTCAGAAAGGACAAAAGGGAAGAGTGAGCATGCTGAAGGTGTGCTGGGGAGGTGAGCACCATTCTGCCCCTCAGTCTGCTCTGTCTGAGACATCCTGACAGCTTTGCTCCTTAGGCATCTACCTCTGCAAATGAAAGTTACCAGGCTGAGTTCCTACTCTGCTAACAATAATAAAGGAGAATCATTAACTTGCGAGCACCTTAAGGTCAGAAGTCATACTTTCTGAATGTTTGCATCTTCCAATCCCAGCTTCCTGCCTGGCACAAAATAAACTGGCAACACATGCAGAATCATCCCAGATTCTCTGACTAGTAGCATGGTTTCTCTTTCCAGTGCAGGCATTATTAGTGTGTGGCTTCCCACTGTTCACAGTTGGGCCATGTCCTAGATTTCTTCTCTAAGCATGAGGGCTCAAACCTTGTAAGTGCCATATAAAGAAAGCATTTTAAGCTGTCTTTGCCATGCTGTTACCATGATCTATTTTCTTAGAATTTAGGCTGAGAGCAAAAGATATGTGTGTGTGTGTGTGGGGGGGGGGGGGGGGTAGGGTGGAGACTGTGCCAGGGGAGGGTGGGATGGGCAGGGAGGGGTAGAACCTAGAAGACTATAGCAAGACCATTTGACCTCAGGGCTTTTGCATTCTGTGAGAGGTTTCTCCTAGCAAACAATTTAAAGGCACATTGCCCGGATATACAGCTTTTCTTCAATGTTCTTTGTGCCGTTGTCAGACTTAACAGATAGTTAGGAACCTTCACATTAATGTTTGTTTATTGAAAGTCTGAATTCAGAGGGTAAATTTCTTATGTCGTCCTTACTGTAGTTGGCTTTAAATATACAAAACGGAATCACAGTGTTTGCATCAGCACACCTTAATCCTCACTCCTGGGCCATGATCCTGCCTATTTCCTCTTGTTTCCCTGGGGCAATTTGGTTGCTTCAGCTCCTTTTGGCCCATCTAAGCATTACCTCAGCCCCTATTGCCCACAATAGAAAGATCTCTATGTTCTATTTTCACCCTTCTGCCCCACAGGTATGGCATTAATATGGAATGTCAGATTTGTGCAAAGTGCCTACATGCTGTTATTCACTCTCACTCAGTCTTTAGTGGGTAGTTGGCTGTGGTCTCACGTTTCCCATCTATTAAAAAGAGAACTGGTGGTGTACTTAAGGTCTGGACTGCTGTTTAAGCAAAATATGCAATTGCCTATATAATGGAGTTTCAAGGGTGAGAAGCTTAATCTGTCTCTCACCACTGAATGCTGTCTAAAATTTGACTTTTGGAGTACTAGCCCCTTATCTTTAAGCAATACTAAACAGCTGATTGTAGAGGAAGTAGGAAAGGAACTGATGGTTTTGAAATCCGTGATGTGCCTGGCATTCTCTCCTGTACAATCACTTAGCATTACCTTATTTGTTTAATTTACTCAAGAAACAAGTAGGTATTATTATACCCATTTTATGGATGAAGAAACTGAGGCCTAGCAAGAGCTTCAGGTCACACAGTTAGTAGTAAGCATGGAGCCAACACCAGTATACAGTTGGAAAACAATTTGAACTCTATTCTGTCAGACTTCAAATTACTTCCTCCCATCATATCATAGGAGGAATCTCAGAGCAGTTTTCCCAGTTAGGAAATAGCACCTTTAGCAAAGAGGTTATTAGCACAAAGAAAGGAGGGGAGCAATAAGACTGAGTTTGTAGGGTATAATCAGTTTGGGGGGTGATAGCTGCAGAGTGGGTCTCTCTTGGGACTTCAGCGAGAGCACACTTTGCAAATACAGAATCCCATAGCGCAAGAACCGTAGGGGATGCTGGAGACCACCTAGTCCAGCTGCCTTCCCTCCCTGCACATGAAGAAAAAGACAGGAAAGGACTTGCCCAGAAAACAGCAACTTAGAGGCAGAGCTGAGTCTACAGCCATGCACTCCAAACTCCCGGTTTCTTCAGCTTCTCAAACTCTCTATCTTACTGAATGCCATCTGGGCTGCTGTTCTTGCTCCATACTTCAAAGTCCATCCCTTAGTAATGTGCCAGCTTCCTGCAACTGTAGAAGTGAATTGTGAGGAGTCTTGTATTTATCTGTCTATCTATCTATCTATGCTTTCTGGATGACCCAGACTCCTTTTACCCAGGAGTACATTAATATATGTATAAATTACTCACAAATGTACATTGTAACATTTGCCCCTATCTTGTTATACATCTATCATGATTGTACAGGTCACCATATCAGGAAGGATATGAGCCCAGCTTGTAGAGCTTCCACATTTCTACTCAGCCTTCCTTTCCTTATTTTTTGAGATGTTAAGAGAATGTTTTCATTATTCCAAAATGAATAGGATAGAAGCAACGCTTCAGCTTGGAGAGTTAATTATAGCTTTTAATTTCAAATTTACCTCTTCATAAAGTCACTCGCTGACTTAGAACAGTCTTATCCAACATTGCCCACAGCTCATATTTCCTCCCAGCTTTCCAGGGCTCTGCTGACTCATAAAATCACTTTACCTCCCAATGCCTCAGGTTTCTCATTTGTGAACTGAAGTGGCTGATACACACTGGCTTTGAGGTGTTTTTGTGACAATCGGTGAAAAATGATAGCAAGCTAAACTGTAGCATTCTTGTGCTCAAAGGGTAAGGCTATTCTCTGAGATCTAAGTGACTGTGCAGCCCAGCGAATCAGTAGCTCATTTGATTCCATATTTCCTGTGTTTTTGTCTTATGATTCTATCATACAACCTAATTATAAGAGGGGAAATTAACTTCTGACTTCTTAAAAGATATGCCAGAAAAAGGTTAATTTCTTATGTAGTGTTCTGGCCTGAAGAGGGGTCACATTAGGTAGAAGTAGATCACAAAATGATCAAAATTCTCACGTTTTGCATGATTGTCAGAATCTGTAAGGAAAGAAAGGGAAACGGAATTATTATGCCAGGATCAAGAGACACCTGAAGAGTAGATATGAAAAAACTTCAGTATCTCCGCATATGTTCTCTGTTATTCTTAGATACACTTCTTTTGTTGTTGTTGTTATTATTTTTTGTTCTTGTTCTATTATAAAGCAGTTGTGGTATGTGTACACAAAAGATGTGACATATTAGATTTGAAGGGATGAGTGTTTAATGTTTTAAAACAACTTCTTGGGGCGCCTGGGTGGCGCAGTCGGTTAAGCGTCCGACTTCAGCCAGGTCACGATCTCGCGGTCCGTGAGTTCGAGCCCCGCGTCGGGCTCTGGGCTGATGGCTCGGAGCCTGGAGCCTGTTTCCGATTCTGTGTCTCCCTCTCTCTCTGCCCCTCCCCCGTTCATGCTCTGTCTCTCTCTGTCCCAAAAATAAATAAAAAACGTTGAAAAAAAAAATTTTTAAAACAACTTCTTTGCTGAATCATTTTGACAGGGATTAAAGTTATTTTGTCCAGGAAGTACTCACAGACCACATCCATCGGTGTTAACTCTCTTTGCTACCTGTGTGCCTATTTGTGCATCTATTCTTGCTATTTATTTGGCAGTTTATGGTGTTCGTTTGCAGGCTGTCTCCCTTACAGAATGCAGGTCCTTTGAGGATTTTTTTTTTCTGTGTAATCTCACTATCAGAATTATGTCTACTGCAATTATATCTATATATACTCAAAAAAAAAAAAAAAAAAGCTTGATGACTGAATTATTGAATTAGTGAGTGGGTGAATGGATGGTACCAGACTAGAAATACAGAAATGATCACGACAGGCTGCTGTTTGGCACGTGGAAAGTAAAGATGCTTCTGGTGTAACTAGAAAAAGAAAAAGTGACCAGCGAGGTCATTGTGGGCATGATGGGGGTGCATAAAAGGACTACTTCTCAAACTTCAATGTATATATGAACCCCCTAGGGATCTTGTTTAAATACAGATTCTCATTCACTGCATCTGGGGTGGGGCCCGGGATTCTGCATTTCTAACAACCTCCCAGGTGCTGCTCGTGCTGCTGATCCATGTGTGAGGGGCAAGACCTCCCACGACCTGTCTTAGAGGAGCAGATGACAATATGATGGGGCAACTTAGAGAAAGGCTGAAATTGAGCACAGAGTAAGCAGGGCCTGGCAAATGGAACTACAGTGGACTCTTGTAATTTGTGGTCGTTGTGATCTGCAAAGTCACTAAACGCTGAATTAACAAATACTGAACCATTGCTCCTCGGAGAAATACAGAGCGAGGTTCCTGTGAGCGTCTGGTTGTAGCATCTTTGCCAACTAATCCATATATAACCTTACTTTATGTGTTTTTCTGTTTAAAGCCACTTTAATATACATTGATGATTCATGAGCATTAAACTTATGGCCATCAGCACTATAACTCAGGCCTAAACGAAGCTTGTCTAACACATGTATTTTCTCTGCAAGGACATCAGTCTTCTTGCCCTTAAGAACACCTCAGACAGCACATCTGTACTATGCTTGGGAGTCATATAAACAGCCAAATCTCCAACAAAAAGCACAAAAATCTGGGAAATGTTGCAGCAAATACAGTGTACAAAAGACACATACTTCCAGTATGAAAGCTGAAATAAGAAGGCAGATGTCACCTTGTTTGACCTCAGCTGGTAACTTGCAAATTGGGTGACTCAAATGTTTTGCTTCTCAGCACATGTCTGCTACTGACCATGCAAATGTCATGAATATTGATTTGGAGGTTACAAATACATTTTAGTGAGTAGGTGAAATTACAAATATGGGACCTGAATAATAGCATTGACTATATAATATTCAGATGTGGGATGAGCCAGAAAAGGCATAATAACCTGAAACTAATGTAACATTTGTGTGTCAACTATACTGCAATTTAAAAAAAGAAGATTAATAAAAAGAGACATAATAATTGCAGCAACCTCAGCAGAACAACAACAGAAAGCTTTGGGACACTGTGCTAAAATAACTGGATTCTTCTTGGAAACTACCAAGCAAGTGTGAAAGTCTCATCGGCCAGCGGGCAGAGTCTACTGTGAAATCCTGAAAAACTACAACATTTGTTAGTCTCAGGACAATGCAACAGGTCCAGCACTAGCCACGTTTCCGACTTCTGTGGGGAAATGAAGGCCCTACAATTAGGCGAGATCATATCGGTATTCACATGTAGTCATTAGTTATAGAAGTATCTCCCAGTCAGCATTTCTCAAACTTTCCCACCAAAGTTCCTCTAATAACAGAGGAGAGTCAAAAACGTATTCTGAAGAGCTTGCCTCAACAAGGTCCAATGTTGAGTTCTATTTCATAAAATATCTGGGCTTGTTTTAACATAAAAGTGTTTCATGTTATTTACCAATAAATAAATTGAACTTCCATCAAGAGAGACTTCATGCCTTCTCATCCTCCTGGCACCCGTCATGGTGTGGGGGTGGGGGCGGGAGCCCACCATTCAGCGTGTACAGCTCATCCAGATCAGTGTTTGGCAAACTACTGCCTATGGGCCAAGTCTGGCCCACCACCTGTTTCTGTAAATAAGTTTTGTTGGAACATAGCCATATCTACTCATTCATTTAACATTGCCTATGACTGCTTTCATGTTGCAATGGCAGAGTTGGGTACTTGTAACAGAGACAATAGGCCCACAAAGCCAAAAATATTTGCTATCTGGCTCGTTACAGAAAAGTTTGCTCATTTCTGGTCTAAATTATTGAGTTTATTTTTCTTAATAATTGATGCTATTATTTTCCCAACTTCTTAGGTAAAGAGGCCCTTCAGATATTAAAAACCAGGCAAGCACGAATTAGTTAGATCCCACCAGTTATTAGCTCAGATACTGATTTCTATGGAGGGAGCCAGATCTTCCATTAGACTTGCATAACCCAAGTGAAACCAAACAGGGAGCAGGCCCACTAAAGTGAATCAGCTTTTACTAGCCTGAGCTTGAGTCTGTCCCTCCTGACTGGAAGAGCCAAGGGTGTTTAATATCACGTAAGTGCCTCTGCGAGTAGGCAGTGATGGGTGATGAGCAAGGAGAGATTAGTGTTTAGATGAGCAAGGAGAGATTTATCTAGTACTGATAAATATAAATTAAAATAAGGAATTTAAACATAAAGGGAGGAGAAGGCACAAGGAAAGGGAAGAAGTATCTATATGCAGGGCTAGCGGAGGGATTTGGCAGCCCGGCACCAGGGGCCCAAGGCAGTCAAGAGCAGAACCAGCTAGGGCAGAGTTCAAGCAAAGCTTTGAGAAAATGCTGTGGGTTTAATCTGGGATAAATGTGGCTGACAAATCCAAAGGACAGGCATTGAGCTAAAAATAGCAGATAAACCAAGGGAAAGGAAATACAGATTTGAAACAGAGCAAGAGGAAGGGTGAGAGTAAAGCTAGGAAACATCTAGAAATTTGCATCATAGAAAGAAGAAAACTAGCTTCTCTTTAGTGGCCTTGGGGTTAGTGTTTGGAGTTTGGGCCATTTGAATCCGTGGAAAAAATTGAAGGTATTTATGAGAATCATTTGTCCAATAAGTAAAAATTTCAGAATGCTTCTAAAATTATATATATTCTTTTATTTTCCCCCCCATGAGATTCAGGGCAGGACTGGAGAACCACAAAGAAAAGACTTTAATTCCTCAGAGTTTGGGAAGTGGTTAGTTCCAGGAGTTGGGGAGGAATGGAAAAGCAGCATGGGATTTGTAAGATAAAGGACATTTTTTGGAGCAAAGTTTTAAAATTTTGCTTCTTGAAGGGCTTGGCTTAAAGGAATAGAGAGAGAGAGATTCATGTTTGGGGAAATCGCAGAGTTTTGTTTTTTTTTTCTTAAACTGGGTAATATGGCTTCTATAATTATATATGTGAAATCTGATTTGCTTTATATATTATCTATCCCATGACTTTCACATCTGGGAAGGGCACCTGGGTGGCTCAGTCGATTAAGCATCTGACTTCAGCTCAGGTCATGATCTTGCAGTTTGTGGGTTTGAGCCCCACATTGAGCTCTGTGCTAACAGCTCAGAGCCTGAAACCTGCTTCGGATTCTGTCTCCCTCTCTCTCCGCCTCTCCCCAGCTCACGCTCTGTCTCTCTCTCTCTCTCTCTCTCTTTCTCAAAAATAAATAAACACCAAGAAAAAAAAAAAAAAAGAACTTTGACATCTGGGAAGTGTACTCCAAATAGGCATTCCTCCCTCTCGTCCCCTACAAATAAAATGTCTGGCTGGTTATGGTTGTTGATTATCCACTGTCAACTAAAGGTACAGAAAGATAAAAGGACAGGGATTTCTTTTTGAACAAGGAGTTATGTAGTTTCCCTTGCTTCCCACAGGCAGCCATGTTGATGAATGGAATTGGCCTTAGGATGAAGTTGACCCATAAGGTAACTAAATGGTAAGACTAAAAGAACCTTAACTCTTGTTGGCATCATTAAGCCACTGATATACTCTATGCTGGACTTCCAGTTTTATGATAGGTTATATTTCTTCTTTTTGTTAGGTCATTTTTTTTATTTTTTATTTTTATTTATTTTTAATTTTTTTTAATAATTTTTTTTAACATTTATTTATTTTTGAGACAGAGAGAGACAGAGTATGAATGGGGGAGGGTCAGAGAGAGGGAGACACAGAATCCGAAACAGGCTCCAGGCTCTGAGCTGTCAGCACAGAGCCTGACACGGGGCTCGAACTCACGGACAGTGAGATCATGACCTGAGCCAAAGTCGGCCGCTTAACCGACTGAGCCACCCAGGCGCCCCTTGTTAGATCATTTGAGTTGGAATTTCTTTTTTTATATATATTAAAGTTTATTTATTTATTTATTTATTTATTTATTTATTTAGAGAGCATGTGCACTCACGTGTGCACAAGTGGGAGAAGAGCAGAGAGAGAGAGAGAGGGAGAGAGAGGGAGAGAGAGAATTCCCAGCAGGCTCCACACTGTCAGCACAGAGCCTGACTCAGAGCTTGAACTCATTAACCAAAAGATCATAACCTGAGCCAAAACCAAGAGTTAGATGCTTAACCGATTGAGCCATCCAGGTGCCCCTGGAATTTCTGTTACTTCCAGCCAAAATCATACTGATACATACCATTTTGATATATGTACCAAGTTCTTCTCCAGGCACTGAGGCTATGCTGCTGAATATGAGCTAGACAAGGGCTAATTAGGAAGACAAACAAAGAAACCAGATGATTTTAGTAGAATAATCTATGATGATTGTTAGACCCCAAAATTCTGACTATCCCGTCCATGCTACCCTGATTGAATGATTTACATTTAGGGAAGGGGATAGATTCTAGGGGAGCAATACAAGCCCATAGCAAGAGTTAAGTTTTCTAAAGGTGAAGGGAGATACATATATATGGTGAAAACTGGGGAGATGTCAGTGATAGGGGGAAGTTATGGCAGGGGAGACAAGAGGGAGATGAAGGGGTGTTTCCACTACAAAATTCCTTTGAAGGACATTCAGAAGGAATATCTAAGAATGTGGATGAAAGTCAGGAGAATATAGAATCAAGCCAAGAAAAGAGTAATTAAAGGAGTCAATGGTCAACTGTGTCAAAAGCATCTAACAGATCAAGAAGGATGCAACTGTAAATTGTCTATTAGATTTGATAACAAGGATGTCATTGAGAACCACAACAAAAGTAGTTCCTGTATAGAGAGAGGGGTGAGAATCAGAAGGGAGTGAGCTGAACAGGGAATTGGAATAAAGAAGTGGAATCAGGGGTTTGTTTTTTTCTTCCAGAAGCTTACCTGGGAAAGGGAACAGAGATATGGAAGGAAGGTTGTATACATTTGGTGGTGAAACTTGAAAGCTCCTTAGGAAATTCTGTTTGGACCTGTTAATGAAGACTTTCTAATATAGAAGAATGATTGAATTCCTTTAAGCCTGATTATGGACCCCTATCATACAATCGGTATTTGGAAAGGCAAGCCTGTTGTTACAGATCCACTCTGCAATTCACACACTGAACAATGGGAATTAAACAGACTGGCCAGGATGTCCCAATAGTATACTCAATTTGTTGAGTTTGACTGTGAAAGTCATGGCTTTTCATTCATTGTGTAAGATTGCTGTTTCAAGTACCTTTCTCAGACAGATATGCTTACTCCACAGTTGTAAATCAAGCTCAGAGCTTATTCAGCAAAAATGTAAACGTTTGTTTTTAATTGATAATGTTTTATATATAGGTGATGGGGTAATCACACTGGTCCTCTCTAAACCCTTGGGTCTATTTCCTTTTAGTCTTCTTGCTATTTCTGTATATTAGTACCTCCGACGTACTTCATTAGGCCTGGGAGCCACTAGGAGCAGTTATGAAATGTCAGGTTTAGCCCCCTCTCCAAAAGCTGAATATATTTGAAAAGGTAACACATACAGAAGCGAGCATCATTCAGCAAGGGCTGCATTGTGCAAGTCCAGAAACAAATGCTGTCTTTGTTTAAAATTCTGATAGCTTCTTTGTTATGGAATTTCTGCACTAATTTTGATTTTTAAAAAATCCATTAAAATATTATATATCTTGATTACTGAGGTTTTTAGTGCCCTTAAATTTTGCACCTAAAGGGGCGCCTGGGTGGCGCAGTCGGTTAAGTGTCCGACTTCAGCCAGGTCACGATCTCGCGGTCCGTGAGTTCGAGCCCCGCGTCAGGCTCTGGGCTGATGGCTCGGAGCCTGGAGCCTGTTTCCGATTCTGTGTCTCCCTCTCTCTCTGCCCCTGCCCCGTTCATGCTTTGTCTCTCTCTGTCCCAAAAATAAATGAAAAACGTTGAAAAAGAAAAAAAAAAAAATTTAAAAAAAAAAAAAAAAAAAAAAAATTTTGCACCTAAAGCAGTGCCTTCCTCACCTCACCCTGGTCCTGACCTGTAACACACTGGCTGAGAGACTGGCCTTGACCTCAAACAGATGTTGGTTTGAATCCGTTCTCCCACTTATTGAAAGGGTGACTTGAGCAAGTTACCTGACCTCTGTAAGTTCAACAACCTCACTTGTAAAGTGGAGATCATTAGACAAAGTGAGTTAATACAGGTAAAGTGTTTGGCTTAGGGATAACAAATATCCAATAAATCAAACAGTATTCCAAAACAAAAATGAATAACCTAGATAATTACCATATAATAACCCTGTCAAATACCTATATACACATGAGCTTAAATTTTCTAGTAGTCACTTTTGAAAAGGAGAAAAGCAAAAAGTAAAAATAGTTTTAATAATTGATGTAACCCAGTACATACAAAATGCTAATATTTCAGCATGAAATCAATATAAAAATTATTAATAGGATATTTTACATTATTTTTTATACCATGTCTGGGAAAATGAGTATGTATTTTATAATTACAGGGCACCTCAATTTGGACAAGGCACATTTCAAGTGCTCAGTGGTCACCTTGCTGGTGACTGCCATACTGAATGGCACAAATACAGACATTCTCAAAAGACCATTGGAAGCAAGAGCCATTGGGACAGGAATGTGGAAAAAATAAGGCATTTCTAAACTTTTTTTTAATAGGGCAACTTGAGCAAGAGCACAACTTCCAAGTTCAAGGCAATTTTTACTACCCTTTGAGTAACTCTCATGAGGTCTTTGAAATATGAAAGACTGTGTACATTTGGGAACACAATTAGAAAAAAATAACCATTAGGAAGAGTACATTACTTCCTTTTTAATTTCTACCAGTTTATCAAACACTATTTGCTTCTTCTCTTATTCTGCTGGGTTCTAAGAACATTTTAGTATTACTTATAAGCACAGTGGCCACGGATTTAAAATACTTTGAGTTTTGAATCAGTCTGTCCTTAGTGCCAAAAATTGATGAGCATTTGAAAACATAACACTCTGACACTTTACAGGTATTTTGAAGACTCGAAAAATTCAGACTTAAAGGAAAGAAAAAACTAAAAGTTGGTAAGGAATGATCATTTTAAAGACAGTCTTATTTAGGGGCGCCTGGGTGTCTCAGTGGATCTCACAGTTTATGAGTCCGAGCCCTGCATGGAGCTCTCTGCTGTCAGCCCAGAGCCCACTTCAGATCCTCTGTCCCTGCTGTCTCTCTGCCCACCCCTTGCTCGTTCTCTTTCTCTCTTTTTCTCAAAAATAAATAAATAACTTAAAAGAAAATAAAGAAAGTCTTATTTAGGGCTAAATACCTAAAAAGAAACAATGAGCCAGTGGTAGTATGCTTTTATTTAAAGGAGAGAGTCTATGTTTAATTCACTTAACTCACTTGTGTTAAGAAAAAAGAAAATATTTCCCAAAGAACATGTGCAATACTCTTAGATATGGTGTATGATCTGAAACATTTTTATAAGATGTTAACTTCAAGTATATTTGCTCCCAGGCCTCCCTCAGCCCTCCCAATGGCATATTTACCTTCTTCACCATTTATGGCACCTCAGGTTAGCAGTGAATGCAGAAGAGCCAGATTTATCAGGAACAAGTTATTTTCCTAGCATAAAAAAATGCTGCTTTTTTCTGTGCTGATAGTTTATGTATGGCATTTGACATTTCACGTCAAGACATAATTTTGGAGTGCATGAATTGACTCTTCTTGTGCATGGTAGGGATGAAATTTCTTTAACTAAAAAGTGTTTCCCCATGACCTATATATTTTTAAGGTAAATGCTGAGTCATTCATGATACATTGGAAAAGTCTTTTTTCCTCCAGCTCCACCCTCCTGGGTTGGAAATAAACGTGCCAAATCTCATGTAGAAATCGTTTTCTGGAGGTTTTCCAGGTCTGAGAGTATGGGAAAGGAGGCCATTTAAATTACAGCAGCCTACTGCTCCATTGCTGTGCTGAGACCAGCAGTTTCAGCCACACCTGAGGGCTCTTTAGAAAAACAGAATCTCAAGCTCCATTCAGAACTATCAGATTAGAACCTGCCTAGTAGTAAGATCCCCTAGATGATTCTCTTGCAAATTGATGTTTATTTAAGAAGCACCTATCTATAGGTTGCAATAGTCTCCATAGTTATGTGTAAATAATCTTTGTTCAAAGATCATAATAAAATGTTTCATTACTGTTACCATTCTTCAAATTAAAATGAAAAGGTTTCATATTTAACCATTTAACTAACTTTAAGAATTCCCTTAAAATTCTGTATAATAATATCATGCTGCTATTTAAAAGTGACTTGAGGGGCGCCTGGGTGGCGCAGTCGGTTAAGCGTCCGACTTCAGCCAGGTCACGATCTCGCGGTCCGTGAGTTCGAGCCCCGCGTCAGGCTCTGGGCTGATGGCTCGGAGCCTGGAGCCTGTTTCCGATTCTGTGTCTCCCTCTCTCTCTGCCCCTCCCCCGTTCATGCTCTGTCTCTCTCTGTCCCAAAAATAAATAAAAAACGTTGAAAAAAAAAAAAGTGACTTAACTATTACTTTAAGAAATGTATTTTCATGTGACCTGTAAGTATCATTGTAATCTACAGGTTTCACAATGTGGAAAGCCGTTCTTAGTACTATGCCTTTGTGGATAAGACCTGGGTGTGGGTATTTTATCAAGCTCTCTTGGGGAAGCTGATATGCAGCCAGGGCTGAGAGCCCCTGCTCTGTCTCCAGGATATCTGATCCAAGGCTTCAAGGTCTTGGTGGGATTCAGAACATTGTGACCAGTATCTCTCTCTCTTTCTCTACCCACCCCTTCTTTCTCTTTAACATAATTTTGGCTCTGGTTCACTTAATATGTGTAGTAGTCCCCCCAGTGGACTGATACAAGTGGGGGTTTCTTTCCTGCCTTTCCTTGTTCTCTCTGGTTTCAAGGTCTCAGTCATAACCCTGAACAAACATTCTATAGTTCTTCTGCCCCAACTTTACTCATTAATCATTTCCTTTTACACTTCTGGTCTCTTTCCAGCTTTCCAGAGTCTTTCTGGAATCCAGGAGACTGAAAATAGCATCCCAGATGTGTCTACCTCCGTTTTCCTCCCTCCCTTCTCTATGATAGTCTTCAGAGACAGCCCGAAATAGCACTGTCCTTTTCTTGCTGGGACTTCCAACATTCTCAGGCAGTTTTTCATTTTTTAAATGAAAAAAAGACCTGAAATAGCTAAATTAGATATCTAATAATTCAGATCACTGATTGATTTTCTACAAAGCTGTCAGTTATATTTAAAAACTAGAGACTCTATTGGAAAAGTAGCTGAGCTCAGAATTCAGTAAGTTTCAGCCTGCTCTGCTCTCTGCTGGCTCAATGGCTGTGAGAAGCATCTTAGGGCTGGTTTCTGTGCTTGGGCATGGAGCCAATGATACCCTATCCTGTTATGTTTATTCTAAAAGCATTTAAAAATGATTTTTGGATGAGTAGTATTAAGATTCCAAAGAATGGTGAATATAACCCAACTAACTTAATTCTATAAAACAAATTAAAAAAAAAAAATTATTGTCTTAAAAACAATCCGACCAGGGCGCCTGGGTGGCTTGGTCGGTTAAGCGTCCGACTTCGGCTCAGGTCATGATCTCACGGTCCATGGGTTCGAGCCCCGCGTCGGGCTCTGTGCTGACAGCTCGGAGCCTGGAGCCTGTTTCAGATTCTGTGCCTCCCTCTCTCTCTGCTCCTCCACTGTTCATGCTCTGTCTCTCTCTGTCTCAAAAATAAATAAACGTTAAAAAAAAAAAAAAACAAAAAAAACAATCCGACCCAATTATCTGTTCACATAATTTGGAGAATGCACATATTTCACAACTACTGAACCAATGTGGATTTGAGAAAATAGCTGTTAGAATGACTTATATATTGTATATTTCTAACTGCTTGATTTGGGGACTGTTTTGATAAGCCCTTAGTTAGTAAAGATACTTCTTAAAAAAGAAACAAAAACTTTTTTCCCATTTGTTATCATATGTCTCCATGTTCTGGAGTGCTGGATTCTGTTTTCTCTTTCAGGAAATCACTTCGAATATTTTTGTCCTCTGGCCCAAGCTTCCCCCCACTTTGGGTTCTGGGCTGAAAGATCTCTGCAGCCTATAATCTATTTTTCCACTTGATCAGTCTACCAGTTTGGTCTTTAATAATTCATATCTATATTGAAGCCTAAGACAGAAAGGCATGTCAAGTGGACACAATGAGAAAACCAATTTAAAGATGGGAAAGACCATCAAATGATTGCCTTGGGTTTTGAGTTCACTGTGAAGAGAATTAAAGTACCCTATGTCTTAAATTCATACAATTCTTCTACCAATATCTTGGCCAGCTAAAAGACCCCAAATCAAGTAGGGTGGTATAATTTGCCAGGAAATGTACTTTTCAGGAAAGTGCTTTAAAGATAAAGATTAAAAGTACTTATGAGATCTTTAAAGGGCATGCTTAAAAGTTACACTTTTACTAGAAAACTATATAAATAAAAATAAAATCATCAAATCATTTAAAGTGCAAATTATCAAGATTTAAAATTTTTTAAAAATTGATGTAGGAGGGGCGCCTGGGTGGCTTGGTCGGTTGAGCGTCCGACTTCGGCTCAGGTCATGATCTCACGGTCCGTGGGTTCGAGCCCCGCGTCGGGCTTTGTGCTGACAGCTCAGAGCCTGGAGCCTGTTTCGGATTCTGTGTCTCCCTCTCTCTCTGCCCCTCCCCTGTTCATGCTCTGTCTCTCTCTGTCTCCAAAATAAATAAACGTTAAAAAAAAAAAAATTAAAAAAAAAATTGATGTAGGAGTTTATAAATGGGACAGTAATCTAAATTGTTTTTGAAATAAAATGGTCTTATGTAAATGCATAAATAACAACTTAAAAAATTCTAAGAATTATCAAATAGGCTGTGTAGAATTTATGAAAGCATTTCTAAAAGAGAAACATTCCAGAACACACACACACACACACACACACACACACACACACACACATTTTAATATATTGTTAATTCATCAATATGTAGTTTGCCTTCTCTATGGCTTAGCAAAGGCCAAGTTGAAATCCTGAGCTGCCTTCCTCATTGTCAACCATATTGAATCTACATCCAGCTATCTTTTCTATTTCACCCAGCTGAAATGTGCCCATAACTCACTTTAATACCAGCCAGGACAAGTCTGCTGATGAAAAACAAACAAACAAACAAACAAACAAACAAACAATCCAGCCAACTTGACCCTTAACATGTAACCCTGATTTCCCTAGACCAAAGCAATCACAGGGAAAAATCAAGGGTTTCAGGAACAACCAGTGGGATTAGCTCCAGTTTCAGTGACATTTGTTATTTTGACTCTAGATCTCCCTGCACATGGATGACCCAATATAAGTGCTATGTGGTGGCTGGTAGGCCAGAGTGGGACTGACCAGAGAGAGAAGTTCCCTATGCTGCTGCTGCTTCCCCTGTGGGCCTGTTCACACTGCTTCCCCACCCAGAAGCTGCCCTGAGGTACTGCCCCTCCCTGCCACTAATCCACCTTGGCTACAGCCAGGCCAGAGCTGCTCTTTATTTGTTCCACTGGAAGGCTGGGTGTTTTCAACCCAAAAGAAAATGAAATTTCATTGTTTCATATTCAGTCTTAGATAGTGTGATCTATAAGTAATGATAGTTCTTTGGTCTCTTTCAGGAGTATTTTGTGTTTTCCTAGCTCCCTTTAGTCCTGTGGTTTTATAACCTGTTAGTATGTGGAAATACTTAGGGAGCTTTTAAAAATCTATTTAGACACAGGCTTGAAATTTTAATTTAATTGGTCTAAGGTAAGGCCCAGACTCAGTGTCTTTGAAAAGCTCCCAAGGGATTTTAACACAGAGCTAGAGCTTAGCTTGGAAAGTAGCCCCTTGAGCATTTCTGGGAGTCCATGGAAGATGTCATCAGTGTGGTTAGGATTAACTGGTCAGTCACCAGGGAGCTCTGTCCTTCCTTCCTTCCCCCAATGCTTGGCATTGCTACATCCCTGCTCTCTCCCACTAGATACGTCTCTTTCTGCCCTGTCACCAATACCACTTCTAGAGGCCTGAACCACTGGAGAGTTGACTAGGTGCCACTTTTAGGATTAGGGCCAGTGGGCCTCAAAACTAATAATAATAAACACTTAACGATCCTATTCCTATGTGCCAGAACTGTTCTAGACACTTTACATATATTACATCATTTAATCCTCACAACAACCCCATAAAATAGACACTGTTATTATCCCAATTTATACATGAGGAGAGTGAAACACAGAAAGGTTATGTAATATGGCTGGCAAAATCCTAAAGAGGAAGCCCCCAAATTCCATTCCCTTGTTATTCAAACACTAACACAGACTACTGTTGATGGGATTCTGTAGATGTACTTAAAGTTCCAAGTCAGTTTCCCTTAAGGTTCAGAGATTAACCCAGTTAAGTCTGATCCAGAAAGAAGAGTTTTCTCCAGCTGGAAGCAGATGGGGAAGTCAGAGAGATTTTAAGCATGAGAAAGACTCAACATGCTATTGCTGGCTTTGAATGTGGAGGAAGGTATGTGACAAAGAATGCAGATGGGCTCCAAGGAAAGATAGTGGCTGGAGGCTGACAGTAAAAAAATGGTCATGAAAAACAGGGATGACCTTGGAAGTGAATTCTTCCCCAGATCCTCCATATCAGGTAGACCCCAACCTACCTCACAGCTTGACCTCAGTGCTATGAGACCCCAAAGAGCAGAGAATTCAATCACATCCTCTTGGATGTCTGACCCACAGAATTATGAACTAATAAATGGGTGTTGTGTTAAGGCTCTAAAGTATGGTAATTTGTTACAGAGCTGTAGAAAACTAATACTGATAAAGTTGCCCAAGGTAAGCCAGACAGTAAGCAGTAAAATGAAGATTTAACCCTAAGTAATATGGGTCAACAGCTCTTTCAGATTACTTCAATTCCCACACCCAATGGATCAAGGCTGCACTAAATGATACATAACCATACTGGGCTCTCCCACTGACGACCTCCTCACAAGGGTTTAGTAATGAGGCCAAATGTGTTTAACTCCCTTCTGAAGATGTCTCCCAGCTGGCTGTTTAATCCCTTTGGCAAAACCTTTTGGTAGATTTGCATCATGTTCCCCAGAATTAACTCCACTTGGGCTTAGGTTGAGGTATGATCTCCTATGTACACAAATTTATAGTTCTGTTTGCTGGGAATGTACAATAATGCCTAGGAAGTCCAGGGCTATTTATGACAGGACCCATTAATTTACATACTTAGCCTGCATTTTGAAACCTGATGTGATATTCAGATATAGTATGTATTTCTTTGGATTCTCTCCTACTTCAGTATGCATGAATCATTGGTATATTTACATTTATTCATTTCTTTCTCATTCAAACAAATAGTGAGTATTCACTGACTAGTATGTAATAGCTTTTCTTTCTATAGCTCTGAAAGTTTTTATTTACTGAATGACAACTATGTGCCAGAGAGGATGCTAACTGCTTTGTAAATAATGTCTCATTTAAACCTCTATATACAGGTATCATTATTTTCATATTACTAATAGGCAATTGAGGTACAGGATTATGAAGAAAGAATCTGTCTAAGGCACACAGCTTACAAGCAGTGGAGCTAGGTTTCAAATGGACTCTCACTTCAAAGCCCCTCATTTAAAATAAAAAGGCTGCTACCTATCTTCTGAGCACCCCTGAAAGTTTAGAACTACCCCATGGCACAGGGCTTCAGTATGGTTCAAATGAATGACCGAAAGACACTCACAAAGTTGGTCTTCAGGCAACTTCTACATTAGCCTGCTGTGTTATCACATACCTGCACATCTGGTAATATCATCAATATAAAAACCATTTCACTTATGGATGCTGGCTCAGGTGGGGTCTTGCAGATTTAAAGATAATTAAGTAAAAAACCCAAGGCAAAAACCATCTTTCTGTGGATTCATCCTTAACCATACTTGGTTAGTTTATTTAGAACAAATAAATCACACCAATTCTGAGGTGCCTTCTAAACCTTTCTTGTGCTTTCTAAAAAATAAAATGCTTATCATGTGCATATGTAAGAATTTGTTGATAGTATCAAACAACAAACCCTACATGAATAAAATATTTCTGGATGTTACCCTAAGTCAGTCAGTAATGCTGACTCTTTTGATGTCCATGAATCTGCCAATTAAGCAATCCTCAGATTAAAATCTAGTTTATTCTTTCCTTTGTGAGAAAAAACTTGGTTAATAAAATGATCACATTTTTCTATTCTAACATATTCTAAAGTAAGGTTTGTGAATTTTTAATACAGAAATGAAGCGGAAAGGAGTAGCTAGAAGAAGGACATTATGTTATGTTTGTGCCATGTCATGTTTGAAAATTAGGAGACCTCTGGGGCACCTGGGTGGCTCAGTCGGTTAGGCATCTGACTTAGGCTCAGGTCATGATCTCACAGTTCGTGGGTTCAAGCCCTGCGTTGGGCTCTGTGTTGACAGCTCGGAGCCTGGAGACTTCTTCAGATTCTGTGTCTCCCTCTCTCTCTGTCCCTCCCTTGCTCACACTTTGTCTCTCTCTGTCAAAAATAAATAAACATTAAAAAACAATTTAAAAAAATTAGAAGACCTCAAATCTTACCCTCCTCATGTCACCTCCCAACTATGCGTAGTTGGCTGTCTGAGTCCCATTTTTTACATATGAAAAAAAATAATGCTTAAAGCATTATATGAATTTATGATTGTTATTATCATTATAATTATTAAAACTGAGAACTGACAGTGGGTAGATATCCTAGACTCTGGAAGTCATAAATCCTCTGTAAGGGGCTTTTCTGACCTGGCTTCAATTTCCCAGGTAACTCCCTTTTTGTTTTGCCACTAGAACCCTTTCCAGGCAATAGAACAGTAAGATGATGATCCTATTATTGCGGAAATAATTGGTGTGGTGGTATCCAGCACTACAGTTGGCTGTGATTATCTGCCCACCAGGACACTTTGGATTTGAGCAAGTTGCAAAGTACAAATGTGAGCTTCACATAGACTCACTCAGGATATGCCCCAGTACCCATTATACAAAAGTGTTTGATAAAGTGATAGTGAAGTAAAAATGAAGGACTGACTTTTTATCCTCAAATGGAGCCCAATGATTAGGCTAAGAAAGAGAATCAGAAATATTTCCTCTTTTATTTTCTTTAGGAGATTATTAGTCAGAATTTTTGTCTCCAGGAAACCAGGCCTCTAGTATAACATTTCTTTCTTTTTTTTTAAAGATAAAATTTTTAATGTAAATGAGGAAACCAAATTACCAAGAAGATACAAAAATCATGAAATCATACCTACTTAATAATATAATCTTAAAATACACAAAGCATCTTAAAATTGGTGGATTTACATGAGGAAACAGACAAATCTACAATCATAGTAGGAGATTTTTAAAAGCATATCTCTCAGAACCTGACAGATGAAGCAGACCAAGAGTTATAGAAAATTAAGGCTCCCTAAATTTGAACAAAACATTTAAAAAGGGCTAACTCAAGCACATAGCACATAGGCTCCTGCACCTGTCAAATAGACAACATACATTTTTTTTCAAGCACAAATGGAACATATTCACAACTAGACCACAAGGGAAGTATCAATAAATTTCAGTGAATCAATATCATAATGACCATCATGTCTGAAAACAATGCAATGTTAGTGATTATTAGAAATCACCAATAAAAAGATGTCCAAACCACTTCCCCACGTATTTTGAAACTAAATGGCATACTTCTAAATCGTTCATAATTTAAAGATGACATTCAAGGGAAATTACAAAACATTTGAAACTAATAGTTTTGAAAACTCATCATATCAACTCTTTTGGAATGCAGCTAAAGAAGTACTTATAGAGAAAATCAAAGCCTTAAGTACATCTATTAGAAAACCAAAAAGACTGGGGGCACCTGGATGACTCAGTCAGTCAAGCATCAGACTTCGGCTCAGGTCATGATCTCATGGCTCCTGGGTTCGAGCCCCATGTTGGGCTCTGCTCTGACAGTGCAGAGCCTGCCTGGGATGCTCTATCCCTCTCTCTCTCTGCCCCTCCCCCACTTGCTGTCTCTCAAAATAAATTAGAAAGAAAGAAAGAAAGGAAGAAAGAAAGAAAGAAAGAAAGAAAGAAAGAAAGAAAGAAAGAAAGAAAGAAAGAAAACAAAAAGACTGTAAACTAATGAGCTCGGAGTTAAGCTCATAAAGCTAAGAAAAAAACAACAGTGATATTTGTCTTAAGGAGTGTTACACTTTTTATTTTTTTTAAGGAATGTTGCACACTCCTTATGGAATGACATATATATTTGTATATTTTCATCCATTGTGTAGCAAATACAAGTGTTAAATAATGCCAGATACCTCCCTTACCATGTAAGAACGTATATTTTACAAGTAAGTTATTTTCATTCATTCATTTATTCACAGATTTCACCAGGACATGAGTAAGGCTATTGATTTTCTCCTGAAGTCCAAGTACTCAGTAAATTTATCCATTTGATAAATAGTCACTGGGTTCCAGGTACCTTGGTAAGTCAAATATTTACTCTGGTGAAACCACCAATGATCAAAACATTTTCAGAACTTCCTTTTCATTTGTTTCCAGCCTGAAGTGTATTACTTTTATAACACTGCTCAGTCATGGAACCAGTGCACAAACTTTGTCTAATCCAATCCTTAGAAGAACAAGGAGTCATCATGTTATATGTGCAGAGAGCACATCTAACGGGAACTCAAGACATAACTCAGGGAATCATTATTAACTATGTCTGACAAACAAAGACATGGAGACTTAAAACCGTAAATGACTTTCACAAAGTCAACATCCTAGGTGTAAGAACCCCAACTCAACCTCTGACTCTCAATTCAGTTGTTTGAATTCAATATACAAGTATCTTCAATAGTAACATCTTAGTATTCTGAAAACACTCAAAATTCATTGAGAGCTAGGTTTTATAAATAAGGTGGGGAACCAAACTGGATAATAACAGGGGGTTTGTATTGAGATTGTTTTGTTTTTAATTAAGATTGAGGCCTGGGGGTGCCTGGGTGGCTCAGTCGGCTAAGCGTCCGACTTCAGCTCAGGTCATGATCTCATGGTCCGTGAGTTCGAGCCCCGCGTGGGGCTCTGTGCTCTCAGTTCAGAGCCTGGACCCTGCTTTGAATTCTGTGTCTCCCTCTCTCTCTGCCCGTCCCCCACTCACACTCTGTTTCTCTCTATCAAAAAATGAAGAAACATTAAAAAAATTTAAAAAAAAGATTGAGGACTGGACTATCAGATAATGAGCCATATTTTCTTGGGGGAGCTTATGAAGTGTCTCTGTACATAATTCTGGGAATGTAGTTCTAAATTTTTGTTGAGCAGTGTCAGGCTAAGAAAAGCTCATGTGTTTTCTACAGAACTGTTTTTGGAGGCATGGAATATTTTTGCAGGATATACAGGGGATCACAATTAGTTCCAGGAATCTTGGTCTTCATAATTCCTTGAGTATACATAGCATTAAGTGTATTTTTTATTTACCTTTAAAGCAGACACTAGAGCATAGCACTTGAGGTCTAATGAACACACAAAGAGTAATAATTTATATCACAAATATATAAAAATAAATATATATATATACTATATATATGTGTATATATATATATGTGTATATATATATATATATATATATATATATATATATTTGAATATATAAATAAGCAAACAACTCATAATTAAACAAATCTAGGCCCAATCAAGAACAAGAAATAAGAACTGCATCATATACCAAGAAAATCTGCCCAGGTTCCCTTTCTCAGGATTGTACCAAGAGCATAGGAATGAGGCAGTTTAGACTAGTGGCAGGTAGTTCTGAATAAGAGCCTGTCTTCCTTCTTTGAAGACCTGAAAGTAAATGGCATAAGCAAGTTAAGCAGAAATCCTTGGTAGTGGTTTCTAGATAAGGATTGCAGCCCTCTGGCCTTTCTGTGATAAGGCCAAGGAGAGAATGTTACATAAACAAAAGCCAGGAGGGATTTGGGCTTAGATGTCTTTGTGGGCCGGCTGATCAAGCTGAACCATTTCACCCTCAGGGGTAAACACGTTCTGCAGAGTGTGGTTACAGAGTATAGGAAAACTCAAATTCATAGCCTTTTATTTCTAAACTTTAACTTTTATGTCTATGCTAAAATTTGACATATTCTCAAGGTTTCTACATCCCATAACTATCAAATAACAGCAAGTAATCTATGACTGGCCATTTTGCAGTAGAAAGGAAATAGTTTACAAAAATATTGAAAGTAATCTTTGACTCTCAGCAAGCTAGTGTTCATTTGTTTTTTTCTCAGGTCCTGCACCAGGAAACTCCAAAGGTGAACTTTCACATTGCATTGAGGTTGTTAGAGGTCACACGGAGAGTCAGTTGAGTGCCAGAGAAATCACTGGGCCAGGTTTATCATCCATGACCTAAGAAACTCAGCAAAGGAAACAAGCATTTCTAAATATTGAGGCTGATATTGAAGGAAGTGGATGGATAACACAAACCTACATAAATATACAGTAATGGTTATCATCTGACAGAACAAAATCTGTAAAGCCATGACCATTGGAACAAAGCAGTTATTCAATGTTAGGTGAGAGATAGATAACCAAAGATCAAAGCATGCTTAATTAAGACCATTGTCCCAATCAGAACCACTCACAGTGCTTCCGCAACCATACCTGCCGCACTCAATGCAAAAGAAGAGAGGATCACTAGGAAAATAGTACCTGGTTCCACACCAAAACCTCTGCCACTGCTACCAAACCCAAATACTTATCCTCCCCAAAGAAAGAATTAATCCACCTTTCACTTATTCCTGATTTTACCAGTTATTACTCATAAAAAACCTCCTTTGTTAAACCAACCTGTCATCTCCAGACTGTTTGAACCCCAAACCCCATTACTTCCCGCCTCCCAAGCACTTTGGTTATGCTTTTCAAAATAATGATATGATTTTCCTTATCAACTTCCTCAATCTCCCTGCCTTACTTGAAACCTGGCTGTTCTCAGAGAAACCTACGCTTTCTACAACACTCTCAAAGAGAGACGTTCCTTCTGTTACCTTTCATATAACTTAGGAGTCAAAACTGGGAACAGTGTCTTTCCTTCCCATACCACTTTCATATCTTTCTCCTTATCCCCATAGCAGCCCCCACTTCCACTCCTGGTTTTAAAAAGAAAAAAAATGGTCAATTAATTTACAACAAAGGAGACAAGAATATACAATGGAAGAAAGACAGTCTCTTCAACAAAGTGTGCTGGGAAAACTAGATAGTCACATTCTGTGAAAGTGGACCCCTACCTTATACCATACACAAAAATCAACTCAAACTGGATTAACAACTGGAACATAAGACCCGAAGCCATAAAACTTTTAGAAGACAACATAGGCAGTAAGCAGCTTGACATCAGTCTTGGTAATGATTTTTGGATTTGACAAAAGCAAAATGAACAAGTGGGACTATATCAAACTAAAAAGCTTCTGCTCACCAAAGGAAACCATCAACAAAATGAAAAGGCAACCTACAGAATAGGAGAGAAATATTTGCAAATCATACATCTGATAGGGGATTAATATCCAAAATATTTTAAAAATCATACAACTCAAAGAAAAACAAAAACAAAAACAAACAATTCCATTAAAAAATGGGCAGAGGAACTGAATAGACATTTTTTCCAAAAATGACATCTAAATGACCAACAGGTATATGAAAAGGTACTCAGCGTCACTAATGTCAGGGAAATGCAAATCAAAACCACAAAGGGGTATCACCGTATACCTGTGAAAATGGCTATTATCAGAAAGAAAAGAGATAGCAGGTGCTGATGAGGATGTGGAGAAAGGGAACCTTGTATACTGTTGGTAGGATTGTAAATTGATGCAACCACGATGAAAAACACTATGGAGCTTCCTCAAAAAAAAATTAAAAATAGAACTATCATTTGATCCAGTAATCCCACTTCTGGGTATACATCCAAAGGAAACAAACAAAAAAAGATATCTGAACCCCTTTGTTTACTGAAACATTATTTACAATAGCCAAGACATGGAAGTAACCTAAGTGTCCATTGATGAATGAATGGATATAGAAAATGTGATATATGTATACATACACATATATATGATAAGACATGAAATATTATTCAGCCATAAAAAAAGAAGGAAATCTTATAATTTTTTACAACATGGATGGACATTGAGGGTATTCTGCTAAATGGAGTAAGTCAGAGAAAGGCAAATATGTGGGATATATCTCACTTATATGTGGGATATAGAAAACTAAACTCATAAATATAGAGAATGGATTGGTGTTTCCCAGCGGAAGGAGATGGACCGTAGGGGAAATGGGCGAAGGTTATCAAAAGGTATAAATCTCCAGTTATAAAATAAATCCTGGGGGTATAATGTACAGCATTGTGACTGTAGGTAACAATACTGCATTGTATATTTGAAAGTGGCTAAGAGAGGAGATCTTAAAGGTTCTCTTCAGAAGATAAAATAGTTTGTAACTATGTGAAGTAATTGACATTAACCAAACTTACTGATATATGCAATTTATGCATATATCAAATCATTATGTTGTACACCTCAGACTAACACACTATTGTATGTCAATTATGTCTCAATAAAACTGAAAAAAAACAAAACAAAACAAAACACGTCTCCTTGAAGCTTCTATCACTGAGTTAAACCACCCTTTCTCTTCACTGCAGCCAGCCAGTGACTGCCCAGTCATAGCCCCTTCATTTATTGAGGACTCCATTTCTAAGACTCTGTGTCTTTCTTTCCACCCCAACACCAGCCATCATCCTAGGAGACTTTAACTTTCATATAGATATTCGTATTCATTTCTCCCACAGTCATCTCCTACCATGGTCGCACCTTGGACCTTGTCTTCAAGGTGAAATGGTACAACCTCCAAAATCACTCATTGAAAATCACCTTTCTCTTAACCTTCTAGCTAACTTGCTCATTCAAACATTCATTCCTGCAATTGTTCCTTCACCTTACTGGGTTCACTAATGCCTTGATCACCCCCTCTTTCCAAGGAAGCTTCTTTTTTATCTAGTCATTAATCCCCTTTGGTTTTCAATCCTTTATTTCACTGGCCCAGATTCCACAATACATCCATACAATCACTCTCTTGCAAATACTCTCCTCTCTTCTACTGCATCTACCATATCTCATATCACTCTTGTCAGTCTCTCCAGGTAATGTTACCCATTCTTGTGGCTTTAAATACCACCTCTGTGCTGACAACCACTAAATGTATATCTCCACCTCCACACTCTCTTCTGCATTCATGTGAACACACACACACACTTAATTGTCTGCTTGACATCTCCCATTGGATACCTTACAAGCACCTCAAAGATATTATTGTCAAAATTGATTTTTCAATCCTCCTGGGTTTAGTAATTCAGTGATCTAAGTAAATGTCACCTCATTTTGCACTCACTCTCAACACCCAGTCAACCAACAAAAGTCCTGTCAGTTCTATTCTTTCTAACTTTTCTCACCTTTCCTCATCTTTCTTCCTCATCTTTCTTCCTCATCTTTCTTCCTCTGCCTTTGGCCATCTCGTTCAAGTCTATATTCAAGACTATAGCAATAGCTTCCCTATTGCTCTGACACAGCCTCTCTTTATATTACTTCCAAGTTCATGCTCCAAATAGTAGTAACCTCTTTAAAAAATGCTGGTCATGTCCACATTCTTTAGAACCCTTCAATGACTTCCCTTTGTTCTTAGCATAATGTTAAAAATCCCTAACACGACCCTCAATACCAGGCATCATCTGACCCTGCTGTGCCTCCAGGCTTATCCTGCACCACTGGCTCAGACCTGCTGGCCTCCTATCCGTTCTTAAATGTGCAGAGCACCAGTCTCTTTCCATGTTATATTTTGCCGTTTCCTCTTACTGCTGCTCTTTGTTTGGTTAATGCCTGCCTTTAAAGTCTCAGCCTAAACATTCTTTAGGAAAATATTCTCTGTTCTACAGAACTATTTTTCTTTGTTAGATGTGCAACTAAGTAAAATACTATGAAATTATAAATAAAATGAAATAACTGTAACTACATAAAAATGCATATTTCATAATTATGTGTTTAGTGTGTGTTCCCCATGCTAGACAAAAGTCCATAACCTAAAGATTGCCTTGGTCTTATTTGTGACTCTGTCTCTGGTAGAATGAGCAACCATCAAGGTTTGCCCGGAACTGAGGAAGCTTCTAAGATGTGAGGCTTTTAGTTTTAAAATGAAGAAAATCCTGAGCAAACTGTGAGAACTGGTTACTTCAGGAATCTCCAGTGCCTAGAACAATCCTCAGCACATACTTGTAAAATGGACATGGCCCTTTCTATTGAAATCTTTGAAGCCTGTCCTGATCATTTCCATGCTATCTCTGCCTTTCAATTCAATTCCACTGTTATGTTTTCCCTTCCCTGGGTTCCTATGATACTTGGTAAGGAATTTCCAAGTATTACCAAGTATTATGGAAACCCAGGGGATGGAAAACCTAACAGGGGAGTTGAATTGAAAGGTAGAGATAGCATGGAAATGATCAGGACAGACTTCAAAGATTTCAATAGAAAGGGATATATATGTGTATATATGTGTATATATATATATATATATATATATATATATATATATATATACACACACACACACACACATACATACATATATATATACACACATATAAATGTGTATACACATATTTATCAGGACAGACTTCAAAGATTTCAATAGAAAGGGACATATATGTGTGTGTATATATATATATATATATATATATATATATATATATATACACACACATATATATGTGTGTATATATATATATACACACATATATATGTGTGTGTATATATATATATATATATATATATATATATATATACATATATCTTCCTCACTGGACTTTGAACTCTTTGCAGATAAAGACTGAGTTTCTAATCTTTCTTTTTGCAATTCCTATTATAATGCTTGGCACAAGACAGACACTGATAAATACATGAGGAAGAAAGGGAGAGAGGAAATAAAATAAAATAAATGAAAGGAAGGAGGAAGGAGGTTGGAATGAAGGGAGAGAGAGGAAATAAGGCAGACAGTGATCCCTCCAGTCATTTGACACAAATGACTGAAGCTATGTGTAGCCTACTTGATGCCAGGTAGTATAATCCTCCAGTGAGAAGTGGCAAGCAATGGAACAAACTAATGGAGCAGAAATTTGGGATAAGAGCCTTCCCCAAATTGCCACCTGATATGCTTATGCACATTTCCAGACCTGTTCAGAAGCATTCTCCTCAGTTCTGACACGCTTACTCTAAAAATGATAATTTAATGATACGGGCTTGGAAATAGACATTCCCTTAAATGCTAGATCAGAGCACAGGGATTTGATGCAACAGTTGCCATAACCCTACCTGTCCTCAGTACCCTTGAGGAAATAATAATGCTGGGTACTAGTATCAATTGGTCTATTTACTGGCTGTGGACCATAAATCTGAATTACTTCCCTGGGGCAAAATTAGTTTCTCTAGAAAATGAGGATGTTGCGTTATGTACTCTTATCAAACTCTGAAAGTCTTATGATTTTGTGGATTTATTTTGTTTCTGTATGATTTCCTATATCTGCCTATGTGTGTTCTCATACACAATCTGATATGAGCATTGTGAGGCTTCCTGGGTATATTAACTATTTGGAATGCTCTAGAAATGGGGACAGGAATAAAAGGAAAGAGAGGGATTCTGGGCTATGTAAGGTTACCAAATAACTAAATAGGGACTACTGATAGATTCTTAAGGATTCCTCTTTTGAATAAGAGCCATACAAATTATTCAGCAGAATTCATTGGGTTGGAAAGATATAAAAAGGAGATCTATTGATTGAAGTGCAAATGCCCAGGTGCTTGTCTCGTACGGTAGGGTTATGAAACCATGAGGGTACCTGGCTGCCTGGCTATTGCAGGTGTCATTAATTAACCCTTCAATTTCTTTGAAGAAAAAGAAAAGTATGAATTTTTTTAAATACCAGCAAAAGAAATTACCAAAGGGACAGAGTCAATGAGCTTGTGAGGAAAATTACAGTAAAGAGAATAAAGAATGTGAGTATTTTATTCCCATTATAATCTCCAGAAAGTACATATGTCATTTTTCAGAAGTTAGACCTGTCAGCTGCAGTATTAATCTCGATGAAGCAATGGCTCAAAACTGTATTTGCTGATAATGGGAGAAAATGAGACAACTATACAAGCACTTGTACTTGTATCCATGCACACATAAGTGTGCATGGTACATGCGCGCACACACACACACACACACACATTCATGCATTCTAGAACTTCTCCCAATGACCATAACATGCATTCACATTTATAAACCTTTCCCATAACCCTTTATTTGCTTAACATTTACATACATTGCTAACTTCATGCCTTTCTTAGATCTAAATAAACATTTTTATTTTTATTTATTTTTTAGTTTTTTCAAGTTTATTTATTTATTTTGGGAGAGAGAGAGAGAGGAAGTGAGTAGGGGAGGAGCAGAGAGAGAGAGAGAGAGAGAGAGAGAGAGAGAGAGAATCCCAAGCAGGGTCTGCATTGTCAGCATAGAGCCCTATGCAGGGCTTGAACTCATGAATCTTAAGACCGTGACCTGAGCCGAAGCCAAGAGTCGGATGCTTAACTGACTGAGCCACCCAGGCGCCCCTAAATAAGCATTTTTAAAGGAGAAGTCAGATGATAGTGCCGTTTCTAGTTTTTCTATCCATATCTGTCTACACATGTTACTCCCAAGTAAGTGATGAGATTAATATGTTTCATGAAAATTATTAAAATTTATTTAATTATATGTCGATAAAGACCAAACTACAGCTGTCATGTTCCTTTTGTTTTTCTCCTGTGGTATTTAATAAAACAAGGAAGAAGCACAGAAAATGTATTAATAGTACTGAACTCAAGCAACAGCTTACACCAGCAGCTAATACCTTTAACATCAGCCAGCTCCCCAAGCAAAAGACTTATGGTATCTACTGGATTATGTAGAATTTTAAAGGGTTCTGATAACCAAGTAAATATAATATTTTTATTTTAAATATAAATATTTTAAATATAATATTCTGCTGCCTGAACATTAGAAAGAGTTGGTTAGTGGTCTGAAAATGAATGATAGGAGATGCAGGAAATTAATTAAGAGGTTGTTACAGTACAGAAAAAATAGCAGGAGTTTGAGCTAAAGCTCTGCAAGGAACATGGAAAGAAGGTGGTGGATGCAAAAGATACTAAGATTCCAGGACTTGGTGACTGATTGGATGTGAGAATTGGGGTGAGGAAGGTATCCAGGGTGATGCCCAGAGTTCCAGATTGGGAAGGTGCAGAGTTGGTGAGAGTGTTCCTGGGATAGGCATTCCGGGTAAGGACAGGATTGAGCACTCAAGATGATAGTTTCGAATTTCACCATGTTAAATTGAAGGTCCTTGAGGAACTTAGGAGAGATGTCCCATTGGCAGTTGATTTATGATGCTAGACTTCCGGGCAGAGATCTGGGCTAGAGATGTGTATTTCAATGTCACCAACATATAGATGGTGGTTGAACTTTAGAGAAAAGAGCACCAAAGATGATCCATGTGAAAGTAACACATTTTGTGTATTTTTTTCAGTGTAATAAGTGGACTGAGCATGGTAAGCTTCGTCCGAACACCAGAATCACTTCACATCTTGGGATATTCTGACTCACTGTGTTGTTACTCTGTTATTTACAAATACAGTCAGTACTTAGTACATACTTATAAGCTCTATGACTTCATGCTTTTATAAACCTATTTCATCAACAGAAAAAAATTTGATCTGTCTATAGAGATTTCTGTAAACTATCAGCATGGTATTGTGGGGAAACCACTGGTTTAGGAATAAGAATACTCAGGCTTTGTTTTCATTTTGGCCACCAGCTTGTATGTATCATGGGAAAAATCTCTTTCTGTGCCTAACTTCAGTCTCTGCCTCTATAAAATTATGGGGTAGGACCCCTTCCAGTTGTAATGTTATGTATTGTCCATAACTTTCAAAAGGGAAGTATATATCTCTAGAAACTTCAACTGATAGTTTATAATCCTTTAAAAATGTCCAACATGCAAAACTCCTCTTAACAGTAAAGTCTAACGTAGTAAAGAAGGGTTTCTTCTCTGTGCCCAGTAATTTTCTCAGTAGAGAATTTAATTATCATGTGGGTTCTAAAAATGAAGATAGGCTGGAATCTGTATTATACCTCAGATAAATAAGTGATCCCCAAATAGCATGTTTGTATAACCAAAGGAAAGAGAACAGACTGAGAATGGAAAAGAACTAACTTCTGCAAAGGTGCTGCTTGGAAAATATTTGGGGGAGAACTTCTGACTCATACGCAATTAATTCATTGATCCTTGTTTATTTGTTTGTTTGCTTGGGAAAAAAAAAATAGACCTAAGGAGAATTTTGTATGTCTAATAATAGAGCAGGAAGACTTTCAACAGTGTTTGTTTAAATATCTTCCATTAATTTCCTGTCTCTTTTCACTGAAAAGGGAAACTAAGATAGGATTTATTGTTAATTGTTCATTTCTACTTAGAGATTAAACATACAAGTCTTGCTGAAAGTGTTTGGTGCATGTCTAAGAGATGTTTGTTTTATAAATTTAATCATCGTGTAGCCTTATGATATATAAAAATGACTAATTAATTTAAAAGAGAAACACTTTTTGCTCAAAAAAACTCAAGTACTAACAGTTGAATTATTTTTAATTTATGTTCAGTATATTTGAAAAATTGTAAATGAGTATGGTTAAATTTATGTCAGTAGTATTTTAAGTAGTCATTTTTTAAAAGTACCAAAGTGGACATTTTCTTATATTCTAAAAGGAAGAGCTTTTGTTTGACTTGAAGTAAAATGTCATTGAAGTCTTTAATGAGATGTAATTCAACTTCACTAATTTCCACCATGATTTTGTAACAATCTAGAAGCTGATATATTCTAATATGTTTAAGAAAATAAGAATTTATGTGTGATTAACCCAATTAATTTATCAACTACTAATCTGTTCTTTGAACATAGTGAAGTGGCCCAAAGTAATGGACTGGGAGACAACACAATGACAATAAAAACTAGCTCCACGTTTAAATATATTTGAGCAAAAAGTAGGCTAAACAAAAGTAAGAATGTTTCTTTACTACAGCACTTTTCAGAACCTTTATATGTTAAAGTACATTTTGAATCTTCAAAGAGAGTTTGCAAATCCAAACTAATTTGGCCATGGAAAGCTTTCTCCTTTCCCAACCCATCATCTCTTCTGAATAGTGAACCACAGAATGTGCAGTGCTGCTCTCCAGCTTCTAAGATCTGTCCCTAGGTTAGCTAGCCCAGTACAGAACTGCAAATCAGGACTATGTTGTAGTCCTCTAAATTTACTTTTAACGAATTGGCTTTGGAATGATATAAGTCCAAAAATAAAGACCTTTAAAAAGTCATATGTATGGCTGGCTTTTACAAGATATAGCATGTACATGGTGTACCTTCTTCAAGAGGGTCCATGGGAGAAATTCTTCTCAATTCTCGGCACTGAGAAATGTTGCCCTTCACCTTGATGCTGCTTGTGTCTATCTTTTGGATACAGTGAATCAGGTTTCCCTTTAGGCATTAGCTGCTAAATTGCTTAGAGTCAAATTTGTGTCTTGCCTCTTATAAACCTGCAGGAAGAAACTCTGAGCACTTGTTTTGAAATTAACCTCATTCCTGACTTCTTTTATTTCCCCTCTAACGTGATTTCCTTAGTCAAAAAAATTTGCTTTCATTTGATCTAGTCATGTTGTACTATATTTCATTTTTAAGATCTTTTACATCCTTTCTGGGTGATGAAGAAAGGTGCAAAGAGGAGGGAATGAGAGAGGAAGCAGGAGAGAGAGATAGGAAAGGAAAGAAAACTCTACATGTATATATACCTGTGAGTATTAATCATGAAGTTTTTGCAAACAGGAAGTTTTCAAGAAACTACTGGCAAAATGGAAATTGATTCTAATTTTACCAAGGAACATGAATGAGATAAAGCCAAACTTAAAGGGATGGGAAGTAAAGCTCATTGACTATAATAAGAGATAAAAAATAGTTTTGCAACAGGGTGGATCAAAAAAGTGAATTCTGCAGCAAGGGCCCCCCAAACAGAGTAAGGTCATAGATGAGGATAAGAGACTGGGAGGGCAGAGCTGACTGGGTTGCAGGACAATATAATTTTGGCAAAACAAGAAATAAGAATGAGGCAATAGAGTAAAAGAGGTGACAGGACAATCTGCATCTCTGATTCAGAGTTCATTGCAATTAGGACAGCCAAGAACAAAGGATTTGTACATGCTATAGTAATGGCGTTTTATGAGAATCATGCCTCACTAATATAAAATTTGGCTTTACCAGTGTGCATCCCTAACTTGTAATTCTACTACTGTTATGTCATCCTGACCATCTCCCACACTGAAGTTGAGTAAAGGGGGGCATTGCTGCTTTAAACTGCAATTACCCTGGGTTTCACCGGACTTTCCTTCCATACTGAGCTGAGGCAGAGATATATACACTTGGTAAAGCTTCGTTTTACATGGAACTTAATCACACAAATAAGAGACTAAAGGAATAAGATAAAACAGACATAAATCCCCAGACTAGAAGGGATCTAAGTGCTCATTTAAACCAAACTTCCTAACTCATGATGAGGAAACTGAGGCCCCAGAAAAGTGACCTGACATTTACTCAGCTCAGAAATTGTAGCTCAAAGCAATGTAAACAGACAATAAAACACAACACAATGAACACAACACAACATGTAGTTCAGCATCAGGAATAGGATATGACTCAGCTTCCCTAAGGAGGTCCACAAGGCCCACCCTGACAGGGGCATCCCAAATCACTCCAGCCTCATTGCTAGCCACTATCGTCCTCCTTGACACCAGGTTTCTTGCAGCCCAGCACCAGTACAGGGCATGTGGACCTTCAAGATGCTGTATGTCACTCTCAGACCTTGGCTTGACTTGTGCTGTTCATCTCCACATCTCCTTACCCTTCTTCTTCATTCCTTTGCTAGCTAACTCCTACTCAGTCTTTAGGGTTCAGCTTGAGTTCTGCTTCATTATGAAAGTCTGCCCTGACCTACTTCCATCATCAGTAAGGCACTGTTCCCATAGCATCTCCTTGTATCACTGCATAGATTTTAAGAGCATGAACTCAGGGCCAAAGCACCTGCATTGAATCCTGTCTCTACTTCTTTGGACAGGTCACCCTGTGCCTAGTGTCTGCACCTGTGAAATAATACTAATACTAATACTAATACTAATACTAATATTAATACTAATACTAATACTAATACTAATACTAATATGTCTACCTTGAAAAAGATACTACTATATATTAAAAGAACTTAGACACATAAAGCTCTTAGAAAACTGCCTGGCACATATTAAGTACTCAATAAATATTAAGTACTACTGATCTTACCAATATATTTATAAGTTCCTTGAGATTAGAGAGAATGACTTAATCATTTCTATCTCCAGCCCCAAGCACAATACCTGGCACATGTAGATGCTCAGAAAGTGTTTTATAAATGAATGAATGAATGAATGAATGAATGAATTAGTATAAACAAAAATTTTTGTCATTTAGTTTGCAGAAGTGGCTTAGGATAAAATATATTTGAGAAATAGTAGTCAAATGGAGCAGTGAAACATGTCAACTACATTTTGAGGCAGGCAGATTTGACCTTCCACCAGGATATTGAAGATTTGTATGAGATATTCTTTCATGCAATTAAACCCCTAGCTGTTACCAGAATTTAATAGACAAGGAAAAAGGGAGGGAATTTAAACCATTTATTCATTATATCAGAGTGGGACTGGTGACTCTTTTCATCTCATGTCTAGAAGTCCTATAAAAAAATCTTTTAAAAATATTATTAAAAGACATTATTATAATTATATTATTTACATTATTAATATTATCAAAAGGCAACTTTGATAATGAGTATTAGTTTAGGGGCGCCTGGATAGCTCAGTCAGTTGAGCATCTGACTCTTGATTTCACCTCAAGTCATGATCTCACCATCGTGAGATCAAGCCCTGCCACAGGCTCTGTGCTACATGTGGAGTCTGCTTGGGATTCCCTCTCTCCCTTTCTTTCTGCCCCTCCTCATTGCATGTGTGAGCTCTCTCTCTCAAATAATTAAATAAATAAATAAATATCCATTAATATTTATTATATCATATTCACCATATCATATTGTGTTATGTTCTATTAATTTATTAATTTAACATAATATGAAACATTAAAAGGTAAACTCAGAAAGGATGTTTTTAAATGGAACTAGTTACAAAATCAAGCAAGAATCTATTGATTATCCATGTTCAAGTAAAATCTTTCCCACCTCTTTCCCACTGAATGGTCTGGAA
Organism: Neofelis nebulosa; assembly: GCF_028018385.1. NCBI lineage: Eukaryota > Metazoa > Chordata > Mammalia > Carnivora > Felidae > Neofelis > Neofelis nebulosa. The sequence goes on from NC_080795.1 coordinate 33,678,774, forward strand.
TGGATGTTTAGCAGCAGGAATGAAGGAAAGAGTTATGAGCTGCAATTGTCACTAACTACCCTTGTGACAGCACAGACAATGAGAATAATCTATAGCGTGTGTTTCATCCCCATTTAAAAGGAAAAAAAAATAGTTTCTCTATTCTGTTGCAGTTCTGACACTGTCTCATGAATGAACTTTTGTCCTTCCCTGGCTATTGTTTGCTTTGTATATATGCAGCCTGAAGCTTTTGTAACCAGATATAGAAAGTTCAGTGATCGTGACCACTATCACTAGTGTACTGACTAGAGTCTGACAACATTGACAAGGAACAAAAGACAATCTATCTATTGTGATTTCTAGTTTGGGGAACACAATACAAAATTGTAGCTTATTAGGATCTAATCCTCAGTAAGCTTGGGATTTAAAGAAAAACAAAACCCCAAAAAACTTTGTAGATCTTTGGCATGATTCCCTTTTGCCAGACAAAGAGAGTCTTAACTTTGGAATGGAGCCTATATTGATGATGTCATACATCAGCAGGTGACTGATGTCCACTGTGGTTATCACTGGTCTTTCTCTGCACTCTTCAGCTCCCCATCACCCATCTCTTAACTTGCCCTTGAGAGGTTAGTGCTGTTTTCTAGGAAAGCCTCCTCCATTTTGTTCTTCTCTTGTAGAGGAGATAAGAAACAAGAGCCTATGTACACAGGCTCCTGATGACCTCAGAGCCAGTGGAAGATTTGGAAAGAAGAAACTTGCTAGAGACATCAGTGCCAAACCTACTGTAGTGACTCTGAACCCCAAAAAGAAGTTCAAATCTGTGCCCAGAAGTCTTGATGCAGATCATGACTTTTGATGAGTAAAGACCAGTTTCATGAAAGTTTAGAAATGGCTTGAGTCCCCTTTGATTCTTTGGTGGCTTCCCAGAAACATTGACCAAGAGGTTCTTCAGATGCCTCTTGTTTTCTTCTACCTCTCATTTAATCAGCCTCCTCCTCACCATTCTCACCACTACTATTAGGACTTTGATTATCTTTTCCAAGAATTACTCTAATAGCCTCACTTACTTATTGTGTGACTTTGGATGACACAGGAATTGCTGTTAAACAACTTCCTACTCTTCAAGATTGAGTTAATTTTAGGTGCGCCTTGGTGGCTCAGTTAGTTGAGTGCCCAACTTCAGTGCAGGTCATGATCTTGTGGTTTGTGAGTTCAAGCCCCGCATCAGGCTCACTGCTGTCAGTGCAGAGCCTGCTTTGGATACTCTCTCCCCCTCTCTCTCTCTGCCTCTCCTCCACTCATGTTCTCTCTCTCAACACATAATCAATTAATGTTTGGTAATGTATTAAAAATATAATACTCCTAATACTTATTTCCATGTGCTTGATTGCATAAAAATAATGCAAGTTTTCACTTTATAGATTTCCATAAAAGACAGTGATTTTTTGCTGCTGACACAAAGTCTATTTTTCCCAAACAAAAGTGAAATCATGCTGGAGTAGCACAGAAGCACAGGAGAAGCACATGACTCAGTAATTGTGTGGTAAGGAAGCTTTTGAGTAATGACTTCTGGTCATTTTAAGAACAGTAATCACAGTGTTTAAATGTTCACAGAGTAATTGCCAAGAGACCATTTACTGAAAAGAACACTCATCCTGGAAAATATCGGAAACTTCATTCATAATACTGTTTCTATTAATAAGAATTGTGTCGGGGGCACTTGGGTCGCTCAGTGGGTTGAGCGACTGACTTCGGCTCAGGTCATGATCTTGCAGTTCATGAGTTCAAGCCCTGCATGGGGCTCTGTGCTAACAGCTCAGAGCCTGGAGCCTGCTTCAGATTCTGTGTCTCCCTTTCTCTCTGCTTCTCCCCTTGTTCACTATCTCTCTCTCTCTTTCTCTCTCTCTCTCTCTCCCTCTCTGTCTTTCTCTGTCTCAAAAATAAATAAAAACATAAAAAAATAGATTAAAAAAAAGAATTGAGTCGATAACATGTCAAAGGTTTTTATTTCTGATTTCAGAGATTTAAGGTGATGACAACCTGAAAAAGAATCAGAAACCCCAGCTGAAGGAGTAACTGAAGACTAGGGTAGTAGGCGTCATTGGATTGGGTTTGGCTGAAATGTTCTCCTACAAAGAGCAGTATACTCTTGCATACTTGTATACATCAAACAAGTAGAAGATGACTCATCTCCAGTGTGAGTAGATTACAGCGATTGTGTAGCTTATGCTGTGCATATCAAAATTTAAATTCTTAGCTTATCTAATAATTGCTTTACTGTGTGAGGTACAGCAAGTGGTTAAACTACTCTGAAGTTTATTTTCAAAATTAAATGAACTCTGGGATTGCCTAAGATGTTTAATCATTTGACCTATTTCTCAACATTAACAAGTGGGTTGGAGTTAATTAGAATAAAGATAAGATTGATTTCAGGGCACGTGGGTGGCTCAGTTGGTTGTGTCCAATTCTTGATTTCGGCTCAGGTCATGATCTCACAGTTTGTGGGATCGAGCCCCACATCAGCCTCCATGCTGACAGCACAGAGCCTGCTCAGGATTCTCTCTCTTCTGCTCTCTCTGCCCTCTCCAGTTAACACACTCCTTCTCTCTCTCTCTCTCTCTCTCTCTCTCTCTCAAAATAAATAAATAAACTTAAAAAAATTGATTGATTGATTTCTACTTCTGATCAGAACTGAATTTATGAGATAAATTTTCTGGGATAAATTTGCTAGATTTCACTAAATTCTCGACTGTTTTCTTCCCCTGAGGGAAAGAGAGCTTTGGCCTCTCCTTGAGGGTCAGTACAGTATTACATTTGTCAAGTTTCTCATATTCCCGGGTGATCTTTGTTTAGAATATTGATTTTAATTAGCACTAGTGGATCAGCAGTTCTCAGTTCAGCAAAGTTAAATACCAACATGTCTAGATGCTCTTGCTCGACTACTCTTACCTTCAAAATGAGGGTGGGCATTTTTTCCACCCTTGCAAAATAGTAGGAGAATTGCAGATCAAGAGCTCTGTGCCAACAGAGCTGATCCATGAACAACCAAAAGAATGGACCCAAATGAATGGTTGGTTCATTTTTGTTGTAATAGACAATTACTTACAGGTGTGCCTGTTGAGGAGCTCTAGACAGAACAGAGCATTAAATAGCTCCTGCCAACAAAATGACTTATACAGATAAATAGAAACTAAAAGTTAGCGTATGACAAAGAAGAAAGCTAGCATTCGAGGAAAGAAAGCCCACGTAGTGTGACTCAGAAGTTGCAAATGTTTAGAGTTACCAAGAGCCCCAGTTGGCCCTCTTGGTAATTTTCCATGGAGCTGTTCCATTCAGGTTTCTTTCACCTACTGAAGTGACCTGAACCTGCCTTGCATTTCCTTTCATTAAGCATTGAACATTGTATATTTTTCCAAATGCTCTGGTCTAAATATCAAGTTAATTTCAAACTTGAGAAGAATGTTTTTAGGAAGGAGAAACTATTTTGAAGACCCTTTTTTAATTTTCTCATTAATTTCCTGGGTTTATTGCTTAGAACTTGAGTCTTAGAGATTGAATCTAAAACTGCAAACACATTTTTATCTATTTTCAGCAGGTTTATTTTCCATAGTGGTATATATACAGCAATCCTGAAACATTTTGTGTTTTATTATTAGACTGAGAAACTGAGAAGGGAGATTCAAGCAAGGAAGATCATTGTCAGGTTGGAATGACATTGGAGGTATCACTATATGCTCATCATTTCTCTTTTTCTTTTCCTTCTTTTCTTTTCTTTTCTTTTCTTTTCTTTTCTTTTCTTTTCTTTTCTTTTCTTTTCTTTTGAGAGAGAGAGAAAGTGTGAGTGAAGAGGGACAGAAAGAGAGTGAGAGAGAGAATCCCAAGCACCCAAGCAGCCTCCACACTGTCAGCACAGAGCCTGATACGGGGCGATAACTCATGAACCTTAAGATCATGACCTGAGCCAAAACCAAGAGTCAGATGCTCAACCGAATGAGCCACCAGGCACTCCTATACTCATCATTTCTGATCTATACAGTAGCTTGACTTCAAGATGGCTGCTGTCAACTACTTCCCTCCCCTACATGCTTGCCATCTGTCATTGGAGAGGTGGTATCTATTTCTCCACCTACTTTAATGTACTTGCCTAGGCTGAAAGGATCCCTTAAGAAGCTAAATTTTATAATTTAGCTATGTTGTCGAAATGGCATCAACAAATGAACACCAATTCAATCATTTTTATTGGTCAATCAGCATTCAACATCATATCAATTCTTTCAAAATGGCAAAACAGCTTGAAATAGCTGACCATTAATTTGATACAGATATAGTAATTGGTTAAGTGGTATACATTTATTATATCATGTATTTAATTACTGCAAACGTATTGCAAGTTATTATAAACTGTATTATTGTTCTCAACTATTTGCACCCACTCTCTGAGGGTGGAATATATTCCCTAGCTCTGTACCATCAAATTAGGCCATGAGATTTGGCCAGAAATCTTTTGAAATGAAGGGATGGCATGTGTGCAAATCCTATCGTAAAATTAAGAGATGGCCTGTGGTCTGCCTGCTCCTTCTTATTCCCTACTTGGTGATTATATGAACATATGTAAAGATCAGTCTCTATCAGCCAGGGTCCCAGAATGAAGATTATGTGGAGGACAGCCTCATGCTAACTCCTGATACACATATTGCTTCAATGAAAGATATCTTTTGTTTTTAAGACATAGAGATTTGGGCACTGTATGCCACTGAAGGAAAATTCAGCCTATTCTGATTCACAAGCATGTGGTTAAAAAATAATAAAATTTTTAATAATTAATAATGACAAACCACTATCCTTTATCTCACCCACCCCCTTTCAGAGGCAACCAATTTTTAACTTTTTTAGTTATCTCTTCTGATCAACCATCAAAAATTATATTTTAATACTACTATGTCTTGATTTATCAATTTCAGACATTATTTCCCACTATAATAAGTAAGGCTCTAGTTCTCTTACGTTCCCATCTCATTATCTACCTTCTTATGACAGTTAAATAACCATTTTTTTTTTCACATTCAACTGTCACCATTCTCATTATTTTCTAGATTCTACATTTTACTTTTCTTGGTTTATTCCTTCAAGAAACTTCCTAGAAAAAGATTTCTTGGAGATGTTTTCTGAGCCCTTTCACATCTTAAAATATTTTTATTCTACCCTCAAAATTAGATTGAATATTTAGCTAAGTATAGAATTCTGGGTGAAAATCATTTCTTTAAAATTTTAAAAGCATTTCTCTACTGTCTCGTGGCATTCTGTTGACTAGTCATTGGCATATTGTTGAGAAGTCCAGTGTTATTCTGATTCTCATGTCTTTGTAGATTATGTGTTCAAGGTTTTGCTCTTCTCAGAAAGCTTTTAGAAAATTCTCTTTTCTTAAATTTCACAACAACGTTTTTGTGTCATTTTTTTGTCATTCATTGAGCTAGACACTTATTTGAGCCTTTTCTTTCCATATGTGTGTATATAACTCTTATTAGCCTCATAGTACATTTTCTTGGATAGACTCTTTCTCTTGTCTTTCTTACACATATTTCCACATTTTTTTCCCTGTGGATTATTTTAACTTTGTATTTTTGTCATATTTCCAAGAAGATTCTTTTGGCTATAGTTTTCAACTCTTGTTTTGAGGTTTTTATTTTGATAAACATATTTTTAATATATATTAGCTTTGATGACCATTAGCATCTGCCTTCTTTTCCTCTTTCCTTCCTTTTCCTGTCACAGCTATAGAGTTAGACCATGTCACCACTGGGCCATCCAAAGTTCTCTGCCCATTCAGTTCTCTAAGCTGGCCACTTACTATAATTTGTATCATTGTGTTATAATTTTGTTTTATGTAGCACTTTTCTTTTACCCCCATATTTTACCTCCATATTTATTTATTTTTTTAATTTTTTAAATGTTTACTTATATTTGAGAGAGAGAGAGACAGAGACAGAGACAGAGTGCAAGCAGGGGAGGAGTAGAGAGAAACGGAGACACAGAATCCAAAGCAGGCTCCAGGCTCTAGGCTGTCAGCACAGAGCCCAATACAGGGCTCAAACTCACGAACCATGACATCATGACCTGAACTGAAGTTGTACGCTTAACCAACTGAGCCATTCAGGTGCCCCTTACTTCCAAATTTAAATCTATAATATAATCATTGAAAATATCTTTTGGCTATAAGCAGTATATTAAAAAAAAACTTTACTTTTCTTAACAGTTAGGTTTTTATGAAAGCAAAAAAGTCTATGAGATTATATCCTTTTAATCCTGAATTTCAAGAACAAATCTGCTGATAAAAGTTTCATGCAAGAATTGTGGTAAAATGTGATCTTTAAATTTGAGACACCCAAGAAGGGAAATCCTACTCACAGTCAGACATGATACCTAAAATTTAGGAAGGAAAATATCAAAAAGTCTAAAAGGAGTCTGACATAGATCTACTTTAAAGGGGAAAAAGTGACTCAAGAGGACAGCAAGATTATTCTACATTTAACACATTTTAATAAGAAGAGGGGGCTTATTGAATATGGTTACAAAAGGAGCTTTCCAGAGTTTCAAAGAATGGAAAAAAAACATGGAAGGAAAAGCCAATATATATCATAGCAGTTGAGGGCAGACGCTGATATAAGATTGTTTATTTTAGTCTAACTGTACTGCATATGAGATTCCTAACTGGTCAAAGTCCTTGATTTCTTATTTTTAAAATAATTTAATAATACATACCTTGTGGGATGTTATGAATATCAAATGAATCAAATGAATAGCAAAGAAGATAACGTATAGAAACTATTCAATAAATGTGACATTAAATCATGATACCTAGTTAACATCAATACAAAGTGTGAAACAGGCCTAAGATAAGAACAATATAACAAGGGATAAAGCTGGAAATGAAACAAGGCTTGTAAAAACATCAAGAACAGAGAAACAAATTTTTGTCCTAAGTGCAGTCCCAGCAAAATAAAAAATAGGTGTGATGATTATGGTGAATAGCAACATGTTAATACATGACAAAGTGAAAATATTCCAGCATTTTCTCTGTCTTCTCTATCAAGGAGGTGATTGTGATATTGTGAAGAAAACTTAAGAAAATAGGGGCGCCTGGGTGGCTCAGCTGGTTGAGCGTCCGACTTCGGCTCAGGTCATGATCTTGCTGTCCATGGGTTCAAGCCCCGATTTGGGCTCTGTGCTGACAGCTCAGAGCCTGGAGCCTGCCTTGGATTCTGTGTCCCACTCTCTCTCTGCCCCACCCTGCTTGTGCTCTGTCTCTCTCTGTCTTTCAAAAAATGAATAAACATTAAAAAAGAAGAAAAATTAAGAAAATAAAAAAATTTAAAAAAGAAAATAATAAAGCAATAAAATTATAGCAGAGATTAGAATGGTTAGAGAGAAATTTTTTTATTCTACATGAACTTAAGTCCCTTAGTACTGTACCCCAGGGTATAGTGCAAAGATTAAATATCGAGCCATTGTCCACGATCTTTAAGGAAATGTTCTCAAGAAAGGTATTTGGAAACAGGAGAAAGAGTACTATTTTTCTGCATTTGAAAAAGAAGGTAAATGGTGTAAACCCTATACCTGGTGACCTTGACATTAGTCTAACACAAAATTCTTTAACAAATACAACTTTTGGAACACTTAGAGAGTGAAGCCTCACTCATGTTAATAAGGGATTGATTAAGAATGGTTGTCCATTTTTTATGAGGGTTTTAGCAATGTATCTGGTTAAATTTTACTGTTATCAACATAGTAATACAAACAAAAGACTGATAAATGAACAAATCAAAATTTGAGTGAGGTTTTATAATGGTATAGCTCCACTGTCTTTCTGAGATTCTGTGTGTGTGTGTGTGTGTGTGTGTGTGTGTGTGTGCATGTGTAAAGTTTTTTGGTCAGTGACTTCAGTAAGGACATAAATATAATGCTTGGCAAAATGGCGACTCACTGACAAGTAACCATTGACATAACATGAGGGTGGAAGGAAATAAAAAATGTTAGAGAAATGGATTTTAAGATTATGATAAACAGGGGCACCTGGGTGGCTCAGTCTGTTAAGCATCCAACTCTTGATTTCAGCTCAGATCATGATCTTGCAGCTCGTGGGATTGAGCCCCACATCAAGCTCTGCACTGGGCTTGGAGTCTGCATGGGATTCTCTCTTTCTCCCCCGTTCCCATTCCCCCCCCCAAAAAAATACATTATGATAAACAGATCTAATATCACAAAATTTAGTAAGACAAATAAATATCTATAACATAAATATGTAAAAAAAATGAGTAAAATATAAAATAAAACTTATATTTATATATTATACAATATGGCTATATAAATAACATATTAATGTTATGTATTAATACAATAACACAAATAAATATGTGAAGTACATAATAAAGTATAAATTAAAAATTTCTCTCATCGATAATCACAGGATTAGGATGGATGATCAGAGCTAAGTAGTTCATGTGTAAAAATCAATTTGGTGCTATAGTTGCCATCAAAACTTAAAAGCGGTGAATAATGTGATAAGGCTAGTCCAACGATTAGTATACAGTCTAAGCAATATACATAAAATTTTAGAGTCCAGAACAAGGGCAGTGATTTTCCCCCCTCAATAATGTACATATTGGGCCATTGAATTTCTATGTACATTTCAGAAAAATCACATCTACAGGGGTGGAGACAAAATTTAATAGTAAGAAGACAGAAGAAGAGAAAAATGTAGACTATTTGGTATGGAGAAGAATGGCTTTTGAAGAAAAAGTAATATGCTTGAAAAACTTTCTTAAAGATCACTGGATTTATAAATGCTAAAGATTAGACAAATAAATACTTTTGCAGTTCTGTAGAATGGAAAGGGAACAATAATCTCCACATAGATTCCATGGCTCTATCTACCTCACGGTTTGGAGAGGAGGAAGATAAGTTTATGTAAAAGACTCAGTGCCTGACACCTACAAGCCACACAATACACAGTAGCTATTAGTGTTATTGCTGCCTTTATTCTTTGGGGTGACATTTCCCACCCTTCTCATTGATTTCCCTACTGATCTGAGAACAAATTCAATATAAACTCAGACTTCTTCAATTAATTGTTACATGTCTCCTCCTAGAATTGTATGGTGATGAAGGCAATAAATGAAATTATTTAGAACGTCAATAAGAATAAAACTTTTCACTGCTACTATAGTAATCACAGAAATTTGCCCGAATATATTTATGCCAAGAAACACTGGCTCTTACTCATTTGTCCACTAGAGACTCAGCTGAGAAGAAGCAATTGAGTTTTCTTTCAAATGAGAAGAGCTGTTCTTATTTTCATTATTCTTGGATTCCTAGGTTTACCTCTGGGAGCTATTTTAGACACTTTAAAATGATGTTTCTTTATTGAATTAAATACTTTACAAACCAGCCCAAGGCAAATTGTTACACTTATTTATGTAACCTAGTAATGTGACTCTGATGGCTACATATTTCCTACAGAAAACATCACTGAACCATTCTACAATTGGTTAATGAGTGCCAACTGTAGTTTTATAATTTATTTATAAAATATACATTATATACATTTATATATAAATATAATTATAATAGTTTAACATTCCTAAAATAATTGCCTTGCATTACATTGGTTCCTGAGTCATTTCATTAAGTCTCATGGACTTAACTTGTGACTTCTTGTAGTATTCAAGACTACCTGTGACTTGTCCACAATTAAGAAAATGAATTATATGTTTATAAAAATAGCTAATCATCAAAATTTACGGTAAGTCTGATATATATCTTAACAATAAGCAAATTTTAAGACATTACCTTTCAATAGTATGAATTATCATCATCATCACTACCATCATTTTGAAAAGAAAGAGAAAATAATTAGAAATGACCCAAACTTTTATCATAATTAATATTCAGAGTTAAAACCAATTACAACTTCAAATGAATTCTGTGAAATCTGTGGGATGTTGTAAAAAGTTTAAAAAGTTGCCTAAAACATGTAAATGTTTTTCTCCACTTTGCTTTTTGTTCCTTTATTTCTACCTGCTTTCTTCTGTTTGCTCCCTTTCCATTTATTCAGTCATATTTGTCTTCTATTTTGTTTTTTATCTCCACTGTTACTTATGGAAAATTCCCAAAAAACCATGGTTTATATGTGAAATATCCACTTGTCATGAAGGAAATATATCTGGCTTTTGTCTTGAGTTCTGGCACAGAGCTTTTAAAAGATTTGGAATTTCCTGAGTAATAGGAATGTCTTTTGCTATTCATAACAAGCTCCTTTTGGAACACCTGAGTTTATAATGCAAGGACTTAGGTTGGGGCTCCTAGATAACCTCAGAATGGGCCTGATCACCAGACCAGGAGATTAGAAGGTTGGAATTTTAGAAGGGAGCTGCAAACAAGGGAGATCACTGTGGGCTTAGAACAAAATTGGAGGTATCAGTATAAAACTCATCATTTCTAATATAAATATAGTAGTTTGTCTCCAAAGATGGCTACTATCAACTTCTTCTCTCCCTTTACATGCACTCCAGTCTGCCTAAGAGAGGTGGTATCAGTGTCTCCACCTGTTTGAATCCGAGCTTGTCTGTGTCTACTTTTACCAGTAGAGTTTTCAGGAAAGGACATTCGGCCACTTCCAGACTTTGCCTGTAAAAGCAAAGGCGGTTCTGTTTCCCCCTCTTACTCTTGGGATACCTCCTCTCAGAATCTACCCATCATGCTATGGAAGCCTAAGCTATGTGGAGAGGTCACCTAGAAGTGTTCCAGTTGGAAGTCCTGGCTGAGCTTTCAACTGACAGCCAGCATCAACTGCCAAGCCTTGAATGTCAATTCCAATCAAACCTCTAGACAACTCCAGCCCTGGCCACCATTTAACTATAACTGCGTAAAAACCCCAATGAGAACCGCCTAGCTGAGCCCAGTCACAACTGTGAGAGATGTTAATAAGCTGTTGTTTCAAGTCATTATGGCTTGGGGTGGTTTGTTATGCAGCAACAGATAACCAAAAACTGCTGAAAGACCTTGAGAAAAAAAAAATTCCAGAAGCAATGATCTTAATGCCCAGATCAGAGTTCAAATTTTTCTAAATATCATTCTTCATTAAGAGAAACCAATTTTTTGTTTGCTTTAGAAATAGATGATTCTGGGGGCAACTGGATGGCTCAGTCTGTTAGGTGTCTGATTCTTAATCTTGGCTCAGGTCACGATCTCATGGTTTAGGAGACCGAGCCCTGAGTTGGGCTCTGCACTGACAGCATGGAGCCTGCTTGGGATTCTCTCTCTCCCTCTCTCTCTCTGCCCCTTTCCTGCTTATGTGCACAGCTCTCTGTCTCCCTCTCTCTCTAAAATAAAATAAATAAATAAACATTACAAAAAAAAATGGCTGATTCTGGGGCTGATGCAGGGAAAGTACAAGAGAAGTCTTAGAATATCTTGTGCCAGAATATAAAGGAGTGCAATTAACTGAATAAGCAAGTCAAAAGGACACAAGGAGGCAGTACAAAGGGGCAGATCTGGGACAATTTGAGAATCAAAATAAATGAAGACTAATGGATTAAAACCAAACTGAATAAAAAGTAATCCATGAGTTCATACTGATAAGAAAGAGAGAAAGAGAGGAGAAGGAAAGAAGGAAAGCAAAAAAAGACAAAAGAGAAAAACAAAGTCAAATTCTTCCTTAGAGTGGAGTGATGACTAATATAGACAAGAAATATTGAAATTAGAAACTCATCACTTTGACTATCATAAGAAAAAAAGAGGTAAGAATCATTAATAGATGCTAAATCAAGGTGAAGAAGGGAGTCAGATAAGGAACAGGATGCTTACATAGTATCAAAACATCTCCCTGCGAATTATTTATTAATCATGAAAAGGAAAATAATGGCAATACAATAGAGAAAATAGACAAAATTTTGACAAGGTGACCAAAACTGACATCACCAAGGAAGGGTACATGGGCATCTTGTGCTGCCAGACATGGTTCCCTGAGAAAGACACAACATCTGTTATGTAGCATTCCAGCCAAAAATGCATAACCGAAACCCAGTCATGAGGAAACATTTGAAAAACCCAAAATGAGTGACATTGTATAAAAATAACTGGCCTGAATTCTTCAGACATGTTGTAGATGTCCTCACAAACAAACAAGCAAAACCAAAGAAGGGCCCAGGGACTGTTCCAGGCTGAGGAAACTAAACAGACAACACAACTAAAGCCAAAATGTGATCCTGCACTGGATTACATATTGTGGGAAGTTGTATTAGGGGAAATTACTGGGATAAGTGGATGAAAGTGGAATATGGAAGGTAGGTAAGAGAAATATATATACGTTAATTTTCTAAATTTGACTATTATACTGGGGTTACAGAAATTACCATCGTACTGGAGTTATCATGGTTCTTAGAAAATACACATTGAAGGATGAAGGAGTAAAAGGGAATGATTTATGCAATCTATTTTTAAATAGTTTTTAAAAACATGAAAAACTCTGTGTGTGTGTGTGTGTGTGTGTGTGTGTGTGTGTGTGTGTACAGAGAGAAAGACAGAAAGAAAAAGCAAATGTGGCAATATTGTGTAAAAATTGGTAAGTCTAGATAAAACATATATTGGTGTAGGGGCCCCTGGGTGGCTCAGTTGGCTCAGGTCAAAGCCCCGTGAGTTCAAGTCCCGCCTTGGGCTCTGTACTAAAGGCTCAGAGCCTGGAGCCTGCTTCAGATTCTTTGTCTCCCTCTCTCTCTGCTCCTTCCCCTCTCACACAATGTCTCTCTCAAAAATAAATAAACATTTGGGAAAAAAAAACATATATTGGTATTCTTTCTCTAAATTTTCAATATTAATATTGCTTTTTAAAATTTAAAAATTATAAAAGAAACTGTGTGGAAATACAAAGACAAAAACTATCTGTAAGTCAAATTCTATCCATGAGCTTCCAGTTTGTGGCTTCCAATTTAACATATCTTTTGACTCATCTGAAACAATTAAGGAAACAGTTAAACAAAACCCCCACCTAACTGCAGTAAAACTAAAATCAATTAAAAGGCTTTTAAACCTTCCACCTCAAGGCTGATTCTATGTTGTAATGCCTGGAAGCGATTTCTTCCTAAAAATTAACTTTAAAAAGATGGAGGAGGTAAATTTCAAAACAAGAAAATAACACCTTGTAAGAATTTCAGCTTAGAGCCAAAGACTTGAGAATTGTCAAGGACTCTGGGAGTCAGACTATCTGGCTGCCGGCTCTTTTCCTCTTATCACAGGAACGCTGTTATCTGGTGGTTTGGAGAGTAAGGGGTTATACCATATGACACTTTTCCAGATAACAAACTTTCACCTTAAATGCTTTTTAAAAAATGGTTAATTTTTGCTAAAACATTTCTTGTCATTAGGATACGCTTTTACATATCTTCTTTTCATCGTGCTTCAGCTAACGTTATTTGGGGTTTATCTGTCAGTGCCATGAACATAAGGCTTATTTGTGTTCAATTTGCCGATTGAATATTGTTAAAAGGCGAGAATGTCCATGGTTAAGAAAAAACACATGGGCTTCATGATAGAAATGCAAATGAATTTTGCAGACCCAGCTCTTCCACCAACATGCAAATCATTGATAGTCACTGGCTCTAGTTCATCTGTAGAAAGACTAAGTTAAATTAGATCACCCCCAAGACCCATCCAGACCTAATAATCTTTGTCATCCAATTCGGAAATTAATCTTCTTCCATCCTCTAGTTGAGACTGAAGAAGATGTGGTTATTCATACCAGTTGTCCCCATGCTTTTTGGCTGTGCTCCCTACTGGGGAACAAGTTAATAATGGATCCCCAACAGATATATATTAATCAACATAAGATATCCATTTACTGTTCCACTAATAGGTAAATTTAAACAACAACAACAACAACAAAAAAAAAACGTTAAAAATATACATTCAAAAGGAAAGAGACCAAAAGTAAATTATAATTGGGACCCTAACACTCCTGGCTGACACTATTTTGATATCACCATTTTGTAGAAAAAGTCTAAATTTCTCCGTGTGTCATTTGAGGACAGTCATGTTTCCCCTCCTAGCTTCCCTCCCCGTTGCTCTCCTCATTCCCCCCACATTCCTGCCACCTGGGATTCTTTACCATTCTCTGAACAAGCCATGCACTGTCACACCTCCTTGTGTTAGCTCTTGCTTTTCCTTTGTCTGTCTAGTCAGGTAGAAAACAAGCATCACACATATGCTACCTAGTTTTTAAGACCCAAAAGTCATCTGTTTTGTGAAGCCTTTCTTCCGCATTCCAGTTTTATTTCCTGCCTCGGAGTACAACACGTCCACCACGTAGGACAGTGCACCAAAGTAGTGTGTGTAAGTTGGTGTTATGCACATAAATTACATGAGTCTGTAAACTCCACAAAATGTTGGTCTCTGAAGACCAACATTATTTTTCACCTTTGCCTGATTTCCAGTACCTTGTTTGCAGCAGGGGCTCAATAAAGGTTAATTTAATTGAATTTCTTTAGGGAAGTTTTATCCTACTGCTGAACTCTTCTTTTCAAAAGACCCTGTTTTCTAGTATAGCTGTGAAGGCAGTGACCCATTGTACTGAAGATTAGAGGGAAGACCAGTCCTCAGGCATCTTATGTACACAGAAGACTGTGTGTTGCTGAAGATAACAATTATGATGAAACTGTGAGTCTTGATGTCTTTTCTCAGTAACAAAGTTTTGTTAAAAGAATCTATTCCTGGGAGGTAGGAAATAAAATAAAGTGAATAAAAATAGTGATTTAATTGTTAAATATGCCTGCTTCATTTGATATTTAATTGGATCAGACAAATAACAACACATTCCGGGAATAAAGTGTGACCATTAATTTATTTTTTTTCCTAAACCATTTTGAGCTTTTCTGATTCATGGTGAGTGTGGCAGCGCATCTCGTGGCACTGTGTGGAGACCAGATTAACCCAGGAAACGGATGGTGAGTCAGGACCGTGGAGTTCCTGGTTCACACAAATAACTGCACTGCCTTAGGGATGTAAGAAGCAGAGAAATCCCACAGTCTGGAGTTAAGGAATGATATTGCAGCAAAACTCACCCAAGGAAGGTGGTTGCCTTTGTGGCTATGACTTATGACCTTCTGTATGTAAAAATAGTTACAGGTTACTCCAGGAACTAATATTGTGCTTGTTGTTTAACTGGGTGCTAAGCTGATGGTAAAAATAAGATTGATTACTTTTAGAGCATTGGGAGGTCCTAGACCAGGAGGTTTTAACCATTTGTTTACTATGGACTCTTTGAGAAAGAAAGAAAGGAGCCATGAATATTTTACAAAGATGTGCCATACACTTAGGAAAAACATATATCCCTGGGATGTCAGGCTAAAAGGTCCTGGAGCTTCTGTTCTCTCCTATGGTTCCATAATTTTTGTGTCCAATTCATTATTTCTGTGTTGTGCTTTTTAAAAATCAGGGCAGTCATTTGTGTGGTTCTTGAACAACTTCTTAAAACTCTGATCATTCATGAAAGGTTTCCAGAAGCATTTTGGCAGAAATATTAATGCCCAAGAACCAGGCCAAACTTCCTGGAAGTTTTAGCAAAGATTTTCCTTTATGCAAGTAAACAAAACATCTTTATAGGTTTAAAAAGGTACATTTTCCTAATAAAATGAAGAATAAATAGCGTTTTAATATATAGCAGAATAAAGTCAACTCTCTGCATGTTAAACCTGGGCCTAAGGGTTCCTAAGTCACCAGTTGTCAGTAACACAATCACACAGATTCTTAATTATATGGCCAATATTGAAAGCTCATGTGAGTATTCTAATATCTTTGAATCAATATGTATTATTTGTTTTATTAAACCTGGACCAGTAGACTTCTATGAATGATTCCATGTTATAAGTAACTCTTCTGTACAATAATGCATTCACTTATTACAATATTTTCCTAAAAAAGAAAAAAAAATCTCAGGCCACAAAATTCAGCAAAAGAATGAGAAGTTCTAAAAATTCAACTGAGGGTAGGGGGTGCCTGGGTAGCTCAGTTGGCTAAGCATCCAACTCTTGGTTTCAGCTCAGGTCATCATGATCTCACAGTTTGTGAGTTCAAGCCCCACATTGGGCTCAAACTGTGCTGACAGGGTGGAGACTGCTTGGGATTCTCTTTCTCTCCCCCTCTCTCTGTTCTTCCCCCACTTGTGCTCTCTCTCTCTCTTTCTCTCTCTCTCAAAATAAATAAATAAATCTAAAAATTGCAGCTGAAGGTAATATAAATAAGGAAAGAATAATTTTCAAAATCTTGGCCTTTGACCTCAAAATAGATTTATAAAATCTGAAACCTATGTATGGTTCTGATTATTCCTTTTTTCTAGAGCAGACACTTAAAATTATTAACATTTAAATTATCCATTACACTTTTTAAAAACTCAGTTGAGCACGTCCTTATAAAGCGAAGGAAATATTTCAGAATAGTTCAGGCTGGTTTCAACAAGATCTGATTTAGAGATCTACTCTAAGAACAGGAGGAAAAAAAGTATGCTAAGATATATAACTGACTTCTCCTAAAACTTAAGGTATGGAGAAAATTGAACATCTCATCCAATTTTCTGTCCCCATGTCTCTTCTGTGATGCACTGAAGGCTTTATAAACACAAGGCTGGTGTGTGGTCAGCCAAGGTCTCAAAGGGCAGGGTATTTCTTACTCTGTTTTTGTTGGGACTTTGAGCTTATCTCTTCTGCTTATCCCAAACCAAGCTCTGTTGCCCCAACAGTTACTCCAGTTTGGGAACTAAGGAAAGCAATAACACTCTTTTGACCGGAGACAACATGACTTGGAGGGGTGGTAGTGTGGGAACCGGAGAGTGGTTAAAATACAGAAAGCAGGCCGAATGAACAGCGGGTGGGGTAAAGCCAAAGACATCCCATCCCAGAGAACTTTTGACGACTGTTACATGAACTCAGGTTTCAGTGAGAAACTGTGTATTTAGCCACCATTCTCATACAGGGGTGTAAAAACTGAACCAGAATATATGGCTGCTTATTAATAAATCTATTTTATTAAAATGCCTTACCTAGTAGTGTCTCCTTAATCATCTAAATTGTCCAGAATTAGAGGTGCAGACTTAAAATTGACATGCAGGTTTAGAAAACTTAACTCTAGCTATCAGATGGAAACAAGAAGATATATTTTGCTATCTATAATTCATAGGGGAAAACTAGCTGATCCAAAGACAAACCTATCTACACCACTTGACCGGAATCTAAGAAGCAAACCCATGATGCTCATCTAGTCATGGCCTAACATTTCATGATTACATAGTGAACGCTGTGATGTGCCCTTACAATATTCCTATCTCTCTCCTCCTCAACCTCCACATTTTCTTAGTCACCAAGGTTTACCCAATTGACTAATTCTTGAATAACGCCCTTCTTTCACCATCCGTGTCACTGCTTTGATGCTTTCATGTGGTCTGTTCACAAGGCTACTGAGGGTAGCATTCCAACAGACATGTGGCAAGTCCACTCTCTTTTGCACACAGGACAAAACCCAGCTCCTTGGCATGGTCTACAGGCCTCTGGCATCATTTCACCATCCTCCAATTTCATTGTACCCAAGCCCACTCTCTAACCCATGCACATGGGATTCCTTGCTGTTCCTCTAATCCCTCTCAGGCTTCTAGCTTTTACATGGACTATTTCCTCTCCCTGGAGAGAGATTTCTTTGGTCTTCCCCTGGGGAGCTCCTATTAATCTTTCAACAGCAATTCAAATGTCGTCTTCACCCCCATCCTCACTCCCACAGGGAAAGTAAGCGTATTTCCTTGTTCCTGTAGCATTTTGTTCATATCCCTATTAGGGTATTTATCACATTCTCATGCCATGGTAGGGCATAAAGACCAACTTCCAAGTTGACTCTGTCACAAATTGCTGTGTGACCATATTAAACCACTGTAACCTACATCATCTACAAAATGGGAATAAATACAGCTGTCAAACAGAGCTGTTGTAACAATCCAAGAATGCATTAAAGCGTCAACACAACTCCTGGCTGTAGTAAAAATTCAACAAATAGAGCTAAAATAATTATTATTAATTACAATTATTACTGCATTAATTATGTGTGTACATAGCAATGTAAGGCTTATTAAAATTCTATGAGGGTAAGAACTGTGTCTTTTTATATAATCTGCATCACACATATACATAAATTTAGTTTTTTGGTTTATCTCCTGCATATCTGAATGGATTTTCTCTTTTCTGACATAACCCCAGTTGTATAAGACTTCTTAGGTTCTTGTCTCTAGAAAACATGACCAAACTGGAATGGACATACCAAAGTCCTGCTAAGCCATAAGACATAGGCCCTGATGAGGAATACAATTTTTAGTAACTACAGTGATTCAGTAATGTGCTGAGAATGCTTACTCTAAATATTTATAGTTTCTTGCTTTAAAAAAAAAAAAGCCTGAAGTATTTTTGAAGGAGACAGCGATGGGTAGGGTGAGTATTTGAATGTGCACGTGCACAGAATATATATTATCATGGAATAACCCAAATGTTTAAACTAAGTTTGTAATTGCTCATTCCCAATACTTCCAGATGCCCTAAACTTTCCCTAATTTCCCTAAAGGGATTAAATTAGTACAGCTATATCGAAGACTTGATGTGAACAGAATTTTCATCATAAAACATCCTTTTAATGTTTTATATTTCAGATCACATTCAGGCCCCTGAAGAAATAGGCCATTTCAGGAACTTTATTTCTAATCTCCTAACATGTCCCCAAAGAGTGATTTGTATTTTATAAACAGATAGGGTCAGATTAAAATCACACTGATAAAAAGCAGAACGCAGCATGTCTTACAGATTTCTATTGATTTCTCTGCTGTGGTAGCATTTATTGACATGAAAAGGTCCACTTCCTGCATCATCCAGATTTTTCCAGAAATTTTAAATTATATATTTTAATTATATTTAAGTGTATGTATATTGTATTACATAGACTTAAATTATATATTCTTTTTATATTATATATATCTTTTAATTTTCCATATATTTAAAAAGCATATATATGTATATATGCGTACATATATACATATGTGCTGGGAAGCTAATGCATATCAGTTATTAGCACACATCCAGTCTTTCTTCTTTCTGCTCATACCTTGCTCATTCTTTGCAAATACATCCTACCTACCAATCCTCATTTGGTCACTGTGTAGTTATGATCTCTGTTGCCAACTAGTACTGTTAACAGCTTAATCCTCTTCCTTATGTCAGATGTGCATTGTGTCATTAATTCTAAGATGCACACTTTCTTCATATTTTAATATCTCAAATAAGGATACATCTTAATCAATGACATACTGCCAATATAATTTGACTTTGCTTTTCTTTTTTAGTGGCACAGACAAGTAATAGTGTATGTCATAATCTACAGCACTTTACGATTCAATGAAAATTAATCTTGCAAGTATTTGAAATGCCATTTTATACACTATCCATATCTTGTCTCTATACTTTACTTTCCAACTTTTATATGGGATTATATTTTTATATTATTGTACTCCTAACCACTAGAATTTATTAATTATGTTTTAGGAATTCATTGAGAATTTTATTAACAATTAAGGAAACATCATCACCCAAGGAGCCAAAATATTCTAGATTTCTGAAGAAACATTCAATTTCATTTCATTGTAGGTAGCATAATATATTTATTTAGGTAGAGATATGGATATTCTTTAATATTTTAATATGGATGTACTTTAATACAGATATATGGATAGATTTTTCACAAGGATTAAGTCAAAAGAATCCATCTTTTCTTTATCACTAAGATACAACTAGATGTTTTTCATTTTATTATGCTTTCTCAGACTTTCCCAAAATCTTAAGGATAGTAGGAATCTCTTACAGGGCTTTGACCGTTCCATGTTTCTGTGCAAGACTTTACCTAGAATGCTAGGGGAAAATAAGACAAATTGTCAGAAACTAGTCTTCTCTGTAGTTCCTATTTTAGTGTTTCTTGTCATAGTGAAAATTCATTCCAAGTTGTCCTATACTGGATGATAGAAGTATTGATGTTCATTGAGTTTATAGAACTGCCTGAACTTCCTGTCCCTTAACCAGATAAAGTACACAATGAACCTACAAGACAGATATAACATTAAACATTCATATTCCAAAGGACTGAGCAATAGTGGCTCACCTTCAAAAATCTCCACTTAAATGTATACCAAATAAATTCTGAAATAAGAAATTAATTTTCAAAATTGCACTGAGTTGTATTTCTCTTATGCTCACTCACTGCTGCCTCTAGCCTGACATAATATGGCACTGGGTTTTACCTCTCTTCTTCACCAGATAAAGATTCATTTTATAAACAATTGTTAAACGTTGGCTACATGTGGAGACTCTGCCAGGTCAGTGAATATGCAAAAAGAAATTACTTTCAAGGGACCTACTGTTTAATATAAATATTCAAGACAAGAGACCCCACTGCCTTCTAAGGATGTCACCCCACCACTGTTTGGGAACAATGACACTGAAGCTTTCCTCCACTGTTTACATTGAAGCTGTGATGAGGCAGACATTGAAGAAAACAGTATTTCACCCCCCTTACCTTATCTGGATGTCAGAGGTCTAAAAATAGCATAGATATCTTTAAAGGAACTGGTGCCAGAGGAAATACAGGTATTAAAAAATCAATATCCATTTAGCATAAGGAACAAGTTTTTACAGTTCAGACACATGAATTTTCTGAGCTCAGAAAAGGAGGCATCTAGGCATTGAGATTCCAAGAAAAAGAACCCATTTCCGAACTCTGAGAAATGTGCTAGAAGAGTTTGCAATCTGCTCTCCCCTTGGTGCCATCACGGAGGTGCAGGAGGAGAACATGTGTTATTTAACGTGAAGCCCGTGTGAGGCCACATCACAGCCTCACTCTGGCTGGGCAAGATGTAACTTCTATCTGTGTGCAGAAGCTAGACTACTCAGGCCACTGGTAACACAGACACCTTCTAGACAACTGGGACTGACAATAATACAGAGAGTTTGTGAAGACACGCACTGTGTGTGTGTGTGTGTGTGTGTGTGTGTGTATAAATGTTTAGTTAGGACACAGACTAACACAAAAAGGAAATACATCTTGGAGGTCATAAATCATTTTAGAATGAGAACTAATTATTCAAATAATCTTATTTTGCTTTAGAATTTACATATGTAGCAATCAGGTCAAGTGACTATTAGCTACAAAAATGTGCAAATAAATTTATCACAGAATTTGGAAAAACAGGTCCTGCAAAATTTGGATTGCAAAGATGTCCTGCTAAATGATTAAATAACATTAAGAGGATATTAGGTAAAGACAAGTAGATAAAGATAGTGGTCATTTCTATCCCAAATACCACCCAGAATATATGATCTTGAGTGGTTTTACTGGGTAAGGAAGATGAACCAGATTGGGAGTGAACCACCTAAATTGTGATTTTACTTTAAAAATTTCTCTTTTGGGGCGCCTCAATGGCCCAGTTGGTTGAGCTTCTGATTCTTGATTTTAAATCAGATCATGATCCCAGGGGTGTGGGATCAAGTCCCCATCGGGCTTTGTGTTGTACATGGAGCCTGCTTAAGATTTGCTCTCTCTCCCTCTGCCCCTCCCCTGCTCACACACTCCCTATCCCTAAAAACAAAAACAAAACAAAACAAAAAAACTCTTTTAAAAAATTCCTTTGATTAAATATTTCATGTAAAATCATGTGGCTTCATAGATACAAACATAACTTAAATCTTACCAAACTGCACATTTTAAGCATATGCATTTTATTGTATATCAACTATATCTCGATAGATCAGCAAAAAATATTTCTGTAGGTATTTATGAACTTAAGCACAAGACAACACAGTGGGCATATAGTATTATTTAAGGAAGGAGTAGTGTTTCAGAGAGAGTTTGGTATTAGTGCTTTAATCAAATCTTTAAATCCATTTACTCAGACATCTTCTCATTCAGAAGTAGGACTTCTTGAAACCTCCGTGATGAAAGTATAGTAAAACTAAATGATCAGTATGTGCTTCTCAAGCTGTATGTGAAGCTCCATTACTGTGTGGCTTGTGCCATTCACAGCAAGGTGGTCAGGAATCGCTCTCCTAAAGGCGGAAGGACCCAACACCCCCCGCCCCCGGATTTAGACCTGTGGGCACTGCCCCATGACCTTCACCAAAGCCCAGATAAGGAGCTAAGTGCTTAAGGATGGAAGAAAACTGTCCTCTGGAAAGAAATAAAATTAAAATTATACTTAGGAAAAAAACTTAGGGATAATGTAAGGTTGATAAATAATGACAATAAAAATATAGCTGCAATTGTTGTAAATCTGAAAATATTGCAAAAATATTGCTAAATCGGGTGGACAATACTAGGCAGAAATCAAAGACTGTAGACTATGGAAGAAATCTTCCTACCAAACAAAAAAAACAAAAAACAGTATAACAAGAGGCACCTGGGTGGCTCAGTCAGTGGAGCATCGGACTCGATTTTGGCTCAGGTCATGATCTCACAGTTCATGAGTTTGAGCCTCGCATTGGGCTTTGCACAGTGTGGAGCCTCCTTGGGATTCTCAAGCTCTCTCCCTCTGCCCATCTCCTCTGCTGCTCTCTCTCAAAATAAGTAAGTAAACATTTTTTAAAAACAGTAGAACAAATGATAAGCATGGTAGTTTATTTAAACCTTACCATACTTAATCCCAGCCTCCAAATATATTGACTATTTTATAGTTGTGGGAGGAAAAAGCTCTCTTAAATTATGGACATTTAATCTGTTACCTTCAATAATTTCCTGTTGAAGGGATTAAATGAATTCTTAGACTATCTCTCTTCTGAATTAATTTCCACTGAATTAAGTTCTTTTAGATAAATTCAGGAAGAATAGACCAGGGAAAATCGTGTATAACTTAAGTGTCATTTTAACAGGAAAAGACGTTTGTCTTAAAAGAGTTATCCTTATGAATGTTCTCCACCCTTGTGAATTTTTAAATATCATAAACCAAACACTAGATAGTCCAGTGTAACTAAGGGAGAGAGATACATGTAATCAGCTAATAAGTCTATTTGCAGTTTTGGATTGAATAGGAGGTGAAAATAAAGCACAAGAAAGAATGAGAATACCAGGAGAAAAAAAAAAATCCCACTCACTTCTGATTTTATGCACATATACACATACAAGAATAAAATTTATATCATGTGACTTGAAATACAAAAAAAAACAAAACAAAACATGAAAATGTGTATTTTGTTCCAAACAGTTTGCAAAGACCTTCGAGGCCACCCCTTGTCAAAGTATGCGAAGGCACAGTGACACGTGTTTGCTGAGGGCAGTTCGGTGGATGCTGAGTAGTAGAGCAATTGGCAATGCCAGGACTCAATGGCCTGTGGTCAGTGGCACATGCAATGGTCTTCTGGAAGATTTAGGGCTGTAGTTATGTAAAGGGAGAATCTTTCAGGAGGCAATAAATATAGATTGGTTCCTTACATAGCCATAGTCCAAGATCAACATCACACGATTAGAACTTTTAATTGCAAATTCTTTTAGTCTATAAAAGTGGTTGAGAATACAGATGGTTTTGTAAAAAATGAATATCACACTATCTAATCCTTGCATATGCCAAGATGAAAGAATGAGTCTACTACAGTATTATGTGACTAAAACATGAACTTAGAAATGTTATGGCTTGCTGCTTTCATGAAATGTGCCCCCCTCCTCCCCATCACCACCAAATAGCACTTCTCCTTGAGTAACATGTGTGGGCAAAGTAGACATAGAAATGACACACATATAATAAATTTTAAAATAGTTTTGGATAATGACTATTCTTAGAAAAATGTAACAATCACATCCCATGAAGAATTAGTTTTTCACTTGGCTTCATCTTGGTGACTATTAATAATAATAAAATAATCCATCTCAACCCTATTCAGGGTGGTGGATTATCCCAGCTTTTGTCGACTTTCTTCATACCCTTGGCAAATTGATTCCATCACAAGAGGAAATGTGAGATGAAATTCAAGCCAAGCAATTTTTCAACCTAAGATGTAACTTGGTGGGAAACTAACACTGCATTAATAGGAGCACTGAGCAATTGTTATTATCTGTAGAATCAGTAAACTGGAGTGAAACAACAGTTTCTCTGGGGAGCACAACCCTACTTAATTCAAATTTCCCCTTTCTTGCCTAGTAATGTGCAACCTTGGGCAATTGGTTCAATTTTGCTAAGTATCCTTTATTTTTTTTCATCTGTATAATATGGATAATAATGTCTATTATAGAATTTTTGTGAAATTAAGGTGATAATATATTAAAGCACAATCCCTGGCACATTTTGGAAACACAACAAATGGAAGGTATTACTGTCACTGTTATTATTTCAGTGCTTAGTATGATGTCCCCTTTTGTAATTCTCACTGGTAATTGAAAGGTGCTTCATAAACAACTCTACTCAGTGCTCACAGTTAGGTTTGTATGAGAAGCAAGTTAGTTTACAAGTGCACGAATAAGGGTCTTTCCCACATTGTCCCAGAAGCAGAGCCAGATAGCTAAGCATGGATGTCAACCTTGTGAAAGAATGACAACCAGAACTTTTGGTAAGAAAAGACTGTTTTACTGAAAGATGATAATATATAAGAGGTAGCTAGAACTAAAAAAATATTCAAAGGTCTACCAGGCTCCCCCTGTCCCACCCCACCGCCATCACCACCACCCATCCCTAGAAAAGAATATCGGGAACAATTCTTCTTAAAATGGGAATTCATTCAATATTACAGTCCAAGGTCTCAAGAGAGAAGTTCAAAACATATACCATCTGTCCTCCCTCCCTGTCCCCTGCTGCCAGCCCCCAAGCGAACAATAATCTATTTCTATTACTACAATTGAGTTTGAATTTTCTGGAATTTTACATAAATATGGCATCATAGTATGTACTCTTTTAGGGAGTGAAGAGAAAGCCTACGCAGATACCTTCCCCAACTACTACTAGATGCATGAAGTTCCACTTTCAGTGCAATTCAGTACAATCCCCTTACGGTGATTCTGAACCTTGCTTATACCACAAGTTCCTGTGAGAACCCGATAGATTCTGTGAGCCACTTTCTGAGAAAAAAACAAAAACAAAAACAAAAAAACCCACACTAGTGTACATGTCAACAAAATATTCCATATAATTTCAGGGCATTCAGAGGAAATAGTTTGCTTTATCTTAAAACTCTTACAGACGTTAAATATGATTAGACTGAAATTCTCCATCTATTCATCACATCAAAGCTGGAAAGAGAAGAGGAGCTCAAAGCTCTGTAGAGCTCTGCATTCATATTTTGCAGGTTGACCAGAAGGCGTTTTATTGCTCAGAGGATGTTTTCTTTCTCCTCTACTTAAGGAAGCACTACACATGATGGAACCAACTTTCTTCTATTGTTTAATAATAGAAAGGTTGGCTTTAAAAAAAAATTGCAATAGGTTTATTGTGTGTGTTTTTGAGGAGTAGGAATACTATTTCAATGTAACATTGATGTGTGTATATATTTATATATTTGTTTTAGATATAAGCTATCTATATTAATATACACATTATAAGTTATGAATATAAATGTAATTTATGAATTATATAAAATATAATTTATGAATATAAAAATGGCTTACTCAACCATTTGCATACATATATTCTCTTGGAAAATGGTGTCTAAATCTGTATGTAAAACCACCTGTCAGATTAAAACACTATTTGATATGTCTCAAAATATTTCATTTTATGCCTAGATGGTAACTTTTTCTCTCTCTTCCCTTCAGCAATAAATGCTGCAACATTGTTTATCAAAGGAACAAATATGAAAGAAAAACATTGCTTTGAAGTGAATGAAGACAGATCCCCTGGCAAACTACAGCTTGAGGTGAAATTTCCTAATTTTCAAATTCCTAAGAAAGGAAATGAAAGAAACTCAACTCTTGAGAAAGCTTTAATGACAGCTTTGATCTCGATTATAAAAAGTTATTAACGGAAAGTGCATGTTTACATTTAGGATTCAAGAGGGGACATACTATGGGGTGTTTAATAAAAAGTTGAGTAAAGAGTAATGGATGGCTTTGTACTATTGATTTGAAAAACTTATCTCTTTTTTTAA
This sequence comes from Neofelis nebulosa, assembly GCF_028018385.1. Taxonomy (NCBI): domain Eukaryota; kingdom Metazoa; phylum Chordata; class Mammalia; order Carnivora; family Felidae; genus Neofelis; species Neofelis nebulosa. Next base: position 33,704,936 of record NC_080795.1, read on the forward strand.
AGATCGAAAAGATTGTTGAGATTGATATGTCACAGGAGTTGACACAAATGGTAACTAGCCCCGTATGACTGGTAGTTGAACAACATGTGGAGCCTTCACTTGGGAAGCTGGAATCCAGGTTTCAGGTTGAGCTCTGTGCAGCCACTAGTGATATAACCTTGAGCAAATTCATTAAATCTCTCTCAGCTTCAACTTGCCTACTCATAAAATGCAAAGGATGAGTTAGATCATCTCTGAGATACCCTCTGTCTACAATGACTTGTTTCTTAGTTCCTGTTAACTAAACAATGCCCTCACTCCAGAAAACATAAAATCTTAGCCTTGATAGAAATAGGTTTTTTAAAATAAATTAATGAATAATAACAATTAAATCGTCACCATACATCTGTTCATTTAATGGACATTATTGGGATTCAGCATATGAAAGGCACACAAACAACCAAATTCGGGTCAGTTTTTGGTATTTGCGTAAACACTATGCAATTGTAGATATCTAAGAATAATTTTTGTTGGACTAAAATTTTCTAATTAACACTTTCATAGTCTTTTGCCTGTCAAATGTTTTATTAAAGTCAGTAAATAAATTATTTCATATTCTCTAGGCAAATATTTTTGAAGTAATGGAAAGACACCTCAGAACAATCTACAGCAGCAAAAAGGAGAGAGGAAGAGAGGGAGGGGGGGAGAGACAGAGAGAAATAATCCCCAAAACAGAAAATGTCTCCTGCAGATACTGGAGACAAGCTTATTTCAAAGAGGGGAGAAAACTCAGCAAGCCCATGAATAGGCCAATAACTTCAGCTACTAAGATATTTGATTGCTGGGTTAAAATGGTATGAGGCTTTTGTTCAGACTACAGCTGTCTTTCTTTTTCATGAGAGAGGTGGTTTTGTGTTTTTTTTGTTTTGTTTTGGGTTTTTGTTTTGTTTTTTTTTTGGCAAAACATATGCCATGTCCAGACGATCTGGGAATGAATAGTCTTATTCCTACTCCAATCTCATTTTCTTTTCTAGTTCTTTCCTATTCTTTGCAGCCTACAGGAAAAAAGCAGACCAAGTAGGAGGGGAAGGGAAGAGTATTCATCCAATATGACCTCTTGAGTCACTGCCCTGCATGTCAGCTCCTCCAAGCACTAAAGAAGCAAGCCAGACCCTCTCTGTGCTGATCAGAGTCCCTGAAGTCTGAGTGGCAGGCCATGTAGTCTGCTGTTTTCCCAGTATGGAGCTCTTTGGCATCATCCCACTTTTTCTGTACATGGGTATCAGTTGGGCTATTGTTTGGGAAATATTTTTTAATGGCTCATTTTTTTATTCAAATAATTTTTTAAATAAAATGATATTCTACTAACCAGTTTAACAAAAACAGGAGTTAAATATAAATTATCTGTACAATAAAAGCAATACAGTATTACTTAATCCCCAATTAATCCACAATTCGTGGGATAGAGCCCAGCTTCTGGCTTAGGGTTCATAGTGTGGAACCTGTTTGGGATTCTCTCTCTCTCTCTCTCTCTCTCTCTCTCTCTCTCTCCCCACCCCCCACCGTGTGCCTCCCTCATAGATGCACTCTCTCTCTCTCTCTCTCTCTCTCTCTCACACAAACTAAAGAAATAAACATTTTTTAAAAAGGAATTATTTACTGAGCATCTACTCTGGGCCAGGCATGGTGTTCAGTGCTTCAAAAACATTATCTCATTTGACCTTCTTACCAAACCAATAATGTGGGAACATTGTTTTACCCACTTATGAATGAGGAAGCTGGGTTCAAAGAGGAAAATAAACAAGCTTAGGATGGCACAACTGTAATAGAGGAGCAGGACTCAAGTCCATCCTACCTCAGTTCTGTGCATTATTGACTGGATAAGGAATAAAGGATTCTAAAGAGGGGAGCTAGAAGAACTTAACTAACATGATTTTTATTTTCTGTTTGGTTCCTGCCCACTATAATTCCTTTCCTGGATACCAACGGCAGCACTTTTCAGAATCCTCACTTAGATGCAGTTTTAACCCCAGGCAACTGCCAGAATTGTCAGAACCCCTCTGGAGCCCAAATTCTACAGGTGAATCCCTTGTGAGTGTGGCCCAGTGCAGTGTCCAGTGGTAGGAGGGTTATGAGAGATAATTGTGAAAAAGTCCTTTAATCTTCTTTATCTGGCTCACAGGCTCTGAAATCCTCCCAGGCACTTAGTTTTAAAAACAAAACAATGACCTCGACAATAACCATTCCTCAGCCTGTGTGGAGGGGCCTCTGAAAACGTATTGCTTTAAGCATTACCAGGGGGGCAGAAGGTAAACTGTTTTACCAAAACTTCAAGCTTGTACTGAAGTGTGACTCTAAATTGAAAGGCAACTTCAAATTAAAATCATGGACTAAAATATGATGAAAGGGATTTTATCAAAAAATCCACCAGAACACCAGGGGAGACAGGGGAGAAAGTTCAAACTGGTGCACAGGCAGCCACAGCTGGAGGGTATTACGTGCAGTTAAATCTCTGTCCTGGGGTGGAATATTCAGGCACTGTGCTGCCATGTTTTAGGAACCCCAGCAAGTGTTGTCTGGAGTTTGACCAAAACCAGAGTGGTCCTGTCGCCAGCAAACTGAATGACTCCCAAAATCATTCTAGGCATAAACTACTGTTGTTTGTACTCTCTCCATCTTCTCTCCTCCAGTTTGATCCAACTCCCTAGGTTCACATAATTTAGAAATCCATGTATTTAACAGCAAGTAAAAGCAGTATTTAGATGGAATGCCAATAAATACAGTATTCATTCTGTATCCAGCAGCCTAACCTGCTTTGTAAGCTAATTTCCAGCCAAGAAAAATTAATTGCTTTTAGAAATTAAAGTGCAAACAAATTACAACTGTTTTCACACTTAAATAATATGTCCGTTATGATGAAGTTACCAAGAATATACAAGAGGAAAGGACAGTCTCATCAATAGATGGTGTTGGGAGAACTGGACAGCCACATGCACAAAAGATGAAACTGGGCCCCCAGCTTACACCATACACAAAAATTAGCTCAAACTAATTAAAGTCTTGAATGTAAGACCTGAAGCCATAAAAGATAAAAGATAAAAGATTTCTTCTCCTAGAAGAAATTATAGGCAGCAATTCCCTGACATCAGTCTTGGCAACGACTTTTTGAACTGATACCAAAAGCAAACGCAACAAATGCAAAAATAAACAAGTGGAACCACATCAAACTAAAAAGCTTCTGCATAGAAACCATCAACAAAATGAAAAAACAACCTACTGAATGGGAGAAAATATTTGCGATTCAGATATCCAATAAAGGGTAAATATATAAAGACCTCATACAACCGAATACCAAAAAACACCAATCCCATTAAAAAATGGGCAGAACTGAATAGACATTTTTCCATAGAAGACGTATAAATGGCTAATAGGTATCTGAAAAGGTGCTCAATATCACTAATGATAAGAGAAATGCAAATCAAAATTACAATGAGATATCACCTCATACCCGTTAGAATGGCTGTTAACAAAAAGACAAGAAAGAACAAGTGTTGGTGAGGGTGTGAAAAAAAGGGAATCCTTGTGCACTATTGGTGGGAATGCAAATTGGTGCAGCCACTACAGACAGTATGGCAATTCCTCAAAAAATTAAAATTGGAACTACCATATGGTCCAGCAACTCCACTTCTGGGTATTTATCCAACGGCAACGAAAACACTAACTTTAAAAGATATATGTACCACTATGTTTACTGCAGCATTATTTACAAAAGTCAAGACATGGAAGCAACCTAAGTGTCCATTGATGGACCCTGTGATCTCATCTCCTGCTGTTCAGCTCTTCTTCCACTCTGTTCCAGCCATCCACCTCCTATTCCTATGCCTCCAGCTCCTTCTCTTCTTCCATGCCAGGCACACTTTCTACTTAGGCCCCTGGCACTTGTTACTTCCTCTGCCTGGAGACTCAATGCTCTTCCCCCAGATATCCACAGTACTCACTCCCTGACTTCCTTGAGTCTATTATGCAAAAGTCATCTTCTCAGCAAGGCCTTCCCTGGCCACCCTATCTACTATTTCAACTTTCTTCTCCCATCCTTCACTTCCCTATTTTATGTTTTATCATTATTATGTATTCCTCATCACTCTCTATCTACAATTTGCTTATACTGCTCACTGTCCTCCCCAACTAGCCAATAAGAATATAAACTCAACCCCAGGGTCTGGGAGAGGTTTTGTTTGTTTGTTTGTTTGTTTGTGTGTTCAGAGTAGTGCAGTATTCCCTGGCCTAATACAAAGCCTGGTATATAGTAGATACTCAATTAATATCTACTAAATTAATGAAAATGTGTATGCCTTATTTCCCCAATTGAGTATTTCTGCCCAGCATACTAGAAGGATCTGACTACAAAAGGATCTCAATAAATATGTTGTTTTTAATGTTTGAGTAAAACAGGGTTTTGTTTTCTGAACTTTGGCAAGAACTAACACTTCATAGCTTCAAGACTATCTTTGAAATGATGGTCCACTGCAGTAAAAGGTATTTTAGGGGAAAAAAATATGTGTGGCAGACATATCAGTGCAATTTTTTTTTATTTTTTATTTTTATTTTACATATCAGTGCAATTTGGCATGAATTTCCCCAGATTATTCTGACTTAATGACATGTTGGTAATGACATAATTCACACCCATATGTTTTCAGAACCCACCACTTCTAAGAGTATTTACAATACTAGATGAGCATTCTTTTTTTTTTCAATGTTTACTTATTTATTTTGAGAGACAGAGAGAGAGCATGCACATGCACAAGTGGGAGAAGGGGCAGAGAGAAAGGGAAAAAATGGTCCAACCTGTTGGGATGAGCACTGGGTGTTGTATGGAAACCAATTTGACAATAAATTTCATATTTAAAAAAATGGCCCCACAGACCTATGCTGTCAGTACAGAGCCTGACATGGGGCTTGATCTCACAAACTGTGAGTCCATGACCTGAGTCAAAATTGAGAGTCAGGTGCTTAACCAACTGAGTCATCCAGGCACCCATAGACAAGCACTCTTGTGAAAAGGCTACTTAAAGATGTACCAGGAACTTAAAATGTCATATGATATCCATATCAAATATCATGAAGGGTATTTGCATCATTATCTGCTTCAGACAATCTTCTGGAAATCCAAGGGTCATGCTAAGCCCACATTTCTGCTTTGACTCACATCAGCAAATTCTTAACAATTCTTTTCAGAGATAGGATCACCCAATTCATTTCATTGGCAATTTCCCAGAATTATTTCCTCCTATCTTCTTCTGTCCTTCAAGAAACCTCTAACTTTATAGACTTTTTATCTTTTCCCTAGGGTTTTTCTTCCTTCTTAAATCATTATTTTATGATACATTTCTATGTATCATCATGTTTATATATGAGACAGTAAAAATAGCATACTTATATTTTCTTCTTATGAATATGTGATGTGGATTTGGAAGCCACAGGAATAATAAAGCAAAAAGCTAGTGAGTATCAAAAGTCAATATTAATATGAAAAGCGACAAGATAAATACATGATAAAGAGTATCATGCCCTCATGCCTCTTCCCCTCATGCCTTCAGAACTGTATTTGTGTTGATAAATCTCACAGGCTGAGAAAAGCTGACTCATTTCTTTTATACATTTGCTTCTAGCCATGAAATCATGTCAGTGCTACTCAGGAGGCTATACCTGCTTTGGTCCAAAAGTAAGAAAAAAAAAAAAAAAAGAAGAAGAAGAAAAAAAGAGTCTCATGAACCTATAATTATCAACAGATAAGGACGAAATTGATATCATTGACATGTCTGGAGCCATTCACCAACTCTTTAAAGAAAACATTTAATGAGGCTTCCAAATTTGTAACAACATTCCTGGGAAACTTTTTATTCTGAAGGTCTCCCACTCACTTAAAATGTGCCAGCCTCTCCCAATAATGCTACGAGATATATATGAACATCTCTGGTCTTTATAAATGAAGAGCCAGAGCTGCACATAAGTGAGGTAAGCTGCCCACAAACACAGAATGTTAGATGGTAGACATGGATGCAAGTCTTTCTGACACCCAGGCCCACATCCCTAACTATGTAGTTTTCCTGCCCCTCCACAATTACGTGCTGCCCACACAGAGTTCCAATTTGTCCAGGGCTTAAGTTGCTGCAAATTTGGAGCTGAATTCTTATTTATGTTTCTAGCCCAGTATTTCTGAAGCTGTGATTACCAAAAATATAATCAGTATTCCTGGGGCAATGATGTTCTGTTGAATAATGTCCAAGTGTCCAACTTAACTTACAATTTCATAGAGATTTTAATTTGCTTCAACACATTATACAGGACGCCTGGGCGGCTCAGCTGGTTGAGCATCTGACTCTTGATTTCAGCTCAGGTCATGAACCCACGGTTCATGAGTTTGAGCCTTGAGTCGGGCTCTGCACTGACAGCACAGACCCTGCTTAGGATTCTCTCTCTCTCTCTCTCTCTCTCTCTCTCTCTTAAAATAAATAAATAAACATTAAAAATATGCTTCAACACATTACAAATCATCAAAAGAAGCTTCCCAAACTTTACTAACCCAAATTTGTTTATTTACCACAAAACTCTTAAAGTGTGTGTGTGTGTGTGTGTGTGTGTGTGTGTGTGTGAATTGGGGAGCAGGAATGGTGATCGAGAAGGGTGAAAAATATTTCTTACAATTTCAAGAGTTGATGTTCCACAAAAATTTTAAAATACTGAAGAAGAACAAATGTCACATTTATTTATGTTTGTTTATTAATTTTAGCTCAGTGAAATTTTATTTGCATTTTTCTTATTATATAAAAGGTTGAGGATCCATGCAAATATTTTAGGGGCTCTTTGCATTGTTTTCCTCTGTAAACTGCCATCCTTGTCTTTTCCTGTTTTCTACTGAATACCACCCACTTAATCTTAGCTTTAACTCTCAGAATGGCGTACATTTCCGATGATCTTGGCGATCATTCTGGGCGCAGTGCCCAGTATTGTCCACCCCTAATCCTGCATGTTTTATTGAGGAGTCCAGAAATTCTAAGTAATTCCAGGAAAAGCCTACCGAACTCAGGAGATGTAA